>NC_089504.1:272285783-273485783 GCF_036850995.1 Saccopteryx leptura | reverse complement strand
AGACCTCTCTATCCAAAGACTTGGATGTAACCAGAGAAGAGAATTAGGTCAGCCCTAGAAAGGACATCAACTCCAAAGATTCAGAGACTAAACGCTTTGTTGGAAACCATTTAGTCAATTAGGATGGAGAAATCTATCACCACTTCTTTTCTGAGCACTCCTATCTCTGCTCCAACCTGAACTGCAAAGCAAGAGTCAGACTTGTTAAAATCTCATCCCTGACTCACACACAATCTTCCTACATCTACATTTCTGAGGTAGGTAAATGTTAGGGAAACTCACTTCCTCAGGATGTACAACTGCTTGGTCTATAAACTCAAGAATGAAATTGCAAATCCTTCCACTTCCTGCCCCATCACCTTATCACCCACCTCCACGACCCCATCTTCTGATCCCTGCACTGTGTTCAGCCAAAGCAACTCAGCAGCCTGGAATTCTTCAGGCTCATTGGAATTACAAGAGGTTGTAAAACAATGAATTATGGAATCTGGTTTCTTGACCCCAGCCTTTCTCTGACCCAAACCAGCATCATAACTTCCCTACTGTCCTTCAGCAAAATGATTTGGGTCCTTCCCAAAGTCAATCTACAACCTTTTGAAAAGTTAGGTTCTACATTAACGGTCATCTAAGTTTGTTAGAGCTGAATAGAGCTAGACAGAGTCCGTCTTGTTCAGCCCCATCACTTGACAAATGAGAAAACTAAGATCCATAGAAGTGAAATGACTTGTCCTAGGGTCACACTGATTTTCGGGAATGGGTGTGGACTTCAATCCTGGTCTTCCAACTTCCAGACCCCAGGGAGTTTGAATCACCTTATGATAAGATGGTATTATTCCTCAAGACCTTACCTGGCCTCCACTTAGCTGTTTGCCTTAAGCCATTTGCAAGTGAAGACACAGGTCTGATGACCACATAAGGAATCCTGGTGGTGGGAGGGAGATGAGCCTGGGTCAGCTATGTCATCTGATTTTCCTTCACTTTAAAACGTCAGCCAGAGATGATTAAGGTGCTGGTGGAGAGGGCACACCTGTATTGCAAAGTCACCTCAAAAAGGAAGGCAAGGCATATTAAAGGGAAGGCTGTCCAAATCGACTCATTAAAGAGTAAAATGGCAAAGCCGAGCTTATTAACACCCGGGTTATATCTTACAACAGTTGTGTGATTAATTTAGGCCACTCCCTGATGCTTCCTTTCAGACATTCAAACCACTCATTGTCTGCCACCGTTTTTTGTCAAGCCCCAAGCAACAAAAATCCCACGCTCACAGCATCTTAAATTCTTCAGGAAAGAGTCTGTGAGGCTCTGGCAGGCTGTTCTGGGTGCAATGAGCACTGGGCTAAGAGCCCAGGACACCTGGGCTTATTTGTTGTTCCCTGAGTAACCTTCAGCAAGTGGGTTCACCTCTCTGTATTTCACCTGCATGGGAGAGTGAGCAAACTCCCCAGGTGCCTTGCTGTGTGTGAGAGTCTGTGACATTGACTTACACTAACATTTCTTCTCTGCTTTTATTTAGAACACAATTAGAGCATAGGAAACTAATGGCCATTGAACAGCCATTGTGTACCAAGGATTGTACTGGAGTTCACTGTAGCCTAAATGTGTGATCATATAAGCCCCAGATGTGGAAACCATGATCAGAAATGTAAAGCAGCTCATATAAAGTAACACAGTAGTGAGCAAAGGAGACAAGATTTAAATGTGGTTCTGTGATTCAAAAGATCTTACTCTTTGCCCTATATCACACTGCCTTCCATAAAAGATAAGTTCATATTACTTAGAGATTGGTAGGGGCTGGAATTGAGAGAGAGAGAGAGAGAGAGAGAGAGAGACCGAAGGATACAAATAATTCAAACACCAACAGTCAAAGCATTTAAGTAAATGAGCTATGAGGGCTACAAGTACATGTTAAACTGGTTGCTTTCTTTAAAGGACCAGAGATTCAGGTCCAGCAAAGTAGGTGATGAAAAAATTCAGGCCCTGGATTGACAGATTTTTTTCTTTTTTAAAGGGAAGCTGAAATCCAAAATTTTATGTGAAGCCATCTAATTAACATCTGCAGCAACTGCCTGACCAGGCAGTGGTGCCGTGGATAGAGCATCGGACTGGACTTGGAGGACCCAGGTTTGAGGCCCCGAGATCGCCAGCTTGAGGGCGGGCTCATCTGGTTTGAGCAAGGCTCACCAGCTTGAGCCCAAGGTCGCTGGCTCGAGCAAGGGGTCACTCGGTCTGCTGAAGTCCCCTGGTCAAGGCACATATGAGAAAGCAATCAATGAACAACTAAGGTGCCACAATGAAGAATTGATGTTTCTCATCTCTCTCCCTTCCTGTCTCTTTGTCTCTATCAGTTCCTCTCTCTGTCTCTGTCACAAAAAATAAAAAACAATCTGCAGCAACTAAGTCATGAAAACTCTGAACATTGTGCAAACCAAATAACATCAACCCATGCTCAGAACCAACCCACAACCCACTATGTAGAAACTCTGGGCATTTAGAGTAACTTCTTAACCACAGGAGTAAGACTGAAACATCTCACTTTGAGATCTGGGGAAGGTTTTCTCTCTGGATTTCCTTTTTAGAGAAAGCAAATATTCTGGAATGTTCAGAGCTGAGATACTAGGCTACTGTGATTCCATCAAGCCCACTAAAATCACTGGGGCTCACACCAGCAATCCTCCCCTCTCCTGGGGAGTTTGGGGGGGGGGACCATGCATGCATGCCACTAAAGCCAGTAAGACTACCCTTTTTTTCTAATAAGCAACAAATTATTTGAGGGCACTTGGTTGAAAACTAGTTCTACCCCTGTAGTTAAATCCAATTATACCATAATTATAGGGAGTCTGCACACATCAGAGCTTAGCTGGAAAAGAATAGGAACACTACAGTTCTTCAAAATGTTGGCCAGAGGTAAACCTGTAATTTCAGCTCCTGTCGTCCTGGCAGGACCTTCATGGGAAAGCAGGCACACTTGGTTCTTGACTTCCCGTCAGAGGACAACCGCACGCACGCCTCTGCCACGGCGTGGCGTTGGCTCTCCCACCCTTCAGAAAAGATGGGAGAGGGGAGGTGTCTCTATTTCCTTTCAGAAAATAAGGGTCAGCTCAAAGGTTCAAACCCAAATAGAATTAGGCACCAGGTCTACGGAGGAAAAGGAAATTCTCAGTCATTTAGAAATCTTTACCAATTTCTATTATTTTTTTTTCTTGAGGGGAGGAAGAAAGAGACATTTAGATTTTTTTAAAAAATTTCAAAATCAGAGGTAGCAAGAAAAACCTGCAGAAGTGTCTCTCGTTCATTACCAAAGAGCCCATTTAACTTGTCCATTTTTCACAGGGACTCGGGGTCCCAACCTTTGAGGGAAATGTGCAATTGCTCCTGTTGCCTCCACCAGAGACAAGGGACAGGAGAGCTTCACTAAAAGCTTGGGAGGTTTGACACGTGCAACATTGTAACTGCAAATTTTGCTAAATAATATTCTTCTGCTGAAAGTCATGGACCTGTCTGTTTCTCTGTTGAAGCCCTTTCAACCTTGTTAACAAAAACTCCCTGCTGCCCTCTGAAGGGAACAGCCAGGATGGGACAATTCTCAGGACAGGGTTGATTTTGTAGAAGTAATATCATGCTGTAATTTCTCCCTAATCCCCATCTCATTTTTGTTACAAAATACGTGACTGAACAGAAGAAAAGTTTCGGTAATTCATTAGGCAGGCATTAAACCCTGACATCGTGCAGCACATTGTGGGGTTTATGAGGAGGAGAAAAATGACTGAGACTCGAGCCCTGGCCGGTTGGCTCAGCGGTAGAGCGTCGGCCTAGCGTGCGGAGGACCCGGGTTCGATTCCCGGCCAGGGCACATAGGAGAAGCGCCCATTTGCTTCTCCACCCCTCCGCCGCGCTTTCCTCTCTGTCTCTCTCTTCCCCTCCCGCAGCCAAGGCTCCATTGGAGCAAAGATGGCCCGGGCGCTGGGCATGGCTCTGTGGCCTCTGCCTCAGGCGCTAGAGTGGCTCTGGTCGCAATATGGCGACGCCCAGGATGGGCAGAGCATCGCCCCCTGGGGGGCAGAGCACCGCCCCTGGTGGGCGTGCCGGGTGGATCCCGGTGGGGCGCATGCGGGAGTCTGTCTGACTGTCTCTCCCTGTTTCCAGCTTCAGAAAAATGAAAGGGAAAAAAAAAAAAAATGACTGAGACTCTGAAAATGGAATGGGAAGGCTCAGGGCAAAAGCCTTGGCCCGAGGAGACAGAACAGCCTTTTCCCCAAATCTAAATTCTAACATTTTACTGGTTCTGTTATCTCCTGCGAGTTACTCAACCTCAGTTTTCATATCTTTAATATGTCTGTGCCTTGAGGATCCTCAAGAAAATATGAGGAAAACCCTCATATAATAAGCATACGAGAGGCATTGCTGGCATGTGCGTGGACGGGCCCTGCCTCGGAAGGAAGTGTCAGCCCAGCGCAGGGAGACAACCTGCCCCCACCTGTCCAGCACACTAGAAGCAGGAGCCATGGAGAGGCCCATGTGGAGGAGCGTGGGACCAAGAATGGGGAAAAGCAAGAACACTTCAGGGGAGAGGCAGTGCTTCAAGACTGAGTACATGCAGAATAATCAGAGGACAGCGAAGGAGAAGGGGTCAGAGTTGTGCTGGTAAATGCTTAACAACCGGCTCTCAGGAGGACCCTGACCTGTAGCGTGGTATCAGAACCCCCACCACTGCTGACTTCAGGCCACCAACATGTGTAACAACCCGATGGCAAACTAGTCCTTGAAATGTTAACAACTGGCTCTCACAAGCAGGTGTTGGCCAGCTGCAGGACATCTCTGGGTTGGGTTGAGGAAAACTGGGGAATGTCAGCTAGGTCCCTGGCACCAGACACTGAACCTGAAAACTGGGCACACCTCACAACTCCTGAGTCTGCACTTGAACGTTTTGGGCTCTTGGTTGTGATAAGCATTCATAACAACTGCAAAGCTCTTCATTTTGGTAGCACATCCCCATGCGGTATCCAGGCATTTCTACTATGCCCACTTTACAGATGATGAATCAGTGTCAGAGACCACGTGACTTGACGGCATAATTAGTGATGGTGGAGTCTGCGCTCAGACCTAAGCCTGCTTGCTTTCTGCCTCTCCCACCTGACACCTGGTTCATTCCAGTTCAGTAAGAATGAAGAGTCCCTCCCTAGCTCCTCCCCACCCTGAGTTTCAAAAGATGCTGAATAGATTTAGGCCTCAGTTCCTCCCAGCCTTCGGAAAGTGAATCCCAGGGTTAAACCTGAAGCTCAGTTTCTTCTTCCCCAGCTCCCTGTCATCATTGCCCACCCCAGTGTCACAGACTGAAATCCGCACGTGCTCCTCTGCAGCCCAGGAAGGTACAGCAATCTCATCACCTACAAACCATCTGCTTCAGTCCTGCCGCACCTTCCTGCTTATTAACTTGTAGGATTACCCCACTCCGCAGCGGCCCACGGACCCTGGACTGCTTTATTGCTTTGTTGCTCAGAACTGCTGAGCTCAGCAGCAGAGCTTGCTTCTCCAGGACGAGATGGATGAGCTGGCACCTCATGGTGTATTCTGAGAGCGGAGGTCTGTGCTCTGAGCCTCGAAACCATTCCCACCTGCAGGTTTGCTTTCCAATTATTTTGTCTAAGGGTCCCAAGCTTGGTTTAGGTCTCCCTCTAACAAATCATCAAGTGTTTGAAAAGTTTTGCAACTCTCCAACCCCTCCCCTCTTTTAGACCTCATCCATTTTGCCCACCTAATGTCCTTTCTGTGACTAGCCAGGCTAAAATACTCTTGACATTGTAATCAGTGGCAGGTCCATTTGTGCAGGCACGCACACATAGGCACACGTACCGGACCTCCCCGGTGCTGAGCTAAGCAGCCTGCCGGCCTCACACCTGCCTGTCTTCCTTTACTGGCTCCCTTGGTCAGTTTCTCCCCATCAAAACTTGCCCCTCTCTTGCTGATCTTCCCTCTTTATTTAGCAAATTCTAACTGGCATCTGATGAAACACAGAAAAATGCGGAGAGACAGCCAACAGAGATTGCCAAACTTGATTACCTGCCTAGATCTATCTTGCAGAGGTGCTGATGAGAAAGGGTTTGGCTTAGATTTTTTTCCTCCTAAGCAGGCTGGGCTCCTTCAATCCCCTCCCATCCTGTACTACAGACCCCCCAAGTGGTAAATCTGCGTCGTTTCAGTGCTGACCAAGGGTAGAGTTTGCATTTTCCTATCTTTTTCTAAGGAAGGAAACAACCTGCCTCTCCCTGTTCAGCCCTAACCACCCCAAGAAGTCCCCTCTCCAGATTCTCTATTTTCCCTCCAGGTGGCACATTTCTCATGCATTTCTGGGCTCAGTGGGGTGGCACCTCCTCCGTGAAGCCTTTCTGATCTGCAAGGCAAGAATAGAGGCTCCTCTCTCTTGGCTCCTACAGTGCCAGTTCAGGAGCTACTGTACTGTCTCTTTCTCTTGCAGCACATGTCACCATACTGGTTCCATCACTGCACCACAAAGTCTTTGTGTCCCGAGCCTGGGTCTTAGTCATTCATTTATCTTCAGCACCTGGTAAAGTATCTCACACAGAGTAGGTGCACAATAAGGTTGAATGAAGATACGAGTTAACAAATGATGCCTGTCTCTCCCCTGCATTTTCCATACCCTCTAATTCTCCAAATGACAAGAGCCATGAGTCAAGGCCTGAAGGTGCAAAGCCATCTCTGCTCAATCTTTTGGGATCTCCCTCTTGGCGTTTAGTAACATGAGCTGCTCTGGTTTATCAAAGTCCTTTCTAGTAAGAATGCTTCCCCATTCCTCTGCTTTCCTAAAGTTGTATTTGGATATTATAGACATAGAAAAATAAAATCTCAAATTCCACCATTCTCCATGGAAATGGAAGTTCCCTAAACCCAGAAAGCCTCCAGGTAATTTGGAGAGATTGTTTAGAGCAGATAACTGTAGGCAATGTCCACAGTGGCTGAACGAAAGGCAGTGTGACTTTGCTTTTGCGTGCTCTAATGTCCTCTGGGCTCCCTCCTCCATCTTTAGCAGGAAGGGGATGGGCCCTAGGGTCTCTTCCCTCACATGAAGAACTAGGTTAGGCCCTGGGTGGAGGAGGCCAGAGAAAGGAGACTTTCCACAGGCAGGCGTCAGCCCAGCTCCCTCCTTTACCATCTCCAGAAAAGGTGTTCACCGCAGGAATGAGCCCAGAAACAGGTGTGGAGAGCAAGCTGTCAGAGCCGCTGGAGCAGGAAAACATCTGGTCACAGCTCCTGAAACTCTGGGATAGGTTCTGATCGATGTTGGAGTGGAGAGGGACCAGGAGAGCGAGGGTGAGGGGGTGTCAGACACAGACCCCAAGACTCCTCAGTAACAGAGGGTTAAACACCTTTCTGCAGGCCTCTCTGCACCGTCATCTGTTCAACAGGTGTTTCCTGAGCACCTACCAGGTGCCAGGAACTTAGCACAGGGAATGTAGAACACTCTTTTCTTCTCGGAGAGTCATGGTCTAGTGAGAGAGAAAGACAAGAATCAGTGACTATAAGGTGAGGTGTATAGAAGTATGCACATCACAGGGTGTCAGGTGCAGAGCGGGGATGTGGCTTCAGGATGCAGTCAGTGAGCAGAGGTCTGGCTAGGGAAGACCAACCCGAAATTAACTTCTGGCTGCACAATACTTGCACCTAGCAAGTCAACCAAAAAGATATAATAAAGTAGGAGGGAGTGTATTTAAGATGGCAGGAAGGAGCTTCAATTTGACTTTCTGACTTGGGTTCAGGGCTTTGCCCCCCACCCCTGTTCTGAGAGGTTTTCTGTCCTACCTGGTGGGTGTATGCAGGGAGCATGCCTGCTCTTCCACTTACCCTTTGAGGAGAGACTCTGCCCTCTCTCAGGGGCTATACTAACTCCAGAATCATCAGGTTTCTTTTTCTGACCACTTGTGCCCTCCATAGTCTGTTTCTAAGAAGGTAGTTATATGAGGAACTGGTGATAGGAAAAGAAATTATCCCTAATTCTACCCATAAAGCCACTAGGAATAAATATCAGCCTCTTCTACATGTCTCATCGTCATGTATTTCAAAACGGCTTTCACATTCCTCCCACTGCTTCCACCCATTACTTCACCACCTTCTTAATCCTCCCTCAGAGTGACATACTTTTAAGCCCACCCACCATTCTGATCTCTTCTTTTTCATTTTTATATTTGTATTGATCCTTCTTTTTTTTTTATTTTTTTTTTAAATTTTTTTTTATTTATTCATTTTTAGAGAGAGAGGAGAGAGAAGGAGGAAGGAGCAGGAAGCATCAACTCCCATATGTGCCCTGACCAGGCAAGCCCGGAGTTTCGAACCAGTGACCTCAGCATTCCAGGTCAACACTTCATCCACTGCGCCACCACAGGTCAGGCTGTATTGATCCTTCTTAAAGTGTAAAACCTGTAACTGAACTTAATAAACCAGGTATATTCTGAGCAATACAGAATAGAAGAGGAATATTGCCTCCCTTGTTTTCTCTTTCGTATTTCTAATAATATATCCAAACGTAGAATTTGCTCTTTTGACATTACAACACTGAGTCCTGTAAAGCTTACTTAAGCTTAAACCCTAAGCTATTTTTTCTACGTCTGCTGCATCTTCCCCACTGTATGGTCAAACAGTTATTTTCTGGGCCAAAGTGTACAACGTAGGCAGTGGCAGAAAAAATTGACACACACACCTCCTGGCTTTGGGCCCTAACTGAGAAACCTTTCAGGAAGAGGTCCCCCTGACTCAACACATGTCTAGGACAAGTGGGAAGATGGTGATGAAGGCTCCAGTCTGTTGGCAGACCAAGGAACACCCTCCCCTTCACCTCCAGATCATGGGCTCTGATATCCCCAGCAGGGTCTAGGAACAAGCTTTCTTCTTGTGTCACACTATTCTTGCTGTTTCACCCCTAAGAAGTCAGCCCACTCCAAATACGCCACTGGGCTCCTAGAAATCTCAGTAGCTTCTCTTTCTGTGTTCATTCCCCAGGAGGAAGAAATGATTCCACAGAGCTTTATGAAGGACCTTGGTCACTGTGCTAGGCACAGAGGCAGAGCTGCAAAATTAACTGAACTTATAAACAGAATTTGGTCAGAAGGGACAGGTAGGTCACTAATGATAATTCAGTGTTAGAACACTTGGGAGAGTTTGCAATCTTTTACCTGTGTCCTCAAAAGCTAAAGATGTGCCAGTGACATATGGGGCTGGAAGTCAGAGCAGAGGGAATGGCAGAGTGTTTCCAGGACCAGAGATGCCTGTGGGGACCAGAGATCATCTCACAACAGAGAAACCCTGGCTAGGGCGTGTTGAGGGGGAGAAGGAATAAAGATCTAGGAATATAGACTACATCAGGCCAAAATGTGAAGCCCTAGGTTAGAGAAAGTGTAAACACCACGATGATGGCTAGCTTCCCGGTGGAGTTGGGAGCCCTGTGTTCCCAGCCCAACCACCCCGCCCTCCCCCCTCAGTCCCTCTCTGCCCACACACCCTACCTTCCGAAGGCAGGCAACCCTTGAAAGAGTCTGGGAAATGCCTCTTAGAGATGCAGAACTAGAAATGTGGGGGAAGGGAGGGCAGCTAGAGTTTTTGACTCTTAAGTCAGTGGTCCCCAACCCCCGGGCCGTGGACCGGTACCAGTCCATGGGCCATTTGGTACTGGTCCACAGAGAAAGAATAAATAACTTACATTATTTCCATTTTATTTATATTTAAGTCTGAATGATGTTTTATTTTTAAAAAATAACCAGATTCCCTCTGTTACATCCATCTAAGACTCACTCTTGAAGCTTGTCTTGGTCATGTGATACATTTATCCGTCCCACCCTAAAGGCCAGTCGTGAAACTATTTTCTGACATTAAACCAGTCCGTGGCCCAAAAAAGGTTGGGGACCACTGTCTTAAGTGACTTTGGAACAAAGGGGTGGGGAAATAGGGGTTTCCAGCAAAGCCACCCTTTTGTACTCCCTACCTCTGCCTAGACCCACTTCACAAACCAGTGTGTCTGACCAGTCCACAGAGCATCCTCCCGGACCATGGTGAATCAAGTCAGGGAAAGGTAAGTAATAATCACAATAATTTAGGGCCAGTGAGTCGGTCCTGGCTGTGTTGGCTAGTTATTGTTTGTTTCATCTTCTAATCTAAACCAATGAGAGGTCAGAGATGACCCCTGGAGAAGAAAGATGACCAACAGGACCTGTGCTTATTTTCTCCCCAAAGTATCACTCCTTCCCTCCCTTCATCACACATTTTGGGGCAGTCATAGTCTTTAGCAGTCAGTCCCCTGCCTCTAGTCCTGCCCAGAGCCACAATGAGCTTCTGAACCACAGTGTGAGGGGTGGTCCTCAGGGTTTGCATTCAAGTTGTCCTACCCAGCTCCAGTCCTCCCTCATCTGTCCAGAGCCAACTCAACTGTTGCCTTCTCTGCGGGACCTTCCCTGAACCTCACAGACAAAAGTTGACATAGCCCTTTCGAGGGGTATCCATAGTATTTTCACTGGCCTGACTTTTCAATGTGTATTCATGTGTGTGCATGTCTAGGTTGGGAGCTCCTAAATGGTAAACAGTTCCCACAGCTGGTACAGCATTGATGTTCTCATAGAGTGAGGCAGCAGGAGAGCATGTATAGTGCATGAATAAGAGAATGAATGAATGAATGAATGAATGAATGAATGAATGAATTATAGAAAGTGAGAGAGGGACAAAGGCCCAAGACTCACAAGTTTAAGTGCTTCACCTTGGCCAGGGATGACATCACTAATTGCAAAGTGGACGAGTTGAGGCTATGCTGAGGCACATTGAGTTCAGCAGCAAAATCCTGTGCCCTGACAGTTTGGGGAGGAGTCTCTACACTTAAGAAAGCTATCACCTGAAAGATCTTCTTCCCCTCACCTTCAATGGAGCCCTTTCTTCTTCCAGAAAAAAAGAGCCGGATGCTCCAGAAGAATGCAAGGCCCTCTGGAACCAGGAAAGGCAGTATGGCGTGTCTGTTAGAAAGAGCCCTTAGTGAGAGGTCAGCAGATTAGAATTTTGACCTTACACAGAAATTCTCCTCTCCAGGACTCAGTTCCCCCATCTGTTTGGCAAGAGGTTTGGATTAGATTATGTCTAAAGAGATTTGAGCAGATAGGACCATGTTCTATGATGGGCGGTGCGACAGGGCTGCACCAGTCCTCTGGGTTGGGTCTTTTCATTCCCCTCCTCCGCCTGGGGAAGGGAGGAGTCCACTTTGCTGCACATGGCAACCAGGCTAGGGTTTTGGGAGACTGCAGCCCCTTACCCTCCTGCTGTGCCAAGAGGGTAAAGTGGGGAAAGGGGAGCAGGAACAGGGACAGGGACAGGGTTGTGGGAGGGTCACAGCTGAAGAGAGGAAGAGGGGATTAAAATAAGCAAGAGTTGATAAAGCAACCTCTTTAAGGCTTCCTACTGACTTTGCTGGCTTTTTTTCCCAGTTCCTTTTATCGTCCCAACTTCCCCTTGCAGAGAGGAGTCTCTTCCCCACCCCCAGGAATGGAAGGGAAGCAGGTTGCAAAGCCTCTTGGGTTGTAAAAACCACTTACTTCTCACGGGAGAGCAACAGATTCACTCTGTGCTCAGTATCAGAATAACCACTAGTTGGGCTTCTGCTCAGACCCTTGGGCCTCTTTCTACAGCCGCCCTGGGATGGGCTGGCCCAGCTCTGCTGGATTCCTGAAGTGCACTGTGTAGAGCTAAGAACCCGGGGTCATGGCTAAAAGCTCAAAAGGCCATCGATTTCCACTGTCTACACACAGGTGTACACACACACACACACACACACACACACACACACACACACACAGCCTCTTTCAGCCCAGATAAGATCTGAGCAGTGCCTTTTCTTTCTCCAGATCTTCCGGAGGCCAGAGACTGCCTGGCCACTATTCAGATAACCTGCAGTCTCTCCAGTGATTCTCTTCGCTTTCTGGTGTTTACTGAACAATTAAGAAAGTAACATTAGTTTGCAGAAAGGCCTTGCCATTCACGGCCCCCTGGGGTGTGGATTCTGAGGGGCGGAGCCAGCAGCCCGGGCCCTCTCCCCATTGGCTGGGCTCAGCAGGTAACCCGAAGCTTTGCGCGAGGTGCATAAATAAAGAGTGAAACTGGTGCCACCTCCTCGAAAGGGGCCGCGTCCTTCTTCTTCACCTTTGCCTTGGGAAAACCAGTTTCTCTCTCTTTCATTGTCTGTTACCAACTTCTATTCTAAGAGTCCAACGGATCCCCAGCTGCACTCCAAACTCTATTTTTCCAACTATTTTGACTCCCCTCTCCTCAAGTCACTTTCCTCTGCTCTCATATTCCTTTCTATTAAAGGGAGAATGACTGTTTAGGACGGGCCCCTGCCTCTCCCCAGGAGCCATTTCTGTTCTGCAGGGGCCTGCCGCACTGGACACTTTGTACAGTAAGTGTTTCTCTTTACCAATTTTCTGTCCTCAAACCTTAGGAGCGAAAGAACATTCCAAGACTTGGAATTCCTTCTCTTTCTATCATATGCAAGAGTCTCTAGCAACCTCTTTGTTCTAAGTTATCTTATGGGGGGAAATTGATTTTTTGTTTTGAATCAAGCTCATCATATTAGGCTCTGCTATGTAGGAGGTACAGACACTCCTACTTACAGGTGAGTCTGAAATCTCTGGACACGTGGGGTTTTGGAAAACTAAAGAGAGAGGCTACATCAGGAGAATCAATGGGCAGGAAGAGCAGAGGATGAACTGAGGAAAAAAAAGCCACATTCACTAGAAATTGATCACCAACTTCCTCCAAGATTAAAAAGTAGCTGAACCTGCTGCATTTTAACCAGATCTCCAGCTCGTTCTATGTTTCCTTGGAAATTTCCAGTGAGCCCAGGCAATAAATCTCACTGATATTGGGCATTGGGTGTGGTCAGGTGGGCATTGAGCAGTGAAGTACCAGTACCAGGACTGTGGTTGTGTCTGGTTTCGTGGAGATTTACTGGAGGAGCTGAGGGTTGGCTGGCTTTTCAGTACTGGGCTGGAAGGTGTCGTGCTGACAGGAAATTAGGGACCTGGTTCCATTCTTTGCTTCTCATGCCCAAGTTGGTTTTATTGGGAAACCATTTGGGGTAAGTCCTGAGGTCAGCTGGGTGAACTTCCTCTATAAGCAAAACACATGCTTGCCCAAACTTCACTCTGCAAGAAGCCAAGGTGAAGGTTATTGGGGCATCGTGATGGCAAAGGCACAGTGGGCCGAAGAATCTTGAACTCTGGGTGTGGGGTCCAGAGTGGGTCAGGGCTCTGGATACAGCTCATCTTGTCTGTCTTATAGCAACTGCAGGTCTGCAGGGTGGGGGAGGGTGACCAGGAGGTCCTGCTCCCTCCGGACTCTCTAACATCAGTGCTGCCTGTCGTTTGCGTTGTCTTTTACAAAGTGCTTTTACAGACACTGTCATCCTCGACTACCCACCCTGCAGGCTAAGGACTTCAAGTGAGGGTGAGGCTCTCTGCACTCTCCGATTGAGGCCTTGAAGAATCTGGTGGACCGAGCATGTTAGGAGGATGAGAGTGGGGTAAGGAGGGTCTGGAGGGTGATGAACTGACCCCTCTGCTTTCAAGTTGGGCTAACATCCAAAAAGAATGCAAAGAATCTCTCCACCCCAGAAATATGTCCTCGCACCATCTCCTGCCGTCATTTATCAGAGCCGAAAGGGCTGTTCTTTTCTTCTTTTTGATTGTGAAATGGGTCAAAGGCATGGCAGAAGGATTGTATCGTCTAGGTCATTCACAAGCAGGGCACAGTTCTCTCATGATTGAGAACTGTGAGTACTCATAAAGGCTGAGTGGAAGAGGATGGGCCAGCCTTCCTCCTCTCAGTACCTGGTGTCCCCCTAACCAAGGACAGTGGGGCTCTCCTTCAGCAATAACTAGAGTCCCCAAGCCCTTGTTGAAGAGAGTCTTTTTCAAAAGGCCAATGCCTGAGGGGCTAGATGTGGGGGGGAGGACCCACATTATAAGCTACTGCCTCCCCGCATCGGGTCAGAACAAGCCTCAGGAAGAATGTATCCCAAACAACAGGGTGGATCTGCCCTAACTCACCCAGTCTGCGTGTTGGTGCTGAGAACAGCCTTTTATGGGGTTTGCCCTGAGCCGTGGGCATGTCTGAACACAGCGAGGAAGAGGCTCTAGCCGCAGCCACACAGCCACTGGTTCGTGGGGATTTCTTTCAGGGCCGGTAGCTCTCAGACAGCGCCCCTCCTCCCTCTTTAGCTCAGTCTCTGAGAGCCAGGTCACCCCTTCCCTCCCCACAGCCCCCCGCCCCAAGGCCAAAGAAGATGCAGTTGTGCTGAACAGATTTGGAAAAGGGTGTGGAGTCCACTGGAAAGCAAACATTCTGTATAAGTCTGGAGGAGCGAGACCTAGGAGTCTCACCCTCCTCTGTTCTTTCTCACCCCCAAGAATGGCCCTAGCTCTGGCCCGGTGTTCTGGTACCCCCTGGCCCCTCCTGGGCCCTCCAGAGCTCCTCGCCCCGGCAAACAGGCCTGCAAAGTGCTGTTCACACTCACTGGACAGCACATTCCGGACAGGAACACTCCCTCCCCTGCATCCCATCACCTTGGTGAGCAAGATCACAGGAAATGGATTTTTCTAAAGCGATTTCAGAACACCTGGCTTTTTCAGCCAGGACCAACCACACAGAGCTCAGTTATGTCACACGCAGGGGGGACACAGACAAAGGGAGGTGTCCAGCACCCCCACTAGGTAAACGCAGAGAAGTTCCACGTGGACTGGTCTGTGATGGCCCTTCAAGGCTGAGAAACGGCAGGAGCGCCCAGCCCCGCTGCCCTGGCTCCACTGCTCGGTGCTGCTGCCTGCTGAGGACACGGGTGTCCTGGTGAGCTGGCTCTCGGCAGCCTCCGGGAGGAAGTGGTCCTGGGGAGGGCTGAGCTCAGGCAGGTCCTCCACATCTCCCACGTCTCTGACTCAGAGATCCCAGAGGCCTTTGACCAGGCAATCACCCTGCATGCAAAGGCTGGGTTTGACATGCAGCCCACCCTCAGATAAAGACCCCCCCGAACCATCCATGTGTTTCTCTTGTCCTTCATTCCACCGGAGTCTGTTTCATACCCAACCAGATTTCAGTGGAGTGAAGTTCAGGAGGCGTGGAGCTGACACCACGGCGGCGGCCCCACCATTGGCAGCCAGAGTAGCTCTGACTTAGGAAAAGAGAAACCCGGTGAGCGATGTGATAGAGAAGGAAACAGCTGGAGCACACGGTCTTCTGCAGAGGGGACGGGTCATGGGTGGACTGGAAACAGCACTACTAATAGAACTGCTGGTTCTTCCTTTTTCAAAATTCATGCAGTGTAAGTGTGTGTTTTCTGTAACTTACAAACATTAAAAGCTGTCTGTCTGCTAGAGAACTGCGTCTGTGCTTCATTCTGTTGAATGCTGACTCCCTGGCCAAAGTCACCTTCCTTTAGGGCTAAAAGGACCACGAGCTGGAACAATGCACTCAGGCCCCCTCTCTCCTTGGGTCCTAGGGGCAGGTGGCTGGAACTCTATTTGCAATCAGCAAGGAAGCCCATGGCCCCCAGCCGCCCCACAGCGCCAGCAGGACCTACAGAATGGGGTAGAAAACTCTCTTAAGGATGTTTTTAAACCCACTTATATTGTAATAAAATAAATGTAAATAAGATTTAAGCGAAGGCAGACTGCAGATATTTCAGACGCTGCTCGAGATGTATCTCGTATAGTATGGGTGTAAATTCAGCAAAGATTAATGCACTTACACATATTTGACACATAAAAATGCCAGACCCAACATTAATTATTTGCCAATTGTAATTGCCTTTATGTGGGGCTCTTCTCACCAAGATATATGCTTAAAACACCCGGCTCGGTAGAAATCTGGGAGGAAAAACAAATGATACTTCCCAGCTGTCAGGGTCTGTGATTTGCTCTGATAGATTTAACACTGATTTCATTGGCTTTTCAAGCCTGTGATTTTTTTTTCTCTCTCTCTTTGAACTCCACCTCTCCCTTTTAGGGTAGGAAAATATTGCAGAGGAGGGAGAACCCCTAAGTCCTAAGGAAGTCCACCACTCCCTCGGACGGAATGCCCGAGCCTTCCTGTTAATTGCCCCTCGACCAGGTAAACAGGGTAAACGGGGTCCCTCCTTCAAGGAGCCAGTCTGGCGGAAGAGGCCAGCTGGAACAAAGCCTGGCCCTGGTTGAGTCTTCAGAAAAACCGGTTTTTACCTCCAGAATGTGCCCCAGGTGACAAAACTCAATAGAGCCCCCTGGCCTTGCAAATGGTGTTTTTCTTAGGAGCCCCCCATAAAGGAGATTCCAGCTTTGGAAGGATAATCTGTCACTTGTGCATCTAAGCCCCTCCCCAGCGTGAGTTCTAAGGAGAGGGGCCTCTCCAACCGCCCACACCCTCCCCCTCCCGAGATTCTGCCCCTGAGGAATTAAGGGCTCCCAGGCTGATGGCAGGAGCCAAGAGGAATATGCATGTCTCCCAAATGTTTTTCTTCTTAAAAGAGAAAGAAAAGAAAAGCAAGCTCACCCATAGGAAGTATGCAGTGAAGGGGGTTGGAGAGGAGTCTGGGGTACTCAGGCTAATTAACTAGAGAATCAAAGTTCTGCAAGAACAAAAAGGCACAAAGCAAAAGTGACATGGCATTTTCATTTACAGCCTGGTTGGAGCCCTATGACCTGGAACCTGTTTAAAGGAAGGTGTGTGTGTGTGTGTGTGTGTGTGTGTGTGTGAGAGAGAGAGAGAGAGAGAGAGAGAGAGAGAGAGAGAGAGAGAGAGAGAGAGACCTGGCTCAAGTGGGGGGCTAGAGACAAATGGTGACCATAGGGCTGCTGTCAAACGCCAGCCAGGACATACAAAGGCTGTGACTACAAACGGCTCTACCTGACATGCAGGTAGGTTTCCACACCCCAAATCTCACTCCAGTGCCATTGTCCCAGCGGAGATACAGGGCTGTGTTTCTGGCATGAGGTCCGGACTGCCCACTTGCTGCCACCCCATTGCAAATGGAGACAAGCCCGAGTACAGCCCAGAGCAGCCTCCAGGGAAGCCGGTATGTGCAGAGCGCTGGAATAAAACGCCCCAACCCTGTCCCCCGCCAACCCCCACTATTTTATGTCTCATGTCTTTATGGCAAAACATGGCCCACCAAAATGCAACACTGAGAAGATGGTTTAATCAAAATTCTCTTGCAACAACAAAAAAATAATATCGCCCTGCTTTCTTTATTCATGATCTTTTATTTAGGCGAAAAGCAAATATCATTGAGCCAAACTTGAATAGACAAACATATACAACCACTGGTAATTTAATATTTTGTGCTAATGGTGTACACTGTAGATACAACCCCAGAGGAGTAAATTACAATCCTATCAATAATACATCGCATCTGGGCTCCGGTTTCCCACATCACGAGAAAATGTGTATTGGCAAAAGGCTCTTCGAATATTAAAAGCCATGCATATAATGAGGCTGTGGGTACAGAAGCTAGACTCTCTCCTAGGACTGTATTCTGGTCTTTGTAATCAAGGTCCTTTATGGGGGAAATATCCCACATTGAAGCTGCTAAAGCCAGTGCTAAATGAAGAAATCCATCTACCTTCTCAACAAATATTTGGGTGAAGCTGCAATCACACAGAATAACCTACAATCAGGGCATTTGTTTGCCAGTCTACTCAGAGCCTTGCATTCATTTGGAGCCTCGGGTCTCTGGTTAATGTCTAAGGTCAGTTGGGGTGCTCTGCATCAATGGACAAGAGACTGCAGAGAGCCCCAGTGTGGATGTACTGTCAAAGGGGAAATCCATGTGGCTTCAGAGCTCCCTCTCACCCTGATCCTGACCCCGGCTTTCTCAATTGTGGGTGGCCCTCCAACAGAAAGAAAGAAGGGAGGGAGGACTGATGACAGGCAAGGAGCCAACCACCTGCAAAGAATAAGAGATTTAGTCTGGAATTTAAAATATCTCCAGTTCATAAAAGTCAGTGGATCCAAAGTCCCTTACTCCTCCCACCAGGAGAAGCAAATGCCAATCTTAATTGAGAGTGGGGAGGAAGTATTTCTGTCATGGTAATATTACTATCATGGGAGAATTAGGTGCTAGTTAGTGCCACAGTCACACACTGATTCCTGTCCCTGACCTCCCTGTTTAAAAAAGTACTGAGGAATCAGATGTGCCAGCAGGGTCAATATCTTCCATATCACTTTTTAAATCAGACCCTGGAAGGCGTAGCCAGTGGTTTAGTGGATAGAGCATTGGCCTAGCATATGGACATCCTGAGTTTGATTCCAGGTCAGGGCACATAGGAGAAGCAACCATCTGCTTCTCTCCCCTCCCTCTCCCCATTCTCTCCCTCTTCCCCTCTTGCAGCCAGTGGCTGGATTGGTTCAAGTGTGGCCCAGGGTGCTAAGAATAGCTGAGTATAGCTCTCTTGGAGCACAACAGCCTCGGGCACTAAAAATGGCTTGGTAGGTTAGCATCGGCCCCAGACTAGGTTTGCCGGATAGATCCTGGTTGAGGCGCATGTGGGAATCTGCCTCACTATCTCTCTTTCTCTCATGTAAAGAAAAAAAAAATCAGACCTTAGAGAAGGAGCACTCACAGAGGACTGGAGGCTGTCAAGGGCTCCAGGCAAAAGGAAAGGGATGAAGCTGCAGACCCAACCCCAAGCACAGTGATGAGAAGGCCCCACCAGACACCAGTTTATTAGAGGAAATAAATCTTTCTAGATTGCAGGAAACTGACCAAGCTTTCTGGAGAAAGACACTTATGAATCAAAGAAAAACAATGTGAAAAAGTCCGTTTATCCAGAAGCAGCATCTAGAAGTCTTGCCACAATCTCCCTTCACCCCTCCTTTCCTTCCTTTTTTTCCTTTCCGGGATTGAAAGCCATTTTCCCGGCTACAAATCAGATAGCAGGGCTGGGTGAGACACCTGGTGGGAAGTGACTGAATTACACCCAAATTTGGTCTCAAGCATCACTACAAGGGTCTGAGACCTGTGTACCCTGAGATCATGCAAAATAACAAGGCCAGCAGCTCCCTAGGGTATGTGATATTGAAGGAGACTTTAAGTATAGTAGCAGTTGGGTAGGCACTGACCTACAGTTCTGCTACGTTCAACTGTGTATGGGAAGAATTGGTGGCTAAGAATAAATGTAAATAGAATCCATAGACCAACAAATATTTGCTAAGATTTGCAATACAACTCCCTCATTATTTACAGTTAACTTAAAGTTGTATTGAAAGCAAATATTGTTCCAGAGGACTCACCAAACTGTAAAGCTGGGAGAGGTTCCCCTAAAGATAAACTATAGATGAGAAGCTCACACCTACGAAGGTAATCGAACATTGTCTGCTTAAGGCTAATGCTGATTTATGTGCACTCAAGAGCACTGAAGGCAGCAGCCTGCAGTTTGGAGTCAGGGTATGAGGTAGTTAAGAGAGGTCAAATTAGATTTGGTGCCAATTTGATCTGGCCAGGGGACTCTGGTACAGCCACTAGAGCTCTCCAAGATTCAATTTCCTTATCTGTCAAGTGGAAATAATAACAAGCACTCATTAAGGACTAGACACTGCCTGTTTTGGGTATATTAAGTCATTTAATGCTCCCAATCACCTTCTACGGTGTGATTGATATTCCAGTTTTATGGACAACAAAACGGAAGCATAAGCGGGTAAGGGACTTGCTCAAGGTCACATGGTTTGTGAGTAGCAGAGATGAGACCCAAACCCGGACTCTCTCTCTCTGAAGTTCACACATGAGACTATATTACTGTATCCTATCCTTTAATGTTGATGTGAGGATTAGATGAGATAATGCATGCAAATGGCTTAGCAAGTGCTTAGTAGACCCTAAGTACCCCCCAAATATTATTTATTATTGTAACCTTGGTATCAAGAAAAAAGTATCTTTGAGGAGCCTGTCTAATGTCTATGGACCAGAAATCAATAAACCGTACACACTTGTTTGGCAGCTAGCAACACAGTGTTAAATTCACTGTGCAATTTATTCACAGCTACAATGAACCTTAGTTTTAGAGTAATCATCTCCTCTTCCTATCACCTTCGTTTTAGGTGAATTTTTATTGTTTAGCTTCATATTCAGTACCTGTGTCATACTCTGGGAGCCTGGGGGATTTTTTTTTTAAATAGACATGGCATAAATCTGAAATAACTATTTTTCCAGGCTAAGTGCCATTTCATATTTTACTATATTTTGGAGGGACAGGTGGAAAGTACTCGTGAAAATGAAACTGGTGAAGAGCTAATAAAGAAAAAAACTTCCAAGCTTCCAAAAAAGTGAAACAATCAAGAGAAATAACCAAGAAAAAGCAAACAGCCTGACCAGGCAGTGGCACAGTGAATAGAGCATCAGACTGGGATGCAGAGGATCCAGGTTCGAAGGCCCAAGGTCACCGGCTTGAGTGTGGGCTGATCCGGCTTGAGCGGGGACTTACCAGCTTGAGCGCAGGGTTGCTGGCTTGAGCATGGGATCATAGACATGACCCTATGGTTGCTGGCTTGAGCCCAAGGTCACTGGTTTGAGCAAGGAGTCACTCATTCTGCTGTAGCCCCCTAGTCAAGGCACATATGAGAAAGCAATCAATGAACAACTAAGGAGACTAAGGAGACACAACAAAGAATTGATGCTTCTCGTCTTTCTCCCTTCATGTCTGTCTGTCCCTATCTGTCCCTCTCTGTCTCTGTCACACACACAAAAAGAAAGAAATAGCAAACAGATGGTTAGCAAGAATGCTGCTCCCATCACTCCAGAGCAGCATGTGAGGTTTGGGGGGCAGCCTTGTGCTGAAACCACGCCGTGCTGATCTCATTAAAGAGCTCACCAAAGTCAGAGCATCTCTGATGCCAGGCGTGCCCTCCCCAGGCTGGAGCTCATCCCCCAAGAGCTTTCAGAGAACACAGTGGGGGCAATTATGCTACTTGGCCCCTGGGCCCCTGGCTCTCAGCTCACCATTCCCTGCTAGAGTGTCCAGCTGATATGATATGACATGAAGGCTGTGGCTGGTGACTGCTCACCTGGCCATTGGCAGCACAGGGAGCTTACCCCCTAAAGCCGGACACAAGGCAGGACAAAGGAGAAACTAAATGCATTCACAAAATGGGTTCCTTTTGTCTCATTACCTTACCCTGTGATCATCTGCCTTCAATGAAGAAAGAAAGCCTGAGACAAAGACAAGGTCCATTTTAATAACATAATCAAACCAATTACATTTCATCACTATACCATTATGGATCATTATAATCCAACTGGTAACGGCCTCACCTCACAAGCCATATCACTCCCCTTTGCCCTCCCAAAGGCCTGGCCCTTAGCTAGGTGGCTTTACCTACTGCAGTTAGGTCCAGGTGCCTCCCTTTCTCCCGTACCAGTGACTGCAACAACTTCCCCACACCCCTCTGAGGGAGCTCTATTAAACATTTCTTGCCACTTGGAGGATAGTTTTAAATGTTTCTCTAGATTCATAAGTCAGCAGTGCTTTTTTAACTTTTAAAGTGCATACAAGTCAACTGGGAATCTGACAAGAATGAGTCAGCAGATGTGGGGTGGGGGCTGAGATTCTGCAGTTTTAACACAAGGCCTCTTGGGATGGGAACCACAGTTGGTTTTGCTCAGTTTCATCTGCCTTTTCTTCCAAGTCATTGGTATCTCAGCCATTCTGGGGAGACATGAGAGGCCCCGAGGGCAGGAGGGCAGTTTGGCATTGCCACAGCAGCCCAGGCTCTGACATGCAATGAGGAAGTTGGAGTCTTTTCTGCACATGAAAATGGCCTAAATGAGCCCTGCTCAGAGAACCCGCCACCGTTGAGAATAGTCATAGAACCCCCAATGCCTAAAATATGAGATAGGTTATTTAGAAATGAAGTCTTGGTGACCGAGGAACAAACATGAAGCCACTTCAAATGCTTCGGCTAGTGATCACCAATCTGGGACAAGGAACCAGGAATATATTTGGCCGCCACAAAAGTCAGAGCTAAACCTAGTGAGCAATTTTCAAGAGAAAGAAAGGAGTTAAGCAATTTACCAAGATCAAGATTCTGGGCCAGACTTTGAGTTGCCCTTGCTCTTCTGCCTGTCAGTCTGGTGTTACTTTTAACAATCCGTCCCATTACTGTGCTCAGAACCTTCTGCTCACCTGCTCGCTTACCCTGTAGACTTGTTTACACTCTGATACTCAAGGCTTCAATTATTTTTGGTAAAATGGAAACTGTAGAGTTGATTAAAATTTTTAAATTCAATATTCAGTATAATAGAGATATAAAAAAGTATACTCAAAATATTTAGCTACTCTTTCAGTGTTTACTTTAGATATGAATACCACTGATCAATGACTATTCCAAGCAGTGACATGTTGGATCATGTTGGACCAATGATTAGGTGGAAAGAACTCAAACTGAGGCAGAACAAATTTGGGTTCAAATCCACCCAATTTGTGCTCTTAAGTTAAACAGTGAATCACTTTGTGCTTCGGTTTACAAAAAAGTCACAAAGCAAAGTATAGTCCCGACCTCTCAAAGCCATTGTAGGTGCAAAAATTCCTTGGTGAATGATAAATAGGACCCCAAGTACCTTTATGCAACTCAATGGTCACAGGTCATAGAGAAAACAAAAGATCATAAGACCAGGAGAACTAAGGCAAGACCATGATGAGGTAATATCCCAGAGGAGATTACAAGACACAAAAGGACCAGAGGCTTCAATAAAATAGTGTCTAAGACCAAATTGGCAGATGGAATCAAAGGGCAGAATAAGCAAATCATCCATGGGTTCAAATGGATGTTGGAGGTAGATGTAGGCATAGGAAAAACACATCGTGATCATTATCAAAATAGAATAGTGGTTCAGTAGACCAAATGCACACAATGTAAGGGTTCAGGAAGATGCATTTCCCGGAGTCAAGGTGAGGTAGTAAGTTGGAAAGCCAGGCAGAGTGGTATACAAGAAGGACACCCACTAGAAGAAGCCAGCCACAGGAGGCTAGGAGTTGACACTGCTGGTGGCAAGTGTCTGGCTCAGGCAGAGTTCCTCAGTGCTCCCTATCAGGGCAGGGACAGCTGACAGCCTGCAGATACGGGCCACGAAGCAACAGTGTCTGGCTGGATTGTAAAGAGAATAGCGGAGCAGCAACTGACAGCAAATTCTGACACAGCACCGTTTACGTATTCCTGACCCACATTCATTTTGTCCAAAGATGCTTTTTAAAATTGAGTCTTTAGTGAGAAGACAGGCGCCTAATGCTGATTTAAAGAGGCAGCATAGCTGCATGCAAAATAAGAGGTTAGAGAGTACCTGTTTTAGACCTTCACTCTATCTCTAGAAACAAAGTGCCCTATTTTGTATTCATATTCTGTGTTCCGGATAAACTGTCAGATTCCTCTGCCAGATTTCTATGGATAATTAGAAGGTTGCAAGAAGCAGATGTTATGAAACTATCTGTGACTAGCCCTTAATGGTGGATGACAAGAACTCAGCACTATTTCTTAATTATACAAGACATAGAGAGAGGAGTTTAAAAAAAAATAGGAGAACTTGTCAAAGCCTGACGAGGTATCAAACGGTTAATCACCCACATTGAACCTGAACATTTCTTTCCCATGTAATTCGGGACATAGGTCCCACCTCCCCTGAGCTGAATAATTTTATGAGTTGTGTATTCTCCTATGTCGCTTCATTTCAGGATTTAATAACTAAAATATGAGCTGCTGCATATAAATAGGTGTTCTCTGGTTAAAATAGCCCCAATAAGAACATTCACATTTGATTAACTATAGACACCGTTTTGCTACAACACACCCTTTTCAGTAGGATAAAAGAAAGATACAGTGCTTGGGGAAACTGGGCTCCTGTCCCATAAATATGATAGCACATCTGCCATTTTTTGAGATCTTGTTTTATGGTGGGTAATGGACAAGCCTCTTGTCATGCATCTTCTCATATGATCCAACAACAGCTCTAGAGAGGTGGCCTTTGTATTAGCTCCATCTGACAGAAAAGGAAACTAGTAACAATAACAATAATGAGAGCCACAAAAAGCAATGGCAGCCACCAGCATGGCAGGTACTGCGTACTTACTTTGTCTTCAGTTCTACATTGTACACACCACCTCATTTAGCAGGGCTGGTGCCATAATGATGTTTCTGTCCACTGAACAGAGGAGGACACTAAGTTTCCAAGAGATTAAATAACATGTCCAAATGATAATAACTGTAAATTCAGGATTCCAACCTTAGTCTTCCTGACTCTAAATATAATATATTTAATTCCTGGGCTGTACAACCTCCAACTGACTGGGTGACTGTTATGAGTTGTGTCCCCCAAAGTTCTTATGTTGAAGTCCTGACCCATAGTACCTCAGAATATGACTGCATTTGGAGATAGGACCTTTAAAGAGATAATTAAGGTAAAATGTTGTCATGTGGATGGGCCCTAATCCAATATGACTATAAGAAGAGGAGATTGGGACAAAAATGGGCACAGAGAAAAGGTTATGTAAAGACACAGGGAGGTGGCCTTCTGCAAGCCAAGGAGAGAGGCCGTAAGGAAACCTACCCGGCCAGGGACCTGATCTTGGACTTATAGCCATCAGTACTGGGAGAAAATTAACTTCTGACATTTATGCCACTCAGTCTGTAGTTCTGTGTTATGGCTGCCCTAGCAAACTAGTACAGTATGCTCGTTTAAATTCCTAACTTCAGTATGTTTCAATTTCTTGAACTAGATGGCCTACATGTGCTGTCTCTGAAGCATTCTTCACGCTGCTGGACCATTTTAACAGATGCTTTCTTCCCATGGCCCCAGAGGCTGTCGGCGCCTCTCACTCTTCAGTCTCTCTGACTCTTCCCACCCTTCTTCTATCCTTCCCCAACCTAGGGGCAAAGTGAAAGGCCCAGGCCAGAAACAGCAGGGATCCGCCCTGGAATGGACACGAGGGGTGACAGCCAGGGAAGTAAGCTCAGTGGGACACTATGGGGGGCCCCTCCTCTTACCCCCAACACACCTTCCCAATAACCCAACTATTATCAATTTATACATGCTTATATAATTACTTATACATTTATATTAAACAGTACTGATAAATTACCGGGTTTTATGAGGGTGCTAAAATACGATGCTTAAAACAAAAACAGGGTCCCTACTCTCACTGAGTGCACAGTAAATGTGGGGAAATTAAGAAATTAAGATAATAAGGAAATAATGACCCTATTTATTGAAAATGTAATTTGTCCAAGGGCAACACTAGAACAATTTAATAATGAGTTTGATGACCTTTATTCAGAAGGACACAATCAATGGGTTGGGGGGGGGGTAGAGTGCCTCACCAGCCACAGACGCTCTTCCTGGGGGGCTGCGGCAGGATGAGTGTACAGAGAGCATTAGAAGAGGTCTCGTGGAAACAGGGCGTGACTGGCTTGGGGGCGGGGTTTCCTCAGGGGCTGGTGGGTCCTGTTCTAGGTAAGTTAGAGCTGAGTTTTTGCTGCTAGGTCTCCGGCTTGCCATAGCAGACTCTAGAGGCCATCTCCTGCGCTGATTGGGTCCATTGCTTCACGCAAGTTCTAGGAGAAGTTCCTCTGAGCTTCTAGTGAGCACTCTCTTGGGGGGAACTTGGAAGAAGAAGGCCAGTGGCATGAATTGCTCGGTCCCCACTCCTGCAGCTGGCTTCGGAAGTACAACTGACAATATTTATCTGTCTCTTACTCCGCTATCCACCAGAGAGTCCCTCACTTGCGTGAGGCTTTGCTGCTCTTGATGGCCTACATGGTGGCATTTCCCTTATGTCCTGGGATCTGAGCACTTTGTCACTATTCCCTCCTCACACCAGGGTGGCCACACTTGCCCATTTCCTACTGTTGAGAGTTTAACTAAGCTGCTCTGTGGTATGGCTGCCTCAGCATTCATTTTGTTTGGCCCGGGCAGCCTGCAGGGACCTTAGACCAACACTGGCCCTCTCATGCAAGTGCATATCCTAAATATCAGCCTGAAGAGACACAGGTAAATGTTAGTTCTTGCTACTATAATATTTATATGACTTCTCCAATAGTTTCCTCTGCCTTCCAGCAACCCTGCCTGACTCACCCCTTAGATAAGGCTGCCTTGGGCTTACCAAAACTCTACCCTTGTTTTAAATTGACCACTCTGGCCCTAGTCTGGGAAACCCAAAGCACTCTACCTATGAACCTTAATAAAGGTGGGCATTGACCAGGTGGTGGCACAGTGGATAGATCGTTGAACTGGGATGCGGACTATCCAGGTTCAAAACCCCAAGGTTGCTGGCTTGAGCACAGGCTCACCAGCTTGAGTGCAGGGTCGCTGACTTGAGCATGGGATCATAGACATGACCCTTAGTCGCTGGCTTGAGCCGAAAGGTCACTGTCTTGAGCCCAAGGTTGCTGGTTTGAGCAAGGGGTCACTCACTCTGCTACAGCCCTGCAGTCAAGGCACATATGAGCAAGCAATCAATGAAGCAATCAATGAACAGCTAAAGAGCCGCAACGAAGATTGATGCTTCTCATCTCTCTCTTTATTCCCGTCTGTCCCTATCTGTTCCTCTCTCTGTCTCTGTCATAAAAAAAAAAAACATAAATAAATAAAGGCATGTGCTTAAGCCCTGCCTCTCTTTTTGTCTGCACCCTGCCTTGACCACTTTGTGCCCCCCCAGGGTCTGCTGTATACTTTTTCCAGGACCTGTGAGAAATGAATTTCTCTATTTTAATTTCTCCTGTGGTCTGCTGTCAGATTGTGATTCACCATCTGGCACCCCGCACTCCATTTAACAAAAGCATGACATCTACTAAAAGTGGTTAAGAAAGTTCCATGAGATGCCTAAGTGAATTACTCAAGTGCCAAACATGCTTCTCCCTGTCTCTAGTGAGTAATGACAGCCCTACTGCCCCCAACCAAAAAACTCGCCTTTTTGCCTGCTGGTTCCCGGGCACAAGGAACCTGAGATGCCAAGAAATTAAAATTTTTTATTTCAATGGAATTTCAGCAGGATTTCCTCTTTAAAATACTGTCTCTACACATGTAGAGCTCACTGTCATGGAGATGAGAAGCACATGGTCCCTGAGTGGTCCATGGAATATAAATGCTGCCCAAATGCAGTCAACTTGCCACCAAGTGGCCAGTTGGCTTCTATGAGGGATAATGTTCAATTGTGAGACCAGCATGCTCTGTTGCTGATACGTTGATCATTTAATCAACTCTCCAGTGACAATAAATAAATCAGCCTCAGGAGTGTGTGCTGCTATGCCCATATATACCCGCATCCCTGCCAGTATGGCTCTTACATTCATTGGCCCATGGCACCAGCACAGCGGTGGCAACTGACATACACCATGGCCAAGTTCTTCTGTGTACCCAGGTCAACAGTATCTACTCCATGGTAGAACACTCGCTGATAGGCATAAACATGCGATATGAAGAACTTTGCACTTAGGCCCACTTCCATATGTCCACCCTCATGTCTCTAGCCCATACCTTCTTGTCCCCAATCTTCCAATCTCTCCAAGCTCCTCATTAGCCAGCCAATCCATAAGTCCACAAATGTTCTAACCTTGGCCCATTTGTTTTCACACATAAAGCAGATGACCAGTGGGACTTCCTGTGCTCTTCTCACCATGAAGCTTGTCCCTCATCACTGTCTTTCCAACTCACTCCTGAATGGAGTTGGAGTTCAACTACAAAACGTACCCACATACCAAGCCAACCTACCCATGAACCAAAATTGGGCTTCTTCCTCCTTCATCCACTGGTTATTAGGGATCCAGGTGTGGCCACACATGTGAGCTGAAGAAAAGGCTCCAGTGCAACAGTGGCGGGAGTCCTAAGGCCTGGGCTACTTGATTGTGAACTTGCCTGTACCCTCTGGCCCCGCTTATGCTCAAAGCCAAGTGCATTACTTCCATCATAGAAAACCTGGCTCTCCTGACCTTGTGATTTGGTGAATCTGATCAAACCTGGCTCGTAACAGGCACTTCCAGACACATGATCATTTATTGCCCTGTGATGAAGTGTTCCGTCTCTACTGGGGACCAGCACTACTCCATGAGAGGCTGCTCAAGACTGTGTAATGCTCTGCTGCAGGTGACACGGCCTTGCCTTAGAACCCCAGGTGTCTGTATTGCGATCCTCCCACTGGACTTTCCAAAAACTCTCCAGTGCATCTTTACCATCACTGACACCTCCAGTCCCATTGGGTATGACCGTATGGCTCAAGCATCAGAGTCATTTGAACTGCAGCTTGGACCCACTCTCAGTCCCACTCAAAGCTGAGAGTCATTCATGTCACCTAGAATACATGTTATATAGTATTCCCAAGTCCCAAGTGTGGAATATCTGCCTCCAAAATCCAAAAAATTTATACTGTGTTTTTTTCTTTATGAAGGAAGGTACAAGACAAAATAAATTATCTTTCACTTTAAAGGGTATATCCCAACACGCTCTAACCCATCAACTTCAGAATGGGCGGCATGTTGCCTTCTCTACCTAACCAGGCTGCTCCTGGTTAGATCCTGAAAAAGACCAGGATCTGGTCTTTTTCTCTCTGGCAATGGCTCAATTAACTCTTTCTTTTAAAAAGGTTTTTGGGGCCTGACCTGTGGTGGCGCAGTGGATAAAGCATCGACCTGGAAATGCTGAGGTCGCTGGTTCGAAACCCTGGGCTTGCCTGGTCAAGGCACATATGGGAGTTGATGCTTCCTGCTCCTCACTCCTTCTCTCTCTCTGTCTCTCTCTCTCCCTCTCTCTCTCCTCTCTAAAAATGAATAAATAAAATTTTTTAAAAAATTTTAAAAAAATAAATAAATAAAAAGGTTTTTGGTCATGGAATTATAAGTCATGCCTTACAGAAAAAACACCCAGGCTCTCGTACAACTGTCCTCCTGTGGCTGTGTCCTTGTGCCAGAAAGGTCCTGCCAGTCTGGAAGGTGTAGTCTTCTACTGCCTTCTCTGTTTTCTCATGGTGGCCTCAGGGCAGATCATGACAGTGGTCTGGAACCTCTCCCTCCTTTTACAATCCCTTGTAAGATATTCTGAGTGTGAGAAAGAGATAGACCACATTCACATAACTTTTATTATAGTATCGTGACAATTGTTCTATTTTATTGATCTTTTATTGTGCCTAATTTATAAATTAAACTGTACCATAGGTATATATGTATAGTGGGCTTTGTTACTATCCATGGTTTTAGGCATCCACTGGGGACCTAGGAACATACCTCCTGCAGATAAGGGCGACTACTGGGTTACTCAAGGTTAACAACCAACTTTTCCTCTTTAAGTTACCAACACTCGGCTCATAACCTTACCATCAAGCTTTGATAGACAGAACACCTAAAAACAACTCACAGCAAATGGCCACTGATGAGTCAGAAACCCTTAATAGCTGTAATCAGGGGCCAGTGGGACACGGGCAGTTCTGTGGTTAGGCACGCAGGAGTCACCTCCAGGAAGGCTCCCGAGTATTCCCGGCAGCCCAAATGCTGTGCAACCATCCCCTTCCCGCAGCACCTGGCTTCTCGTTAATTTACCTGTGACATGTTGCTACACTTAATTGCATTTGACAATTAGTAACATTTCAACACCTCTTTTAATGGAACAATTAAGAGAGTGTTGTCTTGGTTGCAAGAAAATATATGAGCTGATTTTTCAGAGGAAAAGAGAAAAGACCAAACGTAAAGCCCCAGTAGTAATTCAGTTATAGACAGCTTGGAGGTCAGCCCTCTCCCTTTTTGCATTTTGCAAGAATTATGTGTCAGCATGCCTTTTCGTGTTTGTTTGTTTGTTGCTTGGTTTCCCTGAATGAGCATTTCTCCACCAGACAGCTCCAGGCTGTTCATGCAGCCGTGTGATATTAATTACAAGGAAGAATGGATGCTAAGCAGTTGCTGTTACTCATTTCTCACTGGTGTTGTTGCATTGATTGCTTGGGAAAGCAGATGCCCTAAAGGCACCTCTTCCCACAATCAATGAGGGCTCCTGGGAATGCTGAAAAGAGTCTTGGAGACTTTGTCCTGGTTTTCAGTTCCTTCCAACTAATAGATCAGTGGGGAAATCTGGCCCCTAGGGGGTCTCTGAAAATACTTAAGTATTACTTTTTCTATTTTCCACTCCCCACATTAGTAACAAAGAAAAATCATGCTGCTCTGTTATTACAAAATTTACCTTACAGCAATAGTTTATAAATCTTTGCACTCACAAATGATGCAATATTGTCACTGTAGACAAGACTGAAAGGAGTGTGTGCCTGAAGGCTCATCTATAAGAGCTGTGAGGGGCACAGAATTAAACATGTCATTTGCAAAGGGCTGGTGCATTTCATTTGCCAAAACAATCATTTGGCAGAGCAGATGGCCTGGGTTATTGCCGTAGTGTCTGTGATAGAAAAAGACTCAAGAATCTGCCCAACACTCTATTTGAGGTTTCTGCTGTTGCCCAGTGCTCACCAAACTCAGGGCAGAGTCCGCTTTCACAGCCCACTGCCCTCCTGGTTCTAGACGAACCGAATACCTACTGCACCTGCAAGTGATCACCACCCTCCCGCAAAAACTTGGCCACGTGCCGTTCTTCCTGCCTGCAATGGCCTCCTTCTTTGCTTGTCCCAAATGCGCCATTTTTCGGGAGAAAGCTCCCATATCTTCATGGAGCTTCCTGTTTCCCTCCCCGACTCTCCCGGACCCCTCACTGCCCTTCTCATATGGTTCATTGCGTCTGGCTTTGTCTTAGGAGTAGTTGGACCCTTTGATTGTGCCTGAGTAGTTTGTAAATGCTTTTGAGTCAGGAATCATGTATTATTATTCTTTAAATAATTCATAAAATCTAGTACAGCATTGCTTATTTATGTTATCAATAATAATTACAACTGCCATGTACCCTCCAGAAGTGTTTTTCAAATTAAACTGTATTGACTATTCAGATATTGAGGCTGAATTTTTTTTAAAAATTACATTAGTTTGATTGACAGTTGTCTTTTTTACCCCCATTCCACACCCCCCAACACAGTGCCTGTGCAGATGAGAGGCTGGGAAGGGCACGGGAAGCTTTTCTGCATCTCTAGTTGTGATTTAAATATCCTCAATCAGCTCCGGTTGGTGCATCGTCCACCCCAGAGCTGCTGGGCATTTGTAACCCAAGCAGTGTCACCATGTGCCCCAAGGGAGAGATGCAATCAGAAGAGTAATAATGACTTTCTGTGAGCAGGGATGAACGACCTCATCTCTTGGGTCACTAGGGCAACCATCTTTCGAATTCTACCACAGAGTTATCACAATCCTTTCTCTTCTCTTCCACACTGACACGTGATTCCCTCTTCTCCTGCCCCACACACAGCACTATGCAGCCAAGGGGCCATGATTGGACTCCCTTTTCAGGCACCATCTCTGTCCTGGCTCAGCAGGGAAGGGGGTCACTGGTCCCAAAAAGATGGACTTAGTTTCTCCTTGCATTGAACATGCTCAACATTTTGTGCCTCCCTAATGCCTCCGCTCCCCTCCCCCTCCCATGCATGCACACACATACACATGCACGGCTAACTGCACACACTAATGCCACATCTTGCTAATTATGTTACCCTTGCTGGTTATTATTAAGGTCTTGCTTTCAGAACACAGAGAGAACCAACCACATAATGATCAAGGAGACAAATGGAGCATATCACTGCAGCGACTGTGCGATGATAATGAGTTACATAAATCAAAAGTTCGGTAATTTACCTATCAGATTGAGCAGTGAATAGGGATTTTCAGTTACTGTGATTGTTTTGTGATAGATTTTTTTAATAACTCTTGTACGTAGATGTTCTGGAAACTAGCAATTTGTTTTCTAAGGGGAGGCCACACAGTGCAGCGCCAAGAACATGGCAGGATGCTCAAGAGACCTGTGAGCTCATTTTAGCTCTCAGCTCAGGGAAAGAAGCAGCTCCCATCCCTGGCCTTCAGATTCTTCTGTCAAATGAAAGGGTCTCTGCATTCTTGAAGGGTCCCTTTGCCTCTGAGATTCTATGTTACCCATACTCCTCAGACAAAACGGAACAGGGTTCTTCCTGCCTTCCACTTTGCAGATAGACTTGAGCAGCAAAGTTAATGGGAGTCAGCCAGCCCTTCACCAACTAGAGAAATGTGAATTTTTACTCCCCAGACCTGACACTAAATCAAAGAATGGACTAACCCTCTTCCTCTTTTTACACCAGATGAAACGCTTTGTCTACACATGTCACCAGGTGCTGTCGTTCACAGTTATTTCCGGAGCTAGAATGTTCGCAAGGGTAAAGCATATTGTTAACTGGTGATATGTGAGCTAACACTTAGGAACTTTGGGGAATAGGTTATCTTTTGGGCCCTGGGATTAATAATTCATTTTTTCCAACCTCCCAATAGAATAAATCTCAGGAAGTACAATGTCCCTTGAGTCAGGCCTAGACTCAAGGAGCAGAAGTCCCATCAAGATTGTTAGATTCAGAAAGGAACCTGACACAGGGTCTCTCTGAAGAACTGTGACTAGAAATGTGTGTATACATGTATCTGTGTATACCCGTGAATGTGTGTGGATATATGTATGTACATGTATGTCTGCACATGTGTGCATCTCGATGTATACACAAACGTTTCTCTGTGCACACATGTGTGTTTATATTGTACATGTATGTCTGCAACTGTGTATACATGTGTGACTGCATGTACATATAGGCATGTGTGTATACATGTGTATGTGTGTTGAGTCTTTGAATGAAATTATGGTCACATTTGCAATAGAAAAGGTAAAGATGCCAAAATCTCACACCTTCCCAAACCACTGGCCTCTGTCACAAAGATCCCTCCACTTCAACCACAGGGAAAAAATAATACTGCATGGGAGGAAACTCGCCAAGCAGGGCGCCATTGGGCTCTGGCTCCTTTGGAAATAAACAGGTAAACACACAAATGGAAGCTTGGAAGGAGGAGATGGATTATGAATAAAACAATGTTTTGTTAGGTTGCTATTAAATTTCAATTGAACAATACTTGGGATACACAGGCACAGGCATATTCCTGAAACTAATTGGTTTTCCACATCTGCCCCGCTTCCTAATTGGACTAATTACTGCACTGTAGGATCATGTTCAACGTACTACAGAAAGCAAGAAACCTTGATTTACAGTGAGAGGAGCAGCAATTAGAGGGAATTAATTCATAAAGTAACATCTAAATAAATCATATGATGAGAAGACAGCAATGTAATTATTGTGACTGGTGGGTCCCTGGTGGGAAAACATCAAACTTAAACCTCAAACCAAGCTGCTGAATTCTCCCCACATCAGTGTGGCACTCGATTCCATCAGGCACATCCCACCTATCCTCTAAGGCCTAATTGAGGTGCCCTGTCAAAAACAATATGGCCCGACACTTCTCCTCTTGAGAGGCGAAGGAAAGAACATCAAGTTCTCACCATCTCGCATTTGTCCTTGGTCAGAATTAAATATAAATTCAGCTCAATGTGGCTAATGTGTTAGGGCTGTAGTTTCAAAATGGGAGACTTTGAAAACTTGAGTGTCATTATGAATCTCCTCTCGACATCCCATTGTATGTGGGGTTGTAGCTAAGAGAGCTTATTAGTAACAGTAGCAGGTGAAATGCTGACGCTTCAATAATTCATCTGTCCTCATCATGAAACCACAGGCTTCGGTCCTGCTTGGCTCTCATGGGTTGGAAGGACCCTCAGTATTCACGGCAGCTCCCTCCCTCTGACGGTAGAGAGCCTTTGTTGTTTTTGCTTTTTGTTGTTCTGATTGCTTTGCTTTTTTGTTTTCTTCCTACTTTCATTTATAACCTGAGAACTTGCGAACAGCTTCTGGAGTACCACCTTCGACCCTCAATTTCCCCATCCATAAAACGCAATGATTTTTTCTCTTTACTCAGGTGCCCCCATGCAAGATGTTATAAAATGGGTTTCCTTACTTTTTCACATCAAGGCATATGTAGAAAATGATGTTTTAATGTGACACTGGGGTAATTAGAAGGGGTTGTTAGTGGCCAAAGGCCATTTGGGTTTCTGAATCCAGGCTATGGCCATCCCTGCCCCACTGCCTTGTTAACCGAGGGGATCACTTCTTGGCATCCCTGTAGCGCATTGGTACCACAGACAACCAACAGAGAACTCTTCCCCCAAAGAAACTACACTGCCTACTTCAAAGCTCCCTGCTCTCTGGCTGGCCTGGAGCAGCCCAGTCTCATAGCACCCCCCCAATGCAGCAGATCATTACCCCCCACAGGTAGTCTGAGCTCACCGACTACTGGTCAAGCCTTTGCTCATCTCTATCTGCCAGTAGAGAAGTGGGGACCACTTGGAAGAAAATACTGAAAGAAAATAATCTCCAGAGTAACCAGACACAGCACAAGACCTCTGAACTTCCTTCAGAAGGGAGACTTATTCCATGCATGATAAATCAAGAAGAGTTTAGTAGGGGTCAGAGTATGGCTTTACAAGAATGTCATTGACTCCCAGGACTAGAAAAGACTAATTTCTATAGACAAGTGCTTAGAATCATAAAAATCTGGATGTAAATTTATTTCTGGGCCCTGGCTGGTTAGTGCAGCCGGTTAAGAACGTATTCCCAAAACAACAAGGTTGTGGGTCCAATCCCTAGTCAGAACAGATGCAGAAGCAGCTCAGTGTTTCTGCTTATATATATATACATATTATAATATATATATTATATTATATTATATTATATTATATATTATAATATATATAATATATATATAATTTCTGTGATGTTTATGCTTGAACACACCATTTAAGTTCTGTGCCTCAGGTTTCTCATCCTCAAAATGAGGTTATACTCCTGAGTCATGAGTTGTCATGAGGATGAAGTAATACACTATGTGCAAAATACTTAGCACCTTCCTAGGCCTAGACTGTCTAGAAAAGTAAAAGTTACTGTGTCATTACTGTCATTACTGTTGCCCTCAGCTACCTCTTCCAATCATTCTTCTGTAACCTCACCAAATGGTCGTCCATCTGAATTCCTCTGAAAAAAGGACTTGCCTTCCTTCTGAGTCAGCCCATTCAGTTTTCAAGCAGTCCCAAATCTCCTGGTTTATACTCCACATCTATAGTATGTCAGTTTGTCTGTATCATTTCAAAATGATTGATTTTGTTCAAATTCATACAGCAGCATGATTCTTAGGGAGCTGCGTGAGCTACCTTTCCTATCGGGACTCGGTCTGCCAAGAGCTTCCAATGGGGGTGTCGACAGAGGCTCACTTCAAGGATGACTCCAACACTACTCCGAGTAGATGCTTCAAAGCCAAGGCAAGATCTAGTCTGATCTCATGAACATAATTCTACCTAGATTTACAAAAACAATTGCCAATAGGGAGCAGTTGTGTGTGTTCTTTTTTAAAGTGATTTTATTTCTATTTCTCTCCAGGCACACTTCCTTAGGATGCAGATCTGAAAGAACAAATTTCTCCGTGATGCAGAATTGTATTTTATGCCACATTCCAGGACCTAGTTGGATTCTCTGGGATTGTTCATGTCATTAGCTCATATATATAAAAGTTGAATGAATGTGAACATGTCTACATGAAATGCAATGGTCTCAAATAATACAGCAAGCAGAGGATGTCAAGTCGCAGCCTTGGATTTGTCTTTGTCAAAGGGCTCCAGCAACACCAGCCAGCCTCGCAAGGAAGGAACTCCTGGCAGGACTTTAGCAGGTGCTCACATCTGGCCTTCTCTTTGCATCTCGTGGAGAAATGGCCAGAATGCAGCTGTCCGCATCACGAGGCTGGACTCGAACCCAGGCACCCACTACCTCCATTGGCCCATTGTTTTGTGGGGTGGACACAGGAGCATCTTTGTATAGAAGAAGAAATATTTGGGGCTCAAACATCTCGTAGTCTAAGCTTAGGTGCTGACTATTTACAGCAATACTGAGAAACACACATGCCCGATGCCTGGGGTACACTTGGGCACTCAGGACCTGCGGAAAGCTAAGTTTTGGCATAGCTCCTTCCTCTGTGGAAGAGAGAGCCCTTCATTCACTGAACAACCCTCTTTGTTTCTTCAGGCTTCCAGCTCCTCCTAACAGCTATGAGATGGAAAATAACCTAGATTCTCTGAATGCTCACTATCTCACTAGGAAAATGTAAGTGATATGCATGCTTAACCCACAAGACTGGTGTGATGAGTAAGTACGATACTGTGTACTTTGGTCAACAGTCACGATGCCTTGGGCTCCCAGGTTGTTTAGGACAATCCATTAGGGAACATCTTCCCTTTCAGGAACAGAAGCCTGGCGGTAACTATCCCCTTCCCTCGTCTATTTTCCTTTGATGTTTTATAGTCACATCACATTGAGCTGTGACAAATCACCTTCTATGATGAAGAAGAATTAACATAATATGATGTTGGAGGGCATGCTTGCTGCTTGATACACCATAAATTCCTCTATTTAAAAGCAAAGCTTCACAGCCAATTACCTGCTCTTAAAATTTTTTTTACCAATATAAGCCTGAAAGACAAGGGATCATGTCAGGCAAGCAGAAAGGGACCCATCCCAATTTGTATGCTGATGTCCTGACAAGGAGGCCCTTCAATCTGTTCCTCAGCTAGTGGGGACTATGGAGAGATAATGTCACTCCAGAAAGATAAGATGCAACCCAAGAGAGGCAGAGATTTGTTCAACATTGTTCTCCCTCTGTCTCTCTCTCCTGTGCCGTCAGTGATCACAATCTGAGGAAGCCCACAAACATATGAGGTGAATCATGTGTTTCAGCCCTCAGCCCCAGTAAAAACCTCAGCTGAGAGCCATCATTAACCATTGCACATAGAGGGGGATGAGGAGTCAGATGATTCCAACTTCCAGCCTTTGATTTTTATGAGACTCTAGACATTGTAAAGAAAGGCCCTGGGAATATATATATATATATATATATATATATATATATATCACATCTTCTTTATTTATTTATTTATTAATAGATACTTAGGTGGCTTCCATATCTTGGCTATTACAAATAATTCTGCAATATAAGGGTGCATAAATCTTTTCAAATTAGTGTTTTTATTATCTTCAAACATATACCCAAAAGTATATTTTTTGAGGGACTTCCATGCTATTTTTCACAGTGGATGCACCAATTTACAAGGGTGTACAAGTTTTCCCTTTTTTCCATATGCTCACCAACAGTTGTTGTTTGTTTACTTTTCAGTAATAGACATTCTGACAGGTGTGAGATATCTTATTGTGGTTTTTTTATTACCTTTTCCTGATGATCAGTCATGATGAGTGTATGGCCAGCGGCTATTGAGGTGTGGTGGTGCACACCTGTAGTCCCAGGTACTCAGGAGGCTGAGGCAGGAGGATCGCTTGAGCCCAGGAGTTCTGGGCTGTAGAGCGCTATGCCCATCGGGTGACCGCACTAAGTTCAGCATCAATATGGTGACCTCCCGGGAGTGGGGGACCACCAGGTTGCCTAAGGAGGGATGAACCGGCCCAGGTCAGAAACAAAGCAGGTCAAAAACTCCCGTGCTGATCAGTAGTGGGATCATGCCTGTGAATAGCCACTGGCCGTACAATGAGTATTTCTTCATATGTCTGTTGACCATTCATATGTCTTCTTTGGAGAAGTATCTATTGAGGTTGTCTGCCCATTTTTTAATCAGATTGTTTTTTTTTTAATGTTGAGTTGTATGAATTCTTTCTACATTTTTCTGAAGCTATTGAAATGATCAAATGATTTTTATTCTTGGTTTGGTAATGTAATACATTACACTGATCGGTTTGCAGATATTGAACCAACATAGTATCCCTGGAATATATCTCATTTGATCATGGTATATGATCCTTTGAATGTATTATTGAATTTGGTTTGCTAATATTGAGAATTTTTGCATCTATGTTCATCAGGGATATTGGCCTTTTAATTTTGCTTTGGGTGGTATCTTTATGAGGTTTTGGTATCAGGGTAATGCTGACCTCATAGAATGAGTTTGAAAGTTATTCATTTTTTTATAAATAACTTGAAAAGAATAGGTATTAATTCTTCTTTAAATGTTTGATAGAATTCATCTGTGAAGCCAGTGGGTCCTAGAATTTTGTTTCTTGACAGTTTTTGATTACTGATTCAATTTCATTACTCGCCATCAGTCTGTTCAGATTTTCTGTTTCTTCCTGGTTAAGCCTAAAAAGGTTGTATTTTTCTAGAAATTTATTTATTTTAAGTTGTTCAATTTGTTGGCATATAAGTCTTCACTGTATTCTTTTATGATCCTTTGTACTTTCATGCTATCGGTTGTAACGTCTCTTTCATTTCTGATTTTATTTTTTTGAGCCCTCTTTTTTTCTTGATGAGTTTGGCTAAAGGTTATCAGTTTCATTTATCTTTTCAAAGAACCAATTCTTAGTTTCACTGATCTTTTCTATCAATTTTTTTGTCTCTATATCATTTATTTCCATTCTGATCGTTATTAATTTCTTTCTTCTAGTCACTTTAGTCTTTTTCCTCTTCTTTTTCTAGTTCCTTTAGGTTTAAGGTTTGTTTATTTGGGATTTTTCTTCTTCTTGAGGTAGACCTGTATTACTATGAACTTCCTTCTTAGAAATGTTTTTGCTACATACCATAGATTTTGGAAAGTTATATTTCTACTTTCATTTGTCTCAGGCATTTTTAAATTTTCTTTTTATTTCTTCGTTGACTATTTGTTTAATAGCATGTTATTTAGTTTCCATGTGTTTGTGTCTTTTCCAGTTTTCTTCTTGTAACTTATTTCTAGCTTTCTTGTGGTCAGAACAGAAGCATGATAGGATTTCAATCTTTTTTAATATATTGAGGCTTGTTGGAGGCCTAACATGTGCTCTATGCTGGAGGATGATATATATACGTGCACTTGAATAGATTGTGTATTCTGCAATTTTGGAGTGAAATATTTTGCATTTGTCTATGAAAGCCTTCTTCTCTAAAGAATTGTTTTAGGCAATATTTCCTTATTGATTTTCAATCTGGAAGATCTATCCATTGATGTAAGTGGGGTATTAAAGTCCTCTGCTTTGTTTTATATTACCAATTTCTTTATGTCTGTTAATATCTGCTTTATATATTCAAGTGCTCCTATATTGGGTGTGTAAATATTTATGAATGCTACCTCCTCCTCTTGAATTGACCCCTCTATCATTGTGTAATGCCCTGACACACTTTTAGTTAGAAAGTTTTCATTTCAGACCACCCTATGTGGTTACTTTAGGTCTCTGAGTTTGTAAGGCTTCCATGCAGGCCTCTCTTGAGCTTGTCAGGTTTAGTATGTGGTCCCTTTTTCATCCAAAACACTAAGAATAGACTGTCAAATACAGAAGACTAAGCTTTGAGTAGAGAGGCTGGACTGAGACAGTGTGTGAATATGGGCTATGGATGACAGTGGAGAATTGCCTTAATGAAGATATATCGGCCTTGGAGGTCCAACTGAATAACCACCTTCTCTACACATCTTTCCTAATCCCCCAGCAAGTTTAGACCCTATGTCACGAAGTGCTTCTCAGTTCTCTTAAAACGCCATACTCTGTCTTCTGTTACATATGTGCCAGCCTTATTTACCTTTGGAGATTATAAATTTCCTAAAGGCTGTGTCTTGTTCATCTTTGTTTACCAACAGTTTGGTACTTAGTAGAAGAATCTCAGTGTGTTTGCTCAGCTGAGAATTTTTAAACTAATCTGGAGGAAACCAGGCTTCTCTTGAGAACCCAGGTTTCTCAAATAGGTCTCCCCATGGCCAAGGAGAACTACCCTTAATGAGAGAAACTTAGATGTCTATATTTAGAAGAAGAGTTAAGAGGACTCCTCCTAAAATGGGTGTAACTGGAGAGAAGGAAAGATTATTTCCAGAACATTAAGGATTGTAGTTATTCGAAGGGATCAAAAACAATCTTCTTCATCAACTCGAGGATGTTCTTTTGCATTTAAAGACAATGCCATTTACTGACAAATTATAGTGGTTTTTTAAGCAAATGAACCACCTCAAGACAATTTCCTTTCCTCCAGATTAGTTTTAAAAAATGTGGGGAGAGAAACTGACCAAGGATGCAAAATGCTAAGCTTGACCTCAGGCCTATTAAAATAAAGCTTCTGTTTAATTATTTCTATTTCTGAAGTAAGAGGCAATTAGAACCCCATGAAGTGGCAGGAGGAACCTGACCCAGGATTTTGCTTTTATTTATGTAGATTTTAGGTCTGGTTGTGGCCAGCAGAGCACACTTGACCTGACACTGTAGGGAAATTGCTGAGTACAGCCATGTGGCCCAGGCCGGATGTGACTGACTTGTGGGAGAATTGTGGTAAATTACTAAACCCCATTGGCCCTCTGTGTCTCTGTTAAATAGAGATAACTGTCCTTGCCGTCTTTATAGGAGGATTGGTGAGAGAATATTAATCTAGTGGCTGGTATTCAACAACTAACCTTTTATAAAGTGTTTTTGTATCCATTATCTCATTTGATCCTCACAAGGCCCTATGAGGTCGGAATTATCATTTGCATTTTCAACAGTAAAACTAATATCAGTAGAGGTTAAGTTACAATTGCCCAAGTCATGTAATCAATCAGTGAGGGAGACATGCTGCTTCTAACTCCAACTCCCATTATGCCCTGTTTCCTTCCTCATAGATAGAACAATAATAAGTGTAGGGGAGATTTTTTTTTTTTTTCCTATACCTATCTTAAGTTTTCCAGCAGGAGCTCTGTCACAGTGACTGGCCAAAGACAGATTAACAGGAGAAAAACAAAGCAGAAGTTTATTAACACATGCACTGCCCGTGTACACATGGAGCCTCATCAGTGAATAATGTGGGGGTTCAGAACGGGCCACTCCAAAATGTGCTTTGGTGGTATGTGCATTGCTTTGAGCTCAGTGATTTTAGCTTCCGGCTCAAGAGAATCTTCTGCTTCTCCATTAACTACTTAGACAAATTTGAATTAGGGACCTTGCCCATAAAAGAAATTATTTCTTCTATTTACTAAATATCTGTTTTTCTCATTATCCTGCAATGACCTTTTGAAGCCCCCGAGGTGTGTTACCCCTTTTCCAACTCTGAACCTCTTGTGTATGTAGGGTCTCTGACTCTCTCACATTTGTGGAGTTCACCCTGTGTTCATATATTAAGTATATATATATTACATTTGGTTGTTTTCTCCTGTTAATCCGCCTAATGTCTGTTTGATCATTAGGCCAGCCAGAAGAACCTTCAGGATAGAAGAAAGTTTGCTACTCCGCCACAGTAACCCAAGGTGTAGTTTGAATTTGGACTTATATAACCATGTAGGATAAACAAAAGGAAAAGCAGTGAGGGGCTTCTGGTGTGGGAAGTTCCAAGTTATGGGAAGGTGACTGTAAGTCCAGGAGCTGCGGCCATCACAGCCACCTGACTCACGCAGGTTCACATTTGATTCAGATAGATCATAATGAAACAGCAGAGCCAAGAACTGGTGGGCCATTACCTTTATTCTAGCCTCACACTGGCAAGCGAGTAAAAAACACATGGGCACCAAAACCCATTCACATGTCCTCCTGTTCCACAACCAGGAGAATCTTTCCAGTTTTTCCTAGAATCAAAGGCCCCACTAGCCTCAGCCACCTCCTTTTCCCCATTTGCACTCCTCCATCTTGGCTGCTTCTTCCCCTGCAGCCACATGGCCTCTCTCCCTGCAACAACATGGTCTCCTTCCAAAATGGCCTCCTAGCTCCTCCTTTAAAACCTTTTAGGGTGACAACCCCTCCTCCAGCACACATTAGCATAACCAAGCCCATTCCCAAGCATGAAGGCAATTAGCTGTATCACCTGGGCGATGGCCATTCACGTGGGCAGTGCCATTTTTATTTATTTTTTTTTTACAGAGACAGAGAGAGAGAGTCAGAGAGAGGAATAGACAGGGACAGACAGACAGGAACAGAGAGAGATGAGAAGCATCAATCATCATTTTTTTGTTGCGACACCTTAATTGCTCATTGATTGCTTTCTCATATGTGCCTTGACCATGGGCCTTCAGCAGACTGAGCAGCCCCTTGCTCAAGCCCAGCAACCTTGGGTCCAAGCTGGTGAGCTTCGCTCAAACCAGATGAACCTACGCTCAAGCTGGCGACCTCAGGGTCTCGAACTTGGGTCCTCTGCATCCCAGTTCGATGCTCCATCCACTGCGTCACTGCCTAGTCAGGCTGGGCAGTGCCATTTTTAACAATAAAAGTGAGCAAAACCAGAAAATACAGATTTTACAAACTTATTTGCCCAACAGTGACCATAAAAAGTACAATAAACAAGAGTTGCTTAGTAAGTTTTGTTATAAAGATTTAAGTGGTTGCCTTCTCTGTTGATATGAGTTAAGAGCCCTCCTCTTCCTCATCTCTACATATGAAAATTTCCCTTACAGTATAAAAATTTATGCCCTGCTTTAGAACTCTTTCTGTATCTGCTGGCTCTCAATGGCCCTTAGGCTCAAAATAATCCATATGCCAAAGAGGTGGATTTTGGGGTGGCATATGGTGGTACCCTTTGGAAGGTAAGACATTAATAATAACAAACACAATTATTTCCTAAGTGCAGGGCATTAGTCAAAGAGCCATACATATGCTAACTCATTTAATCTTTCCAACAACCTAGTGAGGTAGGTGCTATTATTATTCTCACTTTACAGATGAGGAAACTGAGACAAAGAGAAGTCAAGTCACAGAGCTAATAGGCAGTGGAGCTGAGATTAAAATTTAGTTGACTGATTCTATAACATGTTCTTAAGCCCTGGACAGTTACTTTATCTATTTCTTGTGGGAAAGGAGGGGGAATATCTACAGTAGATACAAGTCCAGTACCACTTGGAAGATAAAAGTGCATATTTCCCTCCCATTCATCCCCTCTCCTGACCCTGGAGAAATTGTTTCTACTGTCAATCATGCTGCTAGTGATTCTTCCATTATCAGTCATTTCTCTGGACAAAGTTATTAGTTCTCCTTACTTAAAGGCTCTCCCCATACCGGACTCCTTACCCACCCACCCCTCCTAACCCCAGACACATGAATGCAGAATAAAGTCCAACTCTTCAGCAGAAAGTCCCCCATGATTTCAATTGTATCCTGCTCAGCTCTTGCCTCTGCCTGCTTTCTACCATCTTCCCAACCCACCAGCCCCTGGAAATTCTCTGGAGAGGCCACGATCTCTGGCATATCAGTGCATCTTTCTGTTCAGCTCTCTCTTCCACGTTCTCCTAGTGAGCTCGTCTTTTGTTAAGGTTCTTTGCTGTTCTTCTGATTGACTTTCAGTGTGCTTTGTCAGTGCTCCCATAGCAACCTAAGCATTTTCTTTTCATAGGACATAATTGTTAAAGCAAATTAACTGGGAGCTATTTGAAAGAAAAGCTTATTTTTGTTCATCTCTGTATTACCTATTTCAATGCCTGGTAGTTAATAGATATTTGATAAGGTTTCTCTAAGCCAATACTGTCTATCAACACTCTATTATTATAAACTACTTTATCAGGACTTTCTTCCATAATAAAAATAGCTTTGGTGGTAGCAGTGAGAACAAAAAGAGTACCAGGTGTTAGACTGGTGAAGGTAGACCGGATCTTGGTTCAGCAACCTCGGCACTTAAGTTCTGGCTAGGAAAGAATTCAGAGCCAAGACTCAAACTACAAGAGAAAGTTTATTTAGAAAGTTATAGAAGTGGAAGTGAGCTATAGAAGAAATGGGCTCGCCCTGGCTGGTTGGCTCAGCGGTAGAGCGTCGGCCTGGCGTGCGGGGGACCCGGGTTCGATTCCCGGCCAGGGCACATAGGAGAAGCGCCCATTTGCTTCTCCACCCCCCCCCCTTCCTGTCTCTCTCTTCCCTTCCCGCAGCCAAGGCTCCATCGAAGCAAAGATGGCCCAGGCGCTGGGGATGGCTCCTTGGCCTCTGCCCCAGGCGCTAGAGTGGCTCTGGTCGTGGCAGAGCGATGCCCCGGAGGGGCAGAGCATCGCCCCCTGGTGGGCAGAGCGTCGCCCCCTGGTGGGCGTGCCGGGTGGATCCCAGTTGGGCGCATGCGGGAGTCTGTCTGACTGTCTCTCCCCGTTTCCAGCTTCAGAAAAATACAAAAGAAAAAAAAAAAAAAAGAAGAAGAAATGGCCTCAGGAAACAAGTTACAGAGGCCAAAGAAAGGGAGCTTAGGAGAAAGAGAGCAACGCCCTGGGGGAGGGGGAGGGGAAGCGAGGAGGGAAAGGCACTGGCGTGCTCCCAGGAGGCAGAGTGTTCTGAGGCCTCCGTCCTAAGCTTCTAAGAGTGAAGATTTTAGGAGAGGACGCACAGGAGGATCTCAGCAGAATATTCACCAGCTCTCTGGGTGTGGCCTTTCAGGGTTGTGGTCTCCACTGCTGGGTCAGTGCCAGGGCAGGGTGTCCTTAATCGATGCTGCAGGTCCTGAGGTCAACCAGGGAGTCACTTGTCTGGTCTTTGCTGCCTTTCTGGGCCTGGAGCTGAAATACAACCGAGGCCTGGCCTACCGTCCTTGCTTTGGTAACCTTCTGTACCTGGCCCCTCATTCTTGCTGTGTACATGGCTGTTTAACAGCCCACCACAGTTTTATAGTGAATTTTTTTTCCCAATTATTAAAATAAGACATTTTTGTTGTAAATGTTTTCCATTGTTAGAGGAAAAATATAAAGAAAAAAAATAAACATCACTGATTATATCACCACCAGAGATATCTTCCCTTTGAGCTACTTTTCCATAATCGCAGCTAGCTGAGAAGAGATGGTACCCCAGACAGGTCTATTCAACATGAACAGGGCCAAGAGCAAAGGAGAGGCCTGAATCACAGAGCATGGCCCTGGCAAGCCAGCTGTGAGCCGAACACTTCACTTGATATGTTCCAGATCAGTAGGGACAAGCACAAGGTCACTGGCTGCTAGAGAAAGGGCACCAGGAGAAATGGGACAGCAAAGGCTATAGGGTAAGAGGAGGACACAGGCTTCTTGGCTGCCTTCAGAGAGTGGAAGCTGCACCTGTAAAAAATGTATAGGAATCTGTCTTTGAGTTACTTTAAACCATTTCCTAATAGTCACAGAGATCTACAAAAACAATATATTGCCTTTGAGACACTACACAGCCTGTTTCTGGAGATGTCCAAGTAGCTGCTGATGTTACCAAACTCCGGTTTATCCACCCGATGCTTTGAAAAGCCAAAACTCAAAACGTCAGAGTTGGGAGTAAGGAAGGGTTTATGGATTGAGAAGGTGCCATCTGAGAAGATGGGAGTCTTAGCAATACCCCAAATCCATTTTGTTGGCTGGACTAGATTAGGGGCTTTAAGGGGCAAAAGGTTGCAGAAGCACTGGCGGAGCAAGTTTTAATCAGAGGACCTCGGAACTTGAGCATTTGTGGTAATGGAGCATCAGCACCAGATCTCCCTGGACAACAGACCCTTTGCTCCTGAAAGGGTGCAGGCATTCAGGGTCAGGTCTTGTCCTGATCCTTTGGTTCCCTAGAGGAAGGCAAGACTTCCAGTCCGGGTTAATGTTTCCTCCTCTGCGCATGGTTCAGGTGCATGACTTGCGGTTTTGGTCTGTGTCTCCGTAAAGCAACTCAATATCTCATTAAATGGGACAGGGCCATTTTGAGCTGGTTCTGTGGTTATCCTACTGTCAAAAAACAATTATGTATTATAGATGGGGTGCAGAGTTTGCCACATGAAAATACGCCTCTTTGGAATATTGATTACTTGGGGCTGGTTAATTTTAAGAAACAGCAGACATGGGAGAAGCTCTGACTTTTGGTTGATGAGGACTTTGTGGGCAAATAAAGGGAATTGAATACCAGTTACCTTGTCTCATACTGAAGATCCTGATCTATCCCACCTCCTCAAGTAGGACCCCCACTGCAGTCCTCTCTGCCCAACCGCCTGGCACCCCATATCCACTGCCCACCCCACCCACATTTCCGGAGCCAGATTGCCTCCTTTTTCTTCTTTCCCAGGTTCTCCTTGATTGCAGAACATACTGCACTGCCCTCCACCCAAAAGTTTTATTTTATTCCTCTCTTTCATATGACCCCTAAATGCAAGTTTAATGTCATCCAAAATAATTATCATGCATGCACATGTGTATGTGCATGCAGAGACACGCACACAGACACACACTCACGGTGCAGGGAGAGTTTGGTCTTTAGAAGCACAGTTGCTAGCAGGGAAAATACTTGTATTTTATTCAAGAGAAGGTCACCTTCCTGTCCGTAAGAGAAATTGGCTTCTTCTAATGCAGTAATGAAAAAGCCAAAAAGTAAGTTGAGTTGTTGACATTTTTATAAAAAAGAAAGTTGGACATAAATATTCTGCTACATCCATGGGGGATCTAGCCAAAAAGTTTAATGACTACTGGCTCACAGAAGGGCTGGGGATGCTCCAAGTTTGGCTGGGAAGACAGCAGAAGACACCATAAGAATGGTAGAAAACATGGATGAGGTGGTATCTGGGGTGGACCGTACTTGACTGTCAACTGCAGTGCATTTACCTCTGCTTATCACCCTCTGCTGCTGAGTCTGTTGCCTGCCTGGATAGAACGGCCTGGCAGGGTTTTACCCAAAGCCCCAGATAGGCAGCTGAGCAGGCTGTGTGGGTGTTTTTGGTAGATAGTCTTTAAAGGTGCTACTTAAAAGAGTAGAGGAGGCCCTGGTGAGTTGGCTCAGTAGATAAAGTGTGGGCCTGGAGTATGGACATACTGAGTTCAATTCCAGGTCAGGGCACACAGGAGAAATGACCATTTGCTTCTCCCCCTCACACTCCCCCTTCACTCCCTCTTCTCCTCCCACAGCCAGTGGCTTTGGTTGGTCATAACACGACAGTGTCAGGTGCTAAAAATAGCTTGGTTGATTTGAGCATTGGCCTTTGATGGGGTTGCCAGGTAGATCTTGATCGGGGCACACATGGGAATCTATCTCTATCTCCCCTCCTCTCACTTTAAAAAAAAAAAGAGCAGAGGAATTAAGTGAAATATAAATGGCAAGGCTTTGGCCCTGGCCGGTTGGCTCAGCAGTAGAGCATCGGCCTGGCATGTGGAAGTCCCAGGTTCAATTCCCAGTCAGGGCACCCAGGAGAAGCACCCATCTGCTTCTCTATCCTTCTCCCTCTCCTTTCTCTCTGTCTCTCTCTTCCCCTCCTGCAGCCAGGGCTTCACTGGAGCAAAGTTGGCCTGGGCACTGAGGATGGCTCCATGGCCTCCACCTCAGGTGCTAGAATGGCTCCAGTGCAACAGAGCAACGCCCCAGAGGGGCAGAGCATCACCCCCTGGTGGGCATGCTGGGTGGATCCTGGTCAGGCACATGTAAGAGTCTGTCTGACTGCCTCCTCGCTTCGGAAAAATACAAAATAAATAAATAAATAAAAAATAAATGGCAAGGCTTTGTGATGAGTCTCCTTCTCAAGGTGATGTTTAAATTCCCATCAGGAGAGTACTCTATATGAACATGTATATTATTCTTTAGGAAAAAAATACATAGCCAAAGGAGCAAGCAAGTTGAAGCTAAAATCCAGGCCTGGCACGGGGCTACATGTACGCAGAGTGGGCATCTCTTCTAAATCCCATAAAGGCACTCAATGGGTTAGCAATGACTGCTAAGAAGGTGCTCTGGGATTATGCTGCTCCTGACCTTTCAATCCCATCATGCACAGGCTGTTTCCCTGCCCTGGAGAAAGCTGGGATCAGTGGGACAGAATCCAGCATCATCACCACGTTCTCATCCTCCCCGCCATGGTCCAGACTCCTCGCCATGGACAATGGGCTTGAAGGCAGCTTTAAAGGGTGAAAACACGGGGGCTGAGGTACCCCGGGAATTTGCTGCTGACTCCCTGCTGCACCATTATGAGCAAGTCACCTACTCTCTTTGGATCTTTGTTTCTTCATTCCTAAAATGAAATCTGTCACAGTCCTACTTTGAAGTTTATTGTGGCAATGAAATAAAATGAATTTCCTGCCTTTCAGTCTTGAGGAGCAATCACAACCATCTGCATCCAGTTCTTTGCTGCCCCGCCTCAACTTCACCCACATGAGGACAGTTTCCACTGAACCAAATTACTCCTTAAAATGCTGCAGGATATTTTACCAAAGAAAATGTTCTTAGGGGCTTACAGAACGGCCCTGAGCAGTCCCAGGCCCTGAGTCATTTTCTTTCTCTCTGTATCATTCACCTATGATGGGAGGGGGAGGAGGAGGAGGAGGTGCTTACTCAACTTGTTCAAATAACGCCAGATAACTGAACCATCAGGCAACGGGTCTGTGCTCTCTCCACCATTGATCTGCTGCCCCCTGCTCAAGCCATTTCCTTAGATGACTGGGGAAAGGCTGAAGTCCTCTTAGCAAGTGTTTAGTGGTGGGATCAGTCATCATTGTCAATACAGTAGGTCCCACCGTCCTTCAACCCAGCACCCCTTGCAGGGAAAATCCTCTAGTGAGATCCTTATTTGTTCCAACCTTCGGCTGCCAGCTGGGAGTGCCCAGCGCTCTCCCTCTACAAGCTCTTGCGACTGAAGATTTAGTAGCCGATCGGGCACCAGAGCTTCCAATTTATGGTTCAGAGTAAGGAAACCCTATTAATCTGGCACCTTTTATTCCACGGTAAATCCTGGTCATATTTAACTCAGCCCCCATCACGGTTTCCCCCCATCTGCCAACCGCAGGGATGTAATATAAAGCTTGCCAACTCAAGGAGAAATTAAGATCCTGCTTAGTATTCAAAGGGGGTCTCTTCCACAGGCTTCCTTCTGAAGCTCCCAGCATGCTCAGCGTTTAGGCAGGGGAGTTGCAGCCCTGCCATCAGTTAGGGGAACTCTCTGGGTCATGTGGTTAGGGGAAAAGAAGCCTAGTTTTCTTCCACCAAGAAAGAAGTAAACACAGACAGTCTGTGCTGATGACCTGGGAACAGTCCCTTCCCTCATAAAGCCCAGCGTAAAATGACACGCCAAGGCCTTGGAGCTCCTAAGTAGCAGAACCAAGGCCAGAGAAAGGAGGAAAGGGGGATTTTCATTCATTCATTAACTAATTAGTTAATTTGTGAACATCTTCTATATTCAAAGCACTTTTTCTATTCTTTCCTTTTTAATAAATACAAATCTGTAAAGTCAGCATTACTGTCTCCATTGCACGAAGGAAGAAACTCAGGTGCTGACCACCCTCAGCACCCAAACTTTTTACATAAGGGGCCAGTTCACTGTCCCTCAGACCGTTGGAGGGCCGCCACATACAGTGCTCCTCTCACTGACCACCAATGAAAGAGGTGCCCCTTCCAGCAGTGCAGCGGGGGCCGGATAAATGGCCTCAGGGGGCCGCATTGTGGCCAGCGGGCCGTAGTTTGGGGATGCCTAATGGGAGTTGGCCTAGGATCACAGTCTCAGTTCTAAAATCAATTCCTTCAGAGCCATTGAGTATTTCCTGAGGACCTACTATGTGCCAGGCATTGTGCTAGAAGCAGGGAATATAAAAGTGAATGTGATATTTTCCATTCTTACAGAACAATAAAGAAATAAATAAGAAAAATATCAGAGTAGTAAATGCTCTGCGGAGCATAAAATGGGATCATGTGGAAGAAAGAGGAACGGCAGATTGAGTCATCAGGGTAGGCCTCTCTGAGGAGGTAACATTTAAGAAGGGATCTCACAGCAAGAAAGAGCCAGCTCCGGCAAAGAGAAAAGAAAGGGGAATTGTGGTCACCAGCAGGCAAGGCGGAGATGACCATGGCCGGTTCGTGTCTGAGGAGCAGGGGGAAGACCAGCATGGGGGAGTATGAGGGGAGCCCAGGGCTGTAGGCAAAGGCCAAGACAATGAGTTTAGATTCGATTCCAAGTTTAATGAGAATCCAATCATTGGGAGGTTTTCAGTGGGAAACTGACATCATCTTGATCGTTTAAAAAGAGTCATTGGCCTCTACTACGTGGATGGAAATGATGAGATATCATTGTTTTCCTGGTTAAGAGTTTCTCAAAAAGGCAAGTGCCAGCTTCTCTATAGTGATATCTGAGGTTACAGCCCCTGCCATGTTTCCTAAAATTCTCGCCACAAAAAATTGTTTTCAGGCAAAGAAAGTAATGAATCTCTTAAAAATAAGATGATGAAGGGGTCAAAACCCACTAAACCTGTGTCAGTCCTGGTACCGCAGAACCAGTTGACCAGATAAGTTATTCCCAGTTCACAGATTTGAGGTAACAAGACCCAGGAGGAGGATGTGCTATGGGGGAGGGCACAGACGAGGAGAGGCCCATGGCATAGGCTGGGTCAGGAGTCCCTCAAAATTTAATAGCCTGAACGGTCAGCCAGCCTAATTCCCCTAGACCTTACTTACTCTAGTGCGTTTGAAAGCTATTGGAAAGTTGACTAAGTAACTTCCCATCTCTTGATACAAACTGGCAGCTGTAAAGCCAAAGTCTATGGCTCAGCCCCTAGAAGGTGAGAAGGGCAGAGTTCTCCTTCCACCTCTTCCCAACCTCACAGGTCTGCTTGGATGTGATACCTGGACCTCTGGTCCATCTGCACTAGAGCCACATGGAGCACCGCCATTTCACTAGCAGAGTCAGGGAATATGAATTTGCAAGAAGGGCAGCATCCTGATGCTCACCGATATTTTTGGACTGCTGGATGACCAGCGAGTCACCTTCTGTTGGCTGCTGATGGAACCCCTAGTGGAGGGTGCTTCAAGATAGTGCTCATGTTAACTCTTGCTCATAATAGTTCAAGGTCTACCCTTCCCAAAACAAAATCCATCTTACTTTTCACCAAAGCCTTATGAGAAGGTAAGGAGGAAAAAGCTCATTCACTTTTTAGAGCTGAGGAAATAGAGACAGAGGTTTAGTGACTAGACCAAGGTCATGGAGCAGGTAAGCAGTAGAGCTGGGATTTGAATCAAGTCTTCTGAGTCCAACCCTGTGTTGTTTCAAATCATAGACAGCACCTGTCCTAGAACAGAGGAGTAATACCCCTTCTTTGCAGCACTGAGAGGAGACTGCCAAGACCTGGAGGCACAGAGGCTGTTTGGAAAGCACCAAGCAGAAAAAGAAACACGGTAGGAAGGGGACTTAATTGATTTGATTTATCTCAATGCGGATAAGGAACTACCATGGTCCTCAGAGTACAGGGAGTCCTGGTTTATTGTCCTCTCCCTGAGGCAGGTTTTAAGAAGTTATAAAAGACTGGATTTTTATTTCTTGATGCCTACCCTGCAGATTAATCAGTTTCCTGATCACACTGGCTCTCCCCTCCACCAGCACACAAAAGGGAGGGACGGGAGCTGTTTCTCAACGTGGGGAGGAGAAGAGAAGGGAGAAGATGGGGGTTTAGGGTAGAATTTCTGTTTGTTCCTGAGCCAGGTAAGCTTGTCCCGTTCTAGCCCCTTCAGGGAAGGGAGTGAGATTGGTTTTAAGGGGCTTCAAAGGAAAATCACGACTGATTGGCAAGTCTGAATCCTGTCCAAGTTGGAGTCACAAAGGGGAGTGAGAAAAGGAGTGACAGATATTTTAACCCCTTCTGGGGGAGATGTGTCTGACCAGTCTAAGTCAAAGATCTTCAAACCTTAAAGTGGATGAGAATCATATTGGGTTTATTTAAAATACCCAATTCTTTAGGCCCATCCCCAAAGAACTTGACTCAGGACTAGGATGGACTACTGCAATTTGCCCTATGGCAAGGGGCTAGGACCCCCACATTATTCAATAGGATGGTCCACAGACCATACTTTGAGAAAAACTTTAGTGCCTGGACCAGACCCAGGGATTCCTACAGATTCCCTCCTTAGTAATACCTTACATAGACAGAGGCAGCTCATTTCAAGTAGATGCTTGACAACTCCCAGAATTCACTGCTCTGTTCCCAAACCATTACTGCCCCTCCACAACACTATGAGAAGGAAGATTCTTCTTCCCTGTATTTGGCTGCCTTTTTTAGATTCTTCTCTACGCTGTGACACTCTCCACCCTTATGTCTTCGGTGCCCTTATGAAATTGTTGCCTGCGGATTCCAGGATACATAGAAGTGAAATGAGGCCAGGAGAGAGCAATGGCCTAGAAAGGTGGAGAAGTGCTCTGCAAGGTCAACGATGAGGGCTACGGGAGAGGTAGCCAAGCAGTCCCTCGTGACAGCAGAATCCAGATGTTTTCATGGAGAGGGGCTGAAGTCAGAAAGCAAAGAGACCCCAGGCTGTGGAAATGAACATATCCACATGGATGTTGGAGTTGCCCAGACAATGATAGGAAATGGCTTGCAGGGGAAGACTTCCATGAAGAGATGGCCATGACCACCAGGTCAGTAGATGACAACGAGCCCTGGGTGTCAAAGGAAGAGGAACTGGTGAAGGAACAAAGTTGGACAATGACGGCTGAAAGCAGGAGTGAATGCCTAGAGGATGTCAACCTGGTCTCCTCGCTGTAGCTGGAGGAAGGCTGGTGACTGAGAAACAGGAGAGTAAGTAACTTCTCCAGACAAGATTGCAAAGGACGTAGCCCTATTAGGAGGAAGCCAAGTGCCAGTTAACACAGTATCATGTGGTGATTTAAGAATCAGCTAAACTCAGGTTCTAGCCCGGTTCTGCCCATTTCTAGTTGTGCAATCCAGGGCAAGTCCCTCCACCTCCCTTTGTCTCATTCTCCTTATCAGTGAAATGGAGATATAAGCAGGAGTTTGTTTGTAAGGATTTGATAAATTAATTTAGGTTGAGTGATTAGCACAGTGCCTGGCACATACTAAATGCTCAGTAAATGTCAGCCATTATCACCAATATTAATTTTAAAAATCAATACATGGATGGAGCCTGACCAGGCGGTGGCGCAGTGGATAGAGCGTCGGACTGGGATGCGGAAGGACCCAGGTTCGAGACCCTGGGGTCACCAGCTTGAGCGCGGGCTCATCTGGCTTGAGCAAAAAGCTCACCAGCTTGGACCCAAGGTCGCTGGCTCCAGCAAGGAGTTACTCGTACTCGGTCTGCTGAAGGTCCACGGTCAAGACACATATGAGAAAGCAATCAATGAACAACTAAGGTCGCAACGAAAAACTGATGACTGATGCTTCTCATCTCTCTCTGTTCCTGTCTGACTCTCTCTCTCTCTGTCCCTGTAAAAAAAAAAAAAAAAAATTTAAAATTAAAAATATATGGATGGGATAATTTAGAAAAAAGTTTTGGTTTTTGTTTTTTTGGAGGGGCGGGGAATACTGCTTAGTGAGTTTGACAGAGACTGTTTAGAGGTTCACCCTCCCATTCCCTCTTTCTGGGCACACAGGAAGACTATGTATCCCACCATCCTTTGCAGTTTGCTTGAATATTAACATGAATTAAAACCTTCCTTTGCAAGATTTTTGTATGTTTCCTGAGGAACACATATTAAACACAAGAAAGCAGCAAAGGAGGTATAAGGGCTGAACAAATGTAAATGGAAGACCCAGTTCTTTTCTTTCAGCTGGTGATAGGCTTGCCTTTTTCCTCCTGACCCCAGCCCAGGCGCAAGACTCTGTGTTCTGCACACAGCCCATCAGACAGTTCAGGGACAGCTCTTTTTTACCAGGCAGTGCAGAATGGAATTGGCCTGGGGCATCACTGATAAGACGTGATACAGCAAAATGCCTATGATGTAAGTTATCATCTTCATAGAAGATGCTATTGTCATTCCCAGGACACACTTTGAGTTGTTTCTTCTGACACAGTCATTCTCACCAGGTTCCCGAGTCAAAGACAGGTCCCATTTCAAGAAGGCTGTTAAGCTTGTTGAAAGCAAAAGTAGGGAATAGGGCAAAGTTATGCCACTCATACAGGGGAACCCAACCCACAGCCTTGACCTCATTAGTGCTATGTGGTAATCAGCTGAACACAACCCCATAAGCATGTAAGAGGAGACTCTCTAATAGTGAAACTCGATATTTACTGATTTAACCAATGTTCATGGAGTGTCTTCTAGGTGTGAGACATTATGCTAGTTGCTAAAGGTTTGATGACAAATAACTCAGACAAGATCCTAATTTGTCTGGAAGGCAATTATTGCAGCAAGCTGGAGCAGGGAAGTACTACGGGTATTAGGATAGGGGAAAGTACCACAGGAATAGCAATGAAAATCTAATCGTAGCATCCTTTCCATCAATGCCCTGTGGGTTGAATTACTGTGGGCAAGTTTTCTCTATGTATGTGAGTCTCAACTTTGTCATCTCAACAATAGAATATCACAGTTCTCCCTTAAGAATCTTAGAGATTATATATGTGTAACATTTCATAAAATGTATATTCTTGCCCAAACATGAGGAAGCATTGCTAAGAGATTCCCAATCTTTCTTCCCTTCTAAAAGTCCCATTATGCTGAATGATGAGAGAACCTTCTAGTGGTTTGAATTTTACCAAATCAACACTCCACTTCAGGCTGAGCCCCAGGCGCACAGCAATCAGCAGCCAGAGGTCCTTCTCTGAGGCTCCTTACTTCCAAATGGGCCTTGAACTCCTTGGCCCTCCCTGCTCTATCCCTACTCTCCTGTCCCTCTTCAGTACGGGCAGAACATACTGCGATCTTCTCTCCTTTATGACTCAAAGTGTGGTCTGAGCACCCGCAGCATCAGTACTCACTGGGTGCTTATAAAATGTAGAATCAGGAGCCGTAATCTGTACCTCATGAATCAGAATCTCAATTTTAGCACAATTTCCACATGATTTAATATGCATTAAAGTTTAGGGAACATTGGCTTAGAACAGACATTGATTTCTACCCAACTGCATAATTCATTCATTCTAAAAAATGACAACTCTGTGCCTACGATGAGCTGACACTGTGTTAGGTGCAAGAGTCACACTGGTGAACCCCTGGAATAATGGGAAAACATCTGTTTGAAATCTTTTTGGAGAGAGCCAGGTTGTAAACCAAGAAGAAGTGGCAGTGTGACCCACGGATGTTTTGACAGGGTAGAATCCGAGAACTGCTCTCTATGGACGGCAGGGGCTGTGGAAATATGGGAAGGTTTAAGTCGGCAAGGGCAGTTGAGAAAGACTCCACACAGGAGGGAATGCTTGGGCTTAATGCTGAAGGATGAGTAAGGCCGGGTGGGTGGAGCAGTGAGAGGATAAATTTCCCAGCCAACGGACAGGGATGATGGACGTCAAGGCAAGAGGAGGCCTGTTTTGCTCTTGGCTGGGGGCCCATGCTCTGCTGTCACCATGGGAAAACTCTCCTCCACTTGGTGCTCTGCCAACAATCACTGTGGGGCCTTGAGCAAACCGCCACTCCTATCTGGGCCCCATCTTCATCTAAAACTTGTGGGTTGGATTACAACTTGGCAGTTTGTAAAATGCAGAGTGTTTTCAACCTTCGCCGATGGCCATAGGGAGTGGAAAGGAAGCAGGGCTCTGGGTGGCCCAGAGAACATTGGTCAAGTGTACAAGATTATTTTTTTACTATGGGCTTCCACTTAGCTTTAGAAAAGGAGGGGCAGGTAGAGTGTGATTCCACATATTTAAGAAGTGTGAAAAACACTGAAGGGGTGAACACGAAAGTCTCTAGTCAGTGTTTACACTGAATTCTTATTCAGTTCTTTAACAACTCTCTAGGTAACCCCCAGCTTGAACTTTCAACCTGATGCCCAGAGCTGTAATGTTTATACTTTTATTTTGGCAGGACTTCTTTTCAAAATGAAATCATACAGGAAAAATGCAATATAATGAAACAGTCAGAGGTATTAACAGATTTCTGGGCATATCAAGTCTTGATTATTTGGCGAAACCTTTTTTATATGGGATCTCTTTCTCCCTATCACTATCTTTCCTGCAGCCCTTCAGTGGGTCCCCAGGATTGATTGTAAAAAGCAATGACTCCAAGGAAGGGGTTCAAGCTGCTAGGGAGGTTGTGGTAAGTCCTGGAGCTATGAAAGCAGGGAGTTTTCCTAGAGGAAGGAGCAGTGGGGGTTGTGGTGGCTGGAAGCAGCAGCTTAAAGGGAGTTGGGAATAGAAAAAGGGAAAAGGAGAGAAACAGCTAAAAGAAGACAAACAAATGAAACAAGAACAGAAAGAGAGTTCCTCCAAAGGTCAATTGAGTGGTCTAAAGGAAGATTATATAAAGCCTACTACATACTTAAAAGCCACCTTTTAAAGAAAGTGGCTCAATCCATCTTTTCATACTTACTTGCTGTAATGGATTGAGTTGTGTCCCCCCAAAAGATGTGTTGAAGTCTTAATCTCCAGCACCACATAAAATTACCTTATTTGGAAACAGGGTTGTTGCAGGTGTAATTAGTCAAGATGAGGTCATACTGGAGTAGGTTGGGCCCTTATTCCAGTATGACAGGTGTCCTGATAAAAGAGGGAAAGAGACACACAGGAGAACACTAACTACGACAATGGAGACAGAGATTGGACTGCAGCAGCTGCCAACCAAGGATTGCTGGCCACCACCTGAAGCTAGGAAGAGACACGGAAGGATTTTCCTCTTCTTGTTTCAGAGGGAGACTATCCCTGTTGACACATTGATCATGGACTTCCTGCCGTCAGAACTGTGAATCAATACATTTGTTATTTTAAGCAATACAGTTTGTGGTACTTGATTAAGGTGGCCCTAGGAAACCAATACTCTTTCTATGAAACTAGCAGCCATAGGTTTTGCTAAAGAAATCATCCCTGCCACTCTGCAGATCAGTTGGGTGTGGGCATGGACATGATAGAGCTGGGGGCATCTGAGCCAGCCTGGCACTCTCTGTCCAGTTGGGGTATTTCCATTTATTGGTGGCAGAGCAAGCCAATCATGCCCTTTCTTTAGAACCATGTAAATGCAAATGGAAAACTAGAGAGAGAGAGAGCAGATCAGAGCCCAGTTTAACCCAAGACACTGGTTGCCTAGCAGAAACCACTCCTCATCAAATCAGTGGCCAGAAGGAGGAAATATGCCCTACAGAAAAGAGATCTTAAAAGTAAGAGTGGTATAAGTAGAAATTCCCCCAAAGGGTATGCGGTGTAGGCATGCTGTGAAATAACCAGCGGCAGGGGTGAAGCTTCACCTTTGGAATGACTAGAACACCTACACTTCCAAGCAAGGAGGAAAGGAGAAAAGAGAGGGAAGCAAATGTGTAGGGAAAAGTATGAATGAAAGTGGGAGAACCATATAGAATGACCAACCATCCAGATTGTCCCCAGGACTGAGGGGTTTCCTGAGACACTAGTTTGAAAACTGAGACAGGTCCTGGCCAGTTGACTCAGTAGTAGAGCATGGGCCCAGCTTGTGGAAGTCCTGGGTTGATTCCCGGTCAGGGCACACAGGAGAAGCAACCATCTACTTCTCCACCCCTCTACCTACCCATCCTCCTCTCTTTCTCCCTCCATCCTGCAGCCAAGGCTGTATTGGAGCAAGTTGGCTTCAGTTCTTAGATGGCTTCCTGGCTTCCACCTCAAGCAACAGAGCAACTCCTCAGATGGGCAAAGCATCACCTACAGGGGGCTTGCCAGCTGGATGTCCTAGGGTCACATGCAGTAGTCTGTCTCTGCCTCCCTTGCTCTCAATTAATAAAAAGAAAAGAAAAGGAAAAGAAAAAGAAAAAAAAAAAAAAGGAAAACTGAGACATTCTAGGCACACAAGGATGAGCAACAAAAGACAGTATTTAAGTGACAGAAGAAATGTTTGCATAATGGGGGAAGTGGTCATCCCCAGAACATGAAGGCAGAAATGTCTAGACCTACCCAGGTCAATCCAAACATGGGCTGCTGGCCCTGCTGTGGCTTAGCCAAATGGGCTTCTCATTGGATCCATGAGAACTGGTACTCAGGATTCGCTCAGAACCTCTGTTTTGACCAAAAACTCTTAGGAAGGAAATGGTGGGTGAGAGGAGCACCCCGTTCTGTAGTCTGGAAGACTGCTATGCTCAGCAATGTCTCCAAGTAGAGGAGCACTTCACATGGAACTTGCCAGCAAATCTCATTCAGTGGGACTGGCCCAGCGTATTCCTCAGTCCCACAGGAAGCCTTGTAAGGGAGGGAGCCCCAGGCCCTGCCCACAGATATGCTCTTCCTTCTCTCCTTGTCTTTCACTCACCCTCACCAGAAGTCATACATAGGATGTTTTCAAGGATGTGTGAAAAATGTTATTTACCGAAAAATGTCATTTATCCTCTCTAAGTAAGAGAAGTCCTGCTGTTTATGTTTCTATATTCTCCTAGGTATACATCTACCGTAGCACTTTTCCGAATGTAACACAGTCATTGGTTTTATTTTTTTACCTCCTCTGCTTGAAAACAACCACATCCTGCTTGTCTCTGAAACCCCAGTGTACAGGGAAATACCTGGCACATAGGAGTTTCTTCTGCACTATCAGGTCACTGAGTGAATGAATGAACGCATGAGTTAGTTAACGTGGATCAGCATGATCTCTCACTTTGAGTCAAGTATCTGTGACCTGGCACTTTCTGGATTTTGGATGTATCAGTCAGAAATCCACCTACATACAGTTAAACCAAAACTACAGAGAAGGGGCCCTGGCCGGTTTGCTCAGTGGTAGAGCGTAGGCCTGGCGTGCAGAAGTTCCAGGTTCGATTTCCAGCCAGGACACACAGGAGAAGCGCCCATCTGCTTCTCCACCCCTCCCCCTCTCCTTCCTCTCTGTCTCTCTCTTCTCCTCCCGCAGCGAGGCTCCATTGGAGCAAAGATGGCCCGGGCGCTGGGGATGGCTCCTTGGCCTCTGCCCCAGGCGCTGGAGTGGCTCTGGTCGCAACAGAGCGATGCCCCGGAGGGGCAGCGCATCGCCCCCTGGTGGGCAGAGCATCGCCCCCTGGTGGGCGTGCCGGGTGGATCCCAGTCGGGCGCATGCAGGAGTCTGTCTGACTGTCTCTCCCCATTTCTAGCTTCAGAAAAATACAAAAAAAAAAAAAACTACAGAGAAGGAAACTCAGCAGAGCCCTGCAGCCTCACAGTGAGCGGTCACTGTTGCCAGCTCTAAGGGCAAGCCCAGGGTCTGGTGCCAGGGCAATGACAAGGCTCAGGAAGTGATACAGACCCCTACGCACATGACTATGGGCCCTTCCCTGATGGTCCTACTTCTTTCATTCTCACCTGATGACTTGGTTCTAAAAGAAGAAAAAAGAAACTGGGCTACAGAAAAGACCAACTGCTGAGTTCCAGGCAGAAACTCGATAAAAGACAAACAGGATAGTGTAAATTGCCTAAGAGAACAGTTGGCTTGAACACCCCACGACATTAATCATGTAAAGAAGGGCCTTGATGATGAGGTAAGGCATCTAGGGTCTGATCTCCATTTTGCTGCTGTGTATCCTCAGTCAGGTGTCTGGCCTCTCTGAGCCTTCTTTATCTCATCTCTATTCTCAACTAATAATCCCTTTGCACCAGGTGCAGTAGGTCAACACAGGAAACATCACAATCCAGACATCTTGAACTCTTCTAAAGAGGCGCCCTGGAGAGATTCAAAGTAGAGCATTTTCTCTGCCTTCAAATGACTCCCAGAGCTCCAGAGACAGTTATTTTGAAAACCTGATGCTGGATTCAAGTTTATAAACCTGAAAGCTAATGTACCTTCTATAAGGAGCAGGGCACTGCTGAGTTTTAGGCTACACAGAAACTCAAAAACAGTCGCCCAAGAAGCCTATTGGTAAATAAGACCTATCTTTTTTAATGTAAGCATTCCACTTCTATAACAAAACTGTTCAAAATTATTTTGTTCTGAAATTATTTTTTTTTAAAGAAAAAGATAGGTCTATTATTTCACTGACCTCCTGTGGACATAGGAAAGAAGTACATTCATTCCACAAATCTAGATTTCCTGGTATGGGCTAAAAAAGAACTTAAAACTACCTACGTGGGGCCCTGGCTGGTTGACTCAGTGGCTAAAGCCTCAGTCCAGTGTATGAACATCCCAAGTTCGATCCCTGGTTAGGGCACACTTAAGAAGTGATCATCTATTCTCTCCCCTTCTCTCTCTCCGTTCTCCCTTTCTTCCCCTTTTGCACCAGTGGCTTGGTTGGTCCAAATGTTAGCCTCAGGCACTGAGAATAGCTCAGTTGTTTTGAGCATTGGTCCAAGATGAGGGTTGCTGGGTAGATCCCGGTAGGGGTGCATGCAGGAGTCTGTCTCTCTCTCTCCCCTCCTCTCACTAAAAAACAAACAAAAAAACCTACCTACTTGGTGGAAAATCCATGCAAACCTCCACACGCTGTTTTATCTTGCTGCAGGATCCTTTTGATCCTTGTGGAAAGTTCCTCCTGATAACTTAGCTGATACTTAAATCCATTTTATAGATGCATACAATGGCAAAGGAGGCAGTATAGAACAGATATCCTGGAGGAACTGATGATTTTGTGGGACTGCAGTGGACCTGGGAATCTGCATTATGTTACTAAGGATCCAGGCAATTTGGATGCAAATAGTTCATTGTGTCTCACTTTAAAAGATACTAATTTGCCCATTCCCCTCATTTTATAAATGAGGAAAATTAAGGTACCAAGAAGTTAAACATTTTCCCAAAAATTCACACAGCTAATTAATGACAAATCTAGAACTTGACACTAGCTTTTGATTCAATCTTATTCTGTCATTTGCAACCAAAATACCATTATATAGCACTTACTATTCATTGAGCACTGTGCTAAATAAGGTGCCTTGTATAATCTTCCCATGAACTCGATGAAGAAGATGGTATGGTATCATTACCCCATTATTTTATGAGAAAACTGAACCTTAGATTAGTGACACAACACACAGCTCGTGAAAGGCAGAACAAGACCTAGCTTATGTAACTTTAAACGTGAGCTCCCACCCACTGCCCCACCCTACCTCAGAAGCACAGCCCTGGCCGGGTAGCTCAGTTGATTAGAGTGCTGTCACAATACACCAAGGTTGTTAGTTCAATCCCTGGTCAGGGTATATATAAGAATCAACCAATGAATGCATAAATAAGTGGAACAAGTCAATGTTTCTCTCTCTCTTTATCCCTTCTTCTCTCTCTAAAATCAATAAATAAAAATTTAAAAAAGAGCGCAGCCCAGACATTAATTTCTCATAGCTCTTTTAAAGGCAGTAATTTCCCCCAAGTAAGAAATGAAGTGGTGCCCATGCCAAGAAAAAGCTAAAGTAGCTCATCACCACCAAACCAGTGTTACAAGAAATGTTAAAGGGCCTTCATTAAGAAGAAGAATAAAAAGTATCAAAAATATGAATAATAAAACATCAATATCTGTCAATAATTACATTAAATGCTAATGTATTAAATGCTAAAATCAAAAGGCATGTGGTTGTTGAATGAATAAAAAAACAAGACCTTACATATACTGTGTACAAGAGACTCACTTGAGATAGAAAGACACACAGACTAAAAGTAGGAGGATGGAAAAAGATATGACAATGTAACTGGAAAAAAACAAAAAGTTGAGGTAACAATACTTAGACCAGACAAAATATACTTTAAAACAAAGGCTGCAACAAAAGACTAAAATGAATCCAGTAATTCTACTTCTGGTATTTATTCAAAGAAACACAAAATACTAAATCAAAAAAATATATGCATCTATATATGTTCATTGCAGCATTACTTACAATAGCCAAGATATGGGAGCAACCTAAGCGTTCATCAATAGATGGATGGATAAAGAAGTTGTACATATATATACAATGAAATATGACTTGGCCATAAAACAGAATGTAATTTTGCCATCTGCAACAACAGAGATGGACCTAAAGGGTCTTGTGCTGAGTGAAATAAGTCAGACAGAGAAAGACAAATGCCAGATTATTTCATTTATATATAGAATCTAAAAACAAACAAACAAAAATAAATAAATTAACAGGCAGAACTGAAAGAGACTCATAGATACAAAGGACAATTTGAAGATGACAGATGAGTGAGGGGTTGGGATTATGGGGGGGGTGATGAAGGGATTAAAAAGTACAAAATAGAATAGTCATAGGGATGCAAAGTACAGCATAGGGAATATAGTCAGTAATGTTGTAATAGCTATGTATGGTGTCAGATGAATACTAGATATATCAGGGTGATCACTTTGTAAGTTATATAAATGTCTGATCATTGGGTTGTATGCCTGAAACTAATAAAATATTGTATGCCCACTGTAAATAAAAAAATTAAAAAATAATTTTAAAAATAAAGGAACTAACCACACACAAATAAGCAATCAATCCTCTTACCCCATTTTAAGTACCCGGGTGATTGGCTGTTATATCTCAGGGAGAAAAACTGGAGATTTAATCTCTAAAAAGAGTAAAATTCAGAGTCTTTGGAATGGTAGGTATGAGCCAGAGTTGAAGAAAGGGCTCATACTCTAAATAAGCTCAAAATAAATATTTATATTCAGTATTTTATGACCTTGCCTTCTTCTCCCAGTTTCCAGAATGCTCACAAGTAGGTAGACGCTTGAAAGACCATTCTTGGAGTCCAATAACGTTTCTTTTGGATCCTAAAGGAAAAAAAAAAAATTTCACATTGGAGGTTTCCCAACAAATGGTCCACCCTGATCTCCTTATAGTGAAGCTCCATAGTCAACAAATCCCACCCAGAGATTTCAGTTTGCTTTTTAGTGCTTGTTCAAAAATATGAGCAGATGACCAAGGATTTCTAATAATTTGAAGGAAACTTCTAATGAAAAAGAGAGGCCAAAAAAATGAGAAAAAATAACTTGAAGAAAACAGACAATCCAAGAAAAACAAAGAAAATGTAAAGTGTATTTCTTCTTCTTTCCCAAGTGAGAGGAGGAGAGATTCAGAGACAGACTCCTACATGCATCCCCACTGGGATCCACCCAGCAAGCCATGTCTGGGGCTGATGCTTGCAACTAAGCTAGTGCCTGAGGTGAAGGCTCCAGGGAGCCATCCTTAGCCTGGGGCTGATATACTCAAACCAATCAATTATGGTTGTGGGAGAAAAAGAGAGAAAGAGAGAGAGACAAGGGGTAGGGGTGGAGAAGAAGATGGTCACTTCTCCTGTGTGCCCTGACTGGGAATCGAACCTAGGATATCCATATGCTGGACCAACGCTCTACCGCTGAGCCAACTAGCCAGGGCTTGAAGTTTTGTATCATTAATGTTCTCAGGAAAATGACAAGAGAGATATTTTATGAAACAGTAACAGCAAATTGTAAACAAAAATTAAGAGAACAAAAAGTGCTCTTGGAACTTAAATAGATGACTGAAGGAATAAAATATTCAATATAAGAATTCAAAGATTGCCCTGGCTGGTTGGCTCAGCAGTAGAGTCTTGGCTCAGCATGTGAAAGTCCTGAATTTGATTCCTGGTCAGGGAACACAGGAGAAGTGACCATCTGCTTCTCCACCCCTCCCCCTTCTCTCTCTCTCTTTCTCACTCTCCCTCTCTCTGTCCCCCCTCCCACAGCCATGAGTCATTCAAGCAAGTTGGCCCCAGGCTCTGAGGATAGCACCATGGACTAGCCACAGGCACTAAAATAGCTCGGCTGCTCAGCAATGGAACAACAGCCCCAGATGGGCAGAGCATCCCTCGTAGGGAGCTTGCCAGGTAGATCCTGGTCAGGGCACATGTGAGAGTCTGTCTCCCTGCCTCCCCACATCTCACTTAATAATAATAATAAAGAATTCAAAGATTAAGTTGAGAACATTATTTTATAGAAAGTAAACCAGAGCAATGAAAGAGAGACAGAGCAGAGAAACACAGAGAGAAACAGAAAGGAAAATAGAAGAGAAAGGATAAGAAAATTAGAAGACTTGTTCAGGAGATCCAATATTCAAATAGAAGAAATTCTAGAAAGAAACAACACAAGACATGAAAACAAACATGAAGCAATTCAAGAAAATTTCCCAGAACTGAAAAACATGTTTCCAGATTAAAAAGATCTAGCAAATCCCAACCAAATTAGAAATGGGTAAGAACAAACTCACACTGTTATATAAACATGACATTTCAGAACACTCAAGAAAAAGAAGGAACCCTACAATCATGTTTGCAGTGTGGATTTGGGGTAGGGACAGATTATATAAAAGGATTGGTCATCAGTATGGCTTTGAACTTTTGAACAGCAACTCCAGGATCTAAAAAGTTCTAGGAAAGCCATCAAAATTCTAAAGGAAACTATTTTAACCTAGAATTCTATACCTAACAAAAGTATGAATTAAGTATAAGAGTATAATATATTATTTTAAAACAGCCAAGGTCTCAAGAAATTCACTTTCTATGCATCTTTTCTCAGAAAGTTATTAAAGAAAATGAGATTCACTGTCTTTTTCTTTCTTTTTTTTTTTTTTTTTTTGTATTTTTCTGAAGTTGGAAACGGGGAGGCAGTCCGACAGACTCCCGCATGCACCCAACTGGGATCCACCCGGCATGCCCACCAGGGGGCAATGCTCTGCCCATCTGGGGTGTTGCTCTGCTGCAACCAGAGCCATTCTAGTACCTGAGGCAGAGGCCATAGAGCCATCCTCAGTGCCCGGGCCCACTTTGCTCCAGTGGAGCCTTGGCTGCAGGAGGGGAAGAGAGAGAGAGGAAGGAGGGGCGTGGGGTGGAGAAGCAGATAGGCGCTTCTCCTGTGGGCCCTGGCTGGGAATCGAACCCGGGACTCCTGCACGCCAGGCTGACGCTCTACCACTGAGTCAACCGGCCAAGGTAGAGCATAGCAATTCTTGTAGAACTTTACTCTGAAGATATAGAGTCTGTGAGAAGATTAAAGCTAAGGCTACAAGAGAGCAGTTCTTAAACACATTTTATTTCAGCATTTCTTAATACTCTAAAAAAAAATCACTGAGTACTCAAAAGAGTTTTGGTTTACACGGATTATAAATAACGATATTTATATACTAAAATTTTTAATTGAGAAAAAACTTTTAAGTATTTATTTGACAAATAATAATAAATCCATTATGTGTTGATAAAACCACAGATTTTTATTAAACTATTTTTGAAAAAAAATCATAAGAATAGTGCATTGCTTCATTTTTTTGAAAAAATTTTTTAATGTCTGACTTAAGGGAAACACTTAGGTTTGCATATCTACTTCTTCAAGCAATCTTTGTGACATATATTCTTGTGATAAAAGTAAATGAAAAAAATCCAGCCATACAAAGGGAGAATAATTTCAATAGCCTTGTCTAATAATTGGGGATATTCTTTGATTCTATACCAAAGTGCAACAAATGATAGTTTTTTAAAGGTTAGTTATAATGTAGAACCTAAAATCATATCAATGAACTTTATATACTCTATTACATGAAAATCACTGGTTTTTCTTGCCCTTTGAGTGATTCTTTTTATTCATGTATGATTTTATAATAATATGCATTGGACATTTGTAAAGTGTTAGTTCAGTGAGTTATGCACATCCTTCTAAATGTTAACATAATTCATTACACAATATTTTCAAAAGTCACAATCATTAATATCACCATCAATCTCATCAGAAAAATCTTAAAGAATTGGGGGGCCGCCAAGTTCACAGTGGTAGATATAGGCTTTCCAAAATTCTAATTTTCGCTCGAAAACTCAATTTTATTGTAGGAAAGATATATCATTTTTCCTTGAACTAACTGGCTCACCGATGAATTTGTTGGAAAATAACTGCTAAATACCCACGTTTGAAAAAAAAATGATAGTCTACCTGTCAGTCATTCTTTCAAATAAAAATGGTGTTCTATGGAAAAATCTGCTAGTTCAGCCCACAACTCTATTATACAACTGCTTTTCCTCAAGGTGTTCCTGGTACTTTACACAGCAGAAGTTCTTTACAAATATTTCTTATTTTGTCACACAAAGAATTTATTTAACCTAATAAAGTAATTCTTAAGGGAAAACTATTTTCTCCCAACACATGTGTGATGGTGAGAACTGTATATAATGATTCCTAGTGCAATTTGGTGCCAGTGCTTGATTCATGCTAAGGCGCCTGTGGTTTTATACACTGCTGCTTTTCCAGAATCAGAGCAACTGTCAAGACCATGAAAAAGGAAAACACAACTGACCCGTGAACAACACAGGGTTAAGAGCACTGACTTCCCACACAGCCAAAAATCTGAGTATACTTACAATCGGCTGGTTGTCTTCATGGAACCACACGGGCTCTGGAAGTTTCAGGACAGTCCACATAATGCAGATTCCCAACTCCAGAGGTGACCCTGGAATACCAGGTTTGAACCGTGAGTGTCAGGGTACAAGTAGACCTGGGCAGTTCAAATCCGTGCTGTCCATGGGTCAACTGTAATGTCTTCGTATTAGTATGAAAAATGTTTTGACCTCACGAATCTCCTGGAGGCAACAGAGACATCCAGGAATTCAAGTATCACACTTTGAATGCCACGGTCCTAAGGCATCCGTTTCTGTGTAATGAATTAATTTCTCTCCCACGCATCTGGAATGGTATTAGTTACGTACCATCCTTGGGAGAATTGAGAAAATCATCACTCAAGTGACGTTCTTGATTTTGTGGTTCTACTGAGAAATTCCTTTTGAAGAAAACTGCGACTACATGTGTGTATATCTTTGAAACAAAATAAAATAGTAATCAGTTAAGTGCGGTAAGTGGGGGCTATCAGACTCCAGCACACAGACTCAACCACACCCACCGGCTCTGCTGGCATCTCTCCGCTACTCTCTCCCCAAGATCAGGACTGTCCAGGAGACAAACAAGGCTACAAAGTTCAGGAATGAGAACTTGTGATACAGGCTCATTTTAGTAATCATACAGCCTAGAGACCCAGACCTGGTGCGTATGCTATATGGTGTGATGTGGTAGAAATTGCACAGGCTTTGCTAAGCCTGGTTCAAGTCCTGACTCTGCCACTTTCTAGCTGTGGGACCCTAGTTAACGCATTGCAACTTTCCTCATCATCTATAAAATGGCAATCATGATATTGACCCTTACAGTGTTTTAAAACTATTAAATTAAACCATGATGATCAAAATAATGACTACCTCTGACTTTGTACGCAGGTTACCTATTAGCATAATGTGCACAAAGTATAAGTAGAGGTCCCGACCTCAAGGAGCTTATGATTCAGTTGGAGAGTCAGCTAACACACATGAGATAAGAGGTAGTAACACCAGACCCCAGATACCAAGGTCCTGACTGAAGAAATCCTAGAAGAGCCTCTCTTTAGCCACGTCAGAGCAACATGGGGAGACTTACCATTCTCCATTATTTTTGTGACAATTCTCAGGAAAGTCAGAAAAACGAGGTCAGCAGGCAGAAGCAGCAGGAACAGAGATGGCTACCTGCACAGTGACGGAGCTCAGCAGTTCCAAAGCCCCGCCTGCCCAAACAGGCCCTCCTGCACCTTAGCCATACTCTCAGGTTTGCTCAGGAGCCTGAAAGCTTTTATTTCAAGGATGGCATCGGGGCGGGAGGGGGGCTGGGGAGGTGGATAGCTTCAGTGGCTGACCATTATTAACTAGGGTTTAAACTTTAAGTGGTTCCACCAGTAGGATTATCTGCAAATGCAGATTTCCCAGGTCTCCTGGGGCTGGTTGCTGACATTTGCCTATTTATGGTCAGGAGGACTCAGGAAGGTCCTGATTTCATAGAAGACCCAGCTGGGCTGCGAGGCTGTTTGTCTTCATGGAACCACACGGGCTCTGGAAGTTTCAGGACAACAAATCAGAAGGCTGATACCGGGAGATTTCCCTTCCTTTTTACATTTTTCCCAGGGAGTATTTCCTAACAGGAGAGAAAGTAGAAGCCCTGTAAGGGCAGGGCCTGGAGTCTCTGCTCTATACACACAGCCCTGCCCTCCGGGGTGGGGGGCTTGACAGCCCTTTAAACACCACAGATGCAGCAAAGGAAAGTAGCTCTCTGTATGCTGAGGGGGAGAACTGGGCTCGGCTTCAATGCCACACAGACAGGTGACTTCTACCTACAAAGGTCGCCAGGAAAGATGAAACAGCCACTCCTGAAAGGGAGCAGCGACGCAGACATCAGCTGGGCCTTTCTTCCACCATCTGCTGCTGAGCAAGAGTAATTAAAATAGGAGGGAAACCTGTTGACAAGTTAATAACATTGCTAAAATCTCAAGGGGTTAAGTGGGAAAAGGTACGTCATTAATGCAGAACAGAAAGGCAGCCTTCGGGAAGTACCGAAATGACAACGGAGAAGAAAGAGAAACGGAGGAAGAACAGAGCGGGATCTGAAACTTCCCTGCCTCGGTGGACCTGCAGGGCAGCTTCTTCTCAGGCCGCATCTTTATGTGCCCACCCCAGGGAGACTGGTTGGTAGGATCCCCCCAAATCAAGCGCTAGGCATCCACCATAGGGATGCTCCCCCGACTGTGAGGTCTCTGCCACTGAGCTCTGCTAAGAGGAAGTCAAAACAGCCTGGCTCGGCGCAGCTCCTAGCAAGACAGGGTCACACAGCGGGCAGGGTGAGCAGAGGCTCCACCCCAGGCTGGCACCCCCACAGCAGGGACAGGAGGGCATGAGTTTCAATGCTACTGGTTGGCTATTGAGCTGGATGAAGTAGGTAGAGTGACAGAAGGGGCCAGAAAAAGCAGCCTGCTGCAGGTACTCAAAGCCTGGTCCCTGCGTCCCATCCCAAAATATGCCTTTAAAAGTCTGCAATGGCTCCCAGTGCCAGTTCCTACATGACGAATCCCCTAGTGTCTTACAGGGTCTTTCACCAGTCTCACCTGCGGCACCCTCCCCAGCTCTCCCTTTCCCCCACACAGAACGTGCCCCCTTCCCCTGAATGCCCAGCCTTTGCAAATTCTGTTCCCTCTACTGTGGCGACCCTTCGCTTCCTTTCCCTCCAGAGCAATTTCACTATACCTGTGAAGGACCAGTTCAACCCCTCGCAGTTCCTTTACTTTTGGTTTGCACATGACATTGACAGTATCTGTTTGTCTATCAATAATGATACTCAGCATCACTAATTTAAGGGTAATTGTGTTCTAGGTATCTAGTATGTTCATATTGCATTGAAAGTATGTGTATCTGTTTAATAATAATACATATTATAATAATGTGCATCATTAACTAAATTCAAAGCAAAGGACTAAACGTTTGCATACATAATTTTGACCCCATATATGAGCCTGCACATTTATGCTTGTAGCAGAGGCAGGACACAAACCCAGATGGCCCATACCAGAAGACAGAGCCCCTCAACGACAGGGACTATGCTCTATTTACTCCCAAACCCTCAGATGGATCAGGCCCTCAAATATCTATAAAAGGAAAAAATACCGATATTTAGGGGAACTTCACTCAAGTTAATTACCAACACACCTGGAACGTTTGTCATTGGCCAGGCACTAGGCTTCACATTTTACTTGCCTTTTGTTTCACTTAATTTTAGCCAAACTACCTGTGAGATAGGCACTATTTTTTTTTTTTTAATTTTAGTGAGAGACGAGGAGGCAGAGAGACAGACTCCCACATGCACCTGGACCAGGATCCACCCAGCAAGCCCACTAGGGGGCGATGCTCTGCCCATCTGAAGCCCTTGTTCTGGTTGCTGAGCAACCAAGCCATTATTTTTTATTTTTATTTATTTTCTTTTTAGTGTCTGAGGCAGAGGCCACGGAGCCATCTTCAATGCCCAAGGCTAACTCGTTAAAACCAATTGAGCCATGGCTGCAGGAGGGGAGTAGAGAGAGCGAGATAGAGAAAGAGAGAGAGAAGAAGGGGGGAGGGGAGAGAAGCAGGTGGTTGTTTCTCCTATGAGCCCTGACAGGGAATCCAATGGGGACTTCCATACACTGGGCCGACGCTCTACCGCTAAGCTAACTGACCAGGATAGTGGGCACTATTATTATCAGCCTATATCTTAGAACCTGACACATAAAACAAGCTCAAGTAACACATGCTGAAGGAGTTCATCTTCGTTTTATAGATGTGGAAACTGAGGCTTAGAAATGGTATTTGGAATACACAGGCTAGGAAACAAGCTGAGAGACTAGAGAAGGTATATTCGGAGAGAAAGGCTGGCAAGTAACTGGCTCTTCCTTCAACACTGGTCTGGATGAAGGGCAGTGTTTGAGGTTTCCAGATGGGGCACAGAGGTTTCCTGAGGTGGGCTTTCTCTGTGGCATGCTTCCAAACTGACATACGGTGGACATCAGCCCTGGGCGATGTAGGAAACCTGAATTCTGGTCTGAGCTCTTGGGCCAGACAGCAGAAAAACCTCAGTGAGTCACATGAGTTCTCTGAGTTCAGTCCCTGTATTGGCAAAGCAGGTTTATTTCTAGGCTCAGATGCCAATAGAGAGAAAAGTAGCAGGTGTGGTGTAAAGGGAAAGCTAGGGCACCTCTGATTAAGATATGTCCATTGATGTTACAATAATTAGCACAACAAAGGCCTGATAAAGGGCTTCTGTGTGCTCACTGGCAAGACAGATGATGCAGGGAGTCCACAGTTACTCCACAGAGAGCTTCAGGAAAGTCCAATTAGCAGCCTCACACCCTGCCTGGTCCCAGACAGCTCTGGATCCCTGGAGGAGCTGCCATCATCTCTCTCCCTCTGATTTTATTAGGACCACGACTGTATATTTCCCCACATACCTGTGGTGATGAAAGAGCAGCATTGTTTCCATAGCACATGGCCCAGGATGTGAGGCTGGGGTTCCACGCATCACTTCTCGTGGCAATGATGCGGCACCAACAAGCCATCCTTCATTATGTAAAAACACTCCCCACACCGCGGTGTCTCTATTTGCAACAGCCTCTGAGATATTCATGTGATAGATCATCTATTTGCCTGAATCAATATCTCCCTGACACTGGGAAGTCCGCCATCCATCCGTCCCATTTCATTTGATAAAGCCTTTCTGTCGCCTTTACTCAGGCTGATGGGATCACAGGCCTTCCTTTCCCTCCTGATGGATGACGTCCAGACAAATGATTGCTTCATAAATTATAATCTTGGGAGCAGAGCCCCCAGAACTCAGTCAAGTCTGCCCAGCAGTTGTGCAGGCTGCCAGGAGACATGGCAGAAAGGGCAACCCGAGCCGGAAAGCTCTTAGTCCAACGTTCTAAGTTAGCAGATGAGGAAACTGAGGGTTAGAGTGGTTAAGCAACTTGTCCAAGGTCCGAGGTTAGTTATAAGTAAGTAACCTTTGGATTCTCACCACACATGCTATCCCCTAGAGCTGGATTTCTTTTGTAACTGTCCAGGAAAGATGGAGTGTGGTGGTTCCAGCTTGCCTCTGAGGAAGGAAGATTTCAATTTAGATCCTCTGCACTTGGCACCTAGGAGACCCCTGATGTGAGCACTCAGGCATTGATCAAACAGCCTCTGTCTGGGAAACTCCACCCCTGTGGCCGAATAAATCAGGGGACCAAACAAAGTACCCAGAGATAAAACATAGGTGCGCCATGTGCATGACCATGCTTGCTCTTACCCACTCCTCTCTCTCAAATCCTGAAAGACCTGCCTCCTCAAGGAAGCACTTCTGGTCAGCCTGTCCTCGTGGCTTCACCTCCCACATTCCTCCTGTGCACCGAGCCACCCGCACCTCCAGCCCGTGTCACAGACCAAAACCTTCACACCACATCTTTGCCTCTCCCTCTGGACCACATCTGTGGAGCTGCCTGACTCTACATGTTCTTCCTTCTCTCCAGTGGTATGTTGGGAAATGTCTAGCAACCAGCATCCCCCAGAGAAAACTCCTGATTTATGGAATTTGCTAACTTCCATGCTATCAATACCCCATACGGCCAATTTCAAGGTATCGGTATGATGTCACTGAACCTTGGAAAGAGATGTGCAGTACAGCATCATCACAGAGCATGTCTACCACACAGATAAAATAGATGGAAACAACCTTAAGAGCATAGATAATAGTAAAAGCTGGTGAAATAAGTAGAAAGTGGTAACTTTTGAATATATATTTGATTTTAATATAAAATTTGAATTTGGAAGTTTATGCCACTTAATTTATAACAAAGGTAGTATTTAACAATTGGTTGAAAATTTAGTAACTGGCCCTCGTGAGCCAGCAGAGGCTGGCTCAAGCATAACACAATTTATCTGCCATCCCTGCCTGGTTCCCTACGACCTCTTCAGTTCTGCCTCTCTACCTTTCACCTGGACTATTTTAACAGCCTCCTAGCCCAGGCATGGCCAACATATGGCCTGCAGGCCAAAGCCGGCCCGTGTAATGAATTTACGTGGCCCGTGATTAAATTTTTAATATTCTCCACACGATGCACTGTGGAAATGAAATAAGTGGTACATTTAAATTGTTATACATAAACTAAGATATCTAACCATTGTACAACAATGAAAGTTAAAATCTTAGCTAGTCAGAAGTGGAAGTGTCTTTGATTATTGGAAATCGAGATATTTAAGAAGATAGTGATATGCAGAAAAGAATTCCAAGTGTGACTAATCTAGGGTTAACTTCCAATAATTGGTCGAATGGATTTGCGATACTTCTTTATTTTTTTTTTAAATTCCATTATAAAGATTTTTTGTTAATTTGTTGTACTAAATTACTTACATTTATTCATAAACAAATTACATAATAAAATTTTGTTTATGTAAACAAATCGCTTTTGTATTTAACATTTTTAAATTTTAATATTTCGTCCGGCCTGTGAAAAAAGTTTTCTTTCTAATCTGGCCCCGGGGGCAAAAACTGTTGGCCACACCTGTCCTAGCCTATCCGCCACCTTCTGGTATTCCCTACTACAAACCATCCAATTTTATCTTTTCTAAATGTAGCTCCTGGCCTCGCCTGCCCAAGAATGGCTGCTATCCGATGCCTCCAAATTAAGTATAAACTCTTTCTGAATAGTGAAGGTCCTACCCAATAATCTCCCCCGAACTTGCCTCTTCAGTTGTATCTCCTAGGTGGTATACTGAAGCTGTCTTTGTATCAATACTTCAGGGGCAGACAGCACTGGGTTTGAAGTTCATCTTTGCCATTTACTAGGTGGCCTGGGGCAAGTTATTTAACTTCTCTGCCCATTAGTTTCCCCAGCTGAAAAACAGAAAAGTTCATAGAGTGGTGGGGAGGATTAAATCAGATCACACTTACTATTCCTAAGTCGGTGACCATCCCATTTTAGGCAGTCAGTTACAGCAGTGGCATCAGCTTCTATTGATAAGCCCATCCTACGTTTGAACCCTGGTTCCTTATGGCATTGTGTCTCATTGTTATCCCCACTCAATAGGTAAATAGAGATGTGTTGCAACCATCTCTACTAAATGTAGATTCACATCACTTACACAAATGCTATTATTCTCTGGCCAGTCTGTTTTATTTCTCATTCCTCACTAGTGTTTACGCTCCTCCATATCTAAGCTTTTTCTCCTGCACTCTGCCACCCAAACACGCATCCATCCAATAAATAATAAAAAGACACAGAGCCCTATTAAAAAGTGGGCAATGGATTGGAATAGACATTTCTCAAAAAAAAATGCAAATATATAGGCCCTGGCTGGTTGACTCAGCTGTAGAGTGTCAGCCCAGCGTGTGGAAGTCCAGGGTTTGATTCCCAGTCAGGACACACAGGAGAAGCGCCCATCTGCTTCTCCACCCTTCCCCCTCTCCTTCCTCTGTCTCTCTCTTCCCCTCCTGCAGCCAAGGCTCCATTGGAGCAAAGATGGCCCGGGCACTGAGGATGGCTCCATGGCCTTCGCCTCAGGCGCTAGAATGGCTCTGGTTAGAACAGAGCAATGCCCCTGATGGAGAAAGCATCGCTCCCTAGTGGGCATGCTGGGTGGATCACGGTTGGGCACATGCAGGAGTCTGTTTGATTGCCTCCCTGCTTCTAACTTCGGAAAATAGGAAAAAATGCATATATATCTCACTTCATACCCACCAGAATTCTATTATCAGACTGACAATAACAAGGATATGGAGAAATTGGAGCTCTCATTCATTGCTAGTGGGAATGTAATAAGGTGCAGTTTGGCAGCTTCTCAAAAGGTTAGACATACAGATAATGTATGACACAGTAATTTCACTCCTAGGTATGCACCTAAGAGAAATAAAGACAAACATCCGCACAAAAACTTGTACATAAGTGTTCATTGCACCATTACTCAGAGTAGCCCAAAAAGGGAAATAACCTAAATTTTCATCAATTGGTGGGTAGACAAACAAAAAATGGCACATCTATACAATGGATTTATTCTTCCATAAAAAGAAATAAAATATTGATACATGCTACAACATGAACTAACCTTGAAAACACCCTAAGTGGAGGTAGCCAATCACAAAAGACTACATACTGTATTATTCCTTTAATATGAAATGTCCAGAACAGGGAAAACTATCGAGACGAAATAGATCAGAGGTTGCCTAGGGCTGGGGAGTGCAGAGAAATGGGAGTGACTGCTTCGTAGTAAAATGTTTCAAATTTCAGTTGTGGTTATGGTTGCACACTTCTGTGTCCAGATCTGGTAGAGCAGGACCCACTCTCACAGCTGTCAACATCTGCCACAGCAAAGGCCAAAAGGTTCGGCACAAGGAGCCAAGAACCAGAGCATGTGCCCAAGGCTGTTGCTCAAGCTGTATAGGTCTCTGGCCAGACGAATCAACTCCACCTAAAAACAAGTGGTGCTGAAGAGCTTGTGCCTGTGTCGCAGCAACCGCCCACTTCAGTCCCTTTTCCACGTGATCTGGAAGATGAAGTTTCCTGGACAGGAGAGCGAAACTACTGTGGTTGCAGGGACTAAGGGACTATAACTGATGATGTGCACGTCCAGGAGGTGCCCAGGCTGACGGTGTGTGCACCACAAGTGAGCAGCCACACCCGGAGCCATATCCTTGAGGCCAGAAGCAAAATCCTCACCTTTGACCAGCTGGCCCTGGACTTTCCAAGGGCTGTGGCACCATCTTTCTCTCTGATCCTTGCAAGGGCAAAGAGGCATTTCAGCAAAGCGCCAGGTACCTCTCGCAACTACACCAAACCCTACGTTTGTTCCAAGAGCCAGAGTTTCAGCAGCAAGAGGCTAATGGGTCAGCTACAGCTACAACATCTAACCCTACATCCTAATTTGTTATTAAAAAGATTTTAGATGCTGGAAAAAAATACTAAAAGCCATTGCTTTATGCTCTTTAAATAAGTGAATTTTATAGTATTTGAATCATATCTCAATAAAGATTTTTTTAAAGAAGAATACCTTAAAGAAAACAATCATTTATTATTGTATCAAAAAAATATAATAGTCCTACCTGGAAGGCTTAATTGGCTAGAGTGTCATTTCCATATGCAAAGGTTGTGGGTCGTAATCCCCAGTCAGGACACACACAGAAACAGATAGGTATTCCTGTCTCTCTCTCTTTTTCCCTCTCCCTTCATCTCTCTAAAATCAACAAATAAATTTTTAAAAATTAAAACAAAAAATATAATATATAAGAATAAATTTAACCAAGGAGGGGAAATGTCTGTACCCTGACAACTATAAGACATTGATGAAAGAAATTGAATAACATACAAATAAATAGCAATATTCTGTACTCATGGGTTGAGGGAATTAATATTATTAAAGTGTTCATACTGACCAAAGCAATCTACAGTTTCAAAACTCCAATGGTATTTTTTTTACAGTAATAGAACAAACAACCCTAAAATCTGTATGCAACCATGAAAGACTACAGATAGCTAAAGCAATCTTGAGAAAGAAGAACAAAGCTAGAGGCATTACACATCCTGATTTCAAACTACAGTGTGTCCGTAAAGTCATTGTGCATTTTTGACCGGTCACAGGAAAGAAACAAAAGACGATAGAAATGTGAAATCTGCACCAAATAAAAGGAAAACCCTCCCAGTTTCTGTAGGATGATGTGGCATCATGTGCACATGCCCAGATAATGACATAACATCATGTATACAGCAGAGCAACCCACGGCCATGCCAGTCAAGATGTGGATGGTACAGAGGAAAGTTCAGTGTGTTCTGTGGGTCGCTAAATTCGAATCCATGACCAAAGTGCAACGTGAATATCGGCACATTTATAACAAAGTGCTACCACATAGGAATAACATTACTCAGTGGGATAAGCAGTTGAAGAAAACCGGCAGTTTGGTGGAGAAACCCCGTTCTGGTAGGCCATCAGTCAGTGACGAGTCTATAGAGGCTACCTAAGGAGCCCTAAAAAATCTGTGTGTGAGCCCACATCAAACTGCACTGACTAGATATGAAACTGGGAGAGTTTTCCTTTTATTTGGTGCAGATTTCATATTTCTATCGTCTTTTGGTACTTTTCTGTGACCGGTCAAAAGTGCACCATGACTTTACGGACAAATTGTATATTGTAAAGCTATAGTAATCAAAACAGTATGTCATAGTAATCAACATAGCATTAAAGTACACACTTAGGTCAATGGAACAGAATAGGGAGCCTAGAAATAAAGCCATATATATGATCAATTAACTTACAACAAAGGAGCTGAGAATACACAATGGGGGAAGAACAATTTCTTTAATAAATGTTGTTGAGAAAACTAGAAAGCCATATACGAATAATATCAGAGTAATGGTGGTGTGAGAGATACTCTTGATCACTCCCCTTGAAATGAAAGAGGAGAAATTGCCACAGACATCAAAGATATACAAAGAATCATACTAAATGCTATATAAGACTATATTCCACCAAATTCAACAATCTAGAAGAAATGGATAAGTTCCTAGAACTATACAATCACCCTAGCCTGAGTCTCAAAGAAGTGGAAAATCTAAATAGACCTGTAAGCAGGGAGGAAATAGAAACAACTATCAAAAATCTCCTCAAAAATAAAAGTCCAGGATCAGATGGCTACACTAGTGAATTCAACCATACATTCCAAGAAGATTTATACCTATCCTTCTCAAAGTCTTCCAAAAAATAGAAGAAGCAATATTCTCTAACATGTTTTATGAGGTCAACATAACCCTGATACCAAAACCTGGCAAGAACAACACACACACACAAAAACTACAGACCAATATATCTAATGAATACAGATGCAAAAATCCTAAACAAAATATTAGCAAATTGAATACAACAATACATTAAAAAATAATAATCACGATCAAGTGGGATTCATTCAAGGAGCATAACGATGGTTCAACATATACAGCTTGATCAATGTAATATACCACATCAACAAAAGACAAAAATCACATAATCCAATCAATTGATGCAGAAAAGGCATTCGAAAAGATACAACATCCATTTATATTTAAAACACTCTATCTTCAATAAAATGGGATAGAAGGAAAGTACCTCAACATAATAAAAGCTATATATAACAAACCACCAGCCAATATCATACTAAATGGTGAAAAAAATGAACGTTTTTCCTCTAAAATCAGGAAGAAGAAGAGAATGCTCACTCTCTCCACTCTTATTCAACATAATTCTGGAAGTCCCAACCAGAGCAGTCAGGCAAGAGAAAGAAATAAAAGGCATCCATATTAAGAAAGAAGTAAAGTTATCACTTTTTGCAGATGACATGATCCTATATGTGGAAAACCCCAAAGACCCCACCAAAAAACTATTAGAAACAATAAACAGAAACAGTAAAGTTTCAGAATACAAAATCAATATAAAAAAGTCTACTACTGCTTTTCTATATGCCAACAATTAAACTTCAGAAAATGAATTGGAAAAAAAAAAACAATTCCTTTTACAATTGCAACAAAAAATAAAATACCCACAAATAAATTTAATAAAGGATGTGAAGCAAAGGAAACCATCAACAAAATGAAAAAGCAACCTATCAAGTGCAAAAAAATATTTGCAAATCATATATCTGATAATTAGTAAATATCCAAAAAATATAAAGAACTCAACAACAACCAAAACAAAATCAGTTAAAAACAGGCAGAGAGCTGAACATTTTCCCAAAGAAGACATACAGATAACCAACAGGTACATGAAAAAGTACTCATTATCACTAATCATCAAAAAGGGAAATTACAAATCAAAACCACAATGATATCACCTCACACCTCTTAGAATGGCTATTGTCTAAAAGACAAGAGATAACAAATGTTGGTGAGAATATAGAGAAAATCTTGGACACTGTTAGTGAGAATGTAAACTGGTACAGCCACTATGGGAAACAGTATAGAGGTTCCTCAAAAAATTAAAAATAGAAGTAGTATATGATCTAGCAATTCCATTTCTGCATATATATCCAAAGGACATGAAATCACTATCTCAAAAAGATATCCTATGTTCATGGGAACAATAGCCAAGACATGAAAACCACCTAAGTGTCCACTGACAGATGAATGAAGAAAATGTAATAGACACACTTATACTCAGAAAATAAAATATTACTCAGCCATAAAAAGAAGGCTATCCTGCCATATTCAACAATATGAATGGACTTGGGGGCATTATACTAAGCAAAATAAACCATACAGACAGAAAAAGACAAATAATGCACAGTATCACTTATATGTAGAATCTGGAAGAAAAAGCAAGAGGGTCAAACTCACAGAAACTGAGTACAGAAATGGTTGCCAGGGGCTTGGAGTTGGGGGATGAGGGGAGGGGGGAAAGGTAGAGAGAGGTTGGTGACAGGAGACAAACTTCCACTATAAGATGAATGAAATCTGAGAATCTCATGTAAAACATGGTGACTGCAGTTGACAACACTGTGTTATATAACTGAAATTTGCTAAGAGATTAGAATGTAAATGTTCTTATTATAAAAAGAAATAAAAATTAAAAAGATAAATATGTAAGTTGATGGATCTGCCAATTAACTAGATGATGGGAACCCTTTCACACTGGATATTTATATCAGATCACCACTTTAGATACCTCACAATTTTATTTGCCAATTACACCTCAGTACAGGTGAAAAAATTCGTAGAAAACAAAGTTCAGCCATCAAAGGTCATTGCCGAGACTGGCCCTTTCCTAGCGACCCCTTCCCACTCTGGGCGGGCTGCAGCTGTTCCTCTTCTGAATTCATCCACAATTTCCTGGATGTTGTTTTTTCTCTCATTTCTCATATTTTGCTTTCCATCCTAGTTATTTACATACCATTTTTATCTATTAAACTAAAAGCTCCAAATTTTGTGAATGTAAAATGGAGCAGATTCCATCGTATTCCTGTAAGATCACTTATGCTTGTATTTTGTTATGGATTTTTTTTTTCACACAGGGAAGAATATAATGGTGTTTCAGCCCACACAGTAAGTAGTTGTGCTCAACCTGGATCTGCACATGGGGAGTGCGTTACACGCGTGAACATCACCCAGCACAGTGTGTGTGCTTGTGAGCGTGGGTGGCTGGTATATCTCTAACTGGGTAAAATCTACTGCAGAGCAATGACTGAATTTTATAAGCTGGGTCTCCCATGTGGCCCCCGGCCCAATTCTATAGGTAGGAATTCAAAGACTATGTGTGAAGTGCTTCTCTTGGCACTCAGTTCAAGACTGTCACCAACAGAGAATGAAGCAAAGTTGCTGACCACCCAGGTAAAGAGGAACTTGTCAGCAGTTTTAAGGGTTTCTTTTACCAGGAGGCATTTTGCCTTTGGAACAACACATTATCTTTGTTTTGACTAATTAATAAATATATGTACTCCCTCCTGCCGCCCCCAGGGTGAGCCCTAGAGCATCCTTGATGAACACAGACAGGCTGGTTGTGTTCCTTTGGCACTTGGATGTTCCATGGGGTATAAGAAGTTCACACGAAACCTGTGCTTAGGCACAAACTGGTAAACAGTGTGGTCAAACCCAGAGAAATATGAGGAGAATGCAAAGAAGTGGAGGTGGGGAGGGGTCCAAACTGTCTAGGGGGGGCCTACCAGGAGGCCCTTGCAAACCCGGAGACTCAGCATCTTCTATGGAAACATGAGCTTATTCTGAAGAGGGCTGCACTCCCTGAAACCTAGTTTGATGCTTCCTCCAGCGTAGATCAAGCGGCCAAGACAGAGGCGATCCAGCTTCACAGAGTGTGGCCCCAAGAGTTCAGTTACTGTAGTGTGTGTGTCCCTGCTGCCTCCCTGACATTGAAGTGAAAATCATGCGATGAGTATGTTTGCACATGGGCATATGAGCAAACACACACACAAGCATACACAACCTTCACGTGCAACTGGCACTCAGGGGTGGCAAGGCTGTTTTGTTAGATGCAGGGGGGCATGGATGAATTAGTTACTTGTAAACCTGAGCTTGGAGACAAACTCACCAACACTCTTCTTTTAGGACCAGGAGAAAAAGCATTCGTACATCGCCACCTAATGGTACTTAGACCTCATTACAGTCTTGGATCTGTTCAAGATCAACAGGTAGATGGGTCCAAAGCAGGGGTCCCCAAACTTTTTACACAGGGGCCAGTTCACTGTCCCTCAGACCGTTGGAGGGCCAGACTATAAAAAACACTATGAACAAATCCCTATGCACACTGCACATATCTTATTTTAAAGTAAAAAAAACAAAACGGGAACAAATACAATATTTAAAATAAAGAACAAGTAAATTTAAATCAACAAACTGACCAGTATTTCAATGAGAACTATGGGCCTGCTTTTGGCTAATGAGATGGTCAATGTCTGGTTCCATATTTGTCACTGCTAGCCATAACAAGTGATATGACGTGCTTCCAGAGCTGTGACGTGTGCATCCTGCGTCACTGAAAGTAGTACTGTATGTGAGCGACGCCACGCTTTGCGGTGCCACCACATACAGTACTCCAAGAGCACAAAATGCGGATGCATCCTGTGCTCCTCTCACTGACCACCAATGAAAGAGGTGCCCCTTCCGGAAGTGCGGCGGGGGGCCAGATAAATGGCCTCAGGGGGCCGCATGCAGCCCATGGGCCGTAGTTTGGGGACCCCTGGTCCAAAGGGTAAAACTCAAGAGTGTAAGATGTAAACTTGGACTTCATCTTCCAAATGCATACACCAAGTGTCCAGCTGCGGCTCCTGGAGTGTGTGCACTGTTGGTCACCTGCAACATTTGCAGCTGCCTCAACACCCTGTTCTAGTTTCTGCACTTCGGGTGGCTCCCACTATCCCTCCTGTGCCTCCCAGCTAGGCCTTTGGCACATACCCTTCTGGGGACTATCACTTCCAGCTGTTATCACTCACTTCCCCAGATGGTTATATCAAATCACGACAGGACCTCTGAAATTAGCTGCGTGGCTCCAGTTGCGTTTTGAAGGCCCAGGGAATCGAAAAGCCTGAGTAATTGATAAGGAAGGAAGGGCTTTTGTGGGAGAGGAAGCCACAGTGTTTGTATTCATGACACCAAGCTGGATGGGCCTGCTCTGCCCTAGTCTCCCTGGGCTGACAATTTCCTCCTCAGTGTCTCCTAGCAAAAAGAGACTGGGTCATTATCTCCACTGAATCATCTGTAGAACAAAGTCCAGAGAGGTCAGACCACTTGCCTGCAATCACAGGATGGAGAAAAAGCTAGGATGTGGGTCTCCCTACTTCCAGGCCTCGGCACTCTTGAGGTCAGGCTGGGCTGGGCTTCACAGAACCTCTGATAAATTTCCTCTCTGTGAAATGACATTTACATTGCAAAATGCACATTGTTGGTTGGAAGGCCAAGAGTTGCCTTAAATGACAAGTTCCTAGATCTACTGTACCTTCTAGTAGAATCCTATATAGGAAGCTGGAATCATTTGTGTAAAGGAAAATACACGAGTTGTTCCCATGCCTTATTCTTTTAGTGCAATCGTGGAATGTACTCGTGTACCAGGGGATGGGAGAAGGCTTCCCGTAACAACCATCTCCTCTCTCTCTCCTACCCCTCCTTGCTTGCTCTTTTCTTCTCTACTCTTACTTTTCCTCTTCCTTCTCCATTCCTCTCTTGAATTCTTCTTTAATAATTCTCTAGCATTTGATCAAGCTTTATTCTTTTAAAAGAACATACAGAAACTAGCTCAAATGGAAATCTTTCCCCTAATTTTATAAATATTCCTCCACCTAAACCTTTAAGGGCCACTTAAAGTCAGCCTGTCCAAAATTGACCTCATCACCTTTTCTCTGTATTAAATGGTCCAGGGAGAAGTCCATGAGGCCTAATGCCATCAGACAACTATAACATTAAGTTTGATCAAAGTGGCCTCATCTTTTTCCCACTTGCACTCAGCATACTTCATTAAAAGGTGAAACCAAAAATGTTACCCAGCTATAGCTGAATGGACCAGAGAATGTTTGGCAAGCTGAAGATAGACCTATACAGGCTGCACATAGGGGGGACCAGCCGCCTATTACAGGACTAACTGGAGCTCTGTTTAGAAGAATCTCCACAAAAATTGCAATAAATACATATCTATCAACAGTTGAATCTAAAAACCAAAATAAATGGACAAGCAGAACAGAAACAGACTCATAGATACAGAGAACACTTTGACAGTTGATAGATGGGAGGGGGTTTGGGGGACTGGGTAAGAAATGTGAAGGGATTAAGAAGCACAAACTGGCAGTTACAGAATTGTCACGGGGATGCATAGGTGATCCAGTCAATAATATTCTAATAACTGTGTATGGCATCAGATGGGTATGAGACCTATCGGGATGATCACTTACTAGGTTATATGATGTCTAATCACTAGGGCAGGCGTGGCTAACAGTTTTTGCCCCTGGGCCAGATTAGAAAGAAAATGTTTTTCATGGGCTGGAGGAAATATTAAAATTTAAAAATGTTAAATACAAAAACGATTCATTTAAGTAAACAAAATTTTATTATGCAATTTGTTTATGAATAAATATAAGTAATTTAGTACAACAAATTAACAAAAAAAATCTTTATAATGGAATTTTTAAAAAAAATAAACAAGTATCGCAAATCCATTCAACCAATTATTGGAAGTTAATCCTAGATTAGTCACACGTGGAATTCTTTTCCATGTATCACTATCTTCTTTTTTCTTTCTTTTTTTTTTTTTTTTTTTTGGAACTCTTCAATCTAAATGACTAACCAGAAGTATTTGAGGGCACTGAGGTGCAGGGTAGAAAGTAAAGATAAAGACAGCTAGTACAATGGGGGATAAAATAGTTCTGTTGAATTACTAATATCTGCCTGAATCACAGCAGCTTATTCAAGAAAACAAAGTTTTCACAGGCTCTGATAAGTCAGGTGATTGTCACAAATACTGGAGGAACCCAAAATTACCCAGCAGGTAGCCAGCCAGCCTCAGACTTTGTCTTTTCTTTATAAATCCAAGAGTATATTATTATTATTATTATTATTAATTTTAAGGGGGTGACATTGATAAATCAGGGAAAACATCTCCAGGTTATTTTGACATTTGATTATGTTGCATAACCATCACCCAAAGTCAAATTGTCTTCTGTCACCTTCTATCTGATTTTCCTTGTGCCCCTCCCCTCCCCCACCTCTCCCTCTCCTCCCCCCTCCCCGTACCATCACACTCTTGTCCATGTCTCTGAGTCTCATTTTTATGTCCCATCTATGTATGGAATCATACAGTTCTTAGTTTTTTCTGATTTACTTATTTCACTCAGTATAATGTTATTAAGGTCCATCCATGTTGTTGTTGATATGATGCCATCATTTCTTATGGCTGAGTAGTATTCCATAATATATATGTACCAAAGCTTTTCAATCCACTCGTCCACTGATGGACACTTGGGCTGTTTCCAGAACTTCACTATTGTGAACAATGCTGTCATAAATATGAGTGTGCATTTCATCCTTTGGAACAGTGCTATGGTGTTCTTAGGGTATATTCCACAGTGGCTACACCAGTCTGCATTCCCACCAGCAGTGCAGGAGGATTCCCTTTTCTCCACATCCTCGCCAGCACTTATTCTGTTTTGTTGATGAGCGCCATTCTGACTGGTGTGAGGTGATATGTCATTGTGGTTTTAATTTGCATTTCTCTAATGATTAGTGATGTTGAGCATTTTTTCATATGCCTGTTGGCCATCTGTATGTCCTCTTTGAAGAAGTGTCTATTCATTTCTTTTGCCCATTTTTTGATTGGATTGTTTGTCTTTCTGGTGTTAAGTTTTACAAGTTCTTTATGAATTTTGGTTATTAACCGCTTATCAGACCTATTGTCGAATATGTTCTCCTATTGTGTAGTTTGTCTTTTTATTCTGTTCTTATTGTCTTCAGCTGTGCAGAAGCTTTTTAGTTTGATATAGTCCCATTTGTTTATCCTGTCTTTTATTTCACTTGCCCGTGGAGATAAATCAGCAAATATATCGCTGCAAGAGATATCAGAGAGCTTACTGCCTATGTTTTCTTCTAAGATGCTTATGGTTTTATGGCCTACATTTAAGTCTTTTATCCATTTTGAGTTTATTTTTGTGAATGGTGTAAGTTGGTGGTCTAGTTTCATTTTTTCGCAAGTAGCTGTCCAATTTTCCCAACACCATTTATTAAAGAGGCTGTCTTTACTCTATTGTATGCTCTTACCTCCTTTGTCAAATATCAGTTGTCCATAGAGCTGTGGGTTTATATCTGGGTTTTTTTGTTCTGTTTCATTGATCTACATGCCTGTTCTTATGCCAGTACCATGCTGTTTTGAGTACAATGGCCTTGTAGTATAACTTGATATCAGGGAGTGTGATACCTCCTGCTTTATTCGTCCTTTTCAAGATTGCTGAGGCTATTCGTGTTCTCTTTTGGTTCCATATAAATTTTTGGAATCTGTGTTCTATATCTTTGAAGTATGTCATTGGTATTTTAATTGGTACTGCATTGAATTTATAAATTGCTTTGGGTAATATAGACATTTTAATGATGTTTATTCTTCCTAACCATGAGCACAGTATATGTTTCCACTTGTTTGTATCTTCCTTGAATTCTTTTATCAATGTTTTATAATTTTTCGAGTACAAGTCTTTAATCTCCTTGGTTAAATTTACTCCTAGGTACTTTATTTTTTGGTTGCAATAGTGAAGGGGATAGTTTCCTTAATTTCTCTTTCTTACAGTTCATTGTTGGTGTATAAAAATGTCTCTGATTTCTGAGTATTAATTTTATATCCTGCCACCTTGCTGAATTCATTTATTAGGTCTAGTATTTTTTTGACTGAGACTTTAGGGTTTTCTATATATAATATCATATCATCTGCAAATAATGATAGTTTTACTTCTTCTTTTCCAATTTGGATGCCTTTTATTTCTTCTTGTTGTCTAATTGCTGTGGCTAGGACTTCCAGAACTATGTTGAATAAGAGTGGTGAAAAGAGGCGCACCTCCCTTGTTCCTGAGCCTAAGGGGATTTCTTTTAATTTTTGCCCATTGAGTATGATGTTGGCTGTGGGTTTGTCATAGTTGGCCTTTATCATGTTGAGGTATGTTCCCTGTATTCCCACTCTGCTGAGAGTTCTGATCAAGAACGGTTGCTGGGCCCTGGCCATTTGGCTCAGTGGTAGAGCGTTGGCCTGGCGTGCGGAAATCCCGGGTTCGATTCCTGGCCAGGGCACACAGGAGAGGCACCCATCTGCTTCTCCACCCCTCCCCCTCTCCTTCCTCTCTGTCTCTCTCTTTCCCTCCTGCAGCCAAGGCTCCATTGGAGCAAAGATGGCCCGGGCGCTGGGGATGGTTCCTTGGCCTCTGCCCCAGGCGCTAGAGTGGCTCTGGTCGCAGCGGAGTGACTCCCCGGAGGGGCAGAGCATCACCCCCTGGTGGGCAGAGCGTCGCCTCCTGGTGGGCGTGCCGGGTGGATCCCGGTCGGGCGCACGTGGGAGTCTGTCTGACTGTCTCTCCCTGTTTCCAGCTTCGGAAAAATACAAAAGGAAAAAAGAAATAAAATAAAATAAAATAAAATAAAATAATAAAATAAAAAGAATGGTTGCTGGATTTTATCAAATGCTTTTTCTGCACCTATTGAAATTATCATGTGGTTTTCTCCTTCCTTTTGTTTATGTAATGAATCACATTGATTGATTTGCAAATATTGTACCAGCCTTGCCTCCCCAGAATAAATCCCACTTGACCATGGTGCATGATTTTTTTCATATATTGCTGGATCTGGTTTGCTAATATTTTGTTGAGGATTTTAGCATCTATATTTATCAGAAATATTGGCCTATAATTTTCTTTCTTTGTGTTGTCTTTGCCTGGTTTTAGAATCAGAATTATGCTCAACTCATAAAAGGAACTTGGAAGTCTTCCTTCCTCTTGAATTTTTTGAAATAGCTTGAGAAAGATAAGCGTTAGTTCTTCTTTGAATATTTGGTAGAATTCACTTGTGAAGCCATCAGGCCCAGGACTTTTCTTTATTGGGAGTTTTTTGATAACTGTTTCAATCTCATTTGTTGTAATCGGTCTGTTCAGGTTTTCTGATTCTTCCATATTGATTTTTGTAAGATTGTATGTTTCAAGGAATTTGTCTATTTCATTTAGGTTGTCTAGTTTTTTGACATACAGTTCTTCATAGTATTTTCTTATAATATTTTGTATTTCTGTTGTGTCAGTTGTTATTTCTCCACTCTCATTTCTAGTTTTATTTATTTGAGTCCTCACTCTTTTTTTCTTGGTGAGCCTAGTTAAAGGTTCATCGATCTTGTTTACCTTTTCAAAGAACCAGCTCCTGGTTTCATTGATCCTCTGTATTGTTTCTTTAGCCTCTATGTCATTTATTTCTGCTCTGATCTTTATTATTTCCTTCCTTCTACTACATCTGGGCTTTACTTGCTGTTCCTTTTCTAGTTCTTTTAGTTGCAGGGTTAAGTTGTTTATTTGAGCTTTTTCTAATTTTTAAGGTATGCCTGTAGTGCTATGAACTTTTCTCTCAGTACTGCTTTTGCTGTGTCCCATAAAATTTGAGTTGTTTTATGCTTGTTATCATTCATTTCCAGGAATTTTTTTATTTCTTCTTTGATCTCATTGTTAATCCATTCGTTATTTAACAACCTGTTATTTATAAGGTCTACCAGAAAGTTCTGTCCGTTTCTATCATAACAAGTTTTGACACGTAAGCACGTGTTTATCACTTAATGTATACATACTGACATAGCAAATTAAAACAAAGTTGATTCACGTTAGTCTTATGTGTGAAGTGATAGTGTACCCATGGCTACTAATAAAGTTCATTTACGCCACTGTATTTTTACAAATTTCAACAAGGAAGAAATGCTACAGAAGCATGTAGAAATTTTTTGAAAGTGTTTGGTGAAGGTACAGTTTCTGATAGGACATGCAGAAGATGGTTCGAAAAATTTGAAACAGGTGATTTTGACCTTTCTGATAAGTCACATTCTGGGCGATCATCTTTGATCAATGACAATGTTCTTAAGACCATGTTGGAGCAAGATCCTTTTCTAACAACATCGGAGATCGTAGAAAGGCTTAATTCAGCTCAGCAAACCATTCCGGACCATATTCGGAAGATAGGATTGGTGTGGAAATATTCAAGATGGGTGCCACATGAATTAAGTCAGAAGAATTTGTATTTTGTTTTATTCCAAAAATGGACAGAACTTTTCGGTAGACCTTATAGTTTCCATGTGTTTGAGAATTTTTGAGTTTTTCTGTTGTGGTTGATTTCCAGTTTCATGCCATTGTGATCAGAGAAAATGCTTGATATGATTTCAATCTTCTTAAATTTGTTGAGACCACTTGTGTGTTCTAACATGTGGTCTATCCTAGAGAATGTACCATGAGCACTTGAAAAGAATGTATATTCTGCTGCTTTAGGGTGAAAGGTTCCGAAGATAGCTATTAAATCAAGTTGATCTAGTGTGTTCTTTAAGTCTGCTGTTTCTTTGTTAATTTTCTTTCTTGAGGATCTATCTAGTGATGTTAGTGGGGTATTGAAATCCCCTACTATTATGTATTATAGTATTGCTGTTGATCTCGCCCTTTAAATTCATCAAAGTCTGCTTTATATATTTAGGTGCTCCTATATTTGGTGTGTAGATATTTATAATGGTTATAGCTTCCTGTTGGATTGCTCCCTTTATCATTATGTAGTGGCCTTCTTTATCTCTTACTATAGCCTTTGTTTTAAAGTCCATTTTCTCTGATATAAGTATTGCTACCCCAGCTTTTTTTTCATTTCCATTTGCGTGAAATATTTTTTTCCATCCTTTTATCTTCAGTCTATGTGCATCTTTTGTTTTAGGGTGTGTCTCTTGTAGACAGCATAGGTACGGGTCCTGTTTTCTCATCCATGCAGCTACCCTATGTCTTTTGATTGGATCATTTAATCCATTTACATTTAAGGTTATTATTGATATGTAGTTGTTTATTGCCATTTTATTCTTTAAAGCTGTATTCTTCTTTTGCTATATTCTTTTCCCTCTTTGATCTGTTTACAACAGGCCCCTTAACATTTCCTGTAGTATTGGTTTGGTTGTAATGAATTTCATGAGTTTTTTTTTTTGTCTGGAAAGCTTTTTATTTCTCCTTCAATTTTAAATGATAGCCTTGCTGGATAAAGTAGTCTTGGTTGTAGGTTCTTGTTCTGCATTACTTTGAATATTTCTTGCCATTCCCTTCTGGCCTCAAGTGTTTCTGTTGAGAAGTCGATGTCAACTTTATGGGAGCTCCTTTGTAGGTGATAGTCTTTTTTTTCTCTAGCAGCTTTTAATATTTTCTCTTTATCACTTAGCTTTGGATTTTAATTATGATGTGTCTTGGTGTAGATTTCTTTGGGTTTCTCTTTAATGAAGTTCTCTGTGCTTCTTCAACTTGTGAGAGTTTTTTCTGCATTAATTTAGGGAAGTTTTCAGCTATGATATGATTGAACAAAGTCTTTTTTTTTTTTAAATAAATTTTTATTAATGGTAATGGGATGACATTAATAAATCAGGGTACATATATTCAAAGAAAACATGTCTAGGTTATTTTGTCATTAAATTATGTTGCATACCCCTCACCCAAAGTCAGATTGTCCTCCGCCACCCTCTATCTAGTTCTCTGTGCCCCTCCCCCTAACTCTCTCCCTCCCTCCCTCCCATGTCCTCCCTCCCCCCACCCCTGGTAACCACCACACTCTTGTCCATGTCTCTTAGTCTCGTTTTTATGTTCCACCAATGTATGGAATCATATAGTTCTTGTTTTTTTCTGATTTACTTATTTCACTCTGTATAATGTTATCAAGTTCCCACCATTTTGCTGTAAATGATCTGATGTCATCATTTCTTATGGCTGAGTAGTATTCCATAGTGTATATGTGCCACATCTTCTTTATCCAGTCTTCTATTGAAGGGCTTTTTGGTTGTTTCCATGTCTTGGCCACTGTGAACAGTGCTGCAATGAACATGGGGCTACATGTGTCTTCATGTATCAATGTTTCTGAGGTTTTGGGGTATATACCCAGTAGAGGGATTGCTGGGTCATAAGGTAGTTCTATTTGCAGTTTTTTGAGGAACCACCATACTTTCCTCCATAATGGTTGTACTACTTTACAGTCCCACCAACAGTGAATGAGGGTTCCTTTTTCTTCACAGCCTCTCCAACATTTGCTATTACCCGTCTTGTTGATAATAGCTAATCTAACAGGGGTGAGGTGGTATCTCATTGTAGTTTTGATTTGCATTTCTCTAATAACTAATGAATCTGAGCATCTTTTCATATATCTGTTGGCCATTTGTATCTCTTCCTAGGAGAAGTGTCTTGAACAAAGTCTTTACCCCTTGTTCTTTCTCTTCTTATTCAGGAACCCCTATGATGTAGATGTTATTTATTTTCATGTTGTCACAGAGCTCTCTTAGAGTTTCCTCAGACTCTTTAAGTCTCATTTCTTTATTCTGCTTCCATGCCTTCATTCAACTTGTCCTCCAACTCACTGATTCGATCCTCGGCATCATCCATCCTGTTTTTAATCCTTCCATTGTGGTCTTCATTTCTGATATTGTACTTGTCATTTCCGACTGATTCTTTTTTAATATTTCAATGTCCTTTTTTATACTTGCTATTTCTTTATTTAGGTGTTTGTAATGACCATCCATTGTTGTTCTAAGATCCCTAATCATCCTAACAATCATTATTTTAAACTCTGCATCTGGAAATTTGGTTATTTTCATATCGCTCAGTTCATTTCCTGGAGGTTTCTCTTGTGGTTTCATTTGAATTGCATTTCTCTGTCTTCTCATTATGTCTGTGTGTTTGGGTGTATTGTTTGTAGAGCTGGTTGAGTCTAGGCTTGGTGTTGTCTGCCTCCAATTTTCATTGTGTTATTGCTAGGCCTTCTTGGGTTGGCATCAGCTATTATTTGTAATCTACTTTCAGATTTGCATTATCTTCTTAAATATCTTGATTTCTAATAATCAAAGACACTTCCGCTTCTAAGTAGCTAAGATTTTAACTTTCATTGTTGTACAATGGTTAGGTGTCATGGTTTATGTATAATGATTTAAAAGTACCACTTATTTCATTTCCACAGTATGTTGTGTGGAGAATATTAAAATTTTAATCACAGGCCGCATAAACTCATTATGTAGGCCAGATTAGTCCTGCGGGCCATATGTTGGCCATGCCTGCACTAGGGTGTACACCTGAAGCTAATATAACATTACATGTCAACTGTAATTGAAAAAAAATGATTTTAAAAAATTGCTGTCTTCAAACAAAACTTTCTTTATGAACCCACTGCCCATTTTAGGGTGAAGAAAACTAGTACTCTCATAAAATAACTAACTTACTTTTCCCAAGACCTTCCCAATTTTGAACTGAAAGTCTTGTGTCCTGAGAAACCTCTTAGTCCTGAACAAATCAAGATGGTTGGTCACTTTAAACCCTAACATTGTATTGCTATAGAGGTAATAACTTTCCCTTCTTCACCTTTTTTATATCTTTGCAATAAATGTCCATAGCTGTGAGTAATCTAGATGCACCTCTTTTACAGAATTCATGAGCCACCTGGCCTACAGGATGGTCCTCTCAGTCCCCCAGTTCCATATCCCCAAACCTGGCTCAACTGCTCTTCCAAATCAATACTCCCCTGGCTTATTCTATCTATGTTCTAAGTTAAAACATATTTAAAACAATTTTTTTTTAATTTTTATTGATTTGAGAGAAAAAGGAAGGGAGAGAGAGAGACAGGAACAAAGATCTGTTCCTGTATGTGCCCTGACTAGGGATTGAACCAACAACCTCTGTGCTTCAGGAGGATGCTCTAACCAACCAAGCTATCTGACCAGGGCAAGGTTGAAACATATTTTGCTCTTGCTTTGACTTTTTTCTTCATTACCTACATGCAATTGATCACCAAGTCCTATAGATTTATATTTTAAAATGTCTGTGGAACCCACCTTGTCCCATGTTTGCTACCATCATAATAATTATTATAATAAAAGCAAACAAAAACTCTAAGGACCAGTTGGACTGGATTCCAAAAAGAATGAAGGGGAAGAATAGGAATCGATAAGCCTATAAAATTCAGAATTTCCCAGAATTATTTCATGACAAACAACTTGTGGGATCATTTTACTCCATGAAATACAATTTGGCAATGGCTCATCTAGCCCATAGATACACTGTTTTTGCCAAATTAGAAGGAATACTTAAGAACAATAACTCAAGCTCTGTAATTTTTATACATGGCAACTCTGAGACTATAGGGCTTCAATGGCCCAGGCCACTTGGATTACCTCTAGGACACCCAGGCTGTGAACCAGGTCCCCTGATGCTGTTCGGGGTTCTTCACACCATCCCATCTGCTACTTCTGACCAGAGAACCTGCATCCCACCCTGCTCCCCATCACTGAAATAGTCTTCCTCTCTCCCCATTGAAATCTTGCCCATAATTCAGAGCCACGCTGGACTTATAGTTCCTCTATATTTTTTGCTAGCCCTCAAACCAACACTGATGCCAGCTTTTGCTCTCTTACTGTAAGTTAATTATTTGTATCATGTGGTTTGCTACCTACCAATCAGGCATTGTAAATACCTAGTATGTGTATCACCACAAGTGGTGTTTGTAAGCATGGCATTCATTTCAAATCTGTCACAACATCCTTTCCATCTGAGCCCAAAAAGAGCTTCAGAATCCTTCCCAACATAATACTGCAGGGGGCTAGAGCCCCTCAGCCACAGTTAGCTTGTGAGATGAAACTTCTTTGAAGCCCTATATCCTTAAACTATTTCATATCTGCATCTATTGGACCTTCCTGAGTAGCAAAGCCAATGTCTTTGAATTTTTTCATATAATCATTAGCTTCAGTGTAGTTTTTGGCCCTAATAAGTGCTCAATAGTTGTCCGAATGTCTGCATATCAAATGTTAACATGATAATAATGAACACTTACATAATGCTTAGTTACCAGGCGCTTTCGCACATGGTACGACATTTAATTAATTAGCACAAAACCCTGAGAGGTCGGTATGACTATGCTCCCGACTCCTAGACGGTGAGCATCTGAGGGATGAGATTATTTCAGCTTGGCCATTGTGGGGCTCAGCTCTGAGAATGAGGATCATTTCTGGAATTAAAGTGCGAATTCTGAAGATGAAGATACAAGGGCTTAAGGGTTTGTAATTTGCACCAGGTCACCCCACTTGCCACGGTCACAGTCATGCAGCCCAGAGGAGGCTGGCTTCGTGTTCTTTATGTCTCTATGTTAGAATCCCACCGCCACTGGCTGTTCTTTCTTCCTGGTAATGAAGCAAAACCTGGTGGGTTAATTAATCCTTCTCGATGCTGGGCAGCAGTAAGAGGATCAGGAAGAAAGCCTTTCTCCTCCTGCACTCCCAGGGGTGCCTAGCGGGAGCCCGGGAGAAGTTGGAACACAGGCTTCAGTCTGTTAATTGTTCAAGAGCAAATCAGCTGTCAGCAGGAAACAGAAAAAAGACACCACTGAATTCAGAGTCAGAACAATAAATAACATTCAGCTCTGCACCCTTGAGAAAAACAAAGTTGCCAATATTCTGCTTCTTAGGGGAAACAAAAAAGCTCAGTGTTTCTGCAGACCTGTGGAATACTGTGCGGTACAGAAGAAAAGCCTGCAACCTATTCAGACTGGTTGCCTCTTACCCATGCAGGGCAGGCCGACCCTTCCTCCACACTCACACCCCTGCCCCAGGGAGCCAGAGGCAGGCAGCAAGAATAGATGACTGACTGTGCAAATCCTCCCTTTGAGGAGGGGGATAGAGAGACATAATGCAATCATCTTGCTTCACATTAGTGTCCCTGCTTCCACTCCTGTGCCCCCAAATCCATACAACATAGTTCCCCAAAGACAAAGACAAAGCCCAATGCCCATGATCTGGCCGCTGACCAGCTCTGCAGCCACATACCTCTAGCTTCAGCACCATCAATTCCTCGTGGTGCCACACTCAGGACACTGCTCCACTCTGAGCCTCTGTCTCTTCTTTTCTCTTCATCTGGAGTGCCCTTTCCTATACCTAGCTAAAGCCTCCTCAGTCCTTAAGAACTGTTTCATCAGGTCTGGCCAGATAGCTCAGTTGGTTAGAGTGTTTTCCCAATATACAGAGGTTGCTGGTTTGATCCCTGGTCAGAGCACATACAGGAACAGATCACTTTCTGTCTCTCTCTTTCTCTCCCTTTCTCTGCATTTCTCTCTTTTAAAAAAATCAATAAAATAAAATAAACTACTTTATTGACTGTCACCACTTTCCCACCTCCAGCCTGGGACAGTGGAGTCTATGTGACACTCTACCGTCATACTCAGAGCGCAGTCTGATGCCATCGTTGAGCAAGCCTACCTGAGCCAGACAACCCAAGTTTGAGTCTAATCTCAGCTGTGTATTTACCATATTTCCTCACGTATAAGATGCACTTTAAAAAAAAAACTTGGGGTCTAAAAACCAGGTACATCTTATACAGTGGTTGTAGATTTTTTACTTGCATTTCCCACTTTTTGGCTTTTGTTTTTGCGCTCATTGTTGAGGACAGTGATTCATCATCAGACACAGATGAGGACAAGTTAATGGATGGGAGTTTTGACAGTGATGAGAAGTTGCCTGAATTTTATGTGAATAAAACTTGAGTTCAATAACTTTATGTAATATATTTTTTTCAAATTTCAGGCCCCCAAATTAAGGCGCGTCTTATACATGGGGAAATACGGTATTGCTTGTGTGATCTTCGGAGAGTTTCTTGACTCTTAGACATCTCTGTCTCTCACTTGTCAAATGGGTTGGAGATAATCACAGTTCTTACTTCATAGAGTCGTGTAAGGATTGAATTACTTAATACATGTAAATGACTTAGAGCAGTGTTCACTGAGAGCTATTATAGCCATTTATATTTCCCTGTAATTGTTGTCCAATCCATCTTCCTCTCTAAGCTGTGAGTTTAATGAGGGAACAGTCCATTTTCTCATCTATGCCTTGGTGCCCAGCACTAAGTGTAGTGTTTCCAAATACTTGCTTCCCTCTTCCCTGTGAGAGGGTTAACCCTCCCTCCCCATCGCCCATGGCTTCCAGTGCTTTCCTAAGGGAACAGTGACTTCCCTGCCCATCAATATCCTGCATGAGCAGGTGACTTGCTTTGGCCAATGAGATATAAGTGGAAGTGACAGTGGGCTAGTGCCCAAAAGAAGCTTCAAGAGGTGTTGCATGCTTCACCAGCTCCCGTCCCCTGAGCCATGAGGGCAGCATGTCCCAGACAGAGGTTGTTCCTTTATCCTGGACCCCAGAAGCAGAATCACACGTTGGAACAGGAACACAACAACAGCTGACCCACATCCAGCACATAATATGAAGAAGAAATAAGTATTTGGTTGTCAGCCACTGAGGTTTGGGGGTAGTTCCTTACCACATTATAACCTAGTGAAAGCTGATTAAGGCAACACCCACTAAAGGCTTGTCGAACAAATGGATGTACTGGTTAAAGAATGAATAGTGCCTGATGTATGCTGTATGCAATTCCTGTCTTGGAGGATGGCTGGGTATGTATGTTACCAAATGAATGAGTTCTCTAACATTAACTTTGAATATAATTCTTTGTAAGTAAAAAATGAGACAGCAATATGGTAGTCATCCAGACATAATTCAGACTATCCAATCCCAGGCCAGCTGAGAGTGAAGGAGGTGGTGAGCGGAGTAGCATTTCTTGGGCAGCAAGTGCTTTACATTGGCCAGCTCTGTAGAGCCTTTCGACACTCTTAAGAACAAACTGCATTTCCAGGTGTAGAGACTGAGGCTCAGAAACCACGTGAAGTTCACCAGAAATAACAAGTGCTGATTCATACGTGAACCCAGGCCTGTCTGAATACAAAACCCAGTCTCTCTCTACTAAAGGACACTAAAGAAGTTTAAAGACAACCCAGGAAAGAACAGCTGGCTCTCCAACCACACTTCCCCTATGCCACCTACCATTCTTCTCTGTTCTTTGACACATGGCCCAAAATTTTAACACAGATACAAGTGAAATAACTTGAAAATGCAATCTCGCTGGTGGGAATCAGCAGACTATCAGTCATTTACTCTCAGCAAATGGATTTGTTCAATCAGATTATTTTCTTATCCCAAAATTAAAATCTGAGAAAAGAGAAAATGCCTATTTGGGTACAATAGGGAAGAGAGACAGTGGAAGGAGTAATTTCCATCAGAGACTTCAAACTTAAACACCCATGGGGTCAAACAGGTAAGCTATTAAATGAAGAAGGCTGGATGGGGTGTTGGCAAGCCAGAATCCACGTGCCTGGTCTAAAGGGGACAGCAGCAGGTCTGTTTTAGTCCATTGCTACTATTCAGGAATGCCAGGCTTCTAGAAACTGGAAATCTGCACCTCCAATGTTGAAATGTCAGCAACAAATTAAGGTGTTTTTTTTTCCATACTGTATATTCCAAACCTCCTCCAAAAATTGTCATGTAGGCTCTGACCTATGTGTCACCTATTTGTGATGCATAGGACATTTGAGAGAATTGCAGGTTTGGAGAGACCCATGCGCTTGGAGAGGAAAGGGGGGGGGTGGTGAGAGTATGAGAGCAAAGGCCAGAGGTTGGTGCAAGGCAGGCAGGCAAGGTAGTGGGAGTTCCCAGAAAACAAACTTCTTTGAATACAATTGGCTTGGGCTGACTCAGTTCTCCCCAATTTCAACACTGCTTCAAGTAAAAAAAACTCTGATCAGAGAAAGCCATTTGTTCCCAAATAAACTTGATTACTCTAAAATGCTAAATACATTTACTGGATTTCATTTGATCCCAGTCATTCCCAATTCAATATCACAGTCAGCCAACTTAACCTTTTAAAAGGAGTTTTATTGATGGTGGGTTACACAGGCATTAACATTTCTCCAAAAAGTAAAGAAATAGAAAGAATTAAATTGCTTTGTTTAGCAATCTTAATTATCTGAAATAATTAGCTCCAGTCAATTTTCCAACAAGAGCTCCCCAGAGAAATCAGTGTTTGAGGAACAGGAAGGGGAGGGGGGACCAAGCTTGGGACAAGAGCAAGCATTTGGCAAGTACTTTGGAAATATCTAATTAACCCCGAGAGTGGGGATGACCATGAAAGCCATATTCTTAGCGCTTAATTATTAAAAGCAAATAAAAAAGTAAATACTCAGGGAGCTAGTCCATTGGACACTGGAATGTAGGAGCCACATTGCAACAAAGTACTGATAACTCGCACACATGGGCAGGTGTGTGCACAAGCGCTCTTGTCTTTGTTCCTGAAGATCTTTGCTTAGGACACTCTTCCATTCCATCTCTGCCTAGAAACTTCCATCAGCCCTTTTTGAAGTCTTCCATGACCCACCTTTCTTCCCAGGGAAAATTGTTCTCTCTGTGCTTCCTTAAACTTTTGTAAATAACAGTCATCTCACATGTATTCAGTAGGTGTCCGTCCCACTAGATTGTAAGCTTGTGGAACCCTGGGACATGCTTGCTCACCTCTGTATCCTCATATATTTGGGACAGAGTAGGTGCTCGATAGACGAAAGTTGAACGAACCTATGGATCAACAGCTTTTTGTGCAAAATCTGGTGCATAGTAACAACTCAATAAATATTTCTTGTTTTCTTCTTCCCTCCCTCTCCTTCCTTCCTTCTTGCCTTTCTTCTTTCCTATTTTATTTCACTTTAGTTTCCACAATTAAAGTCATTATTTCCAGAGCTTGTGGGCCCCCACAACAGTGTTCTCCTATGTGAGTTTGTCATTTTGACTCATGATTGACTTTCCTTCAGCCAATGCAGATCAGTGGAGAGGCTGGGAAACCCCAGGCAGGGTGAGGGGTGGCATGGGGGCACTTCCATGCAGAGGTATCTGCTGGTGGAACTCAGGGTATTTGTCAAAACCAAGTTGTATGTCCATTTTGAGGACTATGAAAATCTTGGGCACTCTGTAGAATTTGATTTAGATATTTGCCCCTGAACCTGGAGCTGAGTCTTGAAGACTGAGTAAGAATCTACTGGGCGAAGAAAGTGGAAAGTCCGTCCAAAAGGAAAGAACAGCATAAACATGGGCACAAGAGTGAAACATCATGGTGGGAATGGGGATACAAGTCAGGCAATTTGGTTTTTCTGCACTAGTGCTACTCCACACACCAGTGCTACTCTATGTACTAGTGCTACTCTACACAATAGTGTTACTCTACTAAAACATGCAAATAGAGATTAAGGAAGATGCAAGACTAGTGTGGTTAAGAAAAAACATTTATAGTCATTGCTTATATCTGGGTTTGGGTGTTGTCAAGAAGTGATGGTTCTCTGGGGCCCTGGCCGGTTGGCTCAGCGGTGGAGCGTCGGTCTGGCGTGCGGGGGACCTGGGTTCGATTCCCAGCCAGGGCACATAAGAGAAGCGCCCATTTGCTTGTCCACCCCCCCCCCTTCTTCCTCTCTGTCTCTCTCTTCCACTCCCGCAGCCAAGGCTCCATTGGAGCAAAGATGGCCCGGGCGCTGGGGATGGCTCCTTGGCCTCTGCCCCAGGCGCTAGAGTGGCTCTGGTCGTGGCAGAGTGACGCCCCTGAGGGGCAGAGCATCGCCCCCTGGTGGGCAGAGCATCGCCCCCTGGTGGGCGTGCCGGGTGGATCCCGGTCAGGCGCATGCGGGAGTCTGTCTGTCTCTCCCCGTTTCCAGCTTCAGAAAAATACAAAAAAAAAAAAAAAAGAAGTGATGGTTCTCAACCGTGACATTCCTCTTAGTTCTGATCTCAGCCTACACTACCTGCTAAACATTCATCCTCACTTGGGTGTCACATAAGCACTCCAGATTCAACATGTACAACAATCAATGCTTTATATTTCCCCTATATGCCTCCTTCTCCTTTTAGTTTTCTCTCTGTTAATTGCACCATCATTTTCCTAGTTGCCTAAGACAAAATCTTGGAGAGCATCCGTGATCCTCTGTTTCCTTCCCTCCTATACCCAATCAATCAGCAAATCCTAAAGAGTGAACCTTCTAACACTTTTTGAATGTCTGCCTTCTTCCCCATTCCTACCTTCACCAACATTCTCCCCTGGAAAACAGCCAGCCAACAGGTCAGCTTACTTCCAGCCTTGTTTACCTCAATTACAATACTCCTGCCTAGCCTTCCTCACTGGCTCCCCAGCTATAGAGAATAAAGTCCAAACTCCAGACGTGCATGCAAGGACATCTGATTCCCACCCCTGCCTCCCCCTCCTGCTTGATATCTGCCCAGTTCAGTATCTCATCTTCCACTTTGGGCATCTAAATGCCTGAGGTCCCCCGCACACTCCGTGCGGCTCCTCGGCTCTGTGGCGTTGCTCCCGCTCTCTCCTCTTCCCTGAACACTAGTCCCACCTTTCCTCACCTGGCTACTACTCATCCTCTAACACTCCGTTCTGGCATCTTCTCATCCAGAAGTCTTCCTTCAAAGCCCAGACTCCCCGCCGCCACACCCTCCTCCTCTGTCCTCCTGCAGCTCCCCAGGCACACTTCTGCCCTTTACCTGCTGTCCTTATGCTGACCTCACCTGCTTGCCTGGAATTTGCCTCTTTAGGCTCTGACTCCCTCAAGGACGGCTGTCATGTCCTGTCCATCTTAGTGAGTCCACATCTTAATGTGGGGCTTGGCGCTCAGCAGTCACACAGATGTTTGCTGAGCTGTTCTCCAGGTCACACCTCCTGAGGTGTCTCTTTTGACAAGCAGAACATTCAGCCCGAGCCACAGTGTGCCTACTTCCATACACATCAAAGGAAGGTCAGGAGAGCAGCCAAGAGCACCAAAGAGCCCTGGGATGTTTTTATTAAAAAGCAGATTCAGGAAGTGGAAAGAACACAGGCTATGAAGTCCAAACGTATCGCATTGAAATCGTAGCTGTACCACTATTAACTAGCACAAACTAGTTAGGTGAATTGTCTATAAAAGGATGATGATGAATTATCAGTTTATGTGAAAAAGGATATTTGTAAAGTCTCTAGCAGAGCAGCTGGTATAAGGTAAATGCTCAATTAACGTTAGTGCTCTCTTGTAGCTCCCCTATTTCTGGAGAAATAGCAGGTTTTAGTAGCCTAGAATAGACTAACTCTGGTTATCAGAAATACAAGATCTTTTTGTTTTTTGTATAACTTTGAAATGTATTATTTGTCATTTCTAACTATAGTTATTAGTACTAGCTGGCTTTCATCTATTAAGAACCTTTTATATGCCAAGCATTATGCAAGATCCTTAAGATACAGTTTCTCACTTGGTCCTGATGATGATGATGATGATGATGATGATGATGACAATGATAATGATGAGAGTTAGCAATTACTGAGTCCTTACTATGTGTTAAGCACTGCTCTGATTTTTCTCCAAGTATTAGCACATTCAGTCCGTCCTCACAATAACTTTATGAGACAGGTAGTATAGCTCCATTTTACAGATGAGAAAATTGAGTCTTAAAGCTGTTAAGCAATTTGCCCAAGGTATACATTATGAAGTAATGCTGGGACTAGATTAAGTTTCCCTGCCACCAACGACTGGTTTTTGTTGTTTTTTTTTTACTTTGCTATACAGTCCCTGCCTTGTAAATAATTTTAATAAAAGTAAAGGTGATGGTTTTACTTTACTTGTACCCTTCTTGGTAATGCTCCCTCCATTTTGGGTCACTTTAGATTGCTCAGCAAATAGTGTAGTGGCCAAGAGAAATATTGAATAATTTTTAGCCTCAGCTACTGAGTGAGATAATAAGAGTCACTGATGGTGAGCAGCGAGAGAATAAATTACTGACAGATCACTGTTTAGGGATTGTGGAAATATGTAATATTCAATAAGTAACTTGTAACATACTTACTGTACTGTACTTTATTTGAATATACAGAGATTAAATTTTGAATTATGAATTTGCTTTAATAAGGGCTGACTTCTTAGTCCTGAGAACCTTAAAGAACTAGAGTTAATTGCTCATTCAGCCAGAATTCCCTGGGCCCCTGGTAAATCCCAGGCCCTGTGCTAGTCTGAGGATTCAGAGAAGATTAAGTCAGACTTCAGCTCCTAAGGTACCCACAGCCTTGTAGGGAGACTCAGAAAGTAATTGATTCCACATAGGATGACAAGTAGAAGTTCTCATCTATAGATCCAGAGTGGAGTTCCAATATGTTGGAAGAGTTTCCAGCTACAGAAATTAATTGAACTGTAAAACTTCAGGCTGGAGTGAGAGTGATCTTGGGCAAAGTGTTGTCCTATGCCAGATGTCTTTGGCCCTCGGTGGTGTGGTGGGGGAAGAAGCCTGGGTTCGTGCTGATTGATGCTAGATCTGATTCAAATCCTCTCCCAGATGGGGAACACAGTCTAGCTCCTGAACAATGACATTGCCATCCTCCTCCCCCACTCAGCTCTGCTCCACCCTCCCCCACAAATTCTCAACAGAGCCCATTGCTCAAGATGAGCTGGAAGGCCCTGACCAATCACTGTCCCTTGAAAGGTTAATAATTTACAAATAAACTGCAGCTGATAAAAAAAATAGTAGGACCTATGCTTCTGGGATACGGTTGTGATACACGTGCAGTGGGCTTTATCCCATGGGGAAGAGAGCAGCAGGATAGCTGGGTGGGCAACTGTAAAGCCAGTAGCCACGGCCACCAGCACAGCCACCTGGCCCATGCAGGTTCAGGTTAGATTTGGACAGATGGTAATGAAACAACGAAGCCAAGAACTGGTGGGCCATTAGCTTTAATCCTAGCTTGCACCCGGCAGGCAAGAAATACACACAGTGGGAAAACACTTCCCTTTCATTCAGGGCTCCCAAAGCTACTGACTTATCTGAGTTTCCTAGAATAAAAGATTTCTACCTTACCAGCCTTATTCACCTCTGTTTCCCATCTCCTCTCTGCACAAACTACACAAAACTGGCTTCTCCTTCAGCATTCCACCATCTTGACTGCTTCTCCTTTCTTCCATGTGGCCTTTCTCTGCTCTCCTCTCCAATGCTAATCTCAGGAACTGAAAGAGAGCAAGCTCCCGGTCTGCCCCATTTTATAGTGTAGAAATCAAAACCTTTAATCCAATATACAAACAAGGAAGTCTCTGATACAGAGTCACTTAGGGTGTATAACAACCCTGCCTGCTTACAGCCTGTCCCCACACCCAATGCAAATTATAAGCAAGTAAACCTATGTATCATATTTACAAACTTATTTGACTAACATTCCACCTATTTTGCTTGCTTCACCAAAGCACAGGTATTCCTGCACAAGGAAATTAGGCACATTACACAAATTACGACAACATGTCAAATCATACAATTTCAACAATTACAAAAGTACATTTCATCAGTCTCTGAGCACTTTGCCAAAATATGAAATGTCCTTGGCCTTCTTTCTAGTGGTATGGAAAGCTTCCCGGGCAGGGGGAGGGCCTCCAGCAAAGCCGTCCCCACCCCCATCAGGGTATTTCACATTGTCCAAAATCCATAAGTCCATCCAACAAAGGAGCCAGTGCCCACTCTGGTCGTAGTCCAATAATCAGTCCATGCACATGGGGCCTCAGCCAACCCCCTCATCCCTGCCATCCTGGCAAGTCTTATGCTGTCCCAAGGAGGAGCACATGGCAATGGCAGTCAGCATTTCCATCTCTGCTCTGGAGAGCATAATGGCATTCACCCCTATGTCCCAAAAATCGCAGACCTACCAGGGGCGTAATAGGTACTCCTTGCTGCTGGGCTCTCACCTTCTGGAGACTGCGGATCGCAACTCCAGCCCGATTCTTCTCATCCTCCAAAGAGGAACTGAAAACACCAGCTCCTGCTGCCAGGGCTGCCACCGCCTTCTGCTCCACAGGCCTTGCAGCCCCAGCCCCAGCCCCGGCCTCCCGCTGCTGCTGGCTCTCCACAACGTCCAGGGCAATCTGCAACTCATGAACCTGTGATTCCTTCTCCAGAAGCTGCTCCATTTCCAAGTGAATCTCACGAACCTGGTCGGCCTCCTCCGGTGCTTGCTCCAGCTCCAGGGTCAGCATTTCTTTCTCCCATGTTTGCTCCAGCTCCTTCCACTGCTCGGTGTGCAGGTCCTGGGCAGCCTCTTTCACAGAGTTCTTGGTTTCCTCATGCATGGCTGTAAAAGTCAGCCAGCAAACAGCCCCCAAAAGGACAGACATGGGGAACCATAACAGCAGCCAGTCCTCTACTCCACCACTCAAAGGTAGTGGTGGCTCCATACTGATCTGTATCGAATCCTGCCACAGACTATGTCAAATGTAAAGCCAGTAGCCACAGCCACCAGCACAGCCACCTGGCCTGTGCAGGTTCAGCTATGACTTGGACAGATGGTAATGAAACAATGCAGCCAAGAACTGGTGGGCTATTAGCTTTAATCCTAGCTTGCACCCAATGGGCAAGAAATACACACAGTGGGAAAACACTCACTTTCCATTCAGGGCTCCCAAAGCCACTGACTTATCCAGGTTTCCTAGAATCAAAGATTTCTACCTCACTGGCCTTATTCACCTCTGTTCTCCTTCTTCCTGCACAAACTTTGCACAAAACTGGCTTCTCCTTCAGCACTCCACCATCTTGGCTGCTTCTCCTCTCTTCTACATGGCCTTTCTCTGCTCTCCTCCGGCATGGGCTCCTCTGCCCCATTTTATAGTGTAGAAATCAAAACCTTTAATCCAATATACAAACAAGGAAGTCTCCGATACAAAGTCACTTAAGGTGGGAAAGGCTTAGTCTTAAAACTAAGCCTTAGGCTATAAGAATCCTGACTGCTTACAGCCTGTCCCGCACATCCAGTGCAAACTATAAGTGAGCAAACCTATATATCATATTTACAAACTTATTTGACCAACAGCAAGACTCCTATTCTCTCCCATTGTAAAAATGAGGGTTGTGGGAGCACGTGTGTTCAGTGAGATTGCAGCTATTGCCTATGTAAATGTAAGTCCAGCAAGGTACGCATGTAGCACTTGCCCCGTGCCAGTGTTGGAGGGTCCATGCTTCATGCCAGGAAGGACACCGAGAATTTTGGGGGTTTTTTTCAACTTCACATGCCTGCTCTCCTATCCCACTGGCCTTTACACAAGGCTTCTCCTTGAGACACAGACCACCCCCTGGAGAGGCAGCTGTCTGTATTTGATCCTCAGTGGAGAGAAGAAAACAAAGTCCACTGTTTGGGAAGACATGGGGCTTCATCGGGCACACAGAGGATTGCGCAAGATGATATGGAGAACCAGCACATGCCTACAGTGGAGCAGCCCATGAATTTCAGGGCTGGGCAAGGGAGCACCCAGGAGCCAACAAATCCAGGATTAATTTGTCTGGGAAAAAGGTGATGTTGGTCAAATAAATTTGTAAATATGATATATATGTTTGCTCGCTTATAGTTTGCATTGGGTGTGGGAGACAGGCTGTGTTGGGTGGATAAAATAGATTATGCTCACTTTGTTAAAGATGGCGCTGCCCACGTGGAGGCTGTTACCCAGGTGATATTAATGTGTGTTGGGGGCGGGCTGTGGGCAGGCAGAATCCTTGTAGTCTGGGGCTTGGTTTTGGGATTAAGCCTTTCCCACCCTTTTTAATGTGCCGGTGGTACAATCCTATCATGCCCCAGAAAGTGACTTTGTATTAGAGACTTCCCTATTTTGTATATTGGATTAAAGGTTTGGATTTCTACACTATAAAATGGGGGCACAATGGGAGCTTGCTCTCTTGGTTCTTGAGTTTAACATTAGAGGAGACAGCAGACAGCAGAGAGCAGAGAAAGGCCACGTGGAGGAGGCCAGGAGAAGCAGCCAAGATGGCGGAGTGTTGAGTGAGAAGCCAGTTTGTGCAGAGTTTGTGCAGGGAGAAGGAAGGAGATGGGGGACAGAGGTGAATAAGCTGGTGAGCTAGAAACCTTTGATTCTAGGAAACTCGGATAAGTCAGTAGCTTTGTGAGCACTGAGTGTGAGTGGGTTTTGGAGCCCAGTGTGTGTTTTTACTTGCTCACTGGGTTAAAGCTAGGATTAAAGATGATGGCCCATCAGTTTTTGGCTCCGTTGTTTCTTTACTGACTGTCCGAATCCAATGCGAACCTGCATGGGCCAGGCTGCTGTGAAAGTAGCCCTGCCTACTGGCTTTATAGGCTGTAAGCTGGCAAAGTCATTATAGCCTAAGTCTTAGTTTTAAGACTAAGCTTTTCCCCACACTCTTGACTGTTGCATGATGTGGGGTGGTACACTCTTATGAGGAATCCCATTATGCTTCAGATAAGTGACTTTGTATCAGAGACTTCCTTGTTTGTATATTGGATTAAAGGTTTTGATTTCTATATTATAAAATGGGGCAGAGGAGCCCATGCTGGAGGAGAGCAGAGAAAGGCCACATGGAGGAGAGGTGAAGCAGCCAAGATGGCAGAGTGCTGAAGGAGAAGCCAATTTGTGCAGAGTTTGTGCAGAGAGAAGGAGATGGGGAACAGAGGTGAATAAGGCTGGTGAGGTAGAAACCTTTGATTCTAGGAAACTCTGATAAGTCAGTGGCTTTAGGAGCCCTGAATGGAAAGTGTTTTCCCACTGTGTGTATTTCTTGCCTGCCAGGTGCAAGCTAGGATTAAAGCGAATGGCCCACCAGTTCTTGGCTGCGTTGTTTCATTACAGTCTGTACAAATCAAATGAGAACCTGCATTGGCCAGGCGGCTATGATGATGGCTGTGACTACTGGCCTTATAGGTAACTAGGAGGAGAAAGGAAGGCGGCTATATTCAGCACATGCTGAACTTGACAAGCTCAGAGGAGGTCTGCATGGCAGCCTTGCAGACTCAGAGTCCTAAAGTGACCACAGGATGGTCTGAAATTAACACTTTCTAGCTAAATGCAGTTATTGGTGGGTAGTCACGTCCTAGGGCGATATTTTCTCTAACAAAAATAAATGCTTACCTTTGAGCCTGTCTGTTGCTCTACAATAAAGAACTTGATAATTTGTCTCTGAAATCTAAGAGTAATCTTCTTTTCCTGCCTCCTCAGGGCACAACCACTCCACCAGAGCAGAAGCCACAAATCCCTTCATTGTTATTATTATCATGTTAATGGTAGCTGTTAACTATTTTATGGCTGCCTATGTAAAAGAAATTTGAGTGTATTCATTTTTACTTTTTATCCAATCCCAGAGATTTCCCCATTTTGCTTTCTCTGGCCCCCCTAATCTGTCACCAGTGGGTTTCATGTAACCCTTAGGACTTTCCCTTTGATTCTGATGTATAAAATAAGTGGTAAAACCACCATTTTCTAGAGCATTTCTCAATCCCTTGAGATTTGCTTCCTGGCAATTGTCAGCTGTTTATCTCAAATAAACTTATAAAAATTCTTATAGGTTTGGATGTTTCTTACATTGACAGTTATAAGAAGGAACGTCTATATAAATGAAAAGGGAGCTCTGTAATAAATCTGGCAAGTTTAGTAACTAAAAGTGGTGGTCTGATTGAATTCCAAGCCGGGCAGGTCACAGTGGATAGTCACGCTGTAGGCCTATAAGTTTTACTTTTGCCTTTGTTAGGCTGTCCCATGATCCTGCACATCTAAGTTAACACACCTTTGAAATGTCAGAGTGATCCTCTTTTCCAGGCCCCTCAGAGAGGAGGGGTAACCACCCTCCAGAGAACACATAACGATGTCAACCCTCCTGTAATCTAATCACAAAGATTTCCCTCACCGTGCTCCCTCCCACCTTCCTGTAGTCGTCCTTGTGTTGCCTCCTTAACGCCAAATGTATAAAAGGAGGTGCAGAACTGTCCTCCTCTGAAGCATGAGATCCTGCTTTCCAGCACGTCATCGGCTTGGCTCAAATAAACTGTTAACAAACATTCTCTACGGGCCTGGATATTCTTATATTGATACATGGAGAAAGTTCAAGAGGATGGAATTAATTTATGCTGCAGAAAAGAAATTACTGAATATGGACCTGATGAAATTGTATGTTGCAGAATGGGTGATCCTCTCTGGCACATACAGAAGGTAAGTTAACAAAAGAGAGTGCTTAGTGATTTTAGTTGTTCTCTCGGGTATAGGACAAGAAGTTCATCCCACGTGATAAGCACTGTGCTAAGTGGAAGCCCACTTGGCTCAAGAAGGTTCAGACTGGCTGTTGCTCATGATCTCGCCCAAAGCAGAATCCACGGAGCACATACAAAATCACACTCGCACACACTCGTACACACACAATTTCACACACCGCACATGTGTGCACATACTCACATTCATATATAATCAGTCACATATGCTTATATGAGCACTTGCACACATGTTCACAGGTATACTCACACACACACGCCCATCTGGGAGGGAAGAAGAGGGAATGAAGATGTAGTTGAGGCCAGGAGAACAGATGGGAACCAAGGCAGAGAGTCCTGGTGAAGAGGCTTTCAGCTCTGTGCTTCCCTCACCTGCAATGTCCTTCCCGTTCAAACCTTTCCCAGCTCCGGAACAAGCTGCCCAGCCCCTCTTCCCTGGAAACTGCTTCTACTGCCCACGGATGTCTGAGCAGCCCTGTTTCTGGGTGTAGCTCCCTTGGCCATAGCTAATTAGCTGGGGGCTGACCTTCTGACATTCAGTTTGGTTAATCATACTATAACTCCCGGAAGTTGAAGGCTGGATCAGAAAGACAGAGAATCACTGGTGCTGCATCTTATTAACAGAGGAACTCTCCAGGGAAGAGATGCACACCAGCAGTGAGGGCCCTGGGGATCTCGCTTTGTACTCTGCCTGAGACTGATGTGTCAAATACTTCCTTAAAGTCTGTGCAACGCTGCAGACCTACTCCCTCTGAACACCTAGAGCTAGATTAGCTTTGATTTATTTTATTTGTAAACAAAAAATAAATACACCATCCATTCTAATCCTATTCAAACACCCACTCCTGCCTACAGCTAGAAGGGATCCGTTCATCCTCAGAACACCCACAGCATTTTTATGATGCTACTGTCTTCTCTGTACCATTGATTTCTCTCTTGCCTTCAATGCCAGACCATGAGGTCCTTGAAGGTGGAATCCACGTCTTATTCATTCCAGCCCACACAGCACCTAGTGCAGTACCTTGCACACAGCACCTTGATGAGCATGTGCTGAACAAATGATCAAACCACACGATTGAATAAATGATCTCAAGGGATGTTTAGTCTTCTGTTTCCCCCAGGAATTCATGAGGCCATGATCCTAGAAGATAAACATCCTCATATGTGAATCAGGTCCTTTTCTTTCATTTAATTGATTTGTTATCATCAACTATCAGCCATACACACAGGGTGTTACTCAAAGATGAGAGCAAGATTTGGACTCTGTTCTTATGAACCCATGGTCGTACTGGACTGAGGAGGGGGCAGGGTGTAAATGAGGCAGAGGTATGTGGCATCCCCGCCTGGGACACAGCCCTATACACCCCGTCCCTGGGAGCAGCAGAACTGGGAAAGTCATACATTGTACATCCGCCCCAAGCTCACAGCACAGCTGCATTGAAAGCCATTTTTCAAGCCCGAGTAAGATGTTTATGACCCAATAGACGATGGCTGGCAAGCTCATTTCATCATAAATATCGCAGCAGATAATATACTTCAGTATAAATGATGCATCTGCCTATGCCTGGGTCCTCGGACTGAGTAATGCTCCTCCATACAGGCTTCTTAAAGATAAACAAATTATGGACTGTAATTACCTGACGTTTGATTTTCTTTTTTATGGGCTTTTCTTTGCCATAATCACACTCAGGGTGGGAAGATGGAAGCTACAGCTGGGACTTCAGGGAAAGAAAGGCTCTGACCCCTCCACAGTGAGGGATGTCAGGTAGACGCTGAGAGAAAGAGGTGTCATGGCCATTGCTCTGGGAGGGACGGAAAACCTGGAGGAGTCAGCTATGTAGAGAGTGGAGCAGTCAGTGAGGGAGAAAGTGGTGAGTTCTCAAGAGTGTATATTTTTCAGAAGATAGCAATACTTCCAAAAGGACATAAAAGAAATCCTTCCCATCTCTAACACACACACACAACCATGCAGGTAAGATTCTACATCTCGGCCCTGGCTGGTTGGCTCAGCGGTAGAGCGTCAGCCTGGCATGCGGGGGACCCAGGTTCGATTCCCGGCCAGGGCACATAGGAGAAGCGCCCATTTGCTTCTCCACCCCCCCCCTCCTTCCTCTCTGTCTCTCTCTTCCCCTCCCGCAGCCAAGGCTCCATTGGAGCAAAGATGGCTCGGGCGCTGGGGATGGCTCCTTGGCCTCTGCCCCAGGCGCTAGAGTGGCTCTGGTCGCGGCAGAGCGACGCCCCAGAGGGGCAGAGCATCGCCCCCTGGTGGGCAGAGCATCGCCCCTGGTGGGCGTGCTGGGTGGATCCCAGTCGGGCGCATGCGGGAGTCTGTCTGACTGTCTCTCCCCGTTTCCAGCTTCAGAAAGATACAAAAAAAAAAAAAAAAAAAGATTCTACATCTCAGCCCCCTTCCCACTGTAGAGTGTGGGCCCAGACTTGTCCATTCTCTAAACCATCATGACTCCTGAATGAGACCCCTCCTCCTTTCTGGGTGGTCTTTCCTGTGTCCTCTCCAGAGCTTTGTTTGAACTCCATTTCACAAACACCCCTTTACCTTCTGATAGGCTTCCGACTCCTCTCATCAATTACTCCATCAAAATGTTTTCTCTATGGTTTCTGGGCATTTTGTTACAATTCTTGAAAATTAAACCTCACCTTAAACAAGGAACCAGATTCTGTTGGGTAAGTACCCTATTCTGAGGGGTCAAAGAAATACTTCCAAGTGGGCAGGAAGTATGTCATTAAAAATAAATCAACGCATAAGAGAGTCACAGTGCAATGTAGTAGAAAAACCTCTGGGCTGGACATCAGGAAATCAGGTTTAATTAGGTATTTCACCATTTTGTTGTTGTTGTTGTCGTTGTTTTTATTTTTCCCTTGGTTTTTTGATAGAGAGAGAGAGGAAAGGAGAGAGAGGGGGGAGAGAGAAAGCAAGAAGCATCAACTCGTTGTTCCACTTGGTTGTTCCATTTAGTTGTGCACTCATTGGTTGCTTCTCTATGTGCCCTGACTGGGGATTGAACCCACAATCTCTGCATGCTGGAATGACACTCTATTCACTGATCCACCCAGCCAGGGCCTCTTTTACCATTTCTTATGCAAGTGATGTTTCTTCACTTCTCATCAACTTATCTTTCCCCTCACTTAAAAATGGAAATTGCCCATCTAGCAGGCTGCTTTGAAGATTCAATAAAAGAATATTCCAGCCCTGGCCGGTTGGCTCAGTGTCAGCCAGCGTGCAGAGGTCCCGGGTTCGGTTCCCAGCCAGGGCACACAGAAGAAGTGCCCATCTACTTCTCCACCCCTCCCCCTCTCCTTCCTCTCTGTCTCTCTCTTCCTCTCCCGCAGCGAAGCTCCATTGGAGCAAAGATGGCCCGGGCATTGGGGATGGCTCCTTGGCCTCTGCCCCAGGCGCTAGAGTGGCTCTGGTCACAGCACAGCAACACCCCAGAGGGGCAGAACATCGCCCCCTGGTGGGCAGAGCATCGCCCCCTGGTGGGCGTGCCGGGTGGATCCTGGTCGGGCACATGCAGGAGTCTGACTATCTCTCCCCATTTCCAGCTTCAGAAAAAAAAAAAAAAAAAAAGAATATTCCAAAAAGCCCATCATCATCTGGGTGTTCGGTAAATATTTATTTCATCCCAGCTCCCTACGTCTGAATAACAGAGGTCCGTAAAATGTTCACAGCATCCTACGCTGTACTTTTGAAGGTTCTTTGCCATTAACAACACATTCCAGAGGCTGGCAAACAAGTGGTTTTCTTATTTTATCGGTGAAGACACTGGAGCTCAGACAGGTTAAGAGAGTTGCCTAAGGCCACGTGGAGATCACCCAGATCCTGAGTCTTTCTGTGCTTTTTAAAGAAGGCACACTCACTTGACATGTTCAGGTCAAAGGGAGGTTCTGTTCATGAAGTATTTACAAACCCTGACGCTTCTAAGCAGAGAAGCAGCCCACATGGTTGTTGAGCTGTGAATCCAGCAGATGTGAGCTTTGCCCTCAGAGAGAAACAGCCAGCTGCTACCTGATGCCAAGAATGTGACGGGTGAGGTTAATGGTTTGGATCAGAAAAGAACAAGCCATGGATAGGGATGGGAAGGATGCAGGAACCTAGTGATAAATACTTTTGTTTCCTGGGGCTGATATAATAAGTTACCACAAACTGGGTGGCTTAAAACAACATATTCTTCCATAGTTCTGGAGGCTAGAAATTCTAAATCAAAATGTTGGCATGCCATGTTCTCTTCAAAGTCTCCAGGGAAGAATCCTTCCTTGCCCCTTCCTAGCTTCTGGCTATAGCCAGCAATCCCTGGCATTCCTTGGCTTAGAGGTGCATCACTTCTGTCTCTGCCTTCATCATCCTCATCATTCTCCCTGAATATGTCTGTTTCAGTTTTCTCTCCTTATCAAAACACTATCATATGGGATCAAGGGCCCAGCCTACTCCCATATGGTCTCACTTTAACTTAACTAATTTCACCTGCAACAACCCTAGCTCCAAAGAAGATCACATTCTGAGGTTTTAGGTAGGACATGAATTGGAGCATGGGGCAGGTCGCTTTTCAACCCAGAACAATGAGAAAATGAGAACCAGGCAAAAGAGGAAGAATAGAAACCCAGAGAGGACTAAGGGAAGAGACAGACCATGGGAAAGAGACAGAGATGAGATGGAAAAGTAGAGAGACAGACAGAAGGAAGGAAGGAAGGAAGGAAGGAAGGAAGGAAGGAAGGAAGGAAGGAAGGAAGGAAGGAAGGAAGGAAGGAAGGAAGGAAGGAAGAAAAAAAGGCAAGAAAAGAAAGTTGCTAACAAAGGAAAGAAACATACACACAAACTCCTTCCCACCAAGTGTGAGAAACAGAGAGCATTTCTGTGTTCAAAGAATCCCTCCCAAAATATGCACCTTCTCTCTGATTGGTTGTCCAGTGGGCAGCCCTAATGCTATAAACAGGGCCTGATCTGCATCATGGAAAGTGGTCCAATTACTGTACTTGGCGTTAACAGAGGACTCTAGCAAGAAAGATCAGCTAGCTGGGTTCCTGGGAATCCCTGGTGGGTCTCCCATTGTTACCCACTCCTATGACTTTGGCTCCAGGGGCTTCCAATTTTAGAGTTGAGAACTTGGGATGGTCAGAAAGATATTTTTTCCAAAAATCCAATTCCAGAGCAGTCTCATGCTCATTCACCTCCTGTTGAGAAGAAAATGGGCCATCCAGGAGATGTGATGACATTTTCCCCCCTAAGGAGTATATGTTTCTGGTCTCTGAACAGCTGCTAGGCATCCCTCTGTATCTATTACTCATTCATCCAATCAGAGTTTATCTGTTGTGATTTTTCACAAGCCATATCCTGATTTTATCCAACACCCTCGAGTTTCTCAAAGATCTCCAAAAAATGAAGACAAGTCACTTTAGCATCAGCCAAAACATATCAGGAGAGAGGAATCATAAATTAATAGCAGAAAGATTTGGAGCTGGCAGACCAGCTGGGTGTGGGGATTCGGGTGGGGGGAGCACACAGGCATGTGTGCACTCACACATAGGCATTTTGTGGAGAAGTAGGTGGAGGCAGAGTAAACCCATCACCGTAGACCTAGCCATTTCCAAGCTTCAGAGCTTTAAAACCATTTATTGTTGGAACAATCACTCATAATGGAAAGTCATACAGAATAGGCAGCATTTATGATCTATGTCTCCCGTTTTTGTTTTCTTTTGTTATGTAGGAAATTAATTAAGTTTGGCTTTTAGCATGATTGTCTCCATTCCCTCTCCAGCACAGAAACTTCCACTTTAAAAGAGAAAGCCATAAGCTTAAAGATCTCCCCAGGGAAGTTTCCTATACCAGCCTTACTTGGCCAGTAGTATGGCTAGAGGGATATAGGTCAAAGGGCAGGAGGCAGATGCAAGCCAACACAGCACCCTCCTTTGCCACAAGGTGCCCCTTTATTATATTTTTGTTTTTTGTTTTTTTGTATTTTTCTGAAGTTGGAAACGAGGAGGCAGTCAGACAGACTCCCGCATGCGCCCGACCGGGATCCACCCGACATGCCCACCAGGGGGCGATGCTCTGCCCATCTGGGGTGTTGCTCTGTTGCAACCAGAGCCATTCTAGCACCTGAGGCAGAGGCCATGGAGCCATCCTCAGCACCCAGGCCAACTTTGCTCCAATAGAGCCTTGGCTGCGGGAGGAGAAGGGAGAGACAGAGAGGAAGGAGAGGGGGAAGGGTGTAGAAGCAGATGGGCGCTTCTCCTGTGTGCCCTGGACAGGAATCGAACCCGGGACTCCTGCATGCCAGGCCGACGCTCTACCGCTGAGCCAACCAGCCAGGGCCAGGGGTGCCCCTTTAGAGTAGTGAAGATAGAACCACCTTGCATGTCTGCATATTTGAAGCTCTGGGCTTCTGGGCTCCCTGATCTTTTTCCTTCCCATTAAACAACGGTAGTGAAGTGTCCAGGGACAGCCACGAAAAAGGCAATGAGTTAACAGACCTTTATCTCACAGGGTCACACAATGGACTTCTCATAGTTGCTATTAGTCATTAGTTCTCATAGTGACTGTTACTCTCTTATTTCCTTATTTAATCATTCACTATTTTTTCTCACCACACTTGCATTGAACTATGTTAAGCACTAGAAGTACCAAGATGGGGGAAAAAATCAGTTGCTGCTCTTGATTCAGAATAAGAGCAATGCATGTAACAAGTCCGAAAGCTGAGGTTTCAGGGTCATAAATTAAAGGGATGACTTCTTCTCCTGAAAGCAGGCCTTTCCCACCTCCTGCACAAGGCTGGCGGAAGCTCTAGGTAAAATCACAGAGGAGTGTTTAGGGGCCTGTCTTCCAGCCCTGGGACCCTCCTCTCTGCCAGGTGTCTATCACCACTGATGACCTACTGACTGAAGACTCCTGAGTTCATTATCACAATCTACAGCACTCCAACCAGTTGGTGGAACCAAAACCTCAGAGTTGATTAGCTAAGAGAAGTTTAGAAAGGACTGAAGTCTGGAAATTTGAGAAAGCAGGTGGTTGTTCCTTGTACTGACTGTCCAGGGTAAGAGAGAAAGGGCTCATGGCCCAGAAGTGTGAAACAATGAAATAAACAAAATCAGACATGGGTGCTGGCAGTACTAAGTCAAGTTTGTGAGGACCACCTGTAGTTTCTGGCTGGAACATCAGTTGGCCTGGGAAACACCCGCCCTGTAGATTTTGCCTTCCAATACATTTTTGTGTTTCACCTTAGGACTCCTATTTGAGCATCCGTAGCCAGGGTGGGAAAAAGGGAAACTGAAGTCTGCGTCCTCACTGTTCAGTCCACACTTTATCTCCTCTGTGGGCCTTTCCTGATTGCAGCTCTCTGCGCTGTTTGCCTTCCTAGACTGCCGCCCACATGTACCATTATACAGCTTAGCACTGGACTGGGTCCTACTCTGAAATGCTCTCCATCTGTCTGTTTGCATACATCTTGCTTTCTCTCACAAGACTGCAGGCTCTCTGGGAGCAGAATCCAGGTTTGAAGATGTTCTTTGATGAACCGAGGAGGTAGAGAGAGAGATCCAGGAGTACTCACAGACGACACTCTGGAGACAGGGGCTGGGGACACTGACTGACAGGTGGAGCCTGGAGGCATCTTCCCTCCAGGGTGAGGTTGGGGCGCAATGCTGAAGGCTGCTACCACTCCCGACATGAGTCAGGTTATAGTTGCTGGAAGGAGAAGGACTGGTGAGGTAAGGGCACGGCAAATACAGAAAGACAGAGCACGAGACAAAGAGCCCAAGTAGCAGCTGTCATGTAGGACCTAGATGGCAGGAAGTGGTCACCATTCACGGAGTGGCACTCTTAAACCTCACAGTATCTGGAATTGTGCCAAGCACCCACTTGTCCATCTGTTCCAACACATCAGATAAACTCAGCTCACCAAAGCCAGCATACACCTGGATAGTGTGAAAAATTCCCTGCTGGCGAGAGCTGGCCAGCTTCAGAATCCATCTAAACTTCCTAGTTATCCTCTCTGTTACTCCCTACTCGCTTCCTAAGATCAAGGAGACCTGAGTTCAAATCTGACACTTACTAGCCCAGAACCTTGGGTAAGTTAACTGACCTTCCCAAAAAATGGAGATAGTAAATCCTGTGGACAAGAGGCTTCTGCCCCTAATTCCTAGAGCCAACGGGCCAACACACTACTTAACCTCTCACATCAAATGGTAGGATCTGAAAAATGGTGATCAATGGAGACTTATTGACTTGACCCCTTGTCTTGTGATGAAGAACATCAAGCTGCAGGCAAGGATCCGCTTACAACAAGTAGAACATCAGCACCAGATGTTATAGTTCAGGATTTGTGGGAAGAGTCGATAGAACGACTGGTAGACTCTTTGCAAAGATAGGCACAAACTCTTCTCGGAAGACGAATCACTGTACAAATATGTAACGTCATAGCGGCATTAAGGCATGAGTCATGCTCAGAAGATGGATGGAAAGAACAGGGACAGTGGCAACAAGGGGCAGAACGAGGAAGGAGTGAGAATCTTTCTGTTCAGGCCACGGCCCCACACTCTGTTTCCAGGTTTTTAGTATGTTTTTAATCACTTTACTATTCCTTCTACAAACCAATAGCAGGTCCCTGGTGGATAAAGAAAACAATGATTCAGGCATGAGAGTCATTTTCCTATTGATTTCCTTTCTCTTCATTTCCTTTTGATCTAAAAAGAGAAAGCACAAGTCTCACAATTCAAAGAGACCATAACTCAGTCCTCACTTATGGACTTTAAGAAAGTGCTTAATATTTTTCTTCTTACGTCTCAGGGAACTGCATTTCAGGTGTTTAATCATCTTTATAGCCCCCAAATATTTGGGATTTATTGAAAGCATTTAAACTCACTGGGAAAAATAAAAACAGGGTGTCCTAAATTCAGGGTAAATTTCTATTCTCGTTATGGGTGTTAATTTATGATTCGACAGTGATTTCAACGCTTTTCCTCAGATCCTCGGAGGCTTATATTTTCTTGTTATTGAACCTGGTTTTATTCTTCATGTCAAATGAATCATGCATTCAATCATACAGAGTACCAATGTACCCTGCCCTGGGTCTTGGTTTTTGAAATTATAAGCCCCCTGAGAAGACCAAAGTAGTCTTTGTGGTATCTCATGCCCTCCCCTCCCATGAGGAAAAGGCCTAATCCTTCAAAAGGCTGAGTCTTAAGGGGGACAATGCTCCTGGGAGCTCAGCCTCAAGGCCCCAGTGTCTCAGCTGCTCTGAGTATGTCTCCCGGCTTCTGCAATCCCATAAAGTTACTCCAAAGCAACACCGTGGTTTCTAGAAGCATTAATCTGTGCTCACTACACTGGCTGTCATTCCTTGTTCCCTAGTGGGGGTCGGGGGGTCCTTCAGTCATGCCTCAAAGAGGGAAGGAGAAGCTGGGATCTGGAGCCTGTACTTTAGGACTCAAGTTTTCTCACCCTTAGGATGAAATACACGAACAATGATTAGAACCAAATCAGGAAAGTGGGGATTCAAGGCCGATTTTGGACTGCAGGGAAATCCTAAAAGTTCCATCCAATCATCACTGCTCCTGCCCAAAGCTGCAGACACCCTATGAAACATCCCTGCAGCGACCACCTCAATGCATAGCACCGTCCCCACCATCCACACTTGCTCCGAATCTTCACCTCCTGCTTCCCCGCGAGCTGTCACCTGCTCCTCCCACCCAGACTCCCCCTTCCTGACCAGCCCCTTCAAACCAATAACTTGTTTCAATAGTCTGCCTGGACTTGGGGTTCAGCTGCCTCCCAAGGTAACCCTCTCAGTCTTGTATTCCTCACCTATAGGCTGGTAATGCCTTCATCTTCACATTGTAACCAAATCTTGCACCACTCCCAGGTTCCCATTACCTTAGAAAAGCGATGAGATAGCCCGTGTGAGATCAACATTTCCCGAGGGACCCTGGTGTGTCACCTAGGCGGCCCTGGTTCCTTTCCTATGTCTTCTGTTTCCAGTTCTCTGTGAATCCACAGGAGGCCACTCTGGCCTGCTGTCCCAGAGCTGAGCTGAGCCCAGCTCTCCTCCTGCATATCAGAGTCACGCTCACCTCGCCCTGCAAGGCCTGCTAGGTCCCTGATGTACTGGCATCAGATCAGATGCAGACAGAAGTGACTTCAGAAGCCCGTTTAAGGGAGAGTGCCTTAGCCACCCAGAATGAGAGGTGACACTGTGGAACGTCAGCTGCCTGGAGGAAGGGATTATTTTAGGGAAAATCATTCAGTGGTACTCCAAACATATTATCATATATAGGATGAAAACACACACACACACACAATAAGGAAGAAATGCACTAAGGTTCATTTATCACCTTCTATGTGCCAAACCCTGTGATAAGATTGTCCTCATACATTATTTTATTTCATTCTATAAATAACTTACCAAAATATTATCTTAATTTTACAAAACAAAACCTAACGTCAAAGGGGGCTAAGAGAATTAACTCATTCACCTGAGCTGGTAAATTGCAGATCTGAACTTACAGGTCCCTGTTTTCTCCTACATCGGGAGTTTCCTACTCCAGCATTTTTCCCGTGGAAGGCTGTTGGCTTCCAGAAGCTGCAGGTAAGGATACTTACAGCCTTCCCAGAGCGAAACTGATGGTGGTGGGCTCTTTTCTCCATCCTCATTCTCTCTGACATAACTTGTCACTCCAGTGACTGATCAAGGTTGAGATGGCCAGGCTGGTTCTGGTCCTGGGCCCACTGGGGGAAGACAGACTGTCACACTGCCCCCTCACCACTTTGGGACAAGGAAGTTTGCACTCTCAGAGACTCCAAAACCTCCCAGGAGCCCTGCTTTGCTCTAGACTCTGCAGAACAGCTCTTGGGAGCAGAGGTTGCAGAAGAGAAGGATCTGGATTTGGGCCCCGAAAGCACTCCCTACCAGCTTTCTGCTCCAATTTAATTAATCTGGAAATTGGAGCCAATTCTTCTCCATCCTTCAACCTATCTGGGAAAGAACCTCACGGAGGTGGGGAGAGCAGAGTCTTCTCAGCTTGTAATAATTCTGTAATATTTGAGCAAGATCCACTCAGAGCAAAGCTGCTTTGAAATGCTTGAGTGCTTGAGAAGCAGGAGAAAAGCACATGGTGCCTTTAAGAAACCAACATGAGCCGAACAGCCTCATTGGAACCCAAAAAGACCCCGTAATGCCAGGTGACCCCCTCCCCAACCCTAGTGGTCATTCATTCACCTATTTATGATTCAGAGACTGTCACTGGCGGCCCAGCTGCTGTCCCATTCTGATCATCATCCACCTAACCACTGGCTTCCAGACCTGTGGGTGGAACACCTGTCGCTAGTCACAGCAGTGTCAGGAGGATAACCTCTCTCCCCCCTCCCTCCATCACTTAGCTTGTCCTGGAATAAAGGGTTAATGCAGGAGTTCCTGAGACCCACAGACCTCAACACTCACATGGTGGCAAAAGGAACCTGCCTTTCTGAACTCCAGTCAAATTTCTGTCCCTCTTTGAGGTGTGAGTCAAAGGAGCTAAAAGAGAAAGCTGCCACAAATTAATAAGAAAAAGAGCCCTGGCTGGAGAGCTCGGCTGGCCAGAGCGCTGTGCTGTAGAAGCACAGAGGTTGCCAGTTCCATTCTCAATCAGGGCACATGCAGGAACAGATCAACGTTTCTTTCTCTCCCTTCCTCTCTTGCTAAAATCAATAAATAAAAATTTTAAACAACAAAAGAAAAGGATAAGCACATTGTAGTAAATTAAATTATGTCCCCCTAAAAAGATATATTTAATCCTAACCCCCTCAGGACCTGTGACTGTGACCTTTGGATACAGGATCTCTGCAGATAGGATCAAGTTCAATGGGGTCATACTGACTGAGGGTAGTCCCTAATTCAACAACTGGTGTCCTTAGAAGGAAAGGGAGATTTAGAGACACACAGAGAAGCACAGAGGAAAGACAGAGGCAGAAATCAAAGTGGTGTAGCTACAAGCCTAGGAACACCAAGGATTGCTGGCAACCCCCAAAAGCTAGGAAGAGGCAAGGACGGGTTCTTTCTTCGAGTAGGAGAGGGAGCAAGGCCTTGCTGCCGCTCTCATTTCAGACTTCTCGCCTCCAGAGCTGGGAGAGAATAAATGTCTGTTGTTTTAAGCCATCTGGATGGTAGTAATTCGTTACGGCAGCCCCGGGAAGCTAAGACACACACTGTGGAGGTAAAATGGCAAAATGCTACAAAACAGCAAATCATGAAGAAAAAAATGCAAATGCAATAAAAAGTGTAAACAGTGTTCAACCTCAGTGGTAATAAAAGAGGTGTGACTTAAAACAATGATATGCCCTCTTTACTCTTCAGATGGCAAAGATTACAAAGAATTACAATATCTGGTGTGGGCAAGAAGGTGGGAAGCAAACATATATATGCTGCTATTGGGAATAGGCGGAAATGAATCTTCTGGGGTGTAATAAGGTGTCAGAAGCTGTAAAAATCATCATATTCAAAGAAATAATTACGTAAGGGTGCAAAGATCTATGCATAGTGCTATTTTCATTAAAGCATTCTTTATAACAGCAAAATAAAAAAGGAAATTTAAACAAGAGAATTGTTAAATAATTTATGTTATATTCACACAAGAAAATTATGAAGCTACTACAAATGAGGATGTTGATATATGCATATATATTTTATATATTTTTATTTATATATATTTTTACATACCCGGGTTGGCAAACGTAGGTTTACAGTTGTGAGTATGCAAAACAGTTTATTCTAGTATTGTCATTTACTAATTATTGTATTATTTTTCCATATGGATGATTGTAAACCTATTTTTGTTCAAACACACATACACACACACACATATTTTAACCAATCGTCTGTTGGATGTTAATTCTCAGTTAGGATATAAAAGGATACAGGAGTGCCGGGCAAAGAAGGTCACGGTCAGGAATGCAGAGTGCACCCTCCATACTGGGGCTTCTTTGCTGGTATTTGTGTGGCCACTTATATTTGAGTTCCTTGTAAGAAAGGCAGTGGGTTGAACAGCTCAGAAACTACCAGTCCCATAGACACCCCAGCGATGCTCCTTTTCTTCATATTGACAGACATTTTGTATTACTGGTAGTAACCTCTTCGAAATGCTCCCACAATGCCTTTAAGGCTGAAAGCCCGGTGGGTACCAGCTTGGCACCTCCCATATTTTGACAGCCATGAGTTTCTTCTCAGTCACTGACGCCATCTTGGAGTCCTGCTTGTCCTCTGTAGAAGTCAATTTATATTTCTCAACAAAGAGAGATGTTCAAATATATTGTCAAGTAAGAAAATAAAAATAGAATATAATTGTATGTGTGTTTATGTATGTGTTTACTGAGAAAGGGAGAATGGGGGAGAGAGAGAGAGAGAGAGAGAGAGAGAGAGAGGAGATACACTATGTTAACTGGGTGTTAATCCTTTGGTTTTTGAAGTTTCTAATTTTTCTAAAAAAAATAAATAACTTTAAAATAAACATATTTTTTAAAGGAATGAAGTGGCTTTTCGCTCCGCTTCTCTGCATCCCCGGGAGGAGGGATGGAGAAGAGGCGCAGCTTCCCCGGACCCTTGTTCGGCTCGGGGACGATCACACAGAGCAGGTCAGGCGTGCAGAACGAGCCAAGTACAGACAGCTCCTCCCCTGGCTTCTTAACTCTGCTTTGAAGTCTTGAGCACACCCTTCTTTTTAAACAAGAAAAAAAACTTCCAAATCAATCTGTTCGTCCTTCGGCTCTCGTTTTTGGGGTTTTCTGCTCCTCTTTCTGACTTCACCCTAACTTAACCAGGTCTAGTAACAGAATCAGTGCTCTGGTCTCCCTTCACATCGCAGCCTGGCCACCTGCAGGAATGTCCCTTTTCTACTGCAGCGTGAGGCCCAGGACGAGGGGCATCTGGTCCACCTGCCTTTCCAGTGCCAGCACGGTGCCCGAGCTACAAATGTGCACTGACTTAAATCACACAATTTCTAGAACTGAAAAGGGCATGGCAATCAATCGACATTCTTATGTTACAGATAAAGGAAAGAAAGGCTCAGGAAACTGAAATGACCAGCCAGAGGCAAAATCAGACAGGTGGTGGGAGCTCCTGGCTTCTGGACCCTGTTCTTCCCACACACAGACTTTCCAAAGAAGTGACAGCCCTTTACCTGGGCTGCAGGACCCCTGATTATTTCCACAGAACCTTCAGGAAGTCTGGTGCCTTCACGTGAGTCTCCCACTGTTAGATTCAGGGAGTACTGGGGCTGCCAAAGAGTGTAACTATTGAAGGAACAGTAAGTGCTGATATGGCTCCGGTGAGGCTGGGAACAAAGAAGGTCAGAGGCCCTTATCAGAAGTTTAGGTTTGAAATTCGCCACTAAGCTAAAACCGGCCCCTGTTGTTATGCTGCGTGCGACCTCCCTAGCCAATAGCTAAACTGCTACATTTGCTTCTGTATTATGCTTGCTCACTTAGGATATATAACGGCCTGGCTGTAAGCTCCAGGCGCAGCTCCCATTTGCAGCTCCTTGTGGGCACGGTGTCTCCGGACATCTTGGGAGTTCGCCCCTGTGCAGGTTAAACTGGCCAATAAAGTAACATCTTAACTCCTGAAAGTCTCCAACGTTTGTTCTCATGCTACACCACTTTCCCTTCCCATGTGTCTATCCTCTAGGCCCATCCAGTGGGAAGAGGCTTCCACGTCAGCTGTCTTCCCCAGAGCCCTGGCAATGCCTTCTGCCAGGCCTCCTGTCCCTGGCTGTCCCCTCAGCCTGGCCTTTCTCTTCCAGTCCCTCTCCAACATGCTCATGCCCTCTGATCACATTTCTCAGCACCCATCCACTTTCCCCACCTCAGTCTGCACCCCAAGTCAACTCCCAGGCCCAGGCCCAGCCGCCTGTGTCCAGTGGGCCCAGAACAGAGACAGTGCCACAGCTGTCCCTGCACTGCACTTTCCAAACCTGTGTTCACACTGCAATACCTCTCACCCAGATCACAGCTCACAGGGTCTCTGCTTCAGCCCAAATGCCAAGCTCCGACCTGTCCTACATTCACCTGTTCACCTATAAAGAATCCTTCTCGTGGCCCTGGCCAGTTGGCTCAGTGGTAGAGCGTCGGCCTGGTGTGTGGGAGTCTCGGATTCCATTCCCGGCCAGGGCACACAGGAGAAGCGTCCGTCTGCTTCTCCACCCTTCCTCCTCTCTTTCCTTTCTGTCTCTCTCTTCCCCTCCTGCAGCCAAGGCTCCATTGGAGCAAAGTTTGCCCAGGCACTGAGGATGGCTCTGGGGCCTCTGCCTCAGGTGCTAGAATGGCTCTGATTGCGGCAGAGCGACGCCCCAAGATGGGCAGAGCATCGCCCCCTGGTGGGCATGCCGGGTGGATCCTGGTCGGGCACATGCAGGAGTCTGTCTGACTGCCTCCCCGTTTCCAACTTCAGGAAAAAAAAAAAAGAATCCCTCTCGCCCTGCACTTCCCACATGTGGCAAGGCTGCCCACAGCCAGCCCAGGCCTGTGTCCCATCCCCGCCCCCCAGGAGGGCCCGCCCCACGTTCTCTGTTCATCTGCTGAGACAGGAGCACTTCACATATCAGGAGGCTCACCAGGGCTCCTTGGGGGCAACAAGGATTGTTGGATTCAGCCGATTTGCACCAGTTCAGCAGATTCAATACCTAATTTTTTTGCAAGTGAGGATGCCAATCAAGAAGCACTATGGAAATATCTTAAATAACGGTTTTATTGTTTCTTGTCAGGTCTTATTTAATATTTTTTCATTACTATTTTAAAACTCTTATAACAGAATCGAGTTGTGCATACCTCTTTTATTGTTCTTATTTAAGTATTAAATGCATGACATAATAAACTACTTTTCGGTATATCACTTTTTAATACTTAAAATGGTCATTAGGGCATAGAACCGGTTGTTAAATTATTTGAATCCCACCACTGCAACAAGGGCTCTGTTATCACTCACTGCAGTCAGTCTCAACCCCTGGTGTGACCTACAGGAGAGAACAGTGCTGGGGACAGCGCTCAGGAGCACAATCAAAGGCAAATGGGGATGCAGGTGAACAGGACGTTGGTTTTCCCACCTGAGCGCCACAGAAACCAAGTTCCTCTGCATCCCTGTGAGGTGAGTGGGACAGGCCGGGGTGGCGGCTGAGGCCATCCCCCAGTTCACAGAGCAGCTGCTCAGCTTAGCTCTTTTATGTGTTTGGAATAACTTCAGATTGTATTCTTTAAATGGGCACCATTGTTAAAATCAAGGTTTCAAAAAAGACTGATTTGGGGCCCTGGAAGACTGAGTCTCAGGATCAAGGGTTCGGTTTTCATGACCAGAACATGTAGTTCTTCATTTATTCATGGAACAAATGCTCTGAGTCACTACTGCCTACTAAGTGGTGAGCCAGGGTCAGAGTGACCTGACTCATTGCAGAGGAAGAACTATCAGACATTCAAGTTAGGGCTGCTTCTGAGGGCGGGGAGGCTGCCGTGGCCTGTGTTCCACTCACCTAAAAAGCCATCCCAAATGAAGGGCTGAAAACAACCATCATTTATTCTGCTCACAAACGCACCATTTGGGAAGGACTTGGTAGGGACAGGGATCATTTGAAGGCTGGCTCACATTTCTGGTGGTCGACGCTCACTGTCAGCTGGGACCTCGGCTGTGACTGTCAGCTCACACACCTCAGTGTGGCTGTCCAGGTGCCTGTACGCTTCCCCCCAGTGTGGTGACTGGGTTCCAAAAGTGAGCAAGAGAGAGAGAGAGACAGAGAACAGGAAGCTGCCAGTTTCTTAACACCTGGACACAGAAGCTAGCATACTACTACTTCCCTTCTATTTTATTGGTAAGGAAGCCATGGAGCAGAGTTTCAAGGAGAGGGGTGAGAGGAATGCCAAAGACCTTTGGGGTCATGTATTTAAATCACCACAGCCTGCAAGCTGAAAGGAAATGGTCCTAGATATGGCAAAAAAGAAAAAAGAGTAATGAGGGCTATAAAAACAACTATAAACCTTCCATTCAGGAGAAGACAAGATGGCGATAGAGTAGGCAGACGTACCAACTTCCACCTCCCAAAACCAAAATGGATTATAAACTAATTTTAAGAACCATCATCTGGAAAAACCAACTTTGGACTAACCAAAAGGACTCTTCAACCAAGAAACACTGAAGAAGTCACAATGAGACTGGTGGGAAAAGCGGAAACGTGGAGAGAGCTTCCCAGCTCCCCAGAGCAAACGGCAGCCTGGAGAGACTTGCATGGCAGGAAGTGAATTTAGCAGAGAGGGGAGGGTCCTGAGCCCCAGGAAGAAAGCCCCAGCCTGCAGCCCCAAAGCCTAGAAGAGGCATATATGGACAGTATTTAGCTGGAAACAAAATAAGTCAAAATACTGTTTGTGAGAAAGATATTGATTTCTCAGATCTAGGATTCTTCTTAAAGGGACTGCGCAGAAAACCTCTCTCACAACCACTCACCCGGGGCTCCAGGGAACGGGGAGAGAGAGAGTACCGGATCAGTGAGAAGAGAGTGTAATCTAGGAGGCACAGGGAGAAACATATTGAGAGATAGCCACTCTAACCCCTGGGATGAGTCACTCCCCAAATCTGAAGTGAATATTGCCCCTGGAAACAGCAATACCAGCAAAGGGAAGCAGGACACTAGCCAAACAAGCTCTCCCGCGGCACTCAGAGCAGAGTCGCTTAGAAGGGGGGAGCTTTTGGGACTACAGTAGTGAGTCTTAGGGTCTGAGCTGCAGCGCCCCCACCCACATGGCTAAGGGCTCACCCGAGGGTGGGCAGCGGTGGGATGCAGAAGCACGGTTCTGTCAGCAAGGGCGGAAGCTGGCTGGCCACCTCTGAGGCTCAGGTGTGAGCTCAGTCTTGCCCAGCTGGGAGGAGGAGACGTGCAAAAGTGGTCAAGCCCAGCTGTGGGCCACCTGCAATCCAGCCTGCAGGGGGAACCCCGGAAAGGGTGGAGACCTGTCCTTGAGCAAGGGCGCAGGAGCACAGCCTTGCCCCGCCCGTGGAACCGAGGCTTGTGGCCTGACTTGGGAGCCAGCTCCTCCTGCAAGGGTGGAGCCAAAAGCCCAGAATAGGTTGAGTTCTGCTACTGAGCATGGGCACGCAGTCCCACCCGGCCTGTGGAGCCAAGGCTTGCAGCCGTCCCACGAGCGGGCTCCTCCTGCAGGGGCGGGATGAAAGCCCAGAATCAGGCGGAGACCCCGCAGCTGAGCATAGGTGCTCAACCCTGCCCTCAGGGCTGAACATAAGGCCATCCGAAGGGGAAGGACAAAGGCCAAGGCCACCGAGGCTTGTACACCTGAGCATGTGATCACAGCCACTCCTGTGAAGGAGAGGCAGAGACCACAGCAACAGTCCCAGTGGGCAGGCACTGGCAACACCCATACCCAAATGCCCTAGGCAGCAACAGCAGAGGGGGTGGTGGGCCTGCAGACAGACCACACCTAGAAAAACACAGAGGCCACACCCAGTGGACTCCAGTGGCCAAAACCTTCTTTTACACAGACAAAATGAAAAGGCAGAGAAATGCAACACAAATGAATCAAGAGAAATCCCCAGAAAGGACCTGAATGAGTCATATATAACGAAATTACCAGATGTAGAGTTTAAAATAACGATTGTTAGGATGATCAAAGATATTAGAATAACAATAGATGGTCATTATGAACACCTAAATAAAGAGATACCAAATATAAAAAAGAACATTGAAATATTAAAAAAGAATCAGTCAGAAATGACAAATATCAGAAATGAAGAACACAATGGAAAGAATTAAAAGCAGGATGGATGAAGCTGAGAATCGAATCAGTGAGTTAGAGGACAAGATAAATGAAGGCACAGAAGCAGAGCAGAAAAAAGAAAAGAGACTCAAAAAGTCTGAGGAAACTCTGAGAGAGCTCTGTGACAACATGAAAAGAAATAACATCCACATCATAGGGGATCCTGAAGAAGAAGAGAAAGAACAAGAGATAGAGATTTTTCTCAATCATATCATAGCTGAAAACTTCCCTAAATTAAGGCAGGAAAACATCTCACAAGTTCAAGAAGCACAGAGAACTCCATTTAAGAGAAACCCAAAGAAATCTACACCAAGACACATCATAATTAAAATACCAAAGTTAAGTGATAAAGAGAAAATATTAAAAGCTGCTAGAGAAAAGAAGACTATCACCCACAAAGGAGCCCCCATAAGGATGATTTCCAACTTCTCAACAGAAACACATGAGGCCAGAGGGAATGGCAAGAAATATTCAAAGTAATGCAGAACAAGAGCCTACAACCAAGACTACTTTATCCAGCAAGGCTATCATTTAAAATTGAAGGAGAAATAAAAAGCTTTCCAGACAAAAAAAACTCAAGGAATTTACTACAACCAAACCAATGCTGCAAGAAATGCTAAGGGGCCTGTTGTAAACAAATCAAAGGAGAAAAAGAATATAGCAAAAGAGGAATACAGTTTTAAAGAATAAAATGGCAATAAACAACTACATATCAATATTAACTTTAAATGTAAATGGATTAAATGATCCAATCAAAAGACATAGGGTAGCTATGTGGATAAGAAAACAGGACCCATACATATGTTGTCTATAAGAGACATACCTTAAAACAAAAGATGCACATAGACTAAAAATAAAAAGATGGAAAAAAATATTTCACGCAAATGGAAATGAAAAAAAAGCTCGGGGTAGCAATACTTATATCAAACAAAATGGACTTTAAAACAAAGGCTATAGTAAGAGATAAAGAAGGTCACTACATAATGATAAAGGGAGAAATCCAACAGGAAGATATAACTGTTATAAATATCTATGCACCTAATATAGGAGCACCTAAATATATAAAGAAGACTTTGATGGATTTAAAAGGTGAGACCAACAGCAATACTATAATAGTATGGGATTTCAATACCCCACTAACATCACTAGATAGATCCTCAAGAAAGAAAATTAACAAAGAAACAGTAGACTTAAGGACATACTAGATCAACTCAATTTAATAGATATCTTCAGAATCTTTCACCCTAAAGCAGCAGAATATACATTCTTTTTAAGTGTTCATGGTACATTCTCTAGGATAGACCACATGTTAGGGCACAAAAGCGGTCTCAACAAATTTAAGAAGATTGAAATCATATCAAGCACTTTCTCTGATCACAATGGCATGAAACTAGAAATCAACCACAACAGAAAAACTGAAAAATATTCAAACACTTGGAAACTAAATAGCATGTTATTAAATAACAAATGGGTTAACAATGAGATCAAAGAAGAATTAAAAAATTCCTAGAAATGAATGATAATGAGTATACATCAACTCAAAATTTACAGGACACAGCAAAGCAGTCCTGAGAGGGAAGTTCATAGCATTACAGGCATACCTTAAGAAGCTAGAAAAAGCTCAAATAAATAACTTGACCCTGCATCTAAAAGAACTAAAAAAAGAACAGCAAGTAAAGCCCAGAGGTAGTAGAAGAAAGAAAATAATAAAGATCAGCACAGAAATAAATGGCATAGAGGCTAAAGAAACAATACAGAGGATCAATGAAACCAAGAGCTGGTTCTTTGAAAAGGTAAACAAGATTGATGAACCTTTAACCAGACTCACCAAGAAGAAAAGAGAGAGGACTCAAATAAATAAAATTAGAAATGAGAGTGGAGAAATAACAACTGACACAACAGAAATACAAAATATTATAAGAAAATACTATGAAGACCTGTATGCCAAAACACTAGACAACCTAGATGAAATGGACAAATTCCTTGAAACATATAATCTTCCAAAAATTAATCTGGAAGAATCAGAAAACCTAAACAGACCAATTACAACAAATGAGATTGAAATAGTTATCAAAAAACTCCCTCCCAAAAAAAAGTCCTGGGCCTGATGGCTTCACAAGTGAATTCTACCAAATATTCAAAGAAGAACTAACTCCTATCCTTCTCAAGCTGTTTCAAAAAAAATTCAAGAGGAAGGAAGACTTCCAAGCTCCTTTTATGAGGTGAGCATAATTCTGATTCCAAAACCAGGCAAAGACAACACAATGAAAGAAATTATAAGCCAATATCCCTGATGAATTTAGATGCTAAAATCCTCAACAAAATATTAGCAAACTGGATCCAGCAATATATGAAAAAAATCATACACCATGATCAAGTGGGATTTATTCTTGGGAGGCAAGGCTGGTACAATATTCACAAATCAATCAATGTGATTCATTACATAAACAAAAGGAAGGAGAAAAACCACATGATAATTTCAATAGATGTAGAAAAAGCATTTGGTAAAATCCAGCACCTATTCATGATCAAAACTCTCAACAAATTGGGAGTACAGGGAACATACCTCAACATGATAAAGGCCATCTAAGACAAACCCACAGCCAACATCATACTCAATGGGCAAAAATTAAAAGCTATCCCCTTAAGATCAGGAACAAGGCAGGGGTGCCCCCTTTCACCACTCTTATTCAACATAGTTCTGGAAGTCCTAGCCACAGCAATCAGACAAGAAAAGGAAATAAAAGGCATCTAAATTGAAAAAGAAGTAAAACTATCATTATTTGCAGATGATATGATATTGTATATAGAAAACCCTGAAGTCTCAGTCAAAAAACTACTGGACCTGATAAATGAATTCAGCAAGATGGCAGGTTATAAAATTAATACTCAAAAATCAGAGGCATTTTTATATACTAACAATGAACTGTCAGAAAGAGAAATTAAGAAAACAATCCCCTTCACTATTGCAACCAAAAAATAAAGTACCTAGGAATAAATTTAACCAGGGAGATTAAAGACTTGTACTCGGAAAATTATAAAACATTGATAAAAGAAATCAGGGAAGATACAAACAAGTGGAAGCATATACCATGCTCATGGGTAGGAAGAATAAACATCATTAAAATGTCTATATTACCCAAAGCAATTTATAAATTCAATGCAATACCAATTAAAATGTCAATGACTTATTCAAAGATATAGAACACATATTCCAAAAATTTATACGGAACCAAAAGAGAACATGAATAGCCTCAGCAATCTTGAAAAGGGAGAATAAAGTCGGAGGTATCACACTTCTGGATATCAAGTTATATTACAAGGCCATTGTACTCAAAACAGCCTGGTACTGGCATAAGAACAGGCATATAGATCAATGGAACAGAACTGAGAACCCAGATATAAACCCACACTTTTATGAACAACTGATATTTGATAAAGGATAGAGCATATATTGGAGTAAAGACAGCCTCTTCAACAAATGGTGTTGGGAAAATTGGACAGCTACCTGCAAAAAAACTGAAACTAGACCACCAACTTACACCATTCACAAAAATAATCTCAAAATGGATAAAAGACTTAAATGTAAGCCGTAAAACCATAAGCATCTTAGAAGAAAACATAAGCAGTAAGCTCTCTGACATCTCTCGCAGCAATATAAAATATTTGCCAATTTATCTCCACAGGCAAGTGAAATAAAAGACAGAATAAACAAATGGGACTATATCAACCTAAAAAGCTTCTGCACAGCTAAAGACAATAAGAATGGAATAAAAAGACAAACTACACAATGGGAGAATATATTTGACAATAAATCTGATAAGGGGTTAATAACCAAAATTTATAAAGAACTTATAAAACTCAATACCAGGAAGACAAACAATCCAATCAAAACATGGGCAAAAGACCTGGCCAGTTGGCTCAGTGGTAGAGCGTCGGCCTGGAGTGCAGAGGTCCCGGGTTCAATTCCCAGCCAGGGCACACAGGAGAAGCGCCCATCTGCTTCTCCACCTCTCCCCCTCTCCTTCCTCTCTGTCTCTCTCTTCCCCTCCCGCAGCCGAGGCTCCATTGGAGCAAAGATGGCCCGGGCGCTGGGGATGGCTCCTTGGCCTCTGCCCCAGGCGCTAGAGTGGCTCTGGTTGCAACAGAGCGATGCCCCAGAGGGGCAGAGCATCACCCCCTGGTGGGCAGAGCGTCGCCCCCTAGTGGGCGTGCCGGGTGGATCCCGGTCGGGCGCATACGGGAGTCTGTCTGACTGTCTCTCCCCATTTCCAGCTTCGGAAAAATACAAAAAAAAAAAAAATGGGCAAAAGAAATGAATAGACACTTCTCCAAAGAAGACATACAGATGGCCAATAGGCATATGAAAAAATGCTCAACATCACTAATCATTAGAGAAATGCAAATTAAAACCACAATGAGATATCATCTCACACAAGTCAGAATGGCGCTCATCAACAAAACAACACAGAGTAAGTGCTGGCAAGGATGTGGAGAAAAGGGAACCCTCCTGCATTGCTGGTGGGAATGCAGACTGGTGCAGCCTCTGTGGAAAACAGTATGGAGATTCCTCAAAAAATTAAAAATCGAACCACCTATTGACCCAGCTATACCACTTTTAGGAATATAGCCCAAGAACACCATAGCACTGTTTGAAAAGAAGAAATGCACCCCCATGTTTATGGCAGCATTGTTCCCCATAGCAAAGATCTGGAAACAGCCCAAGTGTCTGTCAGTGGACAAGAGGATTAAAAAGCTTTGGTACATATATACTATGGAATACTACTCAGCCATAAGAAATGATGACATCGGATCATTTACAACAATATGGATGGACCTTGATAATATTATACTGAGCGAAATAAATAAATCAGAAAAAACTAAGAACTATATGATTCCATATAGAGGTGGGACATAAAAATGAGACTCAGAGACATGGACAAGAGTGTGGGATTATGGGGGGGAGGGGTTGGAGTAGGGGAGGGACACAAAGAAAACCAGATAGAAGGTGACGGAAGACAATTGGACTTTGGGTGATGGGAATGCAGCATAATCAAATGTCAAAATAACCTAGAGATTATTTTTTTCTCTGAACATATGTACCCTGATTTATCAATGTCACCCCATTAAAATTAATTTTAAAAAAATTAAAAATAATTTAAAAAAAAAAACCCTCTGTTCAGCCCTGGCCGGTTTGCACAATGGATAGAGCATTGGCTCAGTGTGTGACTGTCCTGGGTTCAATCCCCAGTGAAAGCATACATGAGAAGCGACCATCTGCTTCTCTTTCCTGCCCTCTGCCCTTTCTCTTTCTCTTCCCCTCTCAGCAATGGCTCGATTAGTCCAAGCATCAGCCTCAAGCACTGAGGATAGCTCATTTGATTTGAGCATTGATCCCAGACAGGGGTTATCAGGTGGATCCCATTCAAGGAGTATGTGAGAATCTGTATCTCTGTCACCCCTCCTCTCACTTAAAATAATAATAATAATAATAATAATAATAATAATAATAAATTTAAAAATCCCTTCCATCCATAAAATACACTGGTTAAAAATGTGAGTTATGGTATTGTTCACTCCTGGGCAGTGGCATGCCCTGTGGAGCAATGTTGCCTATGCTTATTGCCTTCTATTATAGAAGATGGTCATAGACTGAGTGATGGCTGTCTTAACCTAGTACCCAATCCCAAGAATTACCTTGGCCCCAGACTGTCTATTCCTTAACAGATTTGATGTCTAGGCCCCCTTACCAAGCTGGTCAGCATCCATGGGAAACATCTACACTTGTCGATGTTCCTTGGATAATGCCACCCTTCACCCAGAGCTCAGGTCTCAATATCATCTGGCCTCACCTCTGCATTGACGGACACAGTCTGGCGTCATCCGCAGTCTCTTGGTTCTGTTAACACATACTGGTTTGCGGGAACCCGGAGCCTTCTCTCCTGGGTGCTATTAAACTCTGGCCCTCGTTCCTAACAATTCAACTCCACAGGTTATTACGGGGAAACCCTGTGCTGAGGCAGCTGACGAGGGGAACCAAAGGGTGGAGTTTCTCATTACCCATAGAAAAGAAAAGTCACCGTGCACATTGCAATTTTCCTCTCTCAAGGGCCCTTTAGCTAAAGATTCCTGTTACCGGAGTTATGGAAGTAGCGCAGGCAGGGAGTGAGATATTACCCATACAGTGATTTTCACCAAGTTTAAAATACACAAGAGGACCATGAAATAATCTCGAGAGATACCATTATCTAATTTCACTCTCCACCCAAACCAGCCATCCTGCTTCTCCCAAATGAGAGAGGGCACGTCCAAGAAAAGATTTGGCTCCTAAATTGACAGGTGGTGGCACAGAGCTAGATTTATTTAGAAATACCTAATTAAGCTCCAGAGTAAACCAGTCATCAAGGTGTTTAATTGGCAGCGTGTGACTATTAGGACCTAATTAAGTTGCTCTGTTGTGCTTTAATTAATGTTTGTTATTCGGCCACTGCACGGCTGGTGCAAGTTCAAGGAAAAGAGAAGGGCCCTGCTGGCCAGCCCCTGGATGGTGACCCCAGCTGTTCCCAGCACCAGAGCGGAGCGGAGCTGAGCAGGAGGGGCAGTGGAAGGGGCTGGACAGCTTATTCCACACCCAGAAGTTACACTGAGTTCATTTAATAAATAGCTACTGAGGCTCTATTCCATGTCAGCCAAGCAGGCAGAGACAGTAGCAGGGAGATTCTGGCCAAGCCTTGGTTCAAATCCCACCTCTGCCTCTTACTTATTGTATAACCATGTACCACCTGGCCTTTCTGAATTTCAATTTTCGTATTTGTAGGATGACAAGTAACACCTGCCTCATATAGCTATTGTTTTAAAATAAATATCAGACATCTTCCATCCTATGTTAAAAACTTTCAATGAGTCCCTACCTCAGAGGAAAAGCTAAAACCTTCACAGTGATATGAAAAGCCTTTTCATACTTCTTCTCCTTCCCTCATTCTCTCTCTACCTTCTCCTCCTATTTCTTTCTCCTCCCTCTTCTCACTCCAGCCACCCTAGTCTATTTGTTGTTCCTGTAACACACCAAGTTCTCTCCTTCCTCAGGGCCTTTGCACTTGCTGTTTCTTCTGTCTGTAATGCCCTTCTCCACAAATATTCACATGGTTCACACCTCAATCTTTACTCAAGTCACCATTTTAGAGAGATGTCCACAGACCCCCCTATTTAAAATTCTAACATTCTCTCCCACCTAAAATAAAACACAAGTACTCTCCCATTCCTGCTTAATTTTTCCGAGTATTTAATCCCATCTAACATACAATATTTTTCAATATATTGTGCTTATTTATTGTTTTAGAATGCCTACCTCACTCCAACATAGAAAGTAAACTCCATGATACCAGGTACCATTTTGTCTGTTTTGCTCCCGGCTATATTTCCAGTGCCTAGAACACTGTGCCTGGTTCATGGTAGGCACTTAATATTTGTTGAATATAAATTAATGTTAAATGAGGTAAAACATGCAAATGACATAGTACAGTACTTGGTGCATATCAGTGCCTGAATCAAGGACCCCAAATCCACCAGGGGTCCTTAACAATTCATCACATACCTGCTGCACAAATCATCTTCCAACACCTCATCATCAGGAGAAGAGCAGACAAGGGACCCCTTGTGGCAAGACTGAGTTGTTGCAATCAGCAGGATTTATACAACACCCACTACCTGACGAGCCTTGTGCTGTCTGCCCTGGGAATTCAGATGAGAATAGTACACACCGTCCACCTTTACAAAGCTTAGAGTTCAGGGTTCAGCAAATAGTACTGGAAAGGGCCTGATAGTAACTGTGTTTGACTTTGCAGGTAAAATACTCTCTCCTGACTACACCACTGTGTCACTGTAGCCCTAGGCAGCCATAGATATGCAAATGATGGGTGTGGCTGAGTGCCAATACTTTATGAATACTAATAGCTAAATTTTATATAATTTTTATGGGTTACAAAATATTACTCTGCTCTTGATATTTTTTCCAACCATTTAAAAATATGAAAACTATTCTCAGCTCACAAGCTATACAAAAGAAATAAAAGACCAAATTTGCCTGTGGGCTGCAGCTGCCACCCCTGGTCTGGACAGAAAAAAAAAGAAGATAAAATATTTTTGCTTGTAACTAATGTTTAAAATAGGATGCTGCCGACTAAATTTCATAAGTGTTCGTGGAAGAAGGGGTAACTGGATTTTAAGCATCAGAGCTGTCAGAAGAGGTGTTTGGTTTGGGGGAAATTTATTCCCAGAGACTGAGGTTGTCTCTGCCAATCATTTCTTTAGCACAGGTTCCCTGTGGGATTTAGGATAATTTCACAAGCCAGTCCCATACAAGATAAAGTCTCTTAATAAGCCAATAAAACATAATAGACTTTGAATGAATTTACAATTGTTTCAGGTTAAAGGAGTTTAAGGAAAAGAAAGCCCAGATTTAGTTTGAGGTGTACCTTTCTGCAGGCTGGTTCTCAGGAGAGCCGGCTCAGTCACCTTCGAAGCGGTGTCCTGCGGCCAGGGCGGAGTGAAACTTTCTTGTTCCTGGAGCACGTTGCTAAGGAACAAAGGTGCCAGAGATCACGGGCAGGATAACATCCTTCCCGGGGTGGCTGCACCATTTTCACCACTGCTGGTGAGGAGTCATTTTACAGGAGTCCCAGGGCCTTCGGGGAGCTCTTTAGTAAGGTGACCAATTGTCCTTCTTTTGTAAGTTCCGTCCTCCCTCTAAAAGTGTCCTCCTACATGTCCTCCTTTTTGATATTGGACATCTGTAAATGTCTGTATTTGATCGATGCAGAGTCGATCCATTGCCTGTGATATGACGTATTTGTAGCTAAATGAGTACTTTTTTCTTACAGTTATTATTAAAAATAAGCATGTAAGCATAATTACAATATAAAATATTACAAATGGTTTTATTATGCATTTATCATATTATAGTGTATTATTGTTGCAATGAATAAAATGTTTCTTTTATTTACAATATTGTTTTCTTCAATTTATTTATGCCCTCCTTTTCATTGTAAAAAATTTGGTCACCTTATCTTTGGTTCAATGTAATGCCAGTGGCCAAGGTCAGGCAGGTTCACACTGGATTTGGGCAGACGGTAGAGAAACTGCGGAGCCAGAAAGCGTTGGGCCATTTCTGTTTTAAGTCTCCAACGGCAGATGAGCACACAGGCAGGGGAAATCTGCTTCTCAGGTAAAGAAACAGCAAAAATGGTCCCTCACAGGGGCAGGCAGGCAATCCGCCATCTGCAATCCCTCTGAGCACAAGCACCCATAGCCCTAAATAGGCCATACACACATGGCGCTCCCACGGGCCCATGCACCAGTCAGGCAAAGTGCTTGCAGCTGGTAAACCAGCGAGCGAGCCTCACACAGCTGCTTCCCCATGATGAGCAAGGAGTTGCCTCGCCCAGACTGACCGCTCTTGGATGGTCGATGTACACTCCAGGTGTTTCTGCTCTAAATGTCCCCTAGCCGCAGTTGCCATCGTTACTTCTCGATGTTCTTAACGATAAACACCCAGCAACTGAGCTACTGGGTTCTTGTCAATGACTACAGATGCCAATGACAACATGCTGACACAACTTATATCAAAACAACTCTACTTATTAAAAAAAACAAAAAACTTTATTTTTGTCATAAACCAGTGGATTTGAAATCCTGTCAAACTAGTATACAACAGAGGGCTCTGGGGAAGAGGCAAGACTTAGGCCTAAGCACAGAGACATGGTTAGGGTTAGATCGGCTAAGTGGAGAACTAAAAAGCTTCCCCAGCATGGAAAATAACATAACAATAGTAATAATAATAATAATAACAAAGCCTTTTGAGTTTATGGGAAATAGCATGCCCAGCTCTCCACATTTTATAAGCATTATTTAGTTTAATCCTCATGTTACCAGGCAGGAACCAGGCCTGCAGCGGGTCTGCCTTGGGCCAGCCTGTAGTGTGTGGGTTCTTGACTTCATGTAGGAAAGATTTCACAACACGAGTCCAGGTGATTTTGAGAGTATGTTTGTTAAAGCTGAAGACAGCGAAATGAGGAATGGCTTAGGATAGAAGAAGCAACAGGAGAGGGCTTAGGCAGGGCTGCTTTGGCTCTCTAGAAATGTTATAGAACAGAAATGAGCTTAGGTGGGGCTGCCTCCGCTCTCTGGAAAGTCAGAGAAAAAGGAGGCCGTAGGAACAGGTTCATGGGGTTGCCCAGGAAGAGCTGCCGCTACCCAGTGCTCCCGTGGTTGCAAGTGTTGTGAGATTCCTTAACGGGGGTCCCCAAACTTTTTACACAGGGGGCCAGTTCACTGTCCCTCAGACCGTTGGAGGGCCAGACTATAAAAAAAACTATGAACAAATCCCTATGCACACTGCACATATCTTATTTTAAAGTAAAAAATCTAAACGGGAACAAATACAATATTTAAAATAAAGAACAAGTAAATTTAAATCAACAAACTGACCAGTATTTAGATGGGAACTATGCTCCTCTCACTGACCACCAATGAAAGAGGTGCCCCTTCCGGAATTGCGGAAAAATGGCCTCAGGGGACCGAATGTGGCCAGCTGGCCTTAGTTTGGGGACCCCTGGTGTAGGAGATGCATGCCTGCGAGGGAAGAAGGGCATGATTGCTCCCAGCAGGGAGAGTATACCCTGGGTCCTTTGTCTTGAGGGTTTTAAAGGCTGGGAGTTTAAGGGAAATCTTAGAGGAGGGTATCAATAGAATACTCATCAGCTTTATGCTGATGCACCAAAAGGAGATTTATTCCCTTAACTTCATCAGTCTTTGGATGTGGTTGGCACAAACGGCACTAACTGGATTTCTGCTGTCTCTCTCCCTGAGTGGGTGATTTAAGCTCTTTACCCTCTGGTTGTGGAGGAGAAATGTAAACCATTCACTCTGATGTCCTTGGTGAGGGAAGCTAGGATGTTGCAATTTACTAGATAGCTGTAAATTGCTTGGCCATTTAACTCTCTGTATCAGTTTCCCTATTCCACTTGTCCTGGCTTATTAGCCTGTCTCACTCATAGGAAGTAAATTTGCCTTTTTTTTTTCAAATGAGATCAAGGTTCAGGTAGTAAATAATCTGCCCAAATATACTAGTCAGTAAGGAGTCTCAGCCTAGGTTGTCTGCCTCCAAGCCCACCCTCTCTCCCTCTATATTCTACACTTTGATCTAGCTTCCCTCCCATTTCCTGTGATCAGATGCTGACTGTCCCTGGTGTGTCTGTATTCATGTAAATAACCATTTCCTAAATACACTCAATGAAAAATCAATTACACAGCAAAGAGGCTGAGGTTTGGATAAACAACCTAATTGTTCCCTCTGGGGCTGCTGGCTGAGCAATCCCTGCAGAAAGAAGCAGGAGTGCTAAGGTTGATTAAGAGCTCTGCCTGGGGCACTGAATATACATTCTCTTCCTCCTTGACCCGGGTCTGAGCTCCTATGGCCAAGCCCTCAAAGCTTCCCGGGAAGTTCCTGGTCTCTGTATCACTCCAGGTGGAGCTAAGTGAGAACCCCATGCTCAAAGGAGAATTGTCACCCAGGGTGCCTCCCAGGTGCCTTGCTCAAAGATGAACACCTGGCTGCCTTCAAGACTGATTTAATTGTACCCCTCCAGGAAGGCCACCCTGCTTACACCACCAGATGCCCCTCATGAGTTTTATGGTTCTATACTTGAAATTTTGCAAGTAGACATTTTTTTTTCTTTTGAGACAGGACACTGTCCCTAGTTGATATGCAAAGATCTAAAACAGTTTATTCCATCAAACCTTGTCAATCATTAACACTGTCCTGTGAATTAGTTTTCAGAACTTTTCAACCGGACAGGTAATTAGAAGTGAGCCTTGGCTAGAGACGGTATAGATTTCAGGCTTGGGGCATAGTAAGGGAAGACTGAAGACAGAAACGAGCCTTTGACAAGAAAGACTCTGAAAGGGTGGGATTCTAACTGAATTTGCGTGGTCCACCCCTCCCCCCCCAAGTTAGCTACTATTGGTGATGCTTAAAGAAATAAGGTATGGGCCTTGGCCGGTTGGCTCAGCGGTAGAGCGTCGGCCTGGCGTGCGGGGGACCCGGGTTTGATTCCCGGCCAGGGCACATAGGAGAGGCGCCCATTTGCTTCTCCACATCCCCCCCTCCTTCCTCTCTGTCCCTCTCTTCCCCTCCCGCGGCCGAGGCTCCATTGGATCAGAGATGGCCCGGGCGCTGGGGATGGCTCCTTGGCCTCTGCCCCAGGCGCTAGAGTGGCTCTGGTCGCGGCAGAGCATCGCCCCCTGGTGGGCAGAGCGTCGCCCAGGGGCGTGCCGGGTGGATCCCGGTTGGGCGCATGCGGGAGTCTGTCTGGCTGTCTCTCCCCGTTTCCAGCTTCAGAAAAATGCAAAAAAAAAAAAAAAAAAAAGAAAAAGAAATAAGGTATGATTCCTAATGCGGAACTCACAAATAATCACCACAGCATAAAATTAGCATTAGAGGAACATAAGAAAACATCTGTCAGCACTGGAATAAAGTGTTCTAAGGTTGGGCCATCGGACTGTGGAAGTAGTGGAATAGCTGAAGAAGCCCTGAGCATGAAGTCAAGAGACAGAGGTCCTAATCTTGGTTCTTCTGTGTATTTGCTGTGTGAACTTGCATAGGAAGTCCATTCATCTACCATCCATCCATCCATTCATTCATCCATTCATTCATTCAACTTTGTGCCTGAGCTGTGCTAAGCTCCAGGGATAGATATGATATTACTAGACCAAAGTCCATGTGCCTGGCACTTCAAAAGGCCAAAACTTAAAACATCAGTATTTGGAGTAAAGAAAGGTTTATTGATTGAGAAGGCATCAACCAAGAAAATGGGAGACCTAATAGTGGTCTCAGGTCCATCTTGCTCACTGGACTAGGTTAAGGGTTTTTAAGGGATCAGGGGAACAGGTATACAGAAGTGCTGGTGGGGCAAGTTTTAACTGTAGTGAGGCAGGAAAGTTATAATAGGAAACAAAAGCCTCAGCTCTACCTCTGTCTTTCTCCATCCTGGCTGGACCAGCATGAACATGACTCTACTGACCACCTATTCCCCTGCTTCCTGCTCCTCAGTTTCCTGTAGTTGACACAAACAAAAACCTGTCTCAACCAGATTCAGCAGCCATAATGACCTAAAAGTGACCATTAGGTCTTTTATAATATCTTTATAATAAATTTGCATTGCTGTTTCAAAACTGCTCTGCTACTCCCCCACTCCTGTGCCCCACAAGTCACCATGACAGTTCTGGAAGGACCAAAAGAGAAATCACTATCCGGAGACGAGAGACAAAGACGAGCCATGTCAGCAGTCACCCCTCAGCATCAAAAGCCAAGGACCACCCTGTGCTCCACCTCTTGCCTGCATTTAATAAAAGCCTTCCACCCAGGCTTCATCTGAACATCTTGTTCTCTGAAGTCACCTGCTGTCATTTTTCCCCTCTTCCTTTTCCTTCTCCTCCTCCTCCTTCTTCTTCTTCTGCTTCTTTTTTTTTTTTTTTTTTTTTTTTTTTTTTTTTTTTTTGGAGGGAGAGAAGAGAAAGAGGAGAAGAGAGAGAGAAGCATCAAGTTGTTTTTCTACTTAGTTATGTCATTGATTGCTTCTCACTAGTGCCCTGACTGGAGCTCAAACCTGTGACTTAACAGTTGAGCCGGCACCCTTGTGGACCCCAGGATCCAGCTGGAGACTTCGGGATCAGTGACCCTGGCTTGAGCCAGTGACCCCAGGCCAGAGCCGGTGATCCAGAGCTGGAGCCATCAACCCCAGGATGAAACCATCCAGGATATGCTCTAACCACTGTGCCACCAGCCAGGGCACCACTCTCACAATCCCTGAGTGTGTAATTTCCCTTTAATAAATTCACTGCACTTTGGTAAATCTTTCTGTCTAGTTCTCGAATCCTTTTTTGTGCTGTGACAAGAATCTGGACCTCAGGATCAGGGTTAGGCCTCCCATGGCTTCCCCGGGTGTCACCCAGCATCAGTAGGACCTTGGAACTTAGCCATTTATGGTAAAGGGGTGTCAGCATCAGATCTTCCGGGGCTGTGGGCTCTTGGTTACTGAAAGGGTCCAGAGTTCAAGTTCTGGTTCTGCCTTGGCCCTTTGGTAGGGGTAGGGGGAGGAAAAGGGGACACTTTGGTTCCAGATACAGCTAGAGGCCACACAGTTCTTTCCTCTGCACATGCTTTGGCTCCATGACTTGTGATTTTGATCTGTTGTCTCTGCAAAGAATCTCAGCACCCCCTCAAACAGGACAGAGCCATTTTGAGCTGCTTCTGTGGTCACATGATGACACAATAGACACTATCCCTGCTCTCATAGGTTTTACAGTCTAATGGGGGAAACAGACATGAAAGAAATCATTTTACAGACAATTTCCCTATAAAATGATTAAGTTAGTCTGGGCTGGAGGCTTTCAACCCTAGCGGCAGATTCCTAAATCAACTGGGAAGCTCTAGGGGAAAAACAAACAAACAAAACCCAACTCTCTGGGCATTATTTCCAGAGGTTACAATTCCAAATGGTGGGGCTCGGGCATAAATATTTGTGTAAATTTCCCTAAGTGATTTTAATGTGTAATCAGGGGTGAGAATCAGTGAGCTAAAGTCTAAAGTCTCTTTCTGTGCTAACATTTTATTAGTCTTTTATATTCTATGGATAATCTATGTGTTAACATATGTGTATTTCCATCTATATGTATATGAGAGAAAGACAAAGATACCCAAGGAGATTGAGAGAGCATGTGGAACATGAATAAGAGAAAACATTGGAGACCAGTGGGAAAATAACAGATATCAATCCTCTCCCCACTTGGCCTGAAGAATGTTCAGTTGGAAGAGACAACTGGTCTACTCAACATTCTTTCGTCCATTCCTCTTTAGTTATAAACCTCTGATTTTTTAAAATTTATTGATTGATTCTAGAGAGAGAGGAAGGGAGAGACACACACACACACACACAGAAACAATGATCTGTTTTTGTATGTGCTCTGACTGGGGATCGAACCTGCAACCTTTGCACATAAGGATGATACTCTAACCAACTGAGTCAATCAACCAGGGATAGAAACCTCTGATTTACTTCAGGGCAGCACTGTGCCCAGTTCTCGGCCCGTACTTCACAGCTGCCGTGGCAGCTTGATGTGATCAATTAGTTGCAAATAGAAGTTATGATGGGACTTCCAGAAACTCTACTTAAGGGAAGTATTCACCAAGGGGGAGCATACTGATGCCCTGCATCCCTTCTTCCAACTTTCTGCCTGGAACAGAGTGAGACGGCAAGATATCATTAGCCATCTGGAACTGCGTAGGGACCTTAAGGATGAAGGTAATGACCTAAGGCTATCAGAACAGAGATATAAAAGGAGCCTGGTTCTCACATAATATCATGGTGTCACAATAGCCTGGACTGCCTATTTTTCACCTGAAAAAATAAAATTAAAACCCCACTTTGTTTAAAAAACACCTTGGAGGTTATTTGACTCTGATATAGGTAGTTCTGTGAAGAAAAAAATCCCTGGCCCTAGCCAGTTGGCTCAGTGGTAGAGCGTCGGCCTGGAGTGCAGGAGTCCCAGGTTCGATTCTCAGCCAGGGCACACAGAAGAAGTGCCCATCTGCTTCTCCACTTCTCCCCCTCTCCTTCCTCTCTGTCTCTCTCTTCCCCTCCCACAGCCGAGGCTCCATTGGAGCAAAGATGGCCCGGGCGCTGGGGATGGCTCCTTGGCCTCTGCCCCAGGCGCTAGAGTGGCTCTGGTCATGACAGAGCAACGCCCCAGATGGGCAGAGCATTGCCCCCTGGTGGGCATATGGGAGTCTGTCTGACTGCCTCCCAGTTTCTAACTTCAGAAAAATACAAAAAAAAAAAACCACCAAAAAACAAAAAACAAAAAAAAATCCCTTATTTAAATAAGTTGGGGAAATACTACATAGCACAGTGTTATTCTCCATCTTACTGTCGAGACTCCCACTGCACATGTGCCCACAATAAAGGCTCACAACAGAGAAATCATTGCACTCTGGTTAACTTGGCATTCAGAACCTGGCTCACTCCACACACTCACTCCCTTCCCACAATGATATATAGTTAAGTACCGACACATAGAGAATCTTTTACAATTGCACAAAACTAATATTCTTCAGTGCAGTTTTTGAGAACCTCTGACATAGAGGCGTACACATCCACCTGCTGAAATTCCAGATTACCCAATATCTGAGCAGTTTAATGCAAAATGTCAATCAGATGTTTCATATCAGATGTGACAAACAACCAGTGAAATATTTTCTTGTCCGTTCAGTTGTGGGTGCATTGGAGTGACAAAGTCACAAATGCTTTGCTGAGAAACAGCTCTAACAACCCACATCCCAAACAGCCCGGGAGAGCTCTCTCCCTCTAGCAGCCAATGGCTCCCTGTTTGTCTGGGGCTCTGACTCAGCCCTGTGTAGCATGTTGGCCTGTGTTTTCCTGCTCTGTTCCACCTGGAAGGCTGCCCAAGAACTGGCTTTCAGAATGAGGCTCTGTTGGCAAACCCGTTTCTCAGGCTGACCGAAGAGAGTACAAACCACCCGGCCACTGGCTTCTCCTTCATGATAACCGACTGTGAGTACACAGATACCTGCAGCCTGACCTATTTCAGCGTAGCATTTAACTTGATCATTTTAGTTGACCCAGGGAGATCACCTAAATCTTCCACATTTACAATCCTGAGACCAGTGACAATTCCTTTAATTTCACAAACGCGTCATCTGAAAAACAAAGTCCTTTGAAAAGGAACACCAGCAAATTCACAGAAAGTACAAATGCCTGATACTGTTTCCCGAAAGCCAGAGCGGTGGTTCTCCATCCCTTCACATGTAACCAGTATGTGTCTTTATAAAGTAGGTTCTTGGGGACAGTGTAGTGGGGTCTTGTTTTTTACCCACTCTGGCATTCTCTGTACTTCATTGGCATGTCAATCATTCATATTTCAATGGATTACTGACATAGCTGAATGAATAGATCTCTAACAAACTTACACAGCCTCACACACACACTGAAAGACACTCATGCTTACACATGTCCATACATTCACACTCATGTACACCTGTACACACACTCTACTCTCACATACATACACATACATGCATACTTATACTCACACACACTGCAGAGGTTGGTGGGAGGCCCAGAAAGGTTTCTTATTTGCTCCAAGTCGCACAGCACAAATGGGACAGGCCTGGAATGACATCCCAAGGTGACTGTTCCCATTCAGGCAGTCATGCTTCCTCTCACTGGGCAAGCAGGGCCACACGGCACACCAGTATGCCCCGGCACATTAATGATGATTCCAGATTGCCACCAGCCAATGACTGATGCTTGAACCAGCCATCAACGAAGTCCATTCTCTGGTTTTTATGCTGTCAGACGGGTCTCCCCAGCTGCAGTGGCTAGAGAGAAACATTGCTGACTCTCAGGGTGGATAGAGCAGGGTGGACACAGTGCTGGGCAGTGGGGCATCAGTGTGGACTTGCTGGGACCAGTCACCTTCTCATCCCCGAAGAGAAAGCCAAACATCTCAACCAAAAATCAGATCACTCCTAGTCTGTTAGGAGAGCCGGACCTGCAGCCCGGGTAGGGGACCCACAGAGGATGTCCTGGAGCAGTGGTCTTACAGCTGGGCTATCCGGTTGTGCTGCGTGAGCCAAAGCAAATGGCAGACATCTCTGGGCCGCCTTCTGCAAAGTGTGTGACTGTGGGTGTGTGTGGCTATGTATAAATGTACAAGTGTGTGACACGAGTGTGTCTGAATATAAATGTTTCAGTGTGTATGAGTTGGTATGTGATCTGTGTGAAGGTGTGTACATAAGTCTGTGAGTGTATGTGTGTGAGTACAAGTGTGAGTGTGAAGGTGTGTGAGAGTGAGTTTGGAGTGCATGGTGAGTGTGAGCTTGTGAGGGTAGGTGAGTGAATGGATGTATGCAGAGGGTAAATGGTGAAGAAGAGCATCCCTTCGTGAGGACTCTGAGAAGGACGCAGATGCGGCCTTCTATCAACGGCAGGTCCTCGGGTTCCCCACAAACTACCCCCGCTGTTTTACAAGTTCCCTTTCCTACTCACCCCCGGTTTTAATTGCCCTTCTCCTACCTCACAAAGGACAAGGGTTTCCCTCCATCCCCATCCTTATTGGGGTGTGCTCTCCAAGGCCTAAACTCCTTCAGGGCAATTAACCAAGGGACGAGTAAAAATGTGATTTGGGTGTGGAACTCCTTATTGGTGAAGTAAGGCACAATAAGCCCATCTTAGGACTGCCGTCCCTTCCCTGTTTTATACGTTCTGTAGCTAGCAGGAAGCCACAACCTCATCACAGGCCGTCACAGAAGCACTCTTTAATCAGATCTACTATAGACTACAGGCGGGGGGGCCTCTTGGCAATTTTCTGGTCAGGAAGTCATCTCTGCATTCCTCCAGTCTCGTCAAAGAATGCATTGCTTTGACAGGGCCTGGGAGAATGAAGAGAAGACAACATTGTAAAGAATAATGAAAACTTAAACATGGCTCTTCACACACACACCACACACACACACACACACACACACACTTAAAGATAAGCACTTCTTTTCAACTATCCTCAGTACTCAACCCTAGGAGGAGCCAAAAAACCAACCAACCACACAAACAAAAACCTTTGAATAGGCAATCCAGCCTAGGTTTGCAACACTAATTGTTTTAAACACGATTGAACTCAGGGGAGACTAATTTGACAAGTTGTACTAGATAAAACCCACAGATAAAAATTCTATGTGATTTCTTTTGAATGCAGTGTGCATTATTCAATAGGTAGTTAAAATCTATTTTATTAAATAATATACTGAGATATGTATTCCAATTACAATCAATCCTGAGACTATTTCATCTTATAAAATGTTCAAAAATTTTCCCTCGTACACCCCTTATGCATAGAAAAATTAAACACTAACTGTCATATGATTTAATTTTTAGCAATACAGTTGACCCTCGAACAACGTAGGATTTAGGGGCAACCCACTTCACACAGTTGAAAATCAGTGAATAATTTTTGAGTTCTCAAAACCTTAGTAATCCCGGGGTATCCATAGAGGATTGGGTCTAGGAACCCCCATAAGTACCAAAATCTACAAATGCTCAAGTCCTCAGTACATATAAAATGACATAGATCAATACATACAGTCGGCCCTCCACTCCACAGACTCCCAACCACAGATCAAAAATAGTACAGGTATTTATTTTTTTAAATCTATGTCAAAGTAGAACTGTTCAGTTCAAATTCATGTTGTTCAAGGATAGATTATACTATATATACCTTTCCCCTTCATTGAATGTGTTGGAGAATTTATTTCAATGTCTAATGAAATTAAAGGAATTATTTCTGTTTTTATATAAGATTCCTATTTAATTACTCCCAAAAGCTAACTCCAAAGTAGAGTGTACACTTGCACACATATTTGCTAAAAAGAAAAAGAAAAATACCATGCCATGTATTGTGGGGGGTTTTTTTTGTAAATAATTTACGATTTTGACAGCAATATAACATTGAATTATGAAACAGCTTATATTATTCTTGTTTTTATAACTTTTTATAAAATAGATTTAATTATATTATAACCTTTCTTATTTTAATCTTGACTGCTTTTAGTAATCATTTTTACAAATTAGAAGTAACCCTTCTGGCCCTGGCCGGTTGGCTCAGCGGTAGAGCATCGGCCTGGCGTGCGGGGGACCCGGGTTCGATTCCCGGCCAGGGCACATAGGAGAAGCGCCCATTTGCTTCTCCATCCCCCCCCCTTCCTCTCTGTCTCTCTCTTCCCCTCCCGCAGCCAAGGCTCCATTGGAGCAAACATGGCCCGGGCGCTGGGGATGGCTCCTTGGCCTCTGCCCCAGGCGCTAGAGTGGCTCTGGTCGCGGCAGAGCGACGCCCCAGAGGGGCAGAGCATCGCCCCCTGGTGGGCAGAGCGTCGCCCCTGGTGGGCATGCCGGGTGGATCCCGGTCGGGCGCATGCGGGAGTCTGTCTGACTGTCTCTCCCCGTTTCCAGCTTCAGAAAAAAAAAAAAAAAAAAAAAGAAGTAACCCTTCTTATGGTGGTTTTCATAATCTTCCTCAAAACATACATGGTAATGTTGATTTGAATTAGAAATTTAAGTCTACTTTATCTTAGAGAAAGTAAGTCTGATGTGCAGACTGGTTTGACAAGGAAGACAAGCTTTGCTAAATAGATCTTACGCAAGGCATTTTCCATAAAATGAATAAGCTAAATCTGGGCTCTAGGGTTCTGACAAAAAAAGATACATAAGCATGTAATAAAATAAAAGCATTTCATGTTTTAAAACTGGTTTGGGAAAGTGGGTTGAAATTAACAGCATTTTAATTTTTCAGCCTTCTCTTAATACATTGGGCTATAAAAGGTGAAAAAAAAATAACAGCTGTAATTAATAGTCATTGAATAGATTTTGGAAAAAAGTTCTTTGGAGATGACCAGAAACTGAGAGAGTGTGTGGTTCTAACGATAAGTAACAAATTCCTTAGGGAGTCTTTACCTCTTCAACAAAATTGAAAGACAGATATTTTCAGATGATGGTCACTGTGTAAATTGGAGCATTTAAGTCAAGAAAGTTCAAATAATTAATGAAGTTATAATAAAACATCTGTTCCTATCAACTTATCAGTTTAAACAAGATTTGTCAGTGTTCACACCTATAAAAACAAAACAAATACATTTAAAAAAAACAAGATTGATACTGTCCCCTTTCTCATTCTAGCAATAAGTAATATTTATTATCTAATTTGGGGAATCAGGTTAATCTCATTAAGAAATACAATATCAATTATTTTTACTACTTAATTTAGTATGGAAAAAAATTGTTATAGTTACGTTATTTTGATTACACTGGTGATAATTATAATGGCCACTCATTTAAGATGTAATTTTAACACTTAAAACTTTATGGAAAATTTTAACATTAAAACTTCTGACTATACACAACAATGTGTATATACTTAACACTACTGAACTGTGCACTTAAAAATGGTTAAGATGGCAGATTTTATGTTATGTGGTGTTTTTTTTTACTACAATTTAAAATGTTAAAGAATTTTAATTTCTGATTATCTACCTAATATTTTTTTCAGAAATGCATACTTGGTGATCAATAAAAGATTAGCCAGCATAAAAATATACCACATTAGAATAAAATTCAAGAAAGATGAGTTTAAGAAGATTAGAGAATGAAATACAATGTTCCAATGTTAAAGAAACAGTTTGAGTTCACATGCTTTTTAAATGGATACTGATGGATATCAAATCACTATGATGTTTAGGTTCCACTGACTGCATTTAATAAGTGATAATGATGTCATTTTAGAGTCAATATTTATAATGCCCTGAAATGATATCCCTGGAATGATTTCAACTTTGGGAGAAAATTGTAGAGGTTAACATAAGGCTGTTTGAATTGCTACATAGATTTTCAGGACACATGATCAAAACTGAAGGTACCGCCTTGGAGCCTGGGATGAGCGTGTCCTGGCAGCTGAGGCCAGCTTGGACTCCCCGTGCAATCGTGATTTTCTATCCCGTTCCTCCCGTTTTATTCCTTAAGAGCATTTCTTTCTCCTGGAGAAAGCAGCGACCTTGTGGACCGGCGTTTTCAAAAGCATGGGTCCTTTTCCGGTTGTTTCCACTCTGTGTCATACAGCCTTTCCCTTCAGTGGGAAACTCAGTCCGCCCAGGATTTTTAATGCATGGACCAGATCATTGCATTTAGGATGGAGAGGAGGCGGGACCTTTCTTACTGAACATCTGCCGTACACCAGATACTGTGCCAGATGCCGGATGCTTTATATACATAATCTCATTGATTAATATGAATAATTAAGGGGACTGTATATGGTTCTGATGATCACACTGAGCATTTCATATGCACCAGACCCTGAGCTGAAAACTGTACATGAGTGATATTTACCAGTCCTTACAATGATCCTATGAGGTAGGAATTAGAGTCATCTCCACTTTACAGATGAGAAAAATGAAATCAAATCACCTCTTTCAAAGTAAAACAGACAGTAGGTGGGAAGCCTGATCATGACACCCAGTCTGCACTTTGACTTCAAGTGTCATGCCCAGTGAAAATGAACCTCACAGAGTTTAAACCCCCTTGGCACGATGGAAATTACTGAGTCTCACGTCCATGTGATTCATCCATGTCTCATTTGTTCCAGAAAGGAGTTGGGGCACTGCCTAATAACTATAATATAGGGGGAAAATCATATTTATCTGGAACTCTCCAAGTATGTTACTCGCCTTGCTTTTTTGCCAACTTAAAAAGTGGACAGAATTGGTTTATTACAATGATTATTTCATTATAATTATATAATTACTATCTCTTACCCCACCCCACCCCCTTTTTTTTTTTTTTACAAACGCAGCCGTTAAAATGTCCATAGTCTTGCCCCTCACATAGGCGTCCTCCAGGCTCCTGAGCAGAGCACCTGTGACAGCTGTGAAGACTAAGCCAGGGCAGCGGGCGCGGCACCAGGGCCCCCGAGCACCCAGCGCTCGCACAGCTGAGCCAGGGTGGGAGCCCTCAACACACTCTTTCGAGCTTTCGGGTCCCACTGAAAGTGAGGGCTCCTAACTAACACGTGCTACCAGGCGGGGGACCTGTCTGTCCACAGTCTTCCTCATGGGCAGGGGGTCGTGGGCCCTGGCCTGGGAGCAGACTGGAGGGACATGCCTGCAAGTCTTGAGCAGGCAGACATGTGGGGCTCACTCTTCACTGCCACTCCCTGAATAGGGTAATTGTTTCGTTGCTCAGAAAGGAAGGGTCTTCACTGGACTTTGCAAAAGGGCCTGTTTTTACTAATTAAGCCCCAGGCAATGGTGTGCGGGGTAGGAGGTGGACTAGGGTCATTTAAACCTAATATGACATATACAAAAATACAAACAGAGATTTGCTTCTGAGAGAGCTGGAGCTGTGGAGGAGCTCCTAACTCCGATAAAGGGACAGGAGCTAGACCAGCGGGAGGCGGGGCTGCAGCGCAGCCTCCTGTGGGTTCGCCTGCTGCGACTCCCCGGTTGCCCCGCCCCACCCAGCTGCTGCGCCCAAGAATGGTGCATCTCGGAGAGAAGCCAGCGGGCTCATACCGGTGCTTCCCTTTTCTTTCTTTTAAGGATCAGAGGGGAAGAACTCGGTTTTGTTTTCTTCTTTTCAAGTTGGCTAAGCATGACTTCTGATCTCAGACTTGACCAGCAGCGTGAGCATTCAGACAGGACAACAGCCTGGGGTATATATTAATATACTCTTGTGGAACGAGGGGAGTCCAGGCTGTCTTTTCTTCTAAAATTTGTGGCAATAATCAGAAAAGAGCAGCTGTCAAACTCGCCTCCTGCCCCAATGACACTGCCAGGCCACTGCCATCTTTATTTAATTGGTTTATTTATCTTTTTTTTACTTTTAAATTCATTTTAGAGAGGGTAGGGGGAGAGAGAGAGAGAAGTAGGGGGGGGCAGGAAGCATCAATTCCCATATGCGCCTTGACCAGGCAGGCCTGGGGTTTCAAACCAGCAACCTCAGCATTCCAGGTCAATGCTTTATCCACTGCACCCCCACAGGTCAGGTGGTTTATTAATCTTACAATGCAGTACCAGCCTCTGTCTCATGGTGCCTTTCCAGCTAACCAGGTCTGGATTTTGCAAACATGTTTAATTAAGCTCCAAACACCACAAGCCTTCTCTACTCTTGATACTCTCCCTCCAGGCCAGACACCAGCCAGAACTCAGATAAATGAGTGGTTCTGCCTCCTGTCCATCTGTCCCATTGGGGGTGCTGATACGAGAGCAGGACACTCTGAGGGAAGAAATGTCCCCTTCATCAGAGGTCCGCTGCTTTCCCCGACAGGAGGGCTGTTGTCCTGTGCAGAAACATGAAGCTGAGTGCTGGAGGGAAAGGAAAGAAAAAGACGTTATTCAAACTTTTATGTGTAAATCAAAAATCACTCCTTCTCCCAGCCACTCATACTTGTTGGGAAGGGGATCAACAAGGGAGCAGCCTTTCTCTAGGGTTCTATGAAATCGTGGAGACATTGTCCCCACTCTGGGGCTGGGGGGCTGTAAGGCCAGGAGGAAGCAGTGGGAATATCCAGAGATGGGTCTGGGGAAGAAGTGTACCTGTGTATGTTCTACAACTGTGTTTAACAGCTGCTACACACCTGTCACACCCAACAAACTGTGAGTCCTAGCAGACGACTGCTATCTGGAACAGTGTTGGGCACATACCAAACACATAAATTTTGAAGGAGGTAAATAGGTAGGCAGGAAGGAAAGAAGGAAGGAAGAAGGAGGGAAGGAAGGAAAGAGGGAAAGAAGGAAGAAGGAAGGAAGGAAGGAAGGAAGGAAGGAAGGAAGGAAGGAAGGAAGGAAGGAAGGAAGGAAAAAAGAAGGAAGGAAAGAAGGAAAAAAGGAAGGAAGGAAGGAAAGAAGGAAAAGCAGGTGGGTAGGTGAGGAAGGATGGATGGATGGATGGATGGAAGGATGGATGATGGATGGATGGACAGATGATGGATGGATGGACAGATGGATGGATGGATGATGGATGGATGGACGGATGATGGATGGATGGACAGATGGATGGATGATAGATGGATGAATGATGGATGGATGGACAGATGGATGGATGGATAGATGGATGGATGGATGATGGATGGGCATTTGGGTAAGTATATGGGTGGCTGGGTGAGTAGGCAGGTGGATGAGCAGCATGCATGTGGATGGGTGAATAGATGATGAGGATCTGGATAAGGGACTCCACTCTATTACACAGACCCCTTGGCTCCAGAAAGCCAAGCCATGGTGTTTCTTCCTCAGGCTCTTCTGTCATTGGCAGAGTCTCTTTCCTAGGAGGGTTCCTAGAGAGTGTGGTCAGAGGCCCCTTACATGAAGTCTGCATACCATACCACCGAAGCAAGCCAGCAGAAAGAAAAATCCAAGTCTGTCTACCAGTTATTTTGAAGACAAGATGCTAAAAACTCCCAGCTTGGGTTGTAGAGGTTATCTTTATTTTCTCATCTATTTGTTTTTACTGAATTGTGTCCACAGGGCACCAAGCATTCAGAATAAGCAAAACTACTAAAATTAAATCTACCATCTGGACTTTTCTAAACATCTGGATATTTGACATCATGTCGACCCAAACTGGATTCTTATGGCCATGTAGTTATAGTCCAAAGCAGCAGTTGGGCAAAGAAAGAGGCATCAATAAGGGCATTTAGAATGATCATACATTCCAGAACACCCATAAATGTTCAGATTTCAAATACTCTGGCCCACTGTCAGGCTATGTCCCAATTTTTAATTTGAAAAATATGGCTATTCTAGACATATGAGTAAGGGAGAGAGTACAAGAGATAAGGGCGAGAAAGAGAAGGAAAAGACAGGGAGGAAAGGCAGCAGTTGGGGAAAGGAGATGGTAGGGGGCTCCCCTCCGAGCAGTGAGATGGGGCAGCTGCCAACAGAGGGTACTTTTCCCCAGCGCGACCACTAAGGCTAGCTTGGGTCATTCTCGTCCCAAGCCCAAGACCCAGGTACAAAGAGCCAGAGCACCAGGTTCTCCTGGAGTTTATTTCACACCAGCCATGGCAATGCCCCACTCTTCCTCCCTCCAGCAACGTGGGCAGAGGAAGGAGAGTGAATCTCCCCATTTTACAGAGAAGAAAACTGAGGCTCATAAGAGACCAGAAGCTATCCGGTGATGAGCTGCAGGCAGAGGTGCATGGAAGCTCTGTGCTTCCGGGGTACCTTTTCCAGAGGGAGGAGTATAGGGAAGTCTTAACTGAAGTTATCATTTTCTGCTGCCCAAATATTCTTCAAAAAAGAGTCAGGATGGCAGGAGAGACTGGGAAAGATTAGCATCACTTATACATGAAGAAGACGAAGAAATGAAGGGGGGAAAGGCAGGCAACAGTACGGTGATTTTGGAGGGAGAGGGGGGTGCAAGGAGGTGGGAGGGGGGGTGCAAGGATGTGGGAGAGGGAGATGCAAGGAGGTGGGAGAGGGGGATGCAAGGAGGTGGGAGAGGGGGGTGCAAGGAGGTGGGAGAGGGGGATGCAAGGAGGTGGGAGAGGGGGTGCAAGGAGGTGGGAGAGGGTGGTGCAAGGAGGTGGGAGAGGTGGATGCAAGGAGGTGGGAGAGGGAGATGCAAGGAGGTGGGAGAGGGGGATGCAAGGAGGTGGGAGAGGGTGGTGCAAGGAGGTGGGAGAGGTGGATGCAAGGAGGTGAGAGAGGGGGTGCAAGGAGGTGGGAGAGGGGGTTGCAAGGAGGTGGGAGAGGTGGATGCAAGGAGGTGAGAGAGGGGGTGCAAGGAGGTGGGAGAGGGGGGTGCAAGGAGGTGGGAGGGGGGGTGCAAGGAGGTGGGGGGGGGGTGCAAGGAGGTGGGAGAGGGGGGTGCAAGGAGGTGGGAGAGGGGGATGCAAGGAGGTGAGAGAGGGGGTGCAAGGAGGTGGGAGAGGGGGGTGCAAGGAGGTGGGAGGGGGGGTGCAAGGAGGTGGGAGGGGGGGGTGCAAGGAGGTGGGAGAGGGGGGGTGCAAGGAGGTGGGAGAGGGGGGTGCAAGGAGGTGGGAGGGGGGTGCAAGGAGGTGGGAGAGGGGGGTGCAAGGAGGTGGGAGGGGGGGTGCAAGGAGGTGGGAGAGGGGGGTGCAAGGAGGTGGGAGAGGGGGGTGCAAGGAGGTGGGAGGGGGGTGCAAGGAGGGGGGAGGGGGGTGCAAGGAGGTGGGAGAGGGGGGTGCAAGGAGGTGGGAGGGGGTGCAAGGAGGTGGGAGGGGGGGTGCAAGGAGGTGGGAGAGGGGGGTGCAAGGAGGTGGGAGGGGGGTGCAAGGAGGTGGGAGAGGGGGGTGCAAGGAGGTGGGAGGGGGGGTGCAAGGAGGTGGGAGGGGGGGTGCAAGGAGGTGGGGGAGGGAGGTGCAAGGAGGTGGGACAGGGTAAAGGGGGATCAATGGTGGTGGAGGGAGACTTGAACTGGGGTGGTGAACACACCGTACAATATACAGATGACATATGATAGAATTATACACCTGAAATCTATACAATTTTATTAACCAGTATCACCCCACTAAATTCAATAAAAAATAGTTTTAAAGAGGCAGGATGACAAGGAGAAGCCGGGAAAAGATTGGCATCACTTTAGTCCTGACCTAGTCAAACACACACACATACACACACATACACACACACACACACACACACACACACACGCACGCACACACATGCCATATGTCCTCAAGGTTCATTTTATTTTAAACCCATTAAAAGAAAAATATTCTCTCTGCAGGGGCCCCTCTCCTCTCAGCTGTCCCAGGTTCACTGTGGCGTGATTTTGTTTTCTGACTGGGTGATTGATTAGAGAAGAGCAAATTAGCTCCTGCTGCTTTTAAGATGCATTTTCTCCCTTAAAGAGAAGATGATGTGTGTGAGTGTTACTTCTCTCTCCTGCTGCTAGCCTTGGCCTGAGCTGCAGTCATTGCCACTTCTGAAGGGCGTTCTCAAAGGGAGGAGACACACAGACAGCCCAGCGCAACCCAGGCTGCTGCGACCCAGCCCTGCGCCCCCATCACCTCCTCCTAGCCCCAGGGAATCTCTCTGCTTACTCTAGGCTATTTCTTCCCATCTGTATGTCAATACATGTGAATCCAGCTGCCTAGCTCAAGGTAGACAGTGTTGAATGAAGGAAGGAACACATAAATGATGAATGAAGTGTAAACACTAAGGTCTCTATGTAATGAAATAAATCTGCCCCTCCCCTCTCTTTCTGCTGTGGGCCTTGACACTCAAAGTACAGTCCCTGGATCAAAAGTATCAGCAGTCACCTGGGAGCGGGGTTCCCAGGAGCCCAGGTGACCTGGATGACTTACACGCAGACCTATAAACTTTGAGAAATGCTGCTTTGTGGTGCTAAGTGGAAGCAGGACGGTAGGTAGGCAAGACGACTTCTTATTTGTCTCTCAGTGAGATCAGATTGGCATGGTTATGGAAGGCTTAGCGCAGGGTCCTTACAGACTGGAGCGCTGACCTAGGAGCGGGAAGGTAGAATTTCAACTCTTCCTTTTGGTTCTAGCCCTTCCTGCTGTCTGCTCCTTTGGGGGTCCAACTGACAGATCCGAAGCACAGCATGGCTTTGCTCTAACTAATTGCCAACAGTTGGCTGTAGCTACATTCATTATTCAAAAAGGCTCATTAATCTCCTAATGCCGATGTAGCCACGGTTGCTAATGGTGCCTCTCACCCCCCAACACCCAGTTCCCAGTGGTGCCTCCTGGCTCCTTCTGGCAGCTCAGCAGTAGGAAACAGCTTCCTTCTCAGGCTGTTAGTGCCTGGGGACATGGAGCCAGGCTGTTTTAGAGCCTGGTTAAGCCCTGCTATGGTAACACCAGGGGTGGGGGTGGGGGGGGGGGGTGATCTGGGAACTCTCGAACGAGCTCAGTGTACTCTCATAGCCAAACATTGGAATCTCTCCTTTTTCCTCTCAGGTATATGGATGGTGCTACATTGGAAAACCCTGCAGGGTGTTTGGAAACATGGAAGAGCTACCTTTTATTTTTTTAAAAAAACATTTTTTTTTTTTTGTATTTTTCTGAAGCTGGAAACAGGGAGAGACAGTCAGACAGACTCCCGCATGCGCCCGACCGGGATCCACCCGGCACGCCCACCAGGGGCGACGCTCTGCCCACCAGGGGGAGATGCTCTGCCCCTCCGGGGCGTCGCTCTGCCTCGACCAGAGCCACTCTAGCGCCTGGGGCAGAGGCCAAGGAGCCATCCCCAGCGCCCGGGCCATCTTTGCTCCAATGGAGCCTTGGCTGCAGGAGGGGAAGAGAGAGACAGAGAGGAAGGAGGGAGGGGGGTAGAGAAGCAAATGGGCGCTTCTCCTATGTGCCCTGGCCAGGAATCGAACCTGGGTCCCCCGCACGCCAGGCCGACGTTCTACCGCTGAGCCAACCGGCCAGGGCCTACCTTCTATTAATAGAAAGCTGATGATGAAGTCTAAAGAACTTTAGAGCCTCTGGCCAAAGTTTGAGTCAGAGGTTCAAACCCACGTTTATGCTATGGCTGCAAGGACATGATTTCAGTGTTCTCCTGCCTTTCTCTTCTAAGTTCTGCTTCTGAAGGTTTGTATTTCCCATACTATATATTCTTCAGGGAAGGGATCTGCTGCGCATTCCACACCTTAGCCACCAGGCGCGGCCCTGCTAACTCATCGCCATCCACTGAGACTGATGAAGATTGAAGTCACTGACTCCAGGGGTTACTCAACTGGTCCAGGCAGGTAAGCCACCCACTAGGGCTAAGGTGACACTAGGGCTTTATTCTTTCTTTGTCTGGCAATTTAATATGAAATTTTTCAGAGAGAAAGGTTGAAAGAATTATACAGGAAATGCTAATTGTCTAATATAGGTGGTTGACGTATAGGGGTCCATCTTTGTTCTTATTTTTGTTCTTTCAATGGACTAGACCCTTCGGCCTTGGTCAGTCCCATCACTGTTGCCAAAGCAGGTGTGAGCAAGCATCCTTCATGCCATAAGGTAATTGTTAGAGCAATACTGCCCTCTGCTGGCCATGAGCCCTCATTTCCTCAGGACAGCCCTGCCTGGTAGAGGGCTCAGAACGGGTTGGTCAGATTGTTCCCATCCAGCCCTTGGCTTTGGCTGTCCTGTGTCTACCCTTTGCTGAGGCCCCTGCTTAGTGTTGGTGGGACTCACTCAGGCACAACGGTGGGCATGAGGACTAAAACCCAATTAAGCTCTGGCAATTAAGCAATATGTGAGGCCAGCCAATGTCTCTATCTTCACATTTCTACAGCCATTTACTGAGCGTCTGCTGGGGTTAGACGCAGGGCCAGGGCTGTGCACAGTGCAAAGCAATGTTATCGTGCCATGGGTAAATGACTTGACCACTCAGAACCTCGCTTTCCTTCTCTGTAAAATGGGGATCAGACTCTTCCTTCCCTGGCTGCCGGGGTCCCGTGCCGGGAGGAATCCAGGGGTCCCACAGGAATGGACGGTGTCAGCACGAAATGAGTGAGAGAGCTGAATTCTTTAGCTCATCTGCCAGGCAGGCATCTGTGCCAATGGCTAGTATAGCTTTATTTTTGTACACTAAATTATAATCACATGGTATGCAGAATACATTGATTAATAGTTGTTTTTGCTTTGATATGGATAAATATTCCAGGAAATGGTTAGTACATTTCTTTAAGCTATGAATCAGGTGGTAAGCCATTCTAAGTACAGTTACACAATAACTTGAGAGCAGCAACAACAATATCAGCGCAAGCTTCTAAAAGGTCCCTATTGATTCTGTTTTACTTAGTGGCCTATTGTCTAGTAAAATTATGTTTGTCTACTATTTTCATCTACTAGTTAAGTTCTAACTATGTATTTTTCTCAGAACGTTCCACTACCTGAAGGTTAGGTATGTAAGAGGAACAGAGAGTTTTTCTATTCTTCTATAATATGAAAGGCTAGGGGGGTAAAGCAATAGATTGGGTAAAAGCCAAAAGGTGCTTTTGTGTTTTAGCCTCAGTTTCCTACCTATTCATAAGTCACAATCTATTTTTTTCTAATATGATTTTTAGGAGGAAATTTTCCTACAGAACTAGCCCCTTTTGGGGGATATCATAGCCAGTCTTCTATGTCTATGGGCCTAAGCAAGGGGATTTATAGGCTTTTCTGTGGAATTCACACCCTCTGTCTCATTTCCAGAGAAATTACTGCGAATCTGCAACTATTAACCCTGTGCCGTAAGTGATAGCACAAACACACACCCAGAAAAAGGGGGGAAGAAAAATCAAATAGACCCAAAAGTTAGGGGGAAAGTGTCGCTGCACCTCTTCTTCGTTGCTGTGACTGCGTCAACCAGCAGTTGTTGATCGACTCCCGACATCTGGCATAAAGCAGAGCGGGAAAAAACATGCAATAAACCTAAACCTGGTGGTTCAGACACACCTGAAAAGAACTAGGGAGCATTCATCCTCTTAAAGCAACAATGAGGCCCTGGCCGGTTGGCTCAGTGGTAGAGCATCGGCCTGGCATGCAGAAGTCCCGGGTTCGATTCCCAGCCAGGGCACACAGGAGAAGCGCCCATCTGCTTCTCCACCCCTCCCCCTCTCCTTCCTCTCTGACTCTCTCTTCCCCTCCTGCAGCCGAGGCTCCATTGGAGCAAAGATGGCCCGGGTGCTGGGGATGGCTCCATGGCCTCTGCCTCAGGTGCTAGAGTGGCTCTGGTCACAACAGAGCAACGTCCTGGACGGGCAGAGCATCGCCCCCTGGTGGGCGTGCCGGGTGGATCCCGGTCAGGTGCATGCGGGAGTCTGTCTGACTGCCTCCCTGTTTCCAGCTTCAGAAAAATACAAAAAAAAAAAAATCAACAATGAACCTTGTGCAGGTGGTTGTTGACTTCAGATAAATACCCTGGGCCTTGATATGTTTGAAGTTATTCTTAGGCAGCTGGTGCTTACATATCACTACCAGTGGGAAGGGGCCAAGCACAATGGATCATCAAACAGTGGCCACCAATGGGGTAAGGTCCCTGTGTAACTGGCAGCCAAGAGAGCAGGACCTCCCCTGTGCCCGGGTCACCTGTTCTATTTGGGGTAGGTGGTTCTCAAACTTGACCTGCGTCAGCATCAGCTGGAGGAGTTATTAAACCCAGGTTGCAGGCCTTACCGTCTGTCTTTGATTCATAGTGTGTGGAGCAGAACTTGAGAATTTGCATTTCTAACAAGTTCTTAAGTAAGCAGACCTGACTGAGAACCACTGGGCCAGGCTGTGCTATGGTAATAGCCCCTTGGCCTCAGGGAATTCACACCATATCCATGTCTCATGTGGGTAAGAGTCAGCCCTGGTACTGGAGGACCCAAGCCAGCAGGTGCCCCACCATCTTAGAGCTACAGCCTCTGGAATATCTGACCTCCTCGGTTGACAAAGGAAAAGAAATTAAGTGTCAGGTTTGGGTTTTTAACTGTCCTAGCCCAGAAGTGATGACACAGATCACACCCACTCCCATTTCGTTTACCAGAACCACTCACATGCCCTGCCCGTGTTCCAGGGAGACATCTGCTATGTCCTCCGAAGAAGAGGTGGATGGACGGTGTTGAGCACCCGTACTGTCAATTATACCCAAGCTTATCTCTTCTCACTCTCAAGAACAGGTGCAATCAATCAAAATGGAATGATGGTTAGCAGGGACATACTTTTGGCCTGTTAAATGTTTGGTCATGGAGTAAAGATGATGATGATGACTACTGAGTGTTTACTATGTGTCAGGAACTGTTCCTAGTGCTCTTTGTGTATTAAATCAGCCCTCACAACAATCCTATGTGATGAGTACCGTTTACATCCTCATTTTATAAATGGTGCAAAGTGTGGCTGTCTCTCCCAGGTCACACAGCTAGGGAGACAGCTGGGATTGTAACCCAGCCAGTCTAACACTGGAGTCCCTGTTTTAACCATTCTCCATTACTGTGCAGGTGACAGTTTTTTTAAGAGTAGAGGAGACTATAGTGGGAAGGCCTACTTTCTGGATAAGCGAATAGTCCAAATTTAAATAACCTACCTATAAACAGTGCTACAGAGATAGCATCCTCATATAAGTAGCTCTACTGATAATATATATACAAAGGAGTTGGTTCAGCCAGGTAGGTTGAAAAGGGCTCCAGTTCCAATGGAGTGTCTTTAAGGAATTCCTGCAGCCCCACAAAGCTAGAAGGCCATGCAGGTAGTGTCTGCCTCCCCCAAAGAACACACTCTTCCTAGTAATGGGTGAGTGATCAGGAGGATGGGACATGACATTTCTCGATTGTTCTCCTAGGATTGCTTCCTGTATCATACACGTCCTCCTATAAAGAAGGCCCAGAAATCTCCATGCTCTCACTTCCCTCCTGTTCCTCCACCTCCTCCCCTTGGCCCTACTCTGTCCGGGAAAAACACTTCAAGCTGCTACATTTTTCCCACCCCGAGATCTGAACATCTCTCCCTCTATCTTGCTGGGTTAGTGGCAGGCTCTCACTTAACAATATCACAGGAAGAGGCTTTATGTCTTTGTGTTTCTGAGGTACAGTCCCACTGAGCAGTGACTAAAGCAGTCCCTCGGGATGCATCATCTATAGGAACAATAAGGTGTTCTCCCACTGACAGTGATGTGCTCTCAAAACTTCAATGTGTTATGGTAATACAAACTGTGCCTTTTTTTTCTGTCGTACCAAAGACGCCCACTCCACAAGAAATTGGGAAAGCAGGAGGCAGTAAAAATTATAGCTGGAAGAGGGAAGGAAAATGCTACCTGGACACTCTGGATCGGATGAGTTTGTTTACAGGGCCTCTGGCTGAGCCAAGAATGGACAGTAGAGGGCGCTGGTGAACCAGGAGCTTCAGCGTCGCGGCTCTGGTCACTCCATGACATCTCTGGGAGAAAGTTCCAAACTCAAGAGGGATCTGTTTAACACAAATGTCCTCGTTAGTGCATCAAAGGGAGCCAATCTTTGGCCTCAAAATGTCAGCTTTCTTCCCTGGGGTTTACAATGCTCCTATTTCTTGTGTTTTTTTTCTTAATAAAAGTTCAAAATCTCCTTGGCAGCGATTTTGAAACCTATGGTGTTCAGAGCCATCTGAAAATACTAGCTGTTTTCTTTAGACAGCTCTCAGGGATAGACGGTCAGTTATTTCATCTTTCTGTGTGTCGCATTCTCTCCTGCGCGCGCGCGCACACACACACACACACACACACATTCAACAGTCACAGTTTCTGCTGACAGCTCAACCCCACGTCTGCAGCCTGAGAATCCAGCTGAGAAGACAAGATGACTGGGAATTCACTGAGTGCTCAGAGAAGTGATTCTGCACCGAAGGTCTGTACTGTAAAGAGTCTCCAACCTGTTCGGCAGTGTGCTGAGCATTAATTACCAAGCACAGTTCCACTGAGTAGTGACTCAAGTGATTCTTTTCGGCTAAGTCTCGGGGGGGTGGGGGTAGGGAAACATATCTGTTCTTTCCTGCAAGAGTACCTGTCAGATGGACCTGCAGTGGGAGCTGTGCTTTGAAAAACAGGCAAAAACAGCTCACTCCTCAGCCAATTCAGACATGTAGAGCATGCTGCCTACACAGCTCTGGAGCACAGCCCCCCTGGGCTCTGCCTCCAGACTGAGAATGAAAAAATGGGAATTGAGGATTTGACACTGTTAGCAAATCCACGTCCTGAGGGGGCAGCGAAGGCAGACTCAGGATCTTCAGAGGTCTGGTGCCAGCCGTGTGTGGGGGAGGCAGGCTGCCCCTGACCCATCCTCACTGCAGCCTGCCCAACTGTGCGAGGACCCTACCCCCAGAGTCAGCGACCATCCCTATGGAGTGTATTAGTTTGCTAGAGCTGCTGTAACAAAGTGTCACAAACTGGGTGGCTTAGACAACAGAAATGTGTTGTCTCACAGTCCTGGAGGCTCCGTGTCCAAATCAAGAGTCGGCTCCTTCTGGGAGCACTGAGGGAGAGAACCTGTCCCATGCCTCCCTCCTTGGTTCTGCTGGTGTGCGGCACTCTTCAGCATCCCTTGGCTTATAGAAACATCACCCTGATCTCCCCTTTATCTCATATGGTTCTCCCTATGGGGATATCTGCCTCCAAATTCCCCCACTTTTATAAGGACACCACTCATATCAGGTTAGACCCCTTCCTAATGACCTCACTTCAACTAATGACATATGCAATTGCCCTATTTCCAAATATCACATTCGGAGGCACTGGGGGGTTAGCTGAAGTTTGAGGTGGGTTTTGTAGGTGAAAATAATACAGGCGAAAGGAGAGCATGAACAGGATAAAGCCCGTGAAGCATGACACAGCAAGGTCCTGCAGCCAGACAGCGTAGATTCGCTCCTGCAGCCTCTGGCGGCCACAGGCAGATTGAACAAGCATGCATGCTCAGCTTTGCCTTATGGGTCAACGGGCCATCAGGGCCAGTGAAGAATGGGAATGGGGGGGGGACACAACTATAGGAAATAAGCTCAGTTCGGAGCTTTTACTATAATCCAGGCAAGAAAAAGCATGAAGTCAAGCCATAAAGAAATGGAGAAGGGGCAAATTTAAGAATTAATTAAGAGCCTGACCAGGCGGTGGTGCAGTGGATAGAATGTCAGACTGGGATCCTGAGGACCCAGGTTCGAGACCCTGAGGTCACCGCTTGAGTGCAGGCTCATCTGGTTTGAGCAAAAAGCTCACCAGCTTGGACTCAAGGTCACTGGCTCGAGCAAGGGGTTACTCGGTCTGCTGAAGGCCTGCAGTCAAGGCACATATGAGAAAGCAATCAATGAACAACTAAGGTGTCACAATGCGCAACAAAAAACTAATGATTGATGCTTCTCATCTCTCCGTTCCTGTCTGTCTATCCCTCTCTCTCTCTCTCTCTCTCTCTCTCTCTCTCTCTCTGTAAAAAAAAAAAAAGAAAAAGAAAAAAAAAAGGATTAATTAAGAAAAAATTAAGGAAACTAAATCAGCAAGACTGGGATTTACTGGCTGTGGAAGGTGAATGGGGAGGCGGGTCACAAGTGACTCAGGCTTCCCAGGTGGATGACTAAGTGGGTGACACGGGATATAGGTGGAAGAACAGGCGTGGGAAGAACGTCATGTCCAGCTCCGTAGCTGTCCTTCACCGCGGCCCCTTCATCGTCCCTCACACACAGTTCTCATTTCTCTCTCGGGCACAGTTTTACATGTGCTGAACTTGGGGAGCTGTAGGACCCCTGGGGAGTGTGCCTCAGTACCCTTCAGAAATTCACACTATAATAGAGAAAATAGACATGCTTAATCTAAATATACCTAGACTCAACTATCTACAGTTCCACAACCTATTATATACAATTCCAAAGTTCAAAAATGCCAGAAAACGAAGGAAATTTTTTTTTTATAAATTTGAAGTTCATTTGGCAGAGAACTAAATTGATTTGACTTGAACTCGCCACTTGACCATCAACTGTGCCAGGGGTTGGTTCTATGTAGACATAGGCTTTCATTAGATCCACGTGACAACCCCCGCAGAAAGGGCGTGGGGGGGTGTCCAGAAAGTGTAAGGAGCGCTGGCAGACCCACAGGAGCTACCCACTGTGCTCATAAGAACCTCCGTGACATCAAGACTACATTATTCTTCCCATTCTATAGATCAGTGGACCCCAACCCCCAGGCTGTGGACTGGTACTGGTCCGTGGGCCATTTGGTACCGGTCCACAGAGAAAGAATAAATAACTTACATTATTTCCATTTTATTTATATTTAAGTCTGAACGATGTTTTATTTTTTAAAAATGACCAGATTCCCTCTGTTACATCCGTCTAAGACTCATGCTGGATGCTTGTCTCGGTCACGTGATACATTTATCTGTCCCACCCTAAAGGCCGGTCTGTGAAAATATTTTCTGACATTAAACCGGTCCGTGGCCCAAAAAAGGTTGGGGACCACTGCTATAGATGAAGCAACTGAGGCTCGGATCAAGAATGAAAATCTCTTCTATGAGGTAAGAATCGGTAAAGGGGTGTTAGGCCCTGAACTGCCTTTATTCTCAGACTTTCCCAGCTCACTTTCTGGTTGTTTTCATGTTGTCTAAACACCACCCACAGGCATGTTTTTTATATCTGAGCTCCAAACCACCCTCCTCAAGTCATAGATTTACAACCAGAATTCCCCAGGATCCTGGTCCTGGAGCAGCAAACTGTGATACTCTCTATGGGAAGAGGAAAGCCACAGAACACCATTGCCTTTTTACTTTCTCCTTTTTAAAAAAATTTTATTGAGAGAGAGAGAGAGAGGTATTTGTTGTTCCACTTATTTATGTATTCATTGTATGTGCCCTGACCAGGGATAGAACAAGCAGCCTTGGCATAGTGGGATGTCACTCTAACCAACTAGAAGTGAGCTCTGTGGAACACATGAACAGGTAGTACATGCATGGATTGTGCATCTGTGTCTCTGCAAGTTTCACATCCAAATTTTGTGCACAAAATACTAACATCTAATAGTGGCACAAGGCCCATTCCCCTGAGATCCCACCAGCTGTGTTAGTGCTGCCCTGCTCCGGGCTGGAAGGCTGGATAGCTATGCCTGTGTTCATTTTTTGAAGAAAAGAAGGCAAACCATTGGTCTGGGAGTCTGGCTTGTTGACAAGTTGGCTCATGGCACCCTCAGTCCTCTGGCTGTAATTAAGACTCCAGCTGCAGACTCAGCCCCATCCCAGCAGTGGCCACCAGGACTGTCTTCCATTAAGGAGCCCAGACGGCCCTTCTATTCAATGTCCATAAGACCCAGCATCCAGCCTTCCTCAGGGCCACTGCTCTACCCTATGGCCAGGTCCCTGAACTCCATTTCCAGTCTGGATTCTTGCGCTGGGAGCCCTGTAGTAAAATCTCCCCCATGCCCTTTCCCTCTGAGACACGGGCACCTCCTCACCTCTGCTCCCCCCACCCCAAGCCTGGTGTCTCACCCTGACATCTCCCACTCAGTCTCCCCCGCCCCCATGCTGCCTGCCAGGTTGCCTTCCTGAACCCCAATTTATATTTGTTGAAGGAATTAATAAATTTCTAGCCTATATACTCTAAGTACTTAATATCTATTCTAAGGTCTCGAAATTGTGTGAAATAGTTTAATAATTGAACATTTCTAATATAACAAAAGACTGAGTAAGGTATTGCTAACAGCGGTGCAGAGAGTGCATTGTTTTTTTCTGGTTTAAATTCATGACTTGAGGAGGGTGGTTTGGAGCTCAGATATGAAAAACATGCCTGTGGGTGGTGTTTAGACAACATGAAAACAACCAGAAAGTGAGCTGGGAAAGTCTGAGAATAAAGGCAGTTCAGGGCCTAACACCCCTTTACGGATTCTTACCTCATAGAAGAGGTTTTCATTCTTGATCCGAGCCTCAGTTGCTTCATCTATAGCAGTGGTCCCCAACCTTTTTTGGGCCACGGACCGGTTTAATGTCAGAAAATATTTTCACAGACTGGCCTTTAGGGTGGGACAGATAAATGTATCACATGACCGAGACAAGCGTCCAGCATGAGTCTTAGACAGATGTAACAGAGGGAATCTGGTCATTTTTTAAAAATAAAACATCGTTCAGACTTAAATATAAATAAAATGGAAATAATGTAAGTTATTTATTCTTTCTCTGTAGCCCGGGGGTTGGGGACCACTGATCTATAGAATGGGAAGAATAATGTAGTCTTGACGTCACGGGGGTTCTTATGAGGAGAGAAGGTGTGAGCTGGTCTTGAAGCACAGTTAGTTGTCCTCTAAGCAGAAGAGGGGAGCACAGCCCAGGCAGAGGGCCCCCATGCAAAGGCATGCGGCATCAGCATCTCAGAATCCTCCTCCTCCTCCTCCTCTTCCTCCAGGATTCCTACCGCCATTCTCTGCACACTTGTGATGTGCCCTTACCTCTCATGGGAGCTTCGGGATGTGAGGGTTTGCTGGACATACCAGTTACTCCCCATCACCGCCCTCTTCGATACTGAGCAACCTCAGTCCCAATCCTTCCATTCTTAGCAAACTCATCTTACAGAAAAATGTCCAAAATGACTTGCTTGGAAGGCCAGTACTTTCACAGTGTCCTGGGTTATAAGAGGAACAGGGACTGCCTCTGGTGCCTCCCTCCCCTGTGTCCCTGGAATCTGCTATGTTCTAGTCCAGGAGAAGAACAGAAGGCCTGCCTCCTTCCCTTCTCTCTGTCACACCTCATCCTGCAGGCCGGGTCCCCAAGCACGACCCTGTCAGTCGGGTCCTCTAGAGCCCCAGATCAGGCCAGCATTTTCTAGTGCTACCAAGTACGCTGGTCTTGCCACCGCTGCAAGAAGATCGTCCGTGTCCTCTTTGTAACTCTTTAGTTCGGTTGCTTTCCCCAAGGATCTGGAAAGCAGGGGCAGACTATTTTCTCTCTGCTCCCTCCCACCTGTTGTGGGGGGCAGGGTGGACATGTAGAAATGCTGAAAGTTGAGATCAAAACCATCCATAACACTGAGGTCAATGCCAGCCCGCTCCCCAGCCGCCTGAGGAAGCCTTGCCTCCCGTGAGAAGTGCAGGAACTGGCCTTGGGCTTGGAGCGCATGTGCCTGTTCCAAGGCCCCACACAGAGGGGGCCGGCACTGTTCTCTGTCCATGGACCTCATCCTGGAGGCGTCTGCCTGCCTTCTCTCCTTCCCCAAGGTTCTTTCAATCCCTCTCTGAAGGTCAGATTCGGATTGCAGCATTGGGAACAGTGAGACGAGAGATCTGGTGTCTAAATCAAGCAATTGTTTCCTTTCTCAGGAGTGAATTATTTCTGCTGATTTCTACTTACCACAGTTCTATTATTTAGACGTTCCGGCTCAGGAACAAAGCAGAAGAGAACATTTCGGTGGTGATGCTGCCAGCAGCTTCCTGAGCCCTCCTCCTCCTCCTGAAGGCCCAGAAGGGGGCAGGGAGAAAGGGGCAGGGGAGGGAGGAGGGGCTTGCTTGCCCTCGGAAGGTGGGGAGGGAGAGGACCCCTAAGAGAAAGGTTTTCCTATTGCTACTTTCCCAGGGGTGGGTGTGCCCCAGAATGCTGACCAGCTCCCAAGCCCTAGGCATTACAGTTGTTCAAGAGTCCTGGTCATCACCCTCCCAAACCCATCATTATAAGGAAAGGTTTCGTCTTCTGCTGCCCCTGCTTGTGAGTCAGTCCAGAATGGGGACGTACCTTAGGCTTCCGCGGGTACCTGAGTGTTCAGGGGCTCAGGACCACTCCTCATCCTGGAAGCAACAGTTACCCCAACCTTAAACTGAGACTTCACCATACAGGGAAATCCTCGTCTCAAACATCTGGTTCACAGGCGTGCACGCACGCACGCGCATGCGCACACCCTGGTGCTGACACTGCCCCTTCCAGGGCCCCATCTGTCACCCTCGCCCAGCTCTCCTGAGCTGCCTTTCTCTTTATGGTCGCTGCAGTGTCTTAAACTGAGTCATGTCCCCACAGGGTCCTCTTCCTGCGTGTGTATCATTTTCCAAGCACTTTCCAACCATTATCTCATTTAATTCTTACGACCCTCTTGTTGGGAAATGTGTTCCTTTGTGCCCGATTTATGCTGGAGAGAGGCTCAGAAACGGGGAGGAAATTGCCTAGGATCACACCACTAGTCACAGGGCTCCCAGTTCAATCTAAAATCTCCTCTTGCGTCGGACTCTCAGCTTCTTCACTATAACTCTCAAAGAGGAGAATGCATATTACAGCATTTCAGGGTCTGTCTGGGGAGAGACAGGCCTGAAGGTCAGCTATTCACTCAGCACTCAAATTCTTCAGTAGAGGAATCCTTCCAGAATGCCTCCTCCATGCCTTCACTGTGCCGGACGCCGTGGGGACAGAGAAGAGTTGCAGAGAAAGTCCCTGTGGCCCCATGAGGTCCTTTCCACAGAGGGCAGGGGGCTCAGGAATCATCCCTGGAAAATTTCCAGAAGGTTGACATCGTGGGGGTGACTGCTCTGAGACCTCCCCATCCTAAGCAGCTGGGGAGCAGGGGAGGGAAGGGAGGAGGGAAGGAGCGTCACCTCAATGTCTGGCATAATGCTCCCCTCCAATAGTAACCTGACAAATACTTGTTTTTTATCATATTATAGAATAGAAGCAGGAGTTTCCACCCATATCAGGAATATGAGAGACTCTGAGGCAAGTCTTTCTGAAGAAGGGTTGGTCAGAAAACAGTCCTGCCAGGAAGGAGATCAGCCAGAGGGGTGGAGAAAGGCAGCGAGTCTGGGCAGAACGCTGCCACTAGGGGGCAGTGGCAGCTCACTCTTGGGAGCGAAGGAGCCTTGAGGTCCCATCTCTCTGGAGGAGCCAAAAGCAATCCTGCAGCTTTATAACTGTCCGTGCACAGAGGACCTGCAGGTGGACGCGCGGCATGACTTTTCACGTTTCATTTGACCCCGACAGTAGACTTGAGAGGCAGGCTGACACCGTTAGCCCAATTTGACACATAAAACCAGAAAGAGCCTTGTGTTTTCGACTCATCCCAGGTTGCTCAGCTAATAAAGACGCTGTGGGGACAAATGCTAGCGCCCCTAAGCCCCAGTTTGGCCTGACTCTGAGGCCTGTTTGGACATGGTGAGGTGGGCTGTCTGCTTCAAGGAAATTCTCACCATTATAATTATTCTTTATTGGCCATTCTCTTCATTGTTTGTCTATTCCCTGGAGTGTTAGGAAGAAGTAAATTAAAAAAGATTAAAATAGAATTTGACGATCAGGTACTTTGGAATAACCTTGAAAACATTTTGAATGAGGAGATACTCATGACTGACCACTCACTTCCCTTGAATTTGCTTCTTGTGATGTTTCAAGGTCACACACTGGTGACCTTGGAGAGTCATGACTGATCCCTCCAGCTGTCAGTCGATACAGAGGTATTTGCAGATAATGACAGACACGGAGGAGAAAGGTGCCGCAGCCTCTGCTGAGAACCAGAGCAAGTCGCCACATCCAAACTGACTGGCTCACCACCCAGAACTCCCAAGTCCACAGTGGTGGGCTTTATCCTGCCTCCCACTGCTTCCTGGAACATGGCACCTTCCCAGGCGGGGCTCATTTGGGAATGTGACTCATGCAACAGAGGTGAGAGATTCTTTTAACACATGGACACACAGCAAACATGTGAGAGGGGAGTCAGGTGAAACTGATCCCCGTAGACATCTTACCTGCAAGATCCAATCCTATCCCAACCCCACCCGGGGAGGGCTAGAGATAGCCGACTATATGCTGAACGTCGGCAGAGGGAGAGGGCAGAAAGATCTGAGGAAAAGATGCATAGGGTGAAAGGAGCCACAGGAAACAGAAGGCAGAGAAGGTCCAGCTGGAATGGGCTGTCTTCCTCCCTAGGAGGTTGAGGTCATGGGGAAGCAGCCAGAGATCCCGGATGAATGTCTCGCCTAACATCCAACTGTCTGCAGACTGTAAAGAAATTGCAAGATGCACACAAATCAGGAGACATGTGGTGTTACATTTTCTTCTGGATTCTGCATATGCATAGAGGGCAGCCCATGGTGAACCCATCACTAATGCACTGAACTCTGCCTCCTTCTGCCATCAATAGTGTCAAACTCAGGACACACCAGAGAGCTCTTCTTTTAGGTTTGATTCAGCCCTTTGATTTTGTAGATATTTGTGGAATACTCTCTGCCAGGTGAGATAGTAGTATCGAGGTAATAGGAGCATGGTTTCTACCCTTAGAGAGCTTATTACCACTGGGCAGTCCTGACATGTATCAGACCAATTTCCACCCCAGTGGAACAGGGTGGACACCATTGCAGAGACAGGCTTTGGGAGGACAGAGAGGGTCATCCATTTGCCGGTGAACCCAGGAACAGGTGCTCAGGGGAGGAGACTGTTTACAGGTACGGCTCAAATAAAAAGATGAGCACATCGCAGGCTGCAGGAACAATGCACACCGAGACATAGCAGGGTCTATTCCTGGAAGTACTAGAAATCTCGTGTCTTATTTTTAAAACAAATAAATACTAAAGTAGCAAGTCTTACACTGATTCATGCCTGTGTACCAGCCTGTCTCTATTGCCCCTTAATTTTGATTCCCTCCCTCCCACCATCATCCTGTGCCTACTCCATCCTGTTATCCAACTCCAAATTGGAATGTGTTATGAAATAAGTGTTATTTGTTCTCTGGTGGCCCCTTCTCCCATTCATTATCTGTCCTGTCATCCTTTCAAGGCTGTGCACAATTTGTTCCTTTCCTGCTTCACCAGTTGCATTTGGGGCTTCTCTCCCTCCTGTTCCCACTTCCCAGCCACAATGGACTTCTCTCTGTATCCCCAATAGGGGTGACTCCTTTGAACCCCAGGGCCTTTGCACATACTGTTCTTTTGTTTCTCTGACTTTTCCTTTACGTAATTTTTTCTCTTTCTAATTCCTGTTTAAAAGTCACTTCCTGGCCCTGGTCAGTGCCTCAATGGATAGAGCATCAGCCCAGTGTATGGACATCCTGGGTTCAATTCCAGGTCAGGGCACACAGGAGAAGTGAATATCTGCTTCTCCCCCCTTCCCTATCCCCCTTCTCTTCCTCTTTCCCTCCCCAGCCAATAGCTCAATTTGCTCAAGTGTAGCCCCAGGCACTGAGGATGGCTCAGTTGGTCTGATCATCAGTCTTAGGTGCTAAAGATAGCTCAGTACTCGAGCACTGACCCCAGATGGGAGTTGCCAGGTGGATCCCAGGGTGCATGCAGGAGTCTGCCTCACTATTTCCCCTCCTCTCACCAAAATTGCAAAAAAAAAAAATATATATATATATATATCACTTCCTGCCTTACCTGTGGTGACACAGTGATAAAGCATCTACCTGGACTGCTGAGGTTGCAGGTTCAAAGCTCTGGGCTCACCCAGTCAAGGCCCATGTGAGAAGCAACTTCCTGCTCCACCCCCATCTCTCTCTCTCTCTCTTTCTCTCTCTCTAAAAATCAATAAATAAAATCTTTAAAAGTTACTTCCTCAGAGCTAGGTAAGGTTCCTGTAACATGTACTTTCATAATGCCCTAAACTGTCCATAGCACTTATCACAATTATAATTATCTATGTTTGTTTAAAATCTGACTTTACTGCTAAAACATAAGACTCATTAGGACAAGATTGTGCCTATCTTGTTTATTACTGTATGTCCAGAACCTAGGACAGGGTAGGAGCTTAATAACCATTCGTTGATGCATGCATGAACGAACAAAGATCGATTCCCTTCCCTTTTTCACCGTGGCTCCTCATTGTCTAGTTGTCATTTAGCTATCTAAAAAGCTCGATCTCAAAATCTAATTAAATATAAAAGATAATGCAGACCAATGTGAGGTGAGAAAGAACTGCTCTGTCTTTGTGAGCACACCTCCCTTTTTCTTATATCAAACCCTCAAGGACCCCTGAGTTGGTGTATTTCCTGGCAGCAGCGGAGGGGGGCGCCTGCGAGGACACCTGGCCGCAGCTCCCTTTGCCAGCACCACCTGTGGACCAGACAGCGGGGGACGCTCCACCCACCCGTCATCTGAGGTGAGAGAAGGATGCTCCCTGAGGGGCATCGGCATCCCTTCTCTCCACTCGTGCTACCCGCTGAGTTCAGGCCCTCGTCCCCAAGCTCTCAGTCATGGCAAACTCCATCTCCTAGCTCCAGGCACACGTGGGTTTCCCACAAACACCCTTGCTTAGTAACCTACCGTGAGTGACTGTCCCCTGATGTTGTGGCCAAGTCCAGCGCTCCCTGCTGCCCGCTCAGACACCCTGCCCGGCCAGCCTCACTCTCCCGCCCCCTCCCCCACATTGCAGGGCCATCTTGTCACTTCCAGCAAGCATCGTGTGGGTTCCAACCTCCGTGTTTTTCCTAATCCCACGCCACCCACCACACCTCCCAAATCAGCCTACTCATCCTGAAGGCCCAGGCTGGCTTCCATGACCGTCTTCCGTGAACACGTTTCTGATGTCTCCAGCTCACAGCAGTCTGATTCTCAGGGCTCATCTCTGGTACCAACATGAGTTACCAGCACCCTACTTAGCTATTGAGGGACCTCTGATGGTTTTCTGAATTTTAGCCTTATCTTGTCTAATGGGCACAGAGTTGATGTTTAATAACTAACTATTTGGTTGAATGGCGGATTGGGGAAAATGTAAAGATAAAGTCACTAAAAGACTCGGAACCGAAGTTGCAGGCATGGGTGTGCATCTATGCAGGCACATATGTGTGTTACCATGTTCCAAAGCTCTCTTCCACCTCCTTGGGAAGCATTCCCAAATGCCCCTTCAGTTCTCTGGTCACCTGTGCAGTGAATCTTCTGCCCCTACTTGGCCTCTGATGTCTGACGTGTGGCCTGGTCAGTATTTGCCAGGATACCTGCCTTCTGGGCTCAGCATACAGAAGCAAGGCTTTTTCTTATGTCACCTGACATCGGCAGGACTCAGTTCTGTTTCCACAGCTGAGAGTTCACTCCTGGCTCTGTGGCTCGCCAGGGCCAGCAGTGTGCAGGTGGATGGAGGGAAGAGGATGGAGGAAGGAGGATTCTAGTGAGCTGGTGTTGATAGGCAGTTAGTTCCCTGCCTGATTCAAACTTGGACCAGGGAACATTACAGAGCATGGAATTGAGTGATTTGTCTGCTTGGCAGTAGAAGTTTATGGACAAGATGCTATTTGATGTAGATTTTTAAAATCAATAACATTTCCATGGGGAGAGACGAAGAAACGAGCAGTCTATATAGGTAGGTCAGCATAACCAAAGGTTAGGAACTTTGGAAATAAGTGACATGTTAGAAATCAGTGTCTCGCCTGACCTGTGGTGGCGCAATGGGATAAAGTGTCAACCTGGGACACTGAGGTCGCCGGTTCAAAACCCTGGGCTTGACTGGTCAAGGCACATATGGGAGTTGATGCCTCCTGCTCCTCCCTCTTTCTCGCTCTCTCTCTCTCTCTCTCTCTCCTCTCTGAAAATTGAATAAAGTCTTTTAAAAAATAAAAAAAAGAAAAAAAAAGAAATCAGTGTCTCATGTGCTGTGACTGAAGTGTCAGCTGAGTGGACGCAGAGACTCAGGGAAGCAGAGTTCGAAGCCAGATCTGAGAATGCCTTCAATGATGAGCTTAGGTGTGCACATTTTATTCAATAGGGGATAGATCTTTCCGAGGTGGCAGCAATGTGTTCTGTGGGGATAATCCTAGCAAGAATAAAAGTTGGAAGTGGTAGAGCATCAGCCTGGCGTGCAGGAGTCCTGGGTTCAATTCCCGGCCAGGGAAACAGGAGAAGCACCCATCTGCTTCTCCACCTCTCCCCCTCTCCTTCCTCTCTGTCTCTCTCTTCTCCTCCCGCAGCCAAGGCTCCATTGAAGCAAAGTTGGCCCAGGCACTGAGGATGGCTCTATAGCCTCTGCCTCAGGCGCTAGAATGGCCCTGGTTGCAACAGAGCAATGCCCCAGGTGGGCACGCCGGGTGGATCCCAGTCGGGCGCATGCGGGAGTCTGTCTGACTGCCTCCCATTTCCAACTTCAGAAAAATACAAAAAAATAAAAATAAAGAATAAAAGTTGGAGATAATGCAATGTTAGCACACATTCATTGATTACTTGCCATGTGCCAGTCACTGTTTTAAGCAAAAGCATTCTGTCCCATTCCACCCTACAAGTGTAGGAAATAAGTTCAGAAATTATCTCGTTTTACAGATGAAAAAACTGAGGCACAGGGAGCTTAAGCCACTTGTTCAAAGTCACCCAGGCAGTCAATGGATGATACAGGAGTCCAATCTAAAGCCCCTTTCCAGAGCCACTCTTCACTGTCCCCATAGATCACCTTACCTGCAGACCAATTAGAGCCTAATTTGTTACAATAGTACCTCAGAGAGGATGATGGCCTGAATTAATATTATAGAGATGAAATATTAAAAAGGCAGCATTTAGTTACCACCTTTTGTGTAAGAAATATATAATACATATATAATCATTTGCTTGTATCTACATAAACAAATACTGGAGAGATACATGAGGGCAGGGGAAGGGGAGGGGTGGGTGGGGCGTGGAGAGGGTGAGACACCCCAGTGCATGCCTTTTAATATAGTTCCAAGGTCTGACCCATATGAATGTATTTGTTCAAAAAACACATAAGTGATGTAAAATGAAAAAGCACAATTCTACTTCAAAGGGCAATTGGAAGTGCCTCGCAGCTGACTAGATCTGTAAGGCAGTAAGAGAGACAGCATGCCCAGGAAAGCGAGTGTTCAGGAAGACGAAAGTCCCCTAGCCTGGCTGGGAAGAACCCGAGGAGAGGGCTTTGAAGGAGGCACGGACAGCAGAGGACACGTGGACGTTGAGGTTAAGGTAGACAACCCAGACGGGGGTGTTGATTTGGGAAATTCCCGTGAAGATCCCATGAGTGGGTGTTAAGATTAAGGGGAATGTAGGGAATCAGAAGCAAGAAGGCAGAAGAGGTTCAAGGAAGCTACACTGAAGGTCAAGGGCAGGACGAGGAGATGAGTGTGAGGGACCAGAGGGGACCGAGTTTCCAAGGAGGGATGTGGCCTCCTACGGTCTAATCAGTTAGGACTGAGAAGATGGTAGGTTTGGGGATCAGAATGCTGTGCTTCTACAAACAGGGGAGAGGAAACATCAGATTTACTGGGTGAAACCATTCGACATAGGGTCCCCCTGTGGGACATCCAATGACTTCTCTGTGAGAGACATCAAGCCAGATACTGAGGGCTGTTCAGTCTCTACATTATTCAGGGTAGAAGCCCTACTGCTCAGGTAGGTGTTTTTAGACAACACACCCCAGCCACCGAGTGGTTAAGAGGGAAACTGAGGCAGGAAGACCTAGAAAGCTTCTTGGATTTTCTGTTGTCACCCCATTCAGGGAAATGGAAAGCTCTAATCTGATGTTTTGTTTTGCTTTTTATTTTTCCTCTCTCTTTCCACCCATCAACACAAACACAATTACATGCACGCACGCATACACACACACACGCAGCATCAAAGGGCCCCTTTGCAAAAGCATTTTTCTGGATCAGACTAAATGCTGCTGGGAGGGAGGGACAGTGGAGCAGAGGAAAGGAAGGAGAGACACCAGCCACCTAGCTACTTTTCCTCCCCTTTAAGGCTGCCTGGTTACGGTCCTGGGAAAGAAAACCCCTGCATTCCTCCCCTTTAATTCAGTTTATTGTTAAAGCGCTGGAGCAGCTAATCCTCACAGACCTGTAGGAGCTGGAGTGGGAGCACCAGGAGCACCAATTCTTTCTGAGTCCCTGGGTAAGGTGAACCTGTTTCTTTTCTTGATTTTAGGAGGTTCCCTTGCTTAGTGGGAGGCAGGTGGCTCCTAGACAGTGGGGTTGAAGAGCCACTTTTGTGAGCAACTTGGGTGTTTATTTCAGCCTCAGTCCCAGTTTTGCCTGATTCTTGTGTTGTCAAGGGTAAGTTGTAGCTGCCTTGGAAAATAAGTCTCAATGGGGGTTCAGGTGGGACCGCCATTGGGAGCCATCTGGCCATCACTTTGGGGTCGGCTTGAGTGGGAACCTCTTGGACTTCTGGGCAGGAAAAGGGGAGCCACATTTCTGTGGCCCTCCTGCAATGCCTCCTGCAGGCTGATTCCAGGGACAGTCCTCCTCGGGGCTCCGTGCCTGGGACAGCTGGGCCATCTGCAGGGTGTCAGGACCCCCCCTCGCATGCTGCACCCCTACCTCCTCCTCAGCCTTCATCTCTTAACCTCTCTGACCCCATCTGTCACATGGGGCAATGCCCGGTCTGCCTATCCATCTGGGTTGTGGTGAAGATTAGGACAGCCAGTGGGCAAAGAAGAGGTTTGTAAACAGCCTGTGGCTCTGCAACCCCATGGAAGGTGAACCAGCCTCAGCCACCTGGCAGGGTCCAGGGACAGGTTCCAGCTCCATGTCCCTGGCTACATTAGGATGGAGAACTCAGCCACCAAGAGCAGGAGGGATCTCTGTCGGTCACAAAATCACTCCTTCACCTTCCCCAGGGGTGCATCCAGCTCCATAGCTTTTAAACTTCCCTAGCTCAGTTCTCAGGTAAAGATGCTAAAAGGTCTGGATTCACCAACACCACCGCCAGCCACGCTGGCCCCTTCTCTCCACGTAACTTTGACGCACAGACCTTAACCCTGAGGCTCCCAGAGGCGCTGGCAGGGCTTGCGGGTCTGGCTGCTCTGGTTGCATGCGTGGCTGGCCGGCTGCTCGCTCTGGAGCCAGATAAATTGATCATGAGGAAAATCGCTGAGAAGGGTCAAGAGAGTGAAGCGGGTTCCGTTTGGGGTAAGGAGATGATCTTTTCCCAGACCAGAGGCTGGAGACAGAGCCTGGCCCCTGGCAGCCCTACTGATCCAAGCTTAACCAGGGGCAACAGCGAGACCCAAGAAGTGAGACCACAAAGTGCTTAGTAATACCGGATATGGGGACTACACCTCACAGTGGATAATGTGCTTTTTCTTAATCATCTTTAGGAAAAGTCCACCAGGCTCTTGAATCAAGTAGTATTTCTCCTCTAATCTAGATGAGACCACTGAGACGCAAAAAGGTTAAACGGTTTGCCTGGGGTTGCAAAGCTGGGTACTGGCAGTATCCACTTGATGACAGTAGCGTTTGAACCCAGTCACATAATCAGTGACCTTTCCTGATACTCCAAATAGCTACCATATGTGTGTGTGGGAGGGGGTGGGCGGGGAGGGGTGTGTTAAGAGCGCTCTTTAGAAAGAGGGGGTAAAACTTTGGGACAGAAGCCCCAGGTTAGAGTGAGAAAAGGTTTGGGCTGGATCAGGGAGAGCCTAGGCTAGGGCAGTAGATGTCTCAGGCCCCAGCCTCAATGCTGAGAAATCTCAGTGCTCCCAGGATGCAGGCTTTCCTCCATCCGCCGAACCATGTGTTTGGGCAGGGGAGGGGGTGCAGTCAGGTTTGGCAATTGCCAGAAAGCATCCTAAGGGTGAGGAAAGAGGCAACAGGTTACGTGGTAGGGGGACTAGAAGGCTGCCGTTGGCTGTATTTACCATCTGCTTGCTTTGGGGCATTTCGCTTAACATGTCTACTCCTCAGGACGCCCACTATAAAATGGGGTTCATTTTGAAAGGCAGCAAGCAGTGAGGCTGTAAAAGAGATAGATGATGATGCAGGTGAGGTGCCTAGCACGGTGCCCCACCCAGGCGATCAGCCCTGGGCAGGCCGGCCGGGACTGAACAGAATCCTAAGAGGAGCATGCCTCCCTGGCCCTGTCTCCCCGACTTACGCACGCACAGAGCCATAAATAAATTGTCAACGAGTGGCTGCGAGGGATGGGGCCCAGCCGCAGCCTGCGGAGCCCGCGGAGTGAATGAGCTGCAGGATGAATGAGGGAGGTGGGGCGGCTAAGTGCGAAGCGGCTGTGTGGGGCGCTACAACTGCAGGCACGCCACTGTCCACGACAACCGGGCGGGGGCAGGGGCGGGGCCGGAGGAGGGGCCGGGGCGGCTGCCAAAATGAACGCCCGTCAGCCAGTCCGTGGGGGTCAGAGGCCTGCCAGGGCTAGGATGATTGTCAAACCTGGTGTCCAGTGTCCTGGGACGGAAGGCTGGTCACGCAGAGCTTCTTGCCACAGCCACCCTGAGCCACCCTGTGCTGCCCCCTGCGCCCCCTCCCCCAGTGGAGATCGTGCGTCCACCTTCCGGGAGGCTCAGTAGAATGTCTGGCTGGGGTGCTCTATAGGAATTAGCTCCACACCTGTTCAAAGGAGGCACCTATTGCATGGGAGTTCAGCTCAAAGGCAGCGAGCGGGTTGCAGACACACAGAAGTAATACCCTTCAAAACTCCTTAGAAAAGGGCCTGGGGTGGCGATGAGCCCGTGAGAGAAAAACCAACACCAGCGGTGTTTCCTACAATATTGCAACAGATCTCTGTTTCCTTAGTTGAGCACCAGATGAGGTAGTTGGTTTGCATTTCTGGGCCGTGCTGTATGAAAATGTATATGTCTTGACACACTTCGGAATCACAGCAAGGAAAGAGGCTCACGCTGTGACAGGCAGAGGTGTGTGGGAGCCGCGACCAGCTGCGAAAACAGCCGTCACGTCTCCTGTCCTGCGCTCACCCCTATTTAAGTCAGGTTTCCCTCTCTCTCCCCAGTGCTTGGTGTTTAATTCCTGTGCCTGTAGGCTGGGCCCCCTGCACAGCTCATTAGAGGTTGCAGAGAGCTTTCATGCCCACTGATGTACTGGACTTCCACAGGAATGCTGAGCAATAGAGGTCAGTATTCCCATTCAGCAAATGAGGAAACTGAGGCTCACTGTGGTTAGAAACCCATTAAGAGTAAGTAGCACCCCCTGCTCTCTCCAGTGACTCCTGGGTGTTGACCTCTCAGGCACCAAATGAAACCCTAGAGAATGATCCTCATTTCCTAGGTGAGCGGCACACAATAAACCATCAGCGACATGTAAATTCTGGCTTGTCACTGCAGCAGGGGGCATCTGGTTAAACGTAAATGCGGATCTGAGCCTGAAATAAACTGCAGAGGCAATTGAGAAATGTCCTTCCTCAGTGATTTTATGAACAGAAACTGGCAAGCAGAGTTGGCCTCTGAGACGCAGGACAAGTGGGAGGGCTGGGGATGGACTCCATGTTCCTTAGAAGTTCTTTCCAGCCGGAAGTCTCCAGGAGGCTCTAGTAGCATGCAGGGCCGGGCTCTGGACAGCCGACCAGCCACTAGAGTTGTAGCCCTTGAATCAGAACCTGGTTCTGACAGCACACACAGCCCCAGCCGCGTGCCTGTGACTTCGTGAGGAGAGCAGGACTGTGAGTGGTGGCAGCAGGCTGCTGGAAAATTCATATCCTGCTCAAAAAATGGAGAAGCACAGAACATCGGAGATGGCCTAGTCCCCGTTTCTCAAAGTGAGCTCTGAGCAATCCTAGATTCTTCTAGGTAGCAGTAGGTGTTACAAAATAAGAGAGTTTCATAGTCTTTGGGAAATGCCAGGTTAAATACCATTAAGCAGGTGTCTTTAATAGTCCCCAGAACCTTTAATAAGCTACTGTGGATCATTAAGGACACCTGCTAATGGGCAGCAAATCTACTTTGTTCATATTCTCCTGGAACTAAAATTCAAAAAAAACAAACTTTAGGGAGCCTGACCAGGTGGTGGTGCAGCTGATAAGAGTGTCTGCCTAGGCCCTGGCCGGTTGGCTCAGTGGTAGAGCGTCGGCCTGGTGTGCGGGAGTCCCAGGTTCGATTCCCGGCCAGGGCACACAGGAGAAGTGCCCATCTGTTTCTCCACCCCTCCCCCTCTCCTTCCTTTCTGTCTCTCTCTTCCCCTCCCACAGCCAAGGCTCCATTGGAGTCAAGTTGGCCCGGGCGCTGAGGATGGCTCTGTGACCTCTGCCTCAGGCACTAGAATGGCTCTGGTTGCGGCAGAGCGACGCCCCAGATGGGCTGAGCATTGCCCCCTGGTGGGCATGCTGGGTGGATCCCGGTTGCGCGCATACGGGAGTCTGTCTGACTGCCTCTCCGTTTCCAACTTCAGAAAAAAAAAAAAAAAAAAAGAGCGTCGGCCTGGGATCCCAGATTTGAAACTTGAGGTTGCTGGCTTGAGCACAGTTTCATCCAGCTTGAGCGTGGGCTCACTGGCTTGAGCATGAGGTTACCAGTTCAAGTGTGGGATCATAGACGTGACTCCATGGTCACTGGCTTGAGCCCAAAGGTCGCTGGCTTGAGCAAGGCATCATTGGCTCAGCTGGAGCCCTCCCCCCAATCAAGGCACATATGAGAAAGCAATCAGTGAACAACTAAATTGCCACAATTACAAATCGATGCTTCTCATCTCTTTCCCTTCTTTCCTATCTCTCTCTCTCTTGCACTACAAACAAACAAACAAACAAATAAACTTCAGGAAAAACAATCTAGTCCAATCTCTTCTTTTCACCGAGGAGAGAGCTGGGAGCCCAGAGATGTATGGTGCCCTGCCTGGGGCTGCATAGCTCTCCGCTGCCCAGCCAGGAGTGGAGCCAGAACCTGAGTTCTTTCTTGTGTGCCTCTCAATCCAGAGCATGACAGAAAGTCCAGTATGGGCCCAAGTCCATGAACGGTGGGGCCCAGGCATGGAAACGCCCGACTATAGCCTTTCAGCCCCTTTATAACCAGGAGATTTACATACTGCCCAGCTCCTGTGCCCCAGCCTGCAGGCCAAGAGCAAATTCTTATGACAGATGATCCGATTGATAACCTCCTTCCCAAGACCCACAGGCCTTTCCGTGTCAGGCTCCAAAGAAATGAAAACCTATGGAAGCACAAGGCAGTCGTAGGGTGGCCCGATTCCTCAGAGGTGAGTGAGACAGCCGCCCTGGTCCCCCGGGAAGGCTCTGAGGTCTGCTCACCGGCCCGCGCAGCATGGGGAAGGCAGGCTGCTCTCCCCTTAGGTGGAGCTGACAGCCAGCCCCCGGGCCTGCAGGCTGCAGAGGCGATGTTCACAGATTCCCTCCTTCCCTGGCCCCATCTCCCTGGCTGTCAGTGTCCAGTTTAGGAGCAGGGCTGTGGGTTTGGGGAGCATATTGCATTGAGTTGAGCTGAATGCCTCTGTCTGAATTAAAACCTGCTGTTCCCAAGACTTTGGGACATCTTGTCAGGAGGGCTGACACTCTTAAGCAATTAGCCAGCTGATGGATTTAATTAGCGCCTTTAGTGCAGAATCATAAGTGATTGTGACTCAAAATAGGAAACGTTTGATAAGGAGGTTACAGGGAGGGCCTAGGGCAGTGGGGGGTCATGAGGTGGCTGGCACCTTCTGGGTATGGTGATGAGGAGGAGGAGGCCACTAAAGAGAGACCTCATTTGTACAGTTCTGTCCGGTGCGACTCTGCTCCTGTCATCATAGGGAGCCTGGGAAGGACTGAAAGACAGGGACGGCCCAAGGCAGAAGCATGAAGGGCACCTGCTTCTGGGCTCTCGGCCCAAATTCTCTCACCAGCACCTCATAAAGTCAGGCCAGACGGGCAGGGACCACATGGCCTGGTCCCAGCTCAGAGAGGGCTGCACTCAGGGCTATGCCCACCCCAAGGCTGTGTGTCCCACCCTCCAGGAAGAACTTTTCCCTCCATAGTCTTCTCCCAGCTGTGAAATTTCCCTCCAAGAGATCAGGAAGACGGTCCAAAAAATACCACTGAGCACTAGCAGGAGCCAGGCGCTGAGCTAGGCCCCAGGGAGACAGGGCTGGACTAGGTCTTGGTCCATAAGGAGTCACTGGTTAGTGAGAATATGACCTCAAACAAACACACAAGAGAATTTCAGATTATCAGATATGTGATGGAAGGCGGGCTCAAGCTCACATTATAGACTAAGGGGTGATGAGTCTAGATTGAATGGTCAGGGAAGGCTTCTTCAAGTGTCCTAGGGAAGTTCTGGGGACCAAGAACTGGACCTAGAGCCCACCCCAGGCCCTGTATTGTCTGTCCCAGAAGTGACAGTGATGGCAAAGAAGTGATACTTCTGTTCACAGTGAAAGCTTCAGAGAGGAGGTCCTACAGCCCACCCTTCCCAGGGTGCTGGGCTCCTTGCTGTTGCTCTCAAGAGCCATATCAAGACCACATCCCCCCACCCTTTGATACCCATCTTAAGTCCAACTCCTCTGCAAAGCAATCCCTGATCCACTCACCCTCCATCCGTCCTCCCAGGACTCCATCACTCATTCTCCTCATTCCCAAATACGGGCTGGACCCTCAGTATGTCCCAGCCTCAGTACCAGGCACTAGAGAGTCCGAGATGAGGAACGCTTGGCCCCTGCCCTTTAAGCTCTCACATTCTGGTGAGGGAAAGGGAAACCCACACGTAAACAATCAACCTATAGTCGACCTCTGAACCTTCTTGACCCTGACCCAATGAGCTCATTCATTTGCCAACTCCCATCAACTGGTCTGTGTTCTTAGGTACTTATTTATCTACCTCTGTTTCGTCTTTCCCACTTGATTGTAAGCACTTTCCAGGGCAGCCTCATCATAAAAATGTCTGTATTTGGTCCAGTGGGTATACAGGAGGTACTCAATAAATGCATGCTTAATGAAGGAGTGTTACCTCCACAACTCAAAGATAGTGCCATGTAACGAGGTCATTTCCTTTGCCAGGAGCTATTTTGCAGAATATTTTTTTCCCCAGAATATTCTTGAGGGTCTGGCCCTGTTGAGGAGGGACCAGACCCCTCCCCAAATGCAAGCACCCATGTGTCTCCTGCGCTGTGCGTGGGGGTCAGCTCTAATCCCAGAGAAGTCTACGGGGGCTGCTTCTCTACAGAGAAGTTTTGAAGCCCAGTAGAAATTATTACCAGAAACAGAGAGAGGTGGGAGTATTTTGGAAACAAGTGAGGGCATACTGCAGCTTCAGCCTTCTCAGAATGTGTTTCTTTTCCTCTGAAAGGGCCCTGAGGTTTCTCTGAGGTGGAGCAGGGGTGGGAATCAAGCAGGGGTTCAGATCTGGCCCCCCGACTTCTCCATGTAGCTCTGAAGATGGAACTGAATTGTTAGGATTGAGTGTATGGGAGGAGGGGTGGGCGGGAAAGATGTTTTCTTATAGCCTCACTTAGGCTAAGAATACTATGTTTTTAAGCTATTTAAGAGAGATGGGAAAGAAGGAACAGTGAGTACAGATCTGCTAATGAGGTGGTGATGCCTCCTGGAGAGCGAGCAAGCTGTCATTCCACGGGGGCTCCACAAGGGGGAGTAATGAATGCCCAGCTGAAGGCCAGAGCTGGAAAGAAGGCCTTGGATTGGCTACCTACCTGGAACAGCAGCGTAGGCAGCTCTGTTCTGTGGAAGAGGAGAGACAGAGAAGGGACACAAACTGACCCCATTGATTTGGTTCCTTTTAACGCCCACCGCTTCACCCCACATTCTTCAAGACTTTTCAGCTACCATATGTCTACACAGTAAGGAAGCATTTGGTCCAAGCCCAGGTGCCAACCACTCTGATAAGTGGAAGCTGCTAGATTTGGGGCTAAGAATCTGCAGCACGGTATCTGGCTAAAGATAGCCCTCTATTGTAATATTTCATCTTCCTCCAGCAGTCTCTGCCAGTCAGGGTCCGTTTGTCTCCACCTTGTAGACTGTGTCCTCAAAGGCCAGGACGCGTGCTTCCCTGGCTAGTGCCGTGGTCCCTCTGGGATGCCACTCTGTCAAAAGGGAGCCAACCAACACATGCGCCTGGAGTTACAGCACAAGCCACCAGATCCACACTTGGCTGTATGGAATGTGTGTTTCAGAATCAAACAGCTAGGTTGCAAATGTACACACTATACTAAAATGTGCAAAGAAAACAAGAGATCCTTTATTTCCTATAGGATCTCACCCTGCTAGGCAGCAATGGGAAACTTTGCATTTAAACTTGTTCATTATAACATCCCAGATTTAATAAAGAGTCTCATTTAGCGCTTTATAAAGTGTCTTTCAGGAGAACACAGCCTCGAAAGGGCGTTTCCTGCTCCTGTTCTAGCTCCAGGTGGCATTGTATGTGGTGACCTGGTTTTAGTACAGGAGAGAAGGGACTTACCAGGGACCTGGAATCCCAATTGTCTGGGATCTCAAAAGAAGCTGACTGGTGACCTCTGAGGTGTGACTGGCTCCATCTGGCCTGTGGAATGTCATGCTGACACCCTCCACAGAAGGCCTCAGCCCAGCCATTTACTTCCACCTGAGACTCCCTGATTGTCATCATCTCTTTCTAGACCCCAGGTGACATTCCCTCTAGCAGCAATATATGCCCTCACCAGGGCCGTGGGTAGAGGTAGAGGGGTGCTGATAAATGTTTAACATCTGGTTATCGGACGGTAGGGGGAAGAGAGAGGAGAAGCCTTGGTTGTAGCATTTGTCTGTTGCCATGGTGTAAATACTCCCACCATGCCCCATTTCACACTAACAACATGAGGCCACTAAACATGGATCCAAAAAGAAACATGTGCAGTCAGCTGTCAGGAGCTAGTACAAGCTGCTGCAGCCCCACACAGGCCCCGGGGAACTTCCACAGTCATGCAATGCCATCGCTCAGCAGTCCCTCTGGGCCTGCCCCATCATTACTTTCTGCCCTCTTAGATGTGGCTGCAGCCAGAGAACCCCCTAGGCTTATATCCTCCCACCAACAGGGGCCTGGGTAGCCCCCTATCTATTCCTGGATGGGTGTTAGCAAAGATGTGTGCTTCTGACAACTACACCATTTGTCTCCGCATCTTGTCCCCAGGACCCTCTCGGGCCAAAAGTATCAGTCTTTCCATGCCTGTCCTCTCTGGCAAAGGACTTCACTTGTGTCATATCCTTCTTATTCCCAGGGTCTAAGCCTCACAGTGACGTCTTAATGGCAGAAGAGGTTTCCTTCTATATTATAGAAATTATTTTATGACATGAGTCCTCCAGATGGGCACCACCAAGAATGAGAAAACATCAACTTAATATCCCCCAAATATTATCTCTGTTACAACTGTTTAATATGAATGATACAATATGCTAAGTCTCTCCAAACACCATTTCTGTTTACTCTTCACCAGAACCAGAAGATGAATTAATGGACTCAAAAGTTATCAATCTGTTTAAGGCAATTTAGTAACTAGCATAGATAGATTTAAACTCAGTCTGACCTCCTAACCTCTGCCCTTTACCTAATGCTACACTGTGGAGGCACAAACTTTCTCTTTGTTCTAAATCTATTATAAGACCCCATGGATTATATTGGCTTTTTTTTTTAATGGGTAAGGGGGGGTATTACCTAAGACATACAGCCGTTAGACACACTTTCCTCCTTCTCTGTCAAGTCCAAGAAGTCTGTGGGAGAAGGGTGCTGGCAGAAATGTGTCTCACCCACCACCCCCAGAAACTCAGCACCCCTCCATCCAGCTATACTCGGGTAGCTGGCCAGAGTGCCTAAAGGAACAGAATCCTTCCAACCCACCCAGTCACACTCCAAGAACATGCTTGTCTCTAGTAATTGTGACTTCAGAAAGGGCACCATCACCCCGGGATGTTTCTACCGGAAGCATGAGTCAGTCTAGACTCCTCCCACCCCACCATAGACACATCACCGAGTATCACAGAACATTGGACCTCCAGAACATATCCCGGGTCCACCCACTTCTCTCCTTCCCTGCCACCATGGTCCAAGCCACTGTCATCTCTCTTTTGTAGGTTTCTGCCCTCTACCTAGCCTCCTGCCTCCTCACTCCCCAGGGAGGCAGGGACATCATCTGTGCTGTCCATCAGGACATATCCAGCACCTGGCATATCATAGGTGTTGACCACTGAATATGGTAACTTCAGAGCTCTGATATTAAAGCTAGGACATGAGTCGGGTCAGATTTTAATGAATAACTATTTTCCCAGCACTGTGCTATGTGTGGAAGGAGTTACAGAGGAACACATGCTCATTCGTCTAGCATCCGTTCATTTAATCTGGAACAGGTGAGAGAGAGATGGGAGTAGGACGGCTGGCACTGGGGCAGGGGCAGAGCTGGGGTGATAGGAAAGGAAGTTGGACTGACCCTGCAATGTGAATAAACACCCGGGGTATCACCTGGTAACATGGGAAATGGCTCAGCTCAGCAGGTCCCCTCAGGATGGATAATCCCATGTTAATCTATCCATGTATGTTATTGCCCTTAACTGCATATATGCAAAGTAGAGTCTCCACTGCAGAAGAGCCTCTGAACTCCTTGAGCGTGGCAGGCACAATGGGCATGAGGTGGGAACTCAATAAATTTGTTGCGGTAATTTACATAGCAAGTGGAGAGAATAGTCTCATCTTTGCCAGTTAGCCAGGTTGTACTCTTCATCCTAGTTGTTCAATTCTTTTTGCACCTTATCTCATCCTACCTGAGAAATCCGCTGACAGACCCTTTCTTCCCTTCCTTAAACAAAGCGTCCCCGGAAACTTCAACTCTGGAGGCGATGGGTCGAAAGGAAGAGGATGACTGCAGCACCTGGAAGAAGCAGACCACCAACATCCGCAAAACCTTCATCTTCATGGAAGTGCTGGGCTCGTGAGTGCCGGGAGCGGTGTGGGGCTGGGTCGCCTGGGTGGGGGTGGGGTGGGGAAGGAGTTGTTTCCGGCCAGCAGAGACCAGTAAATTGGGACGTTGTCTTGGCGCGCCTAGGGACCTAAGGAGGTGGAGCAGGGCTTCATGGGGGAGAGTAGGGGACGCTGCTTTAGGGGAGTACACACAGGAGTCATTTCCATACCCTGCAGCCTCAGGGAACACCAACTCTTCCCGGGCTTCCACCTCCTGACCCACGCCAGGCCCCGCCTACCTCCCCCTCTCCACAGCTGTGCGTTCTTGTCCTGGTTGGAGGGAAGAGACTTAATGAGCACTTCTGGAGAGGCAGTGACCCTAGAACTTTCGGGGGCCTCCTCACCGGACAGTGAAAGGTCAACCCCACCGTCGACTATAGATGGAAGGAAACGAGCTTTGAAGGTGGCCCAGAGCTGGATCAGCTCCTACCCACCACCATCTCTGCCCCATGGCTAAAGGCTGTGCTGGAAAATCAAATTCCACTGCAGCACACACACCCCCACCTCCCGCCAGGCGCAGGTGCGGGGAGCTCCCCACTGAGTCCCGCCTCTCCTGTGGGAGGGCACCGCCTCCAACGCTGGCTGGCACCACCTCTGAGCCACTGAGCCACCGGCTCCCAGTGCCTCAGAACCCCAGCTGGTCAGCTAATTAGTCTGGGCTAATTGGGCCGGGGCCTGGGGAATGAGGGGCAGTGAGCGGGTTGTCCAGTTAAGCAAGCTCTCCCTTTGGCCAGCTCGAGCTAAGTTTAGCTCCCTCTGTCTTGGCTAAGGGGCAGTGACCTCAGGCAGAGAGGTGGCCACCCCTGCTGTGGACGGAGAGGAACCAGGCTCAGCAGAGGAGGCCTCTGGACCCCCCTGCCCAGGCAGGGGTCGGGCTCGGTGCACGCAGGATCCCGGCAGCGGTCCCGTCCTCAGAGCACTGGCCCTCCATCAAGGGCCTTTGCCAAGACGGGGGTGGCTAGAGAGGGGTTTTTTGGCAAAAGGGAGAGGAACAGGACTCATGAGTGAATCATGAAACAGTTTGCTAAGCAGCCCAAAAATCAAGAGAAGGAGGGAGAAGGAAGCCTGGCTTGACAGAAGCCCGTTCACCGTCTACTTAGACTCGTGCTGTGGGACTGTCAGAGACGGATACACGGGGCCATCACGGAGCTCAGCAAATCTGCCACAGCAGCTCCGAAACCCAGGGGACGGCCGTGCCACCTGGGCAGCTCGCCCTCTAACTGTGAAAATGTTTACGTAAATAAGAGGTGAAATAATAGTACAGTGACCACCGACACACCCACCTCCTAAATGCAGCAATTGTTAACACTTCGCCACATTTGTTTTACACACACACACACACACACACACACGCATGCATGCACACTCGCTAACTGATTTGTAAACTAGTTGCAAGCATCATCACACATGGCTTCTGCATCCTTCTGCCTGCCTCTCCTAAGAATAAAGGCATTGTCTTCTGTATCCACATCATTTTCACACTCAAAAATAATAATAACTTCCTATTATTTTGTTTTTGAAAAATTCAGATTCCCTGCCCCAGGCTTGCTAAACTGGGATTTGGGAAGCTGAGACTCAGCAGCCAGGAATCTGTATCTGTATTTTTTTTTATTTTTTTTACAGAGACAGAGAGAGAGTCAGAGAGAGGGATAGATAGGGACAGATAGACAGGAAAGGAGAGAGATGAGAAGCATCAATCATCAATTTTTTATTGTGGCGCTTTAGTTGTTCATTGATTGCTTTCTCAAACGTGCCTTGATCATGGAACAACAGCAGACTGAGTGACCCCTTTGCTCAAGCCAGCGACCTTGGGCTCAAGCTGGTGAGCTTTGCTCAAACCAGATGAGCCCACGCTCAAGCTGACAACCTCGGGGTCTCGAACCTGGGTCCTCCACATCCCAGTCTGACGCTCTGTCTACTACGCCACCGCCTGGTCAGGCTGTACCTGTATTTCAAGTGCTCCTGGCGGCTCTAACATAGCCAGCCCCGACTGATTTGGCAGAACCGAGAGGACAAGACAGGGTCAAGTCACTGTTGCTGCAGTTAGGGCTGAGGAGGTGGAGTTAGGTGCTCAGGAGGGGGACAGGCGGCCCCACAGTGCAGCTGAGGGGGAGCAGTGGGCAGGGCAGACTCCCCCATTCAGGATGCACCAGAACCCCATGGCCAAGTCCTCGTCTTTTTAGCTCTCAGCTCCTCTGCAACAACCCACCCGAGAGGGTAAGCTATTGCTAAATCTTCCCAGACACCACCCACAATTCTAGGGCCCTAGGACAGCATAGGGACACTGGGTAAAGCCAGTCCATAGTTGGAGGTATGTCACCCAGGCCTCCGCCTTTCACTGCCCAGGAAGAGATTTTTCTCCATGGTCCCGGCCCTGACCTCGGTACCACCCAGGCTCCCTGCAAGAGCGGAGAGAGCTATTCAGAGCAGGAAATGAAAACTGAGTTCTATTCAAGCCAGGACTCCTGGCTCTGAAGGCTCTACCCCGCTTGCCTTCTGACCCAAACAACCTTGATTGCTCAAAACTGGCTCCCTGCTCCCCAATCTGACAGATGGCACAATTAAGTCTTCTCATCCCTCTCCTTTGTCCCTGCCCCTCCCCCCACAGCCTGGGGCAGAATCATTTCAGATTGCCACAACAGGTGCCACTGACACACACCCGATGTAAAGGGCACCCCAGGAAGACCTTAATTTAATCTCATTCCACAAGAGGACTCAGAGTGAGCGACAGCTTTGAAATGAGGGGATCGTTCCTGTGTGATTGTAGAGGTAAAGGTGAGAGAAGAACTCAGGGTAGATTGTAAAATGTCACAGCTGGAAGGAATCGCAAAGGCCAGTGGTTCAACTCTCCGTTTATAGATGAGAACAGTGGCGTCTCCGCGCTACCTGCTGTTCCGCATCTCCATGCTTTTTCTCATGCTTCTTCCCCCAGCCCCACCTGAAACATCACTTTCAAGTCCGTGCCCCCCCCCCCCCCACCCAGCCCACTGGACTCTCATTCATTCCTTTAAACTGAGTTCAGGGTGTTCTTAAGTCAGACAGCCATGAGTTATGTCCTCCTCAGCTATCCCAATGGTCACTCTGTACACATTAGGGAAAAAATCACCCTTTTCTCTAGCCTGCTGTCTGCTGAGGGGAAATGCAGTAATTACCAGATGAAAATATACAGTGGCTCCAAGGTGAATGGCAGTGCCGGAATCGCGCCGGCACAGCCTGCCCAACCATAGCAGAGGTCGTGTCTTAAGTGTCCGTTGCCCTTGATCTCATAGTACCTCCTGCTTCTCTGAGTGTGTCTGTCTCTCTCGCTAGAGTCTAAGCTAGACTCAAACTGATCCTAGAGCCTGACACAGAGGTTCTGTCAGCACAACAAGTATTTGCTGAATGTCTGGTAACATTTCTCACATATTAATTGCTTGCTTGTCTGTGTTCTTCACCAGTCTACAGGCACCTCAGGTGCAGAAACGTATCCCTTTATCTGCAGTGCCTAAGACTCAGCAAGTGCTCAATAGGTCTTGATTAAAGGAATGAGTGAGTGAATGAGTGGACAAGCTCTGAAGGCTCTGATTCACTCAGTTCCCAGTGCAGCTGGGGGAAACAGGAAACTCAGACACAGGAAACACCAAGTATTTTCTGATGAGGATTCTCAAAGTCCTTTCACCAAGTTGACTGCTGGCGGGCCTTCATTTCGGAACACCCACCTGGCAGGGAGAGCATGATTCAGCTGTTTCCTCACTGAAACTTTATCTCCTACTGGAACTTCTCCCTAATGGTATTCAGATAACAATAATAAATATAGTATCTAATACATGTGGTTTAATAGATGTCAGGAATACTTTTAAGCACTTTTGTTAACTTATTTAATCTTGTAAACAACCACGTGAATCAGATACTGTTGATAGTCACACTTTTCAGATAAAGAAACTGGGTAAATAGAAGTTAACTGTCTTGTCACCCAAAAAGCTGGGATTCTAACACGGGCAGTCCGGCTCCAGCACCTACTGCTAGCTAACTGCTGTTCTGATGCCCCCCTTCAAACCAAGAAGCCTGGGATTTGGAATCCCACACTGCGTCTCTATTGGGTTCCATCCCTTCTGTCTTCAGACTCCTGCCCTGAGCTGCTGGGCTCTGTCCTCCACTCCTCCAGATGCTGCTGAATGAGGAGACACTCAGCACTCCTCTCTTACCTCTGGTCATTGGTTCAGGGTGATTATTACCATCTATGGCACATACAGGGGTCTCTTCTCACTCACTGTGTCTGAGTCCTGTCCCCAGGTGCTACCTCCAACTGCCACTCTGGTGTGCCACACGGTGGCATTTGGGGGGAAGAAAAGTAATTTGACTCTGTCTGCAGTGACCTTTCTTTAATGGATTTGCCAAGAGAAGGAATCTCTCCATAGCAGAGTCTCTGGGAGTCCTTCCCAAATGATAGATCCAGGAAATAGCACCTCCTAGTTCCTAAGTCTGTAGGAAAATCTTTTCTTTCTCACGTGATGAATGGACACAAGAAAGGACACAATGGCGTGTCAGATAGGTTCTGCTCATCGGGTGCCCACGAGGACAATGGAATGAGTTACTAGCCACATCTTTGCCTTATTGACCCTTCGGTTTTGACTCCAGCAATGTTCTCCCCCCGGGACTCATTGTTGCCTCCTGGTGTCTTCTACTCAGAGGGGCTTTTTCAGAAGTTTTCCTGGTGAAGCAAAGGGTGACTGGGAAGCTCTACGCCCTGAAGTGCATCAAGAAGTCTCCAGCCTTCCGGGACAGCAGCCTGGAGAATGAGATCGCGGTGTTGAAAAGGTGCGTGGGTCTTAGGGTCGGAGGCAGATTAAGGTCAGTTGAGGCCCCGGGCGCCAAAGAAAATATTGGGCCCCTTACATTAGAAAAAAGTGTAAAGTTGGGGTTTTGCAGGGCCCTTCAGAAGTCGGGGCCCAGGGCGTGCACCCTGTGCGCCCGCCGTTAAATCCGCCTCTGCGTAGGGTTGGTCGAGTACAGCTGAGGGATCACAACATTTCCTTCATAAACTACCTTCAAGAAGGACTGGGGCTGGATTTTCACACCAAAAGGCATTGCTCCCTTCGAGTTAGCTAATGGGTCAGTTTGATTAATCAACTAAGTTTAGCTAGACAGCTGTCTTGGCTGAATTTTTTTTTTTCGCAAATTATCTAGTGAACCAACAGATAGCTGAGCTGATTTGTGCACATAGACAAGAGGGTAATTATCTCAAAGGAACGAAAATCAATTGAGGGCTATCCCCAGGAAGAATTGATAATTAAGAAAGCAGCCTAAGACTTGGAAATCAACCTCAATTTGCTCCAAATCAAATGTAAGGTTAGCACCCCAAGCATCACCATGGAGGCTACACTAGCCAATCATAATGTTTCCAGCAGGATGCATATGACAAACCCTTGTGGCTCTCCTTTGGTGTGCCAAAAGTATAGTAGGCATCAGGACCACAAGACTGAAGCCAACAAAATTCCTTACACTCAGGAGCTCACACTTTCTGGGTAGGGACAGAGGTACTCATAACAAACTCTGTTCTCATGAGATGGGAGCCACATCAGCAGAGGACAGAGTTTGAAGGAGACAGGGATTCACTTTGCTTACCTGTGTTTTTTTTATGAGTTATGGATCATTAGGTATATTTTCAAAGAAGAAGAACCTTTGACGGATGAGTAGAATTTTGTGGAGACGGGAAGGGCAAGGCAAAAAAGGAGTTCAGACCAGGAATAGTGTATGCTTTAATATAGAATCATGGAGCTGCAAGCATGGTGAGGAAAGAGTTAGTATTGGAAGCCCCTGAACTCAGAGTGAGCACTGTCAAGGGACAGGAAATGAAAAGAAAGTGGCCAAGTGGGACCTGATTCTAAAGGGTCTTGGCTGTCGCGATAAAGACTGTTGGCTTTATTCTGTGGGCAAAGAAAAGTCATCAAAGGATTCGATGATTGACATAATCAGATTTCTATTTTAGAGCTCTCCCTCACAAGCATGGTGAAGGATGGATTGGGGGATGCCAGCATGGAGGATGGGAGACCAAGATTTTCTCAGTAACCTAGGCAAGAGATGAGGATGCAAGCAAAGAAGCGGCAGGATCACGTCATGGCAAGAAGACCGGGGTTAGGAGGAATTGCAGAGAGAGAAGTGATTGGGTTTGGGATTGGCTGGTAGGACGGTAAAGAGAAAAGCATTAAAAATGACTCAGACTGAGTGATTAAGTGGACGGTAATATCATCACTTGGGAGAGAAAACAAAAAGGATATGTCCGCTTAGAGAAAATAGAAAGAAATTGATTGGAGCACACTGAAGATTAAGTATCCACCTATCTCTACAGGAGGGTGTCTGGTAGGATGTTAGCTATAGGTCTCAGCTCCAGGGAGATTAAAGCCGAGATACTCCAGACTCATTGAAAGCAAGGACAGTGGTGGTCCTCCTTATTATTGCATTATATCATCAGTCCCTAACAGTACGGATAAATAAATAGCCCAATAAACATTTGTTCAGTGAGTGAATCATCAACAAATTAATGTTAGCTTTGTCAGCTCATATGGATAATTGAATCCATCAGGTCACCACTGCATGGGGTCTATATTTTTAGAACTGTCTTAAAGATGATAGGTATTATTAATTATGTGTTCACTATTCCCCAGGCACTGTATTAAGTATTTGGCATGCTTTTTGCTTCTAATACAGATATAACCCTATGAGAGAGATGTACTTTGGAGACAAGGAAAGTGAGGCTTGGAAGGTTTGAGTTAAGCCAGCCAAAGTTACCCAACTGATGAATGCCTGAGCTAGATTCGAACTCAGACCCAACTGACTTAGAGGCTCAGTCCTTAACCTCTCTGTGTTACACAACATGAGTAAAACTTCCTAGAAATCTTCCTGCTGGACAGCCATGCATAGAATTGCTGTTTGGAAAGCCAATCCTATCAGCTAACATGATTATCCTGCTTGCCTCAGCCTCTGAGTAATCCCAGACAAAGGTCATGTAGGGCAGGGTTCTCAACCTTGGGACTACTGACATTTTAGAGCAGATAATTCTATGTTGTTGGGGCTGTCCTATGCACTGTAAGATGTTTAGCAGCATTCCTGCCTCTACCAACTAACTGCCTGTAGCATCTGCCCTGCCTCAGTCATGAGAATCAAAAATGTCTCTAAATGGCCCTGGCCGGTTGGCTCAGCGGTAGAGCGTCGGCCTGGCGTGCGGGGACCCGGGTTCGATTCCCGGCCAGGGCACATAGGAGAAGTGCCCATTTGCTTCTCCACCCCACCCCCTCCTTCCTCTCTGTCTCTCTCTTCCCCTCCCGCAGCCAAGGCTCCATTGGAGCAAAGATGGCCCGGGTGCTGGGGATGGCTCCTTGGCCTCTGCCCCAGGCGCTAGAGTGGCTCTGGTCGCGGCAGAGCGACGCCCTGGAGGGGCAGAGCATCGCCCCCTGGTGGGCAGAGCATGGCCTCTGGTGGGCGTGCCGGGTGGATCCCGGTCAGACGCATGCGGGAGTCTGTCTGACTGTCTCTCCCCGTTTCCAGCTTCAGAAAAATACAAAAAAAAAAAAAAAAAAGTCTCTAAATATCGTCAAATGTCCCCTGAAGGACAAAGGAGCCCTGATTGAGAATCGCTGATCAAAGGCATCCCATAGAGCTGAGCCCCCAAATGACCATCTGCTTCCTCACGATACCCCGGAACAGTTATTTTGCAACGTGTCCTCCATGGTTACCCACGAGGAGGCCTCGCTAACCTAAGTCCCTCCTGTTGTAGTAGCTTCTTCCTGCCATGTTTCTGAAAGAAACCTGATTACCCATGTTGTAGATGAGCCTCGTGGCCAATGCTCCCGTAACCTTCCTCGGGTCTTTTAACTTTCTCTTTTGATAAAGTTGAAAGAGATGACTAAATTAATGATGAAATGTTTGTTTCATCATTTCCCTGAAGGCAAGATGATCAATTATCTGTTCAAAAATATGGACTGAACACCACTCTGGGAACCTTGTCTCTGTAATTTCTTTGCGACTGCCCACGTACTAGGCAGACGCCCCGAGGACCCTCTCTTCTTAAACGTTGCCGTCACAAGTCTCTAACAGAAGTAAGAGTCCAGGGGGCTGCCTCTGCATTCTTTGTCTGGAGGACCTAAATCACATGCCTTTCACTGTGACCCTTGCTTCCCCCCAGGATCAAGCATGAAAACATTGTGACCTTGGAGGACATCTATGAGAGCACCACTCACTACTACCTGGTCATGCAGCTGTGAGTGAAAGGGGACCCACGCCCTACACAGCCGTCCCATGGGGCCTCGGAGGCCAAGAGGAGGCTGGGTGGTGGTGAGGGAAGGATGATGCTTAAAAGACAAAATCAAAAATTAGTTCAAGAGGATTTGAAATGCCCAGGGTCCTTCTAGAATCCATATGCCTCTGGATACAGCCATGTTCTCTGTGGGCCAAGGGATAAAACTAGGGTTGATTGTTGAGTTGATTTTTTAAGTTGTTGGAATATTTCCTACCAGTCAGCAAGTGGCTGTGACCCCAAACCATCCATCCCCCTGTCCCAGCCCCTCCCCACAACCCTACAGCTGAAAGGGCAATGCCTGGCCAGCAGGGGCCTCCAGAACCCACCCCTGGCTGGAGTCCCTTTTGACCAGTTATGTTCATCAAACTGGAAATGTTTATCATCACTCCAGGGTAAAATTCCTATAGGACTAGAAGCTACAGATAGATTGTAATTCAATATAAAGAAAGATTTTCTCAAAAGGGAGTTACCTAAAGTTAAAAACAGGCTGTGATTGTGTGTCCATGTGTACGATGAAATGTTGCCTCATTAGAGGTCTCCCCATCATTGTCATATCCCAATAAGAGTTGTGTCTGAGAGTGACTCTGTAGGGTTGGTCAGTGCTCCCGAGGACTCGGCACTGTGCTCAGAGACACTCTATTTATAAAGTACCCCTCTCTCTCTCTCTCTCTCTCTCTCTCTCTCTCTCTCTCTCTCACACACACACACACACACACACACACACACACACACCACTCTGCCATCTCAGTATAGCTGGACACAATATTTTTGACAGGCTAGTCCTCAGAAACTTTCATGAGCTTACTCTGGCCTCAGTAGCCTGTTAACCCCTGGGCTCGCCTGAGGCCCAGTGAATAGGGTGGCAAGCAGTAAGGTTGAGGTGGGAGGCAAAGCATCACTAACAAGTGAGCAGAGGCCTTGTAGTACCTAATGAAGCCAGTTCAACGGGATGAACACACAGTCATTCAGATGGCTAAGGGGAGGCAAGAAGGTGAGAAGAGTCAGAAGTCACTGCAGAACCACCAAACCTCCTAGAGCACCAAGTCCAGGACCCAGGAGGCTCCGAGTCTGGAAATGATAGTGTGGACAAAGAACATCTTTCTGATGGGTCTCCCACTCCTATAGCAGAGCCTAGAGCTTCAGGACAGAAACAAAAGGAATAGTTCTACACCCTTAGTCCTGCATGGTATGCATATCCACATCCCACATCACAGGACCGTGGGAAGGAGATTGGAGACCCTGGCTCACCATTGAGTAGCCTGGGATGTTCACCCCAGAGAAGGCCTCAGAAGAGCATTTCACAGTCTGTACATACTTGAAAAAATTCATAGGAAAGAATGTTATTTTTGTTATGTGTGGGAGAAAAACAACGGTGGGATTGGTGTCTGCTGGTAGAAACTACAGGGAGTTGGGTTTCATCATGTAGATAGCAATATTAAGATGACAAAAGATAAAACAATCTGTCTTAGGAGGTCATGAGTTCACTGCCACTGATATGTGTTAGTACTTACAAGAAAACTTGGCAAAAACAGTGTAGTATTCAAAAGACAGAGGTCAGACTTGATCTTAAAGCTCCCCAAAATCCTAAGATACCATACCATGTGAGCCTTAAACTACCGCTACAGCTCTACCCCACAATTTCACCTCTAAGTGGTACAATTTTACAAAATAAGGAAAGAATCCCAACATACATGCAGAATTCTCATCTGTACCTTCTCTTTGCCTGTTTCAGTTTCATGTCTCCCTCTCATCGTTCCTTCTTTCCTGTGTCCTAGACAGGAGGGAAGACAGATAAGAAATGTGTCCAGCCTGACCGGGCAGTGGCGCAGTGGATAGAGCATTGGACTGGGATGCGGAGGACCCAGGTTTGAGACCCCGAGGTCGCCAGCTTGAGTGCGGGCTCATCTGGTTTGAGCAAAGCTTACCAGCTTGAACCCAAGGTCACTGGCTTGAGCAAGGGGTTATTCGGTCAGCTGAAGGCCCACGGTCAAGGCACATATGAGAAAGCAATCAATGAACAACTAAGGTGTTGCAACAAAAAACTGATAATTGATGCTTCTCATCTCTCTTTGTTTTTGTCTGTCTGTCCCTATCTATCCCTCTCTCTGACACTCTCTCTCTCTCTCTCTCTCTCTCTCTCTCTCTTTGTCTCTGTAAAAAAGAAAGAAAGAAAGAAAGAAAGAAAGAAAGAAAGAAAGAAAGAAAGAAAGAAAGAAAGAAAGAAAGAAAGAAAGAAAAGAAAAGAAAAAAGAAATGTGTCCACAGAAAGGAATTACTGGCTTCCTGTGAAATTTAAAGAACTTTTCCAGGGAGAGGTCCATGGTTGGCCCAAAGGAAAAACTAGTGATATCATTCCAGACACCTGAAGGAGGTATTCTGACACTGGAGTGACTAGTCCTCCAGGCACAGTCCAGGGGTACCTGTCTGTTCTGCCGCTGTGTCCCTATGGCCACAAAGCAAACCTTGACCTGAAATGAGAGCTGGATTCCTGCCTTTGCCCCTGTGCCCACAGTGTTTCTGGTGGGGAGCTCTTTGACCGGATCCTGGAACGGGGTGTCTACACAGAGAAGGATGCCAGCCTGGTGATCCAGCAGGTCTTGTCAGCCGTGAAATACCTCCATGAGAATGGCATCGTCCACAGAGACTTAAAGGTGCCAGGGCAGAGCCCTCGTGGGGGAGGGGCTCTGGGCAGTCAGAGCTCTGCGAATGAGAGGGCTGGACTAGCTCACTCCTACGGCCCTTCCTGCCCTTAGATTGAACAAATCTTGGATAAATGAACAACCATTGTTAATTTGTACCTAGCCTTTTCCTGAACTTTTCATTAGGCCTTACCCTATTTGGATACCAAGATAATCTCCAGGTTTCTTGGACCCAACCACAGTCAAACTCAAATGTAACAAGTACTTCTTGAGAGTCAGCATTGCACCAGGCACATACCAGAATTTAGAGAGGTCAGAAACAGTTAACCAAGGGTTAATGCCTTCAAAAAAATAATCTTACAGTAGTTGGGAATGAGGGGAGGGAAAGACTCAAACATTAAAGTTAATAAAGCTAAGCAAAGTCAAGGTCATAGCAAAATACAGAATAGGATGCAGGTACAGATAGGATGATGCAGGAGGCAGGAATGAGGGAGAGATGAGCCTGCCTTTGAAGTCAGGAGCCCATGGTGCCTCTTCCTGAGACATGATATGTCAGCGGGGAGGAGAGAGATGTGTGTGTCAGATGATTTTATCCTACACTATATGACATTTCTCTTCTCCCGCAGCCTGAAAACCTCCTGTACCTCACCCCTGAGGAGAATTCTAAGATCATGATCACAGATTTTGGTCTGTCCAAGATGGAACAGAGCGGTGTCATGTCCACTGCCTGTGGGACCCCAGGCTACGTTGGTGAGTCTGAGAGCAGGAGGGAGGTTGACCAGCTGGCTACATTTCCCCATGGCTGTTATTCACAGTCCTGAGAAGGCAGGGTTCAATTTCAGGGATGAGCCAAGTAGAGCATTCACTTCTGAGGTTCAGGGCCTCAATCTGTCAATCACTGACACTACCCCTACTGCTCCCAAATCCTACATCTTAAAGACAGCCTACCCCAGAGCCCTTCTCACAGCTCTGGCCTGTGCTTTGATTCTCATTTTTATAGACAGACTTCCTGCCTTTGTCTGGCCAGCTGGATGAGGGGAAGGGAAAGAGCTCAAACGCCATTGGCCCAGACGCCATTAGACTGCTGAGTGGTTGACCACCGGCCCTTTTCCTTTTCCCACTCACAAGGAAACCTCAGCCCTCCCAATCACTGGTATCCTGGAGGCATAGAGCCGAGTTTGAACTAAGAAACCCAGATGTGGACCTCCAAATACACACTCATGGAAACTGGCAGAGGTGGGGCCTCCTATCTCAACAGGAGGCTTCCAGAGCCCTTCCAAAAATAAGAGCAGACAAGGTCTCAGGTGAGAGCATTCCTGAGATCTGGGGAGGAGAAAGCCGAGACTCACAGCATCCAGTCCTGCCCCTTCCCTCTCAGCCAGTCCTCTCCGGGATGGTGCAAAGTAGAACCCTGACTCAATAGAGGGATCAGCTCTCTCCCTAAAAGAGAGATCAGTCACTTACCATTAAGTATTTAGTCCCACTGGGCACAAAGCCCTGTGTTTGCAACAAATCCACTGCCCCGGAGTTCCCAATCAGCGGAAGGCATGACTTATTCCCTCATGGAGCTCACGATCTGACCTGGCAGACTAAGCCCTGCCCTCGGAAGGTAGCACAGCCTGCCCCCTGGGAGTTCCTCACTTTACAGGGGAGACTCCGTACCTACCTTTAGGAAGATCCTGGCCTAGTGGGAAAGAGACAGTCCCTAACTTGTAGATTTCCGTATCTGAAGGTAAACACATAGCCTCTAGCCTGGGGATCTCCCATCTGAGTGAGGAGATACAGGCCCTGCCTTCAGAGGGTACTCAGTCTGATGGGCGAGACATAGCCCTGGGGCTCTCCAGTCTGATCAGGGAGTCACAGGCCCCGTCATGGGCACCTTCTAGTCTGATGGAAGATTCAGTCGATGGGAAAGGCACAGTCCCTGCCCTAGGGGCGTTTTCAGGTCACAGAAGCAACGCCATCTCAGGGTTTCTGCAAGTCCTCTTCTTTAGGCCTCTTCCTGGCCCTCAGCCCCCAGCCCACGGCCCTCTCGTCTGGCCGCAGCCCTGACTCTGCCTTTGGTTTGCAGCTCCGGAAGTGTTGGCCCAGAAACCCTACAGCAAGGCTGTGGATTGCTGGTCCATTGGCGTCATCACCTACATACTGTGAGTAGAAGCTGTCATTGCTCAGTTCCTGGGAAACCTCAGAACATGTGCACCCTTCTTCTCTCTTCCTCCATCCCAGCTCCTCAAGTGGCATCCACTGCCAAAGCATGTACACATACACTTGTGTGCGCGCACATACACAGGCACGTATGTGCACACACACACACACTCATGCACACAGCTCCACCCGTCCTCACTTCCACCAGGTTAGAGAAGCAGAGCTCAGTGAGAACCCACTGTTCAGCCACGCGGGGTCCAGCTTCCTGCACCCCCACCCCCTCGTGCTGCACGTGCTGGGTCCCGCTCTGCAGAAGGAGAGGTGGAAAGGGGAGAGGCCAGGCGAGGCTCGGAAGCCAAGTGGGCACAATGTTGACATCTCGGGTTTTTCTCCTGGTGATGTCAGCCCAAGGCCCAACACTGGGGCCCGGATGAACCTGGTCAGTGCCCCTCGGGCTCCCCTTTCCAAACCTGCTCACCTCTCCACCCTTCCTCACCTGCAGCAAACCTCACTGTTAGAAAAATAATCTTCTGTCAGTTATTTATCACTTCATGCAGATTCAGTTCTCTATTTCCTCAGCTTATATCAAATACCCACTCTCATTCATACATTCACACAACAAATATTCATTGACTGCCTATCCCGTGCCAATCACTGGTTTAGGTACTAAATAATAAAGAGCAAAACAACCTTAAAAAAATCCCTTATGAAACTTACGCTCAAGTGACCATTCTACCATCCTTCTTAAAGATATTTTATACATCAGTTAAGAGTCAGCAGTGCAGGAAGAAATGGCGAGGGGCCTGACCTGTGGTGGCACAGTGGATAAAGCATCGACCTGGAAATGCTGAGGTCGCCGGTTCAAAACCCTGGGCTTGCCTGGTCAAGGCACATATGGGAGTTGATGCTTCCTGCTCCCCCTCCTCCCCTCTCTATAATGAATAAATAAAATCTTTAAACTCAGAAAGAAAGAAAGAAAGAAAGAAAGAAAGAAAGAAAGAAAGAAAGAAAGAAAGAAAGAAAGAAAGAAAGAAAGAAAGGGCGAGGGTTTGGGGGAATAATGTCCAAAGGGGCTTGTGGGGCTGCCTGTTCCAAGCTTTGGCTCCTGCGTACACACTCGATGGGTCCTGCACTGTTCCTGAATCAGAGGCAGGTCCCCGTCCCGCTGATGGGGACCCTTGGTGCCTGCCCGTGTGCCCGGGGGAGACTGGGCAGAGGGGAGAGGCAGCCCCAGGACGAAGGTGTCATTAGGCAGCATGGCCTTTCCTGTTCCCTTGCAGGCTGTGTGGGTATCCTCCTTTCTATGAAGAAACTGAGTCTAAGCTTTTTGAGAAGATCAAGGAGGGCTACTATGAGTTTGAGTCTCCATTCTGGGATGACATTTCTGAGTCAGGTAAGGCCAGTGACTGTGAAGGACAAAATATCGGGCTCAAGGTGGAGGCTGCCAAGAGAAAAGAGCTTAACAAAGGATGACAGTCCTGGCTCTTGAAAGTCCCTGAGGAATCTTTCAGAAAACAGGCTGCCACAGAGGGTGGAGAAATCATCATCTGGTTCAAAGGCCGGATAAATTATTCACATCTAAGGTCCATGCTTTTTGTTTTCCTGGAGACAGAACCCCAGTCTGCCTGATAGAAGAAGAGGAGGTAGTTCAGATGAGGGGCCAGGTGGGCAGAGCCAGGCAGAGGGCAGTCTTCCAGCAGGAGTGGCAAAACCAAGGCCAAGTTTGCCTTTTACACACCAAGACCGAGGCCACACTACGCCTCTGTGTGTGGGAAGGCAATCTGTGCATGTCGTAGGGTCTGTTCCATAGAGATCAGAGCTAGAAAAAGCCAGCACTCACATGTGTGCCCATGTGTGGGTGCTGGCCCCTGGGCGGTGCAAATGCACGCCCGCGTGGCATGCAGGCACGCTGGTGCCTCGTGACGAGAATGTATGTGCTCTGTGGGTGAGGCTGAGTAGAGCCTCCTTTTGGTGCTTTATGGCGGGTTCTTGTTAGGTGGTTTGGATTTTTTTTTTCTTTTTAAGACTCTTAAAATTGCCTCTTTGGAAGATTAGCTAAAAGATGCATTCACTGCCACCCACCAGCCCGGAAGTGAATTTCCATCAGTCATGAAATATGGTCCTTAGCTGCTGTGTCTTTGATTGCTCCTCTTAGCCAAGGATTTTATTTGCCACTTGCTGGAGAAAGACCCGAATGAGCGGTACTCCTGTGAGAAGGCCCTGAGGCACCCCTGGTGAGTGAAGAATGGGGTGGGTTCCAGCCCTAAACAGCGACTCCCCAAATATCACGCTGACCTGTTCACATGGTATGTCTCCCTGGAGTCTGTTTGCCTGAAGCTGTTTACAGCTGTGGCACCCAAGGAGCACAGAAGTGTTCATCAGTTCCTGCTAGAAATGCAAACAGCATTTAATTAAGTGGGTTCTGACCCAAGGGTGGCAGCTGGGTCATCTGGTCATGTGCAGAAGGCAGAGGCTGCTAGGTGCTATCATCGGCACCGGAGTGAAATACGTGATACTATATAGTTACTCTAGAGCAGCGGTTCTCAACCTGTGGGTCGTGACCCCAGCGGAGGTATTTTCCGATGGCTTTAGGCGACCCCTGTGTTTTGGTCGTTCGACCCCCGCCAGGGTCGCGACCCACAGGTTGAAAACCACTGGTCTAGAGGCACCCAGGTGTCGGCAACTCTGCCCTGTCCTTAAAAGTATTATTTTCTTCTACTCTGGGGTCAAACCCTATTCCAGGTGAGGTGACTGGAGAACAATCACAATTTATAAAGGAGGGAAATAAAGGCTTGAAACACTTCCTTTTTTCTTGCCACACCCCTGCTCAAGAATTTACAATGGCTCCCTATTTCCTACAACAGCAAGCCCAGAATGCTTTGTCTTTCCAGGTTTCCCCTCATCTGGCCTGACCTCCAACCTTGTTTCCCAGGATTCCCAATATACCTGCTCTGTTCCAGCAATGCCCAAGAGCCGTACTCTGTCCCTGCCTTCCCCCACCCGTATGCCAGTCTCTTTCCTTACACCTTGGACTATTCCATTTCTACCATTCTACCAGGAATGTCCTGCCTCTTGCCCTGCACAAAGCATCCTTTAAGATCCAGAATAGTGTCTGATCTTCCCGGAAGCCTTGGCTCCCACAGTCCAGGCAGACCTTCCTGACACTCGTTATCAATGACACAGCAGCACGAGTTACTCCGCAGCCAGGCCCCACACCGACTCTACAAGCCCCGAGTGATCAGGACCACGTCGGTTACTTCTCTGCATCCCTAGTACCTAGTAAGAGCTGTGCACATGGCAAATGTCTGAGGACCACTTAGAGATGAGTCAATGAGGGGCTAGGGGACAAGGAAAGGGCAGCCAAATTGGGTGTCTTCACCGAGGAAGGCTTCAGGAGGAGTTCTCAGCAAAGTTTTGAGCCAATGAATGGTGACAACCCAAGTCACCTCTGACACTGGGGTTGGTAAACTATTTTCATAAAAAAGGCAGATAGTAAATATTTTAGGCTTTGCTGACCACACCATCTCTGTGGCAGCTAGTCAACCTGCCTTGGTAGCACGGAAGAACCCATAGCCCACGCCTGAGTGAATGGGCGTGTCTGAGTCCCAGTAAGATCTTATTTACAAAAGCAGGCAATAGGTAGATTTGGCCTGTACACCACAGTTTGCCGGTCCTGCTCTAAAGCAAGGTTTTGGTTTTGTCAAAGCATAGATCCCTGATGACCTTCCTGGGGGGACAGAATTCTGATTCCAGCCTTTCCTACTGTGGGTCCTCTTTCTCCTTGGGCACTCCATTTGGCTTAACCTGGACAGTCCCATGCCCAACCCTGGCTGAGTTCCCATAGCCCCCCACTATCCAGGTGTTCCCCCTGCATCCACAGGATTAACGGAAACACAGCCCTCCACCGGGACATCTACCCATCAGTCAGCCTTCAGATCCAGAAAAACTTTGCCAAGAGCAAGTGGAGGGTAAGTTTTCCTCTGCAGGAAGCACCAGGCGGTTCTGGGCCCCTGGAGGCTGGGCTGGGGCGGGGTCTGGGGCAGGGGCTTTCCTTGGGGCTTCCCAGCACGGTGCTCCCTGGACCCTCTTTGAAGGCAGTGGGCAAATTGGTTTCAAGAGGCCACCGGGCAGAGGGAAACCTTGAGCCCATGGCCCTCTGGGAAGAAGGATGGCCAAGGCTAGTCTTGTGTCCCCTCAGCAAGCCTTCAACGCAGCAGCCGTGGTGCACCACATGAGGAAGCTGCACATGAACCTGCACAGCCCGGGCACCCGCCCAGAGCTGGAGAACAGGCCTCCTGTCGCCAAAGCCTCAGAAGCTTCCCGACCCAGCTCCCCCGAGCTCACCATCACCGAAGCCCCTGTGCTGAACCAGAGCGTAGCACTCCCCGTCCTGACCCGGCTGCCCTGCCCGCACGGCCCCCGGCCCACTGCCCCTGGCGGCAGGTCCCTCAACTGCCTGGTCAATGGCTCCCTCCGCATCAGCAGCAGCCTGGTGCCCATGCAGCAGGGCCCCCTGGGCGTCGGGCCCTGTGGCTGCTGCTCCAGCTGCCTGAGCATCGGGAGCAAAGGGAAGTCCTCCTACTGTTCCGAGCCCACACTCCTCAAAAAAGGCAACAAAAAACAGTATGTATTTGCACCCAAATACAGAGGCTTAGCCCTGCTCAGCGTGGGTCTGAAAGAACTCAGGCAACAAGCGAGAATACATTGACCAAAGCATCTCTCCCACTCGAGGCCGCTCCATAGGATGGGAAGAGTTCTGTATCAGGGGGTCAAGGAAAATGTCCTCACCACCCACTAGCTGTGTGGCCATAGACACATCAGTCGATGTCTCTGCTTCTATTTTGCTCATCTGTAAGATGGGTTTATTGAATTATATTTACCTTCTTAGCCTGCCTCACAGAGGTGTTATAAAAGTTTAGTGAAGCCACAGGCATTATAAATGCCTGCAGAAAACTGGGTACATGTGAATGGTGAGCCTTAGATTTCTTGTGGTTCCAGGGCCTCGGGGTTTTGCGGGGAGGAAGGGGATTTGGTTGTCTTGTCTTTTCTGCAAGTGCTTGTACTTTCTGAACCTCAGAAAGGATGGGCTGAGAGGACGCCACAGGCACAGAGAATGATCTCAGCTCTTCTTCCTGCCTCAAATACGTCACACCTGCTGCTTCATTTCCTTCCCAGGAACTTCAAATCTGAGGTCATGGTGCCAGTCAAAGCCAGCGGCAGCGCCCACTGCCGGGCAGGGCCCACTGGAGTCTGTCTCATTATGTGATCCCTGGAGGCCACACTGTGTCACTGCAATTTTCAGGTGAGGGGACTAGAGGCGGGAGGGCCAAGGTGGAACCTTTGGCGGGGGGGTGGGGGGGGGTGGGGGGTGGGTTCTGTCCCAGAAGGAAAGCCCCATCTCGGAGGCTGAATGATAGGGTCTGAGGGGTGCCAGAGGTGACACCCACCCACCCTGTTCCCCTTTTCTCTGCAGGAGAGATGCTCAGCTCTTCTCTGCCCTGCTGAACCTGGGCTCTACCCCACAGCAGGAGAAAGGAGAGCATGCGGAGCGAGGCCTGGCAGGAAGTTTCTGGTCAGAAGCAGCCTCGCGGAAGGCCCGGGCGTGAGCCTCCCGGCGCCGCAGCCCTGCTGAAGCTATGGGCAGGAGGGGTGGCACCGCCGACTCCCAGGTCTCCCTGACCTGCGGCCCCGCGCCCACACCCTGTGTGCCGGCCTCTGTGCAGTGTGCGTACATAACTCTTGCCCAGGTCTGTGCTGTTTATTGTAAAAGCTTACCGGGCTGGCCAGGCTGTGTCACCCTCAGAGCAAAGCCATAAGGAGCATCCACCCAGACCTCCTGCTCAGTGTCCACTCACTCCTGCCTCTCAGGCCTCCTTCCTCCCGGCCAGAATGGGCTCGTAGATGCAGCCGCCTGCCCATCCGCATGAATGACCGGCAATTCTGCGGCCTGCCTGTGAGCTCTCCAAATCAAAATCCTTGACTCCAGGATTAGCTTCCAACTGTGCCAAGACCCCGCCAGCCTACCCTGGACCCCTCTGAGCCACGCCCTCCCTGTCCCAACTCAGAGGCAGCGCCACACCCTCCGAAAGGGAGAAGTCCAGGATGAAGCGCGGTAAGGGGCCAGTATCCTGGCCAGAGGCCCTCCAAGCGCACACCCGACTAAGTAAACACCGGACGTTGACTGTTCTCGTTTCAGCCAATAATTTTAATCCTGCCTCAGCTCCTCTTTCTCTCTCTGAAAGTCAGGCGCGTCGTTCTCTTCCCTCCCCGGTTTTCTTGCCACTCGACCCCACTCCAGCTTCATGCTCAGTGTTGTGCTCAATAAAATGGACATATTTTTCTCTATGAGGCTTCAGTTGGTTCTTCTCAACGTCAGAAGCAGCTCAGGGACTTGTGAGTGTGCATGGAGCGGAACGTGCACGGAGAGCCCAGGCCAGGTAGATCCTAGCGAGCGTGGGAGAGCACACAGTGCCCAGGCCGCTAGGCAGGAGTTACACGGACTGACCCACTCACTCCTCACCACGACCCTTTGGAGCCCAGGTGCTCCAGCTCCAGGGCCCATTCTCCTAATGACCATTGTTAGATGAGCATGAAGTTGAGGCTCAGCCCTGCCCTGCCACATCTGTGACCTTGGGAGAGTTTATGTTACCCCTGGTGCCACCTTGGTTTCCTAATGCAGATGAGAACAACAGCGTCACCTGCATCATGTGTCCAGCACAGTGTTACTAAATAATATAATTAATAAAGATCAACATGTTCATGTAGATAAATGTCTAGCACAGTGCCGGGGCTATGCAGCACACAAATGCTCACGCCATTTCCATATCCACCGCCCATACACACACACACACACACACAACATGCGCGCACATACACATACATACACATCCTTTACAACTTCTCTTGAGATCCCAAAACACACAGGTTCTGATTCTAGTTCTGCTTCTCAAGCCGTATGAATTTAGACACGTTGCTTGCCTTCTCAGGATTCCTAGCTCCTCATCTGTAAATGTGAAACTAGACCATTGTTCAAAGGTGAAACGGCTCCACTGGTCTTTCAAGGGTGGAATCCATCATGTCCCAGGACAAAGGGTCCCGTCTCCCTAAGTGCAGGTGGCAAGCAAGCTGGACTGTGCAGAGCAGGGCGGCCTGTGCTTCCCACACCATCGGGCCTTGCTAGACAGAAACACGTCATAAAGGTTTACTTAGTGGGACAAGATTATTTTCCCTCTTTGAACCTCCAGGCTCCTTCCCAAAGATTTTTATTGGGATTTTTCCCTTGTACATCATTTGGGTTAAGTTTGTGTGTTGATCCAGAATTCAGCCTCAATGGAGAGCCAAGAGTGAGGACACTGCCCAGCCAAGCTCTCTCCCCTTGAGAGCTGCTGGTCATGATGGCATGGCTTGCCACTGCCATTTCTGTCCCCCAATGCAGCTGTCCAATCAGCTCAGGCTCAGCTGCGGCCCAGAGTAATCCTGATAGCTGCACACCAGGGGTGGTCCAAGCGGTGCTTTTGGCTGCATAAAAGGAACTGGAAAGCATCCCGAACCAGCCTGCCCCCCAAAGCAAAGAGGACAGATGTGGAGGGTGCTGGCAGCTGGAGGTCATTTGCAGGTGGCGTAGTAGAGCACCCGCTCGTTGATGTGGTCTCGGATCTGCTCCACGTGCTTCTCCAGCCCCGTCAAGTCTGCCGAGCGGAGCATGATGGCCTGGCTCCCTTGTAGCAGCTCCAATTCCATGTCTGAGGGCAAGTGGAAGAGCAGGAGAGGAGGTGGGGTTGGTGAGACATCCCCCAAAGACTCCCAACCCTTCCTCCTCTTCCCACCCACTGGAGGCAGCACCTGCGAGAGGAATCGCCTCTGGGGAAGCCTCCTTGCAGGCAGCCCTCTCCCACGATTAGAGAGACAAACATGGCGGAGGCCAGATCCAGGAAGCCCTCATGCCCGTTATCCCAGGACCCCGACCTTTCGCCTCTGCCCTAGGCTCCTTCAGCTGTCCCAGACTAACAGGAGAGGCCACTGGCACTAAGATTAGCAACCCGCCCCTCTTGGGCCTGGGCAGCTGCCATTCCACCAATGATCCCAAGTAGGCACCATGCTGAAGAGCAGCTGTGTGGCCAAAACTCCTCCCCAACTTCCCTCCCCAATATGCCACTCCAGATAAATCTAATTGTCCCCTTCTGGTCCATCCTGCATACCATCACCGGACTGTGAGTGAAGGATCTGAAGGACTCCAGAGTGGCCTGGTCCAGCCTGTCCCTCCTGTCACGCTAGGCAGGAGACCCCTCTACCACAGTCATGAGAGCAGGGACCCAGCTCTCTTCTCTTTTCCAGGAAGAGGTACGGAGTGCACTGCCTCACAAGGCACCAACTTTAGTCAGCTCTAGTTGTTAAAAGTCTTCTCATTAAGCCAGAATCTGACCACTTCTTATACTCACTAGTCCCAGGTTTATCCCCCGGGGATATAGGAGTATATTTGGTCTGCCTCCCACATTGCAGTTCTTCAAATGTCTGAGGCTCATCTTCTCCAGATTAACCCCTAATTCCTTTATCCATTGCTTATTTGATGTGATCACTTAGCCCTTCCCTACCTCCCAACCCTGGTCACGCTCCCCCTGATGTTTGGTGTGGCAGCCACCACTGAACACGACCCCCCAGGTGAGATCCTATCAGCAGAGGTGGTACTGGGCTGACACTCAGCCAGTGGGCACCCATATGGACCTATGGGTTGATAAAATACTGACATTTTAACAACTGCTGTTCTGTTCCCAGTCCCTCACCTTTAGGGACCCCTATACATGATCGTCCCCATAATCTTGCAATTAAAGGTAAATTTCTGCAGGCAGGTAAATGGCTGTCCCAATGCTACAAACTGAGCTTTCTCTGGTTGGAAAGTGCATGATACATCCTTTTCTAAATACAAGGTGGGGCAAAAGGAGGTCTACAGTTGTGTGAGAAACACAAGTTTGTTCTTATATTATTATTTATTAGTTATTGTATGATTTTCCATATGAACAACCATAAACCAACTTTTGTTCCACATTGTATTTTTAATATCATCCCTGAGCCACTACTCCCTTCTTTTGGCTACTTTATCGTTATTGACCCTTTGACAGTAACAAGACACTGCTGACTTATATCAAGTTTGCAGTTATTTGAAATTTTTGAGTCATTTTCAGGTGAGCAGCAAGTCACCTTCGTTGATCGCTTTCTGCTTATAAAGTGTTTTCGCCACATTAGCCACCAAGGAGCCAAGCCTCTCCTGAGATGTATTTGTGAGTTTAAGCCCAAATGAGGCCAGAGTGGAAGATAAATTTTCTCTTTGTTTAATTTCATAGTGTTTCAACCCATCCTTTTAGACTTCTGAGGCGGCCTTAGAATACTGGTTCTCTTATCTCGTGTACCATCTGTTGTACACAGATTTGATAAGTATATTCTTTATCTTCATATAAATCAATGGACAAGACTGGCACCAATGGATCCAACTCCTAGGCTCCATCCAGGTCAGTTTTTCTCACCTCACCCTCAGGTCTGGCTGGCCACCGCCTCAGCTCTGCTCACTGTTGACTCAACAGCACAACTGTCTCCATGGTATCCATCTGGTTAGCCAGACAGACCTGTGTCTGTTTCTCTGAAATCCAGAGAAGCTCGGAAGCATTCACTGGCACGCCAGGGCACTGACCCCATCATCTTCACATCATAGAGACTGAGCCTGATTCCCAGAAACCCCTGTTCCCCTTTCTGAGACACTCGGAACCCTTTCAAAAGCTCCTCTCATTAAGCCTCTGCCATATCCGAAACCCTTGCTGGTTCCCGACTGCCTCCGGGGCTGAGTCTCCCTCCCGTCCCAGCATGGAGGCCCGGCTCAGAGACCCAGCCACGCTGACCCCAGCAGCTTCTCTCCATGCCATCTGATCCTCGTCAGCACCTCTCCTGCTGGGTGCTACTGCCCCATCCTTAGAACAGGCCTCGTCCTTCCCACACAGCCTGTCTGGGAGTCTGTCCCCTTCTTCACAGCCTCTCCCAGGTCTACACATCCTTCTGGCCCACGTCTAATCTTACCTTCTCTGAACATCTCCTTCATTGAATATTTCTCTCTGACATTGATTAGTCTCTGAACCCCCAGACCTCTTACTATTAGGGCTCCTGTCACAGACCCCCTTAGACTGTCAAATACAGAGTCATGCATTTTGCAAACAGTAGGAAAACTGACCAATCAGGATTGCAAGCTTCTTGAAAACAGGCCACGTCTTGTGAGCATCTGTGCATTCCCCAGAGCCCCCTCGTTGTGCCCCATACTCACGAGGAGCTCAGGAACTCACAACCGGCCTCGCTCCTGCCGCAAGGCTAGCTCCAGCGAGACTGAGCCTGGAAGCCCTGGGTGGGGACCAGCCTCCAAGACGCCCGAACCACTCCCTCACCTCTCATCCTGTCCATCATCTCCACGGTCTCCCCGAACAGCTCCTCTGCCTCTGTCCTGACGCTCAGGACCCGGCTGCCCTGCTCCCCCAGCATGGGGCTCTGGCCCAGCCGGGTCTTCAGCTCAGCATATTTTTGCTTCATTCTCTCAAACCCCTGAAAAAAGGCACAACAGTCTCTGTCACGATCATCATCCTCATCCAAAGTCCTAAAGACCTTTGGCTAGAGCACTTGATGTCAGCAAATCGACACTGAGGGATGAGGTCCCTCCTAACATCCCTAGTGGATTGGTTTTGCCTATTAAAAAAAACTTAGGTCACAAACTGTAACCTAAACTTCTTCCTCATGTCCATCTCTTCATCTGTAGTTCTTGTCATTTCCCACTCACCTCCAGCACAGTGTCAGGCACACAGTTGTCACTTAACAGTATACTTGGCAGTATGGCCATTGTACCAGGACTGTAAGTGCTAACCTTCCTGGGGCACTGGAGACATGGAGAATGGCTCTTCGGTCTTCTCTCTGGTCTAATTCTGACAGTGATGGGGCTCTCAGGTTAGGCTAAGTCAAGAGTGTCTGTCTGGACTGGGCAGCCATGACAGGGACAAGCTCTGGATTAGGAGTCAAGACACCCGCTTTGTAGAAGAGCTTTGCTTTGGACAAAGTCAGCACGTGAGTTGTAAAAGGAGAAGGACTAGACTAGATTGTTTCTTTTTTTTTGTTTGTTTTTGTTTTTTGTTTTTTTTTTTTCATTTTTCTGAAGCTGGAAACAGGGAGAGACAGTCAGACAGACTCCCGCATGCGCCCGACCGGGATCCACCCGGCACGCCCACCATGGGGCGACGCTCTGCCCACCAGGGGGCGATGCTCTGCCCATCCTGGGCGTCGCCATGTTGTGACCAGAGCCACTCTAGCGCCTGGGGCAGAGGCCACAGAGCCATCCCCAGCGCCCGGGCCATCTTTGCTCCAATGGAGCCTTGGCTGCGGGAGGGGAAGAGAGAGACAGAGAGGAAAGCACAGTGGAGGGGTGGAGAAGCAAATGGGCGCTTCTCCTGTGTGCCCTGGTCGGGAATTGAACCCAGGTCTCCCGCACGCTAGGCCGACGCTCTACCGCTGAGCCACTGGCCAGGGCTAGACTAGATTGTTTCCAACATCTCTCAATCAGCTACAGCCGGGCCAGCCAGAAGTAGAATTTGGATGTCTGGCCAGACTTCAGTGAATCCTGAAGCCCCCTCTGGTTATTCTAGAATAACTGTCATTCCACTTGCTTTGGAACATACAGCCCTATGAAGTACACAGGTATACAGCTATACTGTGTCCTCTCCTGCTCCGGAGCCCCCACTGCCATGCTCCCTCAGGCTGGCCGGGACCTCTCCGTACCTCCTGGGCACTCAGTGCCCGCCCGCTGGCGCCCTCCGCGAGCTGCTGAGCCTGGGCCGCCTGCGCCCGCTGCTGCTCAGCCTGGCGGCGGAGCGCCTCCATCCGAGCTCGGAAGTCACCCAGCTGCTCCATCATGCCTGTCACCAGTCTTTCCGCTGGCCCCAGGACCTGCTGCACCTGTGTGAGGAAGGGAGACCTGGGTCTGGGGCGGGTCTCAGAGGCAGCGGTCCTGATCCCTTTTGTCTCCAAGGCATCGGGCAGCTACAGCTTTCTCCAACTGGAGCATCACCACGGCTCCTGCCGGTCCCCCGTCTGTCCCTGGCCCCGGGCCTCCCCCTTCTCCCGCTCACTGTACCCCCGCTCCTTTCTGCCCCTGGCCACGAGACCAGAGAACCGAAGGCTCAAAAGCCAGGTTCAAGGCTGTAACCCTCCTTCTTTAGGGCCCCGGCTCAGTTTCCATCCATTTCACTTTCTGGCATCCTCTCGCCTTGTGCCAGAGTCTCTGTTCATTCCCAAAACGAGGGAAGGAAGCCATAACACGTCACCTCCACAACCCTCTCCTGGATAAGCCGAAGGGAGCGGCCGGTGCCCTGCATGGTGTCCTGGGCTTCCTGCAGCGCCACGGAGCCCTGCCGCAGGTTCCCCACCACGTCCTCCACCTGGCCCTCCACCGCGTGCGCGCGGCTCCTATGGCCAACAGGGGAGAGGGAGAGAACGCGCCCACGGGGCGTGTAGACCTGTGAGACTCAACGCTCTCGCCAGCCCAAGAGGCTGTCCCTCCCAGCCAACCAGCCAAGGCAAGGGGAGTATTAACTGGGGAGCTTTTCCACGTGAGGACCCCGCCCACAGACATGATGACTGTGTGTGTTATGTTGGAGACACCCTGTGGGCTTGCTTTCCAAAGCAGAATGCAAGGGTCACCCGAGCGCTGTGTATCGCTTCACCATCCTCCACCTCAGTGAGTGCCCCATCTTGTCTCCCAGACCCCTGACCCTTCTGATGTGGACAGCTTCTCACTTCTAGCAACAGATCGGGGAGCAAAACACTGAGCCTGCTCAGTACCTGGCCTGCTCGGCCTCCGCCTGGAGCCGGCGAGCCCGGGCAATGTCCTGCTTGGTCTGCGACAGCACCAGGTCCACATTGGGGAGCCTGGCTGCAATGGCCTGGATCTCGTTCATCTTCCGCAGGATCGTGGCAGAGTCCGTGGGCAGCCACAGGGCCAGGACAGCCTCACTGACCTCCTGGATGGTGGCCGCGTCGGTGTCAGGGTCTAGAAGAAGGCCGTCCATCAGACTGCGGGTGCCCAGCCACCTCCCCAAAGGTGGGGGGCCTCTCCGGGCTCAGCGGCACCCTTGGGGAGCAGCACCGCGGCATCTCTGCCTGGAGCCCCGAGGCCGTGCCGCCCCTCGCAGGCACACCCAGGGGCCCATTTGCTGAGGATTTCCGGAATGCTGCCCGGAGGATGATTGTCGGCACAGCTGTGGCAACTAAGTGCCAGTGACACAGGAAACTGCGGGCTGGGGAGAAGGAGGCGATGCCAGACAGCTGGTCCTGAACAATGCCGGGAGCACAAGCGTGATCCGTCCCTCCACAGGGAGGGCGGCCAGGGCCTGGAGCCGCTCCCTTGGCAATAAGCCCCCTCCCATATGCTGCTCCTCAGGCCAGAGTGCTCATTGTTGCAAAGGCAGATAAAGATGGTCAGGTCTTTACTCAATGTCACCTTCTCAGAGAGGCCGACCCAGACCATCTGGTCTAAGATCACAGCCTCCACCTCACACCAAGACTCCTATCATCCTTCTCTGCTCATCTTTCTCCGGCGCTTATCACCCCACATGCCAACCCTTATCTCATTATCTGTTTCCTGTCCGTTGTCCTGCGGGAATGTGAGTTCCACAAGGGCAGGGTCTGGGCTCTGTCCACAGCTCTGCCCCCGGCCCCTGGCACAGTGCCCACACTTGGAAGCACTCCGCGTTTGTGCAGTGATGAATGACTGAAAGGGCCCCACACCCAGGCCTCGCTAAGCAACCTGGCCAAGTCCAGTGGCCCCTCTGAGCTCTGTTTCCCAATCTGTGAAATGGGACTAACCGTCCTCATGCTGAAGGATGAAATGCAACAACGAAATAGAGGGAGTTTGACAAACCATCTCTGGGGCAGAAAGTAAGCTCACAAGGACAGAGATGGCATCTCCTCCCTGTTCACATCTACAGACTGCACCGGTCTATAGGGAAGGGGGTACCCACCCACCTAGATGGTTTACCGTGGGACCTGGACTTCTCTGGGGCCTGGGGGGGGGGGGGCTGAGCCCAGCCTTACTCCGCAGTCAGAGGGTTAACTCCCCGGCTGCCTGACAGGTCCCAGCCCCCGCCCCTGTTGGATGGAAGGACATGCCTGGAAGGTGGAAGCCACGCCTCCTTCATGTCTGCATCCCTGCTGAGTAACCTAAGCAGCACACAGCAGGAGTCCCATATGACTGTGTCTGGCTTTAATGAAGTAAGCTTATATCCCAACTATGAGCTTTCACAAGGACCTCTCCACAAGACCAGCACCCTCTCATCTAACCTGGAGCCCCACTCCCCAAACCAGGCCTTCTAGGCACCTCCCCAGAAAGGCCCGCACCGAGCCCACTCATCCGGCTCAGCCTTCCAGGACCCAGCATCACTTCGGCTGTGCCGAGGGCTGGGTCTTAGCTCGCTCAGTTTCACGGGCTTCCGAGTCTCAGGGTGGGCTCGACACACACCCGTGTGTTGTGAGTTGTGTGTTGTATGTGTGCACATGCACACACGCGTCCATCTCATAGTGCAATAATCTAGAGTGTGACCTGCAGAGGAAGATGAGTCCTGCCCGCACTCCCTCCAAGCTAGATGCCCTGAGGCAGGTCGCCCCCCTCCCTGTGCCTACCGTCCTCATCTGCAAAGTGGCAGCAGTCAGGATGTAATAATAAAACATACGCGAAGCACTTAGAATGGTGCATGGCGCTCAGTCAGCCCTCAGGAAACCTGTACTGGTGCTTGGTCGATTCCATCTGAAGATCTAGGAAAGATAACTGCCCTTCCTCTGCAGGCCTCCCCCCACACTGTGATCCTGGGTGCCAGCAGCTAGTATCCACGCCACCTGGTGCAGCTAACATCCTGCACCAGGACGCTGCAGACTAGACCATGCCATGGAGACTGGGTCCCTCCTTCTCTCTGCCCCCGGCTCTGTGATAGGACTTGGCCTAAGACACAAGTATAACTGAGACAACAAAAGGGGTCTCACAGCACGGTGACTCCCTGCTGTTCCTGGGAGCCCTGCACCCCAAGGAGAGATATGCCACACCCTGGCAGGGTGGGTGGCTTTTATTTTTATTTATTTATTTATTTATTTTTGTATTTTTCTGAAGCTGGAAATGGGGAGAGACAGTCAGACAGACTCCCACATGCGCCCGACCGGGATCCACCCAGCAGGCCCACCAGGGGCGATGCTCTGCCCACCAGGGGGCGATGCTCTGCCCCTCCAGGGCGTCGCTCTGCCGCGACCAGAGCCACTCTAGCGCCTGGGGCAGAGGCCAAGGAACCATCCCCAGCGCCCGGGCCATCTTTGCTCCAATGGAGCCTTGGCTGCGGGAGGGGAAGAGAGAGACAGAGAGGAAGGAGGGGGGTGGGGGGTGGAGAAGCAAATGGGCGCTTCTCCTATGTGCCCTGGCCGGGCATCGAACCCGGGTCCCCCGCACGCCAGGCCGACGCTCTACCGCTGAGCCAACCGGCCAGGGCCAAGGGTGGGTGGCTTTTAAGCCTCACTTGTCTTAACCCAGGGGAAGGCTTCCTTATGTCTGAGTCTGAGCCCCAGACTGCACTGCCCCTCTGTCCATGTTTGCCGGGCTCCATTCCCCTGCGTCCCCAGATAGCTCTCTGCCCCATCCCTTATCCTGGGGCTGACCAGGAGGGTAGCTTCAGCATGGCCTCAGAAAAGCCAGCGGACCTCAGTGGGCCCTTCCTGCCTTTTTATCAACACTCAGGAGGGGCTCTGGCCTGTTTGGAGCAAAGGCACTCAGTAGTAGCAAGAAAACCCTCTGTCATTACATCAAGCCCGCAGCTCCTGTTAACTAGGCTCCTGGCCAAGCAAATCCCCTGGCAGGGACTAGAAATCTAATAATATCAACTCATATTTCTAAGGCACCTTTAATTTTTCAAAACACACTTTACATCAGTTACTCAATCCCCAGAATAAACTTGTGAGGTACTACCATTCCAGTTTGCAGAAGCAAAAAAAATGAGGCACAGAGAAAAGCAGCTTGCCCAAAGTGGCCCGGGTTCCTGAGTCCTGTCCAGGGCACTTCAGGGTGGCACTGAAGGGGATCTGGTTTATTTACTCATTCAACCAATGCTGGATGTGTGGCCTTATGCTAGGCGCCGGTGACACAGAGAGCAGACAGCCAGGCCTGCCCTCTTGGAGCTTACGGTCTAGTGGGGAGACAATACACTCCTGGACAACAGAATTTGTCCTAGGCCACAGGCCAGGAGCAGTGTGATGAAGGTCAGCTGCCAAAGAGGAATGGAGGAGGAGGGTGTGGACCACACAGGATGGTCACAAAAGGGCCCCCAGGAGATGATATTGAAGCTGAGACTTGGAGGACAGGAATCAGCAGCCTTGGAGACAGTGTTTCCGGCAGAGACAGAAAAAGTGCAAGTCTCGAGACAGCACAAGCCTGGCTCGTTCAAGGACGGTCAGTGAGCAAAGCAGGAAGACACAAGGTCACAGAGCCAGGAGGTGAGCAGAGGCCACAGTAAGAAGTTGGGAGTTTATTCCAAGAGCAAGGGGGAGCCAGTGAGGGATTTTCAAGACAAGTGGGATGTGATCCCACAGGCACATTTTTCAAAGATGTGTTAGGCTGCTTTGTTGAGAATGGACCTGCGGAAGCAGGAGGGGAGATGGGAGAGCAGGCCACCGCAGCCGGCCAGGTGGGCCTGGCCCAGGAGGCATGGAGCCGAGGGACGGAGGCAGCTGGCTGTCCCGCCGGGACAGCAGGAGTGGAGACAGCCGAGGGGAGGGCTCACCTGAGAGGAAGTCCCGGACCTGCTGGATGAGGAGGCGCGTACGCCTGACGTCCTCCTGCATCTGGGAGCGGCTGCTGCTCACCTGGGTCTCCAGGCGCTGAGCATCTGACTGCACCTGCGAGGCGGCCTCCTCGGCGGCTCTGATCTGCACACGCGCTGTAGGTCAGCCATCACCAAAACCCCGGGAGAGCGTCCCAGCACCTCCCAGGTGTCTACCAGCTGCACAAGATCTATCTGGGAATCATCTGTAACTAACCCAGCCTGGTCCCAGATAAAAATGATGTAGAATCAGATAAAATAGAAGTCCAAAACAGTGGTGCCAAAGTCTACTTCCCATTCGCTGTGTGGCCTGGGGCAAATCAGCCGACATCTCTGGGCCTACCTTTCCTGGCTGCAAAATGGGAAATGATTTCCCCAGGGCTCTGTCCCCTCTGCCCCCTCCTATGAGTGCCCACCTCACCTTGGCCTCACCTACCATCTGTCTGGTCTGCTGGAGCTGGGCATTGAAGCCCCGGAGCTGCTCGGCCACCTGCCCTGCTGTCCGGAAGGCCCCACCGGCCTTGGGGAAGGCGCCTCTGCAGTGGGAGCCACAGGCTGTGCCGTTGTCTCGGGGACAGAGTTCACCAGGGCATGCTCCAGGGATACAGGCTGTCTGCCTGGAGCCCCCACAGAGCTGTGCAGAGAGGGGCAGTCAAAGAGGGTACCCAAGGCTCTTCAACAACCACTCCCATCCCACACAAATAACCAGACATCTCCATGGCAACTGGGTGCCAGAAACTTGTTTCCTTGGCAACCACTAAGTACACCGTGACGGGCCAAAGGTCAGGAAGGGTGGGGGAGTGGAGTAGGCTCATGCCCTCACAGGAAATGTGAACAAGTAGCTGGTGTGCGACAAGCTGGGGCAAGGGGCTCCAGGAGGTGGGGCTCTGTGCCATGACTCACCTTATTGATGGTGGGTGTCAGATCAGGCAAGGAAGCCATTTCCAGCTTCAGGGCTGCGAGCTGGGGGCCACCGGCTCCCCCTCCCCCTCCCACATGCTGCTCCAGCCTCTCTGCCTCTCTGCGGCTGTCCCTGATGTGCAGCAGCCGACGGGAGCTGTCAGAGACCTGCCGGGCGGCCTGAGATGACCGCTGGTAGGCTGTGGTCAGCATCTGGAAGGCTCCTGGGAAAAGAGAGAGGGAGACTGAGTGACCCCGGACCCAGAGGTCCGGAGGTGGAGGAGCAAGAGGGTGTGCGTGGTACGGGGATGCACACGCTGTCTGGGTCCCACTCCTTACCTGAAGGGTCAGCGCTGCTCATCTTTTCAAACTGCTCCCTCTTATTCTGATACATAATGAGGAGACGATTGAAGCTTCTGTCCAGATTCTCCAGGTCTCCTGGGAGGGACAAGGTCTCCTCTTCTAGGGGCAGAGTGGGCTGCAGGTCCTGAAGGGTCCTCCTGAGATGGGAGAAGAGCTTCTGCTAACATATAGGAGGGGGCCGACTGCCCAGAACCAGCCCGCCCCTAGAGAGAATGCTACCAGGCCAGGAAAAGCAGAGAGGCCTTTAGCAAAGGCCACAGGATGAAGACACCACAGGCTAAAGGAGCTTCTGCTGGGCCAAGGCTGCCAGGGCCAGCCTGACCTCCCTCCATCTGCAAGCAGACCCAGGAAAATCTCTGTCCTTGACTTGTGGGACCTGACGCTCCGGATGCTCCACCTGCCCACAGCTGCCTTCCGTGAGGAGCACCTCTGACCCTCCTCCTGGGCTCCCTACAGGCTGACCCGAGCCACCACCTGTACCGCCAAGGTGCCCGAGACCCCCTTCTATCTTCTGTAGTTCACACCTGCCCACAGAGCTCCCACACTGCTGCCTGCTGGCTGTGTCCACCCGAAGGGGGTCCCTGCCTGGGCTCACAGCCAGAGATCCGCCTCTCTCCAAGCCCCGCCTTCCCCACCTCCAGGCACGGACCAGTGCCCCCCACACCCCTGTGGAACGCCCTCCCGGGCCTGCATTTCTAGCCGACCAAATGTCTGTGAGCTCACTGCTCAACTGAACCAAATGTCTGTGAGCTCACTGCTCAACTGTGAGACTGGGTCACCCACACACCTGGATGTCTCTGGGCACTGATAGTCAGTGAGGGCTCGGGGGAAAGAAACTAATGAAAGAAGCTTCCAGAACCAAATCTCACTGAGAAGATACCTCTGCTGGTAGGAGGGAGGTGTGGGTGGGATGGCTCCCTTTCCAAAGGCAAATACGAGTTATTTTTGGAGCCCCTGCCTGTTGGATGCCCTCCGCCAGGTGACTAATTCGGAGCTGACGTTCCCTCCCAGAGAGTGCCCAGCACTTGAAAGAACACGGGGCTCAGGCTCCAGCTGGTCCTCAGAGTCCCCTCCGTGGCCACATGGCTCTGTCACGTCATCTCTCTGAGCCTGTTTCTTCATCTGAAAGTGGAAGTACTAACACCCGCCACACCCACCACGCAGGACGGTTGTGACAGTTAAAAGAGAGAGAGTGCATGAACACGCTTTGTAAGCTGCAAAGGGCTCTACCAATGTGAAGACTGGGCGACCCTTGTGTGAGCCCTCATGGCATAATTCTTCTAAGTGATTGACAAGGGAAGAGGTTACCTGATAGAAAATATGGCATTGGCCACCTGGGCCACCTCCCGCTCTGTGGCTGGGGTGCTGCCAAGAATTGCTTGGATCTGCTCAACCTTCCTCTTGGCATCCTGGATCCGGGAGGCCAGGCCAGGGTCCTCCGGGCCTGGCCCGGGCCACAGGGCGGCGGTGGCATTGCGGAGGCTGCGGAGGTGGAGGGCCTGCGCCTGGAGGTCGCCGTCGTAGCTCTGGAAGCAAGGATGGCAGGCCGTGCACAGCGGGTAGCGGTCACAGTAGCCTCGCTGGCACTGGTCACAGCGGGACCCGGTCAAGCCAGGGCGGCAGAGGCAGCGGCCTGAGGCCTGGTCGCAGCCTGGGCCTTGGGTTCCCCGGAAGTCACAGTCGCAGGCTGTGGGGAGGAGGAAGGAGGCTGCGGTCAGGGAGAGTCTGAAGAGGAGGCCTGCCCTCGGGGTCTGTCTGACTCAGAAGCGTGGACTCGCGGGGCCAGGATGAAGCCGTGTGAGGGCAGCCGTGGAAACAGGCGCCGTCTCAGCTTCTGCTCCGCGCCAGGGCCGCCCTCCCGCCCACCGTACGCACGCGGCTCTGACCCGCACAACCACTCCACGACAGTGAGCCAACTCTGCGTGCTCATTTTCACAGATGAGGCAACTGAGGCACAGAGAGGTCAGGGACAGCGTGCCTCTCCCCCAGGGGAGGAGACTGGGGCCTGCGGAAGGGGAGTGACTTGCCGCAAGTCAGTAAGGCCAAGCAGAGCAGACCGGTCTGTCTGCCCTTGTGGCTACTTGTCAAACTGACTTTCTGGGGACATTACACCTTTCCCCTCAGGACTCACTTTCCCCATCTATGCAGAAGGAAGAGATGCCCTCCCCTCCCTCCGCAGCCTTGGACATGGCTCTGGAAAGTGCTTCCTTAGGGAAGTGGGGAGCAAAGCACCCCTCCCGTCATTGGGGACGTCACTAACCCAGGGCTGGAGCAGTGCAGAGTGTGCGCGCCCACGGGGCCACAGGGCCCCACGCCACACGCAGTGCAGAGGCTGTCCTCCCACACCACAGACCATGCGCCCCATCGTGCGCCCCCCCAAGTGCTCATCCTGCCACGGCCTCCCTCTGTGTCCCCTCACTCAGCGGGGACGTACCTCTGCACCCCATGGCCGCGTCTCCATAGGTCTGGTCAGGACACTGACGGAGGGCTGCAGCGTTGCAGGTCAGGCCATCGAACCCGTCCCGACAGGGGCACTGCCCTGTGAACTGTGAGAGAGCCGTGAGGGGGCCTCCCTCAAGCCCCAGCCTCAGAGAACCTCCCAAACCAAGACTTCCACTCAGAAACAAGCTCTTAAGCCAAAGCACAGGATGGCCCCAGAGAAGGGGTGGCAAATGTGCATGGCCAAAGCCACGAGCCACAGGAGGGACATTGGGGGGCCTTCCCAAAGCAGTTGGGGACAGAAGCAGCCCAGCCTGACTCTGGAAAGGGCTCCAGAGGGCAGCATGGAGGAGAGATGGACAAGCTGGTGGGCAGCCCACCCTCCTGTTCAGGGGCCCACAGGGCCACCCCCACCACGTACTTGGTTGCACTGGGGGCTGAGGGAGTTGTTTGGGTCACAGGCACACGGCTCGCAGCCCCGGCCGCTGGCCAGCTTCCAGTGGTAGGGAGCACACTGGTCACACTTGGGGCCCACCACATGGGGCAGACACAGGCAGCGCCCGCTCTCCTCATCACAGGGCATGTCCTGTCGGGACCCCAGGGCGCTGCAGTCACAGCCTGCAAGAGGGAGGGCTGCTGAGCTTGGGGGACAGCTCATCAGAAATTTACCCCCAGAGAACCAGCACCAGGAGGGTCCCAGCCTGGGAGAACCAGGCAAGGCCAATCCCTCCAGATAATCTGGCTGACTCATAAGGCCACAGAGCTTCCCACCAGTTTCAGCACCTGTGGGCTTGGCAGCCTGCCCTGCCTCCCACTGGCTGACTCACTCAGCCCCACCTTCCAAACTGGGCCTGTGCTGCCCTCTGCTGGAAGGCAATGGCACAACAGCTGGCGCACAGCACAGTGTGCAGGGCAAGCAGTGTGTCTGGTAGCTCCATGCAGCCTGCCCCACGTCATGCCAGGCTGGCCCCCTACTCACGGTGGCAGCCCTGCGGGTTGGTGTAGGTGAGTCCTGTAAATCCTGGCTTGCACAGGTCACAGCGCTCCCCTTGCACATGCTCCTTGCACACACACTGCCCTGTCACTGCGTCGCAGGGAACCCCTGGCACTGCCCCATCCGGGTCACACTCGCAGGCTGAGAGACAAAAGCAGCCACCGCAGTAGAAATAAAGAAGAAAGGCAGAGAGTTAGGAGCACATTGCAAAAGCCAGACTTCCTGGCTAAAATTTTTGTTCCAGCACTTACTGGCTTACAGCCTTACAACCTTAGTCAAGTTACTTAATCCCTCTGTACCTCAGTTTTCTCATCTGTAAAATGGGGATGATTCTACAGCCCTCACTGGCTTCTTATGGGGAATAAATGAGTAGATAGAACAGGGCACGGGGCTTGGCACATGGTAAGGACTATACAAGTTCTATTCTCATTATTTACTGAACAACTACTGTGTACCAAGCACTGAGCTGGGCACTCTTACATGTTATCTCTGGTAATCTTCATGACAACCTCAAAAAGGGGAGATAATTATCCTTATTATACAGATGAGGAAACTGAGGCTCAGAGATGGTAAGGAATGTATTCAGGTCACACTGCAAGAAAGTTCTGGAAACAGAAGTCAAACTCAGGCTTTTCTCACTCTTTCCTTAAACAAATAATATAAACAAATTTTTGATGACCCAGCTTTCTCGGGAAGCCACCGCACTCAGACCTCTTCCCTGCCTTTCAACCACAGCCTCTCTTGTTCTGGAAAGTCTTCGCTGATTGGCCCCGCCTGCATCAGGTGGTTTCCGTCCAGGGGGCTCTCTCCTGTGTGAGCCACTGGACCTGGTGCATCTAGTAGGTCACTCTGGGTAGCCCATAACACTGCATTCATTCTTTATTCAATAAACCTTCTTTGAGCACCAACTGTTTGCTTGTCGTTGTGTTAGGGCCTGAGGATACAAGATATAATCCCTGCCATGGAGGAGTTCTCAATGTTTAGGAAAAATAGAAAAATATTGAGCAAGCCATGACAGCATGTAACCTCAATATATACAGACAAAGCGCCCCGCCCTCTTTTCCATGTGTGTATGGATCATATTACCAACAGTGTTTGTGCCTCGACAGCGGGAACTGTATCTTATCTACTGTTTTCTTCCTATGCCCAAAATAAGGATTCTAGGATGATTGACCGATTGCTTGATTAGTGGCCCAGGAGATTTGCTTAGAAGTGCACAGCTAACAATGGCCCACAAGTCCTGACACAAAACCGCGTCTTCAAGCTTGTATCCATGTACAAGGACCTGTGCTCAGAGACGTGTGCTCTCTTGTATCTAGAACAGACAGGGAGAAATGGACAGACGGTGCCCCGGGGAGTCCCTACTCACGGATACAGGTCTCCTGAATGGGAGCACCAGGGCGCCGGTTCCGGAAATAATGAAGCTGGCACCGCTCGCAGTTCTTGCCCTCCGTGTGGTCCCGGCAGTTGTCGCACACCCCTCCATGTGCCCCCTGGCTGGTGGCAAAGACAGCTGGGTCGAAGTGACATGTCTCCGAGTGACCGTTGCAGTCACATCCTGAAAAAGGAGTTCGCAGGGCTGACATTGGACCAGCAGCACCTTTGCCGTCTACAAAGCACATCCCCTACTACTCATTAGCATCTCTTGTAACTCTGCAATATGCTCAGGTCTGGGAAATGGGGAAACCGAGGCCTGAGGAGACTTGTATAATTTATTTAAGGTTATACTGCCAGTAAAAAAAAAAAAAAAAAAGCAGAATGGAGTGAGAATTCAGGCCTTCTGACTCAGAGTGTGCGGACTAACCCTAAAAATAATGTCCATGTTGAACCAAAGAGAAAGTTCTTTGAATGGTCCATCCCACCCCTCCTGCATTTGCTACCATGGATCTCCTCCCGGGTCACTGCCTCTCTCTGGGCTGGGGACTCTGTCTCCTCATTTATGCAGAGAAAGGCCCTGACTCTAGGGGACAGTTAAAGTAGGAAACCAGATACGTCCAACACAGGATAAGGCACGTGAAGAAGAGAAAGGCTCTGGAAGAAGTCATGTAGCACAAAAGCATAGACCAAGCCTTGGTCTCTCCAGGGCTAGCTGAGCAGAAGGAGGGGGGAAGCTACAACCCAAATACTCCCTCCAACCCCACAGAGCAAGAAGAGCTTAAATTGCAGGGTGCAATCAAGGTTCAACTTAAATAATAAAGAACACATTCTCCCTGTGTCCCAGTAGAGGTCACTGAGCACCCCCACTCGGTCATACTTCGGCATTCGTGGGCGTCCTGGTCATCCGCGGGTCTCCAGGGCCGATTGTTGTAGAAGGGCGCACAGCGTTCACAGTTGGGGCCCGCGGTGTTGTGCTGGCAGACACAGACGTCGTGGACCTAGGGGAGGGGCCACCAGTCATCAGGAATGATGATCATGGAACGGCCCAGGATGGACCTGCCCCCTCTCTGCAGACCCTCTCCCCCACCGCTCAGGGTCCGGCTCAGACCCCAGCTACTCCAGCCTTCACTCAACTCCCGTGACCCTGCTTGTGCCTGTGCCTGTGCCTGTGCCTGTGCGCGTGCCTGTGCCTGTGCGCGTGCCTGTGTGTGTGCGCATGCGCTGCTCCTCTAGGTGGGCTTTTATATACTCCTTCCTTGCACTTGGACACCCTCATGATGTCCAGTCCAAAGCAGCGCCCGAAAAGTACTCAGACACCCTTGCTAGTAAACAGTGATTCTAGAAGCTTGTGGGCCCTCTAGAGATTTCTATTCTAACAATCTATGATGAGGTTGTTTGGCTAATAGACTGCATGATGAATTGTTACTAGACTCATTAAGGTATAAAAATAGAATAGCTATTGTGCGCTAATTGTCTTCCAAATTAAGCCCCACTCCCTCAGCCTGTTATTCACGGACCTCATGTTTGTCCCATTCTCCTCTCCCACTCCCTCCTGCCAGCACAGCCTGTCTGAGCTTCCCAGCAGCCCCTCCACGAGCCCAGCTTTCCTCTCCATTCGGCTTTTACTGATTTTCTTTCTGCCTGCAATACCTTGCTCTCCCTAGCCACCAACAAGATCCCGCTGGCTCCAATGGCACGTCCTTCTCAGGCCTCCTGCTCCCTCTAGTTTCATGGGTTTCAACCCTGAATGTGCTTCAGAATCATATTGGGAAGCTTTTTTAAAAACACCAACAGGTCCGATTTGGTTAGACTCTCGGGGACAAGGGCCAGGCATCAGTACTTTTTAAAGTGGTGATTCCCTCGTGCAGCCAGATTTGAGAATCTCGGGGGCTGGGCACGCCCTCTGCCTCTGTCCCAGCCCACAGAACAGTGTGTTCTGCACATCAGCAAGCCTGTGCGCTGGTCCTTTGTCTCTGGGCCCTAATACAATAGATCCCATGTTCTGTTACCAGAGCCGGTCTCCCTCTGGCCTCCTCTGCAGCCCAGGGTCAGAGTTGGCTGCTCAGAAATGAAAATAATAAAGCTGAGCGATGTTCCTTTCACCCGTGTTTTCCTTTCAGGTCATGACACATGATTTCTGGTACCCTTCTATGGACAGGGCAAATAGCACGTTACCCTATGTTAACAGGACTGAAGCCCTAGAACAGGGAAATGAGTTTTCTCTTCTTGACCCAGGGTTCTCTACTAGTGGTTCTCAAGTGTGGTTTCACAGCCAAATCCCCAGGGTGGCCTGACTGGCTGCAGCCTGCCTCTCACCCCCGTTGCTGACGCATCTGACTGACCCAGCTGGTCTGGGCATATGAGCATCTGTGTTAGACTCTGTTCTCTCACCACACCCCACCTCTCACCACTGGATGGGACCTCAGAATCCCCAAACTAGGCGCTCTCAACCCTGGCAGTATGTTAGAATCATCTCAAAGCTTTAAAAAAACAAAGGTCTGGGCAATATGTTGAGCTTTCCAGGAAATCATCGTGTGTAGCCAGAGCTGAGAGCATCGCCTAAGCTCTCCTCGCATCCACGCATGGGCTTACGCATACCTGGAAATAGCATAGTGCAGGTCTAAGGAAGGGCTTCAAAACTCTGATCTTTGAAATGATTACCACTTACACTTTTTTCAGCAATGCTAAAATATTAAATACTCACAGCTTGAATTTAGTGCACACCTGCTTTTGGGAGCCTCACAGGTGTCCTTAGTTGCTCTGGTCTTGCCCCTCCCGCTCTGTCCCCCCCACCCTGTACTGTCACCTTCACAGTGGTGGAGGGGCCGCCGGCAGGGGCTCCGGGCTCGGGGGCGCAGCGGTCAGCGTGGCCGTGGCAGAAGCAGCTCCCCTGCAGACGCAGCTGGGACACTGCGTAGTAGGCGCTGGGTGGGTAGTAGCCCCTCTGGGGCACAAGGGCCAGCCTGGTGAAGTTGACTCTCAAGTTTGTGATCTGCCCCAGCTCTGAGAGGGGCAAACACAGGGAGGAAGGGGGTTGGGAAAAGACAATAAAGACAGGAACTTAGAGGCAAATAGAGTGTCCAAGAGCAGAGTGGCTAAGGAAAGGAATTCTGATTATACCGTTATTCTGGGGGCCATCTTCCCCAGCCTCAACCCTCCATGACAGAAAAGGCACACAGCCCCCCAACTCAGGGCTCAGGGTAAGTGGGGCAAGTGTTCAACCCAGCCATGTTGTCAGAAATGTAAAAGACTAGGAACGTTCCATGACCCGGGTTCCAACCCTGTTTCGTCCTCTGCCGACAGTCCCTCAGACTTGAGGGGTAGCCAGACTGACCTTGAATTTTTTGACTTTGAGTTGCTGGAATCCTAGAGGCTAAATCCATAAGGTTAAGTTGGACCTACAGAGAAAAGAGGGAGGCACTGAGGAGGAGGTACAATGTGTCCCCCAGCTCAGAATAAGTCTCCTGTCCCTTCAGTGGCCCGCCCTCCTCAGATTACACTGCGGTCCTGCTAACCTGGAACTGAGACCACCATGGCTGGGAGGCTTGTCTACTGTCCTCAGGGAGCAAGGTGATTACCAGGCCCTAAACAAATGTGTGAGTGCGTGTGTGTGTGTGTGTGTGTGTGTGTGTGTGTGTCCTCCTCTCCACTGGAAATATAACAGTCCCAAGACTTTCCTGATTTCCTTGGGTCAGAAATTATGGTAAGATATATAACATACATATAAAGGTTTAGGGAATACTAATTTTTCAAAACCTAAATGAAAGGACTCATTTAGGGATACATAGATGTGGTGACCACCACCCCCTAGACCTCAATTTTAAATATGCTTTTTAATAAAAAAACATTTCTTGTATGTAACTTCATCTCATATTCCTTTTCATTCCCAGCAACCCTTCACAAATCAGAGGAAAGGCCTGTATTGTGATCTGGAGTCTGGAGAATGTGGTCACCATAGTTCTGGATGCAACTATAACCGAGGAACAGCTGTGACAGCGAAGGAAACAGGTTTGCTGTCCACAAGGTCAGCGACCCTCTAAGCAGGTGGTGCAGACCAGAGCAGCTTGGAGGGCTCCCCTGAGCCTGGGCCAGAAAAATGAAAGACTTAGACCCCAGGTGGCAGGATTCTGGGAGAGGCATTCTGAGCTGTTTCTAGAGGCAGGTTCTCACTTCTAGCTCCGTGTTTAAGTTTAGGTGACCTGGAGCTATGGCTTATATCTGAATATTCTGAAGGGCAAGGATGGGGCTGGATGAATGAATTCAATGGAAATGTTCATTCTTGTGTTAAACACGACCAAGGTGAAATCAGAGATTAAATTAAATTTGAGCAATTTGCACATTTGTCTCTAAGTTGCCATCTCAAAGTCCTGGCACCCTCTACACTGTGGGGACAAGCAAGCAAGCCACATGGGAGGAGGCTATGTCGAGAGCGGGGTTGGGCCATGTGGTACACCCCACACATGTCTGAGATACCTTCCCTGGGCAGCAAAGAAGACAAGCTGCAGGTGTTTTGAGGGTGGAGAACTCAAGAAAGACATCAAGGAGCCCTGCCTGGAGGTGTTCCCATCTCTTCTCAAGAGCCTGGGTAAGGTCCTGGCCAATGGCTCAGTGGATAGAGTGTCAGCCCAGCATATGGATGTCCCAGGTTTGATTCCCAGTCAGGGCACACAGAAGTAACCATCTGCTTCTCTCCCCCTTTTCCTCTCCTGCAGCCAGTGGCTTGATTGGTCCGAATGTGGCCCCAGGTGCTGAGGATAGCTTGGTTGGTCCAAGCACATCAGTCTCAAGCACTACAAATAGCTCAGTGCTCGAGCATCAGCCCCAGATAGGGTTGCCAGGTGGATCCTGGTCAGGTCACATGCAGGAGTCGGCCTCACTATCGCCCCCCTCTCACTTAATAAAAAATAATAAATAAATAAATAAGGTGTCTGGGTTAAGGTATGAGCAATGAGATGTCAGAGAATCCTCTATGACTGCATTTTTGGGGTCCCTTATACTTACCCTGCCCCCATCTAGGCGCCCATTAGGCCTCTGGGGCAAAGGCTGGCACCGAACATCCTGCCAGCTCTGAGGCTGGCCCTGGCGAACGCGGGGGAAGGCAGACGTGCAGTCGGCAGCCAGGTACTGGTACACATGCCAGGTCTTACCAAAGTCCGAGGAGCGCTCAATCAGCAAGGCCCTGGGCATGGGCTCCTGCAGAGGCACAGACAAGGTGTGGCCTACATGACTGAGGGGAGGGAAGCACCTTGGGGACACAATCACAGAAACAGGCTCCTAAAGATGTGCTGATGGCTGCTGTCCTGGTCATTGTAGGATGGTTGGCAGCATCCCTGGCCTCCACTCACTAGAAATCAATAGCACACTTACAGTCATGACAACCAAAAATATTTCCAGAAACTGCCAAATAGCCGTTGGTTGAGAACCCTTTGTCTGTCTTGTTCACAGTTGTGCCTCCAACATCCAGCCCATAGTAAGTGCCAGGTCCACATTTGTTCAATGAATGGGTGAGTCTTTGGTCTGCTTCCCCCTCCCCATTTATATCTGAAAACTCGTCTCTCAGCAGTTTGCAGCCTTCCACATCCTTGCCTCTCACGGCCAACATCTATTTTCCCCTCCAGATGCTCTGTCCATTCGCCTGTCCCCTCTCCAATTATGTCCCTTCTTGCCTCTTGTCTTCTGGTATTTGTGCTTTACTCTTCTCTGGGCCCAGGGTGAACAGAGCCCCTCAGCTGGCTATTACTGATCTAGGAAGATTGGTCTCCCCCTGGGTGCATTCCCTGACCCTCCCCCAGCTAACACAACAAGCTAGATGCCCCCGTCCCATGCTCCCCAGAACCTCTTGGCAATACCACAGCACACATCATACTCTCTCTCTGCTGGGTTGTTGTCTTCCCTGCAGATCTAATGTAACTTGAGGAAAGTGGTTTAGTTTTATTTATCTTTTATCCCTGACACCTGGCACCAAACCTAACATATAATCAGTGTGTGTTATATGTCTGCAGCAAGAGTAGACATATACATGAATGGGTGAGTGATAATAAAACAATGAAATTAATGGTATCCATTCAAATGAATGTTACTCTTCAGAATTAAGGTAGGGCATTTACTCAGTGATCCTGGCATTTCTCAAAATACTTTTGACCTTTTCTCGGCCTGAAGAGCCCTGAGCTAATTTCCTCGCAAATACAAGAAATTAGGTTCTATTGCTTTTTATTCACAGTTCAGTTGAACTCCTGAAAGGGGTATCACCCTTCCTAATCATCTAATCTTAATAACCAACCTTGATCCTTAAATATTTAACTATTTCTCTAGAAGTGTAAAATCAAATCTTCTCTGAAACAAAAAAAAATGACCTGTCACAAATGAATAAAAATGTTCCCTCTAAAAGGAGTATCTCCGAAGGCTAGTCTAAGGGCAGAACCCAGAAGTCCTCTGAGACATGGTGGCTCTGAATGACTAGTTAGCTCACCAGAAGGCCTGCTCCAAAAGCACTTCTTCGTGTGGATAGATGGGCCAGCCCTTGACTGTTTGTTAAACTCAATCTCATCAGCAAGCTTATTAAAACAGAGTGCTGCCTGACCAGGCGGTGGCGCAGTGGATAAAGCATCAGACTGGGATGCAGAGGACCTAGGTTCGAAACCCCGAGGTCGCCAGTTTAGGCTCATCTGGTTTGAGCAAGGCTCACCAGCTTGAGCCCCAGGTCACTGGCTCCAGCAAGGGGTTACTCCATCTGCTGAAGTCCATGGTCAAGGCACATATGAAAAAGCAATCAATGAACAACTAAGGTATCGCAACGAAAAACTAATGATTGATGCTTCTCATCTCTCTCTGTTCCTGTCTGACCCTATTTATCCCTCTCTCTGACTCTCTCTCTGTCTCTGTAAAAAAAAAAAAAAAAAAAAAAAAAAGAGTGCAGCAGGAGTACAGAGCTGTGTAATATGTAACAGGCCCCTCAGAACTGGTACTTGGCAGAGCTGAACTACTTAGACGTGGTAAGGGTGGGGGAGGCAGAGAGAGCAAGTGGATATATGACCAGAGCACAGGAGTCTGGAGTTGCCCCTGTTCTCCCTGGTGTGGGGCCTCTGCCGTCACCCTGATACAGGGTCAGGGTACGTGTCAGCCTGGTAAAGGGAGGCCCACTCAGCACGTGGTGTCATCACCCCAGCCCAGGCAGACAAGAACTCTGTGCTCCCCATGAGTTGGCCCACATGGCCCAGGGTCCCCCTCGCTTATCCACTGCCATCCCCAGGAAGCACACCTTAAAATCGATCATGATGTCTTGAAGCTGGAATCTCTTGTCCAGGTCCAGCTGCAGAGAGACAGGGTTCACATCTGGAAGGACAAAAGGTAGGAACTTTAGACCAGAGAATTTCTACCTTCCCAACCCGAAGAAGGCTCTGGACTACACCAGCCCTAGGAAGCCAGACACTCTCTAACCTTGACTCTCCAATTTCCCTCTCGGGAAGGAACAGCACCAGCATGTTTTTCCCTATATCATCTATTCAAGATCCTGTCTGTTTTCGGCCAGACTCCCTGCCTACCGCAACTTGAGGCTCCTGATACTTTAAATGGGTTTCAACTTGTCTGTTCAACACAGACCTGTTCCCACAGCTCAATTCATTCAACAAGCTTACTGTGGGCCAGTGGGGTGAAATACCTACAACAACTAAAAGACCTTAAATCTGGAAGCAGAAGGTTCTGCCTGTCAATCACCAAGTCCCAGAGCCCTAAGAAATGCCTGAGATGCCCAAAGAGTTCCCAGGCACCCTCCAGCCACCCCCACCTGTGGGAGCCTCCACAGGTTTGGTCCCCTATAGATGGCAGGCCTTTACCATTCTGTGACTGCCACCAACGCGTGGGGCCTGAAGATGAAGCGACATTCTCCACTCGGTGACTGTTGTAATTGTGAGGCAACCTGGAGTCGCACTTGCAGCATTTCATCTGCCACTGTGGGGGCAGGGAGACAGCGCACTCAGGGGAGGGGTCCAGATAGAATTTTCCCCTTGTATCCTGAAAACCCAGATTATTCCCTCCAGGGAAATCCTCCCCATAGGGATTCATTGATTTCCTTAATACACTTGAAAGGATTAACCTCTTAAAACAAGGATAGTGGTCATCTCTTAGTTTAATTCCTTTGTGTCCCTCCTAAGACATAGCTAAGTGAATAATTAATAGATGTTAGGATTGGAAAGAGGTATGGGGTCGTAGAAGAAGCTTTGGTTCACGACATTGCCTTGGAGAGAAACTTAAAAATGGTGCCAAGAAAAAAAAACACATTAATTTACTATCTATCATGTGCTAAATGCAGGCTGCAGTTTTATATCTCATCTCACTCGGTCATGGCAGACTAGGGAAAATTGCATTTCTGGAGATCAAGAAGAGGGGACAGCCAAACAGGATGAGGGAATTTGGGGGGTCCAGTCCTAGCTCTGTCAGCTCACTTTCTGAGCCCAGTTTTGTCCTCTGTGAATTGAGTAGAAGTTGGAAAAGTCATTTAATCATTCAACAAATATTTAAGTTTTAGCATGTACTGTGTGTTAGACCCTGCTCTGGCCTCTGGGGTTATAACAGTGAACAACACAAAGACCCTGCCATCACGGAGCCAACATCCTGGTAACATTCAGAACATCTCTAAGGACTTCCAACACTGGTAGCCAGGACTCGAGGCTCTTTTCCAGGTCTGGCATTCCCTGTCCACAGGAGAGAACCTGGGGTCCCCAACCAAACAGGACTCTGTAAGATCATAGGCAATACCAAGGCCAGGAAAGCATGCAGCCCTGGGGCTGAAGACAATGGCTCTCCCCCATGAAGATGTGGGCCAAAGTGGGCAGCTGAGAAGGAAGCAGTTTCACAGGGGAGGTCCCCAAAGCCACACCTTCCCAAACCTGCCTATGCGCTGGATGAGACAGGAGGCAGAGCTGGGAGCCGTGGGCTCCACAGGCAGGCAGACATCACTAAGGAAAAGAACGTGAGCAGAGAATATGGCCCCTGTTCTTTCATTCCTGCGCATGTGTATACATACACGTGCACACGCACACACCCCACAGAGACAGCATAGCCTTGTCCCAGCTGTTCTCTGCAACACACATAAAACTGCTTTCTCTAAGTAACCATGTTTCCAAATCTTGCACCCAGAGTAAAGAACAGCATTCAGAGGGCTCTGAATTTACATACAAGTAGAAGCAAGACTAGACAAGAAGCTCCCTGACCTGCTGGTCCTTCTGGGTAGAAACAACAGTACCACCACACAGCCCATGAGTCTGCTTTCCCCTAAGCCCCCTTCTCTGAGGCATTCCAGCTCCTGACCCTCTGCCCTGCTCAGGGAAGGTGATAAGCTAATAAGCTGGTGTCTGCTGAACTGATTAACCTGACAGCGCAGCCCCAAAGGGATCGTGTTAATTAACATGGCAAACTGCGACTTTGTTATAAATACTCCTTGCCGGACACCCTCTTTCCCCCGCACAGTAGACAGAGCTGGGAGCAGTGGACGCAGAGGGGTGCCAGGTGCCCGGGTCCTCTGAGCCTCTTCTCCCCACCCCTTTCCAGCTCTCATCTCCAATCTGCAAAGTAAGAGCATTGTCACCAGCCCGGTGCTTGGAACCGTCCTCACCAGGTCCAAAAGTGCTCTTCTAAACAATAATTTTTGGATGTTTAATGCTCCAGTAATGGCTGGCACACGTGCCCTGCATAAAACAGCACTCACTGCCTGTGCCCCTCACTGCCCCTGTCTATTCCTTTCCTGCCACAGTTTCTTCATAGTACTCATTGCCACCTGGCGTACTGTGCATTTGTTGTCTAGTGATTTGCTTATAGTGTTTGTTTATTGTCTTCCTCCCCTGGTAGATGGGTGGGTACTCCACGAAGGTAGAAGTTACTTTCCTTTACTACTGTATTACCAGTGCTTAGAAAAGTACCTGGCACATAGTAGGACCTCAATAAATCTTGTTGAGTGACTAGTAAACGCTCATAGTGCCAACATTTTCATTAACGTTATGACTAAACACTTCCTTCTTATACCGTGTGCCAGGTTCTATATTAGGAATCTCCATACAATAGCTTATTTAAGCCTCACAACATCTCTATATGGTAAGTAGCACAATTCCCATTTTACATATGGGAATGCTGAGACTCAGAGAGGTTACATGACTTTCCTATTGACTGATAAGCAGTGTCAGCACCAGAACCAGAAAAGGACACTTCCCTCCAGCTCCTCCTTTTTATTTTTCTCTCTCTCTCCCTCCCTTCCTCCCTTTCTGTCATTCTCTCATTTCCACTAGAAACCAGCTGGGTACACAGACATCATGTAAAGCATGGTTGAGGGGGACAATTTTCATCTCACCCAAAGGCTTTCTCTGACCCTGAAGCTGACTTGGGGGTCAGGGGAAGACTAAGGCAGATAAAGCACCTGGGAAGAAAGCCAGCCTCTCAGGTTGACCCAGCTCAGTTAACACAGAGACTGCAGATCTGTCAGTGGCTGAAATAAATGCGTGAGCATTAAAATAATCTTTCCTGGGCCAGAGACGCCGCCTGCTGGAATCTGACTCTCCTCCAGAACTCGATTTGGCCCCTGGCAGAGCGCATGCCCTTCTCCCCACTCTGCCCGGCCTCTCAGGGCAAACTTTTCCACTCCCCGTCCTCGGCCTGCACTCAGCACACGTCTCACAGAGAGACGAGAGCCAGCTGTCTTCCGGTGGCCCTGCACCAGAGCTGTCTCCCCAGCTCTGTTGGGAGCTGATCCCAGCCTGTCCCTTGCCCAAGAGAGTGCCAAAAACAAGGCTCTTTCTTCCCTTGGGCCATGGGACACAGGAGCTAGAACAGCTCAACCTGAGACTTTGGAAATGCCCTTGACATTCTTAAATGATGAAATATAATGTAACAATTAAAACTACTGCTTAGAGAAATATGGGGAAAATGCTGACATTATAATGTTTTATGAAAATAAAAGTTGGGCATAAACTTGTATTTACATTATGATCGCAAAAATACATATTTTTTAAAAGAAATAAAAAATGCTATTCAGCCATTTGACTTATAGAAATAGCATCTGCATGCAGTGTAACCTAATGTCTCTGGGTAATGGGATAATAGGTAGCTTTTCCTCCGTCTTTGTAATTTTTTAAAATAATTTAAAACTTTCATGCTCTGAATATATACTAACTGTTGTATTCAGGGAAGTAGACATTATTGTAAAATAAAACAAGCTAAAAATGTCCTGGGGGTTCGATACGGGCTTATCATCCTGCCTCCTCCCCCAGTCTTCACAGTCTGGGGGTGCCCAGACCACCTTCCTTCCACATGCACAGGCGCTGATGGAGGGATCGGATGGCCTCGTACACCTAAAACTATGTGCTGCTTATCATAGTAACATGGCTAAAGGAGGGATTTATCTCAATCCTTAGAGACAGGCCAAGCCAGCGGGCTTGGGACAGGTATTTTAAGTAGCTCTGCTTGTCAACTAGCTAGCGGGGTGGTGACTGAAATAGACCAGCTGATGGTGAAGCCCACATGAACAGAAGCTGCTAATTTCTTCTCTCCCTTTGAGCTTCAGTTTCCCTATTGCATTCTTCCATGCCTCTATGTAGTATGTATATAAGAGTATGTGTGTATGTATGTGTGTGTGTGTGTGTGTGATTCTCAGTGAGAGGCTCGTCCCCCGTGTGTGCCACGTGCCTCTATCTTCCCGGCTGATGGGTGCTCTCAGCTGCAGCTGCCCCCTCTCCGGGGTCACCTGGCCAGCGCTCCCTGGCTGTGCTACCTCAGAGAGGCAGGGTTGCTATCAGTCCAGTCTGCCAGGCCTCCAGCCAACTTGGCTCCTGCTTGCTCTCCATCTGGGAAGGCTGAGCCTCTTCCCTTATCTGGGAGCCTTCAGAAAGCTCAGCTCAATTTGGCCAGAAGACAACCCCCCACCCCAGAGAGCTCATGGGGGGCAAAGGAGAGAGCAAGAGCCAGCAGGAGCCTGAAGCGCAGTGGGAGGGGAGGAGAAAGGAAAGCAATGCAAATCAGAGCTCTGCATCTTTGCAGAGCACAGAGCTAATTCTGGGAGGGGGGGACAGCAAACAGGCTCTGGTTATACATGGCCCAGCCCCCTCCCATGAGCAGGCCACAGGCCACCTGTGTCTATGTAAGGAGCTACAGTCAGGGTCGTGGCTAGCAGCCAGGGAAAAAAAAAAAAAAGACAGCCAGGACTAAAAAAATCCAGTGCTCTGCAAGAAAAGACATTCTCTCCACTTTGGCTTCCTCACTGGTAAAATGCAGGGGTGGAGTGAGATAATGAAGCTGCTTCTTGCTCTAATATGCTATTAGAATTCTCCCCTATTTCATCCAGCTTATCAACTCAGAAGTTAGACACTCCAAACAAGAATGCAAAGGGAGCAAGAAAAATATAAGCCACTGGCCAGCGCCATACTGGAGAAAACACTTTTCCCAGAAAAGTGAGCAGGGAAAGAAAGGGCTGTTAAGGCCCTTAGTTAGCAAGGCTTCCATTAGACCCAACTGAGATCCACAAGCCTCACCATCTCTATGCTAATGAAAATGATTGGCAAAGGTCAAAAGTTGGGGCCTGCTAGGGTGCTGGGTGAGAGAAGTGCCCCAATGCTATGAGGTACATCTTGACCAAAGCCTTAATTCGACACCACCTGTATCCCCATCCAAACTAAATTCAGAAAGGTCACTTTCTGAAGCTGATCATAGAGACGATGTATACCACACATTCGGAAATTACGCTGTACCGGGCTCTCTCCTGAGCACCGTACCTGTGTTACCATATTTCATCCTTCCAAAATCTCTGAGGTAGGTATATTACATTAAATGGTGGGTAGCCTCATTTCACAGACTAGGAAAGCAAGTCTCAGAGAAGTTAAGAAAGGTGTCCAAGCCCATAGAGCTAAGAAGACAGGAAGTAGGATATCTGCTCCAGGATGTCTGCCCAAACCTTCTTGTCCTGTTCTCACTCAAGGGACACAGTGGTTACTTGGCAACCATGGAAATTGCAAGGACTAAAATTGGTCATCCAGATACTCTTTCTCTTCTGTCCCTGGTAGGGCAGCCTCAACTCCAGCTCAGACCCCTAGAGAAAGAGGTGTTCCCCTAGCCCTGAGAGCAGAAGTTGATTCGTATGCCTGGACTCCGCAGGCTTTACCAGCGACAATGGTTCCGACAGTCCCTGATAACAAAAGAAAGCAAGGTAGGGCTGTAACAGATTGCCCAGAAACTTCTAGGAGCAATGGGGTGAAAGGTCAGGCCAGCAAACCTGCGAGGCCACCCAGGTTTGTGTCCAGGCCTTCCCATCACCCCCTTCTCCTCTCATCTCTCCTTTGCACTCCACAAGCCATGCTCCTCAGCCCAAACAACTGGGACCCAAAAATCTCACATTCTACCAACACACGTTTTGTCTCCCTTGGAAAGCAACTCTTTTCCTTGATGTCCTTTTCCGTTTTCCTCCATCGCCTCAAACCTTACTCATCCTGGGTCTCTCCCTCTTGGAATCCTTTGCAGAAGTCACAGCTCATTTTCTCAGAAGCAAACCCTTGCTGAGATATAAACAGTTGATAACAGATTGATATGGGTTTTTTTTAAAGATTTTATTTATTCATTATAGAGAGGGGAAAGAGAGAGAGAGAGAGAGAAGGAGGGAGGAGCAGAAAGCATCAACTCCCATATGTGCCTTGACCAGGCAAGCCCAGGGTTTTGAACCGGCAACCTCAGCGTTTCCAGGTTGACGCTTTATCCACTGTGCCACCACAGGTCAGGCATTCCCAAGGGTGTGTCCATTTTAAACAAGAAACTCAACAATGCTTTGTCCAAAAGAGGGAGTCCCCAGAGGTAAGAGCTTTGAGAACTTCAGACCTACTGAGGGCTGCTGGGAGAGCAGACAGCTTGGTCAGAGATGGTCTCAAAGTGCTCTGAGAGCAAGGACAATGGGGACCTCGGGACCTACATGACTATGTCTCTGCTTTGGGCAGAGACCTTGGGCACATCGGCCATGTCCAAGGTCAAGAAAACAGATGATCATTAAAGAAAGAGAGTGGTTGTTGGGATGTGTACGTTGTGTGTGTGCGTTGGGGGTGGGGGAGACAGGAATTGGCTACTGCTCCTCAGCTTGCTTCTGAGATACAGAAATGACAGAGTTTGGCTTACACAGCTAATTCACCTGAGAGATGCAGTAGGTAAGACTGTTATTAAGGCAGCTGGATAATTAAGTCTCCCCCCACCTAGGGCAGGAGTGGGGGATAAATACAGCATTTGGGGGAACAGACACAGCACTGGAGGAAACACAGTCAGGAGCAGATACAGGGCTCGAAAGCTCCCAGGTGCACCCCCTGGCTCCCGAGGAGCACGCCCCAGCCCAGAGGTGACAGAAGGGCGTGGCTTGGTCCCTGCCAGCACCCACCTGAGAAAGACGGCTCAGACCCTCAGGGTGGCACACAGCCCAGCCATCTCCAAGGAGCTGTAAAGGATGACTAGCCCAACCCTTTTATTTCATAAATGAGGAATGGTGGTCTAGAGCAGGGGTCCCCAAACTTTTTACACAGGGGGCCAGTTCACTGTCCCTCAGACCATTGGAGGGCCGGACTAAAAAAAAAACTATGAACAAATCACTATGCACACTGCACATATCTTATTTTAAAGTAAAAAAACAAAATGGGAACAAATACAATATTTAAAATAAAGAACAAGTAAATTTAAATCAACAAACTGACCAGTATTTCAATGGGAACTATGCTCCTCTCACTGACCACCAATGAAAGAGGTGCTCTTTCCGGAAGTGTGGCGGGGGCCGGATAAATGGCCTCAGGGGGCCGTAGTTTGGGGATCCCTGGCCTAGAGAGAAGCCATGGCCTCTCCCATTTCTATGCCGAGTGTCAGGACCAGGACCAGGACTGGAGTCTTTACCCCTAGTTCAGAGACTTCGCTAGCCATGACTGGCTCCAGAGTCTTCAACAGCCCACTGTGGATCAGCTCAGTGGTCACCTTGGAGGCCAACAGTGGGGTGGCCCATGGATGGGTTGATTTCAGCCACTACACCAGTATGTATCCTGATCAGGAAAGAAATGCTCAGAAGTGTGATTCACAGATGGGGGGTGTGATGGGGGGTCTCTGTGTGCAGGTGCAGGTCCCGGAGGTGGGTAGGAAAGGGGATGAAACCTCTAGCATCTTCAAGACATCATGTCAGTGGTCATGTGGCTCATTCTTTCACACGGCCCTCACAACAACATATTGAAGTGGTTGCTGGCATTACTCCCATTTTTCAAATGAGGAACTGAGGTGCAGGGAAAGCAAAGAAGAGAACAAGGGTGGGGACACATCACATTTCATTCATGCTTGAGCTTTAGGGGACAATGGTGCAGTGAGGTTACCCAGAGCTTATCTAGAAGATAGAAGAAAGAGAACAAGGGGTCAGCATAGGACTGCAGCCTCAGGCCATTTAGGTAAAACACTGCCTGGGCCCTAGCCCAGACAGCCGATGGGAAGTCAAGGTAAGCAGGCATCAAAGCAGGTGGAGGAGTACACAAGGCAGAGCCGGCCAAGTCCTGTGCCCATTGGAAGGGGTTGCAATATGGACCCCAAAGCCACCAAAGCTAGCTCTCCAGGCCAACAGGATTTAGCCACTCGATAGAATTGGCAGAGGAGGTAATGTGTCAACAGGCTAAGATGGCCCATAAAAAAGGAGACACACTCTGAGATTGGGAGCTGGGACAGACAGTTTTGGAACTGCAAGGGGTCCCAACAGCTCCTGCAACTGCCATCACACTGAGGCCCCCTCGGACTGGGGGTGGGGTGCGAGCATTCAGAAATGTCCATGGGCATCAATTCCCATGGTACTTGCATACATGCCACATCAGTAGGCAGAGAGCAGGTGCTGGGAGATCTTGTAATGAGCTCAAGGCTCGCAATGTCACCCTTGTACGGAAATAGAACAGAGGCACTAACCAGAGGCTCTGGCTTGAGGAGGAGTGTAAATGGGGGTGGGGCTGTAGCGAGGGGAAGGGAGGGGGGAGGGGCAGCACTGGCAGTGCAGCTCCGTAGCACCCACCACCATTTCCAGCTGGGGCTGGCCAGTACAGCCTCCCACCTCTAACTGCTCAGAAAATTCAACACCTACATGTCTCCATCAGACGTTTGGGGTCCCAACACACACCCTCCCAGTAGCTCATGGGGATAACAAGAGCCACTTCCTGGAGTATTGTGGAAATTAACTGAAATAATTTATATAAAACTCTTAGTATGATGTCTTGGATGCCTAATATGTGTTTAATAAATTATAGCTGATATAATATTTAATAATATTATAATATTTATAATATTTAATAATACTAATAATATTTAATAAGTTTCAGAAATTGGAACTCAGCTGAATTAAAACTGGCTTCCTAATTTTTATCACCCAGCCCCCACTACACCATGAGGGCTCAGGGCACATCGGCACAAAGGGTGTGTCTGTGCCATTAGAGTGTGCGTTCACTGCCGGCCTCCACAGCTCTAGGTTAGTCAGGCAAGGGAGAAGGAAAGTGAAATCAGACGAGACAGAGAAGCGGGCAGGAGGAGAGAAGCTGGGTGGGTCTCAGAAGTCAGCTCCTTCGCAAGGAAAGTTGGAGCAAGGAGCGACCTGAAGACCTTTTCATCTAACACTCACTCACGGAAGAGGAAATGGAAACTCAGAGAGGCGTAACATCTGACCATGCCACGAACAAGTGGCAGACCTGGGTGACACCCTGCACTCAAGATGCCCTGTCTTCCGCTCTTCCCAAGAGGGTCCCTGAATTCACTCGCCCTTACAGAAAAAGAAAAAAAAGAGCCAAGGCTTCTCAACTTTCAGAGTCCCAAAATAGCTGAGATTTATCCATCCCCAGGGTTGCAGAGGTCTAGACTGCTCTTTTGCAAGCACCCTGTTCTGCTCTTGGGGGGTGACTTAAAAGCAAGGATGTCAGTTGGCTCCCTGGGACATCTGAGAGAGGCAGGGACTGGTCAGGGTGAAGCCCAGAGGCCCAGGCCTAGAGGGAGAGAGGCTGCCCAGGCAGGCGGAGGGGTGGACCAGCACAGGGGCCTCTGATGCCTCCTAGCTTCCTCCCCCAGAAGGCAGGTCAGCCTAAGGAACGGAGTCAGAGGTCTGCCTGAAGTTGTTAGACATGGCTCAGTGGCCGAGGATTTTGAGAGTGTGTGGGTAGGGGCAGCTACACTCACTCTATTGCCCAGGAAGCTCAATACTGCCAGGTCCCCTGATGCTTGTGAAGTAATCTGGGCCCACAGGGACAACTCCCCTGATGCTGGCCATCTTACCCAACACTGTCAACTGGGTTTCACATATCCAAGTGGGTGAGATGCAGAAACCACAGCAGTCTCTGCTCAGCACCTCCAAAGCCACAGCTCAGGTCCGTCTGTAACTAAAAGTTGCCAAAAGAACACTGGGGACTGCAAGGACAGGGAGGCCCAGAGACGGTATCACATACATCACCACGGTCCTGACACATCACCACCAAGGGCAGTCTGGAAAGAGGAAACCACAGATAGCCTGTCTCCTTCATTACAATCAATCTCTCTCACTTACTCCCTTGCTCTCTCTGTCTCGCTATTTCTTTTCCCCAAAGGCTGCAAAGCAAACCACCCCCTCACCCATTCTTTCCTCCAAATCTTTATTCTGGGGACAGAAAAGTGGGTCCGATGAGATAAGCAGCGATGAGACAAGAAAACACTGAATGATTCTGACCTTGGTGAACACGAGGAGCGAAGAAAGACCCCAAACTTGTGGATGGGAAAAGGAAACAAAGTTTCTACCAAAAAAGCTCCAGAGGCAGTGCAGTGGGAGAAATCTAGAAAAACACTCACAACAGCTCTTTGGACAAATCAGCCGCCTATGTAGGCAATGTTAATGACGTCGGAGTTCCTGGTTCACCCAGCTCACTTTCTTACGTATGAACCAAGTTCCTGAACCTCTGAGCTAACCTCAAGTCACTTCCCCATTTATTTCGCTGGCCTATGTCCTTTAAGAACAGTTTGACTGTTTCCCACTTTGGTGCTAAAACACGTGGACCAAGGAGGCTGAGAGGTAAGAAAGTGGGATCTTCATGTATAATAACTGAAGAGTGTAAAACTCCAGCCTACAACCATATATTCTCCTGCTAGCCCTGTTGACACCCAGACCCCAGTGCTGGCCAGAGAGGTGATGGTAATAGAGTGACCATGTCCATGGTTCCGCTCAGTTCACCCCCTGGCAAGACACTGCCAGCGTACATGTCCCAGCGCCTGTGCTCCACCAGCCTTGTCTGTTGTCCACCAGTGATGGCGCATCGACTCCACATATAAGGATTGACATTCATGTGACTGCCTGTCCCCAAGACTTAAATGACTGCCCTACCCATGCCCAAGGGCTGAGAAAAGGCTCCAGTTTTATGGAGCAGAAGCAAGAAAAGAGCAATTCAGCTGCTTCTGAGTACATTTGCTCTCACCCAGCCTTACACTTTTTTGCACCCCAACCCCCTCCCCAGGTGCCCGGGGCTGGGCCCACACCAAGTACGCGCTAAGTGTTTAGTGAACAATGGCAGGCTCCCCGTCCTGCACCGCCCAGCCTCCCTCCAGCCCTGGGGGCCGTGGAGCTAGGGCCTACCTCGCCATACTGGGTGCAGTAGGTCTCGGGTCTGCTCAGTCCACAGGTGGATGAAGCTCGGAGAAACCGGGTCCTCCCAATGAGCAGGTCCCCAGCAGGCGGATAGCAGGCCCCCCGCGAGCAGGCTTGCTGAGCACTCAGGAGGCTGGGCAAGACTGAAATCACAGGGTGCCGGGGTTCAGCCCAAAGAGAAGACGGTCTAGACAGCCGCCCCAGCATCCCTCAGGGAAGCAGACAAGAGACAAGACTAGACGCTCCCCCTCCTCCTGCTCACACTCGCTGGTGACGGTAATTATTGTAATCCTGAGGCTATGAGGTTAAAAAGAAAAGGAGGAAAAAACACTGGCAACCAATATCCACTGATGATCCTAAAATGTGGCTTCCATATGTGGCTTTTAGAATCAAGCTTCAGATGCACGCTTGGCCACCTGGACAAGGTCCACAAGTCTCCTCACCTGCAGCGTGACCTCTGTCAACAGCCCTGAGGAGGGCTGGCTGCTGGCCACTGTGGAACATTGGGAGATACCTGAATTCTTTCTGCTCCTTTAGCTGCAAAGATGACCCAGATTTTGTGAGTACCCCATGACAATTTTCTGGAACATCAAGAACTCAAGACCTGATGGGTCTGGACCCAGCTTGAGAGTGAGGGGGGTGGGGGAACAGACTGTGCAGGGTACTCGGGTGGGAACAGGAAGACACCTGCGAGCTCCTCAGGAGAGGCAGAACTCATCTTCTCCAAAGGCCTGAAGGAGCAGACAAACCTCATGGTGTCCCCAGTAGACAAGTGTTTCAAACCCTAGGACTAAAGCCTGACAGGTAATGCACACACTTTGGTTAACTGCCCTCCTACCCATAGCTTTCACCACCCTCCTCTATGTTAGCTCCTGGAAGGATGGGAAGAAATACTTACAAAAACACAGAAGAAGGAGTGGCCTCATCTTCAGCCAATGGGGTGATCCCAGAGAGGACCTCACCTGGGCAGACCAAAGCAGCCTGGGTAAAACAGTGCCAACCACCGGGGCACACTGGCCCCTTTTCTGTTACTGGACTCATGATTTTTCTGAAGTCTTTATCTAGGCTCTTGACCTAGGACAATACAACTCTGAGCAGCAGATGCATTTGAAGCCAAAAGCTTAAAAAATGCCAGAGCTCTGGACTCCTGTCCCACCAGGAATGTCACTCACAGGGTGCCCTGGAAAATGTCATCCCCTCCCAGACTTCAGCTTCCTCCTCTGCAACAGAAGGGAAGAGGATGGGTTGCCCTTACCCAAACAGTCGTAAGGACAACCTGGAGAGCTAGAAGCAGCTGGGCCCTTTGCAGGAGAGGAGCCACACAGAGGTCTGAGGCCTTGTCAGTGCCCAAGAAAGAAGGCCAACCTTTCTCAGGGCTTGGTCTAGCCCACAGGTCCAAAGGTGACTGGGTCAATGTGGCTGAAGGTCTGGAAACGAGCCCTCCCCTGCCATTGGCACCATCTCTAATACCACCGAGGGCCATCTCGAGGGTAAGGCTGTGGTAGCCACACCGCTGGACTAAGCAGGTAGCAGGAATGTGATGGGGAAGCCTGGCAGCTTTTTAAAATGGAGTGAGGATTTTATCTGAACCAGAAACAACCCAAAATGTCTCTGATGGTGGGCCGGGGCTGTGCAGGGAGGGTGGGACTGGGAGGCTGCACAGCGGGGTGCTGATGGACACTCTAACGGTCCCAGAGGGTCCGAGAGGCAGGCACCTGCTCAGGCAGCGCCACCTCTGCCTAGGCCTGGGTGCTGGCTCTGCCCCCAGTGACAGCCACAGGTCCTTTGGCTGGGGTCAGGGGACGGAAGTGGGCAAGGCAGGGCCAGAGAGGGAACTGGGGCTATCCTGGCAGCTTTAAATGATACATCCGAATTCTCTGAAATCATTCCTTCCAATCAGTTCCCAGAAGCATCAAGGACCTAGAGAGGAGGCAGGTGCCCTGAGGGCACACAGCTAATCCTGGCCCAAGAGGAAGACCCATCCTCTGGTTCATTGCCAGTGCTGTCTCCGCCCCTCACCCCCAGAACAAGGCACTCCGCGTGGTCTTGGAAGGGCTCTGGCCCGCCAGCCCACGCTTCTCACTTCTCTTCGTGCTCAGCCCCGATCTGAACTTGCTTTCTTCTGAGACGCTGAAACACTTATCAGATATGAGGAAGCAATTCAAACAGAGGCAGGCACTTAATCTCGCCTTTGCAGGTGGCTCGTTCAGGTGAGCTCGCAGGAAGAGGAAGAATGGGCCCTGCGAGCAGGCCCCGGACACCCAGCCTACAGCCCTGCTCCCCGCCCTGCCCCACCAGGCAGGTGAAGGCAGATAACATACCTGGCTTCCTGCTGCCACTGTTCTTTCTCCAGATCTCCTCTCTGAGAACACCCCTTGAATGTGGGGGGTCTCCGCTCCTGGCTGGCAGTTTTTAAACAACGGCCTCACCTCTGGAGACTCCCTGGCTGGGCGTAGCCCACTGCAGGGCGGGTCTCAGGAATCTGTTGGCTGGCACGCCCATCTGCCGTCACTGCACTGACACAGCCCCAGGACAGGACTGGGCAAGTGGGTCGGTCCCAGGGGCCTCGCAGCAAGCCTGGCAGTGCCCACCTGCCTGTGGGTACCTCAGGGGGGGAGGGGGACCAGCAGTGCTAACTGAAAGCACCAGGCAAATATTTGCGGTTTTTCCAGATCAGGATTCGGAGGCACTGGCATCTGTGATAGGCACTGAACTTGGTGTTTTCTCAAAGCTCGTAGGGGTCAGCTTCCTCTTGTGTCCTGGATCACCTGCACAAAAGACCAAGCAGAGGACACAGAGGTCAGGGCTTGTATATAGGCTGTTAAAACCCCAGACCCATCACCGGGCTGGAGGGTGAGAAGACCCAAAAACATCCAGGACCCTGGAAAGCACCAGGTCCTCCCCTTCCCCAAAGAAGACAAAAACAGTGGAAAATCCCCGCTCCTTGGGGCATCTGAAGGAGCCTTAAAAGGCTACAGCTCATCAGGAAGGGGTCAAGGCCCAAATCACTCAAGGAAGGCTTAAGAGGAATAAGCAGGAATAAACTCTAAATTCCTCCCCTCCGGTCTCTTCCCGGGGTTGGCAGGGAGCCCTAGGACAGGTAACTACCTGTGAGTCACTGCCCCCAGCTTAGGAAGAGGGCTGGTGTCCTAGCCTCTCCCTCACTGGGCAGGAATGCCCGCCTGGAGGGCCAGAAAACAGACCTGACCACAAGCGGTAGAAGGCAAGGCTGAAGCATAACTGGACCAACTTGCCCTGGCCCCTTGCCAGGCCTGGGGACACATATTCCTTTGTGGGACCCTGGGCTGGCTCCTGGCTCCTGGCTCCGGGCCCTGGGCTGAGAGTAAATGACAGTAACAGGCCAGATAGAGAGGCTGGTCTCAGAGGACACCGTTTCCCCAGGTTAGGGTCAGAGCTTTAGAGAGAGCTGGAAGCTTCACCCAGTACATCGCTCGGCCCCGGAGAGCCTGCACTGGCACTGTTTGGGAACAGCATTGCCTCAAAGTTTCTATTTAAAGGAGATTCTTAACTAGCCATTCTGGGCTGCCCGTCTGTCCTAAGCAGGAAGTTCTCTCTGCAATAGGAGGGTTAAGTCCAAGAAATCGGTGTGAGAACCCCTGAGGGAAAAAATGTACTATTTTGTAGATTCAGCTGGGTATTGACCCTCAGTTTCTAATTTAGTCCAAGAAACTTCAATGGGCAAGAGAAATACTGTAATTAGCAAATGGGCAATAAGTTGTTTAGATGCACAATGGGAATTCCAATCATTGTTAGTGTCTTGACCCCTATAAGCATTCCCGTGAAATCTCAGCAGGCCCGAGGCAGTAGAAGCAGCTTCCCTTCGTGGGCCTGCTGGGCCACAGGAACACAGAGAACCTCATCAAGTTCCCCCGAGAATGGTCACTGCTGACACTCCTGGGGTTTTGAAGCTACAGGTCTGATCTCTTGTTCTCTACTCTTCAGCTGCCTAAACTCAAGGCCTCCAAGGAGTTTCCCCCTCCTGAAGCTGCGCATCTTCTGCCCACCACCAGGAAAGAGGATGTGACAGACAAACAACTCATTAATAGTTAACTCAGCACAAGAGCAGGTGTTGCAATCGCTGATCCTCACCTTTAAATCCCCCTTCACCCCCACCCCCCCTCCCCCTTAGGAGGCAGGAGCTCTGGTAAATAAGCCTTTAGTGTTTCAGACATCACAGGTTGGGGCAAGTTTAGGGAGTGGTTTGGCTTCACAGGAGGAAAGTGGCAATTCTGTTTGGACCCCCTCCAGGTTCCTGCCAAGTGCAGGACGTTATTTCTGCAGAACCCAGGGCAGCCTGTCGGCCTCACTCCTTAGGAACACTGAGCACACTCCCTTAGCTGATCTAGTAGAAGGACTGCATTGCCCGAGGCACGAGCTTTGAACTTCAGAACCCAATTTGTTTAGACATAAGAGCCTAAAATAGAGCCAGAGGCTGAGTTTGGCCCCAGCCTGGGCCAAGGGCAGGCAGGGGAGTAGCTCCAACCCCACAGCCTCCTTCTGTGTACCCTTCCCTCTCTCCCTGCCTCCCACTGCCCTGCTTGGGAGGGAGCCCTCCGTCCTCAGCACCCACCCCCAGCCTTGGCTCATTTGAACCTACCCCCTCAGGAAAGTGGCTAGCCAGGTCATCCTCCACTCCTGACTCTCACCCCCACGTCAACCAATCAGGCAGTTCTGCTGGCTCCCCTTCCAAAGGCAACCAGGACCTCTTCTACCCTCCTGGCCTGAGCCTCTCTCCCCCAGACTTCTGCAAGAGCCTCCCAACTGGTCTGCAGTCCAGTCCCGACACAGCAGGTCATGGCCGCCCCTGCCCAGAACCCTGTACCAGTGGCCCATTGCGGTCAGCATCAAAGCCAAAGCCATTATAGAGGCTCCGCATGATACAGCCCCCATTACTTCTCTACACAAGCACCACCACCCCCTTGTCTCCTCTCATGCCAGCCACAGGGCCTCCTTGCTGTGCTTCTGAATCATCCAGCTGCGTCAGTCTGAGGGTGCTGCCCCAGCAGCTCTCTCCACCGGGGCGACCCCTCTGCTGCCCATGTGGGCAAAGCTAACTCTCTCACCACGGTAAGGTCTTTGTTCAATTCAACCTTCTCTGTGTCATTTTACAGAGGATAGCCCACTCCAACCATCCTCTTTAAAATGACAACAAAGTCAAGTGGGTATGAAATTTGGTAAGTTATGTAAATGTCTAACCACTATACCATACATCTGAAAGTGATATAATATTAAATGCCATCTGCGACTGAAAAATAAAAATAATAAAATACAATAAAATGACAACCAAGCTCCTAGCCCCATCCCTGTCCCCCACACCCCAACACATCCAACCCCACCTACATTAATAGTAGGTAAGATGAGGGGTTTCGGCTTTTCTTTCTTTTCTTTTTTTTTTTTTTTTTTTGCAACACTTACCTCTTTCTAACTATATACCGTATTTCCCCATGTATAAGACACACCTTTTTTCAAAAAATTTGGGTCTAAAAGCTGGGAGCATCTTATACAGTGGTTGAATGTAGACTATTTTACTTGCATTTCCTGCTGTTTCAATGCTTGTTTTTGCACTCAGTGTTGAAGACAGTGATTCGTCATCAGACACAGATGACGACAAGCTAATGGATGGGAGTTTTGACAGTGATGAGAAGTTGTATGAATTTTATAATGAATAAAACTTGAGTTCAATAACTTTATGTACTATGTTTTTTTTATTTTTTCAAATTTCAGGCCTCCAAATTAAGGTATGTCTTATACATGGGGAATACGGTAGCTTACCTACTTACCATGTTTTCTCTCTGTCTCCCTCCACCAGAATGAAATGTCCAAGAAGGCAGATTTTTGTCCATTTTGTTCAGTACTATATTGCAACTGCCTAAAATAGTGCCTAGCACTGATTAGATGCTCGCTATTTGTGGAATGAGTGGAGTTGCAATGAAGTGTAAATCACTGATATAGGGTACTGAGTCTCCATACCCTTGTAGGTGTAGTTACACCCTCAGAGGGTACCGGCAGGGCTAACAGTAGTAATTCATACATCAGTCAGCTGGGGGGGGGGGCTTGTTTTGAGGCAGCTACCCTTAGATTACAAAAATGTCACCATGGTGATATAGGCAGGCTCCTTCTCTGCCTGCGTATCAGTCGTTCCTGGCGGTGTCTCGGACGGGACAGGGTACGGGAGTGGCACTGGAAGCTTGTCTCCATCATCCACCGTCAGACGTAAACTGTCCAGACTGTCAGCGAGGCCAGCCAAGATCTGATCAATGAGAGGTCAAAGGATAAGGAGCAAGGAAAGAGGAAAAGGAGGAAGGAAAGGAGAAAAGCCGTAAGGAGAAGAGAGCCCGGCCCAGGCTGTGAATGCTGACACTCAGGTGCTGGAGGGAGGAGCGCCAGGTGAGTAAAGCTCAGGTTTCCCCTGCATACAGTGAGTCAGGGCTGATTGATCCCTGTCTGCGGGAGGGGATGAGCTCCAGGAGCGGCCTTGGGGTTTGCCATGTGACTCAAGCTGGCATGGCCCTCGGACCATCAGTCACTCTCCTGTGAGTCTCCCCAAGGACCAGAGAGAGAAAGCGTGTCTGGTATGCTATTGAGGAGCCAGGACCAGCCTCCGGCAGAGGCCAGCAGTAAGCAGAGGGGTCTGGTGGCCTGCCGGCGGTGACTATTCCATACCCTTCTCTCTCCCTTAATCTCACCTACCCAACCTCAATGTCTGCCCAGCGGACACGGCCTGAGAGGATTCGGGCAGTCAGCCTAAATTAACTACAGCTAACATTTCACCGAGTGCTTCCAGGAAGCCAGGCACTGTGCTAAGCCCTTTGTATATATCAATTCACTTAACACCCACTACATCCCTATGTGGGTAGACATTTAATTATCTTTCCTTTACAGATGGAGAAAATGAGGCACGTTTTCAATAACTTGGTCCCAGCTAGGAAGTGGTCATTTGAACCCAGACCAGTTTGCTTTGGCATTCATATTAACTCTAATTTAAAGCCTAAAATAGCCTAAACTCCCTAACTGTATCTTTGGGAATCCTTGGTCATAGACTACCAGACTGTGAAATTCATGTTTCCCAAATCTAATCAAGACCCAGTATCTAAAAATGTCTCGTTGAGCCCTTGCTCTGATTTTTGGAGCACTGATGCTGACTGAGGGCTCCTGGGGAGACATTGTAGAAACATCTAGAACAAACATCACATTTTGTCTGTTTTCCATACCGACGATCTCCCTGTTGGCCTCTACCTCCCTCATCGCAGAGACTCTGGAACCTTCCAGCAGGCTTTGCCCCTCGTACCAACAGGAAGCTACTCTGAGTGAGGATGTTAGCACCTGAGAAGAAGTCAAATTCCAGAGAAGGTAACCGGACAAACCTCACGGTGAGCTGACGACATCACACACGATGGCGGGATGACACAACTTCCTCCTCGCCCCAGGAAGGGAGATCCCCTCCCCTGAGGTCAGTCTTTTGGGTCACCTTGCAGAGGCCTGAGCTCCTTCTCTTCTCTCTCCCAGGACACACTCCCAAATGTCCTACCCCCCACCCCAAGGGGCACAGCCTGGCACCGCCTGCAGCCTAGAGGAGTGAGATGCTGGCTCATGGCTGGCTGCTTTCCCAGAGAAGAGGGAGGAATATCTTGGCATTTCTGCCCCCTGTCACTGCCCTACCTTCCTCTGGCAGATAGGCCAGCTCGTGACCACACCCCCCTCCACCCCCAGCAAGTGCCCTACTGTCCAGCCAGTGCCCTCCGGGAATTAGGTTCTTGGGACCCAAGTCCAACCTTGTAACCTTGGTCAGCGAGTCCCTGCAGTGCCGGTGCCACATGGGGTCTGTTTGAACTTCAGCTTCTCTTAAATCCGAGACCTAGCTTCAACTCCTCTACTCTATAGAAGCATAAACTTGGCAGGCCCCTCCCTAGGCCTCAGTCTCGTCATTCATAAATAAAAGTGTTGAATTCTCCTGGTTCTCAACCCAGACTGCCCCTCACAATTACTTACAGAACTCATAAAATCATATCCTTAGGCCAGGCCTGACCCCGGGATTTAACTGGCTTGCAGAGGAGCAGGGACATTCAGTAGGTTTTTCAAGCTCCTCCGAAGCTCCATCCATCTCCAGGATGCTGTTCTCAGGGGCTGGGTTTAGGACAGCAGTTAAAAGCCTAGACTTTAGAGCAGTGGTTCTCAAAGTGTGCGCCAGGGCGCACTGGTGCACCCTAGAAGATTTCCAGGTGCGCCCTATGGTATTCCAGAGAAATATGTGCCTGTTGGGGACCAAAAAACTAGCAGGGTGTTTGGAGTTTAGATTTTTGGGGGACAGAGGTGTGGGGAATTGGCTGTAAGCTGACAGTCTGCCCAACCCCCCACCTCACTTGCCTGATTAGGTTGCAAAAGGCTATTAAGCTGTGGTGCTGAATTGTTTACACTACCCCCCATGTTCCCCGGAAAGACTGGAGGCAAGTTTCTTCTATCCTTTGTTAGGTGTAAAGCTAAAATGATATGTATGGTGGGGGTTTTGGATTGATGATTAAACATAAGGAATTGTCTCCAAAAGCCTTTTAGATTTCTATAAAAGAATATGTGGCAATATCTAAAAAACTTTGAACATTTTACTACAATTTTCAACATCCTATTTATGTGAATTAGGATTTTCTACCCTTACACAATTAAGAGTAAAAAGAGAGGAATTCTTCAATGTATTGATGAGGAAATGAGAGTTTGCCTTTCAAATATATGCCCAAACATTGAAAAAATCGCTAGGACACATCAGGCTCATGTTTCTCATAAACACAAGAATAAAAAAAACTTAACACATTTGCACTGGGACCTGCCAAATTTACTAAATCTTACTAAGAATGTATCTATATATATAAAAAGATGACATTTTTGTCGTTTTTTTATTTTTTAACCCCTCTTTTTTACGAATTCTAAAAAGCGTAACTCAAAAAATGTAACATAAAAATGCTTTTTAATGTCAGAATAAATTTAATTTTGTCATATGTATTTCATTTAATTACCATAAAAGCACGCTTGGACTTTATTTTTTTTTCTTTAATATTTGACTTAATTATTATAACATATTTCTCAGAAATTTATATAAAGTGTGCCCACAGTTATTTGTAGGACTTTAAATGAACTCCGACTTCAAAAAGTTTGAGAACCACTGCTTTAGAGTGTGAGAGGTGAAGGTTCAAGTCTGGTTTTGTACTCACCAGGTGTGACTTTGGACAACCCAAGCGACTTGCCTCCAATGGAAATAGTTAACAATCTACCTCATGGGTCTTTATAATGATGAAAGGAAACAATGCACGAATAACCCTCAGCAAAGTGCCTGGAGAGGTGTGTGTTCTCTGCTGGGCGTTTGTCCCACGTGTACATCACATGCAGGTGTTTGGGGCTGTGATTAGCAGTCTTTACAACCGTTAGTAACAAAAAGCAAGTATCACCCTCACACAGATGTTTTATAGCTCACTTATGAAGCAGTGCGGGGCGGGCGAGGCTGCTCCCCTGCCGCTCCCCGCCCCCAGGAGGCCCCAGGTCCCACCCTGAGAACCTGTGCCTGGTGCGTCCCACTCCATTCCCGAAGGGCTGCAAACTCCCCAGGAGCCAAACTGAGCTGAGCTCCCCAAAAAGGGTGATGCTTCTGGCCTTTCTGAACAGGGAAGGATAGAGGGTAAGGGCAGGGTTTGTTTACAAACGGAGGACAAGCATAACAGTGTTTTATGGCCTCAAGAGTAAACATGGCATTGGTTAGTAAAACCAGAATCTAACACCTGATTAAGATAGAGCTGGTCTGGGCAGCAGGCTTGTTATTTAGTTTGGGGCAGTTGTCCATCAAGTCCAAGGACTATTGAGAAAAGGCCCTTTCTTTTCCTGGGCCTCTGCTTACACAGTTCAAAGTCTAGTCAATATCCTACCAGAGCCTGACCAGGCGGTGGCGCAGTGGATAGAGCGTCAGACTGAGATGCAGAGGACCCAGGTTCGAGACCTCGAGGTCGCCAGCTTGAGCGCAGGCTCATCTGGTTTGAGCAAAAAGCCCACCAGCTTGAACCCAAGATCGCTGGCTCCAGCAAGGGGTTACTTGGTCTGCTGAAGGCCCGTGGTCAAGGCACATATGAGAAAGCAATCAATGAACAAACAACTAAGGTGTTGCAACGCGCAATGAAAAACTAATGATTGATGCTTCTCATCTCTCTCCGTTCCTGTCTGTCTGTCCCTGTCTATCCCTCTCTCTGACTCACTCTCTGTCTCTGTAAAAAAAAAAAAAAAATCCTACCAGACAAGGGTGATAAATCCTAATCTAATCTAAATCCTCCCCCTTAAAACATCATTCAAAACTGACTCCCTTCTGATCTAAAATACTGATAAAGAGGCTTTAATAACCTGAGGAAATGTTTATGAGATATATTTAACTGGGGGGGGGTAGATATAAGAAAACAAATGTGCAAGAGATCTGCATAACTCTGAAAAAACACTCAGAAGACAGGGAGAAAATCCCCACAATGTTAATATTTCCCACCTCTTTATCTTTGTCTGTATGCTTTCATCTTCTAGAATGAGCATATTTTACTAGAATAATCACTATGAATAAAGTAGAAAGTTTCAGGGAGGAGAATGATTTTTGTCCACCTACAAGTCATTAATGTTCCCTCCACTACTCCCACAGACTGCCTGAGAATTTACTACAAGTTTTCAAATCTATCTTTATAGATTTTGTAAGATATGGTGTCCCCTTCTTTAAGAATCCAGGATTGCTTCTTGGGGCTGTGAGCTTTCTTTTGTCAAGACAGCACTTAGCACACTTTCTCAATAAATGTACACACTGGTCTGAGGCAGGGCAGAAAACGTCAAAGGAACTGCCAGCACCTTTTCTTCCAGCGTGTAGGTCGTAGGGCAAACCAAAAAGAAGGAACAGAGTCAGTTCTCTCTAACCTATATTTTTGAGAGAAAAGAGGAATTGAGGAGAGCTAAAAAGGTTTATCCTCACCCAAATTTGCCTCTCCTATGGCAAATGTCCCAGGATCATGTCACCTAATTCTGACCTTTCCCATTGCTCACTCAGAAATTTGTACATCCATCAGCTCATTGTGGTCAAGAGTAAATACGCATTTGTGGTCATAAACAGGAGATTCCAGCTCTATCTCAGGTGTGCACTGTCTCCAACAAGAGACATAGGTCCTTGTAACTAGGATTGACAAATAAAATATAAGGATTCCAGTGAAATTTGAATCTCAGATAAACAAAGAATACCTGTTAGTATAAGCAGACCCAAAATATTGCATGCAGCATATTTATATGAAAATACTATTCACTATTTATCTGCTAGTCTAATTTTTCTAGACTTCTTGTATTACAAGTAAAGTTCTGGCAACCTTACTTGTAATCTGTTGTTCATCTATTCCATGACTTCCAGACTTTTTCTAACCTGGTCATCTTCCTCTAAAAATTCACGCATCTGTCAATAATCTTCCTAAAATATGATGCTAAGAAGTGAACACAGGTGTCCTGGTGTCTGGATGCCTGACATCATGGTTACGTCCTCTGGGCCTGGGTCCCTTTATCAAAGATCATTCCAAGTAAAGGACCAAGAGCTGAACAAGCATCTCAGAGCTGGGCCTAATCCCTCCATCATCTGGAGACTACATGTATCCTTCCCTGGGCATTGCAGGTTGTATTTACTCCTTTGTTTAATTTCTACTCCACAACTAAATAGTTATGTATTGCCCTGAAAGGACAGAGGAAATAAAATAGTTTTCCAGCTCTTGCTATGTATGAGGCACCATTCTAAACACTGTATCTACAGTCTCTTCATGCATGAAGTAGGCTGTACAGGTTACAGAGTGTTATGGATTGAATATGATGCCTCTCAAAATTCACTTGTTGAAACCCCAGTGTAATGGTATTAGGAGAGGGACTTGGACAATAATTAGGTTTAGACAAGGTCATGTAGGTGAAGTCCCCATAATGGGCCCAGTGCCCTAAGAAGAAGAAGAAACACCGGAGGACAAGCAAAAAGAAAGCCAGGCAGCAGGCTCCCACCAGGAACCCAGCATGTTGATCTTAGATTTCCAGCCTCCAGAACCATGAGAAATAAACGCCTGTTGTTTAAGCTACCCATCTATGGTGTTTTCTGATATAGCAGCCTGAGGTGATAAAGACACAGAAGTAGTGTTTTAGTCTAATTAGGCTATGCTGCATTAATAAATTAACCACAAAAATCTCAGCACCTAACACAATAAACGTTATTTGTTGCTCACATAAAGGAAGACGCAAGATAGCGGTGAGGTGAGAGGTCCTCTGTTCTACACAGTCACTCAGGGACTTCTGCCACCTTCTAGCTACACAGCCGGGACACACGGCCTGAAGGTCACAGCTGCAAGGTTAGAGGACACGAAGGAACTCTCCCCAGTTATCCCATGCTTCGCGCTGAAGTGACAGCATCACTCTGCTTACTGTCAGAACGGCTTGCACCTTCCTGTGTGTCCAGAAGAGGAAGGTGAAGTAGGACATAGTGAACACATAGCATTGTCTACCACAGCTAGCATCCGGTGAAACCAGAACCCCACAGCAGATCTGTAAGCTTCCAAAGTCCGTGCTCTTTCCACTACAGCATTTGGCCTCCCAGAATTAAAGGAAATCTCACAACAGCATAATCGGTAGAATGTGACCTCAAAAATAAAACCAGTAAGAAAGACAGCCATGGTGAATGGTTAAGATTTTCAAAATCTAAAACATCACAAGATTGTCCCCCTGGAAAACTTTAGAAACACAGATAATGAGACCTCTGCAAGTTCCACCCAGAGGGTAAGTATCTGTGAGACGTGCGCCACCCCAGTCTCTAAGAGAAAACCACCGCGGGCCAGGGCACATCTTCAAAGAGATGATTCCAGCAGGTTGTAGGGTGGCCGGCCATTCTAGTTTGCCAGGACTCTCCTCATTTAAGCTCCAAAAGTTCCACGTCCCAGGACACCCTGCAGTCCCAGACAAATGCTTGGTCCCCTGGTTGTGCATTGATAGATACTTTTTTTCCTCACAGACAACTTCTGGGACTGTACCCTCTAATGGCTCAGTCAGCTCTGTGTGAGGATGCCCAATGATCTGAGGAAGTGGAGCTGGTGCTGAGTCCAAGAAAAACCTGCATGGCCTGACCAGGTGGTAGCGTGGTGGATAGAGTGTCAGCCTGGGATGCTGAGGACCCAGGTGCAAAACCCAGAGGTCGCCAGCTTGAGCGTGGGATCATCATAGACATGATCTCATGGTCACTCGCTTGAGCCCAAGGTCACTGGCTTAAGCAAGGGGTCACTGGCTCGGCTGGAGCCCCTACCCTCATCAAAGCACATATGAGAAGCAATCAGTGAACAACTAAGGTGCCGCAACTATGAGTTGATGCTTCTCACCTCTCTCCCTTTCTGTCAGTCTCTCTCTCTCTCTCTCTCTCTTTCTCTCTCTCTCTCGATTAAAAAATAAATAAAACAAAACATCCTGGATGGAAACAGCACGTGAGGATAAAGCTCTCATGGGGGAAAGAAGTCAAGACGCTCCCGTGGGAAGGCTGGCCCGTGTGAGTGAAGCAGTCCTCTTTGTGGACTCGGGAAGAAAACAGCACAAACAGCACACCAGTAGGACGTTGGTTCTGGAGACTCTGCCCCCACTGCCACAGACTGATGACAGGAGGCCCTTCCCAGCCAAATCACACCACAAACCCATATCGAGCTCACAGATACAGTAACACCTCTGCCTTTTTCCCAGTCAGATGCTGCTGAAACAGGTCACCCATCTTGAATTGGGGCTATTCTGAAGGCGGGTATGCACACGCACACACATACGCAGGCACAGGCGTAAAAAGCCTTTGCACCTTTACCTATTACCTTTGTCTTGTTAGCTTTGGCCTACTGCTCCACTTGCTACATTGTATTCAGAATGCACTCTGACCTGTACACACTCCATTAACTGCAGACCGAAGTCCAGAGTCCACAGCCAGGCCCTCAAGGCCCTGCTGAAAAACCTGCATTCCTGACCCTACCTCACACAGCCTCCTCCACTCAAGTGCTCTGACCCAGTTAGGCCATTCTCTTAACCATATCTGGGCTTCAGTCATCCACTCTGTATGCACTGCCCGCTCCACTTCTTGTGTCCTTGGCTAAATCCTAAACCCGGCCCTGGCCGGTTGGCTCAGCGGTAGAGCGTCGGCCTGGCGTGCGGGGGACCCGGGTTCGATTACCGGCCAGGGCACATAGGAGAAGCGCCCATTTGCTTCTCCACCCTCCCCCCCCTCCTTCCTCTCTGTCTCTCTCTTCCCCTCCCGCAGCCGAGGCTCCATTGGAGCAAAGATGGCCCGGGCGCTGGGGATGGCTCCTTGGCCTCTGCCCCAGGCGCTAGAGTGGCTCTGGTCGTGGCAGAGCGACACCCCGGAGGAGCAGAGCATCGCCCCCTGGTGGGCAGAGCGTCGCCCCTGGTGGGCATGCCGGGTGGATCCCCGTCAGGCGCATGCGGGAGTCTGTCTGACTGTCTCTCCCCGTTTCCAGCTTCAGAAAAATACCAAAAAAATAAAAATAAATAAATAAATAAATCCTAAACCCAAGACTTATTTCAGATTCCTGGATCAGTGATGGCTTCACTGCTATTTTCTGTCACTTCTTCCCAAACTCCAGCAGCAGACCTTACCATTACAATTCTGTTAGCAATCAGGTCTGTTTCATTTTGTAAACCCCTTCTGTCTCAAATTGACATAAAAGTTATTCACCTTTTAGTTCTTTTGTGATTTGTCCCTAAACCTGGATTGCAAACTCCTTGAGGACAGGGACAATTCTTGCTCACTGTTTTTATCCCCTAATGCATAACCCAGTGTTTGCATATAGTAAGTGCTCAAACGACAGATACTGATTTATTAGTATGGGTCCTGGGGGCAAGGGAAAACCTAACAAAAAGTGTTTGAAGAATATGGTGCCATGAGTATGACCCCATAACTCCCTCTGAAGACAACACAGACAGAAAATCAGCCAGAAAAAGAAATATTTTTCCCCTAAGAATTGAAACCTGAGAACATTCCTGATCAGCTGACTTCCAAGGCTGTGCTTCCCAGTCCATCCATCATGGCTGGACTTGCGGATAGAAAAGCCAGGAGTCAAACTGTACTTTTGGGATTCAGTTGTGTAGCTCCAGCAAGAACCCAAGTTTATTTCCTCTCCCTCATCCTGTATCTCCAGCATGGAGACTTGTTATAATTGAGCTCACATTATGGTTCCAAGATAGTTGCTAGAGTTCCAGCCATTGCATTCAATACAACAACATCCAGTGAAAGGAGAGAGGCTGTTCTTTCTCTTTTATTGCCAAAGAAACTTTACCTAGAATCCCAGCAGCGACTTCCTCTCATTGGCCAGAACTGGGCTGAATGCCCCTCCCTAAGACTACTTATGAAGGAAAGGATTACCATCATGCTTAGACAACATCAAAGGTTGTCCCTGGGAATAGCAGTAGCAACATCATCTGAGAACTTATGAGAAATGCAGATTCTTGAGCTCCACCCCAAACCTATTGAATCAGATAGTCCCAGCCGGACTAGCTGTCATCGTCATAAAGAGTCCTCAAGGTAATTCTGGTGCATGCTAAAGTTTGAGAGCCACTGGTTGAGGCTAATCTCTGAGCTGGGGAGAAAACAACTGCCCTGAATACTTGAAAAACATGGAATCTTTAGCAAGGAGGAAGTAGGATATAGATGTTGGATTGGGAGTAAACTTCCTACTCCTTCCTGTTCCCTGAATAATTATTTTCTCCTTCTTTATTATAGTACTCCATCAGCATACAAACATACTCTAATATCTTAAAAAGTCTAGCCCATGACCCCAAATCACTATCCAGCTGTTGCGTGATTCTTTGCTCCTCTTCATAACTAAAACTATTTCTATTAGTTGTCTACGACCACTGCATCAATTTCTTCATCAACCACTCACTCTTTTACCCACTGCCATGTATTTTCCATTCCCACCACCCTCACCAACTGTTCCTAGGTATGGCATATGCAGTTGATCATTTACATAACTGTTCTATATCTGGCTCCTGCCTAACACTGCCTCATTTCCTGCCATTTCCCAAAACCCGTCCTTTATTCTGTAACAGCAGCCAATCTTGCTAACTTCTCCTGAACCATGCAATGCTTTCTCATGCATCCTCCCCTTTTCATATGCAGTCCTTTCTCACTTCAGGCCTCCCAACCCTGAACCTCCACTCTATCCCACAGTTACCTCGGAAACACTACCCACCCTTTAATACCCTAAGCTGCTCAGTCATCATCCACTCTTACGCCTACTCTGACTACCTCCTTTCCAGATTGAATCAATATATTTCTCATTCTATTCTATTTGGTTACCTGGTACATATTTTCATTATTGTGCTTATCCTACTATAATATAATACCTATTTAATGTCTGTGTCCTCTACTTGAATACAAGCTACTTTAGGACAAGAACAACTTTGTATTCTGCTTTCTATAACTATAAACACAGTATCGAATATATGGCTAGCTGTAACAAATGTTCATGGACTTCTTATTCCTGGCTATATGTCACCAAGGGAATGTGATTGTCCTAGGCTGGGATAAAGGACCATGGGAACCACTGACATGGAGCAGAAGGTAAAGACAACTGAGTAATAACAGAATAATAATTGAATCAATAGCATATACTGATTGCTTCATCTTTGCCAGACCACTAAGCCCTTTGTAGTGCTCCAGCTCATTCGGTCCTCACCACTCCCCATTTCATAGGTGCTATCATCATTCTCACTTTACAGATAGGGAAACGGAGGCTAGAGTTGTCCCTTTTCCAAGGTCAGACCCTAGTAAGAGAAGCCAAGACTTAAACAAATCCAAGTCTGTTTGACTCCAGATCCCTGTACCCTCCTGTCCAGCTAGGCTTTGAGTTCAAGGGAAGTCCCTCATGCAAACTGCAATCAGTTAAGTACAGTACTGCGATTCAGAAGCGGAATGTGGGCAGCAGGGTGTCCATGGCTACCCGAGGCTCCCAGCACGTCCTGCATGCACTGGCAGCCAGTGGCTCCGTATGGCCAGAAGCCATGGGGGACAAATGCTAAATGACTATGAAGGGTCAGTTCCTCACAGTTGATTTAACAAGGCCCTGGTGTCCCAGGAGCAGGTTGGAGGGGTGCCCGACAGTGAGCCAATCGCTGCCACATCAGATACTAAGCTGGGAGTGCAAGTGAAAGGTGAGGAAGCCAGAGTGGAGGGAATGAAGCCAGCTGCCAGGTCTTGGGCAATCATAACCCCAAGGACAAGCCACTGTGCCCAAAATAACCTCCCAAGAGAGCTTAACTGATCATTTTGCAGTCTCTATTCCAGTACTGACTTTCAGGTCTGTGTAACTACAGACTGGGCCCCTATTATGTGTTAGCACCATGAAAGGTCCAAAGAGCTGGTCTTCCACAGAAATAGGGCAAGCCCATAGGAAACAATGGTAAGCTGTAGGACAGTCCACAGTGCAGTGCAAACCTGTGCAGCACAAGCCAAGAAGGCAACTGAAATTCACAGAAAGAGTAGTCAGGGTGTGCTGGCACAGGCGGTGGTGGCTTCTTGGAGCATATGGACTGAAGGAAGGTCGACAGAATAGACAGAGCAGTATCTCATGGAGGAAGAAGAGAACGAGCAAAGGTGAGCCAGCAACAATGAAAACCCACCTGTGGAGCAAAGGGTCTTGTCGGAGCAGAATGAAGGATAAAGTTAGATGAGTCAGGAAGGTCAGATCATAGAGGTCCTGGATTCCAAGAAGAGTAGTCAAGCGAATTCAACATGCAGAATCCAGGAATTCAGCATGTGAGCAAAAAATCACCCCAGGATTTAAACAGACAATTAAGAATAAAAATGTAATTTATGAAGCTTTATTTGGTGGTAGTGTTTGACATGGATTAGACGGAAGAGGAAAAACAACAAAAAAAACCCTGCCCCCCCCCCAAAGAAATCCTGAATGCATCTTTGAACATTCACTAAAAGTCTTTCTGTATGCAAACTTAATAACCATGGTCCCTCCCCCACCAGGCTTCATGGTCCAGTGAGGATGACATTCATTAACCCCATGGTTACTATTAAGTACTTACTATGTACTAAGGAGTATACTTGACCCTGGGGACACAGGGAAGGATTAAACAAAGTCCAGGCCCTCAAGAAACTTATTCTCCAAAGGACATGGAAAAGAAGACAAAAAGCAAACCAACAATTATATCAATATAAAGTTGGGTCTAAGTGCTATTGAGAAAAACACAACAGGGCATTGGGTCGAGAATGGTAGGGTGAATTGGTCGGGGAGGCCTCTCCAAGAAAATGCCACCATACTTCAATCCCAGAGAACAGGTAAAGTGAAGATGCCACTGCTAGCAATAGAGACATGGAGAAGGTGACCGTTTGTAAGAGTACGGAGAATGTGGGGAATCTTGTTTTCAGTGTGTCAAGCTTGTGATAAAAGCACGATAACCACACAGAAATGTCTAGATTCTCGAATGCTCATGTACAAGACCAGAGGAAGATAAAATTGAGGTATGTATTGAATAGATAGAATAATCATCTATTGATATTTGAGTGATAAGAAACCTTTTCTCCAAAACAAATTCACATGAAATGAAAGTAATTCAAGGACTGAAAAATGCTGGAGTGTAAGATATACAACTAGTTTTATCATGTCTCCTGGGATGATCCCCTCCCTAAGCCTTGTGGAAGGAACCCCAGGAGGGGTAAGGACTTTAGTAGGCAGTGAGCAGCTGGTTAAGAAAATAATACTAGTAATAATTGTGGTTTATACACAAACAACCTCTGTCCTTGCTTCTTCAACCTCCAAGACACAGTTGTAGGAACAGTTCTATCTTCTTCTGTACTCCCTTCTTGGACCACATGTCACCCCTTTTTATTGTTTCCTCTGCAGATGGCTCTGGGTACTTTAATGTTTGGAATGGCAAGAATTCAATACTGGGGTGGCCTCAAGAATAGGTTGACAAACTCTTCAGCCCTCCTGAAACTGTCCCAGTTATAGCATTATAAGTCATACATCTTGGGGATATCTCTCAGTCCTGGGCAAAAAGGAAAGGTTGGTCATCAAGACTGGGCAGACCTTCATAGCTATAACCCCTCACTGACCTGTATGATGCAACACAAAGCTTTATAGCTCTAAAGTGATATCCGTGCTTTAAAGCATGGGCTTAGTTTCCCAAGCCCTACCTAATCCCCGACCCTGCAGACTGGGTTCTCCTTCCCCACCCAGACAGAAGAGCGGTGTCAGAAACACATAGGTAGGAGGTGATCCTGGATTCCTCAGCCTTCTGTTCCCCTCCTCTCCCACTCAGCCCCAGCGACCACCTAAACCAGGAACACCAACTCCATGGGCAACCCCAATCCATGTCACTTGCTGCCCTCTCTGCCTCACCCTGGCCAGCAAGCTGGTGGGGCCTGGGAGTCAAAGTCAGATGATCAAAGAGGAAAAGAAGGGAACTCATCCGAGGCGGTGATGTGCTCTACCACTACAAATCACAAGAAAGGGGAACCCCAGACACATTACAGCCTACTGACCTTGAAACACAGGTAGTTTGCGTCTTTGAGTTGCAGAAATACTGGAAATGCTTATTGACACATTAATTTCAGATTTGGGGGTTTGAAGCTGGGCTGACTCAGAGCAGAAACCAGGTAAAAGTCCTGAAATTAATGTGCTTGAAAAATGTCCTTCCAAAGCCATAATGTTTGCAACACTCACAGATCTTGGGAAGGCTCACAAATCATTTCTACCAATTATTAGAGATTTCTCCAAAATTATAAGATTCTAAGAACGTGCCAAGACTGATATAAATCTCTGCTTGGTTCTTTGTTATGGAATTTTCCTGCCTGACAAGTTTAACAGAATACTAAGCAGGAGACCCAATCCTTTAGAATTAATCCAATCCCTATTTGGTCCCTAGTCACCTTGACTGCTATGTACAGACAAAAATGTAGAATGTTAAATAAGCTATTTAGGTAACCTTGCCAAATCTGCACCAACCAATCCTATTCCCTGGCCTGAATTATGAATAGCCTAGGCAAACAGTAGTTGTTACTGTTGCCTTTTTTTTTTAACTGAATTGTCTGGGAAATTGCCTCAGACCTCCAAAGAAAGATTACTATAAAAAATTTCAGACTTCTCTCCCTATCCTTCCCCACAGGGCTCAGCCCGAATGATTGTGACAGGCTGTTGCAAGATTGCATCACTGACCTTTGCAAGTTTCTGGCCAGTCTGATTTCCCCCTTCCTCCCCCTGCCCTCTCCCTTTCCTTGTTTAAAGCCCTTTGGCCTATCTGGTTCTCTTTTTCCAGACTTGCTAACTCTGGTAGATGGAGAACCAAAGCTAAATCAGAACCACCTGCACACATACACACACACACACACACACACACACACACACTCATGGCAATGTTGTTAAATCCTAGTCACAATCAATTCTACTATCTTCACCTTCTAAGAGTAATCTCCATTCTTTACCTTCTTACCCAAACTCTCCACTCTCACTCTCCTGCCCCTAAACTGTTCTATGACAAGCTGAGCTGGCACAGTGCTGCTGTACCCCCAGATCCAGGGAAGTGGCAAATAATTTTTGAGGACCGCATGAAATATTTACATTCCAGACCAGCAGACAAGCTTTTACCAACAGCCCCTCTTCCATCTTCTCCTCCTTCCCACCCCCAACTTCACTGCTCAAGTGGGAAAGGGGACGACTTGGATTTAATGGCAGTTCCCTGATAAACAGAAGCATGTACACAAGCACCTGCAGGCACGGAGACTGACATCACACACACGCACCTGTGCATAACAGGGCACGCTCAGTGAATAGCTTAGGTGACCCTGACAATGCAAACACCTGCGCATAGAACCAGTCAGGCCAGAAAGAAATGGTGTAAGCACACACGGCCTCATGCAGAGTCTGGAGACAAGTCCTGTTCTTTACTCGACCCCTCCCCCTTGCCTTCTCCCTTTAACATCCCACACCTGTGGGAAGATGACAACCCTTCTGAATAAAAGAATCATTTTTCCGTATAACCCCAGCTGTCCCTATTAGGGGTCCTTCTCAGGCTGCCCCGACCGAGAGAAGCCATGCACCCACCCCACTGCCAAGACTGAGTTGTGTCGCATTTGTATAGATATCTCTGTGGGTTCGGTTCTCACTCTGACTCGCACCCAGAGCAGGGCCTTCCACGTCCAGACCTCCCCTCCCCCTGCACCCTGGCGCGGTCTCCGCCACCTGGGCACCCGCTCACACCGCCCCAGCGTGCACAGCTCGTGGCCGTGGCCGTGGCCGTCGCCGCCTCTCCCACCGCGACCCTGTCCGCTCCACCCCCTCTTCCCCTTTCCTCCTCCCCCCTTTCTTCCCTCACCCCCCGCCCCCATCCCCCGCCCCCATCCCCCGCCCCCACCCTCTCGGCTCGCCGGCTGGCCCCAACCCAGGGAGCCCTGGAGGCGGGTCTAGGAGAAAAGATATAAGCGGCCGCGGGACGCGGGCAAGGTGTCAGCTGCGGAGTCTCCACCTGAAGAGCCGCGGCGGCCCAGGAGAGAACGCGGAGCCGGCTGGACCGACGGACGCTCCCGCTGCCTCCAGCTCGCTCTGCCTCCTAGGAGCTCACTACGCGGTGCAGGTGAGCCCGGCGGGGATGGGATGGTCGGGGGGACCCCTCCTGCGGGGCTGGGGTACGGCGCCGGAGCACAGGTGCTGGGGGGCTGGACCACTCCGCAGTGACTAACGGTGCCCCTTCCTGCCCGCTCCGCCCGCAGGTCCCGCCAGCCCCGAGAGCCCCGAGAGCCCAGAGCCCAGAGCCGGGATGGAGACGGTGCAGGAGCTGATCCCCCTGGTCAGGGAGATGGTGGCGCAGAAGCCCAGCCGCAAGCTGGTGAAGCTGTACGTGCTGGGCGGCGTGCTGGCCCTGTTCGGCGCCATGCTCGGCCTGGTGGAGACGGTGTGCGCCCCCTTCACGGCCGCCAGCCGCCTGCGGGACGAGGAGGACGCCGTGGCCGAGCTGCGGGCCGCCCGGGAGCGCCAGGCCCTTCAGACACAGGCCCTGCTGGAGAAGGACAAGCAACCTGAGGCCATGCTCTGCAGCCGGGCCCTCGCCAACCGGCAGCACGCCTCCTAGGACCGGGAGGTCGGCAGAGGGCGGGGGAGAGGAGAAAGAGAGAGCAAGAGAGAAAAAGAGCGAGGCAGAGACTAAGACTGAGATTGAGACTGAGACAGAGAATGAGACTGAGACTGAGACTGAGACTGAGACTGAGACTGACTCTAGGAGAGAGCAGGAGGCCTGTGCTGTTCGGAGTTACTTCGGAGAAGCCACTGACTTCTGGAACCGAACGCGCTCACAGATCTACCCAAAGGAGACTGGGATGAGTTTTGCTGCTGTGCAGCAGTGCAGAAGGATGTCATGTCCAACACAGTATCTGAGCTGCGTGCATCTACCATTTTGCACTAGGGCAGAAGGAGGAGAAATAAATGCTTTTTATATATATTATTGGTACTATTATTAATAATAATATTTTTACAATGACCACCATTTTGCATTTTGAAATTAAAAACATTTTGTACTATATCTCAGTCTCTGATTCCTGCGCGGAATGGTTCCCTGAGGTGGGCGGGCACAGAGGGGGGTGGGCATACTGGTAGAGGGGTTCACACCTTAGTGAGCACAGGAGAGAGCAGCTTCCTGCAGGACAGGCAACACTTTCCCCACTGCCAGGGACTCTGATATTCATATTTCGGGTTTAGATGTCTGTTGAGGATTTGCTTTTGTTTCACGTTAGAGGTGGGAAGAAACTTCGATAAGTCCTACCAGACTTAGCATTTTAAGATCAGAAGATAAATCAACTTCTATGCTACAGTACATGAATGGGAGATAGTGATCAGTTCTAGGGCAGAAAATCCATTTCTCATTTCACACCTGTGCACCAGAGGCTCCCATGGCTGATACCTCTTTCTTCCCAACTGTATTTTAGCAAAAGAAAGAGGGAGAGGGAGAGAGGTGAAGGGAGGGGAGAGGGGGATAGAGAAAACCAGCCCCTTTCCCCAGTAGGACAAGAGAGAAGGCAAAGCTTCCAAGAACCCCTAAATGCATGTCCAGTTCGACCTAGCCTTCCTCTTTATGAACTCAAATCACAGTAAGAGAAGCTCTAGGTTAGAAGGAGAAGAGACCGGTTGTCACAAACCTGAGTCCTCTGCCTCCAGGGACAGAGCTTGTATGGCAATAACTAATTCAGTGTCTCTTTAGGGCTCAGCAAAGAAAAATTTGAACAATGAAAATTTTGGCTTTTAAAGAGGTAGGTAAGGGCATGGGCTCTTGTCATCAGTAGCTAGGAGTTTTTGCCAGACAGCAATGGCTCCTGTCATTGCTTCTAATCAGATTCTCTCAGGACCACCAATCCCTACCACACACCGCTCCATTTTGTATATTTCTGCCAGCTCATATCCTACCCAGGGTTCCTGGCCCTGATCAAATGTCATCTCTCTCTGAAATGCATCCTTATCACTCCCAAGTAAAAGGACAATCAGAACGGCATGAGATTAATCAAGGGGAAAGAGATATATTTAAAGGAAGAGAAGAATATCAGTGGCACCGCTGTTCTCCGTTTCCAAATTGCAAAGCTCAGTGCTATATTAAGACATAGAGCCTCATCTTAAATACCAAAAAAAAAATCTGAGAACTTCACCCAATCTTATTCTTCCAGTTGGTTTTCCCAAATGCCTCTCTTATTATGTTAATCATTCCTCCTCCCATGTAGCCACCACCATGTTCCAGCTCTCAACAGCTCAAACCACCCCCCAGGACATTTGCCCCAAACCAACCCACTGCCAGACTCTGTTCTTCAATACCTTTCTTTCTTTCTTTCTTTTCTAAGTGAGAGTAGGAGAGATACAGAGACATGCACCCCAACCGAGATCCACCCAGCAACCCCCATCTGGGCCAAAGCTCTGCCCATTTGGGTCCATGCTCCAAATGGAGCTATTTTTAGCACCTGAGGTGGAGGGAAGCCATCCTCAGAACCCAGAGCTGACAAGCTGATATGCTCAAACCAATCGAGCCATGACTGCAGGGGGGGGGGGGCAGAGAGAGCGAGAGAGAGAGAGAGAGAGAGAGAGAGAGAGAGAGAGGAGAGCGAAGGGGGAAGCGGAGCGGGTATAGGGATAAGCAGATGGTGACCTCTCTTGTGTACCCTGACTGGGAATTAAATCCAGGACTTTTACACACCAGGTCAATGCTCTACCACTGAGCCAACTAGCCAGGGCCCTGCAATACCTTTCATCCTGCTACTCCTCCACTCCAGAAGTATCTCAGACTAACTTCCGTGCCTCTGTGTGTCTGCAATCTGCTGCTGTCCTAGCCCTTTCACTTGACTTCTCAGGCTGCCCAGAGTAAACCCTAGTACCTTCTTTCTGGAGTTTTGTATCTTTGCTCACATTACTCTTCCCACCTGAATGTCCTCCAACCCACAATCTCCACGTCTTTTTTTTTTTTTTTTTACAGGGACAGAGAGAGAGAGAGAGAGTCAGATAGGGACAGACAGACAGGAACAGGGACAGATGAGAACCATCAATCATCAGTTTTTCGTTGCAACACCTTAGTTGTTCATTGATTGCTTTCTCATATGTGTCTTGACCGCAGGCCTTCAGCAGACTGAGTAATCCCTTGCTTGAGCCAGTGACCTTAGGTCCAAGCTGGTGAGCTTTTTGCTCAAGCCAGATGAGCCCTCACTCAAGCTGGCGACCTCGGGGTCTCAAACCTGGGTCTTTCCACATCCCAGTCCAACGCTCTATCCACTGCGCCACCGCCTGGTCAGGCAATCTCCACAGCTTCTGAAACCAACTTTACATTCTACAAATATTCTTCCTGTTGCCGAACAATATATCAAATCGTGTACTCCAGGCCTGACCTGTGGTGGCACAGTGGATAAAGCGTCGACCTGAAATGCTGTGGTCAGCCGGTTTGAAGTCTCTGGCTTGCCTAGTCAAAGCACATATGGGAGTTGATGCTTCCTGCTCCTCCCCCTTCTCTGTCTGTCTGTCTTTCTCTCCCCCCTCTCTTAAATGAATAAGTTAAAAAAATTTAAAACATGTACTCCAAATTTTTATTTAGAAGATAATGCCTATTTCTTGTTTGCCTATGTATAACAAAATATATGTTTTTACAAATTTTCCTAAATGTACAAAAAGTGCTTATGTATTTTTAGTTTAAAATGTTATGCCTCATGCTTATACATGTTCAAAACACCCAACCCAAGTAAGTCTGAGCTATTGAAATCTTCTCTGTTCTCGTTGATCTTCTCATCTTCTGAATTCTTACAGGTAATACAATATGGGTTTCATACTGGATCATTTAGTAATGAACGTTTTCTTCAGTTGTATTATGGATCTGGTCTATCTCTCATAGTATATAATATTCTTGAGGTCAAGGACATCTTCCTCTTTAGTGTTCATAGAAATTAGCAAGTCCTAGGCAAATAGTAGGTTCTTAATAAATACTTGATTATTCAATCAACCAATTAGGACATTAGAGCAATGGTTCTCAATGGGGAAGAGGGGGCAGAGGAAGACAAGATGGCGCTGGAGTAGGCGGAAGTACCAACATCCACCTGCCAGAACCAAAGTGGATTACAAACTAATTTTAAGAACTATCATCTGGAAAAACCAACTTTGGTCTAAACTAAAGATACATTGGACAAAGATTCAAAAGTATAAACTAAATAAAAATAAAAATAGATTTCAGGAAACTTTCAAAGAGTATTCTGGAATAGACTTAATAGTTGAAGTAAAGGAGACTTGTCTTGTTGTTATTTATTTCTTTTTCTTCTAATGGCCCCAACTATGAGTTAGGAGGTTAAATAAGAAAAACTTAATTGAAATCCAAAATGAGCAGCTTAGAAAATATTCAACATGTGGGTAGACATCTTCAGAGAGCCTCAGAAAGTAACTAAGCTGGAAATCTCTACATAAAACAACTGTCTCCTGAAAAAAAAAACAAGACTAAAAGTCTTCTATCCTCTAAGAACTGGGAGTCTACAGATAAGTATACTTGTCGATATTATAAGCAGAAGGATCATTGGAATAACCAATATCCCTTTTTGGCTAAGAAATAGAAAGATGATTATCTAAAACCTCTCCAATGATTCTGCTCCAAAGGAGACATTAGCACTAAGCAATTTCAGTCCTTCCTCTAAACTGATGTCTCCAAGCCTCAGAGAGGCTGGTGTGGAACCATACCAATTACAGCTTCCATCAGGGCAGAGCTATGTCTGGTTTGGCTCACCACTCTAACCCATACTCCTAGCCCAGTGCCTGGCATGGAGTAGGTGTTCATTAAACACTTGTTGCATAAGGAATACATAAATGGATTAAGAAAGTGGCCTTTTTGCTGACACATCATTGACCATTCCTCTAAATTGGGTATGATGCTCCATCATTAATTGGTGTAGATCGGGCTGGTATTGTTATCTCTACTTATGGAGCCTCTACCCCACCTGGATCCTATTGTAGCCTCCTGTCTCCCCTCCACCATCCACACTCCTATTGATGGGATTACATAATTGTTTGTAAATCACATAGATTATTGCTTAAGGACGTTATACCTCAGAGATGTGTAGATACACAAACCTCACAGAGAGCATTGGATCATTTGAGTCTCTCCTCATAGGGAGGGAAAATATGCCCCAACCCAGTTCTGGTAAATGGTGGAGGTGGGGAATGGCATTACCTGTTCCTGTTAATACTTCTCTTTGAGGCAAAGCCAGGAATCTGAGATAAGTTCTGGCTAAAGGTGAGACAGAGGTTCTGCCTAGTGCTCCTATGGCTTGTTTAGAGCTAACAATAGTAATGGATATGTCTCCAGGGCAACCAGGACCACTTCCAATCATTCATACTGAGCTGCCTCAGGAGGTCCTCTGTCTTTTGGGGAACCCTGATGCCTGCGACCCAGGATTGGCCCACTCTGGCTTCCTTTTGGGGCTTCTCTCCCAGTGGCTCCTGGCTGTAACCTTGGACCCAGCATAAGGCTTTCTTTCTTGGCCCAGATTTCACCTTTTTGTATCAGATGGCAGACCAGCTGGTCCCAGTCCTGAATCAGATCTTCTGACTCCTCCCAGAAACCAACCAAATTCTGAGCAGGAAGTCCTGCCCCTCCCCAAAGAGTGGGAAACCACAGAGGAAGAGGGGATGAAACAGAAGGGAAGGCAGAGGAGGAAGGAGAGGAAGAAAAGAAGCAAAGGGGGAAAGTAGCTCCATTAAAAGAAGAAGAATTTGGTTGACTCCTCAAGGTAAGTCTTTTTAAAATCTCATATATTATAGCATTACCATTGTGTCGGGACCTAGTTTATCATAGATACTTTAAAAAAAAGTACTGAAATAATGCATCTATTAGGATAAACTAGAAGGCTGAGCTGAGGAGAGATTTCAATGTCAAATGCTTGTCAAAGAAAAAGAACAGAAATGCCCAATGAGTTATGAAGTGTGTAGGAGGGAAGATGTAAGTCACAGATGGAACCAGACGTCTGTTACTGGCACTGAGCATTCCGGCCGTTTGGGGACAGAAAGTTAAGTTGGAATTAAAAAGTGGCAAAAATAGTTTTTAAAAGTGTACGCACTTTTTTTGAAATCATAAAAAAGATTACAGGTTGTAAGCATTTTTTAAAATTGGCTTTAACCCAATGACAGAGTACAAACATCAGGTGGTATACTGGGACTTGTTAAAAGTGCTGATAGATGCATTTTACATCCAATCATCGGTCAGTTTATATATTATTAATATTGACATCTGGAACTTTGAGAAAGGCTCGTTTTATTTCAAGAAGTCTTGTTCAATGGACCCAGGGAGGCCTAAAGTTGTCAATCAAAATTCTTCATGTGCTCTTCACCTGTCCCTTAATCCCCATCCCACCTGGCTGCTCAGGATACTGACCTAAGCTCTAAAAAGGCCTGTTCACAAAGAATTGAAAAGCACTTCTTGTGTGTCAGTTAGAGAAACCCTGACAGGAACAGGAAATGCCATTCCCCGCCCTGATCATTTACCAGAACCCTCACTTGCCATCAATAACAATATCATCCAGAAGGTTGCGGTTTACTGGTCCAGTCCTGGCAGGATTAAAATAGCTAGACTCATGCTTTGGAAAGCGTCTATAGAGGATGGTGATGTGTTTTCACAACAGTTGGCTGTTAAGAATCCTGCTCCCTCAACTTTTCCAACAGAGCTTAACAATTCAAAGGGACACGCTTGAAGTGGGTTTTTTAGTGCCAGTATTTCTCTTTGGGTTTTGTGTGAGTAAATGAAAGTCAGAAGCTGAAGGGGGGTGGGGGAGGCACAGAGAGTCTCACTTCTGCTTGCTTGCCAAGATTTAAAAGGAACTGTCTTTCCTTCCCTCTTTAGCGTGATATGAAAATAAAACCCCCAAATCCAAGGTTGCTCTATAGATTGATTTCAGTACAGCTAAAAGCTCCCTGCAACCAATTTCAAAACTGGAAGTCAATCTAATTGAATTCCTCTTATTTGCCAGGTGAGATAATTAAAGCGCAGGCAAGGGAAGGGCCTTGCCCAGGGTCACATATATCAGTGGTGGAGGGAGACTGGAGCTCGGTTCTCCTGGTCCCCCACAGGGGTCTTTCAAAAACACCACTAAAACTTTACAGGAAGGTGCTCCAGACACCCGAGAACTCATAAATATTACATCTGCTGATTAAATAAAGTATTCCATTAAAAGTTGCTCAAGTAATCCTTGCCTGGCCAAAATAGAAAGAAGGAAAAGATTTGCTTAACAGTTAAGATTTTCCAGAATCTGTTTTTATAATTGTCAGGGGACTAGAGACTACAGAAGAAGGGTTCAAGGCAGGTTTGTCATAAAACAACTAGAATATTTTACATTCTTACCATTAACCTAGCACTTTACATATCTCATCTCTTTATATAACCTCCTGATATCTCCATTTTACAGATAATACTTTTTTAATTTGCTCAAATTCACAGAGGGAATAGCATATTATTACTTCCACACCTTTCATTGGTAGACCCAAGATCACACTCTGGACTCAGGTGGATACTTATAGTTCAGTAACCATTACACTCTTACTCAGGCCACTCCCCAGTGTGGACCTTTGCTCCAGGCATTTCAATCTACATGAGGTTCCTCTGACATGTCATACTATTGCTAGACCCCTTGTCTGAACACATGAAGCTCCCTCTGCTTAGAATACCTTTCCCCCAACTTCTTCTCCATAACTTGTACTTATCCATCAAAACTTAACTCCAGGGCCCTGGCCGGTTGGCTCAGCGGTAGAGCGTCGACCTGGCATGCGGGGGACCCGGGTTCGATTCCCGGCCAGGGCACATAGGAGAAGTGCCCATTTGCTTCTCTACCCCCACCCCCTCCTTCCTCTCTGTCTCTCTCTTCCCCTCCCGCAGCCAAGGCTCCATTGGAGCAAAGATGGCCCGGGCACTAGGGATGGCTCCTTGGCCTCTGCCCCAGGTGCTGGAGTGGCTCTGGTCGCGGCAGAGCGACGCCCCGGAGGGGCAGAGCATCGCCCCCTGGTGGGCAGAGCATCGCCCCTGGTGGGCATGCCGGGTGGATCCCGGTCGGGCGCATGCGGGAGTCTGTCTGTCTCTCCCGTTTCCAGCTTCAGAAAAATAAAATAAAAAAATAAAAATAAATTAAAAAAAAAAACTTAACTCCAGGGCCTGACCAGGCAGTGGCGCAGTGGGTAGTGCGTCGGATGGGGATGCAGAGAACCCAGGTTCAAGACCCCAAGGTCGCCAGCTTGAGTGCGGGCTCATCTGATTTGAGCAAAGCTCACCAGCTTGGACCCAAGGTCGCTGGCTCAAGCAAGGGATTACTCAGTCTGCTGAAGGCCCATGGTCAAGGCACATATGAGAAAGCAATCAATGAACAACTAAGGTGTCGAACAAAAAACTGATGATTGATGCTTCTCATCTCTCTCCATTCCTATCTGTCTGTCCCTATCTATCCCTCTCTCTGACTCTCTCTCTGTTTCTGTAAAAAACAAAAACAAAAAACAAAAAACTTAACTCCAGGGCTTCCTCCTTCCAGAATCCTTTCCCCCACTCTGGGCTGATGTGGATGGCCTGCTCTGTACTCCGGTAGCATCTCTGCATACCCATATTATAGTATATTATTAGCTATAGTGACTTCATTTACTTGCCTACCTTTCTTATGTTTAACTACAACCTCCTTGAAGGAAGATATGAAATATCACTCAGCTTTTATATTCTTGGCATCTTGCACAGTTTGGATTATTTATTAGAGCTCAATAAATGTTTGGAAAAACTAGATGAATGACCAAATAAAATATTTTTCCTTCTTTCCTTCCATTAAAATGATTTAATAAAAAGTCTAATTTCTACACTCTTGACTCTTAAGTAGCTGGAAGGGTGGTGGAATAGAAGATGTCACTATTACAAGCTTCACCTCATTTCAAGCCCAATAATCTACTTGAGAGAACTATCTAGGATAAAACATGGGAGTTGAAAAAGACATATTAATTTCTGATTTCTTACAAACGCACTTATCACGGTAGAAGAATTTACATGCTAAAAACCACATGGTCAAAGAGAACTGGAATGGAGACAACATCAGATGAGAGATGTCAACATTCTTTTGGAAGCTAGAACATAAGTAGATGAGGGATACGTGACTTAGCAAACTGGAGATTGCTAAAGGAAGCCCCCAAGTCCCCGTGACAGGAAGCTAACAAGAAGCCACAGAGTCCAGAAAACTCTCAGGGGTAATAAGGGCATCAGGATCTCAGAACATAGAGGGACAGAAGGGCCAAAAATAGGAAACACTTCAGACCCCTTCTCTTGCCCTTCGACTGAAGGAGGTAAGTCTATTTTCTGGAGAAACTGGTCAAAAAGGCAGCAGGCTCAGCAGAGGGGGGCGGGGCTTAGGCACTAAGCTAGAAACAGAATAGGGAAAGACTCCATCCTGAAAGATGAGATTCCCCAGACCCTTATCCGGGCTCAGCTCCCAGAACATCAAAAGCTCAACTTATATCCCTCTCTATTCACCCTACTCCAGCCCACACTAGGCAGAAACACTAAGGATTCCTCTGTGTAGAAAGTATCCAATGAAAAGAAAGAAAAAAACCTACAGGCACTGGTATTTGGGGTCACCCAATAAAACTGTCCAGGACCCTCTGGGTTATCCTGCAGTAGAGCCCAACAGTTAACGAGCCTTCCCTTCTCACGTGAAGCTTCCAACAGCCAAGGAATGAACTCCAAGGATCATCAATCATGGAATGAAAGCCTCTGACATTGAAGATGGAAACTCTAAAATAATAAAGAGAGAGAAGAAATGGTTAATTAACAACAGCCATGACAAACATCAAAATTACCCTTGAAGGCCCTGGCTGGTTGGCTCAGCGGTAGAGTGTTGGCCTGGCGTGTGGGGGACCCGGGTTTGATTCCTGGCCAGGGCACATAGGAGAAGCGCCCATTTGCTTCTCCACCCCCCCCCCTTCTTCCTCTCTGTCTCTCTCTTCCCCTCCCGCAGCCAAGGCTCCATTGGAGCAAAGATGGCCCGGGCACTGGGGATGGCTCCTTAGCCTCTGCCCCAGGCGCTAGAGTGGTTCTGGTCGCAAAAGAGCGACGCCCCGGAGGGGCAGAGCATCGCCCCCTGGTGGGCAGAGCATCGCCCCTGGTGGGCGTGCAGGGTGGATCCCGGTCGGGCGCACGCGGGAGTCTGTCTGACTGTCTCTCCCCGTTTCCAGCTTCAGAAAAATACAAAAAAAAAAAAAAAAAAAAATACCCTTGAAATAAGGGAAGACAGTGCCTCCATGAAAGAAGACCAGGAAACCAATGTTTTTAAAAGTAGTAGGGAATAACAAAAAGCTTTTTTTTTTAAAATAAAAATACAACTAAAAATTTAAAAATTAAAATGAAGCACTGGAAGATAAAATTCATAAAATCTCTCAGAAAGCATGCCAAAATGGAAAAGAAATAAATAATAGGTCAAAACAATAGGAAACTTAGAAGATCCATCCAGGAGCTCTGACATCTTCTAACACGAATTCCAAAAAGAGAGCACAGAGAAAATGGAAGGAAATATGTTAACTAAACAAATAATTTCTCCAAAGTTTCCCTATGGAAAGGACCCAGTGGGTGCTCAACACATTTATAATAAATGAGAACAACTCTCCCCAAAGTACATCATTATAAATGTTAGAACCCTAGAGCCCCAGCAATAAAAGGATCCCAAAAGTTCAAGAAAAAAGAAAACCAGTTCACAAAACAAGGGTCAGTTTTCCAGCAGCAGCTGGACTTCTCAGGATCAACACTGGAAGCTGGAAACTGAAAGGCAATATAGCAATGCCTTCCAATTCCATGAGAAAATAATCTCCAATCTAGAAATCCTTACCCAGCCTAATCATGAATCAAGGAGAGGGTAAAATAAGGACAAGCAGGCAGAGCTGCCACCCTAGAGTTTATGTGGCCATGATCAAATGGATTGATGCCCACGTAAAAATGTTAAATGTAAAATAGCAGTCCTGCATCCAAGGTCTCAAAAACTCTCCTTACCATTTATGACAAGTCAACCAAGAAAGAGAGAAGTTGGAGTTCCCACGTGAATGGCAAAGGGACCTCCCAGCTATCAGCCTGTCCAGCTCCTAGTACAGATTCCAACCAGAGGTTGGGGGGCTCCAAGAGGGATATCCCCAAGGAAAAACAAAAACAGATTACCCAATTAATTTTAGCAATTTATTTTTCTAGCGCTTGTCCGAGGCTTTGGAGAACATGAACAACTAAGCAAGCAAACAAAAACAAGATCATAAATACTGGCAGAGAGGGTGGGGAGAATAGAAGAAAAGAAATGCAATCACAATACATTACTTTGCTGAGCTGTAATCAGTCATAATGATATAAATACTATCGCTTTAATTAAAATGATGAAATAATGGTATTAGGAATCTAGAAGAAAGGATAAAAGTGTCTATGTGTGTTATCAAAACAGAAAAATATTTTTATTTCTTAGAAGAAAATCAGTAAATAATTTCTAAAATTAAGAAATCAACAAATAGCAGCAAAAGCATATTTTTTTTTGTTTTGGAGTTTTTTGGGGGTTTGTTTGTTTTTTACAGAGACAGAGAGAGGGATAGATAGGGACAGACAGACAGGAATGGAGAGAGATGAGAAACATCAATCATCGTTTTTTCATTGCAACACCTTAGTTGTTCATTGATTGTTTTCTCATATGTGCCTTGACCATGGGGCTACAGCAGACCGAGTAACCCCTTGCTCGAGCCAGTGACCTTGGGTCCAAGCTGGTGAGCTTTGCTCAAACCAGATGAGCCCACGCTCAAGCTGCCGACCTCGGGGTCTTGAATCTGGGTCCTCCGCATCCCAGTCCGATGCTCCATCCACTGCGCCACCGCCTGGTCCGGCAAAAAGCATATTGTTTTAAAAAAATAAAAACATGTGGCTGGCCCTGGCTGGTTGGCTCAGTAGAGTATCGGCTCAGCATGTGGAAATCCCAGGTTCAATTCCCAGTCAGGGCAAACAAGAGAACCGTCCATCTGCTTTTCCACCTTTCCCCCTCTCTTTTCTCTCTATTGCTCTCTTCTCCTCCTGAAGCCAATGCTCCACTGGAGCAAAGTTGGCCAGGGGGCTGAGGATGGCTCCATGACCTCTGCCTCAGGTACTACAATGGCTCTGGTTGCAACAGAGCAATGCCCCAGATGGACAGAGCATTGCCTCCTAGTGGGCATGCTGGGTGGATCCCAGTTGAGCACATACAGGAATCTGTCTCTTTGCCTACCTGCTTCTCACTTCAGAAAAATACAAAAATAAATAAATAAATAAGATAAAAATATGTAGTTAACTCTTATATTTAAAAAAGAGGAAGAAGGCCCTGGCTGGTTGGCTCAGCGGTAGAGCGTCGGCCTAGCGTGCGGAGGACCTGGGTTCGATTCCCGGCCAGGGCACACAGGAGAAGCGCCCATTTGCTTCTCCACCCCTCCGCCGCACTTTCCTCTCTGTCTCTCTCTTCCCCTCCCGCAGCCAAGGCTCCATTGGAGCAAAGATGGCCCGGGCGCTGGGGATGGCTCTGTGGCCTCTGCCTCAGGCGCTAGAGTGGCTCTGGTCGCAACATGGCGATGCCCAGGATGGGCAGAGCATCGACCCCTGATGGGCAGAGCATCGCCCCTGGTGGGCGTGCCGGGTGGATCCCGGTCGGGCGCATGCGGGAGTCTGTCTGTCTCTCCCTGTTTCCAGCTTCAGAAAAATGAAAAAAAAAAAAAAAAAAGAGGAAGAAGGAATGTGGGTAGGGGTGGTGGGACGTTTCTGGGAAAGGATTTTAAAACTAATGAATTTGTAAAGCTAAAGGAGTGAGTTTGGACTTTATTCTAAGAACAATAGAGAGCCACTGAAGAAGAATTGGATGAAATAGAGCCCACAGCACCCTGAAAAGAGGCCAGGGCATGGAAAAAAGAGGCAAAAGGACTTATGATAATCAAGTGTTTTGTACCAGGTGACTTTTTAAATCCTCCTCATGTGTTATATTGATAAATATAAAAATTATTTTACAAAAAAGAGAAAGAGAGAATGGTTCAATCATAATGATGGATTCCTATAAATTACATTCAATCTACCAGTCAACATGTTGAGGCTAGGAGCCATTAAATTAAGTCTTCAACAAGCTATAGTTAAAGAACTACATACCTATTTAGAGTAGTTCACCAGCCGGTTCACAATTTACTTCACAATCACCTAGGGAGTTTTGTAAAAGTACAGATTCCTGGGTCCCATCCTTGATGGTTCTGATTCAGTGGGCCTTGGTGGGATCTGGGAATCTGCCCTTACCTCCTTCAGATGGTTCAGTGGCACAGCAAGGTTTAGGAACCAATGGACTAGAGCAGAAATTGTGAGTGTGCCTAGGGAGGGGTGAGGAAAGAGGTTCTGTGTGATTTGAGTGAGTGTAACTATTTCTGTGTATATGTTCATGTGTTGTGAGTCTTTCTCCCTTCTTCTCTCCTCTAATCTCTTTTATCTGAATTTAACTCTTAAATCCCACTGGAATGCTGAAAACATTGCCAGAAATAGAACCCCCATCCTGATCATTTTTAACCCTTGCAGTCTGAGCTTACTCTCCCAACCCTGGGGCTCCCTCTGCTGGCAGAAGCCTGTTAAAACTTTTAGCATCCTAAACCCAGACCATTCTTCTTCCATTCCTAATTAGGTCATTTTTCTAGGCTGTTTCGACGTCCTCAAACTTCATGACACCTCCCATCAGACAGAAAATGGAAAATTCAACCAACATGGGATGGACTTACAGGTGACTTACAGGTGTGAACATGTAAAATCAGGAGGATGCCTGACGAAGCAGAAATGAGAATGAGAGGTGCATACTGCAGTCAAGACTGAGGACAAGGAGACATCAACTAGTTCTATTGCACACCGCTTCTTCCCTACCCTCATCCTGTAGAGATGGACGGATGGGAAGACAAACCTCCCGCCTTCCAAAAGTCAAAGAAAGGAAGCACGTTAGACTAAAGAGCTCACTGGATTTAGATGCAGAAGATAAGGGTTCCATATCTACCTTTACTTCACTTCCTCTCTCCTCTTTCTCCAGAGCCTTGGGCCATTATCACCAGACCACACAAATCATGCCCCTCCAGTGGTTCTGTCTGAGGACTCTTGGGACCTTCCCACCTGCTGAAAATACACTCAGCCTGGCTTGGTGTCTGGCATGGGAAAACAAATGCTCAAAAACATTTGAATGAAAACTTAACTCACCCTGGCCAGTTGGCTCAGTGGTAGAGTGTCAACCCAGTGTGTGGATGTCCCAGGTTTGATTCCCAGTCTGGGCACACAGGAGAAGCAACCATCTGCTTCTCCACCCTTCCCCCTTCTCTCTCTCTCTTTCTCTCCCCATCCCACAGCCATGGCTCTATTGGTTCAAGCAGTTGGCTCCAGGGCACTGAGGGTGGTTTTGTGGCCTCCACCTCAGGCACTAAAACATGGCTCTGGCTGCAATGGAGCAATGCTCCAGATGGACAGAGCATCGCCCCCTAGTGAGTTTGCAGAGTGGCTCTTGGGTGGGGCGCATGCAGAAGTCCCTCTCTGTCTGTCCTTCTCTCACTAAAAAAGTTTTTTTAATTAAGAAAAAAGAAAACTCATTGCTATACTAAAGATCAAAACCCTCCTTCAGATCCACATACCTCTCAAGCTCCTCAGAAATATTCCCTCTGAGCCCACACTGAACATCACTGCCTTATGCACCCTCACTCTTCAAACCATGGCATCCAGCATTAGCTCCTTCAGAACTCGCCATCTGAAATAGAGGCCACTAGATGATGAATAAAAATAACAAGGTCACTAGAGAACAGTTCAGCAGTTTCTTTAAAAGTTAAATATAAATTTACCATACAACTCAGCAATGCACTACTGATACATACCCAAGAAAAATAAAACGATGTCTAGACAAAGATTTTCATACCAATGTTTATAGCAGCACAATTTACAATCGCCAAAAAGTAGAAAATTCCAAATGTTGTTGAATTGGTGAATAGATAAACAAAATGTGGTATAGCCATGCAGTATGATTTGGCAATAAAAAGGAATAAAGCACTGATACATGCTACAGTATGGATAAACGTCAAAACATTATTCTAAAGACAAAGAAGCCAGACACAAAAGATGACATAAAATACTATTTCACTAATATGAAAGACAAAAAGTAGATGATTGGTTGCCTGAAGCTTGGGATGGAAACAGAGCACAATTGCAAATGGGTAAGGGCATCTTTTGGGGGTGACAGAAATGTTCTAAAACTGGATTTTGGTGATGGTTTTCCAACACTGCAAATTTAAAATCATTGAATTGTACAGTAACCATGAGATAATTTTCTGTTATATAAACTATACTGCAAAAAAAGCCCTTAAAAATTAAGCAGGTCAGTTTCTGCATGTTGAGTTTGAAGTGTTTAGGAGGCTTTAGAAAGAAGTAATTGACCCTGGCTGGTTGGCTCAATGGATAGAGAAGCAGCCCAGTGGGCGGACATCCTGAGTTTGATCCCCAGTCAGGGCACACATGAGAAGAGACCACCTGATTCTCCTCCCCTCCTTTCCCCCTTCTCTCTCTCTTCCCCTCTCTCCGCCAGTGGCTCAACTCGTTCAAGCATCGGCCTCAAGCACTGAAGATAGCTTGGTGGATTCAAGCATCGGCCCCAGACAGGGATTGCCAGGTGGATCCCGGTCAGGGCACATGTAGAATTCTGCTCTCTATCTCCCCTCCTCTCACTTAAAAAAAAAAAAAAAAAAAAAAGTAAAGGAGAGGTTGAGTAAATGGGTGATGCTACCTGAAGCTTAGGAGACAATGTTTCACAGGAGGTATTTTTCAGACTCATCAACATCAAGACAGTGATTGGAGAAGCCATCAGAGCCAGGGGAAACCCTAGAGAAGACAGAGAGAGGACAGAATCAAGGCCAATGCCAACATTCACACCATCTGAAAGGGAAGATGAGCCTATAAAGAAGCAATCAGAGAAATCAGCAGAAAGCCCAGAAAAGATCAATGGACAGAATCCTAGGGAAGAAGATTCTTTGGGGCAAGGACAGAGGCAGGGTGAGCAAGGGCCCCTGAGAAGTCCGGAAAGTGTAAAGAGAACCAAAAAGTGGAAGACATGGTAGAAAATTGAAACTGGGTTTGGGAGAGCCCACTAACATTGCTGGGCATAGCTCCAGGAGGCCACGAGCCCCAGGGGACAAGGCCACTGCCAGCATGGCCCTCAGGGAGAGGGAAGTGTTGGTGGGGGGAATAGGGCTGGGCCGGTGAGCCTGAGGCATGCAGGGCATCCGGAATGTTCCACGTAAGGCAGTGAGGGCCTATGAAAGGCCAGCGAGCCGACAGAGTTCTGGGAGGGGACGAGGAGACCACAGGGTGCAGAGGCTCCGTGACTGGAAGTAATGGCCGACCTACTACTTCAGCAGTGGATATTCAAGGTCCTCAGAGATGTGGTCCCTGCTCACTTCTCCTGGCTCACTTCTCACCATGGAACCCCACTTCTTAAAATTCAGTGATCCTACCAAATGGAAGTCTTCACCGTTTCCCAAATAGGCCATTCTCTTTCACTCCTCCTGCCATCTTCCCACATGGCTTCCTCTGCATGGAATGTTCTAGAAACCAACCCTTCCCTCTCCCCAACACAATCCTGGAACCTAACCTCTTATCCTTCCTCATTTGCCTGGAGCCCTGCTCTTGCTCAATACAGCAGGTTAAACTCGCCCCTGAAGTCTTTCCTGCTTGCCCATCCCCGCGTGCGGTGGGCTGTTTCCTTCATTACGCCCCCACAGAGACATCCACCATTGCACTGCTAACACTTTATACATCCCATTTGTTTCCCTGTCTGTCATCTTCTAGGGGTTTGCCGTGAACCAGCGCGACTCATAATTGTCCAGATCCTGAGGGAGAGCAGTGGCAGATTAAGAAGTAAGTACAGAAAGAAAAAGGATGGGATCAGAAGGCCTCCTGTAGGCTGATGTCATGCAGGAAAAAAGGGCCAAAACCCCCAGCCAGCTTATTATATAGTGCAGAGAACAAATCCATTTGTAAAGCAAGGAAGTTTCTAATACAAAGTCACATATCTAAGGTATAAACGGGAATCCTCATAAGAGTACACCACCCCCCACCACACAACAGCCAAGGGTCTGGGAAAGAGTTTAGTCTTAAAAGGATGTGGGGAAGAGCTTAGTCTTAAAAAGGGTGTGGGGAAGAGCTTAGTCTTAAAAAGGGTGTGGGGAAGAGTTTAGTCTTAAACTAAGCCCTGGGCTATTAGGACTTTTTCCATTTATAGCCTGTAAACTGAAAAAAACCCACAAGGGTTGGAGAGCATTTTGTTTGTTTTTCCATTCATAGTCCCTGACTCACAGTAAGTATGAAATAAATGTTAATAGATGAAATCTCCACTCGGGCATGTGCGTAGCGTGTAGCCTTTCCCTGCTTTCCTGCCCAGAGTCCTTTTGGTGGCTGTCTGTGGCCAGGCTGCTCAGCTCCACTGTGGGGAAGGAGCCATGGTCAAGGATGTTTTGTCACACCTCAGGAGCACTTTCCCAGGGTTCCCAAAACTCTGTGCCACTTCTGGGACTGTCAGGTAAACCATAAGCTACCCAGTTAAACCTAAATTTCAAACAGATAATGAATACTTGTTTTAGTATAAGTATATTCCAGGTACCAGTTGAGATTACATATATCCTAAAACTGTATTCATGTTTACCTGCAATTCCGATTTACCTGGGGGTCCTGTATTTCTATCTGCTAAATCTGGCAGCCCTACTTCCCACCCAAGGGAAGTGGCTCCGCTTTCGTGCTGAAGTCACTTGAACCCTAAGGGACGCACCAAGCTGAGGCTGCTGAGCCACCTTGCTGTGCTTCCTCAAAGCTGGGCAGAACCCAAGATACCACACTGGATGGCAGAGCTGTGCGGGCTTTGCTGGAGTCAGCGCTCTCAGCCGGGTGCGCTCGCCCTCTGCTCCACGCTACTAATGGTTCGTCCAAGTTCCAGCCAGTGAATTCCTGTTATAGTGGGCGGGCTCTGCGCTCTCCTCCATGCTCTGATGCAAGTCCATCAGGGTGAGGCCAGATGAAAACCTGGAAAACCGCAGGACATGCTGGGAGCTGCCTCTGCTCCGCCCCCACTGAGGAGCAGGGTAGCTTCGTGCCTTGTTAGGGTATTTGTTCTATCCCAAGAGGCTCCTAGCTCTCCCAGGCAAATAGCTCCCCACCGCAGACTATATATGACAGGTGGGGACAGGACAATCATCCCATCTCTGGTTCGATTTTCGCCATCTAAGGTTCCATTAGTTAGGAAATATGAGTAAATCTGTCCATTAGGAGTAGGGTCATGCAGAAGGGGTGACAAATGAGAACTTCTTCCCCAGAGGAGAGGGAAGAAAAGGAGGAGGGGACAAGGGAGAAAGAATCCATGTTATTAGAAGAAACGATAGGTGTTTACACAGCTGAGAACAGGTTTTGGTGGCCATGGCACAGATTTACAAATTCCTAAAAAGTCAGACCTGAGTAACTGGATTGGGCTGGGAAGGGCGAAGAGAAGAAGAGTATTTTATGCAAGATCCTTTCCTGTCTCAATGTGTGGGTGTAATTTTCGCAGGGAAGGCAGGACCTCCTAGCAAAGAGGGGTCACCCACCTTTTACTCTGGGGTCTGCCCATTGTTCATCTGGCAAGATTCATTTAAAAAAAGAAGAGGCCACTTTCTTAGCAAAGCTAACAAATAGTCCTGAAAAGTGCTACAGCTGCTGTGGCCTCAGAAATGACAGGTGTGGCCCTGGCTGGTGGTTCAATGGATAGAGCGTTGGCCCAGCAGGCAGATGTTCCAGTTTCGATTCCTGGTCAGGGAACACAGAAGAAGCAACCATCTGCTTCTCCACCCACCCTTCTCTCTCTTTCCCTCCCACAGCTACTTGGCTCATTTAATTCAAGTAGGGCCCCAGGTGCTGAGGATAGCTCCGTTGGTCCAAGCACGTCAGCCTCAGGTACGAAAAATAGCTCGGTACTCGAGCATCAGTCCTAGATGGGGTTGCCGGGTGGATTCCGGTGGGGTACATGCAGGAGTCTGCCTCACTATCTCCCCTCCTATCCCATAAAACAGAAAAAAAGGAAGGAAGGAAAAAAAGGAAGGGAGGGAGGGAAGGAGGGAGGGAAGGAGGGAGGGAGAGAGGGAAGGAAGACAGGTGTTCCTCTCAGGATCCATATTTTATGCCAAATTTATACCAATTTCCCTCTTGCCGCTCCTTCTCACACGTTCACTCTCCTATTAGTCCTCTCAGCTCTGGCCCATCCCTCAGAGCCACTTTCCCAGTCAAACCCTGTGGTCTCCTCACCTTGTTGCTGTCTCTTGACCCCTTTTAGTCGTCTGGCTCTGATGTGCACCTCCAGCTGAGGGCACCTACTCTCTAGGTTTCTGAGCACAAACTGCGAGGTTGTGCTCATGGTATTTCATGGAAAGCCTACTCTACAGGCAGATGATCGATGCATCACAAAGGAGAGGTGGCGCGCAGAAGAGGGGGTACTGGGTCATACGGTCGCTCTACTCTCAATTTTTTAAGGAGCCTCCATACTGTTTAAGGCTGCACTAATTTACATTCCCACTAGCAGTGCTTGAGGGTCCTTTTTCTGCACTTTTCCTTCTCCAACACTTGTCATTTATCTTTCTGATGATGGGCATTCTAACTGGCGGTTCTCAGAGGGGAAAATTCGAGACAAGAGAAGTGAGTAATAAGGCTCAAATACACGATAATGGAAAGAAATTAGACTTCCAGTGGTGAGCACACAATAGGGTACAGAGATGTATATAATGTTAGTAACCAGTTACCCTCAATAAGTTAATTTTTACGGGGGGCCCACACGGAGGAGTGGAGCAAACAGCTGGCTTCGTTTCTGTGGCAATGACAGGAACTTGACTTGATTGGGGAAAATTTGACTTGAAAGAAGTGCTAGGTGAAATGGTTGTATTTTCTTTTGTATTTTTTTTAATTGTTTGAGACCTTCTAGAAGAGGATTAGGGAGTGAGGTTGATCGGTTCTGACCAGAACACTGAATCCCAGCGATTTCCTTGCTTTTAAATCCGGCTCCAGGAAAGCAGCCATCATCTGGTTGCTGCAAAACCTTAGAAACACTCAGGCAGCCAAGGTTCACTGAATGGCTACTTTGAAGCTAGGCTAGAGGGCGATGGACAGAGGCAGAGATGACAAAGATGTAGACCAGGGGTCCCCAAACTTTTTACACAGGGGGCCAGTTCACTGTCCCTCAGACCGTTGGAGGGCCGGACTATAAAAAAAACTATGAACAAATCCCTATGCACACTGCACATATCTTATTTTAAAGTAAAAAAACAAAACAGGAACAAGTCCAATATTTAAAATAAAGAACAAGTAAATTTAAATCAACAAACTGACCAGTATTTCAATGGGAACTATGCTCCTTTCACTGACCACCAATGAAAGAGGTGCCCCTTCCGGAAGTGCGGCAGGGGGCCGGATAAATGGCCTCAGGGGGCCGCATGCAGCCCGCGGTCCCTAGTTTGGGGACCCCTGACGTAGACCATACCCTCCAGTTCACAAGCAAATGAAACAACCAGGCATACAAATATGGGCATACAGTGGATCCGTGTTTATTACATAATATGGCCAAAATGGGTAATCCTGAGCCCCTGAGACCCTTCTGGGGACTTAAAAGGTAAAAACTATTTTCATAATTATACTAAGACATTATTTGACTTTTTCCCTACTGTTCTTTTGTGAGTTTTTCAGGGGCACACAGGATACTTACAGGAATGCTTATGTATTCTTGAGTTTAAAAAAATTCTCGGCCTTAATTTCTAATATAGCATATCAATAACAAAAACCTACATATGCAAAATTCTTTGAGATCCTCAATAATTTTAAGATTGTAAAGGGAGCCTGAGGCTAAAAATTTTGAGAACTACGAAAACAACATACCCTTATAAAGTGTCCTCATTTCTCATTAATGCTTTTTATTGACTCAAAATTATTCCACTTAATTCCGTGAATTTTGCTTTGTTAGATGCTTTCTTTATGTCCTTATTTACTAGCATATAGCTTTTAGGTCATCAAATTATTGATTTGTGTGTGTGCGTGTATATGTGTACCTATGTTTTAATGTCTGTTTAAATGTCTTTTGAGGCAGTACAACGTTGGACTTTATTTCTTAATTCAGATAATCAACAGTAGTTAATGCATTTCTATCACCTTGCTGTTTATCTTACGTGTTGTTATTTTTTATTTCTTTAAACAATGTTTTTTTGTAATGGACTTTAATTTTTTTTCTTTTTTGACAGACAGTAAATTTCCCTAGTCTGTCCATCTTTCTATCATTTCAGCCATGTCGTATTCTCAAGAAATGTTTTGTTTCCTATAATATTATCTTTAATAGTATAGTGTTAAGAAAATAAAACAAATTTTCTTTCCTCTAGAGATGAAAATGGGGTATTCTGTAACATATCTTGTTAGCATAAAGTCATTTATAAAACTATATATTTATCTTTTGCAGTTCTGACAGTATGTAGTATAATTTTCCACTTGAACTTTCTTTTTTTTTTCTTCTTTAAGTGAGAGAAGGGGAGATAATGAGACAGACTCTCGCATGCGCCCTGACCAAGATCTACCCAGCAACCCCCATCTTGGGCCGATGCTCAAATCAACAGAGCTATCTTCAGTGCCTGAGGCTGACACTTGGACCAACTGAGCTATCCTCAGTGCCTAGGGCTGATGCTCAAACCAATCAAGCCACTGGCTGCGATAGGGGGAGAGAAAGAAAAGGGAGAGAGGGAGGGGGTGAGAAGCAGATGGTCGCTTCTCATTGTGTCCTGACCAGAGATGGAACCTGGGACATCTGGTAGCCGAGTCAATGCTCTACCCATTGAGCCAACTGGCCAGGGCCACTACTTGAACTTGATTTTTTCTCTATTTTGTCCTCCATGGACCTTGAGCTCTATCCAGTCCTCAACTGTTTTCAAATCTCCATTGTCTTCTGAAAGTGAAATTCATAGCTGCGGGTCTGTATTGACAATTTTTTTTATCTCCTCTGGGTCTTACTTTTTTTTTTCCTCACTCTGAAGTGATAATTCAATACGTATTTTCAGATACTGAACTTGAGGTCATATCATAACTCGATTTGTCTTAATTTTGTTAGAATCCCCCAATCCCTACCCTTAACCCATATTCCTCCTCCAAAGCTCTGGTACCCATTCTCATCATCATATTTAAAATGGTCTTCTCGGCTCTGTTGGTAACTTGCAGATTTCTCAATTTGCTCTTTGATAGAGTAATTTTTGTGGTTTGGTTAGTTGGTTTTTAGTTGAAAAAATTAACAATAATATATCTTAAATTCATTCTTTGAGTATTGTTCCTTAATGAATTCTTACTACAGACATACCAAGGTGGCTATTTCTATATTTCTGCTTTAAATTCTAAATGACTGGGGTTTTCTCTTCTATGGCCCTGTTATTGTTACCAGATCCGTTTTAGCTGGATGTGGACTTTGCAGGCCAGCGGTGCTTCAGTGGTGCTGGTGCTTTTTCTCCTGCACTAGGTCTCCTCTTCTAGCAACTTCTTTTTCTTCTTCTTTTTTTAATTGATTTTAGAAAGACAAAAAAAATCAATCTGTTCCTGTATGTGCCCTGACCGGGGATTGAACCAGCAACCTTTGTGCTTTGGGACAAAATTCTAACCAACCGAGCTATCCAGCCAGGGCCTCTTCTAGCAACTTCTCCATGATTCTAGTTTCTCTATAACATTTATAAGACCCAGTTTAATAGCTTTGTGTCTTTTTTCTTTTGCACTCATTATTTCTTCTGTTTTGCTATTGAAGTAATATCTGTACATTCGTTGCACTTTCCTGAGAGTCTTCAACCAGTCTTGGGTTTCTTCCCATCTGGGCTCTGGCTGGCTTGCATTCCCTTTGATGTTGTAATACAAGTTCATTGAACCTGACTGTGGGGTTTACTGGGCTTGTCTGCTATCTTATTTTTCAAGCATGCACATATTTTCTTAGCTTACTTTTGTTTTGTGCTATTATATATTTTAAATTGTTTGTGACTAGAAGGTGGGGCTGAGATATGGCTTGAATTTGGCTCTCTTTGCTATTACTCACATTTCCCAGAAGCCTCACACATGCTTTCTCTCTCTCTTTGACAAACACTTTTGTAAAGCTGTTGGTTCCTGGTATAAATGCTGTTAAAAAGAAAATGAGCTCAGGATAGTGATGCCCAGAAATCCAGTCCTGTACAGTCATGAGTTTGGTCATCTGTAAATCTCTTCTTGCTCAGTGAAAAGGAATAAATAGTGTTAACTGTGAAATCTACCAGTACCAGGCTACCTAGACAAATAGGATCCCTCCCTAGCCAATTGCTGCTCTTACAGGGAAATTGGCTAACACTGCTTGAGATTACTCCAGCCTCCCATCCTTGATGTCACAATTCGGACATTGCTACTTGCCTAGGAGGTTGTAGAAGGTTGTGTAGGTCCTCTCTGTGTGTCCTACAGGGCTCTTCGTGCCAGCTCCCTGTCTGATGGCTTTTATGAAAAACTATCTCCTCCCCATTCTTGGGGTCTTCTTGGCCTGCTACTATTATTCTGCAAATGAGGAATTCAGACCAGGTAAGTACCAATGTAACGATGTCTAATTTTGGAGGAAAAGATTTTTTTAAAAAAGAAACAGGGGTGGCGGGAGTGTCTGAAAATCATGATGATTTCCTGATCCACAAAGTTACAAAACAACAAGGACCCTGAGGTGGCAGAGTATTTCTGTGCCCTCCAGCCACAGGCTCTGGGTAATAGGAGTGTGAGGAAGAGTAATGATGTAGCCAAATGATTGTGAAATAGTACATGTTGTATTTGACAACCTTAATGAACAGCAATTTTAGATCCCCTACAAAAGTGAAGGTAATTCCAAAATTCCCAGCTCAGCCGGATAGGTGGGCTCCATGGAGAGACGGATGAATGAGAGGCAAGAAAGTGGTCTGGAGTTGATGACTAAATAGAAGTGAGGGAAATCCCTGGAATCTCTGTGAGCGTTATGTGTTTTGATAATGTTTTGCATTTTATTTCAATTGAGCAAAACTAGATGAGTCCAGAGACTTCTGCAACTCTAGTGTTCCAGCTGAAACCTCTGTCTATGGAGTTGTTTTTTAGGCTGGGGGGGGGCTTGTTTTGTTTTAAGGAAAGACCATAGGAAGGCTTAGTTTTGAGCAACAAGCCAAACCCCCATTTCAGAGCATATTTATGAGAGACTTGAACTTCCCTCCACTGATTTATGCAGTTTGAGATGAATTGCATTTATAATGTGAAGACACTGAGATAAGGCTGCCCACATCCAGAGCAGGAGGAGGGCTGTTGCTGTCATGTTGGGTATGCTCCTCACTTCCTTTTGGGTTTCCCAGAGATGCTCCAAGGAAAAAAAGTGATTGTCACAGGTGCCAGCAAGGGGATTGGAAAAGAGATGGCCTATCATCTGGCAAAGATGGGAGCCCATGTGATGGTGACAGCAAGGTCAGAAGAAGATTTAAAGAAGGTGAGGGTCTTTGCCCACAAACATGTCTATACGTACACAGCCAGATGTATTCTTACATATAGGAGCCAACACAAAGAGCCTGGCACATCCATACGCAGACGCACACACACACACACACAAACTTACAGGTTTATGCTCACACACAGAGGCTCTAACACCCAAACACCCACAATAATATGAAAATATGCATTTCAGCATTCATTCCCATTACATATATATAGACACAAAGACCTGCCTGTGCATACACAGTTACAAAGTCACTGATATATAGATACGTGCTCAGATACAAAAATTCTAAGACCTACACATGAATTCATATTCTTATATCTATGTAAATTCTCAGGCACATCACCTTGCATATGCTCAGACTCATAAACACAAGGATATAAAAATGTTCACAAACCAAAGGGTCCCCACACAGAAACTAACATCATTCAGAAATACCAATTCCCGGAAACTCACACATGCATACCATGGACTTGAACCTAAGCACCGTGATGAGTTATCCATTTAGACCCTACCTGAAGTACTTCCGGAAAATATTTCACACAGAGGAGAAAGATTGTGTCAGGCTACATTTAGCAACACACACAAACACACATGTACACTAAATTCACACTCATATACATAAACCCACCACCATTTCTAATCAAACCAGTACTGTGAGCAACTTCTCATATAAATCCCCATTACTTCAGAGACTGCCCCCAAAGGTCTGCTGCCAATGATGCCACCCAGGTCACTGTGCCCTTGCAGATAGTATCCCACTGCCTGGAGTATGGAGCAGCCTCAGCCCACTACATTGCTGGCACCATGGAGAACATGACCTTCGCAGAGCAATTCGTTGTCGAAGCTGGAAAGATCATGGGTGAGGCTGCTTCTCCTCTCTCCTCTTCGGGACTTGCTCCATGGGTCTTCGCTCAATGGGACTTTGCTGAGGAGCTTTGGGAAGGAAGAGGGGAGGGGGAAAGCAAAGGTATCAACCCCAGATGGTTTCTCTTAACACAGTCATTTCTTGCAGGGGGACTAGACATGCTCATTCTCAACCACATCACCAACACTTCTATGCAGTTATTTAATGGTGATATCCCTCACGTGCGCAAAGTTATGGAAGTCAACTACCTTAGTTATGTGGTCATGGCTATGGCTGCTTTTCCCATGCTGAAGAAGAGCAATGGAAGCATTGTCGTTGTCTCCTCGGTGGCTGGTGAGTGCAGCAGAAGTGCCAGGGATGATGGTTGGGGGCTCTGTAGTAAATATGAGTATTTTATCAGTTTTCATGGAGAGAAGTAACACAAGATAAAGTGGAAGTTGAAATGCTCACAGTGATCTTAAACAAAAGCTGATTAACAGTTTGCCCATATGCGTAGACAGGCAAATATATGAATAAGAGACTTGGGCATGCAAACTCAATGAGGAGCACGCATACTGAGTAAGAGATGTTGTTTGTGTCCATGCAAAAAGAGGGCTCATTCAGAGTAGATGGACTACAAGATCCCTGGGAGGAACAGAGAAAAGGTAGCAGTTCAGAGTGCCTCCCAGGATCCTGGTGGCTCGTGATCTACAAATGGAAGTCCAATGAGACATCGAGAAACTGCTGGAGGACAGCTTCTCCTGGTACTAAGGGAGAGACCTGGTCATGACGGTTATGACCAAGAGCTGTAGGTAGGTGAAGTTAGTTGATGCAACTAACTGAAAAGTGAAATTTTTTAACAATATACAGTTGCCTAATCAGTGGGTTAAGACAAAATTAAATAAACAAAAACAAACACACCTTATTATTAACAGACCTGCCTATGTGGGGGTGTAATCCAAATCTGAGCTTGCTACACTAAAAGTCTAACTTAACCAACTGGGTAGGGAGAGAGTGTGTACAACAGGAATATTCACGATCAAGGGAAATCCTGATGTTTTGGATGGTGGCAGCATTAGAAGTTATCACCAGTAAAAAGCCAGGGAGTTTCCAGCTTGGGAGATTCCTAGAGGCATTTCATCATAGGTCCAAGAGAAAAGTTCCATGTAAATTTGTTGATTAGCCAGTTAGAAGAATACAGCTGGAAGGTGTAAACACCAGGATTAGTGTCAGCCATCTAAATTTCATTCCTGGCAATGTAAAAACAAATCTAGGTGATTTGTTTTTACATTGTAAGTAAGTTCTTAAGTATTATATTTCACAAATGTTGGTTATTACTGTAACTAAAAACACACCATCTATGTTATAAAGAGCCCTACTTTCTGGATGGAAAAGGCCTGCCTAGTGGTGGGATAAAAAAGCAGTGTGTCTGTGCCACCAGCCAGTGGTTAATATGCATCCCTGTGCTTCCCAGGCAACACAGATGCTCCACCCCAGCCCAGACTCAGCCTCTCTTGGAGCTGAAAGGGAGAGCTTCTAGATGCATACGAGTGGGAAGTGTGCTGGCTGGGCACATACTCAATTCACCCTAGGGCATTGGCCAAAACCCTCACATCTGTCACAGCGTAGGTGGCTTTAAGGATTTCAGAGGATTAAATAATATGTTGACTCCAGGCAAAGGCATGTATCGTCTTTGACTGGAGAATTTAACTTCATAACATATACACAGTGTGACTGTTCTCAAAAGGTGCAAGAATTACTGTAAAAGTCCAAGGTCATAATGAAATTTTGATAACCTCTGTTCCCACACATCTTTTATACCTATTAAATGTCACTTTGCAATTTCTGTGGACTCTGGGAGATAGAAATCTAGGTGGACTGCTATCCTTCAAGTCTATTGTTTGTACAGCCAAAAGAATTCAGCCTGTTCATTTTGTTCATTTGAGATTTTTTGTTTGTTTGTTTCTTGAGGTAGGCCTGCACTGCTATAAATTTCCCTCATAGGACTACTTTCACTGTGTCCTATAGATTTTGGGTTGTTGTGTTCTCGTTTTCATTTGTTTGAAGGTATCTTTTGATTTCTTCCTTGATCTCATTGCTAACTCTTTCATCGTTTAGTCACATGTTATTTAGTCTTCATATTTTTGTGTGCTTTTCAGTTTTTTTCTTGTGTTTTATTTTTTAGTATAGTTTTATACCATTGTGATCCAAGAAGATGCTTGATACAATTTCAATATTCTTAAGTTTAGGGAAACTTGTATTGTGGCTTAACATGTGGTCTATCCTAGAAAACATTCCATGTGCACCTGAAAAGAATGTATATTTTTCTGCTTTGGGTTGTAATGTTCAAGATATCAATTAAATCCATCTGATCTAGTGTGTCATTTAAGGCAACTGTTTCTTTGTTGATTTTCTGTCTGGAAGAGCTATCCATTGATGTCAATGGGGTTTTATACTCCCCTATTATGCCTACATTGCTGTCAGTATCTCCTTTTATGTACATTAAGATTTGCTTTATATATATGCTCCTATGTTGGGTGCATAAATGTTTACAAGGATTATATCCTTTTGTTGCAGTCTTCCCTTTATCATTGAGTAGTGTCTCTCTTTTTCTTTTACTATATAGCCTTTGTTTTGAAGTCTATTTGGTCAGATATAAGTATTGCTATCCCAGCTTTTTAAAAATTTCCATTTGTGTGAAATACATTTTTCCATCCTTTTACTTTTAGTCTGTGTGCATTTTTCATTCTGAGGTGGGACTCTTATAGACAGCAGATATATACATCTTTCTTCCTTATCCATTCAGCTACCCTATGTCTTTTGATTGGAGCATTTAAGTCATTTACATTTAAATTGATTATTGATAGGTACATATTTATTGTCATTTTATTCTTTTAACTATGTTCCTCTGTGGGTTTTATTTTTTTCTTCTTCTTCTTAAAGAATACCCTTTAACATTTTTTTAATGCTAGTTTGATGGTAAAGTACTCCTTTAGTTTTTTATTGTCTGGGAAGCTCTTCTATTTCCCCTTCAAGTTTAAATGATAGCCTTGCTGGGTAAAGTAGTCTTGTAAGTCCTTGCTTTTCATCACTTTGAATATTTCATGCCAATCTCTTCTGACCTGCAAAGTTTCTGTTGAAAATCAGCTGACCGTCTTATGGGAGCTTCCTTGTAACTAACTAACTGCTTTTCTGTTGCTGCTTTTAAGATTCTCTCTTTGTCTTTAAACTTTGCCATTTTAATTATAATGTGTCTTGGTGTGGACCTCTTTTGTTTCATCTTCTTTGGGACTCTCTGAACTTCCTGGATGTGTATGTCTTTTTCCTTCACCAGTTTAGGAAAATTTACAGTCATTATTTCTTCAAATAGGTTCTCAATTTATTGCTCTCTCTTTTTTCCTTCTGGTATCCCTATGATACAGATATTGCTATGCTTCATGTTGTCCCAAAGGTCCCTTAAACTATTGTCATTTTTAAAATTTTCTTTTTCTTTTAGCTGCTCAACTGGGTGTTTTCTGCTATCTTGCCTTCTAAGTTGCTGATTTGATTATCTGCTTCATCCAAATTATTGTTTATTCCTTCTAGTATAGTATTCATTTCAGATATTGTATTATTCATTTATGATTGGTTCTTTTTTATGGTTTCTATGTCCTTTTTATGCTTACTATATCTTTGTTGAAGGTCTCACTAAGTTTCTTGAGCATCCTTATAACCATTTTTTTAAACTCTAGATCTGATAAATTGCTTGCCTTCATTTCATTTAGTTCTTTTTCTGGATATTTCTCCTGTTCTTTCATTTGTTTCTTTGTCTCCTCATTTTGGCTTCCTCTTTGTGCTAGTTTCTATGTGTTAGGTAGATCTGCTATGACTTTTAGTCCTGGTACAGTGGCCTTATGTAGTAGGTGTCCTATGGGACCCAGTGACACAGTCTCCTTGATTACCTGAGCTTAGTGCTCCAAGAATGTCCTTTATGTGCATTTTGTGGGTCCTCCTATTGTAATTGAGTCTTGATTGCTATTGGCCTGCTTGCGCATAGAGTTGATTCTCGGGCTAGCTGACTGTGAGGATTGACCCATACCTCAGTGTACAAGCTGTTGGGCAGGTACTGACCACCTGAAGTAGAATTTACCTCAGCAAGGCCTGGTGCCTGCTGAGATCTCCCTTTGGATATGTCACTTACCAAAGCTAATTGGATCCTGCTCTGATGTTGTCTGAAGCTGGCCACCAGGTGTGTTGGTTCTGGGGCCTCTTGGGAGGAACTCTGGTGCAGGCCAATGTCAGACATCACCTGTGACTGGCCCTGGCCAACGTGTTTGGAGGTACAAAGTGATCCACAGTTTGTGGCTGCCTCTGCTAGTCCTGGGTGTGCATGGAAAGGACCTAGCTATGCAACAAAACCAATTTTTACCTGCACTGGGCCCCAGGCAGGTCAGCAGAAGTCCCAAAGCACCCTGAGATTCACTTTCATTCACCTCTACCTGTTGGCTGCCTGTTAGGCTCAGTCACTGAAAGAGCCTCTGATGATACTCAAGTTGCATGAGGTACGTTCTCAGTGAGTCACCAGGAAGAATGAGTGGTATTAGCCAGATTGATGCAGGTTCAAACTTGGTGCCAGTGGTTGGTCTGAGGTCACTCAGCAAATGTCCAGGGCATGCCAAGTCTAGCTGCCACCTGCTGAGTGTTTGCACACCTTTGTGATGGTAATGTGTGTATGGTGGTGGGGGAGGGGGTCTCAGGGAGTTATCAGGGTGAGGTCAGCAGAGTTTATCAGGCCCAAAACAGACCAAAATTTGGCCATATGAAGGGAGGGCTATGCACCATTCAGGCATGCAAAGGAAAAATTTCCCATCCTAGAGCCATGTAACTCAGACTGTCTCAGATTCTGCCCAGACCTCAGCAGGGTGGAGCCAGCAGGAATTCAGAGGATGGGGCTAGCAATCTCCTGTGAGGGGAAGGACCCAGTCAGGTTCATGGCAAAGTGGGGGGGATGGCCCCCACCCCAAAGATACACAATTCAGTCACTGACACTCCCTGAGTTTGCCCAGACCTTTACACCCAGCCCAGGCAGCTGACTCCTCAGCAGGGTACCAACTTTGCAGGATGGGGTGAGAGGGAGTCCAGAGTATGGGGCCATTGCTTTCACCCATTTTGATGCTGTATGGAGGAGGGTGCTCCACCCAAGTAAGATGGTGTCTGCGGTGGGGAGAGTGACTTAGCACAGGGATCCTGGTAGCTGTCCCTTCAGTTCTCTCCCAGAGCCACAAACCCCATTCTCTCCTCACATGACTCTTCTCTCTGCCTTCCTTCTACTAGAGCCCAAGGTGAGTGGCTGTGAATGAGAATTCTGTGCTCTTTAAAAGAATACCTCTGTCTCTAACAGACTTCTACCTCTCCCTGGTAGACAGAATTCCACTGATTTTCACAGCCAGATATTATGTGGGCACCTCTTCCCAGCTCTGGTGCTCTAGGCTGGGAGCCCACTGCCTTCTAATCTTATATGTGTCTTCTCATGAGCAATTGGAGAGACTGCTCATTGTTTATCAACATCAGTGTCTTTTAGAGAAATAGGACCCTTGATTTTCAATTGGACACTATCCACTTTGAATAAAGACCACAAGTGCAGCCAGCTGTGGCAGAAGAGAAACATACAACTTTCAGGTTGTATATATCCTTTTTTCTACATTTTCTCCCACTGGAATTCTGACATGATATTAAGCCATCATGACCTACAGGCAAGGGACGCCCCAGGAATGGTGGTTCTGTGATAATAAGATTCCTAGACTACTTCCTGGGATAGAACTGCCATAGCAGCCTGGACTGTAGACCCCAAGCTATTATTCCATGAGAGAAAAATAAATTTATATTTGTTTAAGCCATTTTAAATTTGGGTTTTGGTTATAGTAGCTCAACTTGTACCTAAACCTGCATGTGGGGCAGGAGGCACTAACTGATGTTATATATACATAGAAACTTGATCAGTAGGTGACAAATATGGTGCTGAATGGTAGATGGATATAAACTATCAGGAAGCTCATAGCGGACATACAGATGGCCATTAGACTTATGAAAAAGATGTTCAGTGTCACCAATCATCAGAGAAATACAAATTAAAACCACAATGACATATCACCTTACATCTGTCAGAATGGCGCTCATCAATATATCAACAAGTGTTGGTGAGGATGTAGTGAAAAGGGAACCTTCATGCATTATTGGTGGGAATGCAGACTGGTACAGCCACTGTGGCAAGTAGTATGGAGTAATCTTTAAAAATTAAAAATGAAACTGCCTTATGACCCAGTGTAAAGCCAGCAGCCGTGGCCAGGGCCACCATCACAGCAGCCTTCTGGCCCATGCAGGTTCGCATTGGATTCGGACAGTCGGTAAAGAAACAGTGGAGCCAAAAGCTGGTGGGCCATAGTCTTTAATCCTAGTTTGCACCCGGCGGGCAAGTAAAAATACACACTGGGCTCCAAAACCCAATCACATTCAGTGCTCACAAAGCTACTGATTTATCCGAGTTTCCTAGAATCAAAGGTTTCTAGCTCACCAGACTTATTCTCCTCAGTTCCCCATCTCCTTCCTTCTCCCAGATACAAACTCTACACAAACTGGCATCTCACTCAGCACTCCGCCATCTTGGCTGCTTTTCCTGGCCTCCTCCACGTGGCCTCCTTCCGCTGCTGGTTCTACTCTCTCTGCTCTCTCATGCTAATCTCAGGAACCAAGAGCCAAGTCCCGTTTTGCCCCCATTTTATAGTGTAGCTTCACAACCTTTAATCCAATATACAAAGTAGGGAAGTCTCCAACCCAAAGTCACCTTCTGAGGCATGATTGGATTGCACCACCCCACATCAAAAAGGGTAGGAAAGGCTTAATCCCAAAACCAAGCCCCAGGCTACAAGGATTCCGCCTGCCTTTAGCCCACCCCAACACACATTAATATCACCTGGGCAACGGCTTCCTCGTGTTATCTTTAACAAAGTGAGCATAATACATTTTATCTGCCCAACAATCCACCCTTATGCTCACTTTACTACCCACAATCTATACCACCGGCATCCCTGTGCAAGGAAATTAGAACATTACACAAATTACAACAGCAAAAATAATAGTTTCAACAATTACAAAGGTACACTTCACCAGTCTCTGAGCACTTTGCCCAAAGCGCAAAATGTCCTCGGGCAGTTTCCTCTTGAGTAAAAAACATGTAGCCCATGGCCCCTAAAAGGACAGCCATGGGGAGCCAGAGCAGCAACCAGTACTCTATCCCACCCATCAAGGGTGGTGGCTCCATACCAATCTCTGAATCCTGCCTTTAGCCCACCCCAACACACATTAATATCACCTGGGCGACGGCTTCCTCGTGTTATCTTTAACAAAGTGAGCATAATACATTTTATCTGCCCAACACCCAGTGATTCCACTTCTGGGAATATATCTGAAGAAACCCAAAACATGAATTCAAAGAATATATGCACCCCTATGTTCATTGCAGCATTACTTACAATAGCTAAGATCTGGAAGCAGCCCAAGTGCCCGTCAGTAGATGAGTGAATAAAAAAGCTGTGGTACATTTATGCAATGGAATACTACTCAGCCATAAAAAAGAAGGAAATCTTACCCTTTGTGACAGCATGAATGGACCTAGAAAGCATTATGCCAAATAAAATAAGCCAGTCAGAGGAAAAGAAGTACCATATGATTTCACTTATATGTGGAATCTAATGAACAAAATAGAAACAGACTCATAGATACAGAGAAAGGGCTGACAGTCAGGGGGAGGGGAGGTTGGGCGGCTGGATGAAAAAGGTGAAGGGATTAAGGAAAAAAAAAACCTCGTAGACACAGACAACAGTGTGATGATTACCAGAGGGGAAGGAGCATGGCGGGAGGCAGAGAGTTAAGGGGGAATAAATGTTGATGGAAGGAGACTTAACTTGGGGTGGGGACACACAATACAGTATACAGATGACATGTTACAGAATTGTACACCTGAAACATATGTAATTTTATTAATCAGCGTTACCCTAAAAGAAGTCAATATTGCAAAGAGGAAGAAAAGGGAACAGGTTTCTCTACTGCACATATCAACTAAGAGGATTTAGAATGTCCATAATAACGTTCTGATGTTTTGCCTAAAGATAAGAATATACAGATGTTAATTTTATCCCTGCCTTCAGCTCTGGCATACCCACTTTTTCCTGAAAGGTAGACCAATGCCTCAATGTATGGGTATGCATTGGGGTGAAAAGTGAGGAGGAAGGGCAAAGTCAAGGTCTAGGATGCAAAGGGGTCTGGGAACTAGAGTAGAAAGAGGCTAGAAATTATTTAGCCCTCATTCAATTGTTCCAATTTTTCTAAGAAAAGATGAATCTTACCCTTAAATCCAATCACCTCAAAAATAATTTTCAGAAACCACAGTTTCCAAGGTGAGCGGAAGTGTTTATGCATGTTAATGTAAGTATTTACATGGAGGGAGGAGCCTGCCGCTGCAGGTTCAGACTGTTTGGAGGAGAATGGGGAGAAGAATGGGGAGATGACGTATGTGTGTAGAGATATGCCATGCATGACCTAGATAAAGACCCAGAGGAAGGATCAATAAACTGGACATAAAAATTCCACTGTCACCTAAATTCAAAAGATTATGTTTAGGCAGAAACTGAAGGATTAAGACAGGGGTCCCCAAACTACAGCCCGCGGGCCACATGCGGCCCCCTGAGGCCATTTATCCGGCCCCCACCGCACTTCTGGAAGGGGCACCTGTTTCATTGGTGGTCAGTGAGAGAAGCATAGTTCCCATTGAAATACTGGTCAGTTTGTTGATTTAAATTTACTTGTTCTTTATTTTAAATATTGTATTTGTTCCCGTTTTGTTTTTTTACTTAAAAATAAGATATGTGCAGTGTGCATAGGGATTTGTTCATAGTTTTTTTTATACTCCGGCCCTCCAACGGTCTGAGGGACAGAGAACTGGCCCCCTATGTAAAAAGTTTGGGGACCCCTGGATTAAGAGAAACTGCTAGACTGATCCTCAAGTTCAGTGTTGTATCTGCCCAGCCCCCTGCCCCAAGAAGGGTGAGAGGAGGTTTGTCACTGCTAAAGACAGTAACAATCTAATGCAGGTTAAGAACAACAACAACAACAACAAAATGCTATTTATGACAACCATTGCTCTACATTTCCCCCTTAAAAGGCTGGGTAGAGCTTAAGCAGTCATGGTTACTGACCCTTGCTATCCCATTGGTTTCGGTCAAGTGCACTTCCTGATGAAAATAGCAAAGTTCTGCCATCATTCATGTTGTTATATTTACTTACGAAGGAGTTTGGAAAGGCTTACAACAAATACGTTCTAATTGAAATATACAAATAGAAAACTAGGTCTTAAGAAAAGAAGAATATAAATATGCCAAAATTAGACTCAACACAGATGCTGTGCTTATGTTTCAAATTAGGCTCTTGAGTTACTCAACAAAAAGACAAAAAGGAGGCTCAGTATGTACATAAGATTATATCCAAAGAAGGAAGCCCTGAGGAAAGCAAATCATTTCTTAAATTTCTCACAAAAGGTTCTAAGTTGAAGGCACAAAGTAATTGAAAGAGCAATGCCCTAACAACTTTTTTAAATGTTTCTGTGGGTATACAATTTATACACATATATCATGAAAATTTGAAAAATGAAAAGAACTGTAAAATGAAATTAAAATAATCTATAATCAAGCCAATATTTTGGATAATTCTCTTCCAGATACATACAGATACAGGTACAGGTACAGATACAGATACAGACATAGCTACAGGTACAGGTACAGCTACAGCTACAGGTACAGGTACAGATATAGGTACAGGTACAGATACAGACACAGGTACAGGTACTGGTACAGGTACAGGTACAGCTAAAGCTACAGGTACAGGTACTGGTACAGGTACAGGTACAGGTATAGATACAGGTACAGGTAAAGGTACTGTACAGATACAGGTGCTGGTACAGGTACAGATACAGATACAGGTACAGCTACAGATATAGGTACAGGTACAGATACAGACACAGGTATAGGTACTGGTACAGGTACAGCTACAGCTACAGGTACAGGTACTGGTACAGGTACAGCTACAGGTATAGATACAGGTCCAGGTAAAGGTACTATACAGATACAGGTGCTGGTACAGGTACAAATATAGGTATTGGAATAGGTACAGCTACAGATATAGATATAGTATAATTTATTCTTATCCTGCTAGATATTTAGGTTACTTTCAATGTTTTGCTATTATAAAAATTCTACAATAAATGTTCTTGTTCATAAATTTATGTCTAAGTTGATAATTATTCCCTTCATAAATTTTAGCACTAGATTTACTGGGCAAAATGATGGGAATGATTTTAAAGCTATTGGAACATAGTTCCAAATGGCTTTAGACAAAATGAAAAATAAGGGACTAGACTTTTTAAATATATTTTTAAAATCCAATTTAAATGATTACTATAAGCATTATGCCCCATTCCACCCTGAGTATATGTGAGTGTTCATCTCCCACCTACTTTGCAGAGTTAACAATTTGCAGCAATTGGCAATTTCGTAGGTAAAAGTAAAAGATGTTTAGTACAGTGATCACTCAGTATTAGCAAGGGATTGGTTCCAGGGCACCACATGTCACTCCAGTGGACCAAAATCCACGGATACTCAAGTCCCTTACATCAAATGGCATAGTATGTGCATATAACCTCTGCACACCCTTCTGTATACTTTTGTGAAAAGCAATGACCGCCTGACCAGGTGGTGGCGCAGTAGATAGAGCGTCAGACTGGGATGCAGAGGACCCAGGTTCAAGACCCCGAGGTTGCCAGCTTGAGTGCAGGCTGATCTGGTTTGAGCAAAGCTCACCAGCTTGGACCCAAGATCGCTGGCTCAAGCAAGGGGTTACTCAGTCTGCTGTAGCCCCACAGTCAAAGTACATATGAGAAAGCCATCAATGGATAACTAAGGTGCCACAACAAAAAACTAATGATTGATGCTTCACATCTCTCTCTGTTCCTATCTGTCTGTCCCTATCTATCCCTCTCTTTGACTCTCACTCTGTCTCTGTAAAAAAAAAAAAAAAAAGTGATGACCACAGGGACTTACTTCATCTTGTACTCTGGACTTCATCCTGTGGGACAAATTGCACTGACCTTGCTGGCTTGCCAAAAAACAAGTTATCGTATTTCCCCATGTATATGACGTACCCTTTCTCGAAAAATTTGGGGTCTGAAAACTGAGTGTGTCTTATACAGTGGTTGTGGCATTTCAAATGCCAAGGATGGATCTGAGGAAGAGGCAATATATGAAGACTGATTTGTCATCAGATACAGATGAGGACAAGCTAATGGATGGGAGTTTTGACAGTGATGAGGAGCTGTATTAATTTTATGGTGAATAAAACTTAAATTTAATAACTTTATGTAATACATTTTTTTTCAAATTTTGGGCCCCATAATTAGGTGTGTCTTATACATGGGGAAATATGGTATTTTCTGAGAAAGAAACTTTCAAAGACTGTACAAAATAGCTGCTTTTTAAGAACTATGCAAAAAAAAAAAAATGTTTCTTTCCCAGTCATGGAAAGAGATGTTCATGAGAAACCACTGACTTGTGAAAGATCAATTTTCCTTCAGTCATAACTCTTGGTAAATGGCTACTGTAACCTGAATGCTAATTCCTGGACAGGACACTTTCTGATTGCTTCCAGAATCTGTTTCTGAATTGCAATTCAAAAACCCAAATAAATGTTTTTCTACCTTTTTCTCTCATCAACACTTTAAATCATCTCTAGATTACCTATAATACCTAATACAATGTAGATGCAATAAATTGTTGTTATAGTGTATTGTTTCGGAAAGAATGACAAGAAAAAAATCTGTACACATTCAGTAAAGATGTACTACCCACAGAGTACATGCCCCAACATAACTTTTTTTTTTTCAAATATTTTCAATCTGGTGTTAGTTGAATCCATCAATACAGAACCCTCAGTCATGGAAGGAAGACTGTAGTTCTTTCATTTGTTTTACTGGTTTTCACAATTGATTTTTGAAAGTCTAGTCCTTCATTTTTTATTTGTCTACAGCAATCTGACAATATGTATCAACAGCCTTAAAAAATGCTCCCATCATTTCACCTAGCAAATGTAATGCTAACGATCTATCAAGGAATAATCCTCAAACCACAAAAAAAATGTACAGAAGCACTTAGGGTTGGATTTTTTTCAATGTGGCTATGAACCTATAAGAAAAGTTAACCGATGCTGAAAACCATCAGCTGACACAGACCTGCAGTCAGGCACCACAGTCAACTGAAAGTCAGAATCCAATTGATGTCTAGAATAGTTGATTCTTAATGTTTTCCATGAAGTTGTCTGGCTCAGGAACTCCCATGTAATTTAAGCAAACAATAAATCCTTTATTTTTAGCAGTATAAAATTAGTCTTGCCCTGTACTCTCTAAGTAAATGTTGAAAACTATTTAGTAAATATTACATTTAAAAGGAGTACCAAATCACTGGCCCACATCGGGCACACATCTGTCTCAGCCCATCCTTGGGGAGCCGGCTGGGTATTGCAGTGGAATTGCAGTGGAGAATCCACCATGAAATAAGGCCCCCAGGCGGTCCCAGAGAGGGCATGGTTATGCCATATCTGCTTCTCTCAGCACTTCTGCTCCTCTCTTCTCTATTAGCCTCTGCTTCATTTGGTGTAGAGTTCAACCAGGCTGCCACAGTCCCTTTCTCAGCATAACTACTCTTAGTATGCCTTTGACTTCTGGCCCATTATCAACTCTCTTGGTCTCACAATCTCCCAACTCCAAATCCTTTCCAAAAACGAGGTATCTAATTGGCTCATCTGTATTTTGTAAATCAATCCTGCAAGTCATTCAGCCTACAGAGGGGCAGTTACTGACTCAGGTCCAATCAGCAAGACCACAGAGAGGGCAAAGTTAAGCTACAAGCAAAGGAGGCAGTGGTAACATGTCTGATTCCTTAAACATTGCTCTGTTGGCACAGGTTGTCAAACGTGAGCAGAATGGGACAGCTTTGAGTCAGGGAGCAGCCATGGCAGCCTGAGTTGGGATACTAAGACTTGACATGAGATGAGAAGGGCATCCAAACAAGAGGCAGCAGCGGTAGCTTGGTTTATACCAGGAGCCTGGTTCACACTAAACCAAGGAGGGTGTCCATGTGACACCAGGCATGGGGTGTCAGAAATAACAGAGGTGGCAAGGGCATCAGCGAGGGGGCCACAATGGGGCAGCTCAATATGGAGTGAAGAGGGGGCCTTGTGGCCTGGTATGGGGTGTCATTGCCCGGTGGGGATGAGGAGGGTGTCCACACAGAGGGCTCGGAAACAAGTGAAGAATGATCATATAGAGGGGGTATTAATCAAATAAATAATGTATGTTGAGGATAAGGCTCTCAATGTCAGTGTTACAAATATGAAGGGGAAGAAAATTAGAATAAGCCCTTTGATTCTGCCCCCAAAAATGCATAGCCTGAATCAATGCATGAAGAAACAACAGAGCAAAGTCAAAACACTAAGGACATTCATCAGCAGTGTGCTGGTAAATGTTTAACAAGTCACCCTCCAGAGGTGAACAATCAAACATTTTTATTTGTAGCATTTCCATGGTATAAGGACTCTCATGATGGCCATTTGAATGTGACCCCAACCTGCCTGCAAAATTCATGAAAATTGAGCAGTCAGCTCTTGTGATCCAGTGTGAGCCAGCTCCAACATGTTACCATGTACAAAACTATTGGCGGTACTCAACAGTGCCAGGGTCACGAGAGTCAAGGAAATCCTGCAGAATGTTCCAGAAGCTAAGGAGTGATGACAACTAAATGCAACCTGTGTTCCTCAATCAGATCCTTTGCTATAAAGGATATTATGAGGACAAGTAGCAAAAGTTGAATGGGGTCTGTGGACTAAATAATCAGTGTTAATGTAGCAGGTTGAATGGTGGTCCTTATAAAGACATGTCGACATCCTAACTCCCTGAACCTGTGACCATGACCTTGTTGCAGAATCACCTCCCACAATTCAAGTTCACATGCCATGGCACCGGTAAAGCTGAAACATGGAAACACCGGTGCTCGGAAATGAAGAAATGTTTATTTTATTTGGCCAAAGCAAGAGGACAGGAGAGCAAGATTTCTCAAATTCATCCCTCTCAAAAAGCAGAAGTAATGAGTTTTTATGCAGCTAGGGAGGGAAGGAAAGGGTGTTTCAGTGACTGAGAGAGAAGTCTGTTTCTTGAGTCATAGATGACGCTTGAATGTCCCAGACTCCTGGGCGTCAGAAGCTGCTCACAGCTACCTTAAAGACATTCTTTCCTTTTGCAAAACAAACTCATAATTTCTCTTTGCAACCATGACGTTATCTCCTCCTGCTCGACAAAGAGACACCACATCAGCAACTTATGAACTACATTTATGAAAACAAAAGGAACTGAGCAGAAAGAGTAGTTAACGTGTGAATCAAGTCTTATTAAGAATTAAATTATTTCATTCTAGCTGCCAAAAATAGTAGAGGTATTAAAATCATAAGGGAAATGCAAATCAAAACTACAGTGAGAGACCACATCACATACCAGTTCAATTGGCTATTATCAACAAGACAAGTAATAACAAGTGTTGGATAGATTGTGGAGAAAAAGAAATAAACCCTCATTCACTGCTCATGGGAATGTAAACTGAGATAGCCACTATTGAAAACAGTATGGACATCCTCAAAAAATTAAGAATAGAGTTACCATATGATCCAGCAACCCCTCTTCGGTTTATCTACCCAAAAATTGTTTAGATATTTACTTGCAAAGATATATGCACCCCTGTGTTTATTGAAGCATTATTCACAGTGGCCAAGACATGGAAACAACCAAAGTGTCTTTCAATAAATGATTGGAATAAGAACATGTGGTACATATATACAATGGGATACAACTTAGCCATAAGAAAAGATAAAATACTGCCATTTGCAAAACATGGATAGACCTTGAGAATATTATGCTAAACAAAGTAAGTCACAGAAAAAGCTAAGAACCACATGATTTCGCTCATATGTGGAATATGAAACTGAAATCTTGGTCATTTCATGTAGCAATATTTTTTCTGATATAACTCCTCAGGCAAGGGAAACAAAAGAAAAAATAAGTAACTGGGACTACATCAAACTAAAAAAGTTTTTGCACAGCAAAGGAAACCATCAACAAAACAAGAAGACACCCTACTGAATGGGAGAAGATATTCACAAATTATACATCCAATTAGAGGTTAATATATAATATATATAAAGAACTCATACAATTTAACCCAAATAACAAACAAATTTAAAAAGGCGTAGAGGACCTGAACAGATGTTTCTCCCAAGAGGATATAACAGGTGGCCAAAAGAAAAATGAAACCATGCTTAATATCACCAGTCATCGGGGGAATGCATATTTAAACCACAATGACATATCTTCTCATACCTGTCAGAATGGCGATCATCAATAAATCAACAAACAAGTGTTAGCAAGGATGTGAAGAAAAGGGAAAAGTCATGTACTGTTGGTGGGATCGCAGATTTGTTTAGGGAAGGTGAGAGTGGAAAGTGATTATTTATTATAGGATTCTTGCAGTTCTTCTCTAACTTTAAAGTTATTTCAAAAGAAAAAGATATCCCCATCCTACTAGTTTGGAGGAGGTGAGGGTGGGTTTTGTGGGCTTTTTCATTGATTTCCCAGAGACACCCTATAGGAGACACCTTCAGTGTCAGCAGTGTGTCCTCTACCTCACACCTTTCAGTTTCAGGGTGTCAACCAGCCTAGCCCTCCTGGCTCAGTCCACCCACCATTCCTGGGCAGGTGATCCCAGGCCAATCCCCCTCCAATTGGTCTCTGGGAATGCCATTCGTTGGACATACTGTATATAATCACACAATGCACTCAGCTTTGCTCTGAAGCTAGGTGAGCGCTTGCCTTTAGACTTTCCTGAGAAGCAGGAGGCAGGGAAACAGAGACAGACTCCCACATGCGCCCTGACAAGGATCCACCGGGCAAGCTCCCTACAGGGCAATGCTCTGCCCATCTGGGCCTGCTGCTCCATTGCTGGGCAACTGAGCTACTGTGAGGCCATGGAGCCATCCCCAGCACCTGGGGCCAAATTGCTGGAACCACAGCTGCAGGAGGGGAGGAGGGGGGAGCAGGGGAAGGGGTGGAGAAGCAGATAGTTGCTTCTCCTGTGTGCCCTGACCGGTAATTCAACCCAGGACTTCCACATGCCAGGCTGATGCTCTGCCACTGAGCCATCCGGCCAGGGATCCCTTTTGACTTTCTAGTGTAAGTCAAATACCCATCCTCAAACTCCAGAGGACACTTGTAAAGGACTCAAATGATCTTCCTGAAGCCCCATTCATGTGACTTAAGGTGAAGGAAATGTAAATGCCTCTGCTGATCCTTGGTTAAGTGAACACATAGGGCACTGACAACTCTCCCTTCTGCAAGCACGCCTGTTTAGGCTGGATGTGGGTGATGAGGTAACGCTGGTGGAACAGGTTTGTGCCCACCCTTCACAGTGAGGGTTCTTAAATCCATGCTTTTGTTCTTGCCTTGGGAGATGTGAGGGTGCTGAGACAACAGGAGGAGCCACTTTCATAGGCCCCACACCTGCACAGACATGCTCTTGCCAAAGTCACTTAGTGAAATTAAGTAACAGGTTTTATCCTACTTACCTCTGCCAGTTTGTGCTGTTTCAACACCACACGCTCCTCCCTCGTCTCTGGCCAAAACTCTTCCCTGGGTTTCACCGCCCCTCCTCAGTTCTCTTCATCTTGTGGTTGGTTTCTTGGGATTCTTTCCATTCTAAGACCTCTTCTCAATGTACTCTCCCTGGCAATTTCATCCATTCCCATCACTTCAATTATCCCTGGATTATGGGTTGTCTCCATACTTATGATGGACCTCAGGTTCTTTAAAGACTGGAGGAAAGAAATGGATTAATCTTGAAATCTGACTTAATCCAGCCAACTGGAGAGTTAGACCAGGGGTAGTCAACCTTTTTATACCTACCGCCCACTTTTGTATCTCTGTTAGTAGTAAAATTTTCTAACTGCCCACTGGTTCCACAGTAATGGTGATTTATAAAGTAGGGAAGTAACTTTACTTCATAAAATTTATAAAGCAGAGTTACAGCAAGTTAAAGCATATAATAATAATTAATTACTAAGTACTTTATGTCAGGTTTTCGCTCAGTTTGGCAGAATAAATCTTTATAAAACAACTTACTATAGTTAAATCTATCTTTTTATTTATATTTTGGTTGCTCCGCTACCGCCCACCATGAAAGCTAGAATGTCCACTAGTGGGTGGTAGGGACCAGGTTGATTACCACTGAGTTAGACCATGAGGGGTCCAGTTAAGATTAACTAGTTAAACAGAGATTTAAGGTGGTACTTACTGCAAGAGACAGCAGATTTCAGCCAAGTTAACTGCCCACCTAAAAAATAAAAATCAATACTCTTAGGAGGACTAGGACAAAATCCAGTAATATTATAATATTAATAATAAAATGCATTACTGTACATACAAGAATAGAAAAAGTGACTGACACTCAGGAGGAAAGGCAATCAATGGGGATCAACTCTAAAAATGACCCCTATTTATAATTAACAGACAAGGGTCTTAAAGTAGCTGTTATAACAATGCTCAGCAAAGAGTCTAAGGTCTCCAGCCACTTCTACTCCCTCCTCTTATAAAGGATATAGAATAGGTTACCATATCAGGAATGTGTCCATATGTCCTTGCAAAAACTGGAGTGAGAATTAACCAAGTTGATGAAAGTTGTTTTTTTTTAAAAAAAAAAAAAAAAAAAAAAAAAGTAGTTTTGGGTAGAAAAGTAAAGACAGGAGTTTTCATTCACCTTGTGAAGAAAGCAAATCAATGATAGCTCACTGTATTGACAGAGGGCTCTTGCCAAACCCTTGGATTCCCAAATATCTTGGGTCAGAGGTGAAAGAGTTAACAACTGTGGCATTACATGGCTCTTTAAAGTCCCTCTTATTTACCATCTATACCAGGGGTCCCCAAACTACGGCCTGTGGGCCACATGCGGCCCCCTGAGGCCATTTATCCGGCCCCCGCCGCACTTCCGGAAGGGGCATCTTTTTCATTGGTGGTCAGCGAGAGGAGCATAGTTCCCATTGAAATACTGGTCAGTTGGTTGATTTAAATTTACTTGTTCTTTATTTTAAATATTGTATTTGTTCCCGTTTTGTTTTTTTTACTTTAAAATAAGATATGTGCAGTGTGCATAGGGATTTGTTCATAGTTTTTTTTATAGTCTGGCCCTCCAATGGTCTGAGGGACAGTGAACTGGCCCCCTGTGTAAAAAGTTTGGGACCCCTGATCTATACTAAGATCTGACCAATCCCTCCCTGCAGCCCTGCTTGGGTCTTTGGACCAGCCCTAGATTAATCAGTAGCCCCAGTGGTAGCAGATAGTCTGGTTGTACATTCTGTGTCACATACCCATGAGAGTCAAATTCCAAGCCCAAATTCATGATTCAGGAGGGGTTTCCTAAAAAAAAAAAAAAAAATTGTATTTTTTAAGAGTCCTTTATATGTATATTAAAGATGGAGAATAATTTTTTTCTTTTATAAATTCAACACAGCATGATACTCTCTATAGGCAGTAGAGAGAAACTACAACTCAACAGGTAGAAGGACTCCATGGGGGGTTACAAAGCCTGCTACAGTTAAAGCAAGGATCAGCTCTGCAGGACTGAAATGGATGATCTTTTTAACCCATTTCTTTATCATTTAGGGAAAATAGCTAATCCACTTATTGCTCCCTACTCTGCAAGCAAGTTTGCTCTCGATGGGTTTTTCTCCTCCATCAGGAAGGAATATTCACTGGCCAAGGTCAATGTGTCAATCACTCTCTGCATCCTCGGCCTCATAAACACAGGTAAGATCAAGCGATAGAAATAAATGGTCTGCAGATGAGTTGTCTGTCTTACCATTTGGGTAAAGAAGGTGCTGAACTCCATGATTCATATGTAATGACCTAAAAGCCAATGAGAGCCCTAGTCCTCATTTAATGAAGCAGTCCCTGAGCACTCTTTGACCTCCGTCTTTCCCTTCTGACCACCAGATATGCTGAGTGACAGCACACTCGTCACCTGATTCTATTCTGAACATCTTATATCCTCTTGGACTCTCAATGGCCATTACTTTCCTATACAAGACATCAAATACAAGTTTGTTTTTCTTAATAACATCCCTGGCAGTATATGAACCTATCGATAGATGAACCCTTTGATGTGCTGCACTGAGAAAGACTCAGCATTGTTTTCATAGTGTTCTTGCCCAAAATGCATAATCTCACTCCAGTTATAGGAGAACAATGGGAAAACCCATGAGAGACCAGGAAAGACTGAAGAACTGTCACAGATTGAAGGGAAAATAAGACTTTAATATGAAGTGAAATCCTGGACAAGATCCTAGAAGACCATAAAAAGGATATTAGTGAAAATACTAAGGTCTTTAGTTTAGTTAGTAATATTGTTCCAATTATATCATACCTATTCTTGATAATTGTGCAATGGTTCTATGTGCTATGATGACAGGAGAAGCAGGGTGAAGGCTATGAGGGAATACTGTGCATAATTTTTATAACTTTTCTGTAAGTCTAAATGCAAGTTTATCCAAAAAATGTGACAGGCACAGTGAGAAAATTTTATTTCAAGAGTAATTGAGTCAACTGAGTGGCAGTTTCAGAACAAGAGCAAGAGAAAGACAAATGCACAGTGAAAGGAGAGATGGATGGAGAGAGAGACGGGAGCCGTGCAAGAAGAACATGAAGTTTGGGGAGAAAGACGCTAACAATAGAGTTTCTTTCTATGTGAAAGTGGTTAGTGTTGATGAGGGAGCAAAGGCCTGGATTCGTGTCCATTCTTCCTTCTGCAAGTCAGTAAATCATTATTGTACAGTGCTCTGTTTTTTCCCACCGACACTTCCTGTTAGGGACTGGGTCACCCTCTGACACCTCTCTGCTCTGCTCCCGCATGTTACTCCCTCACTCCCAACCGAACCACCAAAACAGGAACATGATTCAAACCTCTCAACCAATTAGCTCTAATGCCCCCACAAATTGTCAGTCAGGAAGACAGGGCCTGTATTAAGCCTTCCTTTGCCCAACAGGCCCTAAACATACCCACTCTTCTCCATGTAATCCCTGTAGGGCCCATGGACCTTGCAGAGCAAGCACTGGCAAACAGCCCCTAATGGCTAAGTTGTTGGAGTCAGCAGGTATTTCATCACGTAGGCTCTCCTAGTCTTCAAAAGCCCACTCTTTGCTTGTCATTTAACAGACTCAGCCATGAAGGCAGCAGCTGGGATACTCAACCTAGACCCATCTCCAAAAGAAGACTGCGCCCTGGAGATCATCAAAGGGGGAGCTCTGCGCCAAGAGGAAGTGTATTACATCCAATCAGTCTGGTCCAGACTCCTGCTAAGAAATCTAGGGAGGAACATCCTGGAGTTTCTCAACCTGAGATGGTATAACATGGACAAATTTATAAACAAGGAGGAACTTCTTTAGGGCTGGGCATGGAAAGGGAGCTTGGGACTGTTCTGCCTGATATTTATCTAAGCTCCATCCATGAGGGCATCCCCCCAGAGGGATAAAGGAGACTCCTCAGAGAGTTGCAAGTCACGCCTCACACCTCACAATTTGACGAGTCCTCTAACACACACACAGTGGACATGTAATTGTAATAAATGTCATGAACTGCAGTTGTGTCTATGAGTGTTTTGGGGGGAGGAGGGACAGGGTTGCCTAACCCCTTCATCTTTTTCATTCAGCCCCACAACCCACCTCCCCTCTGACAGCTTTCAGTCTGCTGTCTACCTATGGGTCTGTTCTATTTTGTCAGTTTACTTTGTTTATTAAAGTCCATATATGGGTGAAATCATGTAGTACTTGTTTTTCTCTAGCTGGCTTTGCATAATACTCTCCAGGTCCATTCATGTGTCACAATGGATAAGATTTTCTTCTTTACTTATTTATTTTTTTATTATTAAGAGAAAGGTAGGGAGGCAGAGACAGACTCCTGCATGCATACCAACCAGGATCGACCTGGCAAGCCCCCTACCAGGAGATGTTCTGCCTGTCTGGGCCACTGCTCTGTTGCTTGGCAACTGAGCTATTTTAGCACCTGAGGCAAGGCCATGGAGCCATCCTCAGAGCCCAGGGCCAACTTTGAACCATTCAAGTCATAGCTGTGGAAAGGGAAGAGAGAGAGAGAGATCAATGGTAGAAGCAGATGGTCACTTCTCCTGTGTGCCCTAAATGGGAATCGAACCCGGGACATCCATACACTGGGCCAATGCTACCACTGAGCCAACCAGCCAGGGCCAGATTTCCTGCTTTTTTATGGGAACCTGCAGTTGTGGAATTGATAGTAACCATCGGTATAATTACAAGGTAGTTAGATCAAATTCACCCCCTATATAATAATGTTTAATATTAATTATAATAAAGGTCACATAAACTTTATAAATCATAACTGGTAACTATAAATTCAGTTCATTCAGTACAGTTCCTTTAAAACCATAACCTATACAAGTAAAAGTTATTAATGTTCATTTCTTATTTTGTGGTCTGAATCTTTTTAAGTTGAAGAAATCACCCTACTCTTCATTTAATGGACATAATGTCTTCACTATTTTGTATATTTCAGATACTTTTTCTATTATTTTATATTGCTCCCTTAGGAAAGATACCTGGGATGGAAAATTAGATAATTTTTTTTAAGTGAGAGGAGGGGAGATAGTGACACAGACTCCCGCATGTGCCCCCACTGGGATCCCCTCTCGATAACCCCTGTCTGGGGCCGATGCTCAAAGTCAACTGAGCTTTTTTTAGCACCTGAGGTTGACAGTCCAACCAACCAAGCTATCCTCAGTGCCCAGGGCTAACGCTCAAACCAATCAAGCCACTGGCTGCGAGAAGGGAAAGGGGACAGAAAGGGGTAAGGGACGGAAAGAGAAGCAGATGGTTGCTTCTATTGTGTGCCCTGACTGGAAATTGAACCCAGAATGTCCATATGTGGGGTTGACACTCTATCCACTGAGCCAGCAGGCCAAGGCCAAATTGGATCATTTTAGTAGAGTTTAATAACAAAAGTGTGGGCAAGGTCAAAGGGCAATCACAAGAGATAATATAATATCTCAGGGATAGCTGCATCTGTTTCAAGCCTAGGCCCACCACGGGGACAAGAGGAGAGCACTGTTATGAAAACCCAGAGACAGAAAGAACTGTTTGAAGAGTGCCACACGGCAGGAGCTATGCCATTCCATTAAGGGATGCAACCAGCCAACCAAGGACACTGAGAGAGGGATCTGGGGGAATAGTTAGCCCAGCCTTATTCTCTTCCCTCCCTCTGACTTCTTGCTGATATTTTCTGTTAGCTGAACAGAAGGATGAGGGAGTAGATTGATACAAACCATACAGGTCAGCCTTCCCCATGCACAGAGCAGAGTGGAAAAGGATGGGGAGTCTTCTAGAGTTACAGACAGTATACCCAGCATGAGCCCAACACTCTCAAATGTAAAGCTTTCATGGTTAGGGATTTGAGGGCACAGGACATGGGCCTGGAAGTGCAAAGGAAGTTTCCTTTTCCTACCTCTTAATCTAAATGACTGGACAGCAGAACAGATGGGAGTCCATTGAACCTGCCAACCACATGGCCAGTGAGCTGTATCCTAGAGTGAATATGGATGGACTCTCCTTAGAAAGAGGTCCTCCCCAGGCTATGCTCAGTGCAAGGGAGCAGGAGAGACCTAACTGCACCATGTGTGAGAAAACAGACCAAAACCCTGACTATATAGCTAGCATAATAGCACACATGTGCACAAACACACACACAGTAAATGTGGTCTAATAGATGTCTTGGTTTCTGACCAATCTGACTAACACCCTTAGGCTCCTGTAGAAATGAGGCTCCCTCTATACAAACTTTTGTGATGGGGTGAAATGCAGCGATTCCTTCACTGAACAGTAGGAACAAAGTGAGTCAGGATTTGCTTGGGTAAAGTTTAAACCTCTTGCTAAATGAGCCTTTCCTCAAAACCCAAAGGGGAAGATCTCAGAAACTAGCTCAGTCTGAGAACTGAAGGCGCTGACAGGCTCACAGTTTACTGTCTTCATTAGCACGACATTACAATTTCATTGTCTTATCAGCATGATCTTATTATTCCAAGCAACTTTTGTCCAAGAAAATAAGTATTGCAAATACATTTTAAAATGCTCAACTTTTTCACAGACAGCATGAAATGACTCTTAACCTTTCGCCAGTCTTTGGGAGTCTCACTTCATGAGGCTTAACAATCCCAAACAACTGCATCACGGTCCTCACCCAATCCTAGTCAAGCCACCACACTGAAGACCACTTTCAACTAGATTCCAACACCTCATAAATTTCCCAACTCTGCCCTCCATATTCTTAAAGGCCACTAAGACTCCATTAAGGTGGTTCCCCTTGCCTACCTAGGTAAGGAATAAAGTCAGCCTTACCTTACCAACAAGATCTCTATTTATAGAGATCTTTTCAGGGAGCCAGCATTCCACAAGCACATTCCAAGAGGTGCTCTCAGGGGCTTCACGCAGTTCCTAACCTGGATCCCCTGCCCCTTAGACATCTGCTCCTCTCTCTGAAGGGGTTCCAACAGCCAGAACTAAGCTCCCATTTCATTGGGACCAGCGATACCCTGGCTCTTGTCACTGGACAAATTCCACTTAGAAGAACTTCCCTGCCCAGCTGACTTTATTATGAGCTCAAAATGCATGTACAAGGATGTCATTTTCATACTGAATGTAGAATTTACTTCTCGCCTGACCTGTGGTGGCGCAGTGGATAAAGCGTCTACCTGGAAATGCTGAGATCGCCAGTTCAAAACCCTGGGCTTGCCTGACCTGTGGTGGTGCAGTGGATAAAGCGTCGACCTGGAAATGCTGAGGTTGCCGGTTCGAAACCCTGGGCTTGCCTGGTCAAGGCACATATGGGAGTTGATGCTTCTAGCTCCTCCCCACCTTCTCTCTCTCTCTCTCTCTCTCTGTCTCTCTCTCTCTCTCTCCCTTTCTCTCTCCTCTCTAAAATGAATAAATAAAAATTTAAAAAAAAAACAAAAAACCCTGGGCTTGCCTGGTCAAGGCACATATGGGAGTTGATGCTTCCAGCTCCTCCCCCCTTCTCTCTCTCTGTCTCTCTCTCCTCTCTCTCCCTCTCTGTTTCTCCTCTCTAATAATGAATAAATAAATTAATTAATTAAAAAAAATTTACTTCTCAACCATGCTGACACAAAAATCGAGTATTTCATTGTGGATTCCAAAAGCAATTCCACTCTTCCTGACTGAGCCCTGTCTCACTGTCCTAACATTGCAGAGGGGAGAAGGAAGACTGATTTACATTCATTCACTGTGCCTCAGCTAACTCCAAAGACCTCCCTTGGCCATGTTTCTTTCAACAGGCTTCCCCCTGGCTCCACTTCCTACAGGACTCTGACCCCCAGAGAGCTCAACTGCCGTGTTCCTTCCCCTCCTTCATTTATCAGGCAAAGTGGATTCTGACTCTAACTTGAGGCCATCCAGCATTTATTTTTAAACACAAATATTCTCTTACTGCAAAAATTATTGTACTAACTTTCAGGAAAATAAAATATTCACTAAACATTACATTTATGATTAAGACTAACTCTAACCAAAAAATTAAAAACAACCTTAATGTCTACCTATGGGACATCAATATTATAAAGTCACTGTATCATGATAAAAAAGGATGGTATAGATTTATGTGTCATCTGCAAGGACCTTCAAGGCATACTGTTAAATGTATAAAACAAGTTGGTTACAAATATGTAGAATATAACCGATTTATGTTAAAATTTTATACACATACACATATCTATGTCTTGCCATTGTGTGTGTGTGTGTGTGTGTTTGTGTGTAATAGGGAGGCTAACTTGCATAACTCACTATTCTAAGACCTGATAAAATTAGAAGCTTCCCTCTGAGGAGCAGATTTGTGATTCTTGTAATGGCATCTCTATGGGTTGAAATATGTCCCCAAAAAAACTTATGCAGAAGTCTTATCCACAGAACTTCAGTAAAAAACATTTACTTCATTCATAAACCTGCAGTCTGAGCAGGGCTCAGAGAGAACAGCACATTTCTGCTCTACTCAGCACAGCAAGGTGGCTTGAAGGCCATGACCTGGAATCGATGGAAGGCTTGGTCATTCATGCATCTGGTGCCTGAACTGAAAAGACACGAACAGCTGGGACCTGGAACCACTAGGAGATCCTTGGGCAGCTCTATCTTCCTGTGGCCTCTCCACACGGTCTCTCAAAACAGCAGCCTCAGGGTTTCTGGATTTCTTAAAGGTGGCTCAGGGCTCTAAGGCACGTGTCCCAAGAGGAAGAGCATGGCAGAGGCTGTGTTGCTTTTTATGACCAACCATATGCTGTTGGTTGAAGCAGTTAGAAAAATCCAGCCCAATTCAAAGGAGAAGGAAAAGTAGATCCCACCTCTTGGTAGAGGCATGGCATGTCACATCAGAAGAGGACCATGTGGGATGGGGTACATTCATATAGGTGTAGCCACCTCTGGAATATACCATCCGCCCTAAGTCCCCTACTAGAATGTCGGTCCATGAGGCAGGGCTTTTCTCTGCCTAGCTGCAGTGTATGTCCATGGCGTAGAGCAGTGGTCCCCAACCTTTTTTGGACCACGGACTGGTTTAATGTCAGAAAATATTTTCATGGACCAGCCTTTAGGGTGGGACGGATAAATGTATCACGTGACCGATACAAGTATCAAGAGTGAGTCTTAGACAGATATAACAGAGGGAATCTGGTCATTTTTTTTAAAATAAAACATCGTCAGACTTAAATATAAATAAAATGGAAATAATGTAAGTTATTTATTCTTTCTCTGCGGACCGGTACCAAATGGCCCACGAACCAGTACCGGTCTGAGGCCCGGGGGTTGGGGACCACTGACGTAGAGGAATGCCTGGCCACAGATGCTGAATCAGAGATAGTCATGCCGTGTCTGGAGGCAGGAGATAAAAGTTGTACCAGTCCCAGAATCAGGGGCTTCTGCAGGTGACGTGAATGGAGAAAGAGCCAGGTTTGCAAGAGCCACGGCAAGGGCGGGGTGCCCAGACCAAAGCATGACCAGACCACAGATTTACAGCCAGAGTCAAGTTAAAATTAATTTTGCTTTTAGCCTGAACTTTCAGGGGTCTCCTTAGGCCCAAAGACACACTAAGACTTCAGTCTGCCTGACCAGGTGGTGGCGCAGTGGATAGAGTGTCAGACTAGGATGCAGAGGACCCAGGCTCGACACTCTAGGTCGCCAGCTTGAGCATAGGCTTATCCGGCTTGAGCGTGGGCTCACCAGCTTGAGCGTGGATCACTGGCTTGAGTGTGGGATCATAGATGTGACCCATGGTCGCTGGTTTGAGCCCAAAGGTCGCTGGCTTGACCCCAAAGGTCGCTGGCTTGAAGTCCAACGGTGCTGGCCTGAGCAAGGGGTCACTCGCTCTGCTGTAGCCCCCCCCCCCCCGGGTCAAGGCACATATGAGAAAGCAATCAATGAACAACTAAGGAGCTGCAACAAAGAGCCTCAATGAAGAATTGATGCTTCTAGCATCGGCCTGGCGTGCAGAAGTCCCGGGTTCGATTCCTGGCCAGGGCACATAGGAGAAGCGCCCATTTGCTTCTCCACCTTCCCCCTTCCTCTCTGTCTCTCTCTTCCCTTCCCGCAGCCAAGGCTCCATTGGAGCAAAGATGGACCGGGCGCTGGGGATAGCTCCTTGGCCTCTGCCCCAGGTGCTAGAGTGGCTCTGGTCGTGGCAGAGCGACGCCCCAGAGGGGCAGAGCATCGCCCCCTGGTGGGCGTGCCGGGTGGATCCTGGTCGGGTGCATGCGGGAGTCTGTCTGACTGTCTCTCCCGGTTTCCAGCTTCAGAAAAAAAAAAAAAAAAAAAAAAGAATTGATGCTTCTCATCTCTCCCTTCTTTTTTGTCTGTCCCTATCTGTCCCTCTCTCTGACTCTCTCTGTCTCTGTCACACAAAAAAACAAAAAACAAAAAAAAATTCAGCCTGGGTTCAGTATAAATCAGCGGTGCCTGAAGTCTGCTCACTTTCCACTTATTGGACTGTGTGGGGAAAGTAAGAGAAGCTAGGAAACAATATAGATGTTAATATACTAAATCTTGAGCCTTTCCAAGAGTGTGTTGGTAAGTGGCTCTCCAGAAAAAGAAAAAAGCCCTGATTTGTAATATTTGCTATGTCCATGAAGTAAATCCTCTCATCATGGTCAGTTTCAAGCCACTACCCAACCTCACTGAATGTTTATGAGATGAGGTGTCAGCTCTCTCAGACCGGTACGGCCGGCTCCTGCACACCACCCTGCCTTCCACCGAACACATTCCTGACAGAATTAGCTATTCTTAAAGGCCTGGCTCAATGCCTTTCTCCACTTCCAAGGACTTGAAAGCAACAGGACAGCTTGTTTCTACCATTTCCAGGGAAAGAGGAGTAACAGGGCTCCCAAAGACAGGGAATACACACACCCTTCAACTCTCAAGGTATCAGCATCTTGCTCGAAGTCAACAGACTTAACTGATGTGTCAGCGAGTCCTAACATTGACCTTCGTGTCTGCAAGCACTGATCACCCCTGCAAGTGATAGGAAACCCACTGGCATTGGTTGAAGCACGTAGACATTTCTTTTCCTCCCATCACACAACATCTGGGAAGGCCAGACCAGAGCCTCAGGGAGCCAGGCTCCTCCACCTTTCCACTCCGCTATCCATCCTCCTCCTGGTCGCTGTGCAGTCACAAGACATCTGCTCCACCTTCAGCCCCACGCTGCGTTTCAGGCAAGAAAAACAGGAATGTGCCTGACCTGTGGTGGCGCAGTGGATAAAGCGTCGACCTGGAAATGCTGAGGTCGCCAGTTCGAAACCCTGGGCTTGCCTGGTCAAGGCACATATGGGAGTTGATGCTTCCAGCACCTCCCCCCCTTCTCTCTCTCTGTCTCTCTCCTTTCTCTCTCTCTCCTTTCTAAAATGAATAAATAAAAATTTTTAAAAGAAAAGAAAGAAAAACAGGAACGTGAAGGGCAAAAGATCAACAGCAAGCCAGATGAATCTGACCCTCGACAGAGAGCCAGCTGGGAAGCCCTATCCAGGACGTCTGCTCACATCCCATGGGCTAGAGCTAGACTCATGTCATGTGATTACCCCTCTCCCTTTAAAACAGGGTGAGAAATGGAGCACATTCTCACTCCTCCCCCCAAAAAAAGTGGAATTCTGTTAGGCAACCAGAAGTATTCGTCACAAACATAAATCACAACAGAAACAAAGACACAGAGCAGAAGGACACAATTTCTAAAGACGTCAAGCTCTGAACCATGGTGACAGCAGCCACTCCCACTGACCATCTGCAAGGTTTTAATTAGTCACAGCACCCACCTCACCCCCCATGCTGACGAACATTCTAGGCCTCCCTTTAGGAAGCTATGATTCAGTCTCCTCAGTAAAGAATGCATGAATGGCCCTCGATCGCAGGAAGCAGGGGGCCCTAAGGTGATCTCAGAAGTACTGACTCCCACTGGCACAGGGGACAGTCATCCCAAATGCGGCAGGGCTCCCTCTCAAGGGCAGTCGGGTCCCGCCTCACCACCCAGTCTGTCCACACAGGCTGGACCTTTCACCTCGGTTGGACTACTCTGGGCCAGCATCTCAGACCCAAAGCCTCAAAGATCCTCCAGAACAGTGGTCTCCGGAACTTTTTTCTGAGAGAGGAAGGGAGAGAGAGAGAGAGACGGGAACGTGGAGCTGCTCCTGTGTGTGCCCTGACGGGGGAATCAAACAGGCAACCTGCGTGTTCCAGGATGACAATCCAACCAACCACGCTATCCAGGCAGGGCTTAATTTTTATTGATTTCTAGAAGACAGAGAGAGGAAGGGAGAGAGAGGAGGAAGGAAAGCATTTGTCGTTCCACTCAGTTGTGCATTTTTTGGTTGCTTCCCATGCGTGCCCTGACCAGGGATCAAACCCACAATCTTATTGTTTTGGGACAATGCTCTTTACCAATTGAACTAACCAGCCAGGACCTCCAAAACTTTTGGTCACAGGCCTCACCATTAAAAATGATTAGGGGCCCTGGCCAGGTAGTTCAGTTGATTGGAGTGTCGTCTCAATACGCCAAGGTTGCAGGTACAATCTTCAGTCTCTCTAAAAATAAATGATATTAAAAAAATGATTAGGCGTATGTATTTCTAATAGATATATGGTTACTACTTATATAATATATACATGCAATACATATTTACCAACATAAAACATATGCAAAAATAAAAATCTTAAAAAGACAAGATAAGAATAAACAGAAATTCTAATATTTTCTCCCCACATCCCAGTAGTTCCTCAATATGTCCCCTTTGGAGACCATGGCTCTAAGGTTTTTTAGAGAAAGAAGTCAGTACTGTATATATTATGCTATCAACTATTCTTTGGGACCTAAACTATAAGCCTTCTCAGAGTGAGCTCCCTTGCCCTGCTCAGGGTGCTTACATGTACCTATTCTGGCACTGCCTCCTGTCCAGGGAATTTACCAAGAACCCACATTCTTCTTCACGAGTGCCTAGCCCAGAGCACTGGGACACATATGCTAATCAAATCCCAGAAGCCCCCCTTAATTTCTCAAGAGAGGTATGCAAACCAAACTAATTTGCAGTATCAAGGGAAAAGAAAAATATATACATTGGCCACCCTGATATAGCGCTCATGCTGTCTCACAATGTGTCCAACAACCTGCCTCCATGTCAACATCTCGGCACCCCGAGATCTCTGTCCCACGTGAGAGTCGTCAGCTCATGAAGAATGCCAAGGAAAGGCAGGAGATGCCTTAATACCAAATCCTCCCTCCTCTCAGCAATTCTCAACCTAAGTTCTCTAGTTCTTAGACTGACAAGTTGTCTAGTTAGACTTAGAATGTGTCTGTAGTCTCTCCATTTTAAAGGGGGGAGAAGGATGGGAACAGGGCAAATGTGAAAGCATAAGACAGATTTGAAAAGAGAGAATTTTCAAAATGGTAAGACAGGGTTAAGAACCCCAATGCCCACAGGGGGTAAATCCAGATGCAGAATTAAGGCTGCACAGATCCAGAACACATGGGGTGAGGACATGGGCCTAGAGCAAGGGAAGGCCACAGGGGGAAATGGGTTCTTAAAAAATAGAAAAGTGTAGGTGAAAACTCATTGAGTTGGGGAGGCTGTGGAGATGGGAGTTTCTGGGAAGGAGAGTAAGGGACAGAAGGCACATTGCATGACCTGGAACCACAGGGTGGAAACTGAAGGACAAAGCAAAAGACCCACACCAGTGTGGCCTGAGGCCTGAAGGGCCAGAAAACATGAGAGTGTCGATATGTCTCTCTGTACCTTGTTTGGCTAACCTGGGGCTGTTGTGTTGGTGGAACTCCCTGCTACTGTCCTTGAACAGTCCTGTGGTACCCTAAATTGCAGGTAACAGGTCCTGCCACTCTGAGACTACAGAACAAAGCTGTTCTTTTCTTTTCTCTTTACACTTTTTTTTTTTTTTCTCACATGGGACATTCCTGGAAGCAAAGCTTGTTCTAACCAGACTTTCCTTTTTACAGACTTCCTTTTTGCCGTCACGGGTAGCAGCGCCACCTAGTGGCTAAGGGTGGTGTTGTGCCGCACGTCACCACAATTTCTTTCCCCACTTCGTGCCCACATTCTTTCCGCTCAAAGGCTACCACCAGCTCTTCACAGCAAGCCTGTTTATGAGTCACCGCTTAGGGCGGATGAACAGACATAGTGAAGGCGGGGCCGAGCTCAGTCATCAGGTAGGGCCGCCTGGCCCTAGCAGCCAAGGAAAAGACACCGTTCATTGGCTTGGAGCTGTGGAAAGCTAGAGCTGCTCAATAGCGACAGCTAGTGGTCACCCTCGAAAGCGAGGTGCTCTGAGCCTCACATGGAAAAGTTAAGGCAGGGGTCCCCAAACTACGGCCCGCGGCCGCATGCGGCCCCCTGAGGCCATTTATCCGGCCCCCGCCGCACTTCTGGAAGGGGCACCTCTTTCATTCGTGGTCAGTGAGAGGAGCATAGTTCCCATTGAAATACTGGTCAGTTTGTTGATTTAAATTTACTTGTTCTTTATTTTAAATATTGTATTTGTTCCCGTTTTATTTTTTTACTTTAAAATAAGATATGTGCAGTGTGCATAAGGATTTGTTCATAGTTTTTTTTATAGTCCGGCCCTCCAACGGTCTGAGGGACAGTGAACTGGCCCCCTGTGTAAAAAGTTTGGGGACCCCTGGGTTAAGGATAGGGAAATCAGGCATTCTAGGCTGTGAGTGGAGGCTGGCATACACCTACAGCCATTCTTGGCTACAATGGTAAGTAGAAAATCCAAGCTCTTTAAAGTGATATGCAAGGACCCTGGCTACTTCTCCAGCCACATCTCAGGCCACCTGCCTTGGTTTTGATTCCAGAGAACGTGGAACTGCTTGTATATACTAAAGGCACTTTGCTGTTCCCACCATGCCTTGGTTCTGCCATGTCTTCTGCTCAGACAGCTCTTCACTCTCCCCGTTGTCTGCTGAACTGCTCGTCCTTTCCAATTCAGCTCCACCATGGCCTCCTCCAGGATAAGTTTCTCTCCCTCCACCAGCTGGGATGAGAGCTTTCCCGCCCTGTCCCTCTGTCGTTTTCTATCTGTCTATCATTTGAGGTCACTACTCTCTAAATTTACTGAACACAGATTTTGGAGTGTATAAAGTAACTGATTAATGTTTGAGAAATAAAGAACTCATAAACCCTAAAACTGGGGAAAGCTTTAGAGAAAACAGAGACCCCTGATGACAAACAACTTTGCATTTTAAGGGGGAGGTATAGATGGATCTGCAAGTCATGTCACTGGATTCCACCCCTACTCTTTTCACTACACCCTGTTCTTGCCTTGCTGCAAACACCCAGCAGCTCTGAGCCCTCAGGTTGTGGGGAGAGCCTCTCACCTCTCAGCAGCTCCCCAGATCCCATCATCTCCAGCAACGCCCTAAACCCTAGTTCTATTCCTTCCTGCGCACTTCCTGCAAAACCTCATCAGAACCAAACTCTTCTTCACAAAACTGCTCCAGCATATCCCTTTCTGGGATTTTATCCTAAAGGAAATGGCTTTTTTTTTTTTTTCTTTTTTTTACAGAGACAGAGAGCGAATCAGAGAGAGGGATAGACAGGGACAGACAGACAGGAACAGAGAGAGATGAGAAGCATCAATCATTAGTTTTTCATTGCGCGTTGCAACACCTTAGTTGTTCATTGATTGCTTTCTCATATGTGCCTTGACAGCGGGCCTTCAGCAGACCGAGTGACCCCTTGCTGGAGCCAGTGACCTTGGTTTCAAGCTGGTGGGCTTTTTGCTCAAACCAGATGAGCCCACACTCAAGCTGGGGACCTTGGGGTCTCAAACCTGGGTCCTCTGCATCCCAGTCTGATGCTCTATCCACTGCGCCACTGCCTGGTCAGGCAGGAAATAGCTTTTTTTTTTTTTTTTTTTTAATTTTATTTATTCATTTTTTTAGAGAGGAGAGAGAAAGGGGGAGAGAGAGACAGAGAGGGAGATAGAGGAGAGAGAGAAGGGGGAGGAGCTGGAAGCATCAACTCCCATATGTGCCTTGACCAGGCAGGCCCAGGGTTTCGAACCGGTGACCTCAGCATTTCTAGGTCAACGCTTTATCCACTGCGCCACCACCTGGTCAAGCAGGAAATAGCTTTTTAAAGAAAGAAAAAAACACATAGCTGCATGCAGGAAGATGCTCACTGGCAGCATTGTCTGTAAAAGCTAAAAATTATAAATGGTCAAATCTCCATAAAAATAAAATTAGGCCCTGGCCGGTTGGCTCAGCGGTAGAGCGTCGGCCCAGCGTGCAGGAGTCCCGGGTTCGATTCCCGACCAGGGCACACAGGAGAGGCGCCCATCTGCTTCTCCACCCCTCCCCCTCTCCTTCCTCTCTGTCTCTCTCTTCCCCTCCCACAGCCAAGGCTCCATTGGAGCAAAGATGGCCCAGGCGCTGAGGATGGCTCTGTGGCCTCTGCCTCAGGTGCTAGAATGGCTCTGGACGCAACAGAGCAACGCCCCAGAGGGGCAAAGCATCGCCCCCCCGGTGGGTGTGCTGGGTGGATCCCGGTCGGGCGCATGCGGGAGTCTGACTGCCTCCCCGTTTCCAGCTTCGGAAAAATAAAAATAAAATAAAAATTAAATTAAATTAATTTCTCCATATAATCTCAATAAGAATAGAATTATCAATCACATCTTGCAAAAACTAAAAAGAGCATCACTACATTAAGATGCTTTGATTTTTTTTTTTTTACTTCATTGTATTAGCAAACACTCCCGTAGTACTAGATTCAGGCACTATTCTTCTGTATGAATATTGACAGCATGGACAGCTCTATGAGGTAGGTACTATTATGATTTCCATGGTTTATTTCAGAATATATTTGGTTTGGTCAGGTATAAAGTAGAAGTCATATGACCTACAAGACACTTATTTTGGGAGTACCCTGTGAGATATCTCAAATATTCTTCCATATGGAGTAGTGTGACATATACTTTTTTTAAAAGATTTTATTTATTGATTTTACAGGGGGGGTAGAGCAAGAAGTATCAACTCATAGTTGCTTCACTAGTTGTTCATTGATGTGACCTATATTCTTAAAAGAACCTGACCAGTTGTCTTGAGTTGGGTGAATTTAAAAACTTACTTATTTTAACTTTTGCCATCATTCCATGGCTGGAGAAGTTCTATATGTTTATTACTTTTTTGGAGTGATCATTTTAAATGCATTTTATTCTATGGATAAACTTATGAAATTATATCAGATAAAATGTACTGGTTCGTTGAAACTGTTTGTTCATTTTCATACAGGAGATCCATGTTATCATAACCATTAATAACCACAAGGGCAGATGTTCCAAATTGTGGGTGTTGCTAAAACTATAGTGATAGCGAACATTAATTGGAGTGCCTAATGTTATGTTACGAATCCTAAAATAATCCTGTAGAGTAAGTACTAGCATTATGCCCATCCTAGGAGAGAAACTGAGATGCGGAAAGGTTAAATAATTTACTGTACTGAAACAGGCAGAAAATGGTAAAGGCAGGCTTCCAACCCAGGAAGTCCTGCTTCCAAGTGTCCCTGCTGGTCTACTGTCCTAGGCTGCCTCTCAGGGAAGAATGCTTCAGGGTGAGCAACAGTCCTGGGGAGCACGTGACAGATGTGATATATGATCTGGTTACAAAGTTGTAAGTTTCACAGCTCTGAATTAACTATTACAATTACAGAAAATTATTATAACCCATGTTAACTGATGGTCATTAGCTCAATTCAACGTCAACAGGAATCCCCAATTTGGGGTGTAGTGAAGAAGGAAATTTTATTCAGTGCAAAGCAGCAGATGTAGCACCAGTGTGAAAACAGCACAGCTGCAGATGGCTGTGACCCAGCCCTGGGGGACCCTGGGGCCAAGCCCCTCTCTGGCTCTGCTCTGGTGAGACACCTTCAGTGTTTTCAGCTCAGCCAAGAAGACACAGAGTTCAGTTGTAATGGAAAGGGAAAGTGTGCTCTCTGTGCCAGAGGGAAGCTGGCTTATATGGACAGGAGTCCCCACCCTTGGTCCCTAATTGGTCTGTCATGCAAGCAAGGGCTTGCAAATCCTTGACAGTCTGATTGGTCCAAAAGGCACTGTCCTGATTGGTCAGAATAGAGTTGCTCTGATGGCCAGAGCTACACAGCTCTGATTGGATGGGGAAAGCCTCGGTCCTACCCTATTGGTTAAAATAGGATTCCAGGAACTCCTTTATAAGGTGGATTCAGATGGCAGAAACAGTGCAGGCAAGCAGTTCAGCTAGGGGTAGGCCATTCAGCACAGAGGTAGGCCATCCAGTGCAGGCTTCTCCGTGAAGTGCAGCTTGCATGAGAGGCCCCTATGCAGACATGGCTGCTAGACTCTTGTTTTGTTTTTTTATTTCAGCCAAGTTAGCCACCAGGACCCCTTCTTAGTAGGTGTCTTTTTCTTCTCAGGGTTCACAATGATATTCATTTTTCTTATGTCTATTAAATTGTACTTACCATTTGGTTAATAATTATCTTGAGCAATGCTGGGTAGTCATGGCTACTGTTCAATAATAAGGAAATTATTAAACATTATGAAGGATTATAACCACTAAAAGGTAAAATTATAAAAAAATGTAAAAACAAGAGAAATATTTATAATATACTATCAAGAGTATCATGTGGAAAAACAGACACATAATTGTAGGATTACAATACTTAAAATATGTTGGGTTTTTTTGTTTGTTTTGTTTTGTATTTTTCTGAAGCTGGAAATGGGGAGAGACAGTCAGACAGACTCCCGTATGCACCTGACTGGGATCCACCCGCACGCCCACCAGGGAGCGATGCTCTGCCCACTAGGGGGCGATGCTCTGCCCCTCCGGGGCGTCACTCTGCTGCGACCAGAGCCACTCTAGCGCCTGGGGCAGAGGCCAAGGAGCCATTCCCAGCGCCCGGGCCATCTTTGCTCCAATGGAGCCTTGGCTGCGGGAGGGGAAGAGAGAGACAGAGAGGAAGGGGGGGTGGAGAAGCAAATGGGCGCTTCTCCTGTGTGCCCTGGCCGGGAATCGAACCCGGGACTTCTGCACGCCAGGCCGACGCTCTACCACTGAGCCAACCGGCCAGGGCCTTAAAATATGTTTTAAAAAAAGAAAAAGATATGCACACAGACAAAAACTAGAAGAGAATGTGAAAAATGTCAAACTAATTTAGGTTTGAGTAATAGGATTAAAGTGTTTATTTTTTTAAGATTTTATTTATTGATTTTAGAGAGAGGAGAGAAAGAGAGAGAGAGAAAGGCAGGGGTAGGGGAAAGAGCAAGAAGCATGAACCCATAGTCACTTCTTGTATGTGCTTTGACCAGACAAGCCAAGGGTTTCAAACCTGCAACCTCAGCATTCCAGGTCAATGCTCTATCCACTGCACCACCACAGGTCAGGCTTACAGTGTTTATTTTTCTATTTTAAAAAGTCTTTTAGGCCCTGGCTGCTTGGCTCAGTGGTACAGCGTTGGCCCAGCGTGTCGACGTCCTGGATTCAATGATTCTCAGTCAGGGCACACAGGAGAAGCGCCCATCTGTTTCTCCACCCCTCCCCCTCTCCTTCCTCTCTGTCTCTCTCTTCCCCTCCTGCAGCCAAGGCTCCATTGGAGCAAAGTTGGCCTGGGTGCTGAGGACAGCTCCATGGCCTCCGCCTCAGGTGCTAGAATGGCTCCAGCCACAATGGAGCAATGCCCCAGATGGGCAGAGCATCGCCCCCTGATGGGCATGCCGGGTGGATCCTGGTTGGGCGCATGTAGGAGTCTGTCTGTCTGCCTCCTCACTTCTAACTTCGGAAAAATACAAAAAAAAAAGTCTTTTAATAGTATCACATTACAATTTTTATGAAAATGAATAAAGGAATTGAATGAAAATCTTAATGCTTTCTGACCTATTTCTACATCAAGCTACTATCACTATTAGTCTGCAAAGCAAGCCCTCAAGTGCTCTGCAGCGGCTGACAACAATCTAATACTCCAGCGCTTTGTTGAGATCAGCTTTGGGTCAATTTTACTGCATCAATTTAAACATTCTCTGTTATGGATAATAGACTTGCTGAGTATACAATAGATGGAAAACTTCATGTAGAAATGTGTAAAATGTATAGAAAAGGCTCTGGAGGCTATTTCAGTTTGGAGTGTGAGGCCAGCTGTGAAATAACTGGGACAGTCCAATGGAGGCTGTGGGAAGGAGTTACAGGTTCACCAGGAAGCAAAGCTGCCGGTTCCAGGAAGAGGGTAACACTGTTACATTATCTAATTTTAGTAGAGAGCGAACATGTCTGGAATTAGGATGTTATGGTAAATCTCATTGCTGTTTTGGCTTCAGACAAAGGTAATGAATGGCTCTGCCTGCTGAGACTATCATGAAAAAACAATATATAAAAGAAGTAAAGTAAGAGGAAGCACATTTTAATGAATAGAAGCTTTATATTTTAAATTTTGTGTTAAATGCTGGATTTTAGTGACTCGGTAATTTACATAAATACATTGCTTTAAATAATTAACGCGGGTGTACAGTGATAAACTAGGAGTTTTGAGTCTTATTATTGGACAAGTCACACACACACTGGGGATAGGTGGGGGTGCTTTAAGTGAGTCCTAAAACACAGTAATCTTTAAAGTTTAGAAAGGGGTGTTGCAGTTAGGGGACAAGTCATTATATTTGACTCAGAGATAAGATTTATTTATATTCTGGCAGGTCCAAGGGTTCACAATCTAAAATGAAGGCTAGAGGACAGGAACTAAGTTGCTCTAAAGATTAACACATGGAGCCCTGGCCGGTTGGCTCAGTGGTAGAGTGTCGGCCTGGCGTGCAGAAGTCCCGGGTTCGATTCCCGACCAGGGCACACAGGAGAAGTGCCCATCTGCTTCTCCACCCCCCCCCCCCGCCTCCTTCCTCTCTCTCTCTCTCTTCCCCTCCCACAGCCGAGGCTCCATTGGAGCAAAGATGGCCCGGGCACTGAGGATGGCTCCTTGGCCTCTGCCCCAGGCGCTAGAGTGGCTCTGGTCGCAACAGAGCGACGCCCTGGAGGGGCAGAGCATCGCCCCCTGGTGGGCGTGTGGGCTGTCTCTCCCTGTTTCCAGCTTCAGAAAAATACAAAAAAAAAAGATTAACATATGGTTTTTCCTTTTGGTCCAAACAGGGATGAGTGCCTGGGAGGTCCCCCTTTTTCTGGTCTCCCTTCCTCTTTCCTTTTCTGTCTGTTTTGTAACACACACACACACACACACACACACACACACACACACTCAGTCCTCTGCACCTACCCCAGGCCTGAGGCTCCTGTCAGCTTTCAAGGTCAAAGCTAGTGAGACCACCTTTCTCAGGAGCCTAGGATGAAACTAATTTCTCTTTCTCAATGCCAAGACCCACAACAATGAATTCATAGTTAGTTGTGCCTTAGGGCTTGTCTTTCAGATTCTTAACAGCTATAAAACAGACAAATCTCTTGGTAATATTGATCATCTCTTACAGCATAACTTTGAAGATTTATTATACTAAAAGGTCCTCTGTTTACAATAATGACTTAACGCGACTAAAGAGAGAAGAGGACTGAGAACTCAGTCCTGCCACGCCCGTGAAGTTGCCAGTTCAGAGAGGCAACCTTGCAAACGCAGAAGTTAAGGAAATATTTATCCTCCTCCTGGTAAGTTTAGACTATAGCGCCTCTGAGACTACCTGTGCTTAAGATGTCTGTGTGGACATCTGACTAAATGGTTACCAGCCAGACATGGAAAACTAGCAAAGAGAGTTTGCAAGTCTCTAGTTGGGAAGCCCTTGAACAGGAACAGATTTAATTATGCCCAACCTGAACCATGCTGCAAGACTTGGAGTTCTAAGCTCCCTTCACCACCCACCCCTGCCACCTTCTGCAAAATCTGGGGTGCCGAGGCCATCATGGACTATCCTGTTAAGAGCGTTTGTGGCATTATTCTAGAATGAATAACTTAAATTTGAGGAAGGCATTGATGAGAAAACATTGCAGGGAGTACAGGGGAGGATTCTAAGGCAAAAACAACTCTTATGGGTAAGGGTGCTGTTTCCCAAAAGGTGGATAGGGAGTCATCCAGTAGGACGGGAGGGAAAACAAGATCAGAACTAGCGGCACCCATAAAAGTTTAACTTCTAGAGTTGTCTCTTGGAGTATGGGGAAAAGACATATTAGCCTACAGTTTAAAATTTTTCCTTTCATTTTTGGAATTTCCTCTAGTTACCCCAACCCTACAATAAAACCTGATAATCCAATACATGCTTGTGTGATATTGTGAAAGGTAAAGCAACAGGGTTATAAATCAAAGTGTTACTTACCCTATATTTACTTCTTTATGGGATCCCATAGGAGGTCCAGCATTTAGTGAGGAGACCAGGTCCCAAAGGACTGGAAATGATGAGAAGCACTGAGTGCTGGCCAGTAAATGCCAGGTGACCAGCTGAGACGGATCTGAATCCTCCACTCTAGTAACTCATACTAGAGGAAAGGACCTTGGGTAGAGGCAGGCTGATGATTCAGCTATAGAGCTCTACTTAAGCTTACTTTGGTTCATTGGAGTTTTCTTAAATCCTTTTTATCCAGATTTCCAAAACATTAGCATAGTTACACAAATAACTCTAATATTATTTTTATTTCCACAGTATTATGTTTGTTTTCCATGCCTCATTCATACATTTTTACAGATGCACTTTCTGATTGTTTTAACTGATTTAGCTACCTGGTAGTTTATTTTATTAATTTTGTTTTCTATTATTATTTCTATCTCTCTCCACAAATGCACACAAGAACCAGCTCCTGAATTTATTTATCAATTCTTCTTTGAATTCTACCTTACCGTATTATTTTCTCCTTTTATCTTATTATTATTCTCACTTCCTTTCCTTGATTTTTCTAATCATTTCTTAGAAATTTGCTTGAAAATAAATAGCTGCCTGACCTGTGGAGGTGCAGTGGATAAAACATCCACCTGGAAGGCTGAGGTCACCAGTTAGAAACCCCGGGCTTGCCTGGTCAAGGCACATATGAGAAGCAACTACTATGAGTTGATGCTTCCCACTCCTCCCTGCCACCTTTCTCTCTCTCTCTCTCTCTCCCTCCCTCCCTCTCTCCTCTCTTTAAAAAAAACCAATACAAAATAAAAGAAATAGCTAATTTATTTCTAATCTTCCTTATTTCAGTAATTAAAATATTTAAGGTTACAAATTTTCCTTGGGTCACACCTTGGCCATACCTCAGAGATTTTGTCCTTAATGTTCTCATTAGTATGTGTTCAAGGCACTTTTAACTGCAAGAGTAAACCAGGAGGCCCTGGCCGGTTGGCTCAGTGGTAGAGCATCGGCCTGGCGTGCAGGAGTCCCAGGTTCGATTCCCAGCCAGGGCACACAGGAGAAGCACCCATCTGCTTCTCCACCCCTCCCCCTCTCCTTCCTCTCTGTCTCTCTCTTCCCCTCCTGCAGCCAAGGTTCCATTGGAGCAAAGTTGGTCCGGGCGCTGAGGATGGCTCTGTGGCCTCTGCCTCAGGTGCTAGAATGGCTCTGGTCACAACAGAGCAACGCCCCAGATGGGCAGAGCATCGCCCCCTGGTGGGCATGCCGGGTGGATCCCGGTCGGGCGCATGCGGGAGTCTGTCTGACTGCCTCCCGTTTCCAACTTCAGAAAAATAAATAAATAACTACTTATTCCTGGGGGGAAAAAAAAGAGTAAACCAGGAAAAGTTTTTCCAAAAAGTTGAACTATTTATTTTTCCCCACTTTTGTTATTTATTTCTAATTGTATTGTATGGTCAGAGAATTCTGCCATAATAGATCAACTTCTTTTTAATGTACTGAGGTTTTCTTTATGAGTAATATGGTCAATTTTTTTTATACTTCATGGGCATTTGAAAATAATATATATTCTTTATTTTCAGGGTGTGTGTGTGTGTGTGTGTGTGTTTCTTTTTCTCTCCACATAAATAGATAAGTATTACAACTTTATTAATTGTATTGTTCTCAGAACAAAGTATTAAGAAGTAAGACTCTGATGTCAAGCAAATCTGTGTGACCATGATCATATCATTAACCTCTAGAAACCCCAGTAGTAAAAGTGGGTGTAGGGTCCCATTGCATGCAAAGCCCTAAAAGGGATTTTGATCTTCATACATACTTCTTTCTGATTTTTAATGGAGCCCAAATAGTCCGTAGGAACTCCTATTACAATCTCCTGTCCTTTCTGATGATCTAGTGCCCTAAACTCTCCAAGTCCTCTCATTATTCTATACCAATGAAATTCTCAAATTCTACCATCTTGGGCTCCCCAACCCCTCGATCCTCTATCCTTCCCATCTCCATATGTCAGACTGCACACACAGGACCTTAGGCTATTGTCTCTCATCTTGAGGGAGTGTCACTTGCCTTTGGTTCTAGTGCTTGAGAATCCATCCTCTGCACTTCTCCCTGACTACTCCTGGTCCTTTTTCTCCTTAGAGAATGAGGGAAGTAGGAAGCAATGAAGAAGATTGTGACATACTCCCCATATGTTAATACGTGTTATCATAGCTCTTTAAAGGTCTCACTATGCGCCTCACATGTGTCAAGCCTTGGAATTCACAGGCGCCGTATAAATCACCCACCACGCACTGGGTGCAGTGTTCAGACAAGGTGAATTGCTCAAGGATACCAAGCGACTCAGTTAACTTGCCCCAGTCCAGTTCACTTTCCACTGTCCTCTCCTGAACTTCTTGGGAATTTCCTAAATATACCATTTGTAATAGTTTCTTTGTAATGCCTACAGATTAGTTCCTTTTAGTTTTTCCCCAAAATTTCCTAGTCCATTGACTAGAAAGAATTTTGAAATTATTGGTTGATTGATTTGAGAGGAAGAGGAAAGGAAAGAGAGAGAAACATCAATTTGTTGTCCCACTCTTATATGTGCCCTGAACAGGGATCGAACCCACAACCTTGGTGTATCAGGACAACATTCCAACCAATGGAGCTACCCTGCCCGGGCTAGAAGATATTTTAATAGGACTCTGGCTGTTATTCCTCCTGTCATTACCTAGCCCCCAACTTTTCACACTCCCTCCCCCCACCCCATTGCTTCAGAAAGGAGCAAATTCAAAGCTGGCCTCACTCCAGAATTACAAAAAAGACGCCAATACTTCAGAGGAGCAGAAACTTTACAGCACCAGCACTAGGAAGAGACACCAAAAGGAAAGAGAAGATTGGAAATCTACACTGAGAAAGCATTTCTACCTGGTCGGAAAGACATTTTCCCCCTCATCAATATGGCAAGGGTTGAATCTGACCCAGAAACCATGCTTGTCTACTCCTGGGAAAGAATCTTAACTAGAAATTGTTCAAGAGCTCAGACCAACCCAACAGCAAGAGAAAGTGTGGTCTGGGTGCCCACTGATGGGAGGAGCTCCCGAGCCCGGCCCTGGAAGCCTCACAGGTTCAGGGGCCCACTCAGATTGTGCCAGAGAGGAGGGGAACTGGGGCGAGCAGCACTGTGGCTTTATCTGTTTCCTGTTTCGGCACAGCGTCTGTGCAAAGAGAAACACGGTCCCAAGAAGGGCGATGCTAAGGGGCCCAGAGCCATGGATTGAGAGCTTGTACAATACTCAGCTGCTGTCTTGCCCCATCTGAGACCAGAGCCAAGATCTGCCCAGGAGCAGGAAGGCTTTTCTGAGCTGCTTGGGTTGGAGCCTGGGACTCGAGGTAACTGAAAAGGAGGATGTTTTTGTGTTCAGGCTGGGTCCTCCGACTCTGGGGTGGAACAGAAGACCCTCTGTCATCAGAGCTTCCCTGGGCTGACGGGGGAGATGTAGGAGCGGATGGTGTAGTTTAAGTGTTGGGTGTTGAGTAACCAAGAAAGCACCTGCCCAGAGCCACTGGCCACAGCACAACAGTACAGCTTCCATCGCTCCGCCTCCATCCATTAGATTAAGTGAGGAGTGAGACAAGTGGCAGGGTTCGGGCTACCCAGTGGCAGGGCCATGAATTAAATGAACTTTTACAGTTCTACTTCAAAGCAAGGATCCTCTCCTCCTCCCCCAACAAGAAGCTCCTTCCGGCAGCTTAGGTGTCGGCCCTTTCTCCTCAGCTCACACCGAGAGCTCTGGGCTAGGTCAGACGTGCAGGGAGCCGTTCATAGCACACACAGCCAGGAAGTAGGGGCAGCACTGGGAGCGGCAGGGACCAACCACTCTCCGGCACTGGGCAGCACCCTGACATCTTCCTCTGGCAGTGAAGAGCCCTGTCTCCGGCCTGTCCCGTGTCTCCTGAGCTCTGACGAGGGGCACAATAACAGATGTCAGAAAGCCCAGGCAGTGGCCCTGTGACCTTTTCCTGAACCACACAGGGGCCAGTTCCTTTTTCTTCTGCAGCCCGTCCCTGTCGGTCAGCCACCCCACAAGGTTTTTTGAGTGCAAACAAATCAGAATAGTCAAGATGTGTCAGAAAGCTGGGCATGATTCTACTCAGTGGTCCCCATCGAATCCCCCCGGAGTGCAGGGCTGGGGGTCAAGGGAATGCCCCCTTCCCAGGAGCCGTTCCTCTGGCATCTCCCTGCTTGGGTAACGAGCCCAACATCTGCCCCTCCGGAAGCAGAGTGGGGCAGCGTGCGCCTCTGCGGACTGGTGCGCCCAGCCTGGTGGGGTTCAGAGAGACCTTCCCCAGACCCCATTCTCTCCCCACAGCCCTTTCCTCCACAGCAGGAAGGAAGAGGATTCCCCATAACCAGGGATCCCCTCCTCTCCACAGCCTGCAGATAACCCGGAGCCAAACAGGGTGCAGACCTCGCACCCCACATTTACTGGGGGGGTGCAGGCTGCTGGACACCAATCCTCTGCCCCCACCCCTTCTGTGCCTTTCTGCCAGGCCTAGTTGAGAAGGTGGTGGTGTCCAGACCACAGAGACGTCCTTTCTGCTTCTGGCCCAAACGCACAGGTCAGATGAACCACAGGAGTAAATACATCCCAGAACCAGCATCCCCTTTGTGCAATAAACAGTACCCTTTCGAAGAGAAAAGGGGAAGGGGTGGGGACGAAAGAATGGTCCTGGGAGAGCAAGATCAACTCAGGGCCTTTGTCTTATAATACTGTGTCTTCAGTATCCAAGATCAGCAGGACAGGGGTAATAATAATCATAGCTGGTCTCTGTTATTATTATTAAAAGTTAATATTTGTTGTGTGCTATGTGTCAGATACTTGACGTGCATTTTTTCTTTAATCCTCATAACCTTATGAGATAGGTTCCCATTTTATAAATGAGGAGACCGGGGCTTAGAGATGTTTAATAGTTTGTTCAAAAGTACATAGACAGTAAGTGACAGACCCAGGACATGGAGCCACACAGTCAAGCCCAGAGCCAGGGCTCCCTCTCCTCCCACTCCATGGAGGAACAGCCAGGGGTTGTGGCACAGGATGCCGCGGCATAGACTCTGGACGTGGAGTTCACCACATAATCCCAGTCTCCTCCATGCAGTCACATACAGCTTAGTGTGAATGGGCCTCTCGGGTCCTTATCTAAGTTTTAAAGAAAGTGGCAGGTAGGAAGGCAGGGACCCCTACAAAGTGAGCAGGCAAGCCTACAGGAAGGCAACAGCCAACCAGGGATGAGATGAGAGAACAAGCACGGCCACAGCCTCACAGCTCTGCTTAGGGTCAGCCCTGCCCCAGACCAGAGTACACCCTCCAGGACTCGGGCAATGGAGAGCGTGAGCAGAGAGGAAGCGCGAGTCCTGCAGAGAATTCCACTCGGGGGCACCGAGGCTGCTGCCTGTTGAGGCTCTCTGGCCTGTAAATAAACCCAAGAGGCCAGAGCTGGCAAGGACCTGCTGTTGGTGAAGTGGAGGTACCCTTCTCTGACCTGCCCAGGAACTGGAGCTTCCAGGTGGGGTAGGAAGGTTGTGGGGCCACAAAGAGAAGAGGCAGCCGTGAGGGGAGCCCCTCTTCCAGCCTCAGTCACTCCTGTGGTCAGTGGAGGCCAGGCACAGAAGTTTCAGGGCTCAGGACCCAGCTCAGCAGGTGCAGCCCCACCTCAGCCAAGCTGTCGGAGATTTCCAGGAAAATAAACAGATTTGCAGGAGGTGGGCAAGGGAGGGTAGGAGAGAAAGGGGAGGGCACAGCGAAGAAAGGAGGCTTGGGGGGTTACGTGAGCAGCAGGTAAGATCACGTAAAGGAGCCACACATTGGGACCTCTACACAAAGGCCTGGGGACTTTGGGTTGCTATTTTTGTTTCATTTTTGTTTACAATGGCCTTATTGAGGTATAACGCATGAGGTTGCTGGTTTGGATGGCACAGCCTGTGTCTGGGCTAAGAAAGCAGACTTGACACCATACTTAGCTCCGACAGGAGGTAATTCCCATAAAAATGGAATCCTCAGCTCAGAAAATAGAGCTGGAAGCTCTGAAGTGGGTTTTTCCAGCACTAGGCCTGTGGCAGGTGCTTGGCCAATCCTGACTTGAGTTGATCTGAACCTGAGAGTCAGAGCCTGGGCCTGGACTTGGAGGTGGAATGCCTGCCAAAGGACCAATGTTATGACTGGAGGAATTAGGGTGGGGTTCCCTCCTGAACCAGGCCCAGGCCCAAGGCCATAAGCTAGCTAAGGGCTAAGAATTAGGTGATAGTCTCAGGACTGGCCACACCTTGGAAGGGTCTGGTTATCCCTTTAACCAGATTTCGAGAAGAGTCAACCACCTGTTCTAGTAACTTGGGCCAAGATAACAGTAAAGATGCTGGTTTTCCCTTAAATTTGGGAACCAGGAGCCAATTTAACTGATTCTCTAGAAGTCCCTGGAAAATGAACACATCCCTGCCTTCCAAAAAGTTACAAGCTCATGATGGTTTTTATCAATCAGTTCTCATGATACCTGACTCAGAGGCAGAGTGGGATGTTTGGTCAATGAAGAAGTGGCAGCCAGAAAGACCTTTCCACTTAGCAGAGGAGGAGGCAGAGGCCAGAGAGAGAGAAATTCACATAGACTGGACCCTGGAGTCCTGACTCGCAGTTTAACTCATCACCTCCTCAGTTTTCAGCCCACGTATATGTGCTATTTCTGCCCCCTTGTCCAGGGAGATAGTCATTTTTCTGCCCATCTCCTGACCCCTCCCCTTCCCCTCCCTCTTGGCATTTGGCAGACCCCAGCAGCTATTCCAGGAACTGGAAGCCAAGCACAACAGGTGCTCAGGAGCTCATCATGATCGGCACAGACCCCAGGCCTTCCCCCGGCCTGGCCCGCTGGGCTGAGAGCTACGAGGCCAAGTGTGAGCGTCGGCAGGAGACCCGTGAGAGCCGCCGCTGTCGCCCCAACATGACCACCTGCCGCCAGGTGGGAAAGGCGCTGAGGACCCAGCAGAGGGAACAGTTCCAGAGAGCCCGACAACAGCAGTTCTTCAGGAGAAGGAACCTGGAGGTGGAGGAGAAAGACAAAGCACAGAGCTCCCGAGCCAGGGAGCGAGGTCCCTCCAGGAGGACAGGCCAGGAGACTGACCTCAGGAAGCCCTTGTCGTGGGCCAACAGGACCCTTCCCCCCAGACAGCAGGTGGGCCACGTCCAGGGACACACTGCTCTGTGGAGGGATGGGTGGGCTCAAGGGCACTAAAAAGTGGTTTAAACTGAGTCCCTTCTTCCTCAGTCCTATGGTTAAGGCTCCCTTAGCCACTTACTCATTCAGAGATTTGTGTTGTGTTTTCCTGTGTCTGTTTACCTAGTTTTTGTTTTACACTTGCCTTATAGGAGAGGAAAAAAATTATTTTTAAAACAATTGCATAGCTAATTCCTAGTATCAGTTCAAATTTAGGCGATCTACATATGTCCTACAGCATTCCTTCACCCATCATTCAACAAGTATTTATTAATGCCTATTTATGCCAGGTCCCTGGACCAATCATCTTGATGCCCCTCTCAAAACACACACACACACACACACACACACACACACACACACACACACACACATCTCCTATCTTTCTCTCTTTCTCGTGAGCCACTCAAACTTTATTAAATTCACTCAGCAAAGGCCTCCTCTGGTCCAGAAAGCCTTCCCTCACATCTCCAGGCCACCTCTGCTCTCTGTGGTCCTCATGAAGTTATTAATCCACTAAGATTAAATAACGATTAGAGAGCCCATTAGTCTAGCCTGGGAGGAAGCTATGTTGGCAAAAGAAATGGTATGTCTAAATGACCTCGGCCAGCAAACTATCTGTCTTCCTATCTGCATTGTGAGCTTGCTGACAGCAGAGATGGGTCTACTGTATTCCCTGGAAATGCCTGGCACGGGGCCCTACCCAGAGTCGGTGCTCTGTCAGCACTTCTTAGCCCGTGGATCTGGTGTTCACAATAGAAGGTACTGTTCAGAAAACGATCCTGGAGCCCAGTTGTAAAATAAAACCAGCTGTGTACTTTCTAAGGCATGAAGGATTCTGAATACTTTTGTTGAAAAAAATATGTAGGGAGAAAAAGATTGGGAAACAGAACTATAGAATTATACCTGAGCCTATCAGTTATCTCAAGTTTTACTGATGTTGAGTCAGACTGCATGATTAAACACTACAGGCATTTCTTAGCATTTCAGTGTTATGTTACAAGCATAGAATTTTTGAATGTGTAAGAAGAAAACAAAAGCAGCAGACTAGCCTCACCAGGCAGTGGCGCCGTGGATAGAGCGTCAAACTGGGACGCGGAGGACCCAGGTTCAAAACCCCGAGGTCGGCGGCTCGAGCGCAGGCTCACCAGCTTAAGTACAGGATTGCTGGCTTGAGTATGGGGTCATAAACACGACCCCATGGTTGCTGGCTTGAGTCCAAAGGTCACTGGCTTGAAGCCCAAGGATGCTGGCTTGAGCCCAAGGTCACTGGCTTTAGCAAGGGGTTATTTGTTCTGCTGTAGCCCCGGTCAAGGCACACATGAGAAAGCAATCAATGAACAACTAAGGAGACTAAGGAGCCATAACAGAGAATTGGTGCTTCTCATCTCTCTCCCTTCCTGTCTGTCTGTCCCTATCTGTCCCTCTGTCTGTCTCTGTCACACACATACACACAAAAAGAGCAGACTAAATTGATAACTACTACTACACCCCTCCCTACAACAATTACTATGCAACTCCCTTCTCTTCACACACACCTCAACCATATTCCAGCTGTTACTAAGAGGAAGGAAGCCATCTCTAGAATGCAGAAGGGACCTTAGAATTTATCTGCTCCAAACTCATTACACAGACAGGACAGTGAGTCCTGGAAAAGGCAGGCTCTGGCCCCAGATCCCCTCACTCCCTACTCAGACCAGTTTCCTTTCCTACCACCGTGCTGGCTGTGCAACCAAGGTAGGTCGGGATTCTAGAGAGTGTAACTGGAGACAAGCCCAGCTCCTGATGTCCTAGCCTGAGGAGGACTGTTCCAGTCAGCCAGACAACGGAGGACAAAAGCAAATAGCCTTGCAGCTTTGCAGGCTTGAAGGGGTTACTTTGGTTTTCTGGGTCTGAAACTTGATCATTGGTTCATCTTTCTGCGATCAGCTAGAGACTCTTATTCTAGTGGCTCAAGGCCTCCGGCATCCCCCACTTGCTTTCCAGGTGTCAGGGACCAGCTCGGAGGGCTTTCCCACCCAGCATCATCCTGTCTCAGGCGTCTGGAGGGACCTGGCTGATCACCTCCCCGCCCAGGCTGGGGGCCTTCCACCACAGGACTTTCCCATCAAGAGGCCACCCAGACACCACCGGGGTGAGAGCAGAACCTCCCTCCCTCACCCGGCCCGAAGAGAATCCTGCCACGTCAGTCTAGCACTCTGGCAGTGGAGAGTCCCTGCCCCTCCCCACTTCCCCCACTTCTTCACACCCCCCATCTCATTCTGAGTCACCTTGTCCTCCCTCTCTCAGGCACTCAGACAAAGGCAAAAGAAGCACAGCCAACAATTAAGAATGATGCTAGTCAGCAAACCAAGTGAGTACCTTTCATGTTCCCGATCCCAACTCCCTCAAAGCCCATCCACTCCCCTCCTCTAAGCTTCTATTTAAATACCCTCACTCAGTGTGTAGCGAGAGCACACAATGGATCTCCATGTCCACCTTAATTAAGAAAGAGGAGGCCCTGGCCGGTTGGCTCAGTGGTAGAGCGTCGGCCTAGCATGTGGGAGTCCTGGGTTCAATGCCCAGTCAGGGCACACAGGAGAAGCGCCCATCTGCTTCTCCACCCCTCCCCCTCTCCTTCCTCTCTGTCTCTCTCTTCCTTTCCCGCAACCAAGGCTCCATTGGAGCAAAGTTGGCCTGGGCGCTGAGGACGGCTCCATGGCCTCTGCCTCAGGCGCTAGAATGGCTCCGGCCACAATGGAGCAACACCACAGATGGGCAGAGCATCGCCCCCTGATGGGCATGCTAGATGGATCCCAGTCGGGTGCAAGTGGGAGTCTATCTGACTGCCTCCCTGCTTCTAACTTTGGAAAAATACCAAAAAAAAAAGAAGAAAAAAAGGAAGATCTTCCCCACCCTAATGGCTTTTCAGAAAAGAATAGAAATGCAATCAACCCACTGCCACCCAATGTGCTAGTTTCTTTGACCCATTGTAATTTTTGTTTTTATTTCTTCTCTTCCCAGTTGTGGAGTTGCTGTTCTAGATAAGGTAATAAAATCCTTACCTCGTGGGGTGTTGAGTCAGATGGTGTATAAGACCTCCCAGCTCTGATAGTCTGGAATTTCGTGATGAACTGTGCTAGGATGGAGGGGCAGCTTCCCCCTGGATGAGCGTGGACATGAGGGGCTGGAGGGGCTCTGTCTGAACCAAGGGAGAAAGTTTACTGTCCACGTGTCAACCCTGGCTCTGGTTCAATTCCAGAACTGGTCTTTTTGACTGCCCTCTTTCTTTCTCTCCAGGAAATCATCCAGCTTTCCGAGTACCTCAAAGTAAGTAACACGTGGACTCTCCTCTCCGCTCCTCTGCCCACCCCTCTCTCCTCCTCCAGGTTGATCCTACCCTCTTGCATTTTGCCCCCCAGGAGGCCCTGCAAAGGGAGCTGGTTCTAAAACAGAAAATGGTGATTCTCCAAGACCTGCTGTCCACCCTGATTCGGGCCTCCGACAGTTCTTGGAAGGTAAGGGAAATGAAACCTCTGTTTGAATGAAGCTCGTGGCTTCTAGGTTTGCCCACCTCGTTCTTCTTTCCATACCATCCCAGCAAGGGAAGGGTTTTCCCCTCACCACAGAAGAGGCAGGAGGAACAGAAGCATGCTGAGACCTGGAAGTCAAACAGTAAGGACCTGGAGGTCACAGTTAATATACAGGTCCCAGGATAGCTCAGCTAAATGCAGGGTCATCAACTGAGGGCTTTGCTGCTGCCCACCCAGGGAAGACCCAGAACCAAAAGGGGCAAGAATGTTTAATTTGTTGGAAGAAAACAAGGAAGATCTCAATATAGTTAATATTACTAACTGTGGTAAATGGCAATGATTTTTGTATGTGATTCACACCAATACGAACTCCAAGCCAGCATGCACCTACTGCTCAGCCCAGACATGAATATCAGAGTAGGAAAAGACCTTATAGGAGAGAAAAAAATAATTTTTTAGACTAGAGATCATCTCGTCTTAATTTTCTCATTTTGCCCATGAGGGAACTGAGCATTAGAAAGGTCAAGTTCCAGATCATGTTCTCTGCACCGAGCACTGGAAAAATGAGGTTAATTAGACAGGGTTTCTGCTTTTAGAGAGCTTGCGGTTTTGTCAGGGAGACAGATGCCCAAACAATGCAGAGATATGAGAAATGAAAGAACTGTTTTCAGGATACAGTAGTACATGAGAATGAATGAATGAATAACTCTAGCGAAGATGAACCAAGGAAATATTTATAATTATATAAGTATTTTCCAGGCAAATGTAGAAGAGGGACTATATTCTAGACAGAGGCACAGGCAAAGACCCAGAGGCATGATATAGTCTAGTGCAGTGGGTTGCCAACTTTCTAATCTCAGGAACCCCTTTATACTCTTTAAAAATATATTGAATTCCCCCTAATTTTTTATATTTATCATATTAGAAATTAAAACAGGAATCTTCAAATATGTATTAATTTTACATAACAATAGTAAATCTATTATATTAACCTAAATTTTATATTTTTATGAAAAATAAGTATATATTTTTTTAAATAGTGAGGAGTAACATTGCTTTAAACCTCTACAAATCTTTTTAACATCTGGCCAACCAGAAGAAAGCTACATTCTCATATTTGCCTCTGCATGCAATCTGTCACAATACCTTGTTTTGGTTGAAGCATATGAGAACAGTCTGGCCTCAAACAGATGTGTAGCTAGAAAAGGGAAGGTCTCCCTTGAAAGGGTCTCAGGGATTCCTAGGGGTCCTCTGACCCCACATGACACCCTAGACTAGTGTGTCTAGGGAGCTTCAAGCAGTTTGACGCCATGAGAGCCCAAAGCATCAGGTGCAAAGAAAAGACACACACAGTCATGGGGCTCGTGAACATCCAGAGCAGACTTGTGCTCAGAGAGAGGGCATGGGAGAGCATGGAACCAAACTGAGACATTTGCAGTGATGTCCAGAATGTTTCCTAAGCTCAGCCATCCTGCCTCACATCTGTCACTGTTCCTGGGTTTAGGCCTCTATGTTCAGCACTCCTGATTGTTAAGGACGTTGTTTTCTACGGCAGGCCAGGAGCCTGGGGCAGACAGCTGTGCACAGCAGGTGGTTTCCTGTGCTGAACTACATTGGGTTGTCTCACTCTCATTTGAGAGACATTGATAAGAACCAGCTATGTGCTGGGCCCTGTGCTGCAGGGAGAAATGAGGAGCAGGGTCTTTGCTGCTGAGGAGCTCACGTTCCCGCAGGGAAAGGGAAGGCGCTGTAACAAACATCTCTAATGCAACGTGATAAAGCTCTAACATGGCCTCTACAAAGTGACACGAGGAGAAGAGAAGAGAGCAATTGTTCTCTCTGAGGTGGAACCAAGTAAAGGACAGGGACCACTTTAGCTGGGTTCTGAAAGATGAGCAGGACTTTACCAGCACAGCGTGGGAATGGTGATAGGGAAGAAAAAGCAGAAAGGTTAAGAAATCAGAACGATTACAGGCCTGACACAGCACTGGGCGTAGCAGAGTATGGCTGACATGAACAGATCATATCAGGGTAGTTCCAAAGATAAGACCACAAATGACCTCAGACAGGTCTCTAGAATTAATTATGAGGTTTAAACTTTTTCTGTTGAACATTATATCTCAAATTTTAATAACATACAGACTTCACTTTAGAGGGAAACACAGATGTCTCAGGTCCATGAGATGTGTGCTACCCCTACTTTGGGAAACACTGCTATAGGCAACGAGCAAGGTAGCAATGGAACTCCACTTTATTCAGGTTTCAAGTATCTGGTCCAGCCTTAAAAAGAGCTCAATTAATAGCTCTGGAATTGAATTGAAAGTGAATGATGAAATCGGTGTTTTAAAAGATTCTCTGACTACCGTGAGGACCTTAGCTCCGGGTGTGTGTGGGGGTGGCGAACACTCTTATAATATCCCAGGTAGGACACAATCAGGGTTTGAGTGACAGCAAGCTCGGTGGGAATGGGGAGGAGATGCTAAGAGACTTGCCCAAGGTAGACTCTGAGGGGTGGTTTCAGCCCACATGCCAGCAGGTGAGCAGAAGTCCCCCTGGCTGTGTCTTCTCCCCCCCCCCTCCTTCCACTACTCATGCTCCCCTTCCTCCTGCTCCCCACCAACCCCCTAGCTTCCTGTTTTTAACAAAAATAGTCTCAGATTTTTTTTTTTTTTTTTTTTTTTTTTTTTCATTTTTCTGAAGCTGGAAACAGGGAGAGACAGTCAGACAGACTCCCGCATGCGCCCGACCGGGATCCACCCGGCACGCCCACCATGGGGCAGCGCTCTGCCCACCAGGGGGCGATGCTCTGCCCATCCTGGGCGTCGCCATATTGCGACCAGAGCCACTCTAGCGCCTGGGGCAGAGGCCGAGGAGCCATCCCCAGCGCCCGGGCCATCTTTGCTCCAATGGAGCCTTGGCTGCGGGAGGGGAAGAGAGAGACAGAGAGGAAAGCGCGGCGGAGGGGTGGAGAAGCAAATGGGCGCTTCTCCTGTGTGCCCTGGCCGGGAATCGAACCCGGGTCCTCCGCACGCTAGGCCGACGCTCTACCGCTGAGCCAACCGGCCAGGGCCAGTCTCAGACTTTTCAGTTAAAACTTTCTAGTTACTTTTCCCCAAACACAAGACCATTCAACCTCTACCCCTTCCATGGAAGCCTCCACTTCAATGAAAGGATAGCCCCAGTCTGTGGCATTTGGGAAAACAAATTGGATGTGGACAGAACAGGGACTCTGACATTTAGCCCAGTTCAGGCCTTTATTTTTCCCACTTGGCCTCCACAATTTGAATCTCCAACTTCAAATGGAGAGATGCTCACAGCAAACTCTGTTAGAACCCCAAGGATCAGCTCCCTCCATTGCCTCCAACCTCCAAGTTGACTCTGGGCTTTTTGGATGCAATAGGCCCTAGGACACTACCAGAGTCCTAAGCTGCGTACACCTTTCCGAGGGAGCGGAAATGGTTCAGGCAGGAGAAAAAGCGAGCGCTCAGTATTGGGCAATACAAAAACAGGAGTGGGAAACGGTGGGTTTTTAAGTTCCGCAAAGTAGAAATGAGATCTTGAGATGACAGGGCAGAAGGGGATTGGCTGCCAGTCCTAAGCCACCTCTGCTGAAACAGAGAAGAGCTGGGGACTAGCCATCCGCAGTGAGGTGCTAGAGTTTGTGGAGAACAGAGGCCAGGGGAGGCCAAGCAGAAGCAGGAGCTGAAGCCCTAAGACCGGCACCAGGTGTGTATGGCCTCCATCTTGCTCCCTTTTCCAAATGGGGGTGTTGTGCTTTCTTAAGCCCTGGGATCCAGGGGTGTGATTGCCAAGAAAAGTCCACAGTAGGCCTGTGAAGTGCTTCTCCCCACACACTATACCACGGGGCTTCATGTGGGGGGAGCTGGGACTTAGACCAGGAAACTACATGCCCCATTTGCAACAACTTGGCTGCAACTGTCCTGCCTGCCTTGGGGACTCTGGGAAGGCAGAACTGTCGACAAGAGACTTTTTTAAACCCCAGACTTGGGTGGCCCTCTATCACCCCTCCCCCCCAAAGAGACTATCCTGAATTGTATTATATTGCAAGGTGAATGGGAAAGTAATCTGTGGTGCAGCTAAAATACAGAAACAACTGGAAGAGGTAAAATATTGAATTAAAACCACAGTAAGGAAGAAGAGAGGAGCTACCCAGAAAGGATAGGAGACGGGGGAAATGTAAGAATAGTGCCTTGGGCTGGTCTATTGAACTCAGGGCTTGATTGCAATCTGCACAGTAAGAGCTTAGGCAAAGGAAAACACTCGGGGTCCCTCGGAAGATCTGAAGCAGGGATAGGGGTGTGGAGGGAGTGGATTTCAGGATCTGTGCATTGACAATGAACAGGCTACTCTGGGGAATACAGCCCTGGAACAAGCTATTTCAGAGCCCAGAACAGTGGAAGGCTTTGTCCTTCTCTTTTATCTGTCCTAAAGCCCTGTGGTTAATGTACATGCTAAATCCCAGACTCTCAGCTCTCACACAAGACATTAGGAACAACATTAATAGCAGGAGATACTTTGAAAAATTATTTTTGGCAAAGCCTTTTGCTTCTGCAAGGTGCAGCTGAGTAATACAGGAAGCAGAAAGGGTGGGGGCTCCCCTGCTTAGAAGAATCAGACAAACAAGAGCAAAACAGGAGCTATGAGATACCACTTCCTGCCTACCCCCAGTGCCTTGAAACTCACTGAGGGCATGAAACCTCAAAACAGAGTCCCCTCCTCTTCCCCCAGGCTCTTAGAGACTGGAAAACATTATGAGGGCTGCAAATGAGCCTGACAGAGAGGAGCCACGGCGCCTCAGGCCTGAAGAGAAATGTAATTTCTAGGTCTCATAAGGGTCCCACAGGGCCTGGTTGGAAAAAGCCAGAGAAAGGATATGAAAATCAGTTAATCCTGGCCCTGGCTGGAAGCTCAGTGGATAGAGCATCAGCCCAGCATATGGTTGCCCCGGGTTCAATTCCCAGTCAGAGCACCCAGGAGAAGCAACCATCTGCTTCTCTCCCCCTCCCTCTGCCCCTTCTTTCCCTCTTCCCCTCCCACAGCCAGTGACTGGATTGGTTCAAGCATTGGTCCCAGTCACTGAGGATAGTTCAGTTGGTCTGAGCACATCTGCCTCAGGTTCTAAAAATAGCTCGGTTGATTTGAGCATCAGACCCAGATGCTGTTACCAGGATCCCAATTGGGGTGTGGTGGGCAGATAAAATATATTATGCTCACTTTGTTAAAGATGGTGCTGCCCACATGGAAACCCATCGCCCAGGTGATTACTTGGGATGGGCGTGATTGTATCAATGTGTGTTGGGGGTGGGCTGTGGGCAGGCAGGATCCTTGTAGCCTGGGGCTTGGTTTTAGGACTAAGCCTTTCCCACCCTTTTTGATGTGGGGTGGACTTTATATCAGAGACTTCCCTGTTTTGTATATTGGATTAAAGGTTTTGATTTCTACACTATAAAATGGGGGCAGAACGGGAGCTTGGTCTCTTGGTTCCTGAGATTAGCATTAGAAAGCAGAGAGCAGAGAAAGGCCATGTGGCAGAGGCCAGGAGAAGCAGCCAAAATGGCAGAGTGCTGAAGGAAAAGCCAGTTTGTGCAGAGTTTGTGCAGGCAGAAGGAAGGAAATGGGGATCAGAGGTGAATAAGGCTGGTGAGCTAGAAACCTTTGATTCTAGGAAACTCAGATAAGTCAGTAGCTTTGTGAGCACTGAATGTGAGTGGGTTTTGGAGCTCACTGTGTGTTTTTACTTGCCCACCAGGTGCAAGCTAGGATTAAAGATGATGGCCCATCAGCTTTTGGCTCCGTTATTTCTTTACCGACTGTCCGAATCCAATGCAAACCTGCATGGGCCAGGCTGCTGTGATAGTGGCCCTGACTACTGGCTTAACAGGGTGCATGCGGGAGTCTGTCTTATCTCCCCTCCTCTCACTTAAAAGAGAAAGAAAGTCAGCTACTTCTAAAGAGACCATGGCCTTTGCTCCCCTCCCCCCTACCCCGATACACACAACCTTAAATCAAACTCAGGGCTAGAAGAACAAAACCTCTACCAGGGAAAAGGGACCAGTCTACAGGTGGAGGGAAGAAGAAAGCAACAGGGAAGTTGTTAGCTACTCAGCTGAAATACTGAAAAGCGTTGAAATAGATAATGGCCCCTTCTGCCTACCTTTCTCTGTCCACACCCCTGAGATTAGCATTCCTCTTGCAATGTCCATAATGCCATGAGACAGATCCAGCTTATGAATAAATAGAATGTGGCTTTCTGGAAAGCCCTCTTACCACCCCCGCCACACACACACCCTGCATTAATATCTCTCCTCCATTTCTTGCATTCTTAAAGAATTTCTCATTTTGAGTGTGGGGAAGGGTGGCATGTGGCAGGGAGGGGAGCGTATTAGTTTGCTAGGGCTGCTATAACCAAGTACCAAAGGCTTAAGCTTTATTTTCTCATAATTCTGGAGTCTGGAAGTCTGAGATCAACGTGCTAACAGGGTTGGGTTTTCCCTAAGGCATCTCTCCTTGGCTTGCAGAGGGCTGTCTTCTCCCGATGTCTCCACATGGTCTTCCCTCTGTGTATCCTGTGCTAATCTCTTCTTAAGAGGACACCAGTCACATTGGAATAGGGCCAACCCTGATTACCTATTTTAAATTAATTACTTCTTTAAAGACCCCCATCTCCAAATACAGTCACATTGAGATACTGGGGGCTATGATGTCAACATATGAATGGTGGGGAAGGAGGGCCACGACAGGGCATAAGGGAGAAAATGTGTATTTTCCTTGAAGGGAGACCCTTTTAATCTCACTGGCCTGTACCTTAGAAGTGAAGGTCCATGTACAAGACTGAAAGAAGGTGAGGGGTACAGAAGGGCCCAGACAGACAGGGGCAAGAGGTCATGAGAAGAAAAGGACAGCTTGGAAACTTTTTTCAAGTGGACCCCTGCTAGGATACCCTGAGCCACTTGATAGAGAACCTCAAGGTACAGAGAAGGCTTTGGGGGTCAGTCTGATTCTTCCTTCTCCTATTCCAGAAAAGAGGAAAAGATCCTCTTCTCCCCGAACACCCTTTGTCATCTTTCCTCCTCCTTACTTCTTGAAAGAGTTCAGTTCCCCCAACATTGAGCACAGACCATGTTCTAGGTAGGCTGAGAATACAGAAAACATTTTGTACGCTATATTTTGGCCCAAACTCTAACTCATCCCGTTTGTTCCAGGGACAGCTTAATGAAGACAAATTGAAGGGCAAACTGAGATCCTTAGAAAACCAGCTATACACCTGTACTCAGGTAAGCTTCTGGAGAACACCTCCAGCCCAGGAATCTAGAATTAAAAGAGAATGCTTGAACTTCAGTCTTACTCTCTGGAAATGGCACCTGATAGAGATTAATTAATGACACTCCTACTCACTCCGTTCTGGCTTTGCCATTTTTACTCTGATCCCCAGTTTACTGTATGTCCATACTCTTCTCCATCCTGCTCTCCTTTCTCCCAGTGTCCTTCCCTTTGCACCCTGGGAAGGAATCCTTGCACAAAGCACTTTGCCAGCTCCAGGGCAGCCCTGAGAATGCTTGGACCTGTAGGGAGAATCCCTTGGTGAAGATTCATACCACACAGAGACATGCATAGGTCTCAGTCTTTGAACAGATGAATTGAATGTTATAATTCAATTTTGCAAAATTCTTTTCATTCCATTGGCAATTTTTAGCTCGTAGCAACCTGTGGAAGAAAGCAGAACTGTGACTCTTGGCTTCCCTGTGACTTTGTTATACAGCTTCAGTAATCTTTCGATGAGCCTGATCTTAGATTACAAGAGTTAGAAAGAAATCAGCTTTCACACTTGAGAAATAATGTGTTTGCTGGGTGGAGACATGCCAAATAAGAGGATGATGTGGGGCAGGAAGACTGGTCCTATCTGGACTTAGGGAGACAAGGCGGACCTGGCCACCCGGTTGGAGTCTTACAGAAGAGTTTATATAGTCTATAGATTTGCTGATCCACAACTTATATTTTTAAGTAGCATCTCCTTTGTCAGACTCTTATGAACTAAAAGATGCCAACCAAGCTCATAAGAGACTGACATATAATCCAGAACACCAATGAATTCATTTTCAATGGAGGGTAAAGCTGGCCAGCGACCAGCACTGATAAATCCAATAACTGGGACATACCCATGTATGATCTCAACCAGTAATTCCTGGATATGCTTTCTAATGAAAATGCCAAGAACACAAGACCCATTCACATTTAAATCCAATTTTCAGATGATTCCAAAGCTAAATGGGAATGATTTCATATTGATCCCTAACACTGCATTATCTAAATTACTGCTTACCTAATGGGTAATCCAAACTTGACAGAAAAAGCTGTCTGTGTTCTCCCAAATCACAGGGCATATTGAACTTACAAAATTGCTCTTCTTTTTCTTGACCCTCAAGGAATGCAAATTAATGCAAATGTATTGATTTAAAAACATTAATTGAATTGCTAGGGATTGCTCAGATCCCTGAAGCTATAAATGTTTTTGGTTTTTTTTAAATGCTTCCTGCCCCTGCCTTGAAGTTTACAGTCCCCCTAGGGAGACAGATCAATCGATAGAGTGGAAAGATACATGAACACTAAGGAAAGCTACCTAATTTGTATGAGTTGGGGACTGAGGGGTTGTTGTCAGAACCTTGGGCTGAATATTGAGCATGAGTAGAAGTTAACCAGGTGAAAGGGGTGATAAGGATGCTCTAGGCAAAATCAGCTCTAGAGACAAAGAGAGAGGCCAAAAAGCACAGTGCTTAGGGACTCTGCAGCAGGCCGGCCTGGGTGGAGGCAGCACAGAATGAAAGTCCTGGCTTATAAATAGGAGCCACGCCATGGTGTTTGGCCCTGATCCTTAGGACACCGAGAACCCACTAGAGACTGAAGTAGGTTGTAACATGATCAGATTTGCATTTTAGAAAGAATCCTGTAGCTGCAAGGACTGAAAGTTTGAAAGGAGACAAGTCTTAAAGATAGGGAGACGACTGCATTAATCCATATAATAGTATTGGCAGAGTCTGAACCAAGGGAATGGCAGTAGGAGAGAAAGGAGACAGGTGTGAGCTGTAAAGGAGGCTGACTTGACAAGGACCGATGACCAACTGAATACTGGAAGAAAGAGAAATCAAGGTGATCCCTGGTTCAGGGTTTGGGAGACTGGGTGGGTGATGATGCTGATCACTGAGAAGCCCAAGCGCAGATTTAGAAAGATGACTTCCCTTTGGAGATGTTGGGTTTCTAGCATCTGTGGAAGGCCTGAAGGACAATTTCCAGCACGCCAACGGCCCTGTTTATTATCCCCAGTCCCCTCTCACATCACCTGAAGGACTTCCCCTGCCCACCTCGAGCCTGGAAGGAAAGCACCACCAGATTGCTGGTATCTCTGCCCTGTGGGCAAGGAGCAAATTCTTCTCATTTCTGCATCCCAGCTCAGGATTTGCACACAGCAGCTCACTGTGTATTTGTTGAATTGCATCAAATTTACAGAAATATTCCCCTTGGGGAATGAAAAAGGTACTAATGGAGATGGAAGACCAGAAAAACAGCTATGAGCAGAAAGCCAAGGAGTCACTGCAGAAAGTACTGGAGGAGAAAATGAGCGCAGAGCAGCAACTGCAGAGCACACAGGTGCGGAACGCAGCCTAGCACTTGCCACCGGGGACCCAGGGCAGCTCTGCAAGCCAGCTGCACAACTCCAGGGGACCCCAAGGAACCACCTTCTTCTCCCTTGATCTCCCTCAGCGGTCCCTGGCCCAGGCTGAGCAGAAGTGTGAAGAGTGGAGGAGCCAGTACGAGGCACTGAAGGAGGACTGGAGGATGCTGGGGGCCCAGCACACAGAGCTAGAGAGCCAGCTCCATGTGCTTCAGTCCAAACTCCAGGTACTGGCCCTGGGGGGGGGGGGGGAGTGGGCGTGGGGGTGGGGGTGGGAGGTGGGGAGAAGAGGCAGGGTTTAGGGAAAGGAGGGTTGGTGATGCAGGGATGAGAAAAGCTAGCTGCTCCTGGGTTGGGGGCCCCAAAGGCAGCTGAGAGCATCTGGCTTTCAGTTCCTCACTCACGGCCCACTTTGTACCAGGCTCAGTTTTGGCTCTGAAATCTAATTTTGAGTTTGGCAAGGACAGCAGCACTGCCCATGCAAATGAACTAACTGTTCATTGGAATGACACAATCCAAATGCAAAGGGCTGGACTATTCATTCATCAGCCTACTGTCATATTCCAGCCCTCATTCTGCACCCCATCCCAGTACAGCATCAACTTCAGAATGCCCACTACTGGCACCGAACAAAGGTCATTCATTTACTTATAGTTTTGAGTCAGCCACATCCTTGGCATTCTCAAGGATTCCATCATTACTGATCTGCATTACCTTGGAGAAGTCAACTAACCTCCTAAGCCTCAGTTTCCTCATCTCTAAAATGAGGATAATAATAGTAGCTATATCATAGGATTGCTATGAGGGTTAAGTGATGTGGTCCATGCAGAACACTGAGCACAATGCTTGGTACATACAAGCCCTCAATAAATGTTAACTGCTCTTTTCATAATTTTTTCTTACTTGGTTTGGAATTTTGAGGACTCATCTCAAGTTTATCTTTCTAATTTCACTGAAGCAGGGATCTGAATACAGTTCATTTGATGAGTGTGTCTTATCAAAGGAGTGAGCCTAGCTGGCCAGTGTACTGCATCCATATCTCAGTCACCTACACAGCAACTCTTATAAAGGTTTTTTTCTTTTTAACCTTCCTTGTGATAATGACACTACCAAAAAAAAATTGATAGTGCTGGAATGAAAACTAAAGCAAGGGAAGACCTAGAAAAGTGACAATTTGGTGTTCCTTCATTTGGGCACTAACCCAAATGAGTCCCTTGTGAGTATCAAAAATATAATGCAAATATATATATATTTATATTATATATATATTTATATTATATATATATTTATATTATATATATAGATAATGCATTGTCAATAATAAGAGGGATAGAGCAAAGGAAAAAAATTTCATTCCCCCATTTTTCTACTTCCCTAGTATGTACTCCTATCTCTAAAATTCTACAATCTTTTACACTTTTCCTCTTCTATGGGATCTGCCCCCACCCTTCCTCCGAGCACTGCCCTGCCTCAGTGCCCGCCCCTCTTCCTCGGTGCAGGGAGCAGACAGTAGAGACTTTCAGATGAACCAGGCTCTGCGACTTCTGGAGAATGAGCACCAGGAACTGCAGGCCAAGATCGAATGCCTACAGGGCGACAGAGACCTGTGCAGCTTGGATACCGAGCACCTACAAGGTACCCTTCTCCCTGGGGGCTCTGGCTGAGTGAGCCCAGAGGAAGTAGGAGGGGAGAAAGGCTTCCTTTAGACTTTCACTTGTTTCTCCAGTTGGCTTTAAGGTTTCATTTTACCTTAGGGAAGGGCAGGGTTGCTTTAATCATCCAAGACTGAAAATTCATTTTGAGGCACTAGAGAATCTTGCAGGATCAGCAATCTTTTCCAGCCCATCCCTCTGAGCCAGATCACAGTTGCTCCCGTATCAGTCCCATGTGTCAAGGCTGCATTCCTAACGTGCAAGGGAAAGGTCAGTTGAAAGGTTTCCACCACAGCCTCTGCAGTCAGCTGAGAGAGGACCAAACTGCCTGCAAATACAACACTTAATTTAACTCCACTTGTTACTGCAGATGACATCCAGGTGCTCTGGTTCTGGGTTACCTCTCCAGACCTGGGACAAGTAGAAGAATGAAGCAGCTTCCTCTTGACACATCAGAGGCCATGGACAAGGCAGTGCCTATTACAAATTACCATCCTCAGGTGTAGAGTTCATTAACCTTGGGTCCTTTTACTTTGTTTTGCATTATTTCATTTTTAGATCAACTAAAGAGGTCGGAAGAGGAGAAACTCGCCCTGGTGGCCAAAGTACAGCAATTGCAGAGTAAGTTCCCTTTCCAGATTCTAAGAGTAGCACAGGTGGCTTTTTGGTGTTCCTGGAGCGCCTGCCCCATGCAAGGCATCCAGAGGTGAGATTGGGGGCCCAGTCTCCAGCATCTCCTCTACCTTTGTACATTCTCAGACCCTCTGCTTATGAAGTGAGGTCATTTATATAGCTCTTTACCAGTCGTATGTTAGCCTGTCCTTTTTTCTGTCTTTTCTACTTTTCTCCTCCCATGCCAATGACAGCCACTTGCATTTCCCCCAGATCTACAGATTTCTTTAAAGATTTTATTTATTGACTTTAAAGAGAAGGGAGAGAGAGAGAGAGAGAGAGAGAGAGAGAGAGAAGGGGGGAAGGAACAGGAAGCATCAACTTGTAGTAATGGGGGGGGGCAGGAAGCATCAACTTGTAGTAGTTGCTTCTCATATGTGCCTTGACCAGGTAAGCTTGGGGTTTCGAACCAGTGACCTCAGCGTTCCATGTTGACACTGTATCTACTGCACCACCACAGGTCAGGCCAGAACTACAGATTTTTAAAGTGTTGAGTTTCCTATGGTAGCTCTTATTTTGTATATTCTTATTACATACATGAATATATCAGATAGACCTTTGTCACTAGGAATGGTTCAGAAAATAAGCTCATACTACATATGCCCCAGTCCTCTTCAAAACTACATACGTAGACAATTTCTGAGAAGCTGGAGAACCTGATTGAATTAATGGCTCAGTTGGTTGCCCACCACCTTAACCTCTGACACCCGATGCAGAAGTTTCATGCACACAACAATGAATATTAAGAGAACAAGGCAATCACAGGGGAAAGGGGAAAAAATACCAGCAGAAGCTGTGCCCCTGCAGAGCAAGTGCTGAGTGGGCAAGAGATCACTTGAGCCCTGGCCCGACAGCTCAGTTGTTTAAAGCATCATCCCACAATGCAAAGGTTGCAGGTTCGATCCCTGGTCAGGACACATACAGAAACAGATCAATGTTTCTCTCTCCCTTTCTTTCTCTCTAAAATCAATAAAAAAAGAGAAGTCACTTAAAAATCATACCTTTATTTATTGAATACATATTTAATGAGGCCGTACCAAGCCAGGCACTGTAGCTTTACACACTGAGGCTACAGTAATGAACACAACTGACACAGTTCCTTCCCTCATAATGCTTACATTCTATGTAAGTTCCATAGTAAAGTATGGAATTTCTACAAACAAATAAGTACATGCCAGGCAGTGATAACTGCTATGGAGAAAAATCAAGCTGGGTAAAGGAAAACATTGCTATTTTACGCAGGGTCATCTGGGAAAGCCTTTCTCCTAAGGTAGTATTTAAGCAGAGTCTTAAAGGAAACATGGTAGGACTAGATATAAGGATGGTATAATCATAACACAGTATCACAGACTGGCTGACTTAAAGAACAGGAGTTTATTTTCTCACAGTTCTAGAGGCTACAAGTCCAAGATCAAGGTGTCAGCAAGGTTGGCTCCTTGTGAGGGTTCTGAGGGAAGGATCTGTCCTGGCTACTTTCCTTTGGCTTGTCGATGGCCATCTTCTCCATGTGGCTCTTCACAAGTCTTCCATCTAGGCATGTCTGTGTCCAAAAGTCCCCTTCTTATAAGGATACCAGTTATATTAGATTAGGGTGACCCCAATGTCCTATTTTAACTTGATTACCTCTGTAAAATACCTAACTTCAGCCCTGGCCGGTTGGCTCAGCGGTAGAGCGTCGGCCTAGCGTGCGGAGGACCCGGGTTCGATTCCCGGCCAGGGCACACAGGAGAAGCGCCCATTTGCTTCTCCACCCCTCCGCCATGCCTTCCTCTCTGTCTCTCTCTTCCCCTTCCGCAGCCAAGGCTCCATTGGAGCAAAGACGGCCCGGGCGCTGGGGATGGCTCCTTGGCCTCTGCCCCAGGCACTGGAATGGCTCTGGTCGCAACATGGCGACACCCAGGATGGGCAGAGCGTCGCCCCATGGTGGGTGTGCCGGGTGGATCCCGGTCGGGCGCATGCGGGAGTCTGTCTGACTGTCTCTCCCTGTTTCCAGCTTCAGAAAAATGCAAAAAAAAAAAAAATACCTAACTTCAAATAGGTCATATTCTGAGGTACTGGAGTTGAGACTTTAACATATGAATTTGAGGGGAACACAGTTCAACCAATAATAGATGGGAATATCTTTAATAATTAAGGTTCTGAGCAAAATTCTCAAAAGACACACTCTTTACAGCAAATATGCTAGCACAGACAATCGTCTCATGTTTTCCAACAGGTCTGCTTCAGAATCAATCCTTACAGCTTCAAGAACAGGAGAAACTCTTAACAAAGAAAGGTCAGCAAATTTACTTCCACAAATTTTAAGACATTGCTCTTTCCTCGCTAGCCTAAAGGCAGGGAGATGGGCTGAATGACCTCTGGAGGCCCATCTGGTTCTGGGAGTCTGTTAGGTCAGAGAGCTGGGGGAGCTTTTTTAGGACTGATCACTGGCTCTGAGAACACTCTTACTAGTTAGCCTCCTATTCTGAGAGGTATGTAAACTGTGTAAAAAGATTTCTACTCCCCCTGAGGACATACATGTGTGTTGAACATTTCAATAAATTGGTTTTGAAATCAGGATTTCATGTCAATTTTTATATCCAACTTCCCAAGTTTAAACCATTGTTGTATGCAAGTTACCTCTCAACCCTCAGGAGCCTGCTGCCTTAGCTTCCTGTGAAGAATTCATCATGTGTACAGAGGGGCAAAGCTCCTCACTTACCCACTACACATGGCCTTTTGTTCTCTCGTCACCATCACTGGGTAAAATATAAGGCAAAACTTATTATGCCCACAGAGCAAAATGAAGGTCTTTAGTCACACAAATTAAAGACACAGCTAAGACAACAATCTGGAATTTCTGACTCCTAGTTCTGCTTGCTCTTCACAAGACTAAGATTGCCAGGTGGCTGAAAATCCATATTTAACCACGTGAAGATGAATTCTAGGACATGACTACCTTCTCGTGACTGAAATGAGGACAGAGGGAAAAGGGGTTTTATATCGTAGCATCCAGCAAACCTATCAGACTAATTAGAAAGGATGTGACCCTAACCAAAGAAAGTAAATTAACAGGTATCTAAAGGTAGCTGGCATTAGACAGGACTAGATATAAAAAAAAGTAAGATGCCAACCTCGCCCCGAATGGGGTTCAAATGCCAGCTCCCTTTCCAGGCTGAGCACAGTCCCACTGGGCGTTCTTTCAAGTCAGAGAATTCCATTCCAGAGTCTAACCAAAGACAGGCCCTCCTTTTTTCCCTTCCCTCCCTTCCCCTCACTCCCAGGGGTTCTCTCAGTGACAGGGCCCTTCCTCAGAGGTGTGGGCCTCACTGTCACTGAGAATCTGGCTGCTTTTTTAGATCAGGCTTTGTCTGTCTGGAGTTCAAAGCCCTCCCATAACGAAGTGGAGCCTGAGGGTACAGGGAAGGAGAAAGACTGGGATTTCAGAGACCAGCTGCAAAAGAAGACTTTGCAGCTCCAGGCCAAGGAAAAGGAGGTGAGACGGTGACCTTAGATAGTGAGGGGCTCAATCCACATTGGTAGGGAAACTGCCACAAGGCAGCCGAGGCAGGAGGCAGCCGTGGAGCAGGGATTTCAACATCTGCATTGCAACTGGATGCCTACAGGAATTCATTTGCCTGTAAAAAATGTGTCTGCTTTAGGGTTATCTTGTCCATCTTTTTCCTTCCCTATTTAAACAAATCCTTACTCATTGTATTAGTTACCTTTCGGAAAGTACCTAAACTCAAACACACTTAATAAACATTAACTCCTCAAGCTTTGCCCTACATTGAGTATGTTAAAACTTCATAGTCTTTCAAGTAACAAAACTATCTGCAAATTCACAAACACATTCATTCCCTCAGCTGCTGGCAGAGACTTGTACTATGATTACTTCCAAGTCTTCTGAGTTCTAAGAACTTCATTTTTTGGTGTCTCCATTTACAAAGCAGTTGCACACTGTCACATGAAAGCATTTACATAATATGTAATATGCATTATAATTAATCATGTAAATTAACACATTCTGGACAAACTAGGTGAGACAGTTGAAAGGCAAACTGAAATCTCTGAGAAAGGCTGGGAGGGGAGGAAGGTGGTACAAATTCCAAGTGAATGAAAGGGTAACTTACAGGGGGCCCTCTCCCCTACCTGGTGATGACCGGCGGTATTCTCCCCCTCAGTGCAGAGAACTTCATTCAGAGTTAGACAACCTCAGTGATGAGTATCTCTCCTGCCTGCGGAAGCTGCAGCACTGTCGAGAAGAGCTGAACCAGAGCCAGCAGCTGCCTCCCAGAGTAAGAGTGGCGATCCTCCCATAGAGCCCTAGATGATGGTGGGACTATTTCCCCTTGTAGCCAAATCTTGCAGATAAAATTGATCATCAGCCCAAGCCAACATCTGAGCAGCCTGTCCCATTCGGCTTGGTTTATAACGACAGTTCAGCCCCCATGGAAAGAAACACTGGCTTATGCACCCAAGATTAATTTTCATCAAACTCCTTTTTTTCTTTTTCTTTTTTTACAAGCTGTTTTTTATTTATTTATTTATTTATTTATTTTACAGAGACAGAGTGAGAATCAGAGAGAGGGATAGATAGGGACAGACAGACAGGAACAGAGAGAGATGAGAAGCCTCAATCATCAGTTTTTTGTTGTGCCACTTTAGTTGTTCATTGATTGCTTTCTCATATGTACCTTGACCGTGGGGCTATAGCAGACCGAGTAACCCATTGCTCAGCCAGCGACCTTGGGTCCAAGCTGGTGAGCTTTGCTCAAACCAGATGAGCCTGTGCTCAAGCTGGCGACCTCAGGGTCTCAAACCTGGGTCCTCTGCATTGCAGTCCGACACTCTATCCAATGTGCCACCGCCTGGTCAGGCTTCATGGAACTCTTAAGCCCAAAGGAGAATGATTTCTTATTACCTAGAGTATGGAATGGTGTTGTTTAACCTGTTGAGTATAGTAGTGGCAAGAACAGAATGAGAAGAGGAAAAGTACCAAGGAATATAAACAAGAGAATAATATAATGTTGCTGTGTGATTTGCCACTTTTGGTTGGTTGTATCAGTATTTAAGTATCTGGCCCCCGCTGGCTGTAGTTCCCTGGACCAATGATCCTGGCTTATGGGCCAGTGACCACCAGTAAAATGGTTTTATCCTAAGGGAAGTAACAAAGCGATAAAGTGATGTAAAAGCCTTCCCTCCTCCACCAACCCAAGATTTTCCAAGGGCTAGAATGGGAGGAAAAAAAATAGTTTTGCCTACATCTTCTCCAATCAACCCATGGCTTCTTTCTATTTTTCTCCCTCCCTCCTCAGAGGTGGTATGGCCGATGGCTATCAGTGCTGATAGTGATGACTGCTATAGCACTGGCCGTGTTCCTGGCCAACAAAGACAGCCTAATGATCTGAAAAATTTGTGACAGCTGACTTGGGTGAAAATCAGAAGCATGAAACAAGAAAAAACTGAGGTTTGGTTAAAGTGTGGGTTTTTCTAAATCACCTGAGATTTCTGACTTTATTATTTTTTTAACCTACTGTAAAATAAACAAACTACATGACAGTCTCTATTCCCCAGAATTCTGTTTATTTCTGAATGACTTATCACAACACAAATATAAGACACTTGAACATCCCGGTCCACTTTCCTTAGTCCAATTCAATTGGAGGTACATAAACGTTCAGTAAAGCCCAGTCTTGCTACTTTCTGGTGGACGCTGCCCAAGTATTTGCAACGCTACCATACCATACCACATATAGTATACAAGGGTACACCACTTGTCCTCCACCTCCTTTCTTCTTCTCTACAATCTCTTCCTCCTATCTTCTACACAGTGAAAAAGGAATAGACATTTAGCTAAGTCAAGAGGACTCCCTGGTATAGAAATGGCAAACATGTACCAGTGTTGCCCCCACCACCATCTGTTCCCGAGTCCATCACAGATGTGGTCAGTTGACTACAGCATTCTTCCCTACTGTTCTCAAGATGCTCGGAATTGGCACTTGAGATGATTCCCATTTGTGACCCCAGACTTAGAGCTGAATATTTACTGAGTACTTTCTACATGGAAGAGAGTTAGAGGGCCACAACTGGCAGTGTGACTATCTCAGAGGAGATATTCAGGTCAGCAAAGTCATCCTGAGTCCTACATCGAGCTCTAAGGTCCTTCTCCCAAGTGTTTAGGATGTCCCTCAAGGCTGGCAACAAGCTCTCTGGGACACTAAAGGAATAGAGCAATACTGGAGGTTGACTAAGTAGCCATGAGATCTGGGCAGTGAACACCCGTAGTGGGGTCAGGGCTAAGCAGTTGTCATCTCCCTGGTTCAGGTGAAAGGTATAAGGAACAGGATAGCCCAGGAGGATCCCAAACACAGTACAGAGATTCCAGTCTGAGGAATGGAGCCTGCTGCAGGACACTGCCAGGGGTGGGTCCCTCTGCAACCCCTGCAAATGAGTAATGATCTCACCTATGAGGGACTTCAAGTCCTGAAGCTGGTCCAGGGAGCAGATAGAAGGGTGAGGTTGGGAGCTGGAAACATCCACAAAGACTATAGTACCAAGCAGCACCTGCTCCAGGTACTGACACACATGCTCAGGTCTGACAATCAGGCTGTTACCATCAATCTCAAGGATGTGAAGACCCTCGGTCAGGAAGCCCAGGCCCAGCAGCTCCTGCAGATAGCTCTGGAGCTCTGATGCCCCTGCACTGTTGCAATCATACAGCAGAGTTGGCTTCAGTCCCCGGGCCACAGCCAGTACCTCTCCGGCTAGGTGGAGGCACACAGCTCGGGGTGGACCCCGTCTCTTTCCCATGCCCAGGGTCTGCTGAGCAGCTGCCACCAGCAACTGAGGACTCGGTGTTGACATGAGATCTGTAAGCAACATCAAGCATGGCCTTCTTAACTAGCCACAGTTCCCTCCCCTGGGACACATCGCTGAACTCCACACACTTGAAGAGCCTAAAAACAAAGCAGGACCAAGGAATTATTAACACCAGGAAGTGGCATACCAGAAAACCTGCCAACAGTCCTCCCCTAAGTCTTATAGCGTCTTCCAAAGGTCATTTTGTCCCTCCCTCTGCTTTGGAATGCTAACCCAGGCCAGATGGGGTCCGCAATGCTGCCTGGTTTCTATGGTTGACTTAGTTAATCTCCCTCAGTACCAAATAACGCCCATAACTTCCTGGCCTTACAGCTAGATTTACAGTCTCTCCAGCTTCTACTCGAATTTGTATCTTTTGTAAATTACGTTCTGTGATTCAAACAGTAAAGTGTTTGGGGCAGAGAAGAGGAAAGACAATCTCCGACAAAACGCAGTGCTAGGTTCCAGATGCATGCTCTCCACTGCCCATTTCCCCTTCTCTTCCCGCCAGAATAGTTCTGAGAACAGAAATTTGATTAAACTAATATACACCAGAATGTGAGCTGACAACCATCTCACCCTGCGACATAAAAGTAAACAAGTGAGAGGTATTAAAATTGTAGGAGGGTTGCATTTTAACTTCTGTTGGGCCCGCCCTCACCTTCTGGCCAACATCCACGGACCCTGAGCCGATGGGCTCGCTTCAACCCCCACTCCGTTTCCTGAGCAAATTATCGTGATGTATTAAACCAGGCAGACATCTCTCTCCCACACACCTACGTTCTTCCCCACTTCCGCTGCAGGTTCGCGGACTCAGGAACTTCTTTTTCCAGTCCCTACACAAGTGGCGACGGCTCACACTCCTCCGCCACACTGAAAGTTCCGGCCACTCGGCTTCCGGTCCGCGGAGCTGGTCGATAGCGCATGCCCACCGCGACTCCTCCCCCTCCTACCGCTTTCCATGACGTCATCCAGCCCGCTCGCGCGCCTTGCGTTAGAACCCCTGGCGGTGAAGCCGCCTAGCTGCGCGCTGTGTGTGTGGGCTCCGGCGGCCGGCGTTTCCGGACAGACCCAAGCGGGCCCGACCTTCTGCCGAGGAACCGGCGGGGGCGGAAGTGAGCCAAAGGGGGCGGGACCTGGCGAACTGACAGTCCGCTGCCACCCTTACTTGTCATCGGACAGCTGTCTCATCTGACCAGGAAGTCAGAAACAATACACACGGCTCAAAAACACTTTCATTTGTGTCTGGAGAAATGCGACTTCCCCTCCAAATGACATTTATCTCAAGACGAGCGACGTGTTTTGGAGAATTTCCACGCCTATGGGGAGTGCTACAAAGTTTTGGTTTGGTTTTCTTTTTTTCAACTTTGACCCACCTAAATTCTACATTTGAGTGGCTCAGCTCTGAGAGGGGGTGGAGAGGTGCTCTCCTGGCCCAGGCTGTCACCTCTAAGCAGGGTGTGGAGGGCAGGAGTCCTCACCGTGAACAGCTGTGTGCTAGGCGTGCTTCTAGGCGCTGCAGGTTTCAGCGCCCAAAACAGAAACACCCCACCCTCGTGGCGCTCAAGTTCTAGGAATTCCATTTTATGACTTCACATGAGAAAAGAGACACAGAAAGGCAGAGACTTTTCAATTAGGTCTTAAGAAGAAAAAGTGTCATTTCACTGAACACCTCTTTACCAGAGATATGAGCCATACAACCAAGGAAAAGAATATGAGAAAACTCGTTAGATTGGCCAAAGGAGGGACGCACAGGCCTGATGAGTTTTATAAGTTTATTTATGAATCTGCAAACAGGCATAGACCAATCGCATCAGCAGCAAGCTGCAGGCACGGGATGTCTGATATAAGGACTAACTGCAGGCATTTGCCGATGTATTGGTGCACCTGGACGTGTTCAGATTAGCATATCCTGGTTTCTGGCCTTGGTCACAGACTGGCTCCCATTCCCAACCCTCAGGCCCCTCCAGAAGGCCCTTCCCAGAACCTTCCCAGGGTGGGGGAGTTGCTTAAGAGGAGGGGGAGTTCAGGGGATGGAGATGCTTAATGAAGAAGCTTCCCCATGGGAGGTTGAGGGAGGGGAATTTGAGTTTAAAGAAGCCCTGGACCCAAACCTAACAACTCTTATCTGAGAATATGGCCCAAATTTATTGATAACATGGGCAGGGCAGAGGCTAAGGGAACTGCAGGTACCTACACTGGAGGTTTCACTCCTGTCCTGGTTCTACCTTGGTGGTGTCGTCAGATGGTGAAGAGAAAACTGGGTAAAGAGGGGGCCAACCTAGAAGGACCAGCTTGTAGGGGACTCCTAACACTGGTCCTTAGTTTAGAGGGAGTCAGAAGCAGAGACTAGATACTAATTTTAGAATGTTTTCCTTCCCCGTATTTATTTTACTGTGGTGGTTACCAATAAATCCCAAATTGAAAAACTTGCTTAGTTCATTCTTTTATTCTAACAATAAATATTTGAAAACATACTGTTATCAGACAATATGCTAAGGGTTGGCAGCAAAGTCCAAAACAAACAGTCCCTACCTTCAGTAAGTTTGTAGTCAAGCAAGACACAGATGCTGAGCAATTACAAAGGAATTGATTACTCTGAAAGAGAAAGTAGAGGGTGCTATGGGGACATTGATCAAAGTCCTGATTATATGCAAAGGGACCAACCAATGTTGGTAGGAGAGTGGACAGTGAAGAAAAAGAAGAGCTATTGATACCATCTAACTCCCCAGTCTTCAGCAAGGTGAAGGCAAGGAACTAGAAGGCACCATGGGAGTGAGATACTAGACTGAAACTCTAAATAAGAAGGGACACCGGGTTATTTACCCATCAGGACCAGAGAAGGAACACTAAGGGACATCAGTGGAGAGCCCTGCATGCAGTCTCCCAGCATTCTGAAAAGGATTAAAAGGGGGTGTGTGTGAAAATAAATAATTTTTTAATGGGGAGGGAGAAACTGGGCTCTAGCATTCCTCTTACGTGTGTATTTTTCATTACAGTTACATACTAGAAGTTTGATGCTTCTTGGAACTTCAGAACACTATTTTCAACACCCTTGGCCAACTCATGTAATCTGGGCCCCCATCCAGATAGACACACTGGCTGTCAGTATCTCACAGAATAAGGGAAAGGGGCCAGCCCAGATCCAACAGTTGCCCTCCCGATTTATCTACAGTGGGTTCTTTGTAATTTTGAGCTATACAGACAAAGACAGTGGCAGCCAAACATTAAGACCAAACCCCTCACTTTACCCACTCAACAAAATAACCAGCCTGACCAGGCAGTGGCGCAGTGGATAGGGAGTCGGACTGGGATGCGGAGGACCCAGGTTCGAGACCCTGAGGTCGCCACTTGAGTGCAGACTCATCTGCTTTGGGCAAAGCTCACCAGCTTGGACCCAGGGTCACTGGCTTGAACAAGAGGTCACTCGATCTGCTGTAGCTCCATAGTCAAGGCACATATGAGAAAGCAATCAATGAACAACTAAGGTGTCGGCAACGAAAAACTGATGATTGATGCTTCTCATCTCTCTCCCTTCCATCTGTCCCTATCCCTCTCTCTGACTCTTTGTCTCTGTAAAAAAAAATAAATAACCAAAATATACAAAGTTTCTATACTTTGCATGTTTCTTGGTCGCTCTCTAGAAGCCCAACTTCTGCTCACAGCTAAGCATCTCACCTTTATCCAGATTTCTCTTTGCCATATTTTAGTAAGCACAGATCCTACTAGGATCCTTAGAGACCCTAAAACCAGGGCTTAAGCATGCTAAATAAATCCCACTGCCACCCTGTGATTAAGGTGAGGCTATGGTTTTTTAAATACAGCTAGCCCAACTTTTCAGCTATCTCAAATCCTGAAGCAAATAAGAGATGGCTGGGTTTAAGGGTAGCAGACTAGACATGGGCTTTCTAAATATGACCCGACACCAATAACCATCAGTATTCAAGAGGATTGGGGCTGCCACCAGGGATTAGCATATTGTTTTCAATTTAGGTTAAAGTTCAAATCGTGTATGATTTTGTCCTTTAAAAAAAAAGTCAAAAGTGTCAAAGGCCAAGCAAAAGTTAATAGATAAGACCAGTTTGTAGCACCTATTAGATTCAAAGTTCTACACTTTTATTATTGACACCCAGTTACCACGTCTGGGGAGATGAGCAGGTCTGTGCTAGGAAACACTGCCCAGCGCTTAGATGAGCAGGTCTGTGCTAGGAAACACTGCCCAGCGCTTCTTCACCTTGCCCTTAACACACTCAACACTCCATTTCTTCCAAATGCAAATGACCCAAATGACAGGAAGACTGTAAAGTTCTCCAAACAGAAAGGAACTATCCCTTTTATACTAAGAGTTTTCCTAGATGCCCTGCTCATCCCCAGGTGTTCCTGAGGAAAAAGAAAAAGGGAGCTCCATCCTCTCTGAAGGCTGCCACCGACTCATCCACTCTTATCTCCCCTCCCGCCCCACGCACACACAGACACACAGTGAGATCTGAATGGTGGCAAGGTAAACACCAGACAACCAATTCTTCCACAGGATCTCTGGGCCTTCTATGTCAACAGCTTCCCTTTAGAAGCTCAATTTATGAGCGTTTACTCCACAGGTCGGGTGACTTTCAGACTTTGGCACCTATTTCTATTTAGATACCAAGTTTGGTTCCTAAGCAACGAGCTGGCTCCCCTCCCTCTCACTTCCCCCATCAGGGAGCCGGCTTACTATACTAGCAGAACAGGTCAAACAGAGATCAATCCTGGACAAATCAGTGCTTGAGGGAACTTTAATGCAAGCAAGAAAAAAAAAAAGTGGGACAAACACAATGCAGAAGGGTTCTGTTCCAGGCAGTTCTGTCTTGTACAAGGAGAATGAAGTCATCGAGTTAGAGTTTTAAAGCTGGCATTATTTCAGGCATCATTCCAACCCCTTCACTTTATAGCGATGAATCTGAAGCCCGGAGGTTAAATGACTTGGTTCAAGGTCGCACATTGCAAGCAAAGCTGTAGTTAGAACCCTGGTGTCCAAACTCCCAGTCCAAATCTACTACCTACTACATTATACTATCATTGGGATGTTTACAAAAAGAAAGGGAAAGTATGAAGGGGTGATTTTACCATAAATTAAATCAACTTTAAGAGCCATATTTGGAGAGTCAAACTACTATGTTGTTATAAAGAAAAGAAGTTTAAAAAGCTAGTTAAATCTGAATAATAAAAAATATCCATATGTACAATATTTTAAAAAAGAGAAGGAGGGTAGCATTCATGATTACTGAGCCGGCAAGGCAGGGGGCAGCTGCATGTTCGGGCTAGGCTGCATAGGCTGCCAGCTCTCCTGGGTTTGGAGGATGCGATACAGCTGCTTCAGCTGAGCAACAATGTTATCTTTGATGTCTGGAGTTGAAATCTGCAGGCGGACACTGCCACTGTCAAAGGATCGTGTGAAATCGCCAGAAAACATCTCGTAGATCATCCGAGCCACCACCGGAATAACCTGTTCAGGACACAGAACACACAGGTATCTGCTGAGGAAAAAGTATTTTTAAATAGCAGGAGGGACCCAAGATTGAAGGAAGGACCAGAGAGACCCTGGGGAAGACCCCATCTAGATAGGATATGCCTTCATCTCACTGAACCATCCTACCAGGGTTCACTCTAAAAGTGGGTTCAAAAAAGTTGATAAGAAGTCTAGATATAGCATCATATCACATACCTAAACAAATAACTGCTTATTTAGCAAGACTCTTACCCAAATTTCATCTATTGCCTATCTTGTTGCACAAATCCAGGGGCCAAACCCACACGGTCTTGTTTCTACTTCCTAGAATAAGGTTATGTTCTTAAAAGTAATTCAAAGGCCTGACCAGGCGGTGGCGCAGTGGATAGAGCATCAGACTAGGATGCAGAGGACCCAGGTTCAAGACCCTGAGGTCGCCAGCTTGGGTGCGGGCTCATCTGGTTTGAGCAAAGCTCACCAGCTTGAGCCCAAGGTCGCTGGGTCAAGCAAGGGGTTACTCGGTCTGCTGAAGGCCCGCGGTCAAGGCACATATGAGAAAGCAATCAGTAAACAACTAAGGTGTCGCAACGAAAAACTGATGATTGATGCTTCTCATCTCTCCGTTCCTGTCTGTCTGTCCCTATCTATCCCTCTCTCTGACTCTCTCTCTGTCTCTGTAAAAAAATAAAATAAAAATTCAAAGGTTTTTGTAAAAGAGCTGGAAAGACTCATATCCTGTTAGGTTTCAGCAAGACTCTACTGTCAGTAAGAGAATGAAAGATAAGGTTTCCACTAAATCCATCACCCACTTGGAGGAGCCTGTATTTCCCAGCATGGACCTACTGTACAATGTACAAAGCCTGAGTCTGCTACTCCATCTGATGGGATTAAAACCTACACAGGCTGATGAGTCCTTGCTCAGGGCTCTACGCTGGACGTAGGGCCTAAATCTTTGATAAAAAGCGAGAGTTGTTGACAATCTTTATCTCACCTGAACCAAGATGAGTTTCCTCTCCAGGGGTTTCCCATCTGGCCATTCTTCCCCAAAGCATAAGTAGATCTCAAATGGCGGCTGCTTCTCTATCTGTCCTTTCTGATGGGCAATGAGATCTGCGGAAGCGGAACAGCACGTTTGGTGTACTGAGTCATTCCATACCCACTGGGTAAATACCATCTTTTATGCTATCCTAATACGGCAGTCACTAGTCACAACATGTGGCTATTAAATGTAAGTAAAATTAACTAGTTACTTAGTCATATTAGTCACATGTGTATGCTCAACAGCTACATGTGTCCAGTGCCTCTACCAAATACAGAGCATATTCATCATTTTGGAGGACACTACTGAGTCAGACTTGGGGTTCAGACCACATTATAAAATTCACAACTCAGTGCTCTTTCTAAATCTGTCTGTTTGAATTCACCACTCAGATATTTTTCAAAGGAAGAGAGTCTATGTTTTGTTGATTATGATGAATGGGGCCACCTTCCAAAGTTAAGGATAAGCTGGTAGCTTTGGGAGGGGGGGGGTAATGACAAGGTTGTTTCCCTCTTCTGCCACTAAAGGTGCCAAAATCAACCTAAAAATAGCTTCTAAGTACATTCATAGCATTGGAGTGGAACGCCCTTCTCTGTTGCCCAGGTCACTTTCATTTTTCAGAACCAAGGCTCACCTTGACCTTGACATCTTCCAGAAAAAAAATTTTTGCAGAGCCAGGAAGGGTGGGGGACATATTTCTATGGACCAGTTCCCACCATCAACTTTCTGTAAAAAGACTCACCACTAAGGAATGTTTCCAAACAAAATAGTTTGACCTTCTTTTGTCTCTCAATCAGGTTGGGAGCAACAAGCGATGGGGCACATGGCCCAGACCAGTACACCTTGCACTGGCACAGCCTGATGGCATAAATGGCGTGACCGCTGACCTCCAGGATCAGTCCTCTGTCCATGACATCCAGCAGCTTGCTGGTGAACAGCTTCTGCTTCTCATTGGTGATATGCTCCGGACCTGGGAACTTGACCTGCTCCAGGCTGACGGGACCGAAGAGCTCTTCCTGGTCAGGCATGGGACCCAGGTCCCCGTAGAAGAGCCGGCAGCCCTGGGGGTTGCTCACGGTCAAGGTCTGCCCATACTCCTTCCCCCGGTACTGGAACTTGATGTCCAGGTCAGTCACTGAAAGGTAAGAGAAGACAGTTGAGAGCCCTGCTCTGCTGCTTTGCCTATTTATCCCTAAGACTCATACAAGTCCATCAAGATTGAGCCACCTTCCAACGAGCATCAGGAAGGCCACAGCCATAGATATCCTTCCTGCAATAAAGGGAGACACCAACATAACCCAGGAATAGTCACTCAAAAGACTGTCCTGAAGCAAACAGTTCAAGGTCCATCTCTACTATCTCTGTTCAATCACCACACCCTAAAGGCTAGAATTTCTCCAAGCAAAGTTCTGGGTCTTGGTCTCCCCATTTCATACTGAGTCTTTGTATCAATAGGCACTAGAAGGAGCTAAAAACTAAGGTATCTAGTTTGTGTCATTTTATTTTATTTTTTGTCTCATTGTTTGATGAAACCAGAGACACAAGACAAAATACAAAGTCATTTTTCTGTTTTAACAAATATGTCATTAAAAGGAAACAAATAACAGCAAACAAAATTTTCATGCAGCAAGTCTCCCTCTGGTCTTATGAAAAATATTAGCCTATAGGACAAAATTCTAGCATTCATATTCCCCCAACACACACACACACACCATGTGTAAATTGAAAGGGAGATGGAACATTGACAATAATTCTTCATTGAAATAAATTTGTGCCCCATCCAGAAAGAGATTTTTCTCTGGGCCCTAAAGCCCCTCAAAACCCAAAAACTCCTTGACCAAATCCATGGCCATTAGTTTCCTAGCTCACAAATGGCCTTATCCCCAAATCCCTTGGCCAAACTGATAAGCTCAGGCCCCCCAGCCACCTAAGAGGAGCTCTAACCAACCAGAGCATCCCCATGGGCAATTAGGAATAGGCTAATGTTTCTTTACTTCTTCCTGTGGGAAAGGAAGCCATTCTATACAGAGCAAAGAAATGGAGGCAGAAGGCAGGCCAAGAAGGGACTATACTATAATAGAAGCTGAAAAGCCATCAAGAAAGAGCTGGACTCGCTTACTTGGAAGAGAGCTGATCCACAGCTCTGGAGAGCTATAGAAGGGCTGTATAGGTGCCTGGGGTACTTCCATCTCCAGAGGTTCACTTTTGGGCCACACTGCTTCAGGGCTGCAGTTGCCCACACTGCAGTTGCCCACACTACAGTTGCCCACACTGGCTGGCGGCATGGGAGAACCTAGAACAGAAGGATGTGGGTGAGCGGACAGAGGCACCTCACATGCACATCATTTGGTCTGAGGCTCTAAAACCTAAAAAAGTCAACAGACAAGAATCAAACACTGGACCCTGACTCAATGTGCCAGCCCATCACTGATTCCCACAACTAACACAATGAGAAATACGGTTCCCCTGCTTCTGGGGAACCTAATCATACTAATTCTCCTGTAAACTCTTAGTTATAAAAACCTGAGTTTGCTGAAGATTAGCTGAGGAGTGAGTTTTCTCTGGGGTTAAATTAGGATGGGCATGTATGAGAGGTTTCCTGTTGCAAAATTTGAATCCTGTGATTAAATCTGGTTGTCTTTCATAAAAATGAATTCAACTGCCTGACCAGGCGGTGGCGCAGTGGATAGAGCATCGGACTGGGATGCGGAAGGACCCAGGTTCGAGACCCCGGGGTTGTCAGCTTGAGCGCGGGCTTATCTGGCTTGAGCAAAAAGCTCACTAGCATGGACCCAAGGTCACTGGCTCGAGCAGGGGGTTGCTAAGTCTGCTGAAGGCCTGCAGTCATGGCACATATGAGAAAGCAATCAATGAACAACTACGGTGTCGCAACAAAAAACTGATGAGTGATGCTTCTCCATCTCTCTCCGTTCCTGTCTGTCTGTCCCTATCTATCCCTCTATCTGACTCTCTCTCTGTCCCTGTAAAAAAATTTAAAAATAAACAAATAAAAAAAATGAATTCAACTAAATTAGTTGATTAGCTTTGAGTAAGTGTTAGTTTTTTTTAATGTCATTAAAAACAAATACTTTTACATGCATAAAACATCTGGAAGGACACTCAAGGACCTGGAAAGATCTGTCTCCTCCATGGAGGGACCTGGGAAGTTCAGAGACAGGATGAAAGGAAACCTTCCCACTGATTACCTTTTTGTACCATTCTGAATTTTAAATCGTGTAAGAGTATTATTTATTCAAAAGTATCCAATTAGAACATCTTATGGAGGCAGCAGTGGTAGCAGCTACTCTTGGAGTTCCCCTCTGCCACTCAAGGACAAGAAGATGAAAGAAGCTGGAAAGCAGGCCAAGAAAGACAAAGACCCAGTGAACAAATCCGAGGGCAAGGCCCACGAGAAGAAGTGGTCCAAAGGCAAAGTTCGGGCCAAGCTCAATAACCTAGTCTTGTTTGACAAAGCAACACATGACAAACTTTGTAAAGTTCCCAACTCTAAGATTATAACCACAGCTGCTATAACCATCCCGATACACCAAGGTTGTCGTTCAATTCCCAGTCAGAGCACATACAAGAATCAACCAGTGAACGCAAAAATAAGTGGAGCAACAAATCAATGGAGTTTTCTCTCTCTCTCCCTCCTGTCCTCTCTCAGTCCAAAATCAATTTAAAATTATTTTAAGTATCCAATTAAATCTATTTTTAAAATAGGATAAAAAAACAACAACAACACCCCATCCTATGTTCCTGTTTTTGGCAAAGTTGACCACTTCAAAGTCTACAGATTTCTCCTCCTAGCCTCATCTGTTAGGCATCTATTCGTCAACAATTCTTTTTCCTCTGCTCAACAGCTCTAAAGTCACAGAGGTTAATGCTTCTTTGATGCTTTGTATACAAGTCTGATTAAACCTATGTACCCATTTTACTTTTTGTTTTTTAATATATTTCCCACACATCTTCCCAGAAAGGCTCCAAGGCGGCCCACAAGCGTCTCACTGAGCCATGGCAGCCAGGAGACACTGGGAAGGCAGTGAAGAGCTGCTCAGCCGAATCATGTCAGGAGCATTCCAGTGCAAAGTTCAAGGGAAGATGCAGAAGAGCAGTTCCCCTTGTGCTGAAGCGTCCTCACAATGTGCAACGGGAGAGTCAGTACCTGCTGTCACACGGTGACCTTCCAACCTCTCAACTCATTTTTTCTGGGATGCTGAATCCAAACAGTCCACCCAAGACAAGTCTCTTGCAGATAAATTCTATCAGAGCCTAGAACTGAGAGTCTAGAAACCACAAGGTTCTATCACACAGCCTTAGCACTTAAGGAAGTGACACAAAATTTATACCAAGAGAAAGAACAGAAGAGTTGGCCTACAATTCATGAAAATGACATCTGCAACTTGGCCTGAAGGAAAGCAGCCAAATTTATAAAAGTTTATGTATTTGTATGTGGGAATGGAAATGTATAAAAATTTTAACTGGGCCAGCAGAGCTCCCTTGCCCATGACCCCTACTTGCTAATAGACCAGCAGCCTGGACACAGGGCTTGGTCACTGCTGCCAGGGCAGTGGTGGCTGAGGGGTCAGCAGCAGCCAGGTCAGAGCCCTCCTCATCGCTCTGAACCGCCCATCAGCCCTACTCACCATTGATGTTAAGGAAGGGAAAGGTATCCTGGATGGGAACATGGTGCTGTGACTGATCCAGCTCATCTTCCTCATCTTCTTCATCAACATCATTATCCTTCTCATCCCAAGGAGCAGACCCAGTGGATCCTACCAAGAAACAGACACACAAGCAAGCAAGTGAACTCCTCAGGTTGCACTGGTATCCCTGCAGCTGACCCACTGCACAAGCTAGGGAGAGCTAGCACAGAGGGCCCTCAGGTTCTGTGTGCACCCGCAGTGCCCTGACCAAAAACAGTGGGAGCTGCGGGTACATTAATCCCGGTTCCAACTCTTCCCACAGAGCCCTGAAGTAAGCTCTCTTCCCCTCCTATATTCAGGCACTGCAAACCTTACTTCCTTCTCCAGCAATCTCTTAATTTGTACTCTAACCCTCTTCCTACACATCAGTATCTCTTTTAAGGATATAAGGACACCAACCTCTCTCCTTTGTAAGCTTAATGGCAGAGCCTCACTAGATTGGCTAGAAGACAAATCAAATTGATCTGGCTCTTAGTTCTTGCTAAGGATTGGGTAAATTGGAGGATCGGGTAGTATTCTCTTAGTAAAAGCATCCTATAATGAAATGATCACTCACCACAACATTTACAAAGAGAAGTTAAGAGCTTTTACATGTTATGTCAAGTGATTCTTACAATAACCTTTGAAGCAGGCAGAAAAGATGAGCACTCACATTTTACAGTTGGCTCACAATCAAGGTCAAATGCCTTGATTCAATGCCCACAAGTAGTGAAGAGCCAGGTTTAGAACTCAAACCTTCTAACTTTTAATTCCTCCTTCTTCTAACCTGCCTGGCCTCTCCTCTAAGTGTTGAGTACCAAGAAAAATTATTTCTTCAGTAGAAATCTATACTCCCTCTACTTTCTAATGCTTTACGCAATCAGGCTAGTATCTGTTCCCATGAGTGACCAAGAAGATTTTGCTGAGTTTACATCTTCTGGTATTGGGGTCCATCTTAGGGAAAGGCTTTCTTGCTTCATCAGCCTTAAATGTAATAAGCCAGGCAATTTTCAAGTCGACTATCTCTTTAAGAGTCTAGCCTAGAACTTGGCATACTGTCTACCTTCTCCCCAGCAGCTGGGGCCTCACCTGGGTTAATGATTGAGCCCTGGGGCTGGGGGATGTCACACACTTGATATATCTTCACTGGGTTCATGGGCACTTCCTTAGTGCCATCGTACATCAGGTTGAATTCCCTGCTCTTGTTGAGAGCACAGCGGAGTTGGGCCTTCCATTTCGCTGGGTCAGGGTCATCCACCCCTTCCTGGTACTTCCCTGTCTCCACAGCCCAGGCCTGAGGAATAGGAAACTGCAGTGAGTACCTGCTGATGCCCAGAAACTCTGCAAAGTGCGCTCACCCTCTCTCATACAGACAGAAAGACAGACACACACCCCTGTCCTACTGCCCCACCATCCCAACCCCAATTTACAGAGAATGCAGCAGGAAATGCCAGCTCAGGACCAGGCAAGGCAGGGCCTAAGGAAAGTAAGCCAAATGCAAACAGTCTTTTCAAAGGAGAAGCCATATCTCTAGTGTTAGTGCCGGCACCACCTGTCAAGACCACAGTGGCTATAATCAAGGGTTGAAAATAAAGAAACCTGACCAGGAGGTGGCACAGTAGATAGAGCATTAAACTGGAATGCAGAGGACCCTGGCTTGAAATCCCGAGGTTGCCAGTATACGCACGGGCTCACCAGCTTGAGTGTGGGGTCGCTAGCTTGAACATGAGATCATAGACATGACCCCATAGTCGCTGGCTTGAGCCCAAAGGTCACTGGCTTGAGTAAGGGGTCACTGGCTCTGCTGTAGCCCCCCAATCAAGGCACATATGAGAAAGTAATCAATAAATAACTAAGGAGACTAAGGAACTACAACAAAGAATTGATGCTTCTCATCTCTCTCCTTTCCAATCTGTCTGTCCTTATCTGTCCCTCTCTCTGTCTCTGTCACACACAAAAGACAGAAAAAAAAGAAAGAAAGAAAGAAAGGAAGAAGGAAGGAAGGAAGGAAGGAAGGAAGGAAGGAAGGAAGGAAGGAAGGAAGGAAGGAAGGAAGGAAAGAAAAGAAAAGAAAAGAAAAGAAAAGAAAAGAAAAGAAAAGAAAAGAAAAGAAAAGAAAAGAAAAGAAAAGAAAAGAAGAAAGAGAGAGAGAAGGAGGGAGGGAGGGAAGGAGGGAGGACGGTAGTGTCGGCACCACCTGTCAAGACCACAGTGGCTATAATCAAGGGAAGGAAGGAAGGAAGGAAGGAAGGAAGGAAGGAAGGAAGGAAGGAAGGAAGGAAGGAAGGAAGGAAGGAAGGAAGGAAGGAAGGAAGGAGAAAGGAAGAGAGAGAGAGAAAGAGAGAGAGAGAGAGAAAATGAAAGAAAGAAAAGAAAAAGAAAATGAAGAAAAGTCTGGGAAAATGTACACCAAAATATTAATGGTCACTTCAGATAGCAAGAGTTCCAATAATTTTATTTTGGCGGGGGAGCTAACGGACTTGTTTTTGATGTGAATTACTTATCTAATAAGGCAAAGGGCAAAGACATACAATATGTTTGGCCTTGCTGTTCCCTCCCCTTTCAGTCTTCAATCTGATGCGTAAATAACTTTAGAAAGCAAGTGCCTTTGCTTGATTTAACAGGAGGACAGGAAGCACACTGAGAATACAGCTTGCCTCAGCCAGAGGCTGAAGGTCTGAGGTCTTCATAGACCCACACCCCTGCCTTTCCCTATTTCCTCAAACTCCCGCTTTACTGGAAACATCCTGCTGGAAACACCAATGGGCTGGTAGCATGAGCTAAAACTACTTTGGCTCCTCCTCTCCGGTTCCTCCTGCCAGGTCTAACAGGCATTTACATTTCTGCTCACAGGATGTCCACATTCCTCATTGCTAATGTAGTCTCAAATCTCTATGCTTTCTCCAGGAGTATTCCGTATGTCCTAATGCAAAAAGGCAGGATATTGTTCGCAGGGTACTCAGGGTCAGGAAGCACATCCCAACTTATTCAAGCTAACAGGGCGTATGTGTCACTTGTCTAGTCCCAACTCCCCACCTCTGCTCCTGACCAAAGACTCCTTCTTCTAGCTGAAATGCAATTTTTCCGCCCCATCCTTTGAGATCTCTGACTGATCTCAGTCACTCTCTGCAGAGGCTCACAATCGTGAGGAAGTTTCTCCCAATAACTAATCTAAATCTTTCTCCTCCAATTCAGACTCACCTCTTACATCTTCTCCAGACCTGGGGGCTCCTCCCTTTGTTATAAAGTATTCAGTGAAGAGTTGTGTTGCCCCAGGTGGCTAAGCAGGCACCATTCCATCCCACCCCTATCAGGAATTTCAGCTTCACTCCCTGGCGTCTGAGAAGCACATCTCCAGTTGTGGCTTATGCTACCTGACCTCACCTGTGTCCCCGTTTATCTGATCCTCTGTGCCCACTCCCACTCCAGCCCCACCCAGCTGGCTTGGGCTATGCTGACTTTGGCTGGGGCCTGCACATTTCTGTGGCTCCCTAAATCCCTGCCCCTCCATGGAGAGCAGCCAGACTCACCCAGAACCACAGCCCCCATCTTCCTGCTCACAGCAGAGCCATTCCTCGGGGCCCACACAGGTGACATGGAGGACGGAGGACCCATGATGATGCAGCAGAGGGTAGCATCCACCATGTGGCCATATTGTGATTTATAAATAGCACTTATTCAAACCATCTTGAGTTATGCCTCTAAAGATTCTGGTCACTGTACAGGTCCCTATTTCTCTTCCTAAAATGGAAATAATTCCTGCATTTTTATGGTAATTTATGAGCCTCTTCCCATACAGTCTTTCATTCAATTTTCACAACAATCCCGTGAAGCAAGACTGGTTCATCTTCATTTTCCTGAAGGAGAAACTAAAGCCCTGATAGTAGCAGGATTTGAAACCAGGTCTTCCAATTCCTAGTCAGAAGAGGCAGTATGAGAATGAGGGAGCAGGTAGGCCTGGGTTCAAATCATGACCCCAACACTTGGCAGTGTGATTTGGGCAAGTTACTTAGCCCCTTGGAAACTCAGCTTCTGCATCTACAACAGGAGAGTAAACTCCCTTACAGAGCTGTCGAGAATTAAATGAGGTGTGGACCAGGCACCCACTTAATACTAGTGCTCCCCCACCCCTCAATCCTGTCAAAGGCCCATCTGAGCTTCGGATCTGTGAAAGCAACCTCACTCTTCTCCTGACTTCTGAGGCTCTCCCTCAGCACTCTGCAAACATACACAGACAGAAATAAGACAAGGCAGCTTCCCACAGCCACCGTGTCCTCAAGCCCTAAGCACACAGATCACTCTCAGTGAGGCTTCCAGGAACCAGCCTTTTCCCCAGACACTTCAGCAGCAAACCCAGGTTCAGACCAAGGCCACGACGGGAGGCCAGCTGGGCGGGGCAGGCCCCTCCCCCTCTCCAGTCAACTCAAATAGTTGATGCTGGTTTACAGATGTTTTCCTATCCCTTTTCTATTATTATTGAATTTTTAATTTAAATGCTCATTTCCGTTCTAAGCAATCTCAAGGCAATTTTCTCCCTGCCTCTTTGTCTCTATACCTGCCAGTCTAGAACTGAGGTGGGTGGGAACCATCTCCAGGATGGCCCTCCTTTGAGATGTGAGCCACCTTTCCTGATCCAATCCCAGCAAGAACCTGGGGAATCAATTGTGAGAGGCCCACAGGAGAGACTGGATTTCACTTCTGACTTGCAGCTTACAGTCAGGAAAAAAAGGATGAACTCACTTCTTGGGGTTTTGGGGGTGCAATAACAAAAGCAACTCATGACATGGAAGACTGACCAGCACAGAGAAGTTGGTCTGGAGATGAGATACAGGCTCCCAACTTACCAACCACATCACACCCCTTCCCACAACCAGCTTCCCACCTACTTCTGTCCAAGTCAAGGTCTTATTCACTTAAACTTTATAAAATGCCAGATGATTTAATATTGTTTTCAGCTAAGTAAAGTTACTCTCATATCAAAACTGGTTTCTTTTTGTTTTAATGTAGTTTTATTTATTTTTTTTAATTCTTAAATTATTTGTTGATTACAATTGACATACAATACATTAGTTTCAGTTGTACAACATGGGGATTAAACATTTATATAATTTGTGAAATGACCACTTTGACAAATCTAGTACCCATCTGACACCATACATAATTACGATATTAATTTTTAAGCAGAGGCATGAAGGGGGCAAAATATTTTCATATAAAAAGAAAAACTTTCAGAGGGCCCTCTACACGCATCCTACAGGCCATGTTAGAAGTCTACTGATGTTCAGTAGTTCTGCCCTGGTCTGGAGAGCCATTCCCAGGCTCAAATACCTTTCTTCATAGCAAGAGGTCTGACTGAACGAAGAAGAGTCAACACCTGACACTTGGGAGCTTTTGGAACAACTTGCAGGAGTTTGGTCAACTATACCTGGGACCCGTTGGAATGTGAATTGAGTACTTTTAACCAGTGGGAAGGAATAAACGACCTCAACCTTTCTAGACGTGCTCCAACAAGAAAAATTACTAAGCCTGATAAGTTTGGGCACCCCCATCATAAGCATTTGTTGCATCAACATTCTGTAGTTATTTTTCTTTTTTTCCCCCCTTCTTTTAAATTTTTGTTTGCATCAGCATTTTGGATTTAGTATACTCCTCATGCCAAAACAGAAAACAGAACCGAACATTAAAGCAAAAAGATCTGAGAGAACCGGAAAACATTTCAAGTCAAATGGTAAGGTTGTTTACCTTGAAAATGGTATTTTCCTCCTCTTGTTGGGGGCTATGCCGGGTGGCATGTTTCCAGGGAATCTGGAAGCGTTTGGAGTCCCTGTGTAGCCAGATGAGCCCAGGGTACAGGCCACTATCCACCTGGGCCACTAGCCAGGGCTTCAGCCGAACTCTGCGGGGGTGGAGGGCCATGATCTGGGTGGGGAAGGGGAAGAAATGGGGAGAGCAAGAGAATTAGGCCAGTCACTGGGAGCTTTTCCCAGCCACTGTTCCCTTATGATAGAGCTACAGTTTCATTAGATTACAGCAAAGAAACTAAATATGGGAATAAGCTGTGCCAGGTGGGGAAGAAAAGAAAAGAGGTTAAAAGGTTCTTTTGATTCTTATTCCAAAAGCCATTTATATGGACTTCACGCTCTAGCCAAATCAGACTTATCATGTAAGTAGATCACATTTCTTCTATTTAAATCCTGAAGCAGAAAAATGAAAAGATGATGTCATCCCTGCTGGAACATAGTCCTTCCTGAAGTACCCAGGGCTTTGGAAGAGGAGGAAAATTGCTCCTTTGAATCTCCTCTCAGGAGAGGAAAGAAAAATAGTTATGGAAACAATAAAGACATGAGCAGGAACCTGAAGCACACTCTCTTTTTAACAAGACCACTAGAGATGAGTAGAAATATTTTTTTTATTTTTTTTTTACAGGGACAGAGAGAGAGTCAGAGAGAGGGATAGATAGGGACAGACAGGAACAGAGAGAGATGAGAAGCATCAATCATTAGTTTTTCATTGCGGCACCTTAGTTGTTCATTGATTGCTTTCTCATATATGCCATGACTGCAGGCCTTCAGCAGACCAAGTAACCCCTTGCTCGAGCCAGCAACCTTGGGTCCAAGCTGGCGGGCTTTTTGCTCAAGCCAGATGAGCCTGTGCTCAAGCTGGCGACCTCGGGGTCTTGAACCTGGGTCCTTCCACATCCCAGTCCGGCGCTTTATCCACTGCGCCACCGACTGGTCAGGCAAGTAGAAATATTTAATAAGAAATGATACAATCATGGTATGAAAGAAGTAGGCTATATGCCTAACCAGGAGGTGGCGCAGTAGATAGTGTCAGGCTGGGACATGGAGGACCCAGGTTCGAAACCCCGAGGTCGCCAGCTTGAGCGTGGGCTCATCTGGTTTGAACAAGGCTCACCAGCCTGACCAGGCAGTGGCGCAGTGGATAGAGCATCGGACTGGGATGCAGAGGATTCAGATTCGAGACCCCAAGGTCGCTAGCTTGAGCGCGAGCTCATCTGGTTTGAGCAAAGCTCACCAGCTTGGACCCAAGGTCGCTGGCTCAAGCAAGGGGTTACTGGGTTTGCTGTAGCCCCACGGTCAAGGCACATATGAGAAAGCAATCAATGAACAACTAAGGTGTCGCAATGCACAACGAAAAACTAATGATTGATGCTTCTCATCTCTTCGTTCCTGTCTGTCCCTATCTATCCCTCTCTCTGCCTCAGTAAAAAAATAAATAAATAAAAATAAATAAATAGGCCCTGGCCAGCTGGCTCAGCAGTAGAGCGTCGGCCTGGCGTGCGGGGGACCGGGTTCGATTCCCGGCCAGAGCACATAGGAGAAGCACCCATTTGCTTCTCCACCCCTCCCCTTCTCCTTCCTCTCTGTCTCTCTCTTCCCCTCCCGCAGCCAAGGCTCCATTGGAGCAAAGATGGCCCGGGCACTGGGGATGGCTCCTTGGCCTCTGCCCCAGGCCCTAGAGTGGCTCTGGTTGCCGCAGAGCGATGCCCCGGAGGGGCAGAGCATCGCCCCCTGGTGGGCAGAGCATCGCCCCTGGTGGGCGTGCCGGGTGGATCCCAGTCAGGCGCATGCGGGAGTCTGTCTGACTGTCTCTCCCCATTTCCAGCTTCAGAAAAATAAAAAATAAATAATAAATAAATAAATAAATAAGGCTTACCCCCTTGAGCCCAAGGTCACTGACTTGAGCAGGGGTCACCCACTCTGCTATAGCCCCACGGTCAAGGCACATATGAAAAAGCAATCAATGAACAACGAAGGTGCCGCAATGAAGAATTGATGCTTCTCATCTCTCTCCCTTCCTGTCTGTCCCTCTCTCTGTCTCTGTCTCTCTCTGTCCCTGTCAAAAAAATAATATAAAATAAAAATAAGAAAGAAGTAGGCTCGGGGGGGGGGGGGGGTCCAGTTCCAGAGTCTTCACTTACGTAGATGAGCAAGCAGTGTGTTCACCAGGATCTGAAGAGCTGGGCTTCGAGTCAGCTGTCCTTTCTCTGGGCCACGCAAAGATTCTGTACCAAGAAAAAGGGTCTGACCTGGTTATCCACAGAACAATCCAATGTGTGGGAAAAGACTTGGGAACGCTGGAGACAAAGGCTCTAAGAATTCTGCTCTACAATTGAGCCTGGTAAGGCTCAGAAGCCTTGAATAATCTAATATCACTGTTCCTAACCTAGAGTTACAGACAGTCCCTGTACTGCTAGGAGAGCCTCCTTACCGGGGTCTAGGTATTTCCCCACAGGGGCTGAAGTGAACTGATTGGTTGCAGGAGCCAACCTGGGTAAAGTCTGCAATTGATTCTCATAAAAATACCCAGGCATAGCAGATAACATTCCACAGCAGCCCGCACCCACAGCAGAAAACAAAGGTTTGCCTGGACTGTGGGCCCAAAGGAAAAGCCAGTCACTGGAGAACTGTTTGCCTGGGATGCTGTGCTTAGATTTTTTGTTGTGTTCTTATTTTACTTTCTTTTTTAAACTTTATTTAAGGTGAGAAAGAAACACCTGAAAAATAACATTCGTTCAACAAATAACTGGTCATCAGCTATTGTGTGTCGAGCACTACGCTAGTCACTAAACACTAAAGCTCAATGATTTATCAGACTCCTTCCTGAAGAAATCCACATCAGAACTGCTCAGGTCCCACAAAGACAGGAGGAGGAAAAGAAATAAATAAGGCACCTTCACATCCAGAAAAGTCCTCACCTGGGTCACGGTTCAGAATCCAAATCAACTGAGTGATGGGAAGGCTCCCACCCAGAGGAGTTTAGCTGAGGGACTGGCCCCTAACACCACTTCTCTCCCCAGCCAGACTTCCATCCCACAGGGAAAACCCAAACCCAACTCAGCCCCTGGCACTTTAAGAGCAAGGCAGGACCTGCTCTCACCTGAGCCTTCTGACCCAGTTACCAAGTCCTGCAACTGAAACCTTCCCCCTGGGAGCACAGCTCAGTGGGCAGGCGAGGATGGTCAGCATGCAGTCCCCACCTCCCTTGGCCTTGGTTTAGGTGGTTTTGCAGGGCAGCAAGACAAGCCATCAAAACTCTGAGAACGTGTACCTTGTAAGGAGGAGGAAACACATTCTCCCAAGGGCAAATTCTACTTTCTCCTCCTCTATCCTAGCCTACCAGAAGGCGGATGCGGCAAAAGAAGGGTGAAAAGAATAGAAAAACGGGCAGCCAACCCGTCAAACTAGCGAGGGGCTTTAGAGAATTTATGTTGCAGTGTGTCTAAGTCCTGTGTCTGGTCCTAACATGTGAAATTCACCTCTTGATGGATCATGGACTTTGAATAAAAGTGCTTATTCCAGTTGATCCACAGCCCATGAAGAAAAAATTAAGGCAACAGGTCTACACAAGGAACTGCACAAAGTGATGGGGAAGGAGAAGCAGCCACCCAGAAAGACCGATGATTAAGATCTAGAGCCCTGGGTTCTCAGCGTTCTCCCAAGATAGCAGTGCCCATGAGCAGCCCTGCCCCAGCCTGTCCTTCTCCATGCCCCACCTCCACCACTGCCAACCTGTCCACCTTCTGAAAGTCAGCCAAGGTCTCCCCCACCTCCCACCCAGTAACTAAGACTCTAAAACAGGCAGAGAGGGAAAAACTGGAAGCAACCAAATAACAGAGGAAAATGGCTAATTACATGTTCACAGGCCACGATATTAAGCAGCCATTAACAACAGGGTATCTGAAGAATTTTTATTGGATTTGGGAAAATGTTTATAGTATGAAGTTAAAGGGGAAAATGCAGCATATAGTATTAACTGTACAGTAGTATCTCCATCTTGTAACATAACATGCATTCGCATGTGGATGGATACACGTACACACAGAATTTTTAAAAAAGAAAGAAAGAATACACCAATGCAACAGACATTCACAATGCTTACCTGGTGATAGGATTATGGATTATGAGTGAATTTTACACCTGCCTATATACTTTTATATGTGATTCACATTTTCCTGCAATGACATGTTTTGATATATAATTGCAAGAAAATAAACAAGTAATATTATTTTTAACCAAAAGAAGCTAAGATTTCATTACCAATGGAAGGTCCAAAAGATGGTGCCCTTCAGCAGATGAGACCATGGTAACAACAATCCTTTATATCTACACAGGCTTTACAGTTTTTACATGCATTTTTTACTTAGCCTGTCTGATTTCATCCACATGATCTGGAAGTAGTATTATTCTCATCCCCATTTATAGCTGGGTTAACTGAGACATGGCAAAAGTAAGTGCTTTCTTTACCTGGGGCCTGGATCCAACACTCTTAAGTGTGCTGTATCAAATCCTGCCACTGCCATTCAAGTCCCTCCCTTCTCTGCACACTAAGAGAGTAAAGTAAAAACACCAACAAAGATGCCAGCATCATGACAGCCAATGAAGTGGGTAAGGAGAAGACTGAATGACCCCTACCTTTAAACACCTAAATCAGAGTTCTCTTTCCAAACATTCTCACCGCCCAAATCCCAATGCCCACAGAACAACCCTGGCCTACTTGAACTCAGCCCTGTTATCTAACTGCCATCACAGTGAAATTCAAGAACAAAGATGCTAACTCCCACCCAGTCCCCTCACACTGGGCATTGAGCAGGCACACTTTCAACCTCCCTAAGGCACTAACTGTCCTTTCTCATGCAGGGCACGTCCTCTATAAAGACCCCACTGCTATCTCTGCAGCCCTTGCCCAGACAAGTTTCAAGGGGCACAGCTATCCAAAGCTGCGATTGGCTGTCAATGGTTTTCCGCAGAGGAAAACACACAGCTGTTTCTTGCAGACAGGGCTCAGTGGTGGTCCCGATCATCCCTTCCTCCTGGAGGAACTGAAATGCCAGCCTCCAGGTTCCCCTTCTGTCCTGTTTAGTTTAGCCCTGCTCAGGGGTAAATTCTGGGTGGATAACCGTAACTCCCATGCCCTTTCTCTCTACTGGATTGAAGTTAGGGGCTGGTGCGAGGGATGTGCAGGGTATTGGGTGCTGCTGTCATTCGTTATCCAAATATTTATCCCTAAACGACTCTCCTGGGGGGGCACCAGCCTTCACCCAGGACTCAGGCGTCTCCCTCTCCCTTCGCTGACTTCCACTTTTGACATCCACCAAGAGCAGGGTTGAGGCAGGGATGACCCCTTTCTCACCAGCCAACCTCCCTGTAAAGTGTGGCACCCCGGGCCTCCCTTCCAGTCAGGCCTGGGAGACTTTTCACATTTCTCCACACCCGCCCTCCAGCCCCTACCGAGGGAGAGGGCCTCACCCCCGAGCCACCACGCCCGGCGCCACCCTCCCAACCCCTAGCTTGGCTTCTTTGAAATCCACTGGTGTCTCCCGGGCGGGGGGCCCGACTGTGCTAAACAAATTCAAGGAGAGAAAATACACTAGCTAAAGCTCTCGGCCTCCCCACCCCCCAATTTTCCAAAACACCCACCAGCCCCAAGGGCCCGCTGCATGGGAATTCCGCTCTTGGGGACACAGAGGCCGGCGGCCCAGCGAGCCGGGAAGACTGGAGTGGAGACGCCTCGGCTCAATCCGACGGTGGGTGGGTGGGAGCCGAGAGCGTTGGGTGGGGAGGAAAAGGGAGTCGACTCAGTGTGGGGTCGGGAAGGTCCAGAGATCCGGGGATAGGAGAGCTGAAAAGCTATCTGAAGCGGGGCAACAGGCAGCCAGCCCCAGAGGGTATCTCCCCCAAATAAACAGATGTCCCGAGACAAGTTTCCCTAACCCCACAAACTCTGGAGCGGACCTTTCTCCACCAGCGGGTAGATCCCTCTCCTCCAAACCAGCCTCCAGAAGTTGGCGACCCTACCTCTCCTCAATCCGGCTACCAGAAGCGGACGTCCCTCCGAACCATGTCTCCAGTTAAGATCAGCAGCCGCCACCGAGCTCCTGGACGGGTTGGACAAGTAACACCTGGCTCCGCGCAGGTAGGGACTGCGGGCTCTGCTCACGGTCCTGCACCGGCCCTTACCTGCTCCGCCCAGGTGCGCCCAGCTCACGTCAGCGCCTCTCCCAGGTCGCCTCAGCCCCTGTCGCCACCTGGCCACGCCCCCCAGGTGTGGCCACGCCTTCCTGCGCCCAGGATTGGCAGGTTGAGAGAAATATGAAACTCTGTGTTCCTGAGCGGCCCAGCCCTGCCCAGCCCCTGCCCCACCGCTTCTTATCCGAGCTGAGAAAATTTCCAGATTCAGGCTCTCACCTTATTATGCCTGGGGGGCTGGTGGTCTAGGGAACAGGAAGCAACTGAGAGGTTTGATCTAAGTCTAGAGGGTGCCACCCCTCCTTCGTGCCCCGTAATTACCCTGCGGTATGGAGACTGTTAACTACAGATAAGGGTTTAGAAATTCTGGGTTAGCCCTACTACCTGTGGCCTGTGGAAGAAGGACAGGGGGACGGGTCTGTCTCTTCTGGGGGCAGGCCTTTGGCTTCCAGAGCAGGAATTCTGACTTTATTATGTCTCTGATGTGTGTGACCCTGGCTAAGTTGTCCTTAGGTTCTTGGTTTCAGTTTCCTCGTCTATTCAATGAGAATAATAGTTTCTGCCTTTTCCAATCACTCTCCAGTAAAGATTAAAAACAGTGCCTCCGGAGATTCACACCCAATTTTTCATCTCATTTCAAAGTATTGGGATTCAAACCCCAACGGTTACTACAGACTTGGGGAAGTTTCTAAGCTATCTGGACTTCAGTGTCTCGTTTTTGTTTGTTTGTTTTAATTTCTTGATGGATTTTAGAGAAAGAGGAAAGGAGAGACAACAACATCAATCTGTGCATTGCAACAACGCTCTAACCAACTGAGCTCTCTGGCCAAGGCTGGACCTCAGTTTCTTATATAATGTAGAATAAGGGAAATAGTAGCCCCACCTCAAAGGGGTATTGTAGGGATCCAATAAGTTACATAAGCACAGTACTTGGGTTTTGAAGTTTAAAGCAATGAGTGAGATACTGTGAAGAAATAGAGGGTTGAACTGTGCCCCCCTAAATTCAAATGTTGAAGTCCCATAACCTTCAGTATATCAGAATGTGACCTTACTTGGAGATAGAGTTTTTTACAGAGGTAATCAAGTTAAAATGAGGTCATTAGGGTGGACCCTTATCAAATATGACTGGTCCTTATAAGAAAGGTAAATTTGGACATAGAGACAGGCACAGAAGGGAGATGATGCAAAGAGACATAGAGAGAGATGGCATCTACACACACCAAGGAGAGGCCTGGAACAGATCCTTCCATCAAAACTCTCGGAAGGGCCTGACCAGGCGATGGCGCAGCAGATAGAGCGTCAGACTGGGACACAAAGGACCCAGGTCCCAAGGTCGCCAGCTTGAGTGCAGGCTCATCTGGTTTGAGCAAGGCTCACCAGCTTGAGCCCAAAGTCACTGACTTGAGCAAGGGGACACTTGCTCTGTTGTAGCCCCCCAGTCAAGGCACATATGAGAAAGCAATCAATGAATAACTAAGGTGCCACAACGAAGAATTGATGCTTCTCATCTCTATCCCTTCCTGTCTGTCTGCCCCTATCTGTCCCTCTCTCCGTCTCTGTCACAAAACAAAAAAAAAAACAAAAACAAAACCCAACACGTCGGAAGGAACCAACCCCACAGATACTCTGATTTTGGACTTCTAGACTCCAGAACTGTGAGACAATAAATTTCTGTTGTTTAAACCACCCAGGCTATGTTTCAGTAGCCCTACCAAACCAATGCAGGTAGGTTGGAGAGCTTCAGATTTGTAAAAATGTGGACTTGATTCCTAGTCCCAATTAAGCTTAGGGACGTAGCCAATGAAGGCCTGGGAAGGCAGCAAGCCCCAAGCTTGGCTCAGCCAGCCTCTGTCTCAGCCACTGCTTGTGGTCACTCTTCCTGCATGCAGGGGAAGGGCTAGCTCATCAGCACAGCCAGATCAGTACTACTGATGAGCTCAGTAGACAAGCAGCATCTTCCGTATAGCCCAAGGCTTGGCTCCAGAAAGCAAGCAAACAGTCCACTGCAGGTGTGTGTAAGGGATGGGGGAAGATCACCAGGAAGGTGTCATTTAAGGGGATCTAAAAGCCCAAAGGTATACAAGTAAAAGCCCACACACAGGCATTTGCTTTTGCCCTAGCTCAAATCCTTATAACTAAAAAAAAAAAAAAAAAAAAAAAAAAAAAATCCTTATAACTAAGGTTATTTCTTATGGATCTTCTTTAGAAGATACATATTTTATTATTATTAAAATTTTATTTATTGATTTTCGAGAAAAGAGAAGGGAGGGAGAGAGAGAGAGAGGAACATTGTACTGATATGTACCCTGATCAGGGACTGAACCAGCAGCCTCTGTGCTTTGGAGCAATGCTCTAACCAACCAAGCTGTCTGGCCAGGGCTTAGAAGACACATATTTTAGAATCAGAAAATTCAAGCTAAGATAGCCCTTACAATCCTTTAGTCTGGAGTTGAAACTGGCTTAGAGATATTTGTTTGACCCACAGCATATTTTAAACACCAGGAAAGCCTGACCAGGCGGTGACGCAGTGAATAGAGCATCGGACTGGAATGCGGAGGACCCAGGTTCAAGACCCCCAGGTCGCCAACTTGAGCACGGGCTAATCTGGCTTGAGCAAAAAAAGCTCACCAGGCCCTGGCCAGTAGCCTCAGTGGTGGAGCGTCGGCCTGGTGTGCAGGAGTCCCGGGTTCGATTCCCGGCCAGGGCACACAGGAGAAGCGCCCATCTGCTTCTCCACCCCTCCCCCTCTCCTTCCTCTCTGTCTCTCTCTTCCCCTCTCGCAGCCAAGGCTCCATTGGAGCAGAGTTGGCCCAGGCGCTAGAATGGCTCTGGTTGCAACAGAGCAACTCCCCAGATGGGCAGAGCATCGCCCCCTGGTGGGCGTGCCGGGTGGATCCCGGTCGGGTGCATGCGGGAATCTGTCTGACTGCCTCCCTGTTTCCAACTTCAGAAAAATAAAAAATAAAAATAAATAAATAAATAAAAAAGCTCACCAGCTTGGACCCAAGGTCGCTGGCTCGAGCAAGAGGTTACTCGGTCTGCTGTAGGCCCACGGTCAAGGCACATATGAGAAAGCAATCAATGAACAACTAAGGCGTTGCAACAAAAAACTAATGATTGATGCTTCTCATCTCTCTTCATTCCTGTCTGTCTGTCCCTATCCCTCTCTTTGACTCTCTCAATCTGTCCCTGTAAAATAAATAAATAAATAAATAATAAAACGTTTAAAAATAAATAAATAAATACCAGGAGACATCACACACAAACATCCAGATTCTCACCTGACCGCTGGTGGTGCAGTGGATAGAGCATCAGCCCTGTGGCTGAGGTCCTTGGTTCGAAACCCTGAGGTTGCTGGCTTGAGCACAGGATCATCGACATGATCTGAAGGTTGCTTGTTGCTTGAGCCCCCTGGTAAAGGCACGTATGAGAAGTAATCAATGAACAACTAAAGTGACGCAACTATGAGTTGTTGCTTCTCATCTCTCTCCCTCTCTTTCCCTTCCTGTCTCAGTGTCTCAAAAAAAAAAATAAAAATTTCCGGATTTGCAGCAGCTCTTGAAGAGTCAAATACTCTCAACACTGAGCCAGCAGTTCCACCTGGCAATAGTTAGTTGCCCATGCAGAGGGGTCTACATATTACATTACATTTAGCACAACTCCACCCTACTAGACTCACTCATTTACTTTAATTGCCTGCCCCTGTAGGCATATGAGTTTGCAACCTCTAGTCCAAATTCCCCCTTTTTATAGGTAAGACAACTGAGATCCAGGGAGGTCAAGTGATTTGCTCATGGTCACATGGCAAATTAGCCACAATTTCAAGACTAGAACCCAAGCCCGGGCTCTTTCCACTGGGCTCAGCACGCCAGCCAGAGTCTAATCAGATTAGAACTGCACTGGTTAAATTTTTTTAAAATTACCATATATCTAGGCACTTGTGATACTATGGGGAGCAAAACTAAGTCCCAACACTCATGTCACTCTACTGTAAGGGAATAAAGCAGGAGGAATTAAGGTAGAGATCAGGAGGAATTTCCTGACTTTTTGGAAGTAAGATCTGGCTTGAGACACACTTCATCTGCTTGGTCAGAGGAATAAAAACATATTGTGAACTCTTCCAAGGCTACGGAGGAGTCAGTTCTTTTATGCTCTCTAAGAGCTCTCTCAGAATTCAGACATACCCACTGTGGCTTGGGCCTATGGTGTTCCCATGGTTTGTCCTGCATCCCTGCTCATGTGGCGCAGTGATGAGTCACTTGTGAGTCTGAGTTTCAGGCACTGGGATGTATGTTTCAGCACAGGGGCTCTGATTCACAACCACAGGAAATGGGGAATTCCCTGCTCCTGCTCCCAGGCAGCTCTGACTTGGTGAGGAGGGGTCTCTTTGATCACTCAGAGGCTTTAGCCTCTACAATATCAAACACGTGCCAATAAAGTCATGTGACCCAAATGCCACTCTTAGCAGAGCAGAGGGCATAGCAACTGGGGAGGCTCTTGGTGGCTCAGTACGATGGAGAGCTTAGAGTCTCTGGAGTCAGTGACAGCAAATAGTCCCTGAGACTGGACTGCAGGTTGGTGGGGCTGCTGGGGGGGGGGGGGGGGCTCAAGCTAAGCAGTCCAATTCCATGTGCTCAGAGACTCAGACCCCAACCAGCCTTCTGGAAGGCATTCCGGAGCCCACCAGGTCTACCCCAAATCCTTCCTCTGTCTAAGTTTCTCTCTGGCTCCATTCAAGTGTTTCAAGGTTCTGAAATACAGATGAGCCTAACACATGGCCTAAACTAGATCCTATATTTTAACACACATTGGTTGTCATTCTTTCCTCTGTCTCCTTAGCCTCCATAGAGTCTATCCAAGAATGCAATCCAAATCCCACAATTATTGCTATTTCTGCAGCAGAAGTTGCACGAGAAATAAATTTATAAATGAATCTCACTTTCCAACCCAGGCAATGAAAGAGACTTTGGTTTGGGACTTTAGGAGAATTCCCCACTAAATGTTCAGACTCTCTTTATCTTTGAGCCAAGCTGAGTGTTGGTAAGTGTTCTCAAAGAAGCAGCTTTCTTCGTTCCAAACTTGTGTCTGTTTGGAAGGAGGATGAGAAAAAACAAGGCCCAGTAAATCACTTGGAAGTAAGCTTCCCCCCCCTCACTGGGGGCCTTTCCTCTATTCTTCAGTACCAATCTGAGGGTTCACTTCCCATCTCCCCTGGCAAAGGAAGCTTCTATGGGCCCTGCAGACAAAAGAGTCCAGAAAGAAACTCCAACTATCACCTGACCAGGAGGTGGAGTAGTGGATAGAGCATGGACCTGGGATGCTGAGGACCCAGGTTCAAAACCCCAAGGTCACTGGCTTGAGCATGGGGTAACTGGCTCAGTTGGAGCCCCATCCCTACCCCCACCATCAAGGCACATATGGAAAAGCAATCAATGAACAACTAAGGTGCCGCAATTATGAGTTGATGCTTCTCATCTCTCTCCCTTCTTGTCTCTATCCCTGCCGGTCTCTCTCTAAAAAGAAAAGAAAGAAAGAAAAAAAACTACACCTATTATGAATGTGAGGATTCACAGTCCTGACTTCAAACGTGCTACCCTGTTGGGACAGATCAGTGTCCTGATTTTGACTTCTTGGTCACACCAACTATCCAGTCATTCATTATATGCTGCTGTGAAGTGGGACTGTGGCTATGAAAGCTTTCTGAAACTGGTCAAGTGCTGTGCAGACTGGGGAGACAGAGCACCACCGCTATTCTCTGCTCTCTGTTTTCTCATATTAACTAGTCTCTCCAGGCCTCATGGAGTCCGTGAGAGCAGCAAGGCCCAGGCCAGCCAGGAGCTCCTGGCACAGCACTAAGCTCAGGGTAAGCTCACAGACAATGTGTTGTCTTCAGAAAAATGAATTATCTGGGTATATGGAATTTGGGGCTGGGGATGGGAGAGAGGAGTAGAAGGGGGCAGTATGATAACTAACTAGACTTCTGTTCAATAAGACTGATTGACAAACCATGTTTTATCTCTTCTCCCTCCCCAGACCATTCTGATACAACAACAATGAAGGAATAAAAATCAATATTGTGCCTGACCAGGTGGTGGCGCAGTGGATAGAGCGTCCGACTGGGATGCGGAAGACCCAGGTTCAAGACCCCGAGGTCCCCAGCTTGAGCGCGGGCTCATCTGGTTTGAGCAAAAGCCCACCAGCTTGAACCCAAGGTCACTGGCCCCAGCAAGGGGTTACTTGGTCTGCTGAAGGCCCGCGGTCAAGGCACATATGAGAAAGCAATCAATGAACAACTAAGGTGTTGCAACGCGCAATGAAAAACTAATGATTGATGCTTCTCATCTCTCTCCGTTCCCGTCTGTCTGCCCCTGTCTATCCCTCTCTCTGACTCACTGTCTCTGTAAAAAATAAATAAATAAATAAATAAATAAATAAATAAATAAATAAATAAATAAATAAATATCAGTATTGTGCCCTGGCCAGTTTTCTCAGTGGATAGAGCATTGGCCTGGCATACGAACATCTCAAGTTCAATCCCCTGTCAGGGCACATGTGAGAAGCAACCATCTGCTTCTCTTCCCCTCCCTCTCCCCCTTCTCTCTCTCTTCCCTTCTTGTAGCTTGACTGGTCTGAACATCAACCCCAGGCACTGAGGATAGCTTGGTTGATTTGAGCATTGGTCCCAGACAGGGGTTACCGGGTGGATACCAGTCAGTACACATGCGGGAGTCTGTCTCTCTATCTACTACTCTCTTCTCAGTTTAAAAAAATAAAAATAATGTGCCCTGGCCAATTGGCTCAGTGGTAGAGCATCGGCCTGGTGTGCAGGAGTCCCGGGTTCAATCCCCAGCCAGGGCACACAGGAGAAGCGCCCATCTGCTTCTCCACCCCTCCCTCTCTCCTTCCTCTCTGTCTCTCTTTTCCCCTCCCGCAGCCAAGGCTCCACTGGAGCAAAGTTGGCCCGGGCGCTGAGGATGGCTCTGTGGCCTCTGCCTCAGGCCCTAGAATGGCTCTGGTTGCAACAGAGCGACACCCCAGATGGGCTGAGCATCGCCCCCTGGTGGGCGTGCCAAGTGGATCCTGGTTGGGTGCATGCGGGAGTCTGTCTGACTGCCTCCCCGTTTCCAACTTCAGAAAAATAAAAAATTTAAAAAATAAAAAAATAAAAAAATAAAAAAAAAAGATATTGATCCACAAGGTTAAGACCAGACAGAAAGCATGGGAAGGGAGTTAAGAAGGGATGAGAGATTTCAACAGGGAGTGGAGAGGGCTGATGTTGGTTATAAAGCCTTCAGTACTATTTGCTTTTCAAGATAGTGCATTTATCATTACTTTTTTTTAAAGAAAGAAGGAAAAGCACTCAGGAGTTGAGAGGCCTGGGTGTCAGACCTTTCTTTGGCACTCAGTGACAGCAGCGCTTGTCCTTGTGGTTATCTGAGCCTGAGCCCTTCATCTGAGGGAGCCGAACAAATTCCACAGTCACCTTCTAATTGTGACAAGTCCTAGATCTATGATTAAATTCTAGAGGCAGCCCTAATGTCCTCACAAAAACAACCATTCAAAAATTGTACTTTGGAATTAGTCAAAACTTGTCCCAAATATCCCTTCTTTCAGTTCCTAGCTGCATGAGCTAGCTGGAGCTCAGTTTACTCCCCTCATACTGGAGGATACTGCCTATTTCACAGGAGGATTAAATGAAATCAATAAAATGGTAATAGGTCTCAGCAAAAATTACTTTTCTTTGCTGCTGCACCCTCCCATCCTTTTTTTTTTAAGTGAGAGGAGGAAGATAGAGACAGACTCCCGCATGCGCCCTGACCGGGACCCACCCAGCAATCCTTGTCTGGCACTGATGCTCAAATCAACCAAGCTATCCTCAGTGCCTGGGGCTGACACTTGGACCAATCGAGCCACTGGCTGAGAAAGGGGAAAAGAGAGAGAAGGGGGAAAGAGAGGGGAAGAGAAGCAGATGGTTGCTTTTCATGTGTGCCCTGACAGGGGATCAACTTTGGGATGTCCACACACTGGGCTGATGCCCTATCCACTGAGCAAATCATCCATGGCTGCACCTGCCTATATTTAAGCAAGGATCTGACACAGTTCTGGGCAACCCGAGTCATAATAAAAACCTGAAGGATTCAGAAATGAGTTGCTATATATGTATTTATTCTTTGGGCAGGAAGGATATGAAGGCCTTCATTTCTGTTGAATGAATTAGGGGCAAGGTCTCAGTACAGATCTCAAAGCCCATTGAATAATTCCTTCGAGGCGATGTGGCTAACTAAAGGGCAGGCAAGGGAGGGTATAAATGAGAGGTTCTTTGACCACGTAGTAGCCCTATTCCTACCTCTTCACCTCTCTACTGTGAGAACTTTCTCTTAACACAGTCCACATGCACAGCTTCAGGCTAGATTAGCCTCCTATTCAATAATCTGTGCTTCTGCCAAAAAGGTGAAGATAGTGTCCACAGGGATTTCCACTTTATTGAGTGGCTCCAGACTGGCACACTTGTTTTCACACTACAGGCTCCCTTCCATACTATTTTCTCCACATCACCTAAAACTTGAGTTGTATTGCATTCAAAAATCATTCATCTAGTCCTTGCCCTTTGACACCTTTAGCCCAAAACTAAACTGAAGCTTACAAGGTGACTAAATACCATGGAAGGTTACCCCCATCAAGGAAGAAAGGGAAGGTGTACGTACAGATGTAAGAGTTCAATGTTGGTCTCACGTGACCCCCGGCAAGGAAAACCCCAGAGTCAAAAGCAAAAAGGGTTAGGAGGGTTAGGTCTTCTGTAAAACAGGCTCAGGCCCAGCACATGGTCCATCCCACGAAGACAGGGGTCGGGAACCTATGGCTCACGAGCCAGATGTGGCTCTTTTGATGGCTGCATCTGGCTCGTAGAAAATCTTTAATAAAAAAAGGCCTGACCTGTGGTGGCGCAGTGGATAAAGCGTCGACCTGGAAACGCTGAGGTCGCCGGTTCAAAACCCTGGGCTTGCCTGGTCAAGGCACATATGGGAGTTGATGCTTCCTGCTCCTCCCTCCCCCTTCTCTCTCTCTCTCTCTCTCTCACTCTCTCTCCTCTCTAAAAATTAATTAAAAAAACAAAAACAAAAAAAAAGAAAATCTTTAATAAAAAAATAATAACATTAAAAATATAAAACATTCTCATGTATTACAATCCATTCATTTCCTACCGCTCATGTTCATGGTTACTGGTGGATGGAGCCAATCACAGCTGTCCTCCGGGACAACACCAATTTTTTTTTTTTTTTGTATTTTTCTGAAGCTGGAAACGGGGAGAGACAGTCAGACAGACTCCCGCATGCGCCCGACCGGGATCCACCCGGCACGCCCACCAGAGGCCACGCTCTGCCCACCAGGGGGCGATGCTCTGCCCCTCCGGGGTCGCTGTGCCATGACCAGAGCCACTCTAGCGCCTAGGGCAGAGGCCAAGGAGCCATCCCCAGCGCCCGGGCCATCTTTGCTCCAATGGAGCCTTGGCTGCGGGAGGGGAAGAGAGAGACAGAGAGGAAGGAGGGGGGGGGGTGGAGAAGCAAATGGGCGCTTCTCCTATGTGCCCTGGCCGGGAATCGAACCCGGGTCCTCCGCACGCCAGGCTGACGCTCTACCGCTGAGCCAACCGGCCAGGGCCCAAATTTTTATTGGATAATGCGTAAGGTACACGGGTCATTGTATGGCTCTCACGGAATCACATTTTAAAATATGTAGCGTCCATGGCTCTCTCAGCCAAAAAGGTTCCCGACCCCTGCACTAAGACATAAGCATCAGTCTTTCATTCATCATTTATCAAATATTCATTGAACATCCAGTATATGCCAAACAAAATCCCTGCCTTCATACAACATACTGCCTCCTACTGTCTTCTCCTACTGCAGTCCTGTGTCATCCTACTATTGTGACCACCTCTATTCCCCAGCCTCCAGACCCACTCTAATCTAGTCTACAGCCCTCCATGAGCTCTGATCCATTCACCCTCCAGCTCAAAACACCTTGTGATTTCCCAATGTTTATTGAATCAAGAAACTTTATTCACTCGTCCAACAAATGCTTATTGTGTACGTATCTACTGTGTACTAGGCTCTGTTCCAGTGAGAAAGACAGACTGAAACCTCTGCTCTCATGGCACTGATATTCTAATGGAGGAGACAAACAATAAACAAGATGAATAAGTAAAATAAGTAAAGCAGGCTAGTTGGTAGTAAGTCTTAAGAACAGTAAGGCAAGAGAGGAAGGTTGGGAAGGGGAGGGGACAGGGCAAGAGTAAGAGAACAGCCTGACCTGCGGTGGCGCAGTGGGTAAAAGCATTGACCTGGAACACTGAGGTCACCGGTTCGAAACCCCGAGCTTTCCTGATCAAGGCACATATGGGAGTTGATGCTTTCTGCTCCTCCCTCCCTTCACTCTCTCTCTCTCTCTCTCTCTCTCTCTGTCTCCTCTCTCTAAAATGAATAAATAAAATCTAAAAATAAATAAATAAAAATAATTTTAAAAAAAAAGAAAAAAAAAAGAGTAAGAGAACATAGTATTTGAGTAGAGATCTGGGAAAGTGATGGTGGGTACCCTGTGGATAGCAGAGGGAAGATAGTTCTAGAAAGAGGGGCTGCTAAGTGAAAAGGCCCTGAGGCAAGACCATGCTCGTCAGTCAGAGGAAGAGCATGGAGATGCAAAGGAGGCCCAGGGGCTGGAGCAAAGTGAGGAGGGAGGGGAGAGTGTTGAAATGTAAGGTTTGAGAGATAACATCCAGTTTTCACTGTGAGACTAACAGGAACCTACTAGGGGTTTTTGAGCAGAGTGACATGGGGTGACCTGTTTTGCACAATCACTCTGGCTGCTGTGTCTAAGAAAGAAGGAAAGGGCCGAGCAGGGAGAATAGGTGGAAGGCCGCTTTCTGACCCTATCCCACCTTTTTGGACCATATTTCTTACCATTCTACCACCCTGAAGCCCTAAGACTCTTCCCTGAGCACATTTTGCAGCTCCTGACCTACCATCCTTAATGAAGTTACCTTCACTTGTTATTCGTAATAATAACAACTGGGGTCATAGCTACCACTCTTCAGCATCAATAACTCCTAAGTTTTTTATGCATTATCTAACTTCATTTACATGTTTAATGTCACTTAATGTTTATATTTTGTCCCCATTAAATGGGAAAGATGAGGCCTTTTTCAAATCATCACTCGGTGGAAGGCCCCTGGGCCCAATCATAAGGTAAAGAACTATTGATGACCCTTTGGTCTCCAGCGGACCATTCACATCTATGAAGGTCTCCAGATCATGTGACCCTCTGGGCATTTACTCACAGGAAGTCTTCACAGAGGGGAAGGGTGAGGGCAATAAAAAAACAGAAAAGATATTTCAGGCATAGAGAACAGCACGGCAAAGATTCAGAGGTATGGCGCGGGATGGTTAGGAAATTGAGATTTGCTGGAGCGTAACATTTGTAGGGATGAATCAAGCAGGAAACTGATCTGGAAGACCTGTAGTGTCATATCAAAGAACTGGACTTTCTCCCATTTACAATGAGAGAACATCAAAAGGTTTTAGGTAAAACAAACAAACAAACAGAAATACTGCTTGAGCAAGGTGAGAGTGTCTGGGGACGCGGAGGACGGTGATGACCTAGAGAGCAGTTTTCCTTTTGAAGGGAGCAGCCACTAAACTCTGGCTGAGGGTTGCTATATAGAAACACAGGCCCAGTGTTGTCGCTGGGAAATCTAGATCTTTAGGTAAAAATCTTCCAACTTTTTACGTTTGCAACAACTTTTTTTTATTTGAATTACACGTGCCACATAAAACACCCCATAGCAGCTGCTGTTTGGGGTTTCTACCCTAAAGTATCAGTAAGCTATAGGAGGACAGGGACTTTGTCTTGTTTCCACTGTGTTCTCAGTGCTCAATGCACGCAGGGCCTGGCGCAGGGTGTTCAATACACATTGACTATATACACGTATATGGGTTAGTTATTAGTATGTCTTTTTTACACTTGAGGAAACAGGCTCAGGGAGGATTACAGGTCACGTGAGAAATGGCCATGCTCAGGTTCAAGTTCAAATCTCTGAACTTTGGCTCTGGCCAGATAGCTCTGTTGGTTAGAATGCCGTCCCAATATGCAAAGGTTGCGATTCCATCCCCCATTGGGGCACATACAGAAACAGTTCAACGCTTCTGTCTCTCTCTCTCTCTCCATTCCTCTCTCTCTAAAATCAATCAATAAAATTTTTTTTTCTTTTTTTTTTTTTTTGTATTTTTCTGAAGTTGGAAACGGGAGGCAGTCAGACAGACTCCCGCATGCGCCCGACCAGGATCCACCCGGCACGCCCACCAGGGGGCGATGCTCTGCCCATCTGGGGCGTCGCTCTGTTGCAACCAGAGCCATTCTAGCGCCTGAGGCAGAGGCCACAGAATCACCCTCAGTGCCCGGGTTAACTTTGCTCCAATGTTGGCTGCGGGAGGGGAAGAGAGAGACAGAGAGGAAGCAGAAGGGGAGGGGTGGAGAAGCAGATGGGCGCTTCTCCTGTGTGCCCTGGCTGGGAATCGAACCCAGAACTCCCGCACGCCAGGCTGACGCTCTACCACTGAGCCAACCGGCCAGGGCCAAAAAATTTTTTTTAAATAAAATCATGTTTTAAAAGAATCTCTTAACTTTGAAATAGACAAAATGGCAAGAAAGACAGACTAAGAGTAGAAGACAGTGCTGCATCACACCCTTACACTGACCTCAGTCCCCAAGCCGTCCCTACAAGTTGCCAAAGTCCTGTGTGAGGCTCCACTTGGTTTTCACCCCCCCTGGGAAACTTCTGATCCCACTCTCAGGGACTTTTATTTTGTTCAGACCTAGGAATCAGAGACTGAGGCAGCCCACACACCACCTGTCCCTTCCCAGCACAGTGACATCTGCAGAACGTTGAGCTGCTTGCCTAGGCTTTCAAATCCAAAGAAGGACCCTCCAGGACTTCAATGGCCAGGCGCCTGGCCGACCAGATCCCTTGGGGCAGCCAGGTAGCTTCAAAGCTCTTTCTGTTCATTATTTACAAAACATTGTTAGCAAAGCTTGGGCAAGACTTGGCAGAATAGAAATGGAAGGAGGTGGGAAAATAGCAGAGCCCCACGAAGGGGGACTTGGGGAAATAGAACACCAGTGATGAGTCTTCTTAAATAAGCATCAGCATTTCTACTAAAATCCACTCAGACAACTCCAAATTAATTCCTCTTTTACTCTCTTCCTCTATTCCTCTAATCAGACAATACTTTAGTCAATCAGTCAACATTTGTTAGCTAGAGTGCAAAATATGTCCATAACTGGCTGGTAATGATTTGAATGATGCCCATTAGTTGAGTGTGTCATGCTGTATTCATATATTTATACAGTTATAATTTACTAAGAAAGGTTAAGAATGGAAGAAAACACTTAGTAGCATGTTTCACCAACTATACAATTTACGGGAGAGGTGTTGCTCCCAATTTTAAGAGTTATTTACCAATATTAGCTTTTCTGGAATCTTTTTAGAATCTTGTCATAGAAGGAACAGCTGGGATTCAATGTCCCGCCAGCTGGTCAGGAATTCCCTGCACAGCATTGCCAGCCAGTCAGCCAGTTTCATTTTACACACTTCTTTTTTTCTTAAAGAGTTTTCTTTTCAAGTACATTGTGGAAAAAAATTTTTAATTCAATTTTTAAGAGAGTCGTATCCAAGGTCACTTGGCTGGTAAATGATGAGTAGGAAGCTGACCCCGCCCCGCCGATCTGTCCCACTCATGCCCTTTCCATTAGGTCATGAAGGGGAACTCAAGCTTTGAATGCTAATCTGGGATGTCTGTGACCACCTGTCCGCCCTGGGGGCGTGAAGGAGGCAACCTGCTCTGTCCTTGACCCTGAATGACTGAGCCCAGGGGCTGGATCTGGAGCTTCCAGGGCCTGGGAAACTCTGCCGGTGCGTCAGTGTCTGGAGGCCCTGTGAGTTTCTGTGAGTTTCGCCCTGGTTCAGAGCAGGCATCCCCACCTCCCGGTTCCTATTCTGTGCTAAGGCAAGTGCCAGCTTGTCTTCCCTTCCCGCCCAGCCCGGGAAACCAGCCGCATTTCTAGTTCAGGCCCAGACCCGTCCTAGCAGCCCAGATTCCACCGCCTAGGCAGGAAGCTCATCGCAGCCCAGTGACCATTTCTTTCTGGTTTTTGTCACAGGAATTTCTATTCCAGCAGTTCAGAGCCATGGTGTGTGTGTGGGGGGGGGGGGTATTTGGCCCCAGGGGGTGGGGTGGATGTCGATGTCAAGGTGTAAAGAAGAGAAGATGGGAGGGGAGGGAAGGGAAACTTTAGTCATTCCATTCCTGGGGCTGTTTCATCCCCAAATCCAAGGCAAAGAAAGAAGGTGAGAAGGATGGACATGCTGTCTGTCCCTCGAGAGCCCTAAGGAGGACTTTCCCTGATTCCCACGGCAGGGTGGGTGTGAAAGAGGCCAGGTCTAGACAGGTCTGGAGAGGCCTGTTCCCCGTGGCCCTGCGGGAACACGCCCTGACTTGCTGACCTCTCAGGTAGGAGTCTATCAGCTAGGAAGCCAGCCTCTGTTTGCACGAGGGATGTGTGTGTGTGTTTGTGTGTAGCATATGTGTTGACTGTCTATCTGAAATTCACATTTCACTGGTGTTCTGTACTGATCTGGCCCCGATACACAGGGTCAGGGCTCAGGAGAACTGGGCTGAGGCTGACACTCCACCCCCACCTCTCCAAGATCAGTGAGGACACAGACCCAGGCCTTGACCTGCTCCCCATCCTAGAGCCAAGAACTCCTCAAACCCTGGCTTGCCAGGCCCCATCCAGGCACCCGGGCCACACAGCCAGGGGCCCTCTTACATCAGCTCAGAAACTGCACTTTCATGTCAACAGCTAATGCTCCATCCTGGATCCCTTTGAAGATGAAAAGCTCTCCTAAGGAGGTAAGTGCTCTGTTGTTGTAATTAACATAATTAAAAGTGACTTTTCTCATACCCCTGTAGAAAACTGGGGAACTTTGCTTTTTGCAAAAAAATACCAACGCACTCTCCCAGGAGATGGCCAACCTCTTCTAATCCAATACGGGGGCTGGGTTAGAAGCCCCAGGCCTTGTTCACATCCAACCCAACTTGGACTTGTTTTGTTTGTTTTTGTGTGTGTGTAGGGGGGGGGGTTACCTTTTCAGATGATTCTTCACCACAACAAGGCATCCAGCTCTCCAGGCGAGTAGCCACCCCCTCCTGGGACATATGTGTGCCTACTTTCCTGGGTCCAAAAGCCCTGATGAATGGTAAAGCCTGGAGGTACTGTTTCTATCCTAGCTCTGGATCAGACAGGAGGGATGCCAGCTGCTGCTGTCTCACCTCTCAACCCAAATGCCCTGACTGCTCAGAGCAAACTTTTCCTTGAGTCCAAGACTGAAGCTGTCCTTGTGCAGAAGGACCACCCAGGAGGACGTGTATTTCCCTCCAAATGTAGCGAGCTGGTCACACAATTGTTGCCACGGCAGAGAAAGGCTGCAGAGAAAGGCCATGCCAGCGATCCCAAACAGTCTGTTGTCTTAATTATTTCTGGGAGTGCATCCCCCTGCTCTTCCCAAGAATGTGATCAACTCTTCCACGGAAACAGCTGCAGCATTTTATTCCTTAAAGGTACAATATTGGGCACCACCCAAACAGCATTACTCACTGGGTGGTGACAAATTAAACTGTGATAGGCCAAAGAAGCATCTCTCTCTCTGAATTCCCAGGGCTCTTAGCAGACAGCTCTAGGTTTCCTGGCATTTCTACAGTGTGGGTTCTATCTGGCCTGTTATATGATTGTCAAAACTTACAGAAATGTTCTATGTGGTTACCACCCTCAGTGCAAGGCCCCTGCCCAAATGGGCCATAAGTTCATGAAGTTTAGACTGTAGACTCTAATGATGGCAAATTAGCAAAAGGTTATAAAATTTCCCTGTCACCTAGAATCCGTCTTTAATATGTTTATATTGGTCATATTCTAGATGCTCTTGGGAAATCACAAGAAAGAAGAGTCCTAGATCTCAGAAGAATATATTCCCAGGGCCTGGTCTGTAAAGCCTGCTTATTTCCCTGCAACCTACAACACACACACACTTTTATTTAGGAGCACAAAGCCAACTCCTCCCCATCGTTCCTCTTCCATTCAGTTTAATTTAACAGAAACGTGTGCTTAGACAACAAATAATGCTCAACAAGAACAGCTCATATTCAGCATTATTGATCTAGTCTCTTTGAGATTCAGTTACCATAACATGTCAGATGAACTAGGGGTGCTCTAACCGAAGCTCAATGACAGACAGTTGTGATAAAGACACTGACATGAACTTTACCATATGACAAGGGAGACCCGAGGCCAGTGACCTAGGGCCTAGAGCCCATCTGAGGAGACGACAGGCTATGGTAACATGTGTGGCTGATGTTGAAACCTCCTTCTAGCCCATCCAGGCTTGCATTAGGGGGTGTCTGGAGAAATGGGCATGCACTTGTCATTTGAAGAGTTTGGACCCTAAAGCGCAGTCTCATTGGGAGCTAGCTCTGGTAGGGCACTCCTGAAGCTGAGGGCACAGGCTGGAGGGAATATAGGGAAAGGAGAAGGGGAAAGTAGGGGAGAATGTCCCCAGGCTTCAGTAGTGACTGCTCAAAGTGAAGGTAACCAGGACTGACCCTTTGGATTGGGTCCACATCACAGAGAGACTTGGCCAAACCACAGGGGAGACTTGACTTCTTGCTAATCTATTCACGTAGTCTTAGTTTGTTTGGACTGCTAGAACAGAATACCATAGACTGGATGGCTTATAAACAGCAGACATTTATTTCTCATAATTGTGGAGGCTAGAAAGTCCAAGAAGATTCAGTGTGGTGAACGCCCACTTCCTGGCTCTTAGAAAGCTCAGTCAGTTAGAGCCTTGTTCCAATACACCAAGGTTGCCAAGGATGCACATTTTACAAGAATTAACCAATGAATGCATAAATAAGTGTAACAAAAAATCGATGTTTCTCCCCCCCTCCCCTTACACTCTCACTAAATAAATGGAAAGAAAGCTGTCTTCACACTGTGTGAAAAAAGGGGCAAGGTTGCTCTCTGAAGTCCCTTTGATAAGGACGCTAATCCCATTCATAAGGGCTCCACCTTCAGGATCTACTTACTTCGCAGAGACCCCACCTACTAATACCATTACACTGGTTGTTGGGATTTTAGCATGTGACTTTTTATTACTTCAGTTCTTTATACCAGTGATCCCCAACCTTTTTTGGGTCACAGACCAGTTTAATGTCAGAAAATATTTTCATGGACTAGCCTTTATGGTGGGACGGATAAATGCACAAAATAAAATTATGCAACCGGCATAAAAACTGTGGTATTTTTAAATATAATTGTCGAACTTACGAGACAAGTGTCAAGAGTGAGTCTTAGATAGATGTAACAGAGAGAATCTGGTCATTTTTTAAAAATAAAACATCGTTCAGACTTAAATATAAATAAAACGGAAATAATGTAAGTTATTTATTCTTTCTCTGCGGACTGGTACCAAATGGCCCACAGACCGCTACCAGTCCGCGGCCCGGGGGTTGGGGACCACTGCTTTATACTCAAGAGTCATTGGGATCCCTACATTAAAAGACACTCAACCTGACCAGGTGGTGGCGCAGTGGATAGAGCATCAGACTGGGATGCGGAAGACCCAGGTTTGAGACCCTGAGGTTGCCAGCTTGAGCATGGGCTTATCTGGTGTGAGCAAAAAGCTCACCAGCTTGAACCCAAGGTCGCTGACTCAAGCAAGGGGTTACTCGGTCTGCTGAAGGTCCATGGTCAAGGCACATATGAAAGTAATCAATGAACAACTAAGGTGTTGCAAAACTGATGATTGATGCTTCTCATCTCTTTTTGTTCCAGCCTGTCTGTCCCTATCTATCCCTCTCTGTGAAATAAATAAATAAATAAATAAATAAATAAATAAATAAATAAATAAATAAATAAATAAAATTTTTAAAAAAATGACACTCAGTCCTTTCAGTTAAAAGCTGAAGCACAGGGACAACTTTGAAAGATGATTATTCTTTAAATAATATATACCCCTCTTAGAGAATAAACCTTAATGATCTTTCTAAGATGAAAGCCAAGTGCTCTCTTCATTTTTAAATCAGGAATATGCAATTCCCTGAGTTTCTTTTCTTTTAAAGATTTGTCAAGGTCTTTCTGTTTCCTGAAGAGAAACCGCTGATTCCAGGGTGTCTGTTTGTGTGGTTGAAAAAGTTTCCTCCCTGGATCCCAGCTGACAATGCTTCAGCCGTTGCCGGCACTACCCTTATCTCCCTTCTGGTAGAACTTGCCTTGTCCCACATACATTCACCCTCATCCTTGCCAGCCATCAGAGGGACTGTGCTTACAGTTACTTCAGGATTGGAGGACACCATGATCCAAACATTCATCTGGATCCCAAATCCCTGGTGGTGTCTTCAGGCAGAGCTGCAGGAGCTGGAAGTTTGCAGAGCAAGGATAGCCCCCCTCTGTGCTCAACGCTGAGCTCCAAACAGCTTTGCAATCTGCCTTGGTGGAATTTTCAGTGCTAGGATTTATAATACATTCAGAAAAGACATCCTCAGTTTCCAATTTTATTTCTGAAATGTTAGTTCAGAATGAATGCATAGAGAAGAAAGCAAGGAGAAATAGCACAAGAAGACACTAGAAGATCTTGTTCGTGAGGAACGTATAGGTGTTAAACATGAGAAAGGCTGACAGTCTTGGGGCTTCACTAGCTAAAGGAAAAGCTGCCCCCCAAGTGTCAGGTAAGCCATTGCCCAAGGCAAAGAGATCAAGATCACTGAAGCCTACCACCCAGATGCAACATGCTCACTAGTTTTGCCTGTGGCATGAGGGCTGCACTCTGGAGCGATTTGGTACCAGTCCATCCGGGTCCAGGCACATACAGAAACAGATTGATGTTTCTGTCTCTGTCTCTGTCTCCCTTCCTCTCTCCCTAAAATCAATCAATAATTTAAAAAAAAAATAAGTAGGCAAGCATTTCAGTAGCTGCTGTTGATTTGAGCTGATAGGCAATTGTAGGCTCAATTTCATTCAAATTATTTGTTGTTTTAAATTTTTATTTATGGATTTTAGAGAGAGGAAGGAAAAGAGAAACAGAAACATTGATTTGTTCCTGCATGTGCCCAAACTGGGGAGGAAATCAGCAATTTTTGCATATTGGACAACTCTCTAACCAACCGAGTATCTGTCCAGGGTAAGATGGTAACTCTTTTTTTTTTACTTTTTTTTTTTTTCCAGAGACAGAGTCAGAGAGAGGGATAGACAGGGACAGACAGACAGGAACGGAGAGATGAGAAGCATCAATCATTAGTTTTTTGTTGTGCATTGCAACACCTTAGTTGTTCATTGATTGCTTTCTCATACGTGCCTTGACCACGGGCCTTCAGCAGACCAAGTAACCCCCTTGCTGGGGCCAGTGACCTTGGGTTCAAGCTGGTGGGCTTTTGCTCAAACCAGATGAGCCCTCGCTCAAGCTGGCGACCTCGGGGTCTCGAACCTGGGTCTTCTGCATCCCAGTCCGATGCTCTATTCACTGCGCCACCGCACAGTCAGGCAAGATGGTAATTCTTAATTTCATTTTTGAAAACTAGGACCATAATCTCTACCCCGAGGATTTTTTTCCAGATCTTTCCTCAAAATAATAATAATAATAATAATAATAATAATAAATTATCACATAGATTGAGTGGTGATGCTCAGAAGAGTCATGATTTTCTTGAGCAAGAGGGCATGAAAAAAGGCAAATGAGAAAAATGTATCACTTTTAAGCGAGCCGTTGCCAGTTGGATTAATGACTCCTCCTCTCTGGTCTCTTAGTGCATGACTCACACTTGCATTAAGGAACTTGTCAAACTGTGATACCATGGAGAATCATCTACTTCTAGACTGCTCCCTCCTTCTGGATCATGGGCTCCCTGAGACCAGGGCCTTTGTTTGATTTTCACATAAATTCCCCGGCACTCACCATATGCCCAGCATGCAATCAAGGACAACTTAACAGATGCCCTCCAGGTCCTATACTGAACCCAGTGGCATATATGAACTCATTTAGTACTTAATAGGTGACTGAGATTTGAATCCAGATCCATCAGAGTTGTAACCCTGCTGTTGTAATCCCTTTGTGAACCTGCCTTTCCTGAGAAGGACCAGTCAGCAAATGAGAAACAACAGCAGCTTTCCTGCCCCCACAATGGTGGCTCCTCCTCAGTCATCTTGCTGGTTCCTCATCCCCCCCCCCCAGGCTTTTAAATGTGTGGGACCCCAGGGCTCCGTTCCCAGGCCTCTTCTCTGTATTGATGATAGGTGATCTTGTCTGGTCTCACTCACATACTGACAACTCCCATAAGTGCATGGGCATCCTGGCATCCTGGATCTCTCCCCTGAACCCCAGATGTGCTCCAGATGTGCACACACTTTTGGCTACCTTCTGGACTTCTCCATTGGCTGTCTAATAAAACTCTCAGGCTTAACATGCAAATCAAATGATCTTGACATCTGTTGGACACATGGATACAGGGTCTCTGAGGCCACAGGACAAAGGAAGGACAGAAGTTAACAGCTGTGGGGAACAGGCCCATGCTGTAACCATGCCCCCCACATGGGTGGTATGGATTTCAAAAACTGAATCCACCACAGTATCAATTTAGGATGATTATATCAGGAGAAACCTGAGATACCAATTTCAAGGGATACTGAGCCTGACCAGGTACTGAGTCAGTGGATAGAGCGCTGGTTTGGGACACAGAGGACCCAGGCTCGAGACTCTGAGGTCACCGACTTGAGTGCAGGCTCATTTGGCTTGAGCGTGGGTCACCAGCTTGACTGCAGGGTCAGTGGCTTGAGCGTGGGATCATAGACATGACCCCATGTTTGCTGGCTTAAGCCCAAAGGTCACTGGCTTGAGCGAGGGGTCACTGGCTCTGCTGTAGCCCCCCAGTCAAGGCACATATGAGAAAGCAGTCAGTGAACAACTAAAGTGCTGCAATGAAGAATTGATGCTTCTCATCTCTCTCCCTTCCTATCTGTCCCTCTCTCTCTCTCTCTCTCTCTCTCTAAATGAGAGAGAGAGAGAGAGAGAGAGAGAGAGAGACTGAGAAGTGGAAGGAAATACTTGGTAAAAATATGAAAAAGTCTCCAAAGTGTTGGTGGGCAACATTATTATTATTATTATTATTATTATTATTATTATTATTATTTTTGTATCCTTCTGAAGCTGGAAATGGGGAGGCAGCCAGACAGACTCCTGCATGCACCTGACCGGGATCCACCCGGCACGCCCACCAGGGGACGATGCTCTGCCCATCCAGGGCGTCGCTCTGTTGCGACCAGAGCCACGCTAGCGCCTGGGGCAGAGGCCAAGGAGCCATCCCCAGCATCTGGGCCAACTTTGCTCCAATGGAGCCTTGGCTGCGGGAGGGGAAGAGAGAGAGACAGAGAGGAAGGAGAGGGGGAGGGGTGGAGAAGCAGATGGGCGCCCCTCCTGTGTGCCCTGGCCGGGAATTGAACCCGGGACTCCTGCATGCCAGGCCGACGCTCCACCACTGAGCCAACTGGCCAAGGCCAGGCAACATTATTAAGTAACTGCTCAGGGGCATCAAAAAAGGAAGATAGAATAGCCTTGTCACACATATCAGACAGCACTATGATATCTCTGAAGTCCAGATCTGATCACACAACCCCCTCACTTGAAATCCTTTAATGGGATTGGGCCTAACCCCCATAGCAAGGCATGACTGGCCTTTAATAGACTGACTCTCACGTGCCTACCCTTGCAACCTCTCCTCTCCCACACATCCTCCATAGCAACATGGACCACGTGCAGTTCTCCAAACATATCTTTACACCTTTGCTTGTGCTATTTCCTCTCTCTGAAATGCTTTTTCCCCATGTGTTTACCCAGGAAACCCCGACTGGGCACACCCTATTTAGCTCCCCATGATCCTCCCCCAACAACGGAGTGTTTCCTTATCCTCTAGGTTCCTAGAGCCCTTTGCACATCCTTCTTTTTTTTAATGTTTTTTTTAAATTAATTTTAGTGAGAAAGGAAGGGAGAGAGGGCACATACATGAGAGAGAGAAAGAACATCAATCTGTTCCTGTACGTGCCCTGACTGGGGATCGAACTGGCAACCTCTGCACTTTGGGACTATGCTCTAACCAATTGAGCTATTCGGTCAGGGCTGTACATCCTTTTAATACAGTGCTTAACCTATGACAGTGTAATTATTTGTTAATTGCTTTGTTTCCCTACCTGGATTATGAGATCTTTAAGAGAAAAATCTGAGGTCTGAGCTTTTTAAATCCCTGATGCCTCATGCCTGGAATACAGTATCTGTTTAGCAAATGTTTTTTTTTCCTTTTTTTAAATTTCTTTTTCTTTTTTTTCTGAAGCTGGAAACGGGGAGAGACAGTCAGACAGACTCCCGCATGCGCCCGACCGGGATCCACCCGGCACGCCCACCAGGGGGCGACGCTCTGCCCACCAGGGGGCGATGCTCTGCCCCTCCGGCGTCGCTCTGTTGCGACCAGAGCCACTCTAGCGCCTGGGGCAGAGGCCAAGGAGCCATCCCCAGCGCCCGGGCCATCTTTGCTCCAATGGAGCCTCGGCTGCGGGAGGGGAAGAAAGAGACAGAGAGGAAGGAGAGGGGGAGGGGTGGAGAAGCAGATGGGCGCTTCTCCTGTGTGCCCTGGCCGGGAATCGAACCCGGGACTTCTGCACGCTAGGCCGATGCTCTACCACTGAGCCAACCAGCCAGGGCTTGTTTAGCAAATGTTTGATAAATGAAGGAACATATTCATGCCGAACCTTTACCAAAAAATATAAAAAACAGTGTAGTTAGACCAGTACTCCACTAGAGAGAGAGATGTAAACCTTTTCCCCCAGCAGAGCATTTTGGGTTCATTTTTAGATTAATATAATCTAACAAAATATTTCTGTTTTATCCTAGACCCAAAGTAAATCAATCTCTGATAGACCGGAAGTAGCATGTTTATTAAAGGGCACTACAGGCCACGCTCTGGGCTTGACCATGTGTAAGTTGTTATGGGTACAGAGGAAGAGAAAGGGTAGGAACTAGTATATGTCATAATATTTTGCATTTCTATGTTATTGTAGAGTGTATTTAAGTGCATTACAAAGCTTTTCTTTTCTATGACATAATCTCATTTTCTAAAATATTCTCCACCTAGAAAGCTATTGCTCCATACACAATACACACTGTGGGACCCGATGACTACACAGCTTTCTAATTTCCTGTTCTTCTGTATCCTTCATATCCTGTTTTGAACACACACACGCTGTTCATAAAGTCAACTGGAACACTCATACAGCCTAAGATCTAGAGTCCAGATTAATTTTGAGTTCAGTACTAATGTTTAAGGAATGTGGCTGATTACAGATGCCCAATGGCAGCGGATTTCCCCTTCCCCACTTGACCCCCAACCCAAATCACTGTCCCCCCTGCCTCCCTAGCACCCAGAGTTTATCAGTTCCGCATTGACCACAGTGTGTTGTGATCATTTGTGTATTTGCTCATACCCGGACAAGACAGCAAACTTCTTGAAGAAATGGGTGGAAGTCTTTTTATTTTCTTTGTATTTTTCCAAAGTGTGTGTGTGGTGGGGCAGACAGACAGACTCCCGCATGTGCCCAACCGGGATCCACTCGGCATACCCACCAGGGGGCGATGCTCTGCCATGGAGCCATCCTCAGCACCAGGGGGCCAACTTTGCTCCAATGGAGCCTCGGCTGCGGGAGGGGGAGAGAGAGAGAGAGGAAGGAAAGGGGGAGGGGTGGAGAAGCAGATGGGTGCTTCTCCTGTGTGCCCTGGATGGAAATCGAACCCGAGACTTCCACACGCTGGGCCAACGCTCTACCACTGAGCCAACCGGCCAGAGCCAGGCCCGCATAAGTCTTATTCTTTCTCCTCACCTCAGCTGCTTGCGTAGCACTGGGCACACAGTACTTAGTAAATTTTTTTTTTGAATGAATAAATAAGCCCACTTCATTTTAAGGGTAGCAAAAGACTGATTTCTGCCAGCACACTCAGGGAGAGGCTGGATTGTGTTGGGGTGTACATAGACATATACATATGCATGTGGTGAAGGGGCTGGTCTTGTACGTAGGAGACTCTGATTTCAGGCCTCCAGGAGGAGACAGATACAAAGACACTCACACTTTCCCCAGAATCCTCCCAAATCAGTAGCTGAGATGTCTAAACTTTTACCATCAGAGTCATACCTTTGGATTATATATGGCTCTGTGTCAACATGTCTTGAATTTGTGTGCCTCATTATAACATACATTTCAAAATTCAGACATCCCCTGTATCTGATCTGTATCCTCAAGCTCTGACTTCCCCACCCCACCCTTGAGAATCTCAGGTAGACCTCAGCTTACATTTTGTAACTTGCATTAGAAAGTGGTTGGGCCCTGGCCGGTTGGCTCAGCGGTAGAGCGACGGCCTAGCGTGCGGAGGACCCGGGTTCGATTCCCAGCCAGGGCACATAGGAGAAGCGCCCATTTGTTTCTCCACCCCTCCGCCGCGCCTTCCTCTCTGTCTCTCTCTTCTCCTCCTGCAGCCAAGGCTCCATTGGAGCAAAGATGGCCCGGGCGCTGGGGATGGCTCTGTGGTCTCTGCCTCAGGCGCTAGAGTGGCTCTGGTCGCAACATGGCGACGCCCAGGATGGGCAGAGCATCGCCCCCTGGTGGGCAGAGCGTCGCCCCCTGGTGGGCGTGCCGGGTGGATCCCGGTCGAGCGCATGCGGGAGTCTGTCTGACTGTCTCTCCCTGTTTCCAGCTTCAGAAAAATGCAAAAAAAAAAAAAAAAAAAAAAGAAAGTGGTTGGTTTATGTCTTTTCAAACACAGTTGTATATCAAATAAGCTCTCTCAAAACATATACACCATCATGTTTTCAAGGGATTAAAACACATCAAATTGTATAACTAAATTAATAATGACACCAAACACAAAATCAAAAACTTAAATACCACAAGATGATCTAGTGAATTGACTCCTTGTGTTGAAAACTAGTAACTGAAGGGAGAGAATCGATCCTTTATTGTACCTATATAAACTATATCATTGGGTACCCAAAATTTAGGTAAGGAAAATGGTAGAATTAGAATATCTTGCCCCTATGACAGAAGTAGAATGAAACCTCTAATGAGTAACAAATTTCGACATTAAGCAACCAATGGCCAGTCATGTCACAAAATCAAAGGCAACCAGATGTTATATGCCTCCTGATGGAAATATTAAATACCAATGATGATGAAGTCTGATCAAAATTCTAGGTCCAATAATCTCTTCACAAGAAACATAAAGAACAATAGAACCCAGAAAACCAGTAAAGTGTAGGCGCCCACTATCATTATACCCACCAGGCCAATGGTCCCACTGCCGGCAGGAGCTCCACACAGTTCAACAAGGGCCGCTCCTATAGGCTTCCAGCCAAAGTCAAGAACCAGATCCTGTCCAGATATGACTCTCAGAAGGAAGTGGAACTCCACAGCAGGGTGGAGGGACTCATGGTCCCAACTTCCAGAGGGTTCTGGAGGACGGAATTATCCTATGCACACTCATGAATAAACTGCAGCTGGACTAAGTCCCAAAGATTAACCGCTCCCTGCAAAACTGGCACCAGCTAGAAAACCCCTCCGACTTCATCAAGGCCATGGGCAACTGCAGCATGAACTCCCTGGGCCTGCTCGAGGCCAATGACCTGTCCGAGAGCGGAAAGCTGACACAGGGGCAGGTGTCTCTTCTGGTTCTGGCAGGGAAGGCCAAGACAAAGGGGATGCAGAGTGATGTGGACATCAGCATCAAGTATTCAGAGAAGCAGGAGTAGAACCTGGATGATGCCACCATGAAGGTAGGCCAGTGTGTCATTGGGCTCCAGATGGGCACCAGTAAGTGTTGTGCCAGTCAGGCCTGGTGAATATGGCATGAGAAGGCATCTATAGAACCCCAAGAATCACATACTGTCATCCATGGACCACTCAACCATCAGCCTGCAAATGAGTGCCAACAAGTGTGCCAGCCAGGTGGGCACGGTGGCTTCCAGGACCCAGCGGCACATCTATGACACCAAGCTGGGGACCGACAAATGTGAGAGCTCTTCTATGTCTCTGCAGGGCACCAGCCAGAGAAGCCAAGTCTTTGTCCTGGGTTGGCAGATATATGACCCCAAGTACTGCCCACAGGCCCAGTGGCTGACGGGCTCCAGGATTAGCAAGCGACTGTCCAAGCCCAGGGAAGGCCCTGCAGTACCCGCCCCCCCACTACCAAGAGGAGGCAGGCTACTGAGGCTCCCTCACATCATTGCCTCATCTGGGATTTCAGGTTTTTCTGTGTTTTCGTCTTGTTTTTCTATGTGTTCAAGTGCTTCCAGCTAAGGGTCTGTGAAGGCCAGATCCAGATGCATATAGGGTTGGGGGTTCTTGCCGGGGTACATCCAGGAAGGCAAATTTCCCAACAGCCTTTGGGCCAAACTGTGGGCAAGGCCAGGAAGAAGAAACCTGTGCAGAGAAGGAAACTGGCTCAAAGGCTTTCCGTTGCTTCAGTCCCTCTTTCCTTGTCTCTGCTGATCAGTTTGTGGTTTCTGAACCCATAGAAATTTCAGGCAGTTTTAACAAAATTTAAAAAAAATTTTCTGGGGTAATGGGGTAGGAATGGTGGAAGAAGGTGATAGGAAGGAAGTCCTCTGGGAGGGGGCCAGTCCTCTGGGAGGGGGCCAGGCCACAGTCCCCTGGTATTTTAGGCATTGTGAGGGACTGGATTGCCCCAGGACCCTCCCAGGGACCCAGTTAGGAAACTGAGGCCCAGACAGGACAGTGGAGTTTTATGTGGTTGAGGCAAAGCAAGACCCTTCACCCTCTCCATCTCCCCCCAACACCAATTACAGAACAGGGACCCCCACAGGGAGGCCTTCCCTGGGACCGTCCAACCCAGGAGCCCTGGGACTGAGAGATAATGTGAAATACCAACTGTGGACTACTGGCAATAAAAACCTCTTTTAAGGGGGGGAGGGGGGACCCAGCAAAGTGTAAAAACACAAAAAACATATTTATAAGACAATCAGAATTTGAACACTGACAGGAAGCCTGATGATATTAAATAATTATCACTTTTTGTAGGTGAAATAATGCTGATGTGGCTGTTAATTTTTTTTTTATTTTATTCATTTTAGAGAGGAGAGGGAGAGACAGAGAGAGAGAGAGAGGAGAGGCAGAGAGAGAGAAGGGGGGAGGAGCTGGAAGCATCAACTCCCATATGTGCCTTGACCAGGCAAGCCCAGAGTTTCGAACCGGCGACCTCAGCATTTCCAGGTTGACGCTTTATCTACTGCGCCACCACAGGTCAGGCCAGATGTGGCTGTTAAAAAAGAACTCTTGTCTTTAGAAAGCCATACTAAATATTTTTACAGTTGAAATTTTTACAGTTGAGAACTGACTTGTGGTGGCGTAGTAGATAGGGCATCAACATGGAATGCTGAGGTCACCGGTTCGAAACCCCAGATTTGCCGGGTCAGTCAAGACACGTATGGGAGTTGATACTTCCTGCTCTTCCCCCCTTCTCTCTCTCTTTCTCTCTCCTCTCTAAAAATGAATAAATAAAATCTTTTTAAAAAGGAAATATTTACAGTTGAAATAATATGGTGTCTGGGACTTATTTCAAAAATAACACAAAGGCCCTGGCTGGTTGGCTTAGTGGTAGAGCGTCGGCCTGGCGTGCAGAAGTCCTGGGTTCAATTCCCGGCCAGGGCACACAGGAGAGGCACCCATCTGCTTCTCCACCCCTCCCCCCTCTCCTTCCTCTCTGTCTCTCTCTTCCCCTCTCGCAGCCGAGGCTCCATTGGAGCAAAAGATGGCCCGGGCGCTGGGGATGGCTCCTTGGCCTCTGCCCCAGGCGCTAGAGTGGCTCTGGTCGCAACAGAGCGACGCCCCGGATGGGCAGAGCATTGCCCCCTGGTGGGTGTGCCAGGTGGATCCCGGTCGGGCGCATGTGGAAGTCTGTCTGACTGCCTCCCCGTTTCCAGCTTCAGAAAAATACAAAAAAAATAATAATAAAAAAAATAACGCAGAGGGGTACTAGGGGGTAGGTGGGCATATATATGAAACAAGATAGCCTTGTGTTGATAATTGGTGACTCTGAGTAATGGGTACATGGGAGTGATTATACTACTTTGTCTACTTTTGTATATACTTGAAATTTTCCAAAAAAAAAATTTTATTAAAAAATTATTAACACCTTCCTGAACATTCTTCTTTTATTAAATTTATTGGGGTGACACTGGTTAATTAAATTATACAGGTTTCAGGCACACAATTCTATAATACATCATTTGCATATTACAATTTATGTGTTCACCATCCCAAGTCAAGCTTCCCTTCACGACCATCTATGTTCCTTCTGCTTCCTGCCAGTCCCGTTGCCCTCCTATAATCCCCACACTGTTGTCTGTCTGCAAGTGGTTTTTTCTTTCTTTGTTTAATCACATCACCTCTTTCCCGCAGCTCCCTGAACATTCTGATATTCTTGTCCTAAGGGATAACTATCCCTCTCCCACTCCTTGAGATCATTATCCTGGGGAGTCTCCTGGAAATTGCAAATACCCTGGGAAATGTAGCATTAATTCCTAAACATGTCTTTACAAACTAGCATAAACGATTAGTCCTGGACTGCCTCTACTCCTGAAAAGACTGAGTGCCTGAGGGTAAAAGAAAACCTTGGAGGAAGGAAAAGGAAGCCTATCTGTGGGAAGGAGAAAGTGAAGAACAAATTTTACCTTCATTATACTTTTCCCAGAACCTTCACTATTTGGCACAAATATCTTCTTTGTCTGGGTTTTATTAAGAGAACTTTCACTTGTGGTGGTGTGGAAAAAAAACATTCAAATTCTGGACTCTCAAATTAAAATGCCACAAAGTATCCCCTTTTATGTTGTCAAAAGCTAATGTAAATAATTTCAGGAGAAAGGGGGGCCCCTTTCCCATTGCTCAGTGAACCAATGAGGAGGCCACTTGGGTGGAGCTGGGCACATTTTTGCCTGAACCTGGGAACAGTCTAGACCTGTCCGCAGGACTACAATGATGTGGAAACCAAGAGAGTAAGGAGTCACCTCAATTGCTCAAGAGTATAGCTTTTTATAGATCTCTGGAAGAATACCAAGAAACTGGTTGCCTCGGGGGAAGGAAGCTGGGCCACTTGGGAGAGGGTGGGAGGAGGGAATAAAAGTCTGAGTCTTTATTGTCACAACCAGGTTATACTGTGATTAGCGCCTTAAAATATATGATGACATTTTACACATAGCCTTTTGTTAACATAAGTGACTGTGCCTTTTATCTTGCCATTAGACAGAAGACAGATGTCTGTTTGTGTATGGGTTCCTTAGCTAGGCCAGCTGCCGGCACCAACCGCTGTTTGCATATTTCCCTGATACTCCTTCTACCTGCCCTCCCTACCCCACCTCAGCCTCCCAGAATCTAATTAGGAGTAGTAGATGGCCACGAGAACTGACAAGACTAGGATCCTAATAGTTCCAATACAACTTCTGCAGGTGTGACACAGTATCGGGCAAAGCTCAGAGTTTCCCACAGAAGCACCCTGAGTAGCAGAGCCGAGTGAACACTCTTTCATGGCTCCTGTTTCACCTTAAAAAATCAGGTGAATTTTGTGGTTATGAATTACCACTTTGTTTTTATAGAACATGATCTTATTAGTTATCCTTAGGAGAAAAGTGTCATTGTGTTTGTCCCCTGGTCTCAAGCCCTGCACACTCTGCATGTCCCTGGAGTACTGAGTCCAGTTTTGTTTTTTTGCTTTGTCTTTTATTGAGGATAGTATTTACATACATTAAAATTCACCAATTTTTAAATGTACAGTGTGATTAATTTTGATAATTATATACAAAGTGTAACTACCACCATGATCAAGGTATAAAACGGTACTCCATTGCTTCTTTTTTTTTTTTTTTTTTTTTTTGTGGCAGAGACAGAGAGAGTCAGAGAGAAGGACAGATAGGGACAGACAGACAGGAAGGGAGAGAGATGAGAAACATCAATTCTTTGTTGCGGCTCCTTAGTTGTTCATTGATGTGCCTTGACCGTGGGGCTACAGCAGACCGAGTGACCCCTTGCTTGAGCCAGCGGCCTTGGGCTCATGCTGGTGAGCCTTGCTCAAACCAGATAAGCCCGCGCTCAAGCTGGCGCCCTCGGGATCTCGAACCTGGGTCCTCCACAACCCAGTCCGATGCTCTATCCACTGCGCCACCGCCTGGTCAGGCTACTACTCCATTGCTTCTTGGCCTTTGGCTAAGATCAGGTGTAAAAGGGTTACTGCACCTTAAAATGTTTTCCATCCCCCTTTGCCCAGCGTTGATTTTCTAAACACATGATCATATTCTATTGCTTCCTCCTAACATCTGGCTCTCTGGGTGATTTTAGGAAAGTCACTTTAACTCTCTGGTTGTGTGTCTGCTCTTGTAACATGAAAAATGTAGGAACACATCTGTTTCTATGGACTTTCCAAAACTTTCAGACTATGAGGGGTGGGATCAGGACAGAATCTCAGTCTTGCGTGTCCATTCTTGATATAGGACACATATGTCAGGGATAAGAGCCGGTGGTCACATGAGAAAGACTTAGGCTTCCATCTATCTCTCTTGCTAGTATGTAACCTTTTCTTTCTTATTTTACAGGGACAGAGAGAGAGAGTCAGAGAGAGAGAGATAGATAGGGACAGACAGACAGGAACAGAGATAGATGAGAAGTATCAATCATTAGTTCCTCGTTGCGACACCTTAGTTGTTCATTGATTGCTTTCTCATATGTGCCTTGACTTGACTGCGGGCCTTCAGCAGACCGAGTAACCTCCTGCTCGAGCCTGCGACTTTGCTGGTGAGCCTTTTGCTCAAAGTGGCGACCTCGGGGTCTTGAACCTAGGTCCTCCACATCCCAGTTCAACGCTCTATTCACTGCGCCACCGCCTGGTCAGGAAGTATGTAACCTTTTCTAAGCGTCACTTTCCTTATCTGCAGTATCAGGCTAGTGTCCTGAGTGAGGATGAAGTGAGATGTGTGGCCACCCTTACTATATTGGTTGGTATATTTATAACAGTATAATATAATATAAAGTCACTCATTCAACCATATCCGCTACTACATGTTTACGCAAGTTGATTCCCACAACCAAAACAGAAGCACAAAGCACGCCCACCCCCTAACTCACCGCGGGCGGCCCCAAGCCTACCTGCCAACGTTCCAGGTAGGACTCCGAGAAGGAGCGGGCACGCGCGCCTGTGCTGCCAAAGAGCCTCGCTAGGGGGCAGAATCGGAAGCAGAAATTTCTGACGCCTGTCGTACAAGCGCGACGTAAAGCGGGACTGCTTTATGGCAACCTGCTTCTGCCGTAAAGCGCTGTTGGCGAGCCCACGCCGGCGGGTAGAAGATAGAATTTTTGGGTGTGTTACGCTGGTTTTGAAGGCGGACAAATTTGATTTTTGTTATGGGGAAACGCGGGAGCCGGAGCCGGAGCCAGCTGCTCAGCACCCTGACTAAAAAGCAGAAGAAGCATCTTCGGGATTTCGGCGAGGAGCATCCATCCTATGACAAGTATGGAGGGGCAGGGCTGTCAGCGTCTTTTCCTGGCGTGAGCCCGGTTTCCCGGGGCTGGGTCCGCGGGTCTCCCGTGAGATGGTGACCGTGCTGCTCCCGCCTCTGCCCACGCTTCCCTGGCGCCCGCGTGCTCAGGGTCGGGCTTCGCGGGTGAGGGGACTGGCGACATTCCGCCTGGGACGTGGTTCTTACGGGTTTTCCTGCCTTTTGTTGAGCCCGTACCTTTATGCCAGGCCACATTCCCGCTGTGTGTCGGCTGGTGTGTGTATGGTCAGAGATTGTCTAGATTGATTTTTGTTTTCTTTAAAGAATTGTGGGGCCCTAGCCGGTTGGCTCAGTGGTGGAGCGTCGGCCTGGCGTGTATGAGTCCCGGGTTCGATTCCCGGCCAGGGCACACAGGAGCCCATCTGCTTCTCCACCCTCCCCCTCTCCTTCCTTTCTGCCTCTCTCTTCCCCTCCTGCAGCCAAGGCTCCATTGGAGCAAAGTTGGCCGGGGCGCTGAGGATGGCTCCATGGCCTCTGTCTGGGGCACTGGAATGGCTCTGGTCACAACAGAGCAACGCCCCAGGTGGGCAGAGCATCGCCCCCTGGTGGGCATGCCGGGTGGATCCCGGTGGGGCTCATGTGGGAGTCTGCCTGACTGCCTCCCGGTTTCCAACTTCAGAAAAATACAAAAAAAAAAAAAAAAAAAGAATTATGGGGCCTGACCTGTGGTGGCACAGTGGATAAAGCGTCCACCTGGAACACTTGAGGTCGCTGGTTTGAAACCCTGGGCTTGCCTGGTCAAGGCACATATGGGAGTTGATGCTTTCTGCTCCTCCCCCTTCTCTATCTCCTCTCTAAAATGAATAAGTAAAATCTTTTAAAAAAAGATAAAGAATTGTGGGACCTAGGACATCACAGATCTATCCAGTTACAATGAGGAAACTGATATATCGGTAGATGTGGGTTCCTCTGTAAGTGTCCAGACTCTTAGTTACCCTAAATGCTCGTCCCACTGCTTTGGGCCGCTTTACCAGAAATTTAGAGGGGGTCTTCTAATTAAGAAATTTGCTAGAAAAGGTGAACCTGAGGTCTTTTATTTGCCAAACCTAGCCATCTTTTGGATGAGAACCAGTTGTTGTATGACTCTAGTATCTGTCATGTGACCTCGTGAAGCTTTTCATTTGTCAGTTGTTATCTATTTGTCATATTCTTACACTCTCCGTCCCAGTGCATGTTGTTTTTACGTGGCTATAGTTATAATGCGTTTATAACGGTATACTCTGCCTTTTTCGTTTATAGCTGTATCATTCGACTTTTCTCCTCACTGCTACATACTCACACATTACTTGTTTCTTCTCAGGATTTCCAAAAAGGAAGCAAAACCACAGATTTGTCAACTGGTAATGCTTTATACCTTCTTTTTAGTGATTGGTTCTGGGTTGTTACTTTTAAAATTATATGTAATAATAAAGATTAGCTACAATTCCACTTTATTTTAGATGTGAGCTGTTATTTTAGTGATATTGCTTCATTTTAAAAGCAGATGTCTGTGGCAAGGCCATTTTGATAACTACAACAATCACCGGAGTTTGAACTACCCTGAGAGATCAATTTAGTAGAACCTGTTAAGGACACATACCACTACTTTTTTTATTGTATTGTAATTTTTCTGTTGATCCTTTAAAGTGTCTGACAAATAGGTTAGATCTCCTTATATAGCCGAAAGCTTTATGTCAGCTTTCTTCCCATGTGGAACATTAGCAGTTCAAAGAAGATGAAAAGCTGCTAGGGTCTTAGCTAGGTGATCTATTTTAGACAAACGTGATGCTGGACGTGCTTGCATGGATAGGATTGCATACGAACAGAAAAGCTAATTGTATTGAGGAAAGTCTGAGTCTCTTACGCTATTGGTGTGATGATAGCCATGGGGAAGCAATGAGAACAACGTCATTTTGTTTTTAAAATTCCCCTTTTCTTTTTAGTCAGAGAGTTCAGATGATTCGAATTCTGAAAGTGAAGCAGAGAGTGAACCAGAACAGGTTTCTGGGTACCACAAACTACTCGCCACATTAAAGAGTGTTTCTGAGGAAGAGGAAGAAGATGAAGAAGAAGACAACAGTGCTCCAGATGAGGCAGAAGTGAACAGTGAGGATGGTGGCAGTGATGTCAGCTTGGAAGAAGAGACAGCAGCAGAGTCTGCTGAACTACGGAAGGGTAAGTGTCTTTCTTGTGGGTTCATCATCTGAGCCAGGACCATAGACAGAGTGCCCCATGGGCACAGTGCCCATTACTGTGTGAGCTGCCTGGAAGCACGTGGAGTCAAAGCAGAGGTTCATAACCTTGTTGGGCCTCAGTGATATCTGTGAGAGTCTGATGAAAACATAGGACCTTCTTGCTAGAAAAATGCAGAAGTAACATTTTTGCTTAGGATTTCCAGGACTTCATCAAAGTTTCCCTGAATGAGAGGAAAGAGAACATAATTTTGCTTTTGTGATGGTCTCAATTTATTAAAGAGATTACTGTTCATCAGAGAAACCTAATGTAATGTAAAATGGACACAAAAGTTTTCAAGGAGCAGTTATTTTTGTTGTTTGTTTGTTTTACACAAATAAGACAGTTTATTAACCCCGCATCATTTGTTCTAATGCTTCTTGTTGGCAGCTACTACCTGTCCGGCCACTCTGTCTAGATCTCTCTGTCCATGAGGTGTCAGTTTGCGACCCCCATCCTGGTCCTTTCTGGCATGTTCAGTCCCTCCAGGGCTTGGAGGACCTGGCAGGCCACGTTCTTGGAGGCTCTGCTAATGTGGCTGGGCACGACAGCATGTCTCTGCCATCCTTGTAGATCTTGGTCATGGAGCTGACTCCCACACCACTCCGTAGGTGCAAGTGCCGCACCGGAAGCAGCTTGTGCATAGAATCAGTTCTCACATAGGGAGCAAGCTCTTTATGCTTGGCCCGCTTGACAGTGTCCACCCATTTAGGGACTTTGAGTTTCTGTACTCTCTGAGGAAGGTGCCAGAGCTCTGGTGAACTCCTGTTGGTTCATGTCTTTTACTCCAGGCATCGCGCGACCTCCGCGCTGCCAGCCAGGGGAAAAGCAAGGAGCGGGTTTTCATGGGACAGCCAGATATAGGGTGTTGAGATGCGGAGTGGTCGCATGCCATCCGGGCAAACAAGAAGAGTTGGGATTGAAATCTTAAAGGAACCCTTTCTCACTAAGACTTCTAGGTGACTTTTTTCTTTAACTTTAAAATCAACTTTATTGAGTGTGATTTACATACAATAAAGTATACCCATTTTAAGTACACAGTTCACTGAATTTTGACAGATGTGTAGGCCTTTGTTATTACCATCGCAAGGAAGATACAGAACATTTCCAGTGCCTCCAGAACATCCCTTCTTGTCCTTTCCCAGCAGCTTCCCATCCCTGGCGTCAGGCCGCCGCTCACCTGCTCTCTTTCACTATGGTTAGTGTTGCCTGTTCTAGACATCTGTGTAAATCAGGGGTCCCCAAACTACGGCCCGCGGGCCACATGCGGCCCCCTAAGGCCATTTATCCGGCCCCCGTGGCACTTCTGGAAGGGGCATCTCTTTCATTGGTGGTCAGTGAGAGGAGCATAGTTCCCATTGAAATATTGGTCAGTTTGTTGATTTAAATTTACTTGTTCTTTATTTTAAATATTGTATTTGTTCCCGTTTTGTTTTTTTACTTTAAAATAAGATATGTGCAGTGTGCATAGTAATTTGTTCATAGTTTTTTTTATAGTCCGGCCCTCCAACGGTCTGAGAGACAGTGAACTGGCCCCCTATGTAAAAAGTTTGGGGACCCCTGGTGTAAATGGAAGCATACAGTGTGTACCCTTTTGTGCTTTTGTGTCTGGCTCCTCATTTTGTGATTCATCCATGTTGTTCATATTTTAGTAATTTATTTTTTATTGCTGGAGTAGTATTTCATTGTCTGAACATGTCTGGGTAACTTATATCTCACTACCTTAATGCCTATTTTCCTTACAGAGTTATTTTTTTCTATAAGATGTTGCACACCGTTCCTAGTATTTTAATTCATTAGTTTTACTGGGATAAAAATTCATTGCCTCCAAGTTAGGGATTTTTGTTTTGTTTTTTCATTTTTTGTTCCTGTTTTTGGATTTTTCCAAATGAGTTTTCTTTTTTATTAAAGAAGTAATATATATTTTCTGTAAAAATTCAAGAAAGTGTATAGTTAACCTATATCTCTACCACCGAGAGAAAAGCACATTTAACATTTTGTGTAACCTTTCAGACCATTTTTTTGTGGACAGGTACAAGTATGCACATATATTTGTGTGTATGTGTATATTGGTCTCATACATTTCTGTTACTTAATTTTTTCCTTTAATAATATATCATGATTCAATTAAAAAAGAATAATATATCATGAAATTTTTTTCTATGTGTTTAACTGGATTCATATTAGCTTCTTAATTAGGTAGTATTCCATTGTAAATGATATGTGTTAATTACCCCATTGATAGAAAATGATGAAATCTTTTTCCCAGTTATTTATTATAAAATCCAGTGCTGCTTTGAACATCTTACATATATGCTTAGTGTACTTTTTCTTGTTGTCATCTTAGAATAAGTTCCTAGAATTGGAACTAGGTCAGCAGTCAAGCTTAATTTTGAAATTTGTTTTTTTCCTGAATTTGCTTAGAAGTGAATAATGGCAGTGAACATCAGTATTGATATAAGCTAAGGAATTAGATTTTATTTGTCAACAGAAATATAATTGTATTTATGACTAAGTAATTTCACAACATGTTCCTCAAAATTCAAGGTAAGGTCTTACCTGCTGATCCTGAGGAAAAAGATGGGGAAGCCCCACCTGGCACGTCAGAAGAATCCCCGGAGGAGTTTACAGATGCAAAACATGAGTCCCTTTTCAGCCTGGAAACCAATTTTCTGGAAGAGGAAGGTGGAGCCAACTGTTCTCTGAAAGCATCACAAGGTCAGAGCTCAGTGTGGACTGTTGAATGCAGCAGGTGCTTAGTGTAGGGGTTGAATGCTAATATACATTATCCTGTTGTTGAATGAGTAGCAATAAAAACACGTACTTTAGCAGCTAGATAGAGACCTGGGAGGAAATACCATATTTTTCACTCCGTAAGATGCACTTTTCCCCCCCAAAAGTGGAGGGGGAAATGCCCATGTGTCTTATGGAGCGAATGTTCATTTTTTTTAGCTGCTGCAGGGCGCTGCGCCAGTAAATATATGTAGAGTGAGCACCAGCACGAGTGTAATCATACCCCCCATGGTGGTGTGCAGAACCTGGCATCTGCTGAGTGATCTGGTTCTGGTTTCCACAGTTGCATGCAGTGCAGGAGGGAAGGCGAGCAATGTTGTGTGGGTGCATTCACCTGGCATCATCCAGACGTGAGAGGCACGCTGCAGCAGTGGAGGGCTGTGCTGCAGCTGCTGGAGCTCTGTGTGATGTGCTGATGTCACTTGTTGCCAGCCTAATAGCATCTCATTGGCTGGCTGGCAGATAGGGGCGGGGCCAAGGGTGCGAGGCACGTGCAGTGAGCTGGGAAGCCAGTGCAAGCACAGGCAACAGCAGAGAGAGCAGGCTGTGTTGCTCATATCCACCAGTTTATTCCAGCTGTAATCCAGGTAGTTTACCTATATAGAGACATTAGAGTAAAAAATAACTGGACTTTCCCTAGTGCAGCAGCAGGGGGCATCCTGAATTAAAGAAGAACAACAACCTGAATGGGTGTTCCTGGAGTCTAAAAGACTAGGGCCAGCAGATTTACTATCCTCTAGATCGCCCATAAACACTCACCATTTCTGGGGGTTTCACACCGCATCTTCACAGCTAAATCACGCTCCTGAGCCCAGCCATTCAGATAAGCTGGACACCTGAGCATGCCGCAGACCACAGTGGGACCGGGGATGCGGCCGTTTCCTCCAAATACTGGAGCTCTGTCTGATACAAGGCCTTATGCCATGCATAACATGCATAATATGCGTGGCATAAAGTGCTGATTGGACCAGAGCCCGCGCATGTGCCATGGGAACATGGGAAAGGTACGTTTTATGAGCAATCCAGGGAATTTCATATGGCGGGTATCCCAAGTTGGGATGCTCCAAGGAAATGGACCAAAACCCTGTATTTTGGTCCACTTTAAGTCGCCCCCTTGTGGCATTGGTCCTTCGTACTACCAAGAACTGCTGATACTTACCATACCTCTTCTAGAAGCGTTCTATAGCAGCCACAGAGCAGCCCATCAGGCTCACAGGGCATGCAGTAACGTGCACAGCTGTACAGCAAACATGATAGACTGCCTGCGGGCATGTAGGGCACAAATAGCAAAGTGGTAAGTATCAGCGGCCCTATTTCCAGTGGTGCAGAGGGCCAGTGTACACATCCCAATTTGGGATACCCCTGCTGTGGACTAATGGGAAGTCCACTCATTTTTTACTGGATTTCATCTTTAAAGCAAACCAACACCAATATGTAAGAAAATGGGTCTTAGTACCCACACTAGGATCAGGGGGGCATCCTAATTGCAAGGAACCGCCCTCCTCAAAGGCTAGTTTCTCTTGCCTGCACCACACTCCCCCAGCGAAGCTGCACCTGTACACACAGCTGCAGTTGGCCTGACTGCCGTCGCCCAATCACAGATGCCCGTTTTTCAGGGGGGCAAAGTGCAAGTAAGCCTAGTACGCGAGTACCAACACCCATTTTCCTAAAAGCATCATTCTGGGACACACAGGGGCCTCACGCATGTATCATAAATATAAAAAAATGATGCTTGTAGATGAAAAAATAGGACGGAACTATAGACTGCGTTCCCCAAGCCCACTGCTGCATTTCAAGTTCCCTCTGCAGCTGCTGATCCGGACCTTGCCGGGTTGGACCTTGCTGACACCTGGTCTCCAGCCGTTGACACAAACCCCTCACCTAACCCCCCTCCCTACCTTCTGACATGAATCCCTTCACCTAACCCCCAGCCGCTGACCAGAACCCCTCATATATCCCCTCCTCAGTCTGTATGTTAACGTTTGGGTCGGGGGATAGGATTCAGTGGTGCTCTGTATATTACTGTTTGGGTCTGGGAATAGGATCTGCTGATGCCCCCCTCTGGGTCCATTCACACGACCATATCTATGCAAATCTGCAAAAAAACACGACATCCGTGTTGCGTCCAGTTTTTTTCAAGACCCATTGTGGGAACAAAATACGGTCATGTGAATGGGGCCTAAGAAAGTGTCTCTCAATAACGTGTCCCCTATGAGATATAACCCTAGTAGTGTCCCCCATAACAGTGCATCAGCAGCTAACCCATCTGCATAATAGTGCATCAGTAGTAGATCCACTCCATAACAGTATGTTATTACTGTATTTTTTTGCAGAAAAATACCACAGTCTTTTGCTACCTACACAAATGTCAAAGCAGAAAAGGCTAGCGTATAAAATTCCTTTTAAACTGGAGGTAATAAAATATGCTAAGAAACATGGAAACAGAGCAGCGGAGAGACATTTTGGGTCACCTCCTACTGAAAAAATGATAAGGGAGTGGATAAAACAGGAGGATCAACTGCAAAAAGCAGATAAAAGTATGCATACTCTTCGTGGGCATGCTGCAAAGTGGCCAGAGTTAGACGTGGACATGAAAGAATGGATCACACGTCACAGGAATAATGGTTTCTCAGTCTCTACAAAAATGATAATATATGAAGCCAAACGCAAAGCTGTAGAGAAAGGCATTCAGGATTTCACTGGATCGCCATCATGGTGCTACAGATTTATGAAGCGATGTGGCCTTGCCATGCGTACCAAAACTAGACTTGCACAAGAAATGCCAAAATAATATGAGTCAAAGATTCTGTCTTGGCATAAATTTGTAGTTGACGCTAGGAAGAAAAGTGATTTGGAAATTGGCCAGATTGGGAATATGGATGAAGTCCTGCTAACCTTTGGTGTGCCATCTAGCAGAACTGTTGATCTGAAAGGTGCCAAAACCATAACCGTGAAAATGTCAGGACATGAGAAAACCCATTACACGGTTGTGTTGTCCTGCTGTGCAGATGGCACAAAACTGCCACTGATGTTAATATTCAAAAGGAAAAACATGCCAAAAGAAGTGATCCCACGAGGAGTTGTTGTGCACGTTCTTGAGAAAGGATGGATGGATGAAAATGGAATGAGTGTGGATTGAAAAAGTTTGGTCCAAATATCCTAGAGGGCTTCTGAAAAAATCTGCCCTATTAGTGCTTGACCAGTTTAGAGCACATATTAACGAAACCACACACAAAAAAACCTTTAAAGAAGTGAAGACTCATCTAGCTGTAATTCTTGGGGGTCTTGCCAGCCAGTTGCAACCTCTCGACCTTTCCATCAACAAACTGTTTAAAGTCTGTATGTGAGAAGAGTGGAACAAATGGATGGCTGCTGGTAATCATGATCTGACACCAACTGGATGAATGAAGAGACCCACCAACACTCAAGTTTGTGAATGGGTGAAAACATCATGGCAGTCAGTGAAGAATGACACCGTGGTATGGTCATTCAAAAAATGTGGCATTAGCAATGCCATAGATGGACTGAAAATAGCTAAGAAAGTGATACCAGTGATTGTGAGCAACTGAGCTTCTTAAATTCTGACACTAGTGATGATGAGTTCCTGGGGTTCCTGAACAACTAGAGGAGTATTTGAACATTAAAGTCTCTTCTCATTTGTTAATAACAGTACTAATGGTTGTTAATACTGCTGTTGAGTTTACATTGTTGAAATATTATTGTGGTATATTTTATTAAATATTTTAACACACCATTTTGTTCAGAATATTTTTTTTCTTATTTTTCTCCTTAAAACCCGAGGTGCGTCTTATGGTCAGGTGTGTCTTATGGAGCGAGAAATACGGTACCTCTCAAAGTTACCGTATTTTTCGCTCCATAAGATGTACTTTTTTCCCCCCAAAAGTGGAGGGGAAAATGCCTGTGTGTCTTATGGAGCAAAAAAATATGGTATTTTATTAAATATTTTAACACACCACTTGGTTCAGAGTATTTATTTTTTATTTTCCTCCTTAAAACCCTAGGAGTGTCGTATGGTCAGGTGCATCTTATGGAGCGAAAAATGTGGTATTTTGTACTTTTCAGTGGTTGGGCAGTATTCCGAGTTGGAGAGTGGGGAGGAGGCTATTTAGGAGAGCAGACAGCTTAAGAATGGTCAGAGAGGCCAGTTCACAGGCCTCACACGCACACACCTGGGATCAAGGGGAGACTTCTGATTTTCTTCCCATATAGGGAAGAAAGAGGAAAAGGAGAAATACTTTGCATTTTTCTTTCTATCCTTCACTTGCTCTTTTTTATTGGAGCAGTAATTTTCCAGATTTGTGAGACCCAGTAGCTAATCTGTTTGGTCTTTATTGCCATGGACTGCCTCACAAACTCAGAGCACTGACGATAACCCCAAGTGCGGGTGCCACCATTTGGATCATTTGCTCAACTCGGTTCAGTATTTTTCTCTGTGTGTTCTGCAATTTAAGATAAGTCAGACATGCATCCTGCCCTCAGGGATCTAACAGTCCAGCGGATGAGATAAAGCATGCACATATGTGTGTTGGAATTGGTGGTTGGAGGCAGGGTGGGGGACACCCTATAGGGGCCACCAGTGCCTCTTAGGGGAGCCAGCACTGTGCCTGACATAGCAGGCTCCGGGGAAATAGTTATTGATTGTGCGACGGGGGTAACATTAAACTGATACTATTTGGATATACAAAAGTGAAGTGAAAGTAAGGAGAGAATTATTTTTTTAATTTTGTGACAGAGAGGGACAGATAGGGACAGACAGACAGGAAGGGAGAGAGATGAGAAGCATCAGTTCTTTATTGTGGCTGTTTAATTGTTCATTGATTGCTTTCTCATATGTGCCTTGACCTGGGTCAGGGTGTACAGCAGAGCGAGTGACCCTTTGCTCAAGCCAGCGACCTTGGGCTTCAAGCCAGTGACCTTTGGGCTCAATCCAGCAATCATGGGGTCATATCTATGATCCCATGTTCAAGGCAGCAACCCTGTACTAAAGCCACGTGAGCCCACACTCAAGCCAGTGACCTCAGGGTTTGGAGCCTGGGTCATCTGCGTCTCAGTCCAATGATCTATCCACTGCGCCACTGCCTGGTCAGGCTAGGATAGAATTTTTAATTTAAGGAAGGAAAGCCACAGAGGCAGAAGAATTTGAGGACTGTATAATTCAAAAATTACATTGGGGAGGTAGGTTGGAAGTATATCCTGTAGCACCCCAAATTTCGAAAGGAAAATCTTCAGTGGTTTTTGATCTGGGAAGTAATGTGATTAGAGAAATGTTTTAAGAAAATGAACCTGTCAGGAACTTTTAATATCTGGACTGGGAGAGAACAGGGAAAGTATATGGGGAAAAGGGTGAGTTACCATGAAGAGCAGCATGTCATTCACGGGGAAGACCAAAACATGCCTGCTGCTTCCTCCTAGTATTCTGACATTTTTTATTTCTGAATTAGATCCATTTCTACTACATGTGAACAAAGAACTGAAAGAAAAAGAAATTCAGGCTGTTGCCACAAATCCCAAAACTACCCAGGAGCTAAAAGTAAGTGTTGCTTGGTCATCTCAGTCACAGGGAGGGAAGCTCTAATGAAGCTGTGGTCTTGGGTTTTAGCAGTCTCCCCGAATATAGGATCTGCACCAGCGGTGAATGGCTGGATGGGGGAGCAGGGAGCAGGGCGGCTGGAGGAACCTGGGGGGGCACAGGTGCAGCTAGGAAAGGCCCTGGGCTAGAGCGTAGGAGCCAGATAAGGTACAAGTGTTTTGGAGACAATACACCAGGGTTTAGACCAGGGGTCCCCAAACTTTTTACACAGGGGGCCAGTTCACTGTCTCTCAGACCGTTGGAGGGCCGGACTATAAAAAAAACTATGAACAAATTCCTATGCACACTGCACATATCTTATTTTAAAGTAAAAAAACAAAACGGGAACAAATACAATATTTAAAATAAAGAACAAGTAAATTTAAATAAACAAACTGACCAATATTTCAATGGGAACTATGCTCCTCTCACTGACCACCAATGAAAGAGGTACCCTTCCAGAAGTGCCGCGGGGGCCGGATAAATGGCCTCAGGGGGACGCATGTGGCCCGCGGGCCGTAGTTTGGGGACCCCTGGTTTAGACCAACATCTGTGAGGGGTTATTAACATGACCTAAGGCAGGGTAACCTACCTTGTTGGGTTTTTTTGTTGTTTTTTTTAATTCATTTTAGAGAAGGGGAGAGAGAGGAGGGGGAGAAGCAGGAAGCATCAACTCCCATATTTGCCTTGACTGGGCAAGCCCTGGGTTTCGAACCGGTGATCTCAATGTTCCAGGTCAACGCTCTATCCACTGCACCACCACAAGTCAGGCTTTTTTCTTTTTCTTTTTTTTTTAATTTATTACCTTGTTGATCTTCTTTGTTCTGATCTGTTAGTGGGAACAATATTGCCCACCTCAAAATAAAGGAATTACTCGCTGATACATAAAAAATTTTCAGTAAAACAATAGCTACTATTCTTTGTTTGAAATCTCAGATATAGGTTCACAACTAAATTATTCAAATATGGAGCAGTTTTTGCTTTGTTTTTTTTTATTTTCTACCAACTGATGCTGTTCATAGAGGTGGTCATGTTTTTTTTTTGTATTTTTCCAAAGTCAAGCAGGGAGGCAGACTCCCACATGCGCCCGACCGGGACCACCCAACATGCCCACCAGGGGGCGATGCTCTGCCCATCTAGGGCATTCCTCCTTGCGGCCAGAGCCATTCTAGTGCCTGAGGTGGAGGCCATGGAGCCATCCTCAGCGCCTGGGTCAACTTGGCTCCAGAGGAGCCTTGGCTGTGGGAGGGGAAGAGAGAGACAGAGAGGAAGGAGAGGGGGAAGGGTGGAGAAGCAGATGGGCACTTCTCCTGTGTGCCCTGACCAGGAATCGAACCCAGGACTTCCACATGCCAGGCTGATGCTCTACCACTGAGCCAGTTGGCCAGGGCGGTCACACTTTTTAAATTGGATTTTTAGTGAGATAATAATTACCGATGTAGTTGTAATAAATTATACAAAGGTGTCCCTTTTACCCTTTGCCCAGTTTCCCCAGTGGTAACATCTTGCAAAACAACAGTATAATATCACAGCCAGAAAGTTGACATTTATACAGTCCGCCTGTCGTACATTATCCCAGTTCTGCTCCCACTCAGGGGGTGTGTTTAGTTCTATACTGTTGTATCACATGTGTAGTTCCCCTACAGTCACACCAGCACAGTCAAGATGCAAACATTTCCAGCACCTTAAAGACCTCTCCTGTTTCCCATTGTCCTTTTATAAGCACGCCCACTACCCTCACCCCATTCCTGATTCTTCTGTTCTCCATTTCTATAATTTTGTCATTTTAAAAGTGTTTGAAAACTTTGTCTGAATCATTTAGCCTCTCTGAACACTGGCCTTTTCTAAACTCTAAAAAGAGCATTGTAGTATTTACTTTGCAGGATTGTTGGGAGGATTAAATGAGATGATCTATAAATCCTAAGAGGTCTTGGTATATTATAAGTTTGTTTGTTTTTTTAATTGATTTTAGACAGAGGAAGGGAGAGAAAGAGAGAGAAGCATTTATTTGTTGTTCTACTTAGTTGTGCGTTCATTGGTCACTTCTTGTATGTGCCCTGACCGGGGAACGAACCCACAACTTTGGTGTTTCAGGATGACACTAATCCACTGATCTAACTGGCCAGTGGAGGGTCAGGTCTTGGTAAATTATAAAGTACTGTGTGAATGGATATAAGCTATTATAATTCATTTCTAACATAGTTCTTCGTCTCTTTCTGCCCTAGTGGCCCATCCTGGGTCATCTTGTCTTTTCATCCAAGTTTCAGAAGCTGGAAACATTTAAACCCCCAAAGGACGTTGACTTAAAGGCATTTCATCTCCAGAAGCCTCTGGAATCCACCTGGACCAAGACCAATAGCCAGTTTCTCTCTGGTCCCCAAAAATCAAGTATCCCCTTCACACCCCTCCAGAAAGAGCTCTTCTTAATTATGAACTCTTACCAGGACTTGTTCTACCCAGAAAGGACCGCCCTGAAGAACGGGGAGGAGATCCGCCATGTGTACTGCCTGCATGCAGTAAACCACGTCCTCAAAGCCAATGCCCAGGTGCTTGGCAACAACAGCAGGCGCCGAAGCCAGAAGCTTGGGGTGGGCAACGATGATGACTTCAGAGACCAAGGGCTAACAAGGCCCAAGGTGAGTGGCAGCAGGAGAGCTTTGCCCTCAAGAAGGAGGCTGCAAGGCACTGACATATAGATGCCTGACACTTATTAGGTATTCAGGGTTTGTTTGTTTAGTTTATTCATTTTAGAGAGAGAAGAGAGAGAGAGAGAAGGGAGGAGGAACAAGAAGCATCAACTCCCATATGTGCCTTGACCAGGCAACTCAGGGTTTCGAACCCGCGACCTCAGCATTCCAGATCGATCCATTATCTACTGAACCACCACAGGTCAGGCCGATATTTGGGTATTTTAATGATTAGAGTAATGAATGAGTCCAACAGTGAGCCTATCAGGTGGGCCAGGTAGTGTCAGAGCTGTGCTGAACTTGGCTCAGTAGATGATCCCCCCCGCCCCAGTATTTTTTTTTTTTTTAACAGAGACAGAGAGAGTCAGAGAGAGGGATAGACAGGGACAGACAGACAGGAATGGAGAGATGAGAAGCATCAATCATTAGTTTTTTGTTGCGCATTGTGACACATAGTTGTTCATTGATTGCTTTCTCATATGTGCCTTGACCGTGGGCCTTCAGCAGACCAAGTAACCCCTTGCTCGAGCCAGCAACATTGGGTCCAAGTTGGTGAGCTTTTGCTCAAACCAGATGAGCCCACATTCAAGCTGGCACCTTGGGGTCTCGAACCTGGGTCCTTGGCATCCCAGTTCGACGCTCTATCCACTGCACCACCGCCTAGTCAGGCCCAGTATTTTTGTTTGTTTGTTTTGTTTGCTTTTACAGAGACAGAGTCAGAGAGAGGGATAGACAGGGACAGACAGACAGGAACAGAGAGAGATGAGAAGCATCAATCATTAGTTTTTTGTTGCAACACCTTAGTTGTTCATTGATTGCTTTCTCATATGTGTCTTGACCATGGGCCTTCAGCAGACCGAGTAACCCCTTGCTCAAGCCAGTGACCTTGGGTCCAAGCTGGTGAGCTTTTTGCTCACACCAGATGAGCCTGCGCTCAAGCTGGCGACCTTGGGGTCTTGAACCTGTGTCCTTCCACATCTCAGTCCGATGCTCTATCCACTGCGCCACTGCCTGGTCAGGCCCCAGTTTTGTTTTGTTTTTTGTTTGTTTAGTTTTTTTACAGAGAGAGAGTCAGAGAGAGGGATATATAGGGACAGACCGGAATGGAGAGAGATGAGAAGCATCAGTCATCAGTTTCTTGTTGCGACATGTTAGTTGTTCATTGATTGCTTTCTCATATGTGCCTTGACCGCGGGCCTTCAGCAGACCAAGTGACCCCTTGCTCAAGCCAGCGACCTTGGGACCAAGCTGGTGAGCTTTTGCTCAAACCAGATGAGCCCGCGCTCAAGCTGACAACCTCAGGGTCTCGAACCTGGGTCCTCCGCATCCCAATCCGACATTCTATCCACTGTGCCACTGCCTGGTCAGGCCCAGTTTTTTTTTTGTTTTTTGTGTTGTTTTTTTTTAATTTATTCATTTTAGAGAGGAGAGAGAGAGGGAGAGAGAGAGAGACAGAGAGAGACGGGGGGGAGGAGCTGGAAGCATCAACTCCCATATGTGCCTTGACCAGGCAAGCCCAGGGTTTTGAACCGGCGACCTCAGCATTTCCAGGTCGATGCTTTATCCACTGTGCCACCACAGGTCAGGCCCAGTTTTGTTTTTTAATTGAATTTATTGAGGTGACAGTGGTTCACAAAATCATATAGGTTGCAAGTGTACCACTCGACCAGACATCGTCTGCACACTGCGTCATGCGCTTAGCGCCCCCAGCAAAGTCTCTTTCTGTCCCTATTCCCCCTGCTTTGCCCACCTGCACCTGCCCGCTTCCCTCTGTCACCACACTGTAGTCTGTGCTTATGTGTTATATATGTTTTGTCATTTCAAAAAACATATATATATATTTTTTTGCATAAGGCCTTCACCTGCTTTCCTCCAGCCCCCACTCCCTCCCCTCTGACAGCGGTCAGTCTGCTCTAGGTGTCCATGCCTCTGTGTCTGTTTTGTTCATCAGTTTGTTTGGAAACTTGTGAGTAGGAGATACCTCCATGATCATTCTGGTTTAAGGTAAACCCTGAGCATCCATAAACAAACATTCCATTATGAAGCTCTTTGTGATTGTGGAGCTGGATGGGCCCCTGATGAGCCTCTTGTTTAATCTCTGGTGTTCCAGCTCTGTTCTGAGACGCAGATTTGCAGGGCCTTGCTGAAGAGAGGCAGGAGAGAGCTGAGATGGGATGAGAATCAGAGATTCTCTTCTACTGAGCCGCATAAGTGTACAAACCTGGGAAAAGAAAAATCCCTTTTCCATTGTGTAGTTACTGCTGCTTAAAGTGATGATTGCATTTATGTGGGCTCATAAGCCTAACTTCAGTGGATTTAGGGCTGTGATAGAAAACGCCCTTTAATTCTGTCTACTTATCATATCTAATTCATTATTTATTTGACATATATTTGTTCCTTGGGTCTTACGTATAAAAACATTTTAAAAAGTATTAATTTTTTTAGCAGACAGAAGTTGCCCTCTAAGAGCATGTGTATTTATATCCTTGGGTGTTTGCTGATGGACTTCTCCGTTAAACGCATTGACTTAGCCTAAAAGATATTCCCAAATTCTGCTTGAGAGTTGGCTCCCATGGAACCAGGAGATTAAAATCCACAGGACATGGCACTGTGGGTGTGAAGGGCGCTCAGCTTCTAGCACTGAGCCAGGTTCTGTGCAGAGGGCCTGACCTAGATGCCCCTGGCTGGGGCCACTCCTGTACGGAGGGTGCTCTAGGCACCCGTCCTCAGCAGGCTTGCCGCGGACGCCCTTCCCTTCCCACCAAGGCTGCCCATTGCTCCCCCACAGGTGCTGATAGTGGTCCCGTTCCGGGAAGCTGCTCTGCGGGTAGTGCAGCTCTTCATCAGCCTGCTGGAGGGCGACAGCAAGAAGAAAATAATTGTAAGCAACAAAAAGAGGTTTAACGGAGAGTATGGCTCTGATCCTGAGGAGCGACCACCCAACCTGAAGAGGCCTGAGGATTACGAGGCCGTATTTGTCGGCAACATCGATGACCACTTTAGGATCGGTAATTCCTCCTTGTCAGCACCGAGGCCCCCAGGGGCCTGTGGTGTGAGGTTCCCATATCTGCATTCTAGAAGCCTGGAATTAGGCGTTCTTTCAGTGGGTCACTGACTCAGCCTCCCAGCAGAACCAGTGCATTTGAGACATCTTGTCTGTCGGGGGTCGGGGTTTGGGGGTTTGGGGGAGTCTCTTGCCACTGCTGATGGGGTGGAGCATCTCTGAAGGTACACATAGAAAGCACATGCTCATTATAGCTGACGTCTCAGCTCACCCAGAGCTGTAGCACATAGTCGATGCAACAGGAGTTCTCAGGGAGCTAGGCGTGATGGGCTGAGGGGTCCACCTGGGAAGACTGCATAAAGCAAGCATTTGCATAATGGGGGACTTCCCTCCTGCCTGCCATACAGAGTCCCTACCCCCGAATTCCCTCCATGCAGGACTTAGTGACTCCCATTCAACTTTTCACACTTCTGCTTGTCTGTCATTCACCAGTGTACTTGGTTGGTTGTACATTGACTGAGTGAAGTTCTTGGAGTGTTCCTTAGCTGCATATGTTCATTTATCAAACATTTCTTAAGCATCTACTTTGCCAGATACTATTAAGAAGCTGGAGACGAGGAAATAAAAGTTATGATTCCTACTATTAAGCAAGTTCAGCCTTGTGAGGGAACAGTACAGAATGATAACTGTTATGATCAGAGGATGCAGTCAGTATTCTCGGAGCATTTAAAACAGTCTTCTTACCCAGCACGGGCACAGGGTGGTCAGGGAAGGCCACCTGGTGGAGGTGCCATCTGTTCTAAGTTGAAACTTGTTATAGGATTTTGCCAGTTACAAATGAAAAAGCTTTCAGCCAGGAAACTGCATGTGCAGTGGCCTTGGGGTGAATAAGCCACGCATGACCTGAAATTCACACAGCTTCAGCAGGGCTGGCGTGTAGGTGACAAGAGCTGGTGTTCAGTTTTAAACCTGTGCAGGTATCCAGCATGCTGCTGATACATCCTGTCAGTCTGACACCCAAGAAAGAGGTATGGGCTAGAAGTAAAAATTTATGTGGAAGTGATGTTAAAAACGGTTAGTGAGTAAATTTACCCAAAACTCTATGTAGAGGAAAAGAACTTGAGGGCAAATCCAGGGATTTGTGGAAGAGCTATTTGGATCTGGAAATACTGATGATGGCCAGCTCATTGATAGAAGCGAAGCAAGTATTGGAAACCACCAGAGAGGAAAAGAGCATTTCAAGGAAGGCGTGTTCAAAGTGCTGTGTATGCATCATGACAAGAAACGAAAGTGCCTTAGCAGGAGCCATTTCAGTGCAGCCTGAGCATCAGAGGCCAGATGGCGGTGTGTTGAGGATGAGTGGGAGATAGCGGAGCGGGGACAGTCTGCTGGAGGAGTTTGACAGTGAAGGAAAGGAAGAGAGTGGGAGCTAGACGGAACCACAGGTGCAAGGGAGGGGCGATGATGATTTTAATAAATCAGTTTTCAGTGTGGTTTAGGCTAAGGGGAAGGATTTGGAAGTTGTAAGGGTGGGTCCTTTGAGAGGGTAGAACTAATGGCTGGGTCATGATGAATGAACTGATGTATGTTTGGCTCTTCTGGGTAGGAGTGGCAATACTACAGAGAAGCATCCGGCTCTATGCCCCCTTTTACTCCTCGGACATCCTCATTGCCTCCCCTCTGGGCCTGAGGACCATCATCGGTGCAGAAGGGGAGAAGAAGAGAGACTTTGACTTTCTGTCTTCTATTGAGCTTCTCATCATTGATCAAGCTGACATTTACCTGATGCAGAACTGGGAGCATGTCCTGGTAATGCTGGTCATTCATACCTGGAGGGACAAGAAGCTCAGTGGTTTTAAGTCCTACAGGGTTATTTAAGTCCAAATGAAAACACAGGTAGTTAGGAAACAGGGAAATGGGCCACATTTTTCTACTATGAGATGAAAAGTTTTGTCCCCTCTTTTACCCACAGATTGGTCAATAAACTCCAAAGAGACAAAAATTCTTGTCAGTATTTTCAAATCTCTAGAAAAGATCTCTTCCCCTAAAAGGTCACTTCTGCTATTAGACCACTTTAGTGTGGTTGGTTGGTTGCTTGGTTGGTTGAAAATCCTCCACATTAGAAATGTCTTTACCTGATATAATTCACATTTTATGTTCATTCTTTCTTGTTTGGTCGTCAGTGGAGAAGGGAAAGCTCACAGTTATTATTTTTTATATATATATACAGGGACAGAGAGAGAGTCTGAGAGGGGGGTAGATAGGGACAGACAGACAGGAACGGAGAGAGATGAGAAGCATCAATCATCAGTTTTTTGTTGTGACACTTTAGTTGTTCATTGGTTGCTTTCTCAAATGTGACTTGACCGCGGGCCTTCAGCAGACTGAGTACCCCTTGCTCAAGCCAGAGACCTTGGGTCCAAGCTGGTGAGCTTTGGCCTTCAGACTGAATAACCCCTTGCTTAAGCCAGCAACCTTGGGTCCAAGCTGGTGAGCTTTGCTCAAACCAGATGAGCTCGCGCTCAAGCTGGCGACCTCGGGGTCTCGAACCTGGATCCTCCGCATCCCAGTCTGACGCTCTATCCACTGTGCCACTGCCTGGTCAGGCTCACAGTTTTTTAATGTGAGATCTTTTTTGCTGAGTAATTTAGGATGCCTCTCTCCCCCTATGGTAATTTGTGCTGTGATTTTTATTTTTCCTCTCTACATACTCTGCAGTATTGTCAGTGTTAGGATTAAAAAACTGCTTTGGAACAATTTATATCACAGAGCTATGGCTTTGTTTTTTTTGTTTTGTTTTGTTTTGTTTTAAAGATGCAATTAGTCTTTGAGAAAGTGACATTGTTTTTGTTTTTTGTTTTTTTGTTTTTTTCTGAAGTTGGAAACAGGGAGGCAGACAGACTCCTGCATGTGCCTGACCGGGATCCACCCGGCACACCCACCAGGGGGCGATGCTCTGCCCATCTGGGGTGTTGCTCTGTTGCAACCAGAGCCATTCTAGCGCCTGAGGCAGAGGCCATAGAGCCATCCTCAGCGCCTGGGCCAACTTTGCTCCAATGGAGCCTTGGCTGCGGGAGGGGAAGAGAGACAGAGAGGAAGGAGAGGGGGAGGGGTGGAGAAGCAGATGGGCACTTCTCCTGTGTGCCCTGGCCAGGAATCGAACCTGGGACTCCTGCACGCGGGGCCGACGCTTTACCACTGAGCCAACTGGCCAGGGCCTCTATGGCTTTGTTTTTTTAAGCATATGAGAACTTACCTTTAACCTCAGGGCTTATAGGAAGTTTGGGACAAATAAAGGGGAGTACTTATTTATAAAGTAGGTGATAAGTTTATAGTACTCATTATACTTTAACATATATTATAAGGTAAAAATATAATTAAAATAGAAAAGACATGCCAATGTCTGTCATAGTGTTTAATCTGAGGACAAGGTATGTGTATTGGCTCTGGGAAGCTCCTGGTGTTTTGAGAACCCATCATTGAAGGAAAGCAGTCTGTTTTCTCTGTCATTTTCCTTGTCTTGTGTGGGACTGAGGAATCTATTGGAGTGACCACAGGGACATTTCAGAAGTTTCTTTTAAAGGAATATTTCTGTAGGTACTATTTTGATCCAAGGTCTAAAAGGCCGCCAGTCTTAGCTTATCTTCTTATTGGGATTGTTCTCCTGACTATGGGCAAAGCATTTACTCATTTCAACTTCAATTTTCTTGTAATTTGGGAGATGAAAGTATGTACTTTATCCATGGGGTTAAATAAGATGACTGATTTGTAAAATGCTTAGCAGTGCCCAATTGTTGATGTTCAGTGAACATTAATGGTAGTGTTATTTTTGCTCAAAGCATTTGATGAACCACATGAACCTGCTGCCCTTGGACTCACATGGGGTGGACTTCTCTCGGGTGCGGATGTGGAGCCTCAATAATTGGTCCAAGTACTATCGTCAGACCCTGCTGTTTGGGGCCCTGCAGGATGCCCAGATCAACTCCGTGTTCAACAAGTACTGTGTCAATGTACAAGGCCAGGTGTGTTCCCCCCTCTGGATCCTCGTGTAGCATGGTGTAGTGTTTGGGTCATGAGGCGGAAGGCGAGCCATTGGTCAACGATGTGGACCAGGGGTCCCCAAACTACGGCCCGTGGGCTGCATGTGGCCCCCTGAGGCCACTTATCCGGCCCCTGCCGCACTTCCGGAAGGGGCACCTCTTTCATTGGTGGTCAGTGAGAGGAGCATAGTTCCCATTGAAATACTGGTCAGTTTGTTGATTTAAATTTACTTGTTCTTTATTTTAAATATTGTATATATTTATTCTCATTTTGTTTTTTTACTTTAAAATAAGATATGTGCAGTGTGCATAGGGATTTGTTCATAGTTTTTTTTATAGTCCGGCCCTCCAACGGTCTGAGGGACAGTGAACTGGCCCCTGTGTAAAAAGTTTGGGGACCCCTGATGTGGACAGTTCGCCGCCTAATGCTCTCCTTGTCTCCTGGCAGGTGGCGGTGAGGAACGTCCCGATGACAGGCTCCATCAGTCATGTGCTGGTGCAGCTCCCACATGTCTTCCAGAGGCTGGAGGCTGGAGGCCTAGCTTCAGTGATTGATGCTAGGTACCTAACCTTCCCAGTCCCATCAGACACCTGGGCCACAGAGGGATTTGATTTAGGCATACAGATTTAGAATTGGACTACATGCTGGCTTTATAGATTACCATTTACCAAATGAGATGAAAGAAATGAACCCAGCCATGCCATTGTCAGAGGAGGAAACTGAAGTCCAGAGATAAACCATGCCTTGGCCTATTTCTCATAGTTAGTAGCAGGGTTAATATGGTAAATCGGATCCTTCTCCCAGACTGTGGCATCTTTAAGTTATATTGTACTGCTTAATGCTACAAAGTATTCCATGTCAGCAATTTAATTGTAAACCTTTCAGGGCAAAAACTGTTTTGCTGATTCTCTCTGTTTTCCCCATTTCCTCCTCGTGGTTAGTTAAGGGTGCCCTGGCAGCAGAATGGTGTTTAGCATGTGGGAGGTGTCCAGCAATTATTTCTTGACTGACTGACCAACCGACTGATGACAGAATGAATGCATGATATGGTTGGATACTTCCTAGAATAATTTTCAGGGATAACTAGCATTACATCTCTTCTTGATAATGAATGGTATTAGTGCTTGTGTTTTTAATGTGTGTATCAAGTTTTATTCTTATGTAATCTTTTTTTTTTCTTTTTTTTTTTTTTGTATATCTCTGAAGTTGGAAACGGGGAGGCAGACAGACAGACTCCCGCATGCGCCCGACCGGGATCCACCCGGCACGCCCACCAGGGGGCGATGCTCTGCCCATCTGGGGCGTCGCTCTGCCGCAATCAGAGCCATTCTAGCGCCTGAGGCAGAGGCCACAGAGCCATCCTCAGCGCCCCGGGCAAACGCTGCTCCAATGGAGCCTTGGCTGTGGGAGGGGAAGAGAGAGACAGAGGAAGGAGAGGGGGAGGGGTGAAGAAGCAGATGGGTGCTTCTCTTGTGTGCCCTGGCCGGGAATCAAACCCAGGACTCCCGCACGCCAGGCTGACGCTCTACCACTGAGCCAACCGGCCAGGGCCTCTTATGTAATCTTTTTGCAATGAGGTAAGCCATAGTGTCCTCTCTGGGGAGGTGGAGGGAGATTGTGACTCCTAGGGTTACTCAGTTAGTAGTGATGTTACAGGCTCACTCCAGACCGTTGACTTTCCCCTTTGCCTTTCCAAATCAGGTTTAACTTTTTCGTGAACAAGATTTTGCCTCAGTATCGTGATGCAGTCATGTCTCACACACTCATCTACGTCCCCTCCTACTTTGACTTTGTGCGTCTCCGAAATTACTTCAAGAGGGAAGAGCTGAACTTCACCCATATCTGCGAGTACACCCAGAGGTCTGGTATCTCCAGGGCCAGGCACTTTTTCCTTCAAGGAGAGAAGCAGTTTCTGCTTCTCACAGAGCGCTTCCATTTCTACAAAAGGTGAAGGAGTGAGAGGTGCGGGGGGTCAGGGTCGTTTCTGCATGGGGTGATGTGAGAAGAGCAGGGCCTGTTTCTGAGCACACGTGCTTTTACAAGGTCCTCCCTCACTCTGCCTCAGGCAGAAGAGCCACGGAGGTTGGGGGCTGGACAGACTCTCCTTGTTTGGTTCATTTTCTCCCAAAATAGGCGTTGTTGAAAAAGGCTATGGAAATGATTGGAGGGGTCCATTGTCAGGGTCCTTTCTGTAGCTGTGGTGGCACACCTCAAGAAAGACAGAATTGAACACCTCTTTTTTTAAAGATTCTATTTATTGATTTCAGAGAGAGAGAGAAAGGGGAGGAGCGGGAAGCATCAACTCACAGTAGTTGCTTGTATGTGCCTTGACCTGGCAAGCCTTGGACCAGCAACCTCAGCATTCCAGGTCGATGCTTTATCCACTGCGCCACCACAGATCAGGCGAACAACTCGTAACTGGGACAACACAAGTGAATACGGGAAGGGGAGAGACCTGTCCTAGAAACACAGACACCAGATTGGGCCCTGTGTGGCTGTTGAGATAGATGCTGAGCACCTGTCCATGTTCAGAAAGTTCTGGTGTGTCCTGAGAGGTAGGCATGCACTTACTTCCTCACCATGGAGACAGGAACTGGGGCCCCTTGATGTTGGCAGGAGACAAAAGGTGAGCGGCTTACAGTTGAATAGCTTCCCTACCATGTGACTTGGAAAAAATAAGTTAGATTGGCCTTTTTTTTTTTTTTTCAGATTGGCCTTTTTATTTCAATATTCTAATTAGGGTGTTGGTAATATTGAGCCTTCTGATACTATTTGGGATAGTTACAGACTTTTGCTTCCCCAATTATTTTGCTAATTCTCTCTGCTTCCAAATGAAAAAGCCCTGTGTGAACCTCACCTAGAGAGAGATGGGATTTGCGTCGTATTACCTCTTCTTCCAGATTCATAATGTTTGGTGCATTTAAGTTCTGTCTTTACTGCTTTATTAACTCTCGATCATAAATACTCACCAGGGGCTTGTTTTCTCAGAGAACCCCTAACATGTGAGCCAGAGCTCTTCCAGGCTTTGGAGCGTACTGGCTGGTGCATTGCAATGCTGGTGCTGGTGTTAGGATGGGGCTCCCAGCCCTGCTCTCGTCACCAAGAGGGGTGAGAGGGCCCCAGCAGCTCTCCAGCCAGAGCCGGCTGCCATGACCTGACCTCTGTGGGTATTCTGCTGACAAGTGATCTGTGAGTGGGGAGTAGGGAAATGACTACATTTGTTTCATGGGCCCCATCCAAGAGACGAGGCTGTCAGCCAAAGAGCATTAGTGAATGCCTGCTTGCTGACATTATTTGCTTTGTTCCGGTAAGTTGTTTTCATTCATGTTGGAGAGTGGTATTTGGGGGGAGTTTGTACTCAGCAGGTCTTAAGAGCCCTTCGTTTTCTATCAGCTTGACAAATGAAAGCAGCCCTTGCGGTGGAGTGGGTAGACTGGAACACTTCCCAGTGTGATTGTCTTAGCAAGTGTGAATTAGCTGGGATGAGGGGCTCTCACAGCAGCTTCTCGGGGACAGGGCATGATGTCCTACTTAAGAGAAAGGCCCTTTCTCTTCAGTAGACAGGACAGTCCCCTGTCTAACACTGTTCACTTATTTACCAAGTGCTTTTTGCCTGCAAAGTCATTATAAAGACAAACCTAGCATGACCTAGCATGTGCCATTTGCTTCAAACCCTGGACCAGCTTAATACGTGTATCCCATGTTGAACATGAGAATGGAAGTCAGAGTTCTGTGACTAATTATCTCAGGGTTTCCAACTATAGAGTTTTTTTTTGCTGGAGAGATCACCACAGTGTTGATATGTACTTCGAACTGCACTGCCTTTGTGATCTGATTTTTTATTTTTTCGTGACAAAGACAGAGAGGGACAGATAGAGACAGACAGACAGGAAGCGAGAGAGATGAGAAACATCAGTTCTTCATTGCAACACCTTAGTTGTTCATTGATAGCTTTCTCATATGTGCCTTGACCCAGGGGTTACAGCAGAGTGAGTGACCCCTTGCTCAAGCCAGCGACCTTAGGCTCAAGCCAGCAACCCTGGGCTTAAAGCCAGTGACCTTTAGGCTCAAGCCCAGTGACCCTGGGCTTCAAGCCAGCGACCATGAGATCATGTCTGTGATCTCATGCTCAAGCCAGTGACTCCACACTTAAGCTGGTAAGCTTGCACTCAAGCTGGCAACCTCGGGGTTTGGTGCCTGGATCCTTTGCATCCCAGGCCGACATTTTATCTACTGTGCCACCACCTGGTCAGGTGTTGTGGAATTTTTTAAAATCTTGAATGTTTTATGTGCTCATTGAAAAAATTTTGAATACATTAACATTTTGGTATTAAGTTAACATATATAGTTCTGTCCCATCTTCCCTCCCCCAACTTTTTATTTTGAAATTATAAGGCTATAAAATTGGAGGTCTGTAGCTCCTTTCACTTAGACTTCACCAGGCGTCAGCTTGTGGCCACATTCGCACACACCCATGCTCTCTTCTCTCTCTCTCTTCACCCACATCTCTTATTTTTTCTTTCTGAATTGTTTGAAATAAATTGTGGGAGGCTTCATAACACTTAACCCCTAAATCTTACATCAGTGAAACCCTGGCTGGGGCCTCCGTACTCGGGAGGGCCAGGAGAACCCGGAGCAGGAGGCAGATTGGTGGGTGGCAGGTTTACTAGGCAAGGGAACTTATGTACAAGGCTTGTCTGGGTGCCCACAAGATGAACACTTTCCCACATCGACTGCCAGAATCTTTTTTTTTTTATAAATAAATTTTTATTTTAATGGAGTGACATCAATAAATCAGGGTACATATATTCAAAGAAAACATGTCCAGGTTTTCTTGTCATTCAATTCTGTTGCATACCCATCACCCAAAGAGAGATTGTCCTCTGTCACCTTCTATCTAGTTTTCTTTGTGCCCCTCCCCCTTCCCCCCCTCCTCCCCTCCCCCCACCTCCTGTAACCACCACACTCTTGTCCATGTCTCTTAGTCTCGTTTTTATGTCCCACCAATGTATGGAATCCTGCAGTTCTTGGGGTTTTTTTTTTGTTTTTTTTTTATTTCACTCCGTATAATGTTATCAAGATCCCACTATTTTGTTGTAAGTGATCCGATGTCATCATTAGTATATCATGGTGTATATGTGCCACATCTTCTTTATCTAGTCTTCTATTTTTTTTTTACAGTGATTAAAGCCTTTAAGCAAACTCTTGGCCAATACAGCAAGAATCCATAAAAGAGTAGTGTCCTTAACATGTTCACCAAGTCCAAGTTGACCCCAACACCATGCCAAATCCCTGAAAAATGCAACCCAACCCCAGTTCAGTCTGTTAGGAGCTGTCACAAGGAGCAGGGGTCCAGGAAAAGTCCGCATGGCTCTGGAATTGTCACAATTCTATACTTTGCAGCTCATGTCCAAATCCCAATGACCGCTTCTTCTAGCTGGTAATGATTCAGGTAGACTGGAAAAGCCATCTGCAGCATGTGTGGATATGGAGCTTCTGTTTTCCTCTGCCTGGAGAGATGAGACCAGGTTGCTTTTCCCTGGAGCTCTGTGACTGTGGCTTGGTAAAGAGAACCTTGGGATACACTAAGCTGGGTGGCAAAGGTAGATTCATAATAGAAGTTGGCAGAAGGGAGAAAGAGAGCTCTAAATTAGGAGTAGGTCCCAGCCTGAAATATGATTGGGGCATTGAGGTAGGAGGAATAAAGGAAGCACTATATATTAAACAAAGCAGCAGAAAATAGGACTATCAACACCCACAACAGAGATCTTCGAGGGAAGAATAAAAAACTTGACTATTCAGGCAAGACATAGTTAAGTGGCCCTTGTGCAAATGAGATCAGTTTACCTGCTTCTTGGAAGAAATACCCTAGGCTCGTCCACAGTGTCGTAGATGGGGCCGACGGCCCTGGGCACCTTCAGCCTTCAGTGGCAAACCCCAGCATTCTGGGCAAGGTTAGGTCATAGGTGGCTAGAACAGGACTGGAAGAGACTGAACTCTCCCTTAGAGGAGCGAGGGGGAAACCTACCTTCCACTGTCCCTGTTTCCTAACAGCAGAGGCATGTAAGTCTGGCAGGCTTTAGCTCAATGACCTTCCTTTCCACTATTGAAGCAGGACCCAGATGGCACCCTATGAGACCCCTTTGGGGCGTTGGAGCCTTTAAGGGCGTATCCTAAAAGCTGGTAGTTCCCCTGATCTCTATTGGGCTTTTTCTGCCTCTAGGTATCTTAAAAGCCATGCTCAGAAGATCTCGCTGAGGGGTTTGAGGATCCCCATCCGCCTATATAAATCTTTTCCATATATATGGAGCTATTTGGAAAAAGACAAAACAGTGTTGTTAGCTGGATCAAATAAAGAAGGTAGTAGTTTGCAGGCGAAAAAGATTTGGCGTCTCCTGTTCATCAGCATTCAAAAGAAACTAAAAAAAATTTTTTTTAAGTAAAAAGCATGATATGGTAGACCCGTAGGAGTTCCAGGATATGACTACCCCCTTTTAAATTTTTTTTTTAATTGACCTTAAAATATTTGCTGGGTACACTTTAATAATACCTTAACTTTAAAGATTGTAAGAATGACAAAATACAGTAAATGCTTTTGCTCCATATGCAGGAATATTTTCAGTTTAACCAGTTTAGGAAATCCAATAATAGAACAATGCATACAGACAATGAGCTATAACATGCTTAGCAGCCTCTCCTGTTCTGACAGAGGTTACTATAAATCCAGAATATGTATCCACTGTAACGTGGACATAGGACTGTTTGCTAAATGAAGGTATAGACTGCCAGAATCTTAAAAGTTCACGTGAGGGCGCTAACGGGTCATCACGTACCCAGATAGTCCCATCACCGTGTTTCTGTGTCACGGCTTTGTCAGGGCACAGCTCTGGGGGCAGGGGAGGCAGGTGGGGCACACATTCCAAAGCATAGGAGGGGGAGGAGCCCTTTTTCCAACCACAACACATTATCATACCACTTGGCATCACTACAGTTACATCCAACATGTAGTTTCTCTTCAGATTTCCCTGGTTGTCCCCAGAATGACCATTGTAGCTGTTTCCCCCACAATCCAGACTCAGTTAAGGCTCATACAGTGCATTTGGTTATTTTTCTTTTATCTATCTTAGATCTCAAACAGGGATGGTTTTGCTCTGCGGGGGACATTTCGCAATATCTGGAGACATTTTTGGTTGTCACAACTGGCGGGTTATTCTAGTGGTCTGGTGGTGCTAGTGGGTCGAGGCCTCGATGCTGCCGAACACTGTGGTGCATGGACAGTGGCCAGGACCACCAGTGATCTGGCTCAGAGCAGCAGTAGAGCTGAGGTGGAAACTGATATGAAATAATTCTACTTTATTCTTTTTTTTAACAGTGTAATTGAGTTTCCTATAGAATGTCCCCTAGTCTCAATTTGTCTAATTGTTTTCTTTTTTGTGTGTGTGACAGAGACAGAGAGGGGGACAGACAGACTGGAAGGGAGAGAGATGAGAATCATCAATTCTTCATTGCAGCACATTTGTTTCTCATTGATTGCTTCCTCATATGTGCCTTGACCAGGGGGCTACAGCAGACCGAGTGACCCCTTGCTCAAGCCAGCGACCTTGGGCTCAAGCTGGTTACCTCGGGGTTTTGAACCTGGGTCCTCCACGTGCCAATCCGACGCTCTATCCACTGTGCCACTGCCTGGTCATGCTAATTGTTTTCTTTTTTTTTTTTAAGTTTTTCTTTTTTTTAGTTTTAGATTTTATTTATTCATTTTAGAGAGAGGAGACAGAGAGAGAGAGAGAGAGAGACAGAGAGAGAAGGGAGGGAGGAGCAGAAAGCATCAACTCCCATATGTGCCTTGACCAAGAAAGCCCGGGGTTTTGAACCAGCGACCTCAGTGTTCCAGGTCGACGCTTTTACCCACTGCGCCACCACAGGTCAGGCTTTCTTTCTTTTTTTAATTAATTTAATGGGGTGACATTGATAAATCAGGGTATATATGTTCAGAGAAAACATCTCCAGGTTATTTTGACATTTGATTATGTTGCATACCCATCACCTAAAGTCAAATTGTCCTCCGTCACCTTCTGTCTGGTTTTCTTTGTGCCCCTCCCCCTCTCCTCCCCCCCATAACCAACACACTCTTGTCCGTGTCTCTGAGTCTCTATTTTATGTCCCATGTTTTCTTATTTAAATCAGAGGTTTCCAAACTTTGCTGTACATTAAAATTCCCTTGCAGTTTTTAAAAATCTGAATGCCCAGGTCAAACCTCAATACCAGTTAAATCACAGTGTCAAGCATAGATATTTAAAAGCACAAACGGGATTCAATATCCAGCAGAGTTTGGGCACCACTGATGTAGATTAAACATCTTTTGGTAAGAATCTGACATTCTAGATGTCGGCTTCCCACTGCATCTCATCTGAGGGCACAGTGGCCATTTGCCCCACTTTTGGTAATACTAAATATAACCACTTGGTCAAGGTGGATTGGCACTCCATCCATTTCTCTCCAATGTAAAAATATCTTTTCTGTGTAATTAACGATCTGTGGGCTGTGTATTGCATTTCTTTAATGGTTACATACTATTACATTGTGTGGATATATAATTTACTCAGTTTCCTTTTAATAGGCATATGGATTTTTTCCGTTTTATTCTATTACATGCGATAATGCCAGGAACATCCTTATGCATATAGTTACACAATTAAAAATTTGCTACACTTCGCCACTTATCTCCCCCATCTTCTCCTTATCTCCCCCTCCGCCAAATACAGAACAATTTATACTTATTGGCAGTGACTTTTTTTTTCTTGTGGCAGAGACAGAGAGAGTCAGAGAGAAGGATAGACAGTAAGGGAGAGAGATGAGAAACATCAACTCTTCGTTGCAGTTTCTTAGTTGTTCATTGATTGATTTCTCATATGTGCCTTGACCAGGGGGCTACAGCAGACCGATTGACCCCTTGCTCAAGCCAGTGACCTTGGGTCCAAGTTGGTGAGCTTTGCTCAAACCAGATGAGCCTGTGCTCAAGCTGGCGGCCTTGGAGTTTTGAACCTGGGTCCTCCGCATCCCAATCTGACACTCTATCCACTGTGCCGCCACCTGGTCAGGCTGTCAGTGACTTGATAGTCAGAATGATAACCTCATTGTTTTAATGTCTTTTTGTTGTGATTTAGGGCTTTTACAATTGTCAGTTGACTGTAGAGGCAGAGGTAAGTAGCACTCATGTCCAAGCACACCTCCTTCTGCCAGGTCACTGGTGTGGGAGTTGGGACTCTAGTCAGGATTTGGTTGTTACTATAGTAACCTTCCCTACACTGCAGACTAAACTCCACCAGCAGACGGTGGCTTCATGTGGAGCCTGGGTGATGCAGGGACCTTCCTCAGTGTCTTGCTCTACTCAGAGCTTTCCCCACGGCCTGTGCCCCGGTGCCCAAGGTGGGGGGTGTCTGTCCCCACACTCCTACCCCGCCTCCAGCAGCAGGTGCTCCTGCTTGTTGCTCCCTGCACGGCCTGAGGGGGGAGAGGGGGTTCTCGGGGTCCAGCTCAGATTTAAGCAAGCCTGTTCGTTGTGGACTTTGGAGGTGGGACTTTCTCTGGGTTCTGGCCTGGCCCCCATGGCAACCAAACTCTTGTGTCTGTGAGGGGTCTGCTGGGGAAGTGTTCCTGCTTCTTCCCCGGTGGTGACAGTCCTCGTCACATCAGTGGGATCTTGGGCTGAACAGGCTTTGCATTCTTTCCCCAGGAACAGGCTGCTGTTGCTTTTTACTGGGTGTAATTGTGGGGACGGGTGGAGTTGGGGGCTTTACTGCCCCTCCTTAGGGGCAGATGGCTTTTGCTTCACCTACTCTTCTCCACCAGCAGTTGACCTTTGCCCCTCTCCCATTGGCTTTAGGCTTTTGCTTCATGTAAGACGGTCTGGGAAGTGTATAAGGGTTCGTGTCTGCACCACCCGTGGGGTCTCAGGTCTCTGCCTGCCTCCAGTCCTTTTCCAGGGCTCCCAGTGGAGGCTGTGGAGGGCTCACGAGTGAGTGTTAGCTAAAGCAGTGTCCGGGAACCCCGGGCACACTGACTATCCCAGCCCACACTTGCCCTTTAAGAATTGGTTAAAGTGTAGCTGTTTTCTTCCTCCCCACTTTCCTGGCGGCTCCCCCGTTCCTCTTGTTCTCTGCCAGAGGTGAAGTAGTTCTCATGTCCCATCTTCAGAGAGGTTGTCACTGTGGAGGATAGTCATTGTTGGTCTGCAGCTGGTCTGTCCTGGCTCCTAAGATCTGCTTGCATGTCTCTTCCCAACTTCAAGTTCAGCAGCATGACAGTGGTAGCTTGATATTGGCCATGGTGGGAGTATTTACACCCCAGAAGTTGACAAGTGCTTCAAATCAGCACCCTTCTGCCCACTGAGAACCTGTTACTAAACCTACACTAGCACCTGATTGAGTCAGTTCACCTGGTTGCCTCCTGACATCGACTGTCTGGGCTCAAGAGAAGGAACGCTTTGTAGATGATAGGGAGTTTTCTCCTTAGCGTGGGAGCAGTGTTCTCTTGAGTTTTCTATAGTAAGCTGAAGTGGAATTCAATGTTTGTTTCTGTTTGTTTTAGTAACTAGAGAGATAGAAGAGCATATTCAAGTTCATTAGCCATTAGAATTCCTTTATGGAAACGTGATGTAGAAAGGTGACCAGGGAGCCTGACCAGGCGGTGGCACAGTGGATAGAGCATCGGACAGGGATGCGGAAGACCCAGGTTCGAGACCCCGAGGTCACCAGCTGGAGTGCGGGCTCATCTGGTTTGATCAAAAAGCTCACCAGTTTGGACCCAAGGTCGCTGGCTTGAGCAAGGGGTTACTCCATCTGCTGAAGGCCCGCGGTCAAGGCACATATGAAAAGCAATCAATGAACAACTAAGGTGTCACAACAAAAAACTGATGATTGATGCTTCTCATCTCTCTCTGTTCTTGTCTGTCCATATCTGCCCTTCTGTCTGACTCTCTGTCTGTAAAAAAAAAAAAAAAGGAAGGTGACCAGGGAATGGATTGCAGTTACAGTTGAAAGAGGAGGTTCTCCAGAGATCAGGATGAGCCATGGGGTAAAAAGGCAAGGAGAGCTTAACCCCTGTGAGTAAAATGAAATTCCCAAGGGAGCCTGAAATGTCAGCTGTGTATGAGAGTCTAACAGGAAAATCAGAACCTTGTCAACATATAAAATCTTTTGTTAGGGGACCCCAGAGGGAACGATTGGCCTTGACCCGAACCATAGAGTGAGTCCCTAGAGCCCCCCCCTGCCCTGCAGCGCTGTGCAGCAGGGAGAGCAGCGCAGAGCTGTTGGAACCGGTGCTCTCCTACAATGCCTAATGGGCCTCAGGAGTTTTGTAAATGGATGGACTGGGAACATCTGCCGTGGAGTTAACATGTCTGCAGAGTGACAAGAAAAGACTGATGGGAATGCATTTACAGTTTATGCAGTTTGTTTCATGTACTGGCTCTGACCTCATAATCATTCCAGAACATTCCCTTTTGCCAGATTATAAGAAGAATAACGTTAAATTATAAGTGCCTACTTTTAAAGTCTGTTTTCTCCAACAGACTTATAACAGTTTACTGTTTTCTTCACCCTACCTCAGTCTACCCAGAGTAGACTCAAGAAATACAATTTATTTTATTTATATCTTAAGGCAAATGTTAGAAATTCAAATACGTTGTCACAAAAAATAAGCCCTTTAAGCTCAAATGAGCATAGCCTGTGGTCTGATATTTGTGCCATTGCCCCCTGGAGCGGGGCGGTGGGAGTGAGCTGTGCCCTGCAGATTTCTCAGGGCCTCTTCCGTGTACCTCCTCTGCTAGACACGGCCTCTCTTCCCCTTCCAACAGGTATACTATCAAAGGCATCAGGAACCTGATTTTCTATGAACTGCCAACATATCCCCACTTCTACAGTGAAGTCTGCAACATGCTGAGAGCCACCACCACAGGGGAGGAAGCCGCCTGGACCTGCACTGTCCTGTACTCCAAGTACGACGCCCAGCGGCTGGCCGCGGTGGTTGGTGTGGAGCGGGCCGCGCAGATGCTGCAGTCCAAGAAGAATGTCCACCTCTTCATTACTGGGGAGAGATGAGAATTTGTTGGCTAGGAAATGGTATTTGGCCTGAGACATGATGCTTGATTCTGTGCCACTTGGACCTGATTCTGATCACTTCTCCAGGAGCAGGACTGCTACAAGCAAGGAGCACTGGGGCGCAGCATGTCCAATACAACGTTCTTTTCGGGTCCGTGTCCCTGAGAAGTGCAATGTAAACCAAGTTTTGGTAACTCCCACCTTTCAGAGGTCAGGAGGGAACCAATGGGAGGAACTCTGAGGAGCTGATAAAGGGAACCTCTGCTTGTGAATAGTTTTGTAAGCCATAAATTCTTTTATTGTGATCTTATCTCTAATTTATTACACTTGGTAAACTCGTTCAGGTTTGCCTGTTTCTGTTTGACACTTCCTAAAGTAAGGCACACATGTTGTTGCTTGTGAGGACTGGTTATGTGAGACTAGACTCCTTGCTGCTGACTCATAATTCTGGTTGCACTGGTTTTGTAGAACTGTTCTTTTCCCCCAACTTCTTTAAAACTAAATATTCTACAGTGTGTCTGTAAAGTCATGGTGCACTTTTGACCGGTCACAGGAAAGCAACAGAAGATGATAGAAATGTGAAATCTGGCCTGACCTGTGGTGGCGCAGTGGATAAAGCGTTGACCTGGAAATGCTGAGGTTGCCGGTTCGAAACCCTGGGCTTGCCTGGTCAAGGCACATATGGGAGTTGATGCTTCCAGCTCCTCCCCCCTTCTCTCTCTCCTCTCTCTCCCTTTCTGTCTCTCTCTCTCCTCTCTAAAAATGAATAAATAAAATAAAAATTAAAAAAAAAAAAAAAGAAATGTGAAATCTGCACCAAATAAAAGGAAAACTCTCCCAGTTTCATACCTATTCAGTGCAGTTTGATGTGGGCTCACACACAGATTTTTTAGGGCTCCTTAGGTAGCTATCCCATATAGCCTCTACAGACTCATCATTGACTGATGGCCTACCAGAACGGGGTTTCTCCACCAAACTGCCGGTTTCCTTCAACTGCTTATCCCACCGAGTAATGTTATTCCTATGTGGTGGCGCTTCGTTATAAACGCGCTAATATTCACGTTGCACTTTGGTCACAGATTCGAATTTAGCGACCCACAGAACACACTGAACTTTCCTCTGTACCGTCCACATCTCGACTGGCATGGCCGTGGGCTGCTCCGCTGTATACATGGTGTTACGTCATCATCTGCGCATGCGTACATGCTGCCACATCATCCTACAGAAACTGGGAGGGTTTTCCTTTTATTTGGTGCAGATTTCACATTTCTATCATCTTTTGCTTCTTTCCAGTGACTGGTCAAAAGTGCACCACAACTTTATAGACATACTGTATTTTAAGTCAACCGTAGAAGAATGCATTCATTCACTGATTTTTTTTTTAAACTCACAACAGTAAATGTTTTAGTTAAAATATACACTTAAGCCTGACCAGGCGGTGGCACAGTGGATAGAGCGTCAGACTGGGATGCAGAGGACCCAGGTTCGAGACCCCGAGGTTGCTGGCTTGAGCGCGGGCTCATCTGGTTTGAGCAAACAAAAGCCCACCAGCTTGAACCCAAGGTCGCTGGCTCCAGCAAGAGGTTATTCAGTCTGCTGAAGGCCCACGGTCAAGGCGCATATGAGAAAGCAATCAGTGAACAACTAAGATGTTGCAATGCACAGTGAAAAACTAATGATTGATGCTTCTCGTCTCTGTCCATTCCTGTCTGTCTTTCCCTGTCTATCCCTCTCTCTGGCTCACTCTCTGTCTCTGTAAAAAATAAATAAATTTAAAAATATATATATACACTTAAAATACTATACAAAATAATTTTTATTCTGTTTCAAGAAGTAATTTTGTGAAACTCTTGATGTTGAAATATCCATCTTCAATATCATCATCTTCATCATCACTATAGTCATTTTTACAGTCGTATAACAGATTAAAAGGAAATAGCACTTTTAAAAACATTTTTATTTTGAAATATTTTTAGAAAAATTAAAAGTATGGAACCTGAACTATTGGAGAGTAAGTTGCCAACATGAAGTGCCTATGTTTGACTCCTTAAAAACCACTCCTGAATTTCCCTGGCCAGAGAGCTCCGTTGGTTAGAGCATCATCCCAAAGCGCAGAGGTTGCCGGTTCAATCCCTGGTCAGAGCACATACAGGAACAGGTTAATGTACCTGTTTCTCTCTTTCTCTTTTCTTCTCTCACTAAAATCAATAAATAAACATTTTAAAAATTAAAAAACAAAACAAAACACCACTTCTGTATTTAGTGTACATTTCCTAAAATTATAGGAAATTTTATGTAATCACGAACAGCCATCAGATCAGGAACTTGCTGTTAATACCTTATTACCATCTAATCTTGGCTTAAGGTGTTTGAATGATCTTAGTTAGGGCCAGCAGGAGGGCCTTCAAGCTGGTGCCTGTGACTTTTTGACATGTCCCCCTCATACTTGGGCATTTCTTTATTCTATGGCACAGTAAAACATTCCAAGTTCATCTTGTATTCTCCCGACTCCAGCCCTACAGTGGAAAATTATTTTAAAGCTAAAATTTGAGTGCTAGGTGTGCTCAGTACTGTTGTGGAGCCACTGGTCCCAGGCCATCTCAGTGCTCAGAGCTAGGGGATATTTGCATGGCATCCACGTGTACACACACACACAAAATCTATGTTTATTTTTGTATCTATATTGAAAATCACGATTCATACCACGCCCTCGATTCCAGTCTGATGCCAAGGGTTCCTTTTAGTTTTCTCGCTTTTTGTATCTGTTACTCCGTTCTCAGATGGTGAGACACGGGGCTCCCATTTTCCTCTGTGGAACAACCCTCAATTGTGCAGATCTACTTGGACACACTTAAAGTGAAATCACTTAGCAGGCCTTCCTGCTAACTATTTTAATGGACATTTTTATTTCTCTCCTAACATGGAAAGTAAAACTATTTATTCTGTGTAGATTGATTGGTTCCTAAAGTTGTGTAATTTAGGTGATGGTCATAAGCCTCCCAAACCCATCCTACGAAGACCTTTTTTTATATCCATAGAGCGCCCCGTGCTTATTGGCATCACCAGTGAGCTTGATTATTATGAGAAAAGAAATGAGTTCATTTGCCTAGTTGAGGGATACGAGGATGTGAGGAAGAATGAATGCTGATCAACCCCATTTTCTATTGCCATATTCTGCTCCCTGAGAATTTGAGCTAACCTCTTGGTGTTCATTGTCTGTGTTCACAAGACTCCCAAATCTCCAGCTCCTCTGATCTCCATTGACTGCAAGGCAGCGCTGTAGCCTAGGAATGTGCACTTTAGAAGGCACCATAGTGATGTGCGTGCCGGCCAGTAGCCAGCCAACTGCTTCCTGCCTGCAGAGAACTCAGGATTCCAAGCGTGAGCAAAGTACTTGCTTTTCCCTGGCTCAGCACCTGGGAGAGAAGATAAGCTCTGTAGTCGGTCCTGGCTTCTAAGTTGCTTGCAAAGAGTTGAGTCTCTGGAATGGTTTCATTAAAAGGATATACCTTAACATCAGGCCTCGTGCACTCACGAAATAAGGGAGAGAAAAGAGTCTACTGGACTGTGGGTGATAATGCCTGAGCTGGGATTATGATCTCTATTTCTTAGCAAGGCTCCTTTGCAGCAAGGGGCTATATGGTGTCTATTGAAAATAGAAAAAGGAATGGGCCCAATCCTGGGAGGAGTGGAGTTATAAGGTACAGAGAGGAACTCATCCAGAAAGTAGCACTTTTAAACTTTTTTCCCTTCCCCATAGTAATAACTAGCTTAGCACTTTTCTTCTTTGCGAGGAAAAAAAGCTTTGAATCATGAATGTTTCCTACAGCTGCTGCACCAGGTGCAATATTCAAAAAACAAGAACTAGCTAATCACAGAGAACCAGCAGCAGCTAAACAGCCCTCTGCCGGCTTCCAAAGGCTTATAATTGAGTGCAGATGGCCCCGGTGGGATGGGGAATGGGTCCCTGCTGACTCCGCACACCCCAGAGGCCAAGGCGGGCTCCCGAACGCTCTCAGTCCTGATTGTGCCCACGTGGGGGCAAGGCACAGCCTGCCAAGGCGGGTCGGGGCAGGCAGGTGCTGTGAGAGCCTGCTGTCCGCCTTCTGCCCAGCCTTCCCAGGGCCAGAGGAGCAGATCTGCAGGCAGCAGAGTTTAGATTTGATGAGTCTAGGGTCTCACAATTACAGAAGGCCTGGGGCAAGGGAGTGAGCTGCAAGTTCTATATGATCATCTGCCAGAAGCTTCTGGAAGAGGAAGGCAGTGGAAATGCTTACATCTCCTGCCAGGGAGAAATCTCCAAGGGAGACGGCTCTCACAGCTAGCCCATCCTCTCCTTCCAGTCCTTCCCAATTTCTCTAAAGGAGTTACAGCAGTGACATTCATTACATTTCCACTCCATACTTTTCACTGAGAAGAGCCTTTCTGGAAGCCTTGCTAAACAGAATTCTAAACAATTATCAGTCAGCTGTTAAATACAGTCAGTGACTTGGGCGTAGATACACAGATAATCCATGAGTGGGTTTTGGAAGATGAAAGGGGGGCGCTGCTCTTCTTGGTGGGACATTCCCTCCCAAGTGAACCCCATCTTGTTCAGCTGGCAGGAGAATGTGTTTCCTTCTAAAAACTTGTGTTTCTTCTCCTTACACCATGTGCTCTAACTAGAACTGCAATACTATGCATTTTATGTTTCTGAAGCTGCACACTCGTTCCTATTCTGTCTTCCAAGTTTGCTTTGTTTCTGTTTCCCCTCTATGAGAATTTTCCTTTTTTCGCACACAGGACGGGAGTCCCCTCTGCTTGCATTGCCTGTGTTCTCATTCATTCTCCGGTTTCCCTTCTACCTCGGGCCACGTGGCCATTATTCCTTCGAGAGCTGAGGGCATGAGAAAGAACAGAGCTCCAAGCTGTGATAAAAAAAAACAAACAAAACAAACAACTGGGATGGCCATTTCAACAGTTAGTCTGTGCTCCAGAGGAGTTGGGCCAGATGTGACTGCCACATGGGCTCGTTCGCCCCACACAGGGGAGTCAGCCTGCCCCTGTGGGCAGCTCTTCCCTGATGTCACCCTCACTGCAGGAGAGACACCTGCACCTGCTGGACAGTCAGGGGAGCAATGACACATTCCTAGGCTGCTCTTGGCCCAGCTGTCATGTTCTTCAGTCCTGGGCCTCTGCAGCTGCCTGTGACGAGGTGGGTACTGCAGCCTCACTGGCATAGAAGGGGCAGGAAGGAGTGACTTGGGAGCTGCACTGATTTCCTGCCGATCTGTTCTCCCAACTGAGGCAAGGCCAGAGCTGGCTACCTCTTGCCAACCCAAGGAATGACACAACCAACCCAGTGTCCTGCAGCCCCTGTCCTTGCTGCCCTCTGCAGCCTCTCACCTGTCACTTTCACTCCCCCGGAGATGGCCTCGGGCTCACAGCTGGGGTTTACCCACAGATGTCCATGGGCTTCCCCTTTGGGCTCGCCATCATTTTTCAGCGCTGGCACTGTGCTGCGTGATGGGACCCCACATCACCACCGAGCTACTGCAGGTCCCCCTGGCTGCTTCTCAGCTTTCTCCTCTTTATGAAGTAGGGTGTAATCACCACTATGCCCACAGGGACTTGAGACAGTGCAAGGGACTGCTGTAGTTTGCCTGTGTTCCCCTCCTTCTCTCACAACAGGACCCTGGATTTTATTGGGGTGACACAATGCCCAGCTAAAACACTACACTTGCCAGTGCCTCTCGCAGTAAGGCGTGGCCAGGGGAGTGCGCAGTAACCATTGCGCAGGCTTTTTTTTTTTTTTTTTTTTTTTTTTTTTTTTCTTTTTTGCATTTTTCTGAAGCTGGAAACAGGGAGAGACAGTCAGACAGACTCCCGCATGCGCCCGACCGGGATCCACCCGGCACGCCCACCAGGGGCGACGCTCTGCCCACCAGGGGGCGATGCTCTGCCCATCCTGGGTGTCGCCATGTTGCAACCAGAGCCACTCTAGCACCTGAGGCAGAGGCCACAGAGCCAACCCCAGCGCCCGGGCCATCTTTGCTCCAATGGAGCCTTGGCTGCGGGAGGGGAAGAGAGAGACAGAGAGGAAGGCGCGGCGGAGGGGTGGAGAAGCAAATGGGCGCTTCTCCTGTGTGCCCTGGCCGGGAATCGAACCCGGGTCCTCCGCACGCTAGGCCGACGCTCTACCGTGTGCAGGCTTTTAAAACTGAGAGGAATGCTCTTTTTCCTCTTGGTCTTCCCTTTTTCCAGCTGAAGCTCCTGAGGAAGGAAGCTTTGTGCACAGAAGATGTGGAGCATAAAGTCACAGAGGAGTCTGATTGATTTTTAGAAAGAGAGGAAGGGAGGGAGATAGAAAGCATCGATTTGTTGTTCCACTTATTTGTGTGTTCATTGGTTGATTCTTGTGTGTGCCCTGACCAAGGATGGAACCCCCCTTGGGGAATGGGGATGACACTCTAACCAGCTGAGCTATCTGTCTGGCCAGAGCTGAGCCAGGTTTCTGATCACACTCTGGAACTGCTATACTAGTTGTACTTGACCAGGGCCCAGCAATGTCCCCTTGCTCAGGCCAGCGACCTTGGGCTTTTTTTGCCAGTGATCTTTTGGGCTCAAGCTAGTGAACTTTGAGATCATTGGACAATTCCCCCACTCAAGCCTGCAACCTTGGGGTCTCAAACCGGCGACTTCAGTGTTCCAGGTCCCCAGTTTATTCACTGTGCCACCACTGGTCAGGCTCCCTTTAAACTCTTATGTGAAAACCAAACTCCCTAATCTGTTTAAGCCATAGAGGCCAGACCTGTATTATTAGCAAATACCTCATTGACACATAAGACAGAAATGGAATCACAGAGCCCTAACGTCCAAAGACTGCGTGTTCTTTCTTCTATTCTCTGCAGAAACCAACAGCAGGACTGAACTTTGGGGTTGATGCTTGGCCATTTGGGGACAATAGGGAGTGAGCACTAGGAGTCTGTGACTTTGCACTATCACTTTCGTCCTCTCCAATCCACACTGGAGTCATAAAAATGAGGGAAGACAGTGTCTTCTCCTGGGATTTATGGAAACTAAGAGCAGCAGAAACAGAATTAGCAAGAAAACAGACTTCAACTCCGAAAGCCCATAACCACATGCTTTTCATCTCTTCAGGTGCACTTCAGAGCAAAATTAGCAAACAGATCAGGGTCCCCAGTTTGGTAGGAACTTAGAGGTGTTGTGGTCCAGTCTGCCACCTGAGCCATGTGTTACCTGTCACCTGCACAGGCAGTCTCGAGCCTCTGCTTGAACACTTTCAAGGATCAGGTACTCACTTGCTTTTTCATCAGCTCTGATTGTTGGAGACTTTGTAAAGCTTCCACCCATCAGAAAGTCATGGCACATCAACTGCTATTTGGGATTATTCTTGTTTATAAGCTGAGTTATTTTCAAGTGGATAAAAACGAGAATTTTGAGAGAGAATGCCTCAAAGAATAGCTGTGGGGATCTTACTCAGCAAATTCCAGCTCTTACGGATGAAGACGTTGAGGTTTTATGAGTTATAAACACCAGGTGGCGCTGTAAATAAGAACAGTGGCAGGCTCTTCACTTCCCCTCTGGGTGACCGGGTTGCTGCTGCTGTCCTGTGCTCTGAGCTGCAGAGCCCCAAGTCAGTCTCTCTCTCTCTCTCTCTCTCTCTCTCTCTCTCTCTCCCCAAATTTCTACATTTGGAAATGTAGAAATTCAAAGACAGGTACAAAAACTTGTGGTATAATTTAATTGTTTATATTTATAGGTTAATACCTTATAAAAGTGATTCCAACAGATGGTGTGTTATTATTTCAGGAAACAATTTTCACAGAGCAGGGAACACTATGTTTTAAGAAAAAGAAAGTCTCAAAATAAGTGCAATGTAGGATTAAACTCACAGATAACTTTTAAAGTGAACATTTCTAACACAAACCCAAAATTAGAATGACTTTCTGAAGAACTTTGGAGAGACCACCCAGTTTGTATGTATGAGGCCCCAGGCAGCTGGTCCCCTGGCTCCTCTTCACCGGGCTGTGACGACCCCTCTCTGCAGAGAAGAGATTGGACGCAAAGGCCAAGAATTCAGGTTGCTTGTCTGAACCTCCATTCTCGACTCTAGAGGAGTCAGAGATTATCTGGCAGAGATAGACATTTTCTCCATTGGGTATTTATTTTCCTAGCCTCTTATCCGTCCACCTGCCCCAGGCTTAGATTGTCGCTCGTTTCTTCTTGATACTGTCCACTTGCTCACCTATGCTGGGTCCAGATGTCCTAACACTTCCTGCCTCTTCGGTCCTACTCCGGAGAACAGTATTTGCCAAGCAAAAGACAGCAGGAGGTCATGGAGAAAGGGTTATTGAACACCTGCTGCGGGCCAGGAACCGTCCTAGGTGCTCTACCTGCATCATCTCACAACAACCTCAGATGTAGTCTCCATCGTCATTTTGCAGCAGAAGCCGATGCTCAGAGAAATCAGGTTGTCGTCCACGAGTTAAATAGCTAGTTAGTGGCCAAGGCCACATGTCAAGGCCAGCTGCTTGGATGGAAATGCGTTTGCATGGGGATTTCTCCCTTTCGTGTCTGGTCAGGTTTACCGGCACCCCATAAGCAGGAGCTCTTCTAAAGCCTCTTCCCGGTAGAATCTCACTTTGGAACCTCATGGCCTAGGCTTTGACCCCAGCTTTCCCTTTTACTGAACATGTGACCTGGGGCAAGTAGTTCACCTTTGTCTTACCTTAGTTTGCATATTTGTAGGGTAGAGATAACAGATACCTTTCTTGGGGAGTGGCCTTGTAAGAAGGAAACAAAACCACAGACATACTTGTGGAGCTCATAGAGCTCCCCCCTCCCCCTCTCCTATGCATGGCCATTGATTCATTCATTCTACAAATATATGCTGAGCACCCACGTTGTGCCAGGAATTCTTTTGGGCATTTGGGACACAGAAATGAATGAGTCAGACATGCTTTTGCGCTCAGAGTTCTGGTGCAGCTGGAATGGGAAGACAGAAAATAAACAACTAGAGGCTAGATAAAAATATAATTCTGATGGTGCTAAGTGCTGGAGGGAAATGAAGCAGGGTCAGTGGATAGAGATCTCTGGCCCTCTTGTTTCCTCTGAATGGAGTGCCCAATCCCCACTTCTACCCTTGTTTACCCTCCCTCATCTCCCAAGACCCCCTGCCATGATCGCCTCTTTGAAATCATCACAGTGTATTATCAAATTCAATCCTGCCCTCTAGACCTTCCCAGTGGTTGTCTAAATCTGTCTGTGAGGCTGAGGCCCACCACTCTATCTTATTCATTGTTACAGTCTCCAGACCGCTGTCCAGTCTCAAGAAAGCTTGGATACAGCGGAAGAGAAAACTGATGCTATCTCCCCAAGCAACTAACTACCTGATGTGCTGATTCGCAAGAGACAAATCCTCAGGGTGGGCTTGGGGGTGGGGATGGGGAGGGAAAGAGGGGCAGGTATCCTGCAACCTCTACAGGGACCAAAGGAGCAGACTCCCAAACAAATGACAAATGAAACATCACTCCTCTGGGTGGGTGAGTGAGTGTGTGTATTTCCTAGCAGATGAAATAGTGGTTCTCTTTTTTCTAAAAAGCCCAAGAAGGGCTCGTGTAGGAGGCTGGGTTTCTAGGAGTCACTGGAATGGAGGCAGCAGCCCTTGGTTCCCCACCACACACACACACACACACACACACACACACACACATCGTCCCTCGTTCCCCACCACACACACACACACACACACACACACACACACACACACACACACACACACACACACACACATCGTCCCTCGCTCCAGCACTGGGGCAGATACACACACACACACACACACACACATCATCCCTTGCTTCAGCACACACACAGACACACACATCGTCCCCCGCTCCAGGACTGGGGGCAGATACACACACACACACACACACACACACACACACATCGTCCCTCGCTCCAGCACTGGGGGCAGATTCACCTTTTTCATTAGCTCCTCAGTGTGAGCACAGTGTCCCCCGGGGGTCCCAATCACTGTGCAGAAAGTGGCCACTCTGCATCCTGGAACTGGAGTTTTGTACTCCCCCCTTCTATCTGCAGCCACATGGGGTGAGGAGGTGCTGATGGAGAGGAAAGGATGTGTAACACCTGTCACCAAGTGCTTCCAGTCGCTGCGGGCAGGCAGAGAGGTTTTCCTACTCTGTCTGTTATGAAACCTGAGGCGAGGATGCCATCTCGCCGCCCTGACTTAGTTAGCCCCCCTGGTTGGAAAAGCTGCTTGAGGCTCATGGGCACGGAAAGCAATTTCGCTCAGCAACCGTCATTCCTAGGGTTGCCCCTTCCCGCCACAGCAGTCTGAACTCAGAGGAAATGCCGGCTGCGTCCTGTCCTCGCCCCTCCTGTGACAGCACGCCAGCTGCACCATGACAGAAGTCTGGCTTGTGAGTGAGGAGAGTGTGACAGCTTCCTTCATTCTATCAAAACGGCACAGGATGACTCCTGACACACTAACTTTTGCTCTGTTTTATACTGCTAGAGATGTTCCTGCAAATTCCCACCAAAATGTTTCCCAGTCCTGGCGTTTTTCTGCCTTGGGGAGTTTGGAGGGGAGGGGTGAAGCGGCATCTTCCAAGCCAAGAGAACTTTGCTGGCTTGTCCCGGAGGTGGAGGACATTGAGATCAGGGCTGGAGGAGGAGAGGCAGGACAGCCAAAGAAGAAGACTTTGGAGGGCTTTTTCCAGACTGGAATGGAATCAATCCACCTCTTCTGCCCCTGGTAACCGCTATATCCAAGTTCAACCCCTCTCCACCCAACACCCGCCCCTGCTCTGTGCCCAAGCAGTGCGACACAAGCAATATAGTTGCCCCCGGTGAAAGTCCACACTGGTCTGGACAGTGAGCGGGTCAGCAGAGACCAGAGTGGCGGAAGAGCAGCCCAGAGGCCTTCCCGAAATGTTGTGGGCTCCCCAAGATCCCTGGGACCTTTGCACAAATCTGGAAAGGGAGCCCCAACTGTGACTTAGGTTGAGTTTCTAGTCAACTAAGAAGGAGGAAGTTCAGGGCAATTAAGTCTGTTTTAAAGAAATAAATTGAAATTTGATATTGCTTATACTCCTAAGTTTGATGAAGCAGAATGTATACTTGAATTGACATATCCTCTTCCTATGAGTAAACGATAGGGCAGAACTGGGAAGCAAAGTCCCAGTGGGAACCAAGTAGCTTTATCTCAACCTTCCCAAGGAAAAGGGGGTAAGGGGCATTAGTCAGGACTTGGAGGAGAAGCAAGGGGAGGAGGGGACAACAGACATTCTCAATTCTGGAGGCTAAATGTCCAAGATCAAAGTGTTAGCAGGATTGGTTTCTTCAAAGTCCTCTCTTTGGTTTATAGATGGCAGTCCTCTTGGTGTCTTCTCGTGGTCTTCCCTCTGTGTCTGACTATGTCCTACTCTTCTCTCTTTTTTTTTTCTTTTACAGAGGCAGAGAGAGAGTTAGAGAGAGGGATAGATAGGGACAGACAGACAGGAATGGAGAGAGATGAAAAGCATCAATCATTAGTTTTTTGTTGCGACACCTTAGTTGTTCATTGATTGCTTTCTCATATGTGCCTTGACCGTGGGGCTGCAGCAGACTGAGTAACTCCTTGCTCAAGCCAGTGACCTTGGGTCCAAGCTGGTGAGCTTTTCTCAAACTAGATGAGCCTGCGCTCAAGCTGAGACCTCAGGATCTTGAACCTGGGTCCTCTGCATCCCAGTCCGACGCTCTATCCACTGCGCCACCGCCCGGTCAGGCCCTACATTTCTCTTCTTATAAGGACTTAAGTCATAAGGGCTTAGGACCCACGCTGATGACCTTCTTTTACTTCAGTCACCTCTTAAAGATTATCTTTAAGTTAATGACATCCTGAAGTACAGGGGCTAGAACTTTAAGGCTTCAGCTTATGGGTGGGGGACATGATTCAGCTCGTACCAGATAGCGATGCTCCCTTTCTGTGCTGACTTTCATCTAAAGATGGATGCACCAGTCTATCAGGAGGAATGCCACGTCTCCGGGCGAAAATGACATCTGGGAGGAGTAGATACAGAGCTCTGTAGGTGTGGTCACTAGAAGGGGAAGTGGAACATCTGTCCTGGGCTGCGAGGCACAGGTGCCACCACACAGTTCACCCCTGTTTGTGCCCACCCTCCCACTCCCACTTGGTAAATAACCTGGGAGGCGCATTTGGATGTTTTCGTTTTCTTTCTCCAACTACTCTAAGGAAAGTTTGTGGGGCACCTTTGCAATGGGCAACAAATATTTTGCTGCGGAAAAGTTCCCAATCCTCTTAGCAAGCAAACAGTCTTAAAAATGTATATCTTTTTAGACCATATATTTTTGGAAAACTCAGGCCCTAGAAGATTGGCCTTTAGGAGAAGACCAAACAAGGGGAAGGCCGAGCTGGTCCATATAATAACTGTCTCTGCCCAGGAGGTTCACTTGTACGGACAACATCACTGGGCTCCTCAGCGGGCATCTCAGGCATTCCTGGGGGGCCCGTGGGGGTGAGTGGGGATCGAGTCAGGCATTTCTCCAGGCCCCTCCCTGCGGGGCGGCGGGGAGGCAGTAGTGGCTTTCTCCACAGAAACCACAGCCCTGCTGGGCCACCCTCTCCTAAGACAGCCCACTCTCTGATTCCCTCCCCACCCCCCTGGGGCATCCCACCTTGTTAGTTTCCTCTAACCTACTGAATACCTTTGTGAATAGACTTTTCATTAATCTCTCCTTTATTATTCATTTTAAAGTGCCATCTGTTTCCTTGAAGGACCCTGAACTTTCCTAAGTGCTAGGCACTGATAAAATTTATATACCATACAATTCACTAATTTAAAATAAACTATTCAGCCTGACTAGGCGGTGGCGCAGTGGATAGAACGTTGGACTGGGATGTGGAAGGACCCAGGTTCGAGACCCCGAGGTCGCCAGCTTGAGCGCGGGCTCATCTGGCTTCAGCAAAAAGCCCACCAGCTTGGACCCAGGGTCACTGGCTCCAGCAAGGGGTTACTCAGTCTGCTGAAGGCCCATGGTCAAGGCACATATGAGAAAGCAATCAATGAACAACTAAGAAGTCGCAACGCGCAACGAAAAACTAATGATTGATGCTTCTCGTCTCTCCGTTCCTGTCTGTCTGAAACTCTCTCTCTGACTCTCTCTGTCTCTAAAAAAATAAATAAATAAATAATAATAAAATAAACTATTCAACTGTTTTTAAGACTATTCACAGACATACGCAAACATTAACCAGTCAGTTTTAGAACATTGTCATTACTTCAACAAGCAACCCCATACCCTTTAGCTAGCTACCTCTCTAGCTACCCCACCTCACCCATCAGCGCTAAGCAGTCACTAATGTACACTGTGGATTTCCTTGTTCTGGACATTTCACATGGGAAAAATCATATGGTTTGTGGTCTTTTGTAACTGGCTTCTTTCACATAGCACAATGTTTTCAAGACTCACATTATAGCAAGTATCAGGACTTTGTTCCTCTTTGTTGCCGATATCTATTCATCAGTTAATAGGCATTGGGACTGTTTCTACCTTTTGGCTATTGTGAATAGTGTGCTATAAATATTCAGATACAAGTTTTTGTGTGGACATATGTATGGGTATATATCTAGGTATAGAGTTGCTGAGTCATAGTAACTCTATTTCCACAATTTTGATATAATGTATCTGAGGGTTCTGATTTCTCCACATCCTCGTCAACACTTACTATTGTTTGAACTTTTTATTCTAGCCATCCTAGTGGGTGTGAAGTGGTATCTCATGGTGGTTTTTTATTTGAATTTCCTTGATAACTAGTGACATCAAACACCTTTCAACATTTTTATTGGCATATATATCTTCTTTTATGCTCACAACTACTTTATAAAGTAGGTGGGTTATTATCTCCATTTTACAGATGAGAAGACTGAGGCACAGATTGGTGAAGTGAGGGTTAGACTAGGATATGAACTCTGTCAGCATTCATGCCCCTAAGTAGTCCACCAGGCTGCCTTTGCATAACAAACAAGAGAATTGGGGCAGCAAGGCAGAGTGGCCAAAGGACTTTTAAGGAGAGGAATATCTACTACCCAATTTAAAATAGTTTATGTGGCTGCACATAGATTTCCTTCATCTCCATGTGTGAATGGTTATTTTGTGGAAAGAGGACTGAGTTCTTTCATCTTTGGGCTAAAGCCAGGGTGCAAATAAAGGAACAGCCATAAGATATAGGGCAGAGAACAAGAACTCAGCAGGGGTAGAATGTTGGAGCCAAAGCTGAACAAGATCATATAGCTCCCCTTAATAACACACAGAAATTTGCAAGAGGGCCCTGGCTTTTGAATAATCCAGACAGTTCAAACAAACCTTATCTGGATCTGAAGGGACCGGGAAACACCAGCTGGGTTTCATTTATAAAATAGTTTAACAGAAGTATGGACAGATTTGTCTCCACCTCCTCCGCACTGTAGCCCCAGCCAACTCTCAGCCTCTTCTCCAAATGAGCATGTGATGCCAAAGCCCGCCCTTTCCTCCTTCTCCCTTTGTGTGAACACTGAACACACGGGCCTTTTGTTTCTGACCTTGAAGAGACTGGAGAATCAGCACTGGTCTCCAGAATATTTCCCAATGATGGGCTGATAAGAATTCAGAGGGGTTAGAGGACACCCCAGCGAGAAGCTTTCTTCCCTCAAACACATCCCAGGAATGTTTTTCCTCCTACAGCTCCCACCCCAACCCCTCCCCCTGCTCCTGGTTCACTGCCAGACTGCCTGATGATTCTCTCTGATGTGAGAAGCCAAGGTAACAAGAAGGAGGAAGGGGAGAGTCTGTGAATCAGGCGCACCTTCGGCATGGGCATGTCCCTCCTGCGCCCCCAGCACCTGTCTGCTGACTTATCCAGAGGACAGGCGATGTTGGGGAATGATGGACAGTCCTCTGAGGAAGCAGTGCCAGAAGCATGATGAGCAGAAATGCTGAACAAGATGCTGGCTGGAGGGGAAATCAATCTTCCAGGCCGATTAGTTTGGGTGAGAGCCAAGAGAGGCAGAAACTTGGTACAGTTCCAGTCATCTTTCTTGCTACTTTCCCCCTATCCCCCTAGACTGTAGAATAAAATGAGATTAGCCTCAGAACTCAGGGTGGCTAACTGGTCTGAGCATAGCCGTGTCTCAACACAGATGACTATGATTAAAAAGTGCATATGATTCATCTCCCTGTTTGGTTTGTAAGACACTGAAGGACAGGAGCTATGACCTTTTATTCTGTAATTCATGCAGTAACCAGTACAACACTGGGCCCAAAAGGTCACAGAGCAACTTCCTGAAGTGAGTTGGCTTCAAAGTAGAAATGAAAAGAACTTTCTTTTTTTAAAACAAAGGTACTTTGTCTATTCTGCCAGCTGAGAAATAGAAGCCAGATGAATCCAGTTCATTATGATGCACAGAGAACAAGATGGATAATTATACACAGGGAAGCCCACAGTGAATTTGGGAGGAGGGAGGATCTATAAAATGTTGAAAACATGATGCTCACACAGTCACATAGTTGAAGATTTATTGTACTTATTAGAGAGGGAACCAGTAGGATGACGAAGCCAAAGCAAAAGCAAACACAGAGACTTTTATGTGATCATTAAGAGAAAGGATGTGGAAGTAGGTTTGCAAAGTTAGATGTAACTGGTTAACATCCCACATGGCTATAAGATCAGACTTTGGGATTGTGTTTTCTATTTGACAGACTTTCTTTGCATTTCTACTGAGTAAAAGTCATTCTCAACTCAACAATCTTCTCAACATCTAACTTCACAGAGTCTGGCCCTAACCATTAGTAATTAGTAAGTCTAACTAAGTCATCTCCATACAGCATCACGTGATCCCCAGGTGCGCTTGTTAGACAATGCAATGGCATGACATTAAATGGCACATGTAAAATTTTTGGATAGTTTTTCTTAACACACAGCTTCACTATTTATAAGATTTATAGGCCATTTGCCTATAATAAAGTCACCACATAAGATCACACATAAGGCCAGAAAATGGTTTTCAGAAGTTACGCGGTGCAAACTGCAACCCTGCCTACCATCCTCCCCTCATTCCTTTGCCATCTTCACACCTGCCTCCATGTTCCTTGGAAGTCACCACCCACGTGGAATGAATAGACCTACCTCTCTTTGTTTGGCTTATTTTAAGCCCTAGGTTTATCAGCCAGTATTTCCTATTATGAATGGGAATTGTAGTTGTTAAAAAAGTGTTTGTTTTCTTTTGCTTTTTCCTTCATAGGCCAAAAGCCGTTTCTCTGGATCCCACTCAAGTTTAGGTTGGCTGTGCCAATGCCATCGACTACAATGACTGTATTTATAGACACGCGGTATCCGACAGTGAGGGAATTGCTTGTTGAATGGCTTGAAATATAGCCCTGCCCTATTGAACCAGGGTTAATAAACTCAACAATGGAGCTTTGGAGGCTTAACTGTCCACCTCCGAGGGTATGTCTTGGAAAGAGTTCAAACTTGCCTCTGTGGCATTCTAGAACTGCCAAAAGCAGGTGAGAGGATTAGCACACGTAACTGTTATTGCTGCCTGCTCTACCGGGCGGAGATTTAAAAATAACATTTCTGCTGTTCGGCCCCATTGGCTACTCTGAACCCTCCGGCCTCCTCATCGTTCTTCCTGCTGGTCTGCACGGAGCACTTCACCTGCGTACATGAGATAGTCCTCAGGGTTATCAGGAGTATCCACCGTTTTTCTCGTGCCTTGGCTTGCTGGGCTGAGCCCCGTTACGGAGATCACATACACCAGTGAAGCCCCCTGGGTCAACCACACAGCACCACTCTTGTGCCAAAGCCACCGGCCCCGGGGCCACACATCCTCTGCACTAAGGCCCTCCACACCCTGCCAGATTCTGTAAACAACCTACTTAGTCTTAACTCTTTCCTTATTGCAGCCGTTTCTCCCTGGGACTCAGGCAGGTGCCCTTCGTGCCCAACGGGAGGACCATCTGCGTTTCTCTGCTTCTCTCACAGGGACCCAGATCTGGGCAACTCTCCCCTTTGCTCCTTCAGATGAGCTCTTTCCTGGGAGGCCCACATCCTGACTCTCCACACATGCCCAGGGACATCGGATTCCAAGGTGAACAAAGTTTCAGTTCAGGTTGGGACCCTGTCACTCCCTCAAATGGACATGTGTGGGAAATCAGGACATCAGCCGTCAGCTCGGAGAGGCCCACGGTCATTTCCTTGGAAAAGCAGGGGAACACAAAGGGCAGTTTCTTGGCTGTTTTAAATCAAATCTTTAGACGGAGTTTTTGCTATTCAGGTGAAGAAAGAGTGGGATATTGAATAAGAGAGACAGGACAGTGGGGTATAAAATCAGGGTGGTGCTCTGTCTGGATCAGGGCTTAGTAAATTTTTTGTGTCAAGAGCCAGTTGGTGAACACTTTAGGCTTTGTGGGTTATATGGTCTTGGTCACAACTACTCAACTGAAAGCAGCCATAGAAAAAAATGTGCCAGACCAGGAGGTGGCGCAGTGGATAGAGCATTGGACTGGGATGCAGAGGACCCAGGTTCGAGACCCCGAGGTCGCCAGCTTGAGTGCAGGCTCATCTGGTTTGAGCAAAAGCTCACCAGCTTGGACCCAAGGTCGCTGGCTGGAGCAAGGGGTTACTCCGTCTGCTGAAGGCCCATGGTCAAGGCACATATGAGAAAGCAATCAATGAACAACTAAGGTCTCGCAACAAAATAAAACCTGATGATTGATAAAAATGTGCCTGTGTTCCGATAAAGCTTGACTTACAGAAACAGGCAGTAGACTGGATTGACCCATAGGTCATACTTTGTCAATCCCAGGCCTAAGTGATCTCCAAAGTCCCTCTAAGTTTCAACAGTTCCTTTAGATTAGAAGTGAGTCACTTTGATACCACACACATAATACATTTAAATGTAAGTTAAGATCCCAAATATAATAACACCAACAGTTTACTTGGTTTTCTTTTGTGTGTGTGTATGTTTTTTTTTTAATAACACCTATTCTTTTGTCCAGTAATTAATTTGATTTCAGTGGCATTTATCAAGAGCCTGAATGTGTCAGGTGATGTTCTTGCAGTAGGGGAATCTAACAACACACAAGATGAAATCATACACCTCAAGTTATTCACAATGTAATAAAAGAGACATACAAGTAATTAAATGATTACCAAACATTACAAGTATTGCTATAGTTGTGGTATAATCAATTGTCAAAACTTAAAGCAAGGTCCATTACATCCCAATTTCAGATGCTACTGGGTACCAGGTTCAAGAACATTGCAGCACTATATGTGTAGGATATACTGAAAATTGGGTGGGCCATCAGAAATGCATTCATATGAGAATTGATGGTCATGACTTCTCAGAGAGGTCCTGGCACAGACTGAGACTGGGCCGCAGAGCAATGCCGTGACAGATTGCACGGGCCGCCTGATTTGGGGGTTGGGTGTGGGGCTGGGAGCGGCAGTTGTAAAAATCAAACCTTTGTTCAATTGCAAAGATAGGAGTAGCTTATAGAGCAGAATATGGGAGGAGAACTTTGGGTTCTGCAATGTGCTACCTGACATTCCATGTGGATAGAAACATCGGGGTGAGCTGTGTTTTAACATTCACAACACATGACCCCCAGTTCCACAAAGTTTTGTATTCCTTATGATATTTCTTTTTTCAAGAGAGATATGCCTTGCCTGTGGTGGTGCAGTGGATAAAGTGTCAACCTCAAACACTGAGGTCGCCGGTTTTAAACCCCATGCTTGCCTGGTCAAGGCACATGTGGTAGTTGATGCTTCCTGCTCCTCCTCCCTTCTCTCTGTTTCTCTCTCTCTCTCTCTCCCCCCTCTCTAAAAGGACTAAAAATAAAATCTTTAACAAAATAAAAAAGAGAGAGAGAGAGAAAGTGCTATTAGACAAGATGCTTAGACCACAGGTGAGTTATTGTGCCAAGAATTTGGTCTTTGACAATTTCATTTCTAAAATATCATCATGACTTGATATATTTTCCTTTGACAATGGTGGCGAAATGGCTCAAAAGGCTAAACTTAGTCAAGTCTTGGGTAGCCACATGGATGTCATTGGAGGAGCAGTTATTCAGGCACTTCAGAAAACCCTCCATTTTCAGCTGATTTTAGGGAGTAGTACATTTTTGCAGGAATAGTTGTATACCTTTACTATTTTATGGAATCACAGAAGCTTAGAATTTTAGCGTAGCCCTTAGTTTTATACATGCTGAAAGTAAAGTTTCAAGAAGAGACATTAAGCATCTACTTAAGGTCACATAGTTAATAGAAGAATCAAAATTAGAACCTTGGTCATCTGATGCCAAATTTAGAGCTCTATGAGTGGCAGAAAAACTATATTTTACCCTGTGACTCTGTGTGCATGCAAGAGGACACCAACAATCCTAAGCTCATGTTTTCTGTTCTTTTCCATTCTATTATTTCCTTTTAAAAGTGTTGGTCATGACCCATTCAGTTGATTTCACAACCCACTAAAAGGTCTCAGCTCAGCTTGGTTTTTGTAAACTCTAGGTGACAGCATTGCTCACATGCCGTCATGACCACACAGCAAGTGAAAGGAATGCTTTCTTACTACAGTGTGAACAACTATTTCCTTTGGAAAGATGACATTTCTATGCTACTTCTCATAGGTGAGAAGAAAGAATTTGAGATTGTTTCATTTTCTTGGGCAAAAGAAGTTTAATATGCATAAGGGGTGCCACAAATCTGCCAAATATTTTCAAACCATGTTCAAAACTCACTTTCTCCATGAGTTCTTTCCAGACTAAATTTACTGAGCTCTGATCTTCTCAATACTGATGAACATTTTTGCAGTACCTTCAGCCACTAATCTTAAACCTCATTCTTATCCTCTTCCTTCTAAAAAAGTTGCAAAAAAAAAAAAAAAAAAGCCTAACCTGTGGTGGCACAGTGGATAGAGCATTGACCTGGAATGCTGAGGTTGCTGGTTCAAAACCTTAGGCTTGTCCGGTGTTGGGCAAATAAGTTTGTAAAATTTGTGTTATTTGATTTTGCTCACTTTTATTGTTAAAAATGGCCACTGCCAGGTGAAACTGCTAATTACCTTCCTGCTTGGGAAGGGGCTTTGTTATGCTAATGTGTGCTGGAGGAGGGGTTTTTTTGTTTTTTTTTTGCCAAAAGGTTTTAAGAAGAAGAGGAGAAGCCCTGGCCGGTTGGCTCAGTGGTAGAGCGTCGGCCTGGCGTGCAGAGGTCCCGGGTTCGATTCCCGGCCAGGGCACGCAGGAGAAGCGCCCATTTGCTTCTCCATCCCTCCCCCTCTCCTTCCTCTCTGTCTCTCTCTTCCCCTCCTGCAGCAAGGCTCCATTGGAGCAGAGATGGCCCGGGCGCTGGATATGGCTCCTTGGCCTCTGCCCCAGGCGCTGGAGTGGCTCTGGTCACAACAGAGCGACGCCCTGGAGGGGCAGAGCATCGCCCCCTGGTGGGCAGAGCGTCGCCCCCTGGTGGGCGTGCCGGGTGGATCCCGGTCGGGCACATGCGGGAGTCTGTCTGACTGTCTCTCCCCGTTTCCAGCTTCAGAAAAAGAAAAAAAAAAAAAAAGAAGAAGAGGAGAAGGAGAAGAAGAAGCAACCAGGATGGCGGGGTGCTAAAGGAGAAGCCAGTTTGTGCAGAGAGAAGGAGATAGGGAACTAGAGGTGACTGAGCTAGTGGGAGCCTTTGATTCTAGGAAAACCCAGATGTGTCGGTAGCTTTGTGAGCGCTGAATGAGTGGGTTTTTGTGCCCAGTGTGTTTTTTCTCACATGCCAGTTACGACGCTAGAATAAAGGAATGGCCCCTCATTTCTTGGCTCTTACCGTCTTGGTTGTTTCTTTACCGTCTATCCAAATCGAATGTGAACCTGCACCTGTCTGGCAGCAGCTGTGACGGCCATGACTACTGCCCGTACATTTGGCATAGTTTGCAGCAGGATTCAGATCAGATCAGTATGGAGTCACCACCACCCTTGAGGGGTGGAATAGAGGACTGGCTGTTGTTAGGGTTCCCCATGGCTGTCCTTTTGGGGACTGTAGGCTGGCTGATTTTTACAGCCCTGCATGAGGAAACCAAGAGCTCTGTGAAAGAGACTGCCCGAGGTCTGCAAACTGAGCAGAGGAAAGAGTTGGAATGGCTTCAGAAGAAGGAGATGCAGAACCTGGAAATGGAGCAGTCTCTGGAGAAGGAATTACAGGTGTGTGAGTTAGTTTTCCCTGGAAATTACCGCGAGCAGGCAGCCGCAAGAGCCTAAGATGGAGCCATGCTGGCAGAGTGGTTCTTAGTCGGCGGGAGCTGACGTTTCCAGCTCCTCTTCTGAGGGTGAGGAGAATCACACTGAAGCTGCCCTCCACAGAGAGAAGGTGATAACTCAGCAGCAAGGAGTTCCTATTACGCCCCTGGTGGGCCTGCAATTTGGTGGCAAAGGGGTGGATGGCAGCATGCTATCTGGAGCAAAGGAGAAAATGCTATCTGCCATTGCCACATGCTCCTCCTTGGGACAGGGTCTTAGCTGTCAGGATGGCAGGGGGGAGGGGGGAGGCCTGAGGCCCCATGTGCACAGACTGATTCCTGGACTGCAACCAGAGAGGGCACTGGCTCCCATGTTAGGTGGACTTAACGGCTTTTGGACAATGTGAAAAACCCTGATGGGGGTGGGGGTACAGCTCTGCTGGAGGCCCTCCTGCACCGGGAAGCTTTTCATCCGGTTGGAGAGAAGCTCCAAGGACATTCTGCACTTTGGGCAAAGTGCTCAGAGAGACACGGTGGAGGGCACCTTTGTAATTATTGAAATTGTATGACTTGTGCCGTTGCATTAATTTGTTTACGTGGTGTGGATTGTAGACTACAAAGTGAGGAAAAGGGGTGGAATGCTGGGCAAATAAGTTTGCAAAATTTGTGTTATTTGATTTTGCTCATTTTTATTGTTAAAAATGGCCACTGCCAGATAAAACTGCTAATTACCTTCCTGCTTGGGAAGGGGCTTTGTTATGCTAATGTGTGCTGGAGGAGAGGTTTTCACGCCAAAAGGTTTTAAGGAGAGGCAGGAGAAAGGAAAGGGAGGAGGCCACGTTTTTGCCGAAGAAGCAGCCAAGATGGCAGGGTGTTGAGGACTGAGGCTGGTGGGGGCCTTTGATTCTGGGAAAACCCAGATGTGTCAGTAGCTTTGTGAGCACTGAATGAGTGGGTTTTGGTGCCCAGTGTGTTTTTTCTTGCCTGCCAGGTGCAAGGTTAGAATAAAGGAATGGCTCACCAGTTTTCAGCTCTGCAGTTTCTTTACTGTCTATTCAAATCTAATGTGAACCTGCATGTGCCTGGCGGCTGTGATGGTGGTGACTACTGGTCATATAGCCAGTCAAGGCATATATGACAAGGAAGCAATGAGCAACTGAAGTGAGGCACCTGTGAGTTGATACCTCTTGCTCCTGCCACCCCAACCCCTATAAAATCAATAAATAAAATCTTTTAAAAAAATTTTCCCATTGGATATAGGGGGCTCTTGCCCTGTTTATTCCCAAATCTGTGAGGGTGGTGGAGGCTCTTCTGTATGATGGAGAATCTCAGATCATCTCTACAGATCAAAACTCTGCATATTGAGTACTGAAAATGTGGTGGGAATGCAACAAAAGATAACTAAATCAAGCTGGTCCTGCATGCAACATAGGCTTTTAAAAAGATATGTAATTGATTTCCAATGCAATTTTAGTATCTCTGCAGCCTCTGAGTAACAGAAACCCAACTGGATTCATCCTCTTTCTACCCCTCCACCCCAGCTGTCCTTCAGAGTGACTTCCAGTGAGGATCCCTTTGAAATTCATTTTGTTTTCTCAGCCACCAGGGCCACAGGAGGCCGTGGCTAGGGGCAGGAGCAGAAGGGAGAAGTACAGGAAGCAAAAGGCTGTAAAAGTCTTTGTGCCAGAGAATTGGGCTACAACTTGGAGAATCAGCCCAAGACTGCGGACCCTCAGAAGACCTTACTAAAAGGGCCTTCGGGCCTGATCTATCTCCTTTCCCAGCTTGAAATGTCTTTTCCTAACGTGTTTTCCAATTCCTCCTTCTTCCAGAGGCGGCAACAGAAAAAAGGGAGCCAGGCAGGCAGAGGCCAAATGCTCCTCTGCACGAGTGCCCAAGCCTGGAGGACAACTGAGCTGATGGAAAAATGGTTCCTAATTAAATCACTTTGTAAAAACGACTGTTTTCTATCTGAATGTACTCCGCAATTCTCGTGTGGGGTAATTTGTTGTTCTAATAAGCTGGAGAGGTTGAATTCCAAGGTTGCACCTACTGGTTTTACAGGAACAGGGACTGTGTTTTGGCAATGTCTTTGCCCTATGGAGGGTACCAAGGCAAGCTGACGAATAGAATAATTCTGTCCACCAGAGGCCTGGGTGGGGCTGAGGTCTGTGTTTCCCATTCAGCAGCTTTAGGACATTCTATGCCAGTGAGATAAAACAAAACCCAGAGAAGGCCCCTACGCCTTGTGTTAACTGAAAAATAAGCAGAGGAGGGCTTCCCTTTTGTAGATCTTGCTGGGCTGGGAGAAGGAGCATGTGCCTTCAGCTGGATTTGAACAGAAGCATGGAAAATCTCCATCTTCATTTTAGGACATCTGGAGGGCAAGGCCACCCAGTTGGAGGCTGTGGACTCTGAAGTCAAACCAAGTCCCAGTTCCAGCCTGACACTTACCAGCTGTGTAACCTTGGACACATGTGGCAATCTCGCTAAGCCTCGTTTTCCTCCTCTGTGAAGAGACAATGATACTACCTCATCAGGTGGTGGTAAAGATTAAATAAGATTGCATTTGTAGAGTGCAGAGTATCCAGCAATAGGAAACACTTATTACATGGTACAGGGGGGGGGGGGGGAGTTTTTTCCACTTTACAGATGAGGAAATGAAAGATTAGAGAAATTAAACTGCTTGACCAAAGTCATAAAACCTGTGAGTAGAAGGGTCAAGATTCTGTTTGACACTAAATCTAGGCACAATGGTTTCATTGTTGGTACGGATGGAAGCAAGCATTTACGTGCGTGAAATCTTCCTGGCGGTGAACCGAGCAGAACGATTTTCTGCTGTACTTGTCTAAAGGAGGCCAATCCCAGAGTATAAAGAGTATACTCTGAAGTCCATCTTGGCAAAAATGAATGCGAGTTCCCTTAGGTTCTTGGGCTGATCTTGCTCAAGGATTCCATTGTTCAGAATGTCCGAGTCCGTTTCTCTCTGAATTCTGGAACATTTGATCTTCAGTTCCTTGTAGCAAGAATCTGTGGCTTCGCCTTTCTTCTGTAGCCTCTCCAAAAGATTTCCTATTTCCTGAGACTCAAAAGAAAATTGGTGGTCCTGGCACCCTGCCTCTGACCACCACTTCTCTCTCAAGTTTCCATTTTAGTTTGGCTCCAGTGGGAAATTCCACTGTGGGCTTCGACAGATGAATGCAGACTCTCTGATTATATTCAGTCTACAGAGATCAATATTTATAACCCTAGCAGGGGTTACTTCCTGAGTCCCTGTGATTGTTAGATATCATGAACCCATTCTTCTGGGTACAAGGGCCCTTTGGGGAGGCTAATTGATAGTGGCCAGTCATGTGTCATGAGTCATTTCTATTGTGCTCGGAAACAGAAATTTATGGCTTTGATCAATATCTTTCCTCAGGGCTCGGCATCTTCTGGCTGCATTCTCTTGTGGGTATTTAAAAGCAGCAGCATCCTCCCCCTTTCTCAATCTTTTTTTTTTTTTTTTTTTTGTATTTTTCTGAAGCTGGAAACGGGGAGAGACAGTAAGACAGACTCCCGCATGTGCCCAACCGGGATCTACCTGGCTTGCCCACCAGGGGGCGACGCTCTGCTCACCAGGGGGTGATGCTCTGCCCCTCCGGGGCGTCGCTCTGTCGCGACCAGAGCCACTCTAGCACCTGGGGCAAAGGCCAAGGAGCCATCCCCAGCGCCCGGGCCATCTTTGCTGCGGGAGGGGAAGAGAGAGACAGAGAGGAAGGAGGGGGAGGGGTGGAGAAGCAAATGGGCGCCTCTCCTATGTGCCCTGGCCGGGAATCGAACCCGGGTCCCCCGCACGCTAGGCTGACGCTCTACCGCTGAGCCAACCGGCCAGGGCCTCCTCCTCCTCCCCCTTTCTATTGGACTACATCCTGCCTTGCTACAGTTTCTTGGAGGACCTTGAAGAAAGAGGTCCACCTATACTGTAATTTGGGAGTGTCTAGCTCCCTTTACTGTCATTCTGATTTCCTATCCTTCCTCTCTTTTCCTCCTTCCTTTCTTCCCTCTTTTCTTCTTATGTTTTCTCTCCCTTCACTTCACTTGGTCTCCTGTACTCTCCTTCCCCTCTTCTATTCCCTCTCTCTGTATTTCTCTGTTCCTCTCAAGTTAATACATGTTGATTAGGCACCCACTTGACTGGGCTAGATAACTAAGCACCCAAAATGTGATGGTTTCTACCCTCAAGGAACCCACAGTTTACAACCTAATAGAAACATTTCCTATATTACCTTCTTTATTCCAATTTATATTGAGGACCGGAAAAGTCTAGATATCATTTAGGGTTAGTAGATTTTCTTACAAAAACTCAAACTCTTTGAGGATTATGTGTGAATCAGTCATCTAACTTTAGTATGAATTAATCCAATAAGCTTGTTTTCTCTCTCATCTCTAGTTAAACAGCTGCCCTGTAAGAATAAAGATGCTGGTTGCAGAGGGAGGAGTAGAGGATTTGGTATCATTAAACATTTTGGAGATTGGCAGCCTCAGGAAAGCCCTTTGAACGGCAAATAGGCACTCACTGTTCATCAAGATAGAGATTCTTTTCACCTAAGGCCTGTCAAATGCCTCTGGGATCTATGGTTATAATTTTATGGAGAGAATTTAAAGGGCTTATAATTTTTATTTCTTTATTTGTAAAAATCTTTGACCCTATTCTCAGCAACAATAGGTAGAACTTATTTACTGAAAATCTTCCCCAATTAGACTGGAAGCTACAGAGATAAGGACATTATCTGTATTGTTCATAACTGCCTAGAACAGTGCCTGGTCTGCATGTAGTAGGTGCTTAACAGTTACTTGTTGAATTAATGAATAAATGAGTGAAGTGACAATAGGATAAACACTGATATAGGAGGACAAATGAGGGGGAAATTGCATCAGGTCGAAGAATTTGGTTTAGAAAGAGCTGCATGGAGGAAGTTTTTCAATAAAGAGCTAGTGGAACTACTTGCCTGGAGACAGGGACCACTGAGGAAGAAACTAACTTTGCTGAGAACCAACAGGGAACACAGCCAGTTGAAACAGTACCACTTTGAAAGAATGAACACTCTAACAGTGAACTCTTTAGAACACAAGGTAAAGTACAATAAGATATGTGGGTTTGTGGGATGATTTAATCTCTCTTCTGACCAGTCTGAGAATTGTCAGGAAAATGGAAGTAGCTTCAGGCCAAGAAGGGATTGCCAGGGAACTGTGAGGTGGCCCATATGGGCCCTTCGTGCATCACAGGGCAAAGCTTTTCACTGAGGGCCCCATTGAACACTGGCATTCATATAGAGAATTATGGGTGCTATCTTTCTTAAAGGTTGTCCCTCCTTGAATTCAGGAATTCTTCTCAAATTGGTTCTATGTGGTTGTATCCACCCAGAATGAGAGATGAGGTGCCTATCTTGTCTCCTTTCGGGTAAGTCTTCCAAACCCAGGTAGCATGGGTGTGAGGATGATTCAGCATCGAGGTAGAGAAGAGACCAAATGTCTTTCAGTTAGCCCGCTGAGTCTGAGGTGCCAGGATTAGCACGTGTAGTGGCTGCATGCTAATGACCTATTTTTCGGCTCCCTGAGTGATGGCAGGTGGGGTGAACTCAACAGTCTTTCATCTCCTGCTGGATCACACCCTCCCTCGCCCCTCCCAACCTAAACCTAGAGATTATTCTTTTCTTCCGGTGTCCTTGTTTTCTTTGTCTCAAAAATAACAAAACATCATGCGTCTGCCATACATCACCCTCTCAACAGCAAGTGGCGACGTCTGATTAGCAGGACAGCACAAGAGCAGGGGAAGGGACCATGGCAACACTAGCTGCTCCACCTGGCAACCCTGTTGTCCCTCAGAGACTGGTGTCCTGTCTGTGTCAACAAGAATCTGTCTGGGGATTATTCATGTAGCTGGACTTAATGAATTCAGCTGTTTGCCAGTGCTGCAAATGGTGTGTGTGTGTGTGTGTGTGTGTGTGTGTGTGTTTGCTAGTGATATTAGGATCAAGCTAAGTAATAGGATGTGTCCATACCAGAGTAATGTCCACTTATTAGCTTCTGTGGGAACACATACATTAAGAGAATCACATTTTGTCTGACTCTGTAGCTGAGGGAAATGCTCATTAAAATTTTCCACTCAAGCAACCTTGAGCTGAGGATTTGTATTCCAAAGAGCTGGGTTTATTTCACCAAAAGTATTAACTTGCAAAGTAGAAGAATCCCACAAGCTCAATAAGCACAAATGACTCTGCTTTATATACAGTCTCCATGGACAAGTTAGCCTTCGTGGAGGAGAAAGGCTGTAGGTCTGGAGTGAGGGCAGCCCAGGGCAATGGCGGACACACGCCATTCATCAACATCACGTCAACCAGCTTTTTGAAATGACAACATGGGATTGACTTTACCTATGAGGTTACAGGGGAAGCAAGAACAGCCTTCTAAGGCATCAGGAGACATAGCTGTTAATGTGATTTCAGGGACTGAGGGAATGTTCTTTTCATCCTATTCAGAAACCTCTGATCTGCTCCACGGATGACTAAACTCCCACCATTTCATATGCATCCCTCGGGGTGAGATTTGCCTTTGCCCAGTGAAACTATCACCAGGACATGTCCCACACTGAGCCTTTTAGAACTGTGCTGTGCCAGCCTGCACAGCTGTCCGTGGTGGCCCCGTCAGGCATCATCAGCATGAATGATTTGAAATGCTTTCTTGTGAATGAGTGTTAATGGAAAGCTCTGTGATCTGGAAGAAAGGAAGGAGAATACAAAGAAGGTGGAGAGGGAACAAGTAGTAGTTTCAGCCAGAAAAACTGGATTGGAAGATATATTTTGCCTCTTTCATAGTCTTGCAAAGGAACATTTAATAAGCAAGAGCCCCTATATTTGTCATTAGGGAGCTGACAAGTTTAAGACACTATTTAAGGTAACTCTTATGCAGCCTAAACATCTGGTCTCTGCAAAACTAAAGTGACACTCTTAAAAGTGTCTTCGTGTTCTATTTTCTTCCAGTTTGGAAGCAAAAAGCAGACGTGAAGGGAACGGTTATGAGGAGAGATGAGCCTACCTCTTCTTTTCCCGACATAGACAGCCCGGGGCCATGCTGGGGAAGGCACTGTTGAATGGCTCCCTGTTCCTTCGTGGGTCTATCCAGCCACGTCTACTAGAGAAGGAAGATAGTCCTCTTGGTACCTACTTGGCATTGGTAGCAGTCAGTTTTTTGTGACCTGGTGACATTATCCATGCTTCCTGAAAGACATTAAGGCAATTTCTTCAGCTCAGACCACCAGTTCCACAAACCCAGGGGTATCCCTCTAAACCAGGGGTCTCAAACTCGCGACCCGCGGGCCGCATGTGGCCCGCTGAACAATTTTGTGCGGCCCGCAGACTAATCCACGAAGTTCAAAATATTTTGGATAAAATTAAGTAAGCCTAGGGGCCTACTTGTATTTTTCATTTCTCTAGCATCCTAGCTAGATATTAGCTTAGTTAACAGCAGTTGTGATGCGAACTACAGTTTCTGGTCGTTTTGTGACACTGAGTAAACTGCATGTACGGTTGTGCTTGTTATACTGATTTTTTTTTGTTTTCAACTGCAGTGAGAAAAGTGTTGCGTAACAGTTGCCTTTTGTAGACCTAGTGCGGCCCGCCGAACGGCTGTGATCTTGCTCTGCGGCCCACATGCTGAGTTGAGTTTGAGACCCCTGCTCTAAACAAACACTCGACCCAGCTCCAGTGGGCTTGGTCCCCTCTCCTCGTCTCCCAGATGCCCCTCTGGGCTCAGCTGACTTTCCTCCCTCTTCACAGATGTCCCTCCTCCCCTCTCTTCTCAGACCTCTTTTCTTCTCAAGACTGACTTCTGAGTAGATGGTTAGCTCCACAGCTACACTCTTCCTTGTTATCCTCAAAGGCAAATACAAGAGACTTTTGTGTTTTTAAGCAGTTGCCAAAATGCAAAGACGTTAGACACATGGGGTGAACACAGAGGTTTGACAGTTTTCCTCAGCTGCCCTGGGCCCTGTCCCACACAGTCGCCAGCTAATCCTCCCCGCTACTGCTCCATTCTTAGCCATCCTTTCTTCTTAGACCTGGAGAGTCACATGATCCCACGTTATCTGCTATCTTTAGGCTGAAACCTTCCAAATCTCCATCTGGTCTTGGCTCTTTCTCTGAGCACAAGTCCTTCCCATCCAACTGCACCATCAACAGTTTCCATCTCGCAGGGGTCGTCAAACTTTTTATAAAAACCGCCCACTTTTGCAGTGCTGGTCAACCTGGTCCCTACCGCCCACTAGCGGGCGGTCCAGCTTTCATGGTGGGCCAATCGCAGCGCTGTTTGGTTGCCCGGTAGGGAACAGGTTGACCAGCACTGCAAAAGGGCCGCCCTGATCAGCTTCAGCTTCCACCCAAGGACATGAGCCCCATTCAGACCTGGGAACCTTCCCAGCCAACTTCTCCTCCATTCCCATGCACCCTTCTCTACCTACAAAATCTCCCACCTTCTCACTATCCTGTTCCTGACCCCTCCCTTCTCTACCACTGTCTTCAACCCCAAGCTCTCACTAGCTTTTCTTTTTGCTGCTTCAATAGGAAGAGTTGTCCCTGCTCTATCTTTTGCAGTGTTAGCATAGAATGGTTCCCAAGGGGCAGGCATGTTGATGTTATCCTCCAGATTAAAACCTCAGCATATAATCCAAGCTTTTTAGGATGGTCTTTAGGGTAGCCTGCGAAGTGTCTGCTAACTCTCCAACTTTATCTCTGGGGAAGACCCCCACCTGCCTCATCCCACTTCCTCGGCCATTGTCCAGGCCAAACACCCTTCTTTATACCTCCACATCTTACTTCCTCTGTGCCTTCTGCTACTCACTGATCCCAATGTTATTAAGTCACATTTTCTAAGAAAGCCTCCTTCTCTAGCAAGTAGGTCTGAAGTTAGATTTAGGGTAGAACAATAACTGTGTTGTAGCTGGCCAGTAGCTCAGAAAATTTAACTACCTTCCCAATCTAGGGTCCATTACAGTAGTTGGGCCATAATGAAAGGGGGCTGACCCTTTATTTCCAGTATAAATAGAAATACACTTTAGCTTAGCTAGTGTAAAGAACTTAAATAAGTAAGAAAACAATCTCTAGAGTGAGTATGCTTGGGTTCTAAGACTCATTACTTAACCTGTAATTTTCTCATCTTTAAAATGGGAATAATAATAAAACCTATCTCACATGGTGTTGTGAAAGTAAAGGAATTATGCAAGTAAAGATCTTAGATTTTAAAATAGTTCCTGGCAGAGGGTAAGCACTTGGTAAATGTTAACTATTGATGTTGTTATTAGTAGTGATAGTAATATTTATAGAATTCCATTTTTCCCTATCAAATCACCAGAAGGATTTTTACCAATACCGTTGGAGAGATTATGAGATGACTGGGTGATTTAGCTGTTCTATTTGCATTCTGATTGGTGACAGAAACTGATTGACAGGTGCAGCAATGCAAATGAAAACACATGACCCATTCCTTCCGACCCACCCTGCTTTGTATTTTATAAAGGGGTTGTTTCATGGCCTGGTATATCTGGGGTTGGGTAAAAGTACTTTCTGCCTGTTCAGGCTTAAGTCTACCAGTCTTCTGCAATTTATCAGAACCCAAGGTTCTCCAAATCTCTTCATGGTCACTTATTTCTGTGGGCTACAATTTGTAAGTCAATTCTACCTCTAAGATGCCTTGTGATTCCCACAATTCCCTGCCACCCACAGACAGGCTTTGTCACATGTTTAGAAATGCTTAAATGCTGCTATTTGCATGGACATTCAGAAAGCACCTTTTTAAAAATCTAAGATATTTGCTTTGGTGGTTTTGTGTAGACACAACCAACAGGAACCCTTTGGCAAGGAGCCTTAATTCAAACCACCGGGCAGGGAAAATACCTGGGAATTTGGCCTGGCTTTATAAGAGCCATATTTTTCAGCTGAATAGCAAGAATCTCCAAAAGGGAATAAAGGAAGGAAGGAAACTAATGAGATTTTTCTTCCCTCAAGGATGGTGGGGGCTGCTCACGGAGTGGTCTGCAGGGGCTGTGGCATCTTTTATAGCTGGTGACAACCGAATGCCTTGGAGATAAGGCAACAATTATGAGAAGAAATGAAAGAAAACCCAATAGCAGCCAAATAACACTGCCATCTATTAACAAATTATTATAGGCTGAGACGGGCTTTAATGAGATTTTAGCAAAAGAAATCTAGTCACGTTCCTCTGGGGAAAAGAGATTTTATTATGATGTGAATGATTGAGCGGGTAAGAGACCCCCCCACCCCCACCATGGAGCTTCAATAAAGAGGAAGTGTGTGAGCCCTGTGCCTGGTTCTCCAAGGGCTCTGACTCCCATTCAAGATGAAGAGCTCTTGGAGAAGGGGACCCGTGGAACACTGTCCCACAGGAGGTTTCTGTTTGGCACCTGGCCCGGTGAGCCAAGCGAGCCTTTAAGAAAATTGTTCTAGATCTCTGTGTGGTGACTCCAATGCTCTATGGTGCTTTCAGCTATCTGAAAAGGTGTCACAGGGTATAGTGACATCCTTGATTTGGAAGGACGATGAGGCTGGCCAGGGACCTTGTGAAACCACTGGGGTGTCAGAAGAGAAGGCACTATGAGTCCAATGGTTCAAGAGAGGAAAGAGAAGACGCTGCACAGAGTGGGGCGGAGGGAGGGAGGAAGGAGCGCAGTGTGGGAGGTCAGGGTGCACTGCACTCAGATGTGCAAAAGCGTTTGTGTGCAATGGCTTTTTTCTCTCACTGTGCCCACCCCTTCCATTTATCCATTAAGTGAAAACTTACAGGTAGTCAGTAACATCAGAGAGAGGTATAACTGTCTCAGTACTAATATTTCTGGTACCCAGGACTTAGTTGTTTGAAATCTGTGCTTTTTTGAAGGACATTGAGGAAACTGGAATGATCTAATGATGCCTGGACTGTTAAATAGCATAATTCCTTAGGAAAGGGACACCAGACCATAGCAGGATGGGGAAGGAAGTGTGAGTAGGTGGTCTCCCTCTGGCAAAGGTTGCTTTTTTTGATCAAACTTTAGCTAGGTTCCTGGGCTCTCCTTCTCCCTAAGCCCATCTGCGCACTATCCTTGTAAAATCCAATTTTAGGGAAGGACCCTGCAAGAACCCCGGAACCCTGATACCTGATCAGGTTCTTCATCTTCCTCCATCTTCCGTGTGATGTCTGATTACCCTGAGCTGTCTTCAGCAAGAGTCTTGTTAGGTCAGTTTAGCCCAAACCTCCCTTACCCCTGATGTTTTCTCTTAGTAGTTTTACATCCACCAACCCCCACCCTGCCCCTGTAACCTCCCACTTGCCGGTCCTGTATTGGGAACTGAGCCTGATTCTATACCGAGATCTCTTTTTCCTTATTGCAACAGTCCTGAATAAAACCTGTTCTGGCCACTTCACTGTCTGGCTCTAGTTTCCTCCAACTCCCACCTGCTGATGAGTCAGGGAGACCGATCCCTTGGCAGCTGGGGCTCAGTACAAGACTGTGTCACTTTTTGTGGCAGAGTAACAACCAGAATAGCTTTGTACTCTGCTAGTTATACTTCCCCTGAGACCAATGGCATGTTAACAAACTATAGAAATGATCCCTGAAAGTATAGTCTTAATGGCATGTTAAAATATTTAGTGTCTGATAATATATGATAAACGAGGAAGGAGTATAGCAGCACTTCCCTTAATGGCTCCCACTGTAGGAAAGATTTAATAGAATCAAGGAGGAACTTAAAGTGACAAGGAAGATAAATCTCAGGAACATATATCTTTGGGATAGATAGCTCATTTTGTTAGAATATAGTGCTATTATGACTGTGAACTAACATTTATTTAGTACTTACTTGGTGCCAGGTGCTGTTGGAAGTATTTTCACATGTTAGCTCCATGCTTCTCATGCTATCTGTGATGACAAACCAGTGTGTTTGTAAAATTTCTTATCTTCCATGGACAAAGGCTTTCATAGCAATTCAATGAAAGTTAATTATTACAAAATGAATCTTTAGGAAAATGCAAAACTTAAGCTCAGTTGTGGGTTTGTGTATGTGTGTGTGTGACAGAGACAGAGACAGAGAGAGGGACAGACAGACAGGAAGGGAGAGAGAGAGATGAGAAGCATCGATTCTTCATTACGGCTCCTTAGTCTCCTTAGTTGTTCATTGATTGCTTTTTCATATGTGCCTTGTGCCTTGACGGGGGCAGGGGGGACTACAGCAGAGCAAGTAACACCTTGCTCAAGCCAGTGACCTTTGGGCTCAAGCCAGCAACCATGGGGTCATGTCTATGATTCCATGATCAAGACAACGACCCAGCGCTGACACTGATGACCTTGGGGTTTTGAACCTGGGTCCTCTGCATCCCAGTCTGACACTCTATCCACCGTGCCACCACTTGGTCAGGCGTACTAAAAGATTTAACGGATATAAAATTACTTTGGCAAATTGCTATACAAAGCTTATTCTTCATGGCTGTACTTATCTCCCTGTGGGCGAGTAACAAATCTTCACAGACTGGCCCCTGTTTGCGCACTCTATGTTGAAAAGCACATATGTTGAAGAGTTGCAGTAATTCATTCAGCCCTGATAACAAAATCTTATGATGTGGTTAATATCTCCATACCACAGATGAGAAAACCGAGGTGCAATGCAGTTATCCTCCTAATGAGGCCAAATTAGACCCTTTAACAGTCAATACACTTTGCAAAGAGAAAAATCTCTATTTTATGACCATAAAAGTGTAGCTTATATAGTCATTGTAAAATTAAGAGTAGCTTAAGAAAAGCAAGACTTGATGGGAAAAGTATGAATTAGGATTTATAATTTAGGCCTCTGTTAGGAAAACTGTGGAAGAAAAAGGCCAAACATTATAGATAGGAGTTTCATCTTTACTGTACTGAGCAATATGGGGAAGTGTTTAAGAGCATGGTTTAGGAGCTAGGTAGCCTGGGTTTATTCCCTGGCTTGGCCACCTACTTGCTGCATGAACTTGTTAGTTCCTACTTAAAAGGGTGTTTCAGGGGAGGAATAATTGTATTAATATATGTCAAGTACTTAGAAAAATGCCTAGCACATAGTAAGAGCCCAATAAATGTTAGTTATAATTTTTGTGTTTAAAAAAACACCCACTGCAAAATTTCAGATTGCCTAAGAAACTCCATCTATAGCGGCCTAAGTTCTGACTAAAGCCAATTCTTTTTGCCTTAAACTGGGGCCACTTAGCCACGCTGCACTGGTCCCTGCCAGAGCTAAGGTACAGAGTGGGATTCTCAACAGTGGCGTTACTGACATGTGTGTTTTGTTGTGTGTGTGTGTGTGGGGTTGTTGTCTGCATTGTAAGATAGCAGCATTCTGGCTTCTACTCATGAGATGCCCATATCATCCTCTTCTGGTTGTGACAACCAAAAATGTCTTCAGCCATTTCCAAATGTCCCCGGGAGGAAAAATTGCTCTGGGTTGAGAATCACTGTTATATAGAAAAAAATTGTCTCATATTTTTATAGCTTTTGAGTTCAAAAAGGCTTCTGCATGTTTTAACTCAGTTGGGGATGATAAAAAGAAGGAAAGATCAAAAAGATTAGAAGAGGAAGCGAGGGAAGGAAGGAGGGAGGGAGGGAGGGAGGGAAAGAAAGATGCAAAGAGTGCAGAGATGAAGACAGGACGGGTGTGAGTGAAGGAAGGTATGGCTAAGCAGGTGTGTGTTAAGTGGTCTCCCACAAGTGTGTCCACATCTGCATATTCTACCAGTACATCAAAGTCAAAGTGTTCAGATCTGAACTCAGTTGCTTTCCCTGTAAATGTGCTCCTTTGTTGTTGGTCCAGTTTCTGTTCCTGACCTGACCATCCACCTAATCACCTGGGTTTGGAAATGTGTGTCCTCTTCAAGGAGACCTTCCATCTGCCCTCCAAAACTTCCTTATTAGGTTTGTTGATGCTACTTCTGTTATCTCCCTCAGGGTCAAAGAGTCTCACACACCCCTGATGTCAGTGCCAAGAGGGACCTCAGACCTTGTCCATCCCTCTCATTTCAAGGATGAGAAAACTGAAGCCCATGAAGGTCTAGGGTTGACCTTGGAGAGATTATGACTCTGAGTCTAGTTTACTTGATTGTAAAATGGGGATAACACCATGGGCCTTAGAGGGTGTTGTGAGCTGGCACAGAGCCCACCTATCACCATGTATTCCCCTGTCTCCCGGATCCTCGTGCTGATCCCAGGGCCCAGATTCCAGAGCGGAGGTGAGTGTCCGCACCTGTGAGTCAGTTCTAAACTGCTTCCTCTAGTCTAAGTTGTACCACAGGTCCCCATGTTGTGGAATTGTAGGGTACTTGCCAAGCCATTAATTAACCTAATGTTTTTATCCTTTTTGGCTAATGGTTCTTGTATGTATAATCTAACAGTCAGGATGTGGGTCATTGTAGGGTCAGAACTCCTGGCTCCATTACTGGGTCTGAGTCTTTCTGCATGGCTGTGTGCTTCCTTGTCTGGTCCGTATCAAAGCCAACCTTATTTTCATAGAGCAGCTCACCTGCAGGACTCTTCAGTGACTTTAAACCATAACCATACATACTAATAGCCCTTAAAGATGGCCGTCCTACCACTGCAAATCTATTCATTTTACAGTTAACAAAGAGTTGGAGGGTGGAGGCTCTTTTGGTAAGTTTTGTTTAGGGGCCCAGAACTCAAAACTAAAAACTGCTTATTCTAATTTTGTCAGAAATAGCTCATACATGTTAACCAAGTTCAAACTGACTAAAGTCAGTCTAGGCAGCTTCACTTATATTTCTACTTAGCATTTTTTTTTTTTTTTTGTATTTTTCTGAAGTTGGAAATGGGGAGGCAGTCAGACAGACTCCCACATGTGCCCAACCAGGATCCACCCGGCATGCCCACCAGGGGGCGATGCTCTGCCCATCTGGGGCATTGCTCTATTGCAACCAGAGCCATTCTAGTGCCTGAGGCGGAGGCCATAGAGCCATCCTCAGCGCCCGGGCCAACTTTGCTTCAATGGAGCCTTGGCTGCAGGAGGGGAAGAGAGAGATAGATAGGAAGGAGAGGGGGAGGGGTGGAGAAGCAGATGGGCGCCTCTCCTGTGTGCCCTGGCTGGGAAGTGAACCCGGGACTCCTGCACACCAGGCCGACGCTCTACCACTGAGCCAACCGGCCAGGGCCTCTACTTAGCATTTTTAAAAATAAAGTTTTAGTTCCAATCTCGCCACCCAATTCGTGTGACTTGGACAAGGCCTTTTTCTGGTCCTCACTTTCCTCATCTGAACAATGGGTGTTGTGATCCAGACCATCAAACACACAGGTCCTGCTCTCAGAGTCTATTTATATGCAGAAGTTAGTATTTTGGCTGGATCCCTTTGGGGCGGGTTGGTGCTTCTGAGAGGTTTTGGGAGATGAGTGAGTCTAGAGAAAAAATCTAATCAATAAAAAGGGAGACTCTTGCCAGATGCAAAGTGGGAGTTAATTCCAGGCATATTAAATTATCATGAAACACATCTATCTACATTTATTAAGAACAGGAAACTCAGCTCTGTTTGCCTAAAGCCTTCATTTCCAAAGCAGTAACAAATTATTCATTTCCTTCATAAGTTCTTTAGTCCTTGGGGTATTTAACACCAGGAATTTGACCATATTATTACTTATTCTCATAACATGTGATGAAGACGATACTAAATATTTTATACAAATGACAGTAGATATGGCTTATGGATCCTCATTAATTTATTTTGCTTTTAGCATAATAGCTTAATAGTTTTCCATAGACTTTTTTCCACCCAAACAGAACTGATATGTCTCAGATTTGCAGTAATTTAACAGATAAATACCACTGACCACATAACAGAAACATTCTTTTTTCACGCCAAAGTGTGTCAAAGGTTATTTATATGAGAAAGCATTTTACTTTCTAAGCCACTTAAAAACATAACATTTTAAAACAAGCTTATTACTATTTAGTTGTATACTCACTTAGTTTTCTTTGCTGCATAACATATTACCACAAACTTTTGCTGCTTAAAGTACCAACTGTTTATTAGCTCACACTTCTGCAGGTCAGAAGTCTGTGTGAGCTGTATGGGATTTTCTGCATTAGAGTCTGACAAGACAAAAATCAAGGTGCTGGTCCTCTGACTCTTGTCTGGAGGACCTGGGGAAGTTTCTGCTTCTAAGTTCATTTCACTTGTTCACAGAATTTAGTTGCAGTGGTTGTAGGATGAGGTCCGATTTCCTAGCTGGCCATTGGCAGGAAGCATCTCTTGGTTCCTGAAGGTTGCTCATATCCTTGGTACATGGCCCCTTCCTTCTTCAAGCCAGCAGTGGTGAGCCCCCTCATGCTTTGAAGCTCTGTTAGCTGGAGAAAACTCTCTGCTTTTAAAGCATTCATCTATTGGGTCAGGCCCACCTGAACAATCTCTCTATCTCAAGATCAACCGACTTAGAACTTTAATTATACCTGCAAAGTCCCTTCTCAGCATTACCTAGATAAATGTTTGACTGAATAACCAGGGGCTGAGAATCTTGAGCAGCCATTTTTAGAATTCCATCACATACTTGAACACAATTAAGCAAATTACTTAACCTCTATAAGCCTCGGGTGTTTTAGAACCTACTGTGATAGCTTTGATGACTAGACCTTCAAAGAGCTTGCACTCACTATAGTATTATAGCACCAGCTAATTAAAAACAAAACAAAACACAAAACTAAAACTAAAACAAAAACCTCTTTGACTGGGTCTACAAGATGTCAAGACACAAATGAAAAAGAATCAGATTTAATTATTATCAGTTTTACTCATGGATATTTGCCTAGCCCTTATAACAGTACCTGACACAGAGTAAGTGCTGATTAAATATAGTGTTTGCTGAATGAATGACTATATAGCACTAATTAGAGCCCTTCAGTTAACTCTTTATCAAGTGTTTACTGCACACAATGTATTTTGCTGAGTTTGGTAAAGAATATGAAGATTCACAAGGCTCCATCCTTGCCTGTGACAGTTAATTTTATGTCAACTCAGCTAGGCTTTGGTGAATAGTTGTTTGGTCAAACATTTGTCTAAATGTTACTGTGGAGATATTTTTAGATGCAATTAACAGTGAAATCACAGTAGAAATTAAAAAATGTCAAGAGACTAGAATGGGTTGAGGATGGGGGGAAAGGGAGATGTTGGTCAAAGACACTAACTTCTAGTGACACAATGAATAAGTTCTGGAGTTCTAATGTACAGCATAGTGATTATAGTTAATAATAGAGTATTATATACTTGAAAGTAGCTGAGAAAATAGATGTTAAATGTTCTCGCCACAAAAAAAAGAAATGGTAATTATATGACATGATGTGTTAGCTAATGCTATGGTGGTAATCATTTTACAACATATATCAAATCAACATGTATATCTTAAACTTCCACAATGTTGTATGTCAACTCTACCTCAATAAAGTTGGAAAAATAACTAAATCAGGAGACACTAAGTAAAGCAGATTACCCTTCATAATGTGGGTGAACCTCATCCAATCAGTTGAAGGTCTTGAGAGAAAAGACTGAGGTCCCTCAAGGAAGAGAGAACTCTATCTCCAGGTCTTCGAACTCGAACTCGAGACTGCAGCATCAGCTCTCCCCGGGATCTCTAACCTGCCAGCCTCCTCTGCAGATTCAAGCTTGCCAGCTCCCAACATTGTGTGAGCTAAGTCCTTAAACTGTATCTCTTTCCCTGTGTGTACACACATGTATAAACATCCTATTGGGTCTGTTTCTCTGGAGAAGGCTAAAAGGTTAGGATAATAAAAGGATGGAAATACACTGTCTTAGAGTTGGCAGGATAAATGATCAAAGAAGGCTTTTTGAGCAAAGCAGGATTTAACCCGGAGCTGAAAAATCGATGAGGGATGAACAGATAGAACAAAGAAAGGAGGGCCTTGAACAGACACAGACCTAGGGAGGTGAGCAGGGAGTGTTCTGTCCTGGCTACAGGGAGAACAGCCCAGCTGGAGTCCTAAAAGCTAGAAGGAAATGTTAGAAAAGGAGCAAAGAGTTCTGATAGCTCAGCAACACTGGGTATAGAAATAGGCTGCGAAGAACCTTCAAGATTCTCTTTCAAAAACACACATCTTTAAGTGCCTCCCCTGAGGCAGGCTAGAGTTTACGTCATCTTGTCCGAGCCTCTGATCTTGCGACAAGGAAACTGAGATCCAGGGTGAGAGCCTGGAGGACAATGCTGTGCCCAGTGCCTCAGCCAGTGCCCTGGCTCCCACATCTTTCCGCTTTCTATTTCTCCAAACTCATCTTCTACCTTCCCCCCATTGCTTACTACATTCCAACCACACTGGCTCTCTTGCTGTTCTTCAAATGCTCCCAAACCATTCCTGCCTCAGGGCCGTTGCACATGCTCACTCTGCCCAGAAGGGCTTCGCCTCGCGTTTTACCAAGCTGGAGCTTCTTGTCTCAGCTCTCAGCTCTAATGTGTCTTCTCAGAGGGGCCTCTTCTGGCCACCAACTCAAACGATGCCTCCTCCAAACCAGGCTTATCTCCCACTTTACTTTCTTTACAGCATCTGTCAACATGTAGAATCATCATTATATTTTTACTTCTCAATTGTTTGTTTCCCCAACTAGAATATAAGTCCCATGAGAACAGAATTTGTTTTACTCATGTGATTTATTCACTTTAACTCCAGCACCCTGACAGTTTCTAGTGCGTATTAGGCACTCTCTAAGTCTGAACTGAAGAATGAGTATTGAATATATGTAGATTTCAATACGTTCTCGCCAAGTGATGGAAAGGGGAAAAGAGATCAAGAGAAACAAAGAGGTGAATTAACCAGTATTACTGCAATAAATTCAATATAAAATAAAAAGAGAATCAAAAAGGCACATGCATGGAGTATATATAGCAGAGGTGACTACAGCCATCACATCTGGTCTCAGAGACTTGCTCTTGCCTTGTTTGAGTTTTTTTCTCCAAAGCAGAGGCCTCTGGATTACACAGCAGGGATAACAGGTCTTGCTGGATAAAAAAGCGAATAGAACTGACTTCAGGTGCTTACTCAAATCCCACCCCCCACCCCCCATGCTAGTTGCACACCAAGCTGCCCTCCCAAAGATGAAACCTCATGCCCTTCTCCTCCGGTCTCCCTCTTATCTGAGGAGTTGAAGACTATGAACTTTCTCAGCTTCCCTAGCCTTGATTCAGTTTTCTGCCTCCTTTCCCATCAACTCAATTATTTTTTATAAACAGAGTTCTATTGGGACACAGCTATGGTCATCCCAGACAAGTTATCTCTGCTGCTTTCACACTACAACAGCAGAGTTGAGTAGCTGTGACACCTACTTGTATGATCTGCAAAGCTCAAAGTATTTACTATATGGCCCTTTACAGAAAACGTTTGCAAAGCTCTGTAAAAAAACTAAGGAGTTAAATTCGAGGGGATTTTTACTGCCTTTATCACCAACTCTTCATTTTCTTCATATTTTTCTTTCTGCCTCAAAGGAGTGTGCCCCAATTCCATTCAAAGATTTTTCTATTTGTTCTCTTTACCCCTTTTCGCACATCACCCCATGCTGCTCTCTCACTCTGATACCTCAAACTCAAATTCCTGAGTATGGCAGGCAAGGCCCTCCTAATGGGCAAGGCCAGCTTACCTCCTCAACCTTATTTCTTCTGCCTTCTAGGCTTAAGCTGGTGTCAAAACATGCAGGCTATAACTAATCACCTGCAATTTTAATGGAGTGAAGCGGCTGGCCTGCAGCTGTGACAGTAAAAGGCAGTTGACTGCAGGGAACCCAGTGCAAAGGCGTCTGGCTACGCACATTCCACCACATCAGTACTCCGGTTCTCCATGGCTCGCTTAGCCACCCTGGAGAGAGTCTGAATCAGTTGACTTCTTCCTCTAAATCCTTTACTGAGAAGCAGAGCCTTTTCCGTCAAGGTTTTGGGGCTTCAGAACTGTAAGTTATTTCAGATCAATCTAAGCCTCCCCCCCCCCCCCTTCATTAGCCTGGTGACTGGAAGCCAATTGATTGGTAGAGTTGCACAAGGAGATAGATTATCTCAACAAACATTCAGCAAGTGCTTGTTCAGTACCTAATGTATGCTATTCAATATGCCATTCCAAATATGCCATTTAGTATATTGATTATATTGAGCTAAAGCACTTAAAAAATAGTAGATGCAAGAAGGGCTCTGTGGCTTCCCCTTTTCTTCCTAAAAGCAAGAGCTCAAATTCCCATGTAAATGATGTCGACCCTAAACCAGGAAGGAAAGAACATTCTTGTCACTAGAGTTAAGGCAAGAGAAATCTATACAAACCGACCCATTATAATAACTCTTATCTTCCTTTAGCCTCCTCATATATTCTAGTTACTTTCCCACAATTACTACTCTTTGTTCAATGTACTATTATATATAAGCACTTAGGTCTAACTTCTCCTTGGCTCTTCATTTTTCTGTGAGGACTCCCATGTTCATTTTGAAATATTAAATTACATTTTGATGCTTTTCTCCTGTTAATCTGTCTTGTATCAACCTCAGTCTTTAGCCCATCTGCCCTAAGAGGCAGAGGTAACATTTTGCCTCTCCTAAGCTACTTTGAAAAGCTCACAGTACAGAGGGGAATACATGTCATTACTTGAAAGAAAAAACTGCTGTAATAAAGGTCCGTGTATACACACTGAAGAAACATAGAGACAGTGGCTTTCATAGGCTGACAAGGTCAGGGCAGGAAGGCTTCATGGAGGAGGTGCCAGGACACAGAGACAAGGCTAGAAAGAAAACTAGGTTTTCTAGATTTCAGACATATCATCAATATAGTTTGAGTGCTATTTTCAAACTTTACGACAGAACAAATTCTACAGGGCATCAGTTTGGTCATACTGAATGAAGACTGCGTGTCTCTCCACGCCTTTGAGCTAAGTTCAACAGAGGTTTGCGAGTGACGGCTAAGTGATGGTTGCGGTATGTCAGGATGGAGTTTTGAGTTGGAGGCCTTATAAAGGCTGAGCTGTGGTCTTGTCAGCTAAGAAAACACGTTGCTAAAGCTGTGAGAGGAGCAGAAGAAAAAGAGGCAGAGCGATAGGAGGAAGCCTGGAGCTAATCTTAGTACAGTAGTTTGGGGCTGGGGCCCGAGGCATTCAGTGATTTTTAAAAAAAATTTTCATTGATTTGAGATAGAGAAAGGAAGGGCGAGAGAGAGAGAGAGAGAGAGAGAGAGAAGCATCAGAGCATTGTTCCACTTAGTTGTTCCATTTTAGTTGTGCACTCATTGGTTGCTTCTTGCACGTGCCCTGACTGGGGATCAAACTCACAACCTCGGTGCACTGGGTTGAAGCTCTATGTACTGAACCACCCAGCCAGGGCCCATTCAGCATTTTTTTTAAAGGATGCATCATGCTGTTTCTGAAAGAGCATACAATTTAACTGAGAGAATCCTGTACACTTGTCATTTGCAAGGCTACGATTAGCCACACAGACAAGGAGGAAGGGTGCCACTGCTGGAGATTGGCTATGTAACTCTATTTAACGAAATGCTGCTTGGTTCATTTTCAGGATTCAGAGGGAAAAGTAAGAACAAGAACACATCAAACATGGCTTTCTGGGTCAAACAAATTTTGTTTCCAAAAGATACTTTTTTTTTTTCAGTAGTAGAAGCACCTAAACTCGTCATCCAAAGTCATTAAGGTGCTCAGTACATTCCCTAGCTTCTTTCTATAAATTTCAACTTTTAAGTTAGTGATTAAAAAATAAGCATTTAAACCAGTTTTGACAATGATCCTGCATTGCTTTCCACTGGCCACGCCCCCAGTGGCAAGCACGTATGTACACCAGTTTCACCATAGCCTCGGCTGCATTTAGCTGAAGCTGTGGAATGAATAATTATGGTTAAGCATATTTAAAACGGGACCTCAACATTGACTTAACATGCATTTCTTTGATCTCCAGAGTTATCTCTTTAGGCTGGTACCCAGTGACTCACAGGTTTTAATGAAAAGACAGGGGCATTTCCATTTGAGTAGGGTGCCTTTGGACAGGTCACCTGTTTGATCATTTCTCTCTTTCTTTTATCTTCCATTGGAATCAACACATCCAGTTATGGAGTTCTTCTTGTTCTTTTTTTCAAATGGCTCTGACACCTGTCTACCCATTATTTTTTATTTTTATTTTTATTTATTTTTATTTATTTTTTGTATTTTTTCTGAAGCTGGAAACGGGGAGAGACAGTCAAATAGACTCCCACATGCGCCCGACCGGGATCCACCCGGCACGTCCACCAGGGGGCGACGCTCTGGGGCGTCGCTCTGCCGTGACCAGAGCCACTCTAGCGCCTGGGGCAGAGGCCAAGGAGCCATCCCCAGTGCCCGGGCCATCTTTGCTCCAATGGAGCCTTGGCTGTGGGAGGGGAAGAGAGAGACAGAGAGGAAGGAGGGGGCGGGGGTGGAGAAGCAAATGAGCGCTTCTCCTATGTGCCCTGGCCGGGAATCGAACCCGGGTCCCCCGCACGCCAGGCCGACGCTCTACCACTGAGCCAACTGGCCAGGGCTCTACCCATTATTTTTATTCCCACTACCATCATAGTTCAGGTCTTTAAATCTTAAACACAGTGCTACCACAACTGTTTCCCACAGGTCTCCCTGCCTCTGGTCTTTCCCATGGTAATAATCATAACTCATTTACTGAGCAACCACTGTGAGCTAAGCAACCATCTCAAAACAACCCCCTGATGCAGATGCTGTTAACTCCATTTTACAGATGAGAAAACTAAAATCACATAAAATGAAGAGACTCAAACTTTACAACCATTAAGCAGAAGAGAAGTCCTAACCTGAGACTGACTGACTCCCAAAATTGTGTCCACGCTGGAACACTTGTCTGGTAAATTTCCTTACCCATCCGATGCATTTCTGGACTCATTATTGAGCTGTGGCCTCTTAGCGCCAAACCTACCCGTTTATAGTCTACTTTGTGGAGCTGGAGCTGAGACCGTGCAAACCATACTCTGCCCTGTCAGCTGACCCAGTGTTGGGCTCTGTCAACAGGGGCACTAGAGCAGGAACCCGAGGTTGGAGTGGGGAGGAGGGACTTTCTCCTTTACACCTGTGAGAACCCACGTCCTGTGAGCTGCACCCTGGCAGCACAGGCCCTTTCACCAAAGCAGTTAAATTTCCTCTGCAGTTGTCCAACTGCAGAATACCACATTTCTCCACGTATAAGATGCACCTTAATTTTGGAACCCGACATTTGAAAAAAAAATGTATTACATAAGGTTATTGAACTCAAGTTTTATTCATCATAAAATTCATACAACTCCTCATCACTGTCAAAACTCCCATCCATTAGCTTGTCTTCATCTATGTCTGATGACGAATTACCGTCTTCATATATTGCCTCGTCCTTAGTTTCATCTATGGCATTTGAAATGCCACAACCACTGTATAAGATGCACCCAGTTTTTAAATCCCAAATTTTTCGGAAAAGGGTGCATCTTATACATGGGGAAACGCGGTATGTTTCATCACATCCTCCTCAGAGACTCCAGCATCAGCCAGAAGCCCCCCCCCCTACCATTTCTGAGATTTGGGTCCCAGCCCAACAGAGGCTGATGCCTCCTAGCTCAGAGACACCCCCTACCCACCCCCTTCACTGGCCAAGAGGTCTGAGTTTCAGCTCCTCAGAGCAGGTCCTCTAGTTTATTTATTTTTTATTTTTTTTAAGGAACTTTTAGAGAGAGAAGAAGCCTGAGAGGAGATAGAGACAGAACCATCAATTTGTTGTTCTATTTGTTATTTATGCATTTGTTGGTTAATTTTTATATGTGCCCTGACCGGGGATTGAAATCATAACCTTTGCATATGGGAAGGATGCTCCAACCAACTGAGCTACCCAGCCAGGGCTTAATTTCTAAGATTGAACAATTTCATCCTCTTTCATTTGTTGCCTAAGCCCTTGGGGTGGTAAGTGCTTCCTGCTACTTACTGCTCACTTCATAAGAACTGAGAGTTCTCTTTCGCTGTTCCAGTTACCTAGTGAATAACTTTTTTTCTTTTTAATTTAAATTAAGTGAGAGCATTGGAGGCAGAGAGATGGACTCCTGCATGCTTCCTGACTGTGGATCCACCTGGCAAGACCCCTATGGGGTGATGCTCTGCCCATCTGGGGTTTTGGTCCCTTGCTCTGCAACTGAGCTATTTTTAGCACCTGAGACAGAGGCCATGGAGCCATCCTCAGTGCCTGGGGCCAACTCACTTGAGCCAATGGAGCCATGGCTGTGGGAGTGGGGAAAGCAAGAGAAAGAGAAAAAGAGAAAGAAAGAGGGGAAGAGGAGGAGTGGAGAAGTAGATGGTCGCTTCTCCTGTGTGCTCTGACTGGGAATTGAGCCCAGGATAACCACACTCTGGGATATCCACTGAGCCAACCAGCCAAGGCTGTGAATAACTTTATACTTCATGCTGGAGAAGCTGTTGCCAGGGGAAACTTATTCACGGCAGAAAGTGAACCTGAGAGAAGCAAGGAATGAAATGTCTTGGATGCTGTGTCGCTCCACCCAGTTACCCTCTTTAGGGTCAAAGCAGCATCTCCCAATTGTGGGAATATCAGCTGCTGATGTCTCAGAGCTGTGACCCTACAGAAAGTGTCCTTAGCTGCAGGAAACTACCTCACCCAAGATTATATCACTTGCCAGAGGTGGCTGGTGGCCAACGACTGGCTGAATGAGGGGATATAAGGGCCAACCTCACGTTGCCTTAACTTGGGCTCCAGGTTCTCTGTAGGATCAACTGAGGTCTCAGGAGCTCACCTCACTGTGAATCATTTTCTCCTTCTTCCCAATCCTATTTTTCTCAGTTTCTTCCAGGTATGTCTTCCTAGACTATTCCCAATAATTCTTCTGGAGGCAACTGTTCATTCAGTTCTTTTTCTAGGTATCCCCAGAATGCCAGCCTAAATTAATGACGCCTGGCTCTAAGGTCTGCAGAGATTCAGGTGGGCAGCACCATTGAGCTTGGAGTGGTGGGGGAAAATAGTGAGAAAAGACCATAGCTATAGGGACATTTTATAACTGCACTACCATTAACCCCAAACAAAGTAAAAACAAGAGTATAGGGTCCCAATTCCTAAAAAATGGCTCCATACAGAGAGGGTGTGGGTGGTTGTACTACAGTAGCACTTGGGATATCAGTGTTGTTCTGTTTTCCCTTACTTTTCAGCTCTAACAAGTCAAATTGTCTGCTCCTCTGGGGCCTGCCCAGAATGCATATGCCAAATGGGCACTTCACAACAGTACATCTCAGTTTTTATTTTCCCCTGCTGATAATTCTATAAAGAAAAGGGAAGATAATGGGTAAAATTGCTCTTTACCTTTACAAGATATAGAAAAACATTAACTTTTGATGAGAAGGAATAATTCAAAATCATTAAAGCCCTAAAAATGCTAATGAACAAAACAGTCATTTCCCATAACATTATGTATTCTAAAAAAGTTGCTACTTGAGTTTTTCAAAGACTTATTTCCGGACTAATTTTCTTAGTGTGCATATAAATGTGTTTCTAAATGCCATTAAAATTATATCCTGCAGTTTTAAAACAATATTTAATTAGTTTTTAATGAAAGGGAATTTATATGAAAGATAAAATATTCTTCAATTAAAAGCATAGCTTATTTTACTAGCAATGATATATAATAAATGTCCTTGAGACATTTTTTATTCAAAAGAATTGACTACTTTTGGTTTATTTTCAATATCAATTTGAGTTATAACTATATTTTGTTTGGGGGAGATAAAAGTTTATAGCAACTAAATATCTGGCTCATAGAAGTTTGGTTATTGGAACAAATTTGGGATGAGGAACATTTAATATGTCACTCAAAATGAATGATTTAAATGAATGAAGACTTGACTTGGAGTAGGCATTGAACACACAAGACAGTGTACAGAGATGTGTTGTGGAAGTGTGCACCCAAAACCTGTGTAATTAGGCCCTGGCAGGTTGGCTCAGTGTTGAGCGTTGGCCCAGCATGTGGATGTCCTGGGTTTGATTCTCAGTCAGGGCACAAAGGAGAAGTGCCTATCTGCTTCTCCACCCCTCCCCTTCCCTCCCCCTTTCACTTCTCTTTCTCTCTCCCCTTCCTGCATCCATGGCTCAATTGGAATGAGCTGGCCCTAGGCTCTGAGGATGGCTCCATGGCCTCCACCTCAGGCACTAAGAAGAGCTCAATTGCTGAGCAATGGATCAATGCCCAGATGGGTAGAACATCGCCCCCTAGTGGGCTTGCCAGGTGGATCCCAGTCGGGGCGCATATAGGAGTCTGTCTCTCTGCCTCCCCTCCTTTCACTGAATAAAATAAAAAAGAAACAACCAAAACCCCTAAATAATTATATAAACCAGTGGCACCCCAATAAATTCAAATAAAAAGTAAAATGAATGACCTATTGAGAAGTCTCAGTTAGATCCTAGATATAATGATAAATTCTCAAGTTTTAACCTGATATACTACTTGAGTCGTTTATTAAGGCCTTACAATCATGCTATGAAACAGTCTAGTCTGTATTTTAATACAGATTGAATTTTGTTTGGATATATTTTATATATTCTTATTTATACAATGGATTATACACCCTGCAGCCTTCCATTTCAAATGTGATTATAAGCATCCTACAAGTAACAGTTCCTTGATTTTTTTCTTTTCCATTGCTCCACATTTTCTCTTCACAAAAACCTCTCATTTTTATTTTATTTTATTATTTTATTCTGCCTTCATGGTCAGCACAGGAAAGACACACCGAGTGAGAGGAGGAAGAAAGGGATGAGAAGGAGTGCAGGCAGAGGCACGGTGGTCAGAGGAGTATTCTCACCATCTTGCGTCTTTCCTGACGTTTAAAACGATGTATACTGCTCACAAAAATTAGGGGATATTTCAAAATAAATACAAACAATAAAAAAAGAAGCATTTGATATTTTTTCCCCATTTTTCTGAAGCTGGAAACAGGGAGAGACAGTCAGACAGACTCCCACATGCACCCAACTGGGATCCACCAGGCACGCCCACCAGGGGCGACGCTCTGCCCACCAGGGGACGATGCTCTGCCCATCCTGGGCATCGCCATGTTGCGACCAGAGCCACTCCAGCGCCTGAGGCAGAGGCCACAGAGCCATCCCCAGCGCCCGGGCCATCTTTGCTCCAATGGAGCCTTGGCTGCGGGAGGGGAAGAGAGAAACAGAGAGGAAAGCACGGCGGAGGGGTGGAGAAGCAAATGGGCGCTTCTCCTGTGTGCCCTGGCCGGGAATCGAACCCGGGTCCTCCGCACGCTAGGCCGACGCTCTACCGCTGAGCCAACCGGCCAGGGCTGATTTTTTTTTTATTAAACAAGAACATTAGAAAAGCAAACAACAAGTCAAAGAAAGTTCAATTATGCAAATGAGATGCAAAACCAACTTTTATTTCATTGGTGAAAATGCCCTATACAGAAGGCTGAAAGTACTAGAGTATCTGCACGTTCCCTGATCCTCTAATTTTTGTGAGCAGTATATTTTTTGAGAATAACAAATTGAAACAACTGAACACATATTAGCGTAGTTTAATTATTTTAACCAAGTGAACACTAAATTTATGTACAGATACAAGGTTGACATAATTACTTGTTAATAAGCTCCACATCAATCTAATTAATTAAATTAATATGATTATTGTTAATATGCTACACAGTGACTAGGTTCAGCTGCTAAGTATGATACTATATACAAGTCACTTATTTGAACTGTGTTTAACATTCTGATAATATTTATGTGTGTGTGTTTTGTAATATTATCAGTGTGTAGTGGATTTAGGGAGACTTTCCAGAATCATATATAAAAGGAAATAGGAAAACTAAATTAAAAGAAAAATCCCCAGTGGTATTTTCTGGCTACATAGCAACTGGTGCCCTCTTCCTTCCTCCTACCATTGCCGATTTTTGTTTGATTGTGAACCACTCCCCCATGTGACTGTGTGGAAACTGACCCCTCGTCCAGGTCTAGATTGATGAATCTAAATGAGTCATCTCTCTTATAACAATGTCTAGTATTCTCCAGTTCACAGGTATAAGCAGTTTAAAAACTTGGGCCCCAGCCTGACCAGGTGGTGGCACAGTGGATAGAGCGTCGAACTGGGATGTGGAAGACCCAGGTTCGAGACCCCGAGCTCACCAGCTTGAGTGAGAGCTCATCTGGTTTGAGCAAAAGCTCACCAGCTTGAGCCCAAGGTCACTGGCTCAAGCAAGGGGTTACTTGGTCTGCTGAAGGCCCGCAGTCAAGGCACATATGAGAAAGCAATCAATGAACAACTAAGGTGTTGCAACGCGCAATGAAAAACTAATGATTGATGCTTCTCATCTCTCTGTTCCTGTCTGTCTGTCCCTGTCTATCCCTCTCTCTGACTCACTCTCTGTTTCTGTAAAAAATAAGTAAATAAATAAAATAAAATAAAATAAAAAAAACATGGGCCCCAAATTCTTTGACAGCCCAAAGACTACAAAGACATGATTATCAGGGTTTCGCCATTAAAAAAAAATTTTTTTTAATTGATTTTAGCACACGTGAGAGACAGGAACATCGATCTGTTCCTGTATGTGCCCCGACCAGGGATCTAATTGCAAACCTCTGAGCTTTGGGACGATGCTGCAACCAACCGAGCTAACCAGCCAGGGTGGTCTCACCATTGATAGCTGGGTGAACTGTTCACAGAGAAGGGGAGATGTATCGTGCAATAGGAAGACGTCCCCAAAGATTTGTTCTTCTAGTATTTCTTCCTGAGATATTGAGAAAGTATTCTTTAATACATTTAAATACTTGAAAATTTTCATTATGTGCTAGATACCTTAACTTAAAATCATCTATAGAGGGGAAAATATTCTGCATTTAAAATCAGTCTTTATGGAGAAAAGCTTTTCTTGCATGAGAATCACTTGAAGGGGGTGTTTTTAAAAAATTACTTATTCACTTGAGAGAGAGAGAAAGAAAGAGGGACATCGACTTGCTGTTCCAGTCACACATACATTCATTGGTTGACTCCTGCATCTGCCCTAATCAGGAATTGAACCTGCAACTCTGATGCACTGGGATGATGCTCCACCAAATGAGCTACCTGGCTAGAGTGAGGGGGAGCTTTTTAAAATGTGGATCCTCAGGCCCTAGAGGTTCTGATTCATTTGATGTGAGATGGAGCATGGGAATTTGTGTTTTTAACAAATCCCGAATTGTACTGATGCAGTATTAAGATCACATTTTGAAAAACATTGTAGAGGTCTTTTTTATTTTAGGTTACAGATATATCTATCTATCTATCTATCTATCTATATATATATATATACAGATATATAGATATATCTGATATTATTTCAGGAGTCAAAAAGACATATTAATTCATTAAGGCAAGTATTTAAAAGAAAGACAGGTATTTAAGACCTTTTGGGGAACATTTTGCTTAACTCACTAGTTTGGATGGCCACAAGAGTAAACTCTTCTTGGCAAGAGTTATGAGGTTGCTGCCAAAAGTTCTCAGTGAAAAATTTAGATCAATGAGGGCATGGCACAATATCATAATTAGCACAGTCATCTCATCACCTACTGGCCTAATCAATTTTCTGAGAAAGGTTTCTTACCTCTTATTAAGAGAAGTCATATATTTAAAAAATTCCCTGTGTCTTTAAATGTATCATTGTTATAACAATTACATTGGACTTACACGTTTTTTTAAGACAAGTTCAAGATATGCTATCATATGATTCAGGAATGGGGCATATGGAGATAAATTTTTAAAAACTTAATTGTTGACTCAGCTTTATATTGTCTTAACATTCAATTTTCTCCTTTTCCTAGTTTTTTAAAATAGATGTAATGACACATTAGTTGAATATTTTCTTTTTGCTCTTAATTCACATTCTTTTAGATAGATGAAATTGTTAAAGTAACTATAACTTTGCTGTACCTCCTCACCCCACTGAAAACATTTTTAATACACACTATTGTTTCTGTTGTTCAATCATTATTTGGTTTTACCCTTGTTTAATCTTGTTATAACAAATAAAAACACAGTTATTTTGAACAAATTATCAAATTACATTAATGAAAGATATGCATGTCAGTAACAATTGTGTAGAGGTTATGTACAAGGATACAAAATAAAAATAGAGAAAACCATCATCTCATTATACTGAAAAAGCCCAATGAACTTCCTGGTACACTGATTTTCCATTTTAGTTTCAAGTAGTCAATCATGCTGTATCTGTAGCCATTCCTGAGATCTCTCACAAAATCTTCAATCTTTTATTAACTTCAATAAGCTACAGCACATTTTTATCTGGGTATCCTGTAGAGACTCAGTCATCTTCCATAAAATGGTTCTAATCCCAATATTTCTGTGAATAGCATGTATTTTAGTTTCTTACACTTATAACATTAGAACTAATTTTGTTTTCTTTCTATACTTAATCCTGTATCTGTTTTGTCACTATACATATTAGTTAAGACTCTTTTGTTGCAGACAATGACATTTGAGACTCCATTTAACTTAAGGAAAACAGGGAAATTGCTGGAAGCATCAGGGGGAGTTCAAGGAATCAAAGGAAGAGCTGCAAGAAGTGGAACAAGTCTAGGAACCAGGAAACTGGGCCACTGGATTATAATTTTTCTATCTGGATGATAGCTACATGTCAGTAGAAGACTTGATATTACGTGCCTACAGCTCAATGTGCATAAAGAAAAACTGAGTAAGCCTCTGCTTTAAATTCCACTAGTTCTGGCCCTGGCCGTTTGGCTCAGTGGTAGAGCGTCGGCCTGGCGTGCAGAAGTCCCGGGTTCGATTCCCAGCCAGGGCACACAGGAGAAGCGCCCAGCTGCTTCTCCACCCCTCCCCCTCTCCCCTCTCCTTCCTCTTTGTCTCTCTCTTCCCCTCCCGCAGCCAAGGCTCCAATGGAGCAAAGATGGCCCGGGCGCTGGGGATGGCTCCATGGCCTCTGCCCCAGGCGCTAGAGTGGCTCTGGTCGCGACAGAGCGAGGCCCCGGAAGGGCAGAGCATCGCCCCCTGGTGGGCAGAGCGTTGCCCCCTGGTGGGCGGGCCGGGTGGATCCCAGTCAGGCGCATGCGGGAGTCTGTCTGACTGCCTCTCCCCGTTTCCAGCTTCAGAAAAATACAAAAAAAAAAAAAAAAAAAAAAAAAATTCCACTAGTTCTGAGAGCTATTCTTATTAGTCCAGGCTGGGTCATGTGCCTAGTCCTTGGACCAATCAGAGTGGCTGGTGGGATGTAGCACTAGCTTTGCGATTGGCAGTTGTATTAATCCTGTCCTCTAAGAAGCAGATGCTAAAACAAAAATGAAATGTATAAGGATTTTATTTGGGGAAATGCCTGTGTGAAAGGGAGGGAGCTGGAAATGGCTAAGAAGCCATCAGACGCTGACCCTGAGGGAAGGAGAGAGAGATTGAATCCGGCCAAGATTACTGTACAGTCTATGGAAGGTTCTGCAAAGTTATCAGAATGTTCTTGATTCAAATTTGTCTGAGAATTGAGTCCCTTGTGTCTCAGAAACTTAACTGGCTTGGTATGCCCATCGTAATCATCCTCTGGAGCAGCCTGTGGGAGGCGTGGCCTCAGTGCAGATAGGAGATGGTTTTCAAAGTGCAGCAGCAGCTGATGGGCTCCTGGTGGGGTGTTGATCCTTAGAGTATTGTCACCGCTGCATCTCAGTCCTTTCCAGAATCATATGGCTGGAGTGAGCAGCTCCTCAAAAAGAAGGCATATATTTTTCCAGAAAGATAAAACAATAACCTTGTCTAGTACATGAAGTATTGCCAAAATTAACATGCCTCTTCAATCCAACTCTTTTTTCTAATTAATTTTTTTTTTTTTTTTTATTAAGGTAGAGGCAGGGAGGCAAAGAAGCAGAAAGATTCCAGCATGTACCGGACTGGGATTCACCTGGCAACCCCACTAGGGGGCGATGCTCTTCCCATCTTGGGCAGCTGCTCTGTTGCTCGGAATGGAGCTATTTCAGCATCCGAGGTGGAGGCCATGGAGCCATCCTCAGTGCCCCAGTGCCCCAATGCCCGGGGCCAAATTGCTCAAACCATTTTGAGCCATGGTTGAGGGAGAGGAGGGGAGAGAGAGAGTGAGAGAGAAAAGGGGGAAGGGGAGGGATGGAGAAGCAGATGGTCGCTTCTCCTGTGTGCCCTGACCAGGAATCAAACCCCAGATTTCCACAGGCCGGACCGACGCTCTACAGCTGAGCCAACTGACCAGGCCAATCTAGCTCTTTCTTTTCATTTCCACAGATGCCACCATTGGCCATACTTTTATTCTCTTATTATTGGACTACTAAAGCATGCTCTAATTAGTTTCTGCTTTTAATATCAACCTTCTTCAATGAATCCTATTCTGCCTCATAATTTTATGACCAGAAAATCACTGTAAACTTATCACTTTCATATGAAAAGCCCTACAAAATTTTAGGAGAGTCCCAAATTCTCAGTATGGTACCCAGAACCTTCTAATAGTACTCTTACTATTCCCTAATGCAACTTTTGCATCTTGCAACATCACTCTCCTTCAAGCCCACCATGTTCATTTTCACCCTAAGCTTGGTTTAGAATCATAGAATCTCAGAGGTGGGATGTCTCTATCTGAGCAATCAGTTGTTCTCCACTTTAGCTTCTTGACCTCAGGAAGGTGAGAGGTGAGTCTCTGTGGATTGAAACAAAAGCATAAACGGAAGGGAGGGAGATGAGAGACGGAAAGGGAGCTAGAGATAGATGGGGAATTGGTGTGCGAAATCTAAGGTCTGGTCTATGTGACAAATATTAATGTGATTTTATGCTGCAGTTTCAGATGCTTATTATCTATGACAAAAATAGCAATAAGCCCACTCTTTTGTGCCCTGGTAAGGAAATACCTGAAATGATCTCAGCGGCAATATTTTTAATTATATTCTATTAAAAAGCTGATAATGTTTAGTCTGAAAAAGAAATGACTCAGGGACTCTATGAAAATTGAGTCTTAGGATTAGAGAGCAGTGGCGAGGATGAAATGAAGGCTGCCAGGAAGCTGGACTGTGGGAGAGGGAGGGATGGAGAGAGTATCAGATGGGTTCCAGGAAGAGCCTGTAGCAAGAAGAAAGTCCAGCTGAGAAAATGTCATCGTCTTCAATTATCACAAATGCCTCCACCAACACAGGGTAAAAAAAGGCAAGTGAGTAAGAGGGGAAAGGGATGGGAGGAAGGAGAGATGGCAGCTTCCTAAATCTGCCATCCAGCTAATGCTTTTGTTGAGTAGGCCTCTTAGCATAATACTGTTCCAATAGAGCTTACATGTAGGGTATGATTACAGTCTGGTTTACTGTGGTGAAAAAATCCAATTATTATGCACTAAACCAAGAGGGATTACCCATAACAGCAATAATCTGGGCACCAGGGTTTATAACAAGCCAAGATCTGTTTCTGTGCTGCTGCCACCCACAGCTCTGGCTCTAATCCTTGCGACTATACAGAATAAGCCTGATCCTTTTTCATCTGGCAAACATTCAAATGTTTGCAAACAATTTTCATAGAGTCCCTGAGTCATTTCTTTTTCAGACTAAACATTATCAGCTTTTTAATAGAATATAATTAAAAATATTGCTGCTGAGATCATTTCAAGTATTTTCTTACCAGGGCACAGAAGAGTGGGCTTATTGTTATTTTTGTCATAGATAATAAGCATCTGAAACTGCAGCATAAAATCACATTAATAATTTTACTAGGCCCTCTATATATGAAAATTAAACTTGATCCAGGCTCATGACTAAGGGTGAGAGGTAAGCAAAATGTCTAGGGTGCAAAATTTAAGGAGGCACTCACTCTCAGGTCTGTGCAGCTGTATTCTGGACAGAGTTCTTCTCCAATCCCTTCTCAAGTTTATTGCTTTGGATAATCTGAGAACATAGATCAGATAGGTAAGTCAGGGGTCCCCAAACTACGGCCCGCGGGCTGCATGTGGCCCCCGGAGGCCATTTATCCAGCCCCCGCCGCACTTCCGGAAGGGGCACCTCTTTCATTGCTGGTCAGTGAGAGGAGCACATTGACCCTCTCATTAACTAAAAGCAGGCTCATGGTTCCCATTGAAATACTGGTCAGTTTGTTGATTTAAATTTACTTGTTCTTTGGCCCTGGACGGTTGGCTCAGCGGTAGAGCATCGGCCTGGCGTGCGGGGGACCCGGGTTCGATTCCCGGCCAGGGCACATAGGAGAAGCGCCCATCTGCTTCTCCATCCCCCCTTCCTCTCTGTCTCTCTCTTCCCCTCCCGCAGCAGAGGCTCCATTGGAGCAAAGATGGCCCAGGCGCTGGGGATGGCTCCTTGGCCTCTGCCCCAGGCGCTAGAGTGGCTCTGGTTGCGGCAGAGCGACGCCCCAGAGGGGCAGAGCATCGCCCCCTGGTGGGCAGAGCGTCACCCCTGGTGGGCATGCCGGGTGGATCCCGGTCGGGCGCATGCGGGAGTCTGTCTGACTGTCTCTCCCCGTTTCCAGCTTCAGAAAAATACAAAAAAAAAAAAAAAAAAAAAAAGAAAGAAATTTACTTGTTCTTTATTTTAAATATTGTATTTGTTCTCATTTTGTTTTTTTACTTTAAAATAAGATATGTGCAGTGTGCATAGGGATTTTTTCATAGTTTTTTTTATAGTCCAGCCCTCCCATGGTCTGAGGGACAATGAACTGGCCCCCTATGTAAAAAGTTTGGGGACCCCTGGTATAAGTATTGGTCATTTTAACTACAAAACAAAGTTTAGAGTTAGTACTTTCATACTCTGCACAAACAACCACAGAGGCATATACTCATATTTAACATAGACTGGGGAGATGATAGCCATTACATGGTATATGGTCAGGGTGAGGGAGTTCAGAACACAAGACTATTAGATCTTCCCATACAGTAAAAAAGAGAGAGAAGAAACATACCAATTTCTTCCAATTTTTGCCCCCAATTTGGAGGCGTTTATACTCAGGGGCTTCCTTTGGACTTTGAAATTTTGATACCACTGTCCAAATTTTTCTTCCAAATTGTGCCCTGGATACAGACTCTTCCGTTCTGCAGAGATATAGCTCTGCAGAATATGAAATGATTTCCCAGGGACTGGCACCAACAGAAGAGCCCTGCATAGGAAATGTGGAGACAACGAAGAGCTTTGGCAGTGATTATATAACGAAGTCTCAGACATGAAAGGAGGCTACATCAAAAGAGAATGTTCCCCAACAGAGAGCAGTAAATCCTTTCCAGGAAAACAAGGAGAAAGAGAGAACAGGCGAAAGTGGAATGAATACAGACCTCCTCCATCAGGTTAGGTTGCTCTGTCCCGCTTAAATCAAACCTATTTGAGGAACTCCCCCATTTTAGCCTCTTTCATGAGAGGAAAACAGAAAGACGAATGAAATGAGGTTACTAATTTAAGAGTCAGTCTAGGGCTCTTTCAATTCTGAGGAGATACTCTAAATTTTATAATATATGTAAATACAAAATGGAGAGTTCTTCCCTCTGATTGGTGGGGGCGGGGAGGGTTGGGAGGCATCATAGAGGGGAGAAGCCATTTGGGACTTTGTTTTCAGAATATAACTATATGCTTTTAACTTTAAATGTTATTCTTGCTAGTTCTGAAAAATTCAAAGACTGCAGCATGATAAAATATAAGGTGAAAGTCTGTTTTATATTTCTGGCCCCAGAGGAAACAAGTTTTAACAGTTTGGTGGCATATATCCATCCAACACTCCTGTGCCTTAAAAATATTTTATTTTATACATATTAGTTAGGGTTCTCCAAAGAAACAGAACAATATCCAATAGGAGATTTTATATGTAAAAACAAAGAGAGAGAGAGAAGGAAAGGGAGAAAGAGAGAAGGAACTGCCTCACATTTTTTATGAGTCCCCAGATCCACAATTGGCAAGCTGGAGATTCAGGAGAGCTGATGTGGGGTGCCAGTCCGACAGGTGGCAGGCTGGAATCCCAAGGAGAGTTGGTATTTCAGTTTGAGTCTGAACACAAGAAAAGACTGAGGTCCCAGCTCAAGGCTCGCACTAAGCCTTTTTGTTCTATTCATGTCTTCAGTTTATTAGATGAGACCCACTCATTAGGGAGGAAAATCTGCTTAGTCTAACACTTCAACTGTTAATCTCATCTAGAAATATCCTCACAGATACACCCACAATAATTTTTTACTAAATATCTGAGCACACTGTTGCTCAGTCAAGTTGATACATAACATCACAACATATATTTATTATATATATATATTAAGTAAGCTCATAACATGTGAACTGACCTATAACTTACATGCATTATGACATTGACATTAACTACATGGGCTTCAGTGTCAGTGGACCTGGGATTGAGCTGTGACCTTGAGTAAGTCACCAAATGGCTCTGTACTTTTGTTTCCTTATTTGTAATACTGATCCAACAACATGATGTAACTTAGAGAGTTGTGATGAGAATTAAATGAAATGTTGCAATTAAATTGCCTAGTGGAAAATAAGCCCTCCAAATGCTAGATTAAAAAAAAATCTTAGTAGATTATGAATGTCTTTGTGTATCAATAAATGTGGCTCTACTTTATCCATTTTTTATAAATGCTAGCATTCTATCATAGGGATGAATCCTAATTTATTAAACTGATTCCTATTGATGGACATTTAGGTTGTTTCTAATTGTTGACTATCCTAAACAACAAAAAAGAAAGTTTTTCCAATTTGCTTATTTAGGACAAATTCATAAAACTAGAATGGCTGCATCAAAAATATACTACATAGCGTTAATTTTGATTAATATTGCCACATTGGTCTCTAGCAATGTTATACCAATTTATCCCTGCCATTCCCCTTTCAATCCCCACCTTTGGGAGCATGCCATCTGCCTGTATCCTTGCTGAAACTAAGCACTATCCCTCATTTAAATATTTGTAATCTGGTATTTAATAGAAGTCTCATTTGTTTTAATTTTCATTGCTTTTATAAATGGTAAGCTTGAACAATTTCACATACATATTGCCTATTATTACTTTTTTTGTGACTTGACTTTTCATATTGACAATCCCTTTTCTAGTGAATGCTAATATATTGCTTTCTTATTGATTTTAAGTGCACTTTAAAATTCTCAACAATAGAATATCTAAAACTTACATGCCACTTAGTACATGCCATGTGCTGTTCTAAATACTTTACATGTGGTAATTTATTCCTCAAAAATATCCTATATATATAAAAATATACTATAATGTTAGTACAATTATTATTACCATTTTATAGATTAAGAAACTGAGGCACATGCATGTTAAGTAACTTGCCCAAGATCTTGCAGGTGTTAAATGGTACAGCCAAATGTTAGTAGGCATTTTGGTTCATGGAGTAGTTAGAAGTTCACGCTCTACCCTCTTTTTCTACTGTTTTCCAATCCTTTGTCATACATGCAGCAAATATTTCTTTTCCCAAATTTGTATTTATTTTTAAACTTGGTTTACAATGTCTTTCTTCCACACAGAAGTTTTACATTTTTTATGTAGTCACATTTAGCCCCCTTTTTCCATTCTTCCTTTCTTTTTTTGTTTTTTGAGAGAGAGAGAGACAGACAAGGCAGACAGACAGGAAAGGAGAGAGCTGAGAAGCATCAACTCGTAGTTGCAGCACCTTAGTTGTTCATTGATTGCTTTCTCATATGTGCCTTGAATGGGGGCCCCTCCCAAGCTCCCATTGCTCAAGCCAGTGACCTTGGGCTCAAACCAGCAACCTTGGACTTTAAGCCAGCGACCTTTGGGCTTAAGCCAGTGACCATGGAGTCAAGTCTATGAGCCCATGCTCAAGCCAGTAACCCTGCACTCCAGCTGGTGAGCCTGCAATCAAGCTAGTGAGCCTGCGCTCAAGCCGGTGACCTTGGGCTTCAAACCTGGGTCCTCAGCATCTCAGCCCCACACTCTATCCACTGCATCAAAGCCTGGTCAAGCTAACCTTCTTTTTTAATAATTTTTTTTTTTTTGCTGATCTTATTGTTAAGTGAAGAATAAAAATTTCCCTAACAAAGAAGATGTCTGTCTTCTATCTTAAGGCAGAAAGATGATCCTGGGCAAAGACATGCATGAAGGATTGAAAAGTAGGGCACATTCAGAAATAAGTGAGATAATCATAGGCATGATTCTGGGAGAGAGGCTGGAAAAGGTCATTTGGAACTAGATTCTCAAGAACCTTGTATGAATGGGTTTTATCCTATGGGCAGTGGAAGTGAGAGCCACTTATGTAACTTATGTTTTTGTTTTTAATAAAATTAAAATATGTACAGATACAGAATGGCATACAACAAAATAAAAAATATTTTCCAATGAAGACTCCCCACACACCTCACATATTCCCAGGAGGTAAGCTTCTTTTATATGTCTCTGTTCTTGGTTCTTGAAATCACCACTATAGTTCTAAAGAATATACTTATAATTATAAATTTTTTTTTTTTTACAGAGACAGAGAGAGAGTCAGAGAGAGGGATAGACAGGGACAGACAGACAGGAATGGAGAGAGATGAGAAGCACCAACCATTAGTTTTTCATTGCGACACTGTAGTTGTTCATTGATTGCTTTCTCATATGCTCCTTGACTATGGGCCTTCAGCAGACCGAACCCCTTGCTGGAGCCAGCGACCTTGGGTCCAAGCTGGTGAGCTTTGCTCAAACCAGATGAGCCGTGCTCAAGTTGGTGACCTCGGGGTCTCGAACCTGGGTCCTTGGCATCCCAGTTCGACACTCTATCCACTGCACCGCCACCTGGTCAGGCTAATTATAATTTTTAATTTATAACTTTCAACAACACTTATTGACTCCAGGCTGTAAAAGGAGAAATTTGGTCCATACATATTATTTCCTACCTCTTCTCCCTTGGCCTTCTACTTACTAATAGGAGAATATATACATATATTATTCTATTGCTTATTTATATCAGTTGAAAATATATAAAACATCTACTTGTTTTCCCATCAATTTTTAAAAGCAATTTCCAATTCTTCATTATGTAAGATGAGCTATGCTCCATTCGTTTCTTAGCCTCTGATGGCTACATCCTTGCTTTGATGTTGTCAGGATTGATAACATTTACACTCTGCTCTGTACAGTAAATATTTTATACTTTTCCAAATAACTTAGAACAAATAAGTAGTACTTATAATATTTTCTTCCTGAACCATGTTCTTTAGACTTTCTGTTGTAATTTGAATGTGGCTTTCTAGACCTGCTGCCCAACTGTCACCATAATTTTTCTTCATTGTAGTCATAGGTTAGTTTCACTGCTTTGTGGATCCATAGCTTCCTCTGCCATGAATGCTATTCTCATTCTTTTTTTAAAAAAAAAAGGGGGAAAAAGCTAAATGTGCATGACCGTAGATTTTTGGAATTAATGCATTTCTTAAATAACTTAATTTTGTCATCATTTTTGATGAGTTTGATTGGACATGGAATTCTAGTCCGAGAATCATTTTTTCCTCAGTAATTTATAGGCATTACTCTATTCCTATCTAGTATCATAATTAAATAAATATTATTTGCTATGGTCCAAGTTGTGTGATTAGAATCCTAAATTGGAAAATGTAATACTATATTGCTAAATCAGTGCCGCTCCGAAGAGAATATTCCAAGTGTGAAGGTCAAATGGATTTTCTTGTCTTAAAGTCTGACAACTACTCAAAATCATGCCATATTTAATTTGCTTCATATGTGGACCAAATGGCTTTCCCTCTCTCCAGTATCTAGTTTCCTTTCTTTTTTCCTATTGAGAGAAGAAATATATGCCTTTTAATGATAATAAGATCGTCTGGCTTTGTAGTAGATTAGTTGTTGATTGGAAAGAATTTTCTTCCTGAACCATGTTCTTTAGACTTTCTGTTGTAATTTGAATGTGGCTTTCTAGGCCTGCTGCCCAACTGTCACCATAATTTTTCTTCATTGTAGTCATAGGTTAGTTTCACTGCTTTGTGGATCCATAGCTTCCTCTGCCATGAATGCTATTCTCATTCTTTTTTTTTAAAAAAAAGGGGGAAAAAGCTAAATGTGCATGACCGTAGATTTTTGGAATTAATGCATTTCTTAAATAACTTAATTTTGTCATCATTTTTGATGAGTTTGATTGGACATGGAATTCTAGTCCGAGAATCATTTTTTCCTCAGTAATTTATAGGCATTACTCTATTCCTATCTAGTATCTACTTTGTTGTTGAAATTTCTGGTGCAAATTTCAATCTCATTTTTTGAGGGGGAGTTGACTTTTATTGTTTTGCTTTTCCTATTTAAAAAAATCGTTGAAATTTTTAAGAATCTTCACTATCCTTGATATTCTAAAATTTGATGGGATGTGTCTAGATGTGGGTTTTTATTCATTCATCGTACTTAGCTCTTGAAGGGCCCTTTCCATCTGAAGTCCAGAGGCTTTCGTTAGATCTGGGAGATTTGCCCATTGTTCCTGTAACTACCTGTGCTCCATGTTTTCTGTTCCTCCCTTCAGGAACTCTTACTAGCTAAACACAAGACTGATTTATGAATTTTAATTTTTTTCTCACATTTGCCATTCATTTGCCTTTTTTTCTAGCTCTTCTTTTTTTCCCCCTGCATATTTTCTTTTTAGATTTTTTTATCAGATTTTTTTTTTTGTGACAAAGAGAGAGAGACAGAGAGAGGGACAGACAGGGACAGACAGGCAGGAAGGGAGAGAGATGAGAAGCATCAATTCTTTGTTGTGGCTCCTTAGTCTCCTTAGTTGTTCATTGATTGCTTTCTCATATGTGCCTTGATGGAGGGGGTGGTGGTGGCTACAGCAGAGCAAGTGACCCTTTGCTCAAGCCAGGGGCCTTGGACATCAAGCCATTGACCTTTGGGCTCAAGCCAGCGACCATGGGGTCATGTCTATGATCCCACACTTAAGCCAGTGCCCCCCCATTCAAGCTGGTCAGCCCACCCTCAAGCCAGCAACCTCAGGGCTTTGAACCTGGGTCCTCTCTGTCCCAGTCTGATGCTCTATCCACTGCACCACTGTCTGGTCAGGCTCAAACAGCTTTATTAGGACATAATTGACATGTAATTATAATTGACATAGGTATATATATTTAAAGTGTATGATTTGATAAATTCTTGACATATGCATTTACCCATGAAACTACCACCACAACCAAGAAAAGGAACTTATCTGTCAGCACTAGAAGCTTTTTTCTGCCTCTTTGTAATCTCTTCCTTGCCCTCCCCTAGACCTTTCTCCTTCTTTTAAACCATTGCTCATTTGATTCCTGTCATTCTAGATTATGTCGATTGCATATTTTATTTTTATTAATTTATTTTTTAATTTTTCCATTTATTTGAGAGAGATGGGGAAAGAGAGAGAGAGAGAGGTAGAGAGAGAAGTGTCAATTCATTGTTTCACTTTCTTGTTCCACTTAGTTGTACAGTATACGTATTGACTGCTTGTTTCTCTATGTGCCCTGACCGGGGTCCAACCTGCAACCTCTGGTGTGCCGGGTGACATTTTATTCATTGGGCCCTCCAGCCAGGGCTTGGTTGCATATTTTAGACTTTCATGTAAATGGAACTATGGTATGTATTCTTCTTTCTCCCTGAGTTCTTTCAGTTAGCATGGAGATTCATCCATGATGCTGTGTACATCAATAGTTCATTGCTTTTAATTACTAAATATTATTCCATTGTATGGATATGCCATAGTTAGTTCACCTACTAATGAACATTTCGGTTGTTTCATTTTTGGGAGAATAAAGCTGCTATAAATAGTCATGTACAAGTCTTTGTATGGACATATGCTTTCTTATGGACTCATTACCTAAGAGATTAGGTTGTATGATAGGTGTGTGTTTAACTTTTTAGAAACTGCCAAACTGTTTTCCAAAGTCCTGGCACCATTTCCATCCCATCTAATAACCATCATATTTATAATTTCAGTAAATCTTCCTTGTTCTTGGATTTTTCTCTTTTCTTTCAATAGCACCTTTGTTTAATAACTTGTAATATTTTTTTGGAACTTTCTGAGTTTCACTTGGGATCATTTATCTAGTTGTTTACTTAGGTCCTTTTAAAATATCTGAAGATTCTTGCCTCTCTGTTCATATATTATTTTCTTCTTCTTTTCCAAGTGAGAGGAGGGAAGATAGAGACAGACTCTAGCATGTGTCCTGACTAGAGTCCATCTGGCAACCCCCGCCTGGGGGCAATGCTCTGCCCATCTGGGGCCATGCTTGCAACTGAGCTACTACTTTTATCATCTAAGGTGGAGGTGCCATGGAGCCATCTTCAGCAGCCAAGGCCAATGCACTAGAACCAATCGAGCCATGGCTGCAGGAGTTGGGGGGAGAGAGAGAGACAGAGAGAGAGAGAGACAGAGAGAGAGAGAGAGAGAGAGAGAGAGAAGAGGGAGGGGGAGGGATGGAGAAGCAGACGGTCGCTTCTCTTGTGTGCCCTGACCAGGAATCGAATCTGGGACATCAACATGCTGGGCTTATGTGCTACCACTGAACTAACTGGCCAGGGCCTCTGTTCATATTTTAAAATAAAGAACCAGGTTTAAATAGGTGACATATGTGTTAAAATGTGGAGGATTTTATTGGTGGGGTGTCAACATTAGGATCCTTACCACTTCCTAGGCAGATGTTCAGTTCCTTTAGAGTTCTCTGATTTTATCCTAGATACAAATTCCACCCTTGGGGTTAACTTGGATGAATATTTAATAATATAGGAATAAATTCAACAAAATATATTTTGTTTGGGGAAGAAGTATGAGTGGATGAGAAAAAAGACAGGGCCTAGCATTTGGAAAAGTATTTTTTTCCCCATGTACATTTTAAAAAAATATTTTATTTTTTTATTTTATTTTAGAGAGAGGAAAGACAGAGGGGGAGGGGAGGAGCAGGAAGCATCAACTTGTAGTAGTTGCTTCTCATATGTGCCTTGATCAGGCAAGATCAGGGTTTCAAACCAGCGATTTCAGCATTCCAGGTCAAATGCTTTACCCATTGTGCCACGACAGGTCAGGCCCCCATGCAAATTGATAACAATAAGATGCAGCAGGCAGAAAGTGGTAGAAGTAGCAGATATCTCAGTAAACAGCATCTCTATTTAAAATTTTTATTTACTTATTTATTATAGTGAGAGAGAGAGAAAGAGAGAGGAACACCAGTCTGTTCTTGTATGTGTCCTGACTGGGGTTGAAATGGGAACCTCTGTGCTTTGGGATGATGCTCTAACCAACTGAACTATCTGGCCAGGGCAGCGTATCTATTATTTTTATATCACCTTTTCCACTGAAAGTTAAACAAAATATGTGTGTATATTTATTATAGGAGAGCAATTAGATTGCTTAGGAAATTAATATTTATTTAAACCCAATTTTGTAGTGTTTTTAAAATTCAGTGAGGCCCTGGCCGGTTGGCTCAGTGGTAGAGCGTCGGCCTGGCGTGCAGAAGTCCCGGGTTCGATTCCCGGCCAGGGCACACAGGAGAAGCGCCCATCTGCTTCTCCACCCCTCCCCCTCTCCTTCCTCTCTGTCTCTCTCTTCCCCTCCCGCAGCCAAGGCTCCATTGGAGCAAAGATGGCCCAGGCGCTGGGGATGGCTCCTTGGCCTCTGCCCCAGCCCCAGGAGCTAGAGTGGCTCTGGTCGCGACAGAGCGACGCACCGGAGGGGCAGAGCATCGCCCCCTGGTGGGCAGAGCCTCGCTCCTGGTGGGCGTGCCGGGTGGATCCCGGTCAGGCGCATGCGGGAGTCTGTCTGACTGTCTCTCCCCGTTTCCAGCTTCAGAAAAATACAAAAAAAAAAAAAAATTTCAGTGAGCATCTTTATGAAATGAAAACTTCATCATTGCTATAGAAACATAAATTTATGTTTAGAGTCTTTCCTTTCAAACCTTAGCATATCGTGTAAGACTAAGAAATTGTAGTCTTGCCTGGCCTTTGGTGGCACAGTAGATAAAGCATTGACCTGTAATGCTGAGGTCGACGCTTTACCCACTGCACCACCACAGGTCAGGCCAAATAAACTTTTTAAACATCAGAGTATGGCATGTCATACCCTACTAAAACTGTATGAAAAATTTCCCTTTCATTAATAATAGTATGTAGTTAAGGAAAAAGAAATTCTATATTGGTTAAACACAATTGGAAAGATGTTAATGAGATATGTGATTCTAGATAGAGTTCTTTTAAGTTTCTCTTTATCACAATTACCAATGGCTATTATATCCTATTGTTGTGTAGATGAACATACAAACATTTAAGAACTACTAATATAAGCTAAACCTATGATCCATGAAAGTAATCCTATTATGATTTATTTAACAAAAATGTTAGTATCTACTTTTATAGGATGAATTTTGAGGAATGTAAGCAATTATGTAAACTAAGGAGATTTTAATGGTTTTTTGCAGCAGATGATTTTCTCATCTAACTCAAATAGATTATCGATTTATTTTCTTAAATGTAGAATTGTTTTTCCTTTCTGCATGTGTACATTTTTATTTTATTTTATTTTATTTTTTTTGTATTTTTTCTGAAGCTGGAAACGGGGAGAGACAGTCAGACAGACTCCTGCATGCGCTCGACCAGGATCCACCTGGCACGCCCACCAGGGGCGATGCTCTGCCCACCAGGGGGCGATGCTCTGCCCCTCCGGTGCGTCGCTCTGCCGCGACCAGAGCCACTCTAGCGCCTGGGGCAGAGGCCAAGGAGCCATCCCCAGAGCCCGGGCCATCTTTGCTCCAATGGAGCCTTGGCTGCGGGAGGGGAAGAGAGAGATAGAGAGGAAGGGGGGGGGAATGGAGAAGCAAATGGGCGCTTCTCCTATGTGCCCTGGCCGGGAATCGAACCCGGGTCCCCCGCATGCCAGGTCGATGCTCTACCGCTGAGCCTACGGGCCAGGGCCTGCATGTGTACATTTTTGAGGCCTTCTACAAGTTGCCTTCTGTACATGATAGCGGGCTGCATTTACTGGTGTGTGACATATTTATATTATTTAAAAGGTATGTGGCATATTTTTTCACTTTTGAGTGAAAATTATTATATAACTGTCAGTTGTCATCATGGGACCATCCAGCTGTGAAAAAAAGGTTTTAAATATAATCAAGTACTCCCACCTAGAACATAATAATATACTAATATACTTCTTTGTTATGAATAAGAACAGTTAGCAACTATAGCTTGTATCCTACTAAGCATGTACTCGTTGAACATTTTGTGTTAAATTGGTCTATATGTTTGAAAATTCTGTTCACTCCTCCATGCTGACAGGCCAATATCATGCAGTGCTGTAATTGTGTCAACAAATCAGAGTGCTTCTCTATGCATTTAGCCAATAGAAATAACTTCATCAATCAATAACAAGTTATAACAGAGATTATACAAGAACATGCCACATTTAGAGAGGAAAGAAAGAGAAGTGTAGGTGGCCCTTTAGTCTGCATGAGAGGCTCAGGAAATATAATGGAAAGTAAGTGTAGAGTAATAAATTACCTGTGCTATTTGCTCTCTTTTTTATTTTGTTTGCTACAGCTTGTTCTAGCTCTAAAGCTTTAAGTCGCAAGAAGGAAAGCTGCCATTTGACTTAAGTGAATAAAAACAATTCTAGAATGCTCCATGTATAGTTTTTCTCTTAACTATTACTGTGCTGTCTATAATGGGGTAAGTGACAAGTCTTCAGAAAAATAATTGCTGGAGGAAATGAAAGAGAAAAAAAAATTACTTTGATTTAAATTTATTTTTATTTTTCTTCCCATTTCAATCTTTAATTTCCACAGCATGATGGATACATTTTTAACTATACCAGGTCATCAGGTAGTATATCTACACATGGGCAAATTACTACTGTTCTTCTCCCACCAGAAACATTATAGTACCCCTTAAATAATCTTCTTTAACAGTCTCTTCCTAACCACCACCGTGCCATTTATATAGCTTTAAGGCTGTGCTGTGCAATACAGGGGCCACTAGCCATATGTGAAGAGATTACATAAAGGTAGTGAAAGTTTCTGCTCTAGATTTACAGTCCAACCTCATTTACATATGTGCAACATATCTTCTTTGTATTACTGCCCAATATAAGCAATTTTGCACCATATGTGGCTAGTGGTCTACTGTATTGCACAGCACAAATATAGAAAGTATTTATTTTCATAGACGATTCTTCTGAAGAGTTCTGTTTTAAGTGAACCTTGGGGAAATATGCTGAGGTAGAGTAGTACCCTTGTACTCATCCCTTAAGTTTTTTTCTTTCCAAGAATGCCCTTCGGGGAACTATCTTTTCCTCTCCCCCGTTCATTCATATATGTCCCACAGGGGCTGCTGTATTCTTCCTAACTCTGTCATTGTTTGTCAGATGTCTTCATCTAACCAAGCTGAGCCAATTTTAGTGCCTGGTCTCCTGATTTAAGTAGGGTATCTTGGTTAAGTAGATGGAATGACATCCCACCTTGTTTTGAATTTTTGGACTTGGTGCCCAGAAAGTTGGCAAAACCAGTGAGCTGTAAAGCTTGGAATGTTTCAGAGGTCATATTTTTCATCATATGGATAAAGTTAGCCTGTGGTGAGCAAGTAGAATGAAGCCAACATGTAGAGCAGTGTTTCCCAACCTTTTTTGTGCCATGCCCCACCTTAACCTTTCTAAAATTTTTATGTCCCCCTCTGTGTAACATACATAATTTTTAACATTAAAAAATTGATTTGTTCACTTAATAAACATAAATGATAGGTTCTAGGAAGAAATCACTATGAAATTGTTAACAAAACACAGTAAGTAAAATTTCAAAACATATAATGAAAAACAGAAATTTAAATTCCAAATAATTTTAATACAGATTTTTCTATATTAATTTATTATTTTAATTTAGTGTGATCCTTGCGCTTGATGCTTGCTGCACAGAGATTTTATATTAGGTTCCAATTTGGTTAGCTTTAGTCTCAAGTTTCCACGTTGTGTTATATCCAGCCGATTTCTTTTTTTTACCAGTAAATCATTTACAGCACTAAGTCCACATTCAGCTAAAAATGAAGATGGAAACGGTAGCAATAGTTTTCTTGCACATTTGGTTGAATTTGGGTATTTGATTTCTGTTTCCTCACAAAGCCATGCCATCACTCCTTTGATATTAAATAAAGCTTTAACTGACTCATCATTTTGCAATTCTGCGAGTTCTTCTTGATACTGCATATTTGATATATCAGACAAATCCACTAACATTGGCTGCATCATCCATGTTGGGAAATCAATTTGTTTTAAATCAGAAAATCTTTCTTTTAAATCAGCCAATAGAATATTCAAATGATTGACAATAACAAGTAAAGCGGTATCAGTTACTTCACATTTTTGGAGCCAATGAAACTGTTTAAAGTTTTTGTTGTTAATATGTTTCTGACATAACTCAATATTGGTAATGAAACCAAATATCTTTGCTTTTGCACCGACAAGAGTTTTATTTGTTCCTTGAAGTTGCTTATTTAATATATTTAGTTTTTCAAAGATATCGGCTAAATAACTCACAAATACTTTACCATCTATTGTTAACAGATACTTCATTTCAGGTTTGTCGCTTCAAAAATCACTAAGAGTATCAAACAGTTCCATAAATCTTTTCAAACAGTTTCCTTTAGATAGCCATCTTACTTCAGTATGAAGTAAAAGTCTCACATGGTCTTCTTTTTGTTCTTCACAAAATAGCTTGAAAAGACACTCACATTTGCCACTAGCTTTAATAGCATTAACACACTTTATTACTGTATGTAATACTTCATTCAGAACAGGCGAGATGATTTTAGCTACCAAGTTTTCCCTATGAATAACACAATGCACAAGAATCATTTCTGGATTTGCATCTTTCATCAATTTTAAGCAGCCATTTTTCTTGCCCATCATATTGGGAGCACCATCTGCAGCACAAGATGTTATATTTTTCATTGGTATATCATTGACATCTAAGTAGTTTTTTAGCTTATTATATATATCTTTGGAGGTAGTGGTGCTTTCTAATCTTTTACAGAACAACATTTCTTCAGCAAAATGTCCTTTATCAATATATCTTACGTAAGTTATCAATACTGCCTCACTGTCTCTCAAAGTTGGTTCATCCATTTGCAAGGAGAATTTTCTTGTTTTCAGCTTTTCAATAAGTTGTTTTTCAATATCCTCACTCATTTTGTCTATTCTTCTGCTAACAGTATTGTCACTGAGTGGCATAGCTTTTACATCTTTGTCATCTTTTTCAAGAACCGTTTTAAGAAATGCTGATATTGACGGTTTTATTAAATTCTCTCCTATAGTGCGCTTTCTCCAGTTTTAGCGATGAATAAAGAAATTTGATAACTAGCCTCAAGAACACGATTATTAGTTGAAGTATGAGCAGTAAATAGAGACTTTAATGTTGTTCTTTTTTCAAAATTTTTCTTTAAAGTTTTAAAGTAACTCAAATCTGAATTAATATGAGCACTATGTTTTGCCCTCAAATGCGCCTCAAGACGACCTTGTTTCATTGATTCGTTGGTCAAGCATTGCTGGCATAAAAGACAAAAAGGAATCCACTCATCGTGAACAGCGGGTATGAACCCAAATTTTAAATATTCCTCTGAATATTGGCGAGTTTTTTTCTTGCTTGCACCACTCATTTTACTATGGGCTATAAGAAATAAAAATAAGATCAATTAAAAACTAATATTAAAATATGTGTTAAAATATATTCAATGTGACATAGAGTAAACGTATACTAAAATTCATATTTATTTAAATGTATATAACACATTTACTACACTACCACCGCAAATCAAAAGGTATCTATATTTTTTCCACTTGACAAAATTTTCTGGAAAGTTATGCTTCTAAAATTAAAATTGTCATGCATGCACTATTATAGCCCCAATAATATTTATAAAATATTAGTGCTTTCTAGCCCCGATGCAAGAAGTACTTAATAAAGAGTTTAATATTGATAAAAATAAAATCAAATACTTACCAATTATATCTATACAATATATATATATGTATATTTATTAAATCAAAGAGCTTTTACAACAGTTTTGACTGACACTTATTTCAAATTAACACCAACTGAATGATGTGAAACACTACAGAAGTTGCGATGGGCCAATTAGGTGAGAATAACTGCGTTGTTTAGCGAGTTTTTAAAACGTCCGGGGTTCCCTGCGGCAGACGGCATGCTCCGCGGTGAACCCAGGACGAAGTTTACTTGAGGACGCCAATCACCCAGTTGATATTTTGGTCTTGTCAAACAAAATTATACTTAATAATTATTTACCGCAATTATTTAAGAATTGCATTTTTTGTTAAATTTGGCACCGATATCTAGCATTGCATTTAAATGGCCCGGGGCGAAAGAGTTAAAGTCGTGTTGAGTCCATTTTCAAATTGCCCCCCTTAACTATCAAATTGCTCCCCTGTGGAGCATGGGCCCCACATTGGGAAACACCGATGTAGAGAGAGGTAGATATGAGGCAGGAAGTATAGTAATAGCATGCACGTTCCCAAGTCAGAAGATACTGAGGCCCAACTTCATTTCTACAAGTATTTCTTTATAATTAACTTTCTTAAGCTAGTTCAAGTTGAGTTGCTCTCATTGAAAAGTTATCAGAATTAATAATAATATTATAACCATTTTTCAGGACTTGATTCATGAAAGAAATGCAATATTAATGGTTTTAATTAGATTTTTCAGAAAAATTAAAATGTCTTTCTAACTCAAAGACTCCAAATCCTTGGATAATATAATTTAACACCTGCTAAATTTTTCAAATGTAGGTTTTTGGTATAGGTACTCATTAAATCTTTGTTTTTATATACGCAACTATATATTGCTAGATAGCATTTTCTTCATCCTTGCAACTAAATATTACTAGATATTATTTTCTTCATCCTTTTAGTGATTTTGGTCTTTATTGATTGTATAGCTTAAATAAAGGAAGGTTCCAACTTTAAAAATCATTTTTTCTTTTTTTTTTTTGTAATTTTCTGAAGCTGGAAACGGGGAGGCAGTGAGACAGACTCCCGCATGTGCCCGACCGGGATCCACCTGGCACGCCCACCTGGGGGCAATGCTCTGCCCATCCGGGGCGTTGCTCTGTTGCAACCAGAGCCACTCTAGCGCCTGGGGAAGAGGCCATGGAGCCATCCCCAGTGCTCGGGCCATCTTTTGCTCCAATGGAGCCTCTGCTGCGGGAGGGGAAGAGAGAGACAGAGAGGAAGGAGAGAGGAGGTGTGCCCTGGCCAGGAATCGAACCCGGGACTTCTGCACACCAGGCCGACGCTCTACCACTGAGCCAACCGGCCAGGGAAAAATCATTTGTTTCTTAAAAGTACTTTGGAATTTCTGTAATTTGAAACATACTTTTTCAATCAAGATAGTGCTGCTATGAATGGTGGTAGGTTATTTTGGTTGGCACATGGCAACTACTTAACTGATGTAGGTGAAATTACCACTTTCCCTTTGAGTTGGTCTTTCTACATGATTCAGTTTCAGTATTTTCTTTTTCTACTGATATTGCAGCCATACCACTCAATAAATTAAGCTTTGTGGTCCTCTTGGAAGTCAAACTATCATTTAAAATAATATTTCTATGAAATACTGAGTTGAAACTTGAAATACCAAAAACACATTCCCATTTCCTAGTTTCAAGGAAGGGAATTACTTTGACTTTTTAAAATTTTCTTCTTCCTATTTTAGCTCCTAAGTAACTCCACAACATATGATGATCAAATTAGTTAATTGCTTGAGCTGTATGCTTGGAAACTGTTTTAAAATATAATTAATTACTAGAGAACAACAAAATGAAGCAGTTCTTGAACATTCCCTAGTGCATACTGCATCACAGACTAAAAGTTTAAAGGTATAAGGTCAAAATTAGAAAAAAATTGTGTCATTAGTTAGGATGTGTAGTTAATAAGATATAAAACATTTAAATTATAAATGATTGACATTCCCCCAAATTAAAAGTATCAAACCAGTAGCATAAATAGGAACCAATTTATAAATAGGACTTTAGAAGAAGCTAAATCTCAATTCCAAGTGGCTGCTAAGCAAATTCAGAAGCTATTTTGAAAGTTAAGGTAAGCCATATGATATTGTCCAACACTAATCTCACTGAAATTTTCCAACTAGTATTTGGAGAACAGTTTTTTTGTTTTTGTTTTTTAAAAGACAATGTTGGCCTGACCTGTGGTGGCACAATGAATAGAGTGTTGACCTGGAACGCTGAGGTTGCTGGTTTAAAACTCTGGGCTTGCCTTGTCAAGGCACATGGAAGTTGATGCTTCCTGCTCCTCTGTCCCTTCTCTCTCTTTCTCTATATATCTCTCTCCCCTCTCTAAAAATGAATAAAGCCTTTCAAAAAGGGGATTATAGCGTCGGCCTAGCGTGCGGAGGACCCGGGTTCGATTCCCAGCCAGGGCACAAAGGAGAAGTGCCCATTTGCTTCTCCACCCCTCCGCCGCACTTTCCTCTCTGTCTCTCTCTTCCCCTCCCGCAGCCAAGGCTCCATTGGAGCAAAGATGGCCCGGGAGCTGGGGATGGCTCTGTGGCCTCTGCCTCAGGCGCTAGAGTGGCTCTGGTCACAACATGGCAACGCCCAGGATGGGCAGAGCATCGCCCCCTGGTGGGCAGAGCATCGCCCCATGGTGGGCGTGCCGGGTGGATCCCGGTCGGGCGCATGAGGGAGTCTGTCTGACTGTCTCTCCCCGTTTCCAGCTTCAGAAAAATGAAAAATGAAAAAAAAAAAAAAGAAAAAAAAAAAAGGGGATTATAAAAAGACAATGTTGGCAGGAATAATTCTGCATTATAATCTGCATTATAATCATCATCAATATTGAGCAGCCAGCCTTAGCCTAAATTCTCAGATTTGACAAGTTTGGCTCAAGTTCACCAGACACACACAGACTAATTTTCTGAGCAAACTGTTGTGACATGAACCTGGGTTATGGATGCTCACATAACTTGGTCATATATATAGTAACTTATGTAGTTGGCAATGAAATGATAATTTTTTCTGGCTTTTAGTATGAAATTTTTAAAAAGTTTAACAATTTGATTATTCAGAGCTAGTCAGGAACCACAACCCAGAACTGTGGTTTCAAGTTCAGACCAATGCCTTGGAGTTCAAGATTGTTTTAAAGGAAGTTGCGTGGAGAAAATATCTTTGGCACTGCATATATTTTACTTGAATCTAATGGATACTGATGGTAAACACACACAGAGCTTTCCTAAAATATAGACAATTTAAATACTTTCTGAGTACAATGGTATTTTATTTGATCCTTCAATAACAGTTCTTGCGTATAAGCCTGATTTTAGCACAGTGCCTGATTCAATAAATATTGACTGAACAAATAAAAATGGTACAGAATGAATGTCAATTAAGCATAAACCCAGACAGAGGAAGAGATTACATAAAGGCAGTGAAAGTTTCTGCTCTAGATTTACAGTCTAACCTCATTTACATACGTGCAAAATATCTTCTTTGTATTACTGCCCAATATAAGCAATTTTGCACTAGAAGTTACCATTTTCTTCACAGGGAAGAAGCACTAACTCTCCATTCCTCAGTAGTGTTTATGCCATTGATTGTGTCCTCAGAGTACCAAATAAAGCTCAGAGTGGGGTACATGGCCGAGTGGGTCAAGTACCTCGGATAAAAATTAAGGGGCCAATTGTTGCTGTGTTCAGGCTTGCCTGTGACTGTTCATAATGCTCAGAGATTTGCGAAGTTTAAAAATCGGCATGTGGCATGCTTTTCAGGACCTTTGTCAAACGTTTGTCTGATCCCTACTTTTGTGTGGCCTTAAATGCGTGTTTATAATGTGTAGTAGACAAATGCCAACTCCTAGTTTGAAAGGGAGAACCAGACTCAGGGTGGTGGTAAGCTGTATCAGGAGTCAGGCTAAGGGGTGAAGTGTGCGAGCACCTGTGTGTGCGCGTGCGCGTGCGTGTGACAGAGAGGAGGAGAAAGAGGAGAGGGAGGCAGAGAGAGAGGGAGAGAGAAGCTGTTGTCCTCAGGATCCCTCTCTTCGTGTTCCTGTTTGCCAACTAGCTGTCTCTCCACCCCATAGCAGAGATCTGAGGCGCGTGTTTGGCCAATTCAGGCAAAGCAAGACAAAAAACATCTTCAGATTACACAATCTCAGAGACTTCCCGGGTGGGAGGGAATCCGTGAGCCCAGTCTTCCACCGAGGAGACCTGTCCATGGTCCTGACCACACATACTTCCCCCACTTCCCTCCCGACTTCGGATGCTGCACGCGCCGGAGCAGCGGGCCCCTCCGCAGTGGTCCAGGCCCAGGGAAGCCCCGGGACAAGCGGGGTCGCGCCGCCTGCACATGCTCAGTGTGTCTCGGGTCGGTCTCAGGTGCGGATGCCGGGGCACCTGTTTTGAATCACGGCGCGAGGCGCTGTGGGGGCGGCGGGGTGGGGGCGGGGCCGCGTCACGTGCCGGCGGCGGCCCGGGAAGGTTCCATTCCCTCCGCAGCCCGCGCCGGCGGCACTCCTCCGCCCCGCCCAAGCCGCCCCTCCCTCAGCCCCGCTGCGAGCCGCGCAGCCCGGCGATTGCGGGCCGGTCCCGCCCCTCCCGCCGGCGGCCTCGGGGCGTCCTCCGCGCTCACGCCCGCCCGCGCCCCCGCCCCCGCCGTCTAGTTGGTGCGGTCCGTGGCCAGCACATCATGGCGATTGAAGGTAAGTGGAGGCCGGTCGCGGGAAGGGAGGAGGGGGAACACTCCTGGGGCGGGGGCCCGGGGCGCCCCGAGGCCGCGTCGCGGGTGGGGCAGCCTCCTGAGGGCGGGGGGCGGGCTGAGGAGCGCAGGGGTCCCGACCGCGTCCCGGGAGGCGGGTGGGCGGAGCGGCGCCGCAGGTCCGCCACTCGCTCGCCCGCTCGCTCGGCCTTCGCGCATCCGTCGGCCTCGGCCGGGAGCTGGGAGGAGCCGGCCCGCTGACAGGTACGGTGCCCGGCCGCCGCTTCCTCCTGGCGGCGCCAAGAGGGGCTCCGGTGCGGCGTGGCGGACCCCGCGGGACGGGCTGGGGAGCTCCGGCCGGCCGGTGGACCCCTTTCCATCGACCTCGCTCCAGCAAACCGTCGTCCCGCAGTGGCCTTCCTCCCGAACTGGGAGTTCAGCTTCGCTGTCCCGGACCGAGCCCTCCTCAGTGCGTGCTGGAGCCGGCGCGGGGCTGCGGGCGCTTCGGCCGGTCCCCTTCCGTTCTGTGGGAGGGGACCAGGAAATTTGTAGTGAGGTTAATTTCCTCTTCAGGTGTTCTTTTCTTTCTTTTTCTTCCTTTCTTCTTTTGTTTTTATTTTATTTTATTTTTTAGTAATAAAACTGCTCTTTTTCTCTCCGAAAGAGGTAAATACATCTTTACAACAAGTACACACTCTTAGAATCCTGTGTATATTTCAATCCACTGTTACAGTGCCGATAGCACTCATATTTTCAAAAAAGGAGTTTAATAAATTAAGTTTCTGGATAAGGTAGTCAGCACTAAAGTGTATTTTTCTCTTGTTTCAAAAACGTAACTGGAATGAAGTGTCTACATTTTGCTTTGTTTTCAAGGAGGATGTTGTGAAAATTAGTATCACACACCTAGGATACTTATGTGGAAGAGTGCAGCATCTCCCTGCTCCTATCTCTTATATGAACTCAAACAAAGTAGTTTGTAAAATTTCCCCGTGTGTGTGTATTCATCTGTACAGATGTGCAAGGTACCTATAGCTTGTTATTAGTCTAAACTGTATGTGATCCTTAAGTAAAACTTTTCAAGACGCCGTGTTTGTGGCCAGTCACACTAGTAGTATACATCTTGGGGGCTCCTTTTTGTCCCATCCTGTGGACTCCAAAATTGCTTTAACTGTGTGTTTACATTTATCTTATTTACTTAAGAGGTTGATTGGACATTCATACAATTTTAAATATCTACTTTAGCTGAAATGATGCACAGGGAATAAAATCTACCTGTAATCCTTGATATTCTTGTTATCTAGATCAGTAATTTCAACCTTTTTTGTCACTGTACTTTTTACTAGAGCTTAAAAATCAAGAAGCCAAATTCCCTGATTTACATTTTGTATTTTGTTTCCCCAACCAATTTGTGGTAGAATTTCTTCTGATGCGACAAAGGTAAAAAAGAATTATGTAGAGAGTATGGAAGAATTCGCTAAATAGTATCTAGATCTGATCCTATAACTTGTAATTTCTTAAAATATTTTGCAGTTTTCTCTCTTTTTCTGAGTTCTTCTTCCCCTCCTGGGTAGTTAAATGTGATTGATTCCTTTTTCATATCAACTGATGGCATTTTGCTCTACCTACTACTGTTGTATGTTTAAACAAAAAGGTTGTTAAATTCAAATATTCTAGAGATTCTTCTGTGTTTGAGATACTCTTGTAAATAATTTTATACTTAAGCATTTGTGTAAGGTTTCATAATATAAAGGTTAGGAATTATGTCTTTTCTAGTTAATATTAGCATTTTAAATAAATACATCAGGTTAGATTAGTCTAAATGCTGTTTTTCAGGTACTGAAGCAGATTTTTTAACACTGTATTATGAAGCAAATGAGCTCTGAATGAGAACTTTGTACCGGGGACAACTTAGAATTTTAGGCATCTCATCCAACATTCTTCCCATTGAAGTGGTTCTTAAAACATCCAATCACTCCTGACCTGGGGTGGCACAGTGGATAAAGCATAGACCTAGAATGCTGAGGTCACCAGTTTGAATCATTGGGCTTGCCCGGTCAAGGCACATACTTCCCACTTCTCCCCTCTCTTTCTCACGCTTCCTATCTTTCTCTCTCTATCCCACCTCCCTCCAAAAATTAATAAATAAAATCTAAAAAAATAAAACAAAAAACATTTAATACACGTCATTCAGCTAATTCAGTAGATTTATTGACACATAAATGTTCTAAGCTAGACACTATGGGGCTGTAAAGATGAGTAAAACCACATTCCTGTCCTCAAAGAGCACATGTTCTGGTGAGGGAGACAGGTAGTTGTAACCATGCAATTGTATAGAGTGTAAACACCAAGAGATGGATTGTCCTCCTTTTGTATAAAAACATTCAAAGATGTTGAGTTCATTGAATTCATATGACTGAACATTGAACAATATATGTCAGTGTGGAATTGTAATTCTTGTAGTTTGTAAAGTGTTTTTGTTTGACCAAAAATGTACCATTCAGTAATGCAGAGGCAGATTAAGGTTGGTTGAGGCCCTGGGCACAGAAGAAAATATTGGGCCCCTTAAAAAAATGAGAAAGACAGGGAAAATAAAAATACATGCTAACCATATTTTTAAATAAATAAAAAATATTGTGTACTATTAATGTTAAAATTGCACATATGAAACCAAACATGGTGTCATTAGAGAAAAGTGTCAAGTTGTGGTTTTGTGGGGCCCTTCAGAAGACAGGACCCAGGGCACACGCCTGGTGTGCTCACCATTAAATCCGCCTCAGCTGTAACGCCTGTCTATGTACTCATTCTAGTTCTGCTTTCTGGAGAAATAAATTACAAGTCCACTGTTGTCTTGTGCATGACATCCTTTCTCTCATTTGAAGACAACTCTTCAGCATTTTCTTTTCTAGGCAAAACATCGCATTCTTCAGGATGGTCTGTAGTTGTATGTTTTAAAGTTTGGAATATGATATTCTATTCCAGATGTATTGTTGAATAGCATATTAAAATTAATCTCACTCCCTGACTTGTGGATCATACTGTTGTTATTAGTATAAGGTGAGGATGAACTGCAACCAACCAGAACCACAGGAATCTCTTTCACCTGGATACAGTACTGTCAAGTCATGTGTCTTCAGTCTCTTCCCTAGCTGACTAGTGTTTTGAATTGAAAAACAGATCGTTTACATCTGGTAGGCATACTCTTTTAGCTCTGGTCCAACATTTTAGCCATGAGTTTAGACATTTAAGTCCTAAGGGTTACTTTTATTTTTTCCTCTGTGTAAAATTCTTACTTTATAATACTAAGTAATCATTTTCTTTTATCAGTCAGACAGATCACTGCTAATCAGTACTTCAGACAAATATAGATGGTATTACCACACTGAGCTAATATAATTTCATTCAGAGGTGAAGAAGGTAGTCTTATAAAATTTAAAAAAATTTAAAAAGCATTTTGAAATTGTTGGAGTGTTGTCCCAGAGCTCAAGTTTGTTGGTTCAGTCCCCAGTCAGGGCCCATACAGGAACAGTTTTGTTGATGTTCCTGTCTGTTTCTTTCTTCCTTACTCTCTCTCTAAAAAAAAAAAAAAGAAAAGGCATATTTAGTTACTAAGAGTAGTTTACCGATCCTTATTGTTATCCTAAAGATCTGGTGATACCAGGATGGGAATCATGGGTTTAGCCTTGCCCAGTAGATTTCAACCTTTTTTATTTCATGACACACATAAACTAATCACTAAAATTCTGTAGCACACCAAAAAATACCATATCTGACAAGAAAATTAGATATAATTTTGATTGACTTACCAAAAAAATCTTGATAATTACTTATCCTTTTTGCTCTTTGCTCTTAAGTGGCTTTTTCAAAAATCAGGTGCCTGTACTTGCATATAAGTATTTCTTGTACTGAGAATTAACCAATCAGGTGCAATTTTATTATATGACGTGACCAATAAGATGCCATTCTATTATATGACCTATATATTTATGGTTCAAGACAGGGCATTCACACTGGACAGTTATTGTTGTATTAGCTGTTGTCATTTTTTTATTTGTCAATCTAAGGGAAAAGAGGTTCAGTGCCCTTGACTGAATAGTCAGGTATTGCACGTTCTAAAAATTCTTTGCCACACCAGTTGAAAATCATTGGCCTACTCTATCAAGACCTGTAATTGTTATCCAAGTTATTAACTCTTCTAGTATTGCCTTCTGTCAGTCTGACAGTGTTGACTATTTTGTTTTTCGAAATTTTCCTTTCTTGATGAATTACTTCTCAGTCTCTTCTCTTCATCATTGTAACCTAATGTTCTTTGTGTTTCCATTCCTAACCATATTCTCATTCTCTGTACACACTGCTGTAATTGTACACACTGAGTAATTTTGTAATCACTTGTTTATAAATTTGTATTCTCATTCTGATTGTAAATTCCTAGAGGATAATGTCTTATTTGTTTTTGTACTCCTATAGTATGTACTCAACATATGGTTTTTTAATTGTTATAATGGAATGTTATACATTATCTACATTGATTGCATCCATTGCCCAGATGTATTTGACCAAAAATCTGTCATTCAGTAACTTCTATTTACTCATCCTAGTCTACTTTTTGAATAAACAAAAAATTCATAGCTAATAAATTAAAAATGCAGAGAAATTTTCTAGTTTATACTTCCAGATATTAGTTAGATATTTTGTATGTCCCATAGTAATCCATACTGTTTAGCTTGCAACATTCAGAATGTCCCAAACTAAAGCTGTCTTCTCAGGCACCAAATCTAGCCTCCATACTCCCCACTCCATGCAAATTTACCATCTGACTAGCATTTTAAATAACCGGGCATCTGAGTTAGAAATCTGAGAAAATCAATCCAGATTGATTATAATTATGGTATAATTCCCCCCCACACACATCTTGTTCTGCTAATTCTATATCTTAAATTAATTTATGATGCTTAGTCCTTATACTTGAGTTTACTCCCTATCTCTCATTAAGAGACTTGTATTAGTTTCCTAATTAGGCTTCTAAGTGCCAGTCTTGAAGGTCCTTCTAATCCATTTTCTAAACTTTGTAAAACACAAACCCACATTATTTAAAACTTCAAGATAAAGCTGGTCTTTAAAGATCTGGCCTATGCCCTCCTTTCATCCAGCTCACATTCTATTTATTTATTTATGTATTTATTTTAGAGAGAGGAGAGAGAGAGAGAGGAAGGGAATAGGGGGGGCGGAGAATGAGAAGCATCAAGTCATAGTTGCTTCTCACATGATCCTTGACCAGGCAAGCCCAGGGTTTCGAAGCGGTGACCTCAGCATTCCAGGTCAACGCTTTATCCACTGTGCCACCACAGGTCAGGATGCCCACATTCTTCTGTCTCTTCCATAAGAATATCAGAAGACTCCTTGCAGCAATGTTTTGTGAAGTAAAAATATTCATCTTTATTGTTAACTTGCTATATTTTATTTTTTAATTGATTTTTAGAGAGAAGGGAGCGAGAGAGGAAAAAAAGAAACATTGATTTATTGTTACACTTATTAATGTATTCCTTGGTTGAGTCTTGAATATGCCCTGCTGGGGATTTAACCTGTGCCCTTGGCATATTAGGATGATGTCCTAACCAGCAGGGCTACCCAGCCAGGGAGTTAACATGGTGTGTTTTAACTTGAACCACTTATCCTCTATGAGTAGCATTTTTTAAAATGATAAAAGAAGAGTAAATTATAATGTGTGTGTGTGTATGTATGCACCTTTTATTCATAATGCCACCTTATAATTAACCATGTTTTTATTAAAACAATTTTTATTGAATTTATTGAGGTGACATTGGTTCACAAAACCATACAGATTTCAAGTGTACAACTCAGTAAAACATCATCTGCACACTGCATTGTGTGCCCATCGCCCCCAGCAAAGTCTCTTTTCATCCCCATTTTCCCCACCTTTGCCCACCTCACCTACCCCCAACCCACTTTCCCTCTGGCTATCACCACACTGTTGTCTGTATCTGTGTGTGTGTGTGTGTGTGTGTGTGTGTGTGTATAAAATGATTATATATAAAATATTTTTTCCTTAACCCCTTCACCTTTTATCCAGTCCCCCAACCCACCTCCCCTCTGACAGCTGTCAGTCTGTTCCATGTATCCATGCCTGTTTCCATTTTGATCATCAGTTTATTTTGTTCATTAGATTCCACATATAAATAAGATCATACAGTATTTGTCTTTTTCTGACTGGTTTATTTCACTTCACATATATTTTTTAAATCATCAGTACAGTTCTGAGATGCCTTTGAAGATCTGTTGTGACTCTTAAGATTTCCAACGCAAAATTTAGACTTCCAAAAGCCATTTAAAATATTGAATAAAAAAAAGCAAACATATTATATAAATATTATTAGTCTTGAGGGAAAATATCACACTCCTGTTTTGCTTTCCATCTTATTATTTAAAGATATTTTTACATTGTAATAATGGATATTGTAATTAGTCATACCTATCCACAGTTTATGGCAGAGTGAGGCAATTTTTGAACAGTTTTATTTTGAGAGGATTAACAGTTCAGTTTAGTCAATGATGTTTTTACAGCGGATACTTTGACTTTTGGCAGGAAAAAACTTTCTGATGTTTCATAGACATTTAAGACATGTTTGGATATTAGGTAGGTATGTTCAGAGACTTCTGCAAGTACTTTTTAGTAATTTATAATTTACTTAAGGTTCCTTTTATAATTCACTAAACAAAATTAGTGAGAAGTAGGGAATACTAGAGAAATAGTTGTGTTTCATATTTTGTTGTTTTAGGTAGTATTAGAGTGCAACATCGAATGCCAATATGGAAAGCAGAGAGAGAACCACACATTGACTGACTTACATAATCTGTTGAAGTAATACTGTTTGCATACTTCTTTCTTTAATTGAATACAGTGTTTGTATGTACATATGTTTAGTAGTCAGTAGACTGTCTTCATGGATTTGACTTCCATTTAGCTGCCTTCATTATTTCTGCTGCAAATCCTAGCCAATTAATACCTAACATGGAAATGCTTATATAGGATTGAACAAACTACTATGATTATATGCATAGTTGTATGTGGTAAAATATTTATATGCATATTTTGTATATGTAGTAAAATCTTAATTGAAACATGACAAATAGGAACCATTGATTTACTTTTTAAAATTTTTATTTTTTATTTTTTGTATTTTTCTGAAGTGAGAAGCCGTGAGGCAGAGAGACAGACTCCACATGCGCCTGACTGGAATCCATTCAGCATGCCCACTAGGGGCAATGCTTTGCCCATCTAGGGTGTTGCTCCAATGCAACTGGAGCCATTCTAGCACCTGAGGCGGAGGCCATGGAGCCATCCTCAGCACCCGAGCCAGCTTTGCTCCAGTGGAGCCTTGGCTGCAGGAGGGGAAGAGAGAGATATAGAGAAAGGAGAGGGGGAGGGGTGGAGAAGCAGATGGGCGCTTCTTTGTGCCCTGGCTGGGAATCGAACCCAGGATTTCTACATGCCGGTCCAATGCTCTACCACTGAGCCAACTGGCCAGGGAAATTTACTTTTTTTAGAAACAAAATGCTATGGCAACACAGAAAGCTGTTATTAGGAATTTATTTAAAAACAAACTTCTGGGATCTATATGTATATTCAAAAAAGTTTCTTTTTTTTTTTTATAGAGTGAGAGCAGGGGCAGCAGAGAGACAGGTTCCTGCATACTCCCTGACTGGGATCCACCTGGCAAACCCCCTGTTGGGTGATGCTCTGTTCATCTGGGTGTTGCTCTGTTGTTCAGCAACTGAGCTAATTTTGACACCTGAGGCAAGGCCATGGAGCCATCCTCAGCACCCAGGGCCAACTCACTCAAGCCAATCAAGCCATGGCTGCTGGAGGGGGCGGGGAGGGGTTGTAAAAGCAGATGGTCACTTCTCCTGTGTGCCCTGGCTGAGAATGGAACCCAGAACATCTTCGTGCTGGGCGGATGCTCTTCCACTGAGCTAACTGGCCAGGGCCCAAAACAGTTTTTTATTTTATTTTCACATTTTGAGAGCTGTATTAGAATTGCTGTTTACAGTAATATTTTGAGTCATCAAGAGATAGAGGATTTTAATGAAATATTAAATTATCTTCAGTATTCTGAACTTACTAATGCAATAATGCATATTAGTAGTTTTAAAAAATGATCTGGTGCAGTAGTCAAAACAAAAAGGTGTTCTCAGTTAACTAGAAAATTAGATATAACATTATCCTTTTTGTGAGCACATACGTATTCAGGGCTTTATGTTACTATCTTAATGGGCTCTGACACTCAAAAGCATAATTAAAATACTGAATTAAAAGTGGCTCAAAAGTGGCAAAAGATTACATTTGTGGACAGTAAATTTACTTGTAAATGATAAAACTTACACCTAAAAAAAATTATTTAATTCGTAGGCACATATATGGATCAAAAGAGATACTGTGTATCAAAATGGATATTTAGTATGAGTTGCAAATTATAAACTGCTCTGAGATGTTTTGAAAAGAGATATAGCTGGTTCCTCTCTGTGATGCTGAAGTGTGTGTCTTAAGAGTTTAGGCTGTTATTGGATAGGAATATAACATAAAGTGAGTTCATAAAAGTAAATATAGGCCTGACCAGGCGGTGGCGCAGTGGATAGAGTGTCGGACTGGGACGCATAGGACCCAGGTTCGAGACCCCAAGGTCACCAGCTTGAGCGCGGGCTCATCTGGTTTGAGCAAAGCTCATCAGCTTGGACCCAAGGTCGCTCTGGCTTGAGCAAGGGGTTACTCGGTCTGTTGAAGGCCCACGGTCAAGGCACATATGAGAAAGCAATCAAGGAACAACTAAGGTGTCGCAATGAAAAACTGATGATTGATGCTTCTCATCTCTCTGTTCCTGTCTGTCTCTATTTCTCTCTCTGACTCTCTCTCTGTCTCTGTAAAATAAATAAATAAATAAAAATAAATAAATAAAAGTGCCTGACCTGACCAGGTGATGGCGCAGTGGATAGAGCGTCGGACTGGGATGCAGAGGACCCGAGTTCGAGACCCCGAGGTCATCAGCTTGAGTGTTGGCTCATCTGGTTTGAGCAAGAGCCCACCAGCTTGAACCCAATGTCACTGGCTTCAGCAAGGGATTGCTCGGTCTGCTGAAGGCCCACGGTCAAGGCAATCAATGAACAATGAACTTTAAATATTCCCTATTAATACTGTCAATTCACCCCATCAATTTAACCCATTTCTATCAGTCAATAATCACTAGACTCTTTCTAGTTTTGTCCCTAATTGAGTCCTTCAAAGAATAACACCAATTTTAGTCCCTAATGGAAAGCACGGTATTGTAGAAAAACCGTGGTTTCTTCCATTTTAAAGTCTGCACCACCTAGTATTTTCTTTGTAAACCTTGTGCTTGTTAATCTTCCAAGAAAAAGATTAAAATAAATTCATTTGTAAAGTCATAATAATAACCACCCCAAGATAGGAAGTAGTTTTTTATCCTGTATACCAATTCTGTAGCAGCAACTGTAGAGTGGGGGTAGAAGGCAATGTTGAGAGAGCAATCAATGAACAACTAAGGTGTCGCAACGCGCAATGAAAAACTAATGATTGATGCTTCTCATCTCTCTCCGTTCTTGTCTGTCTGTCCCTGTCTATCCCTCTCTCTGACTCGCTCTCTGTCTCTGTAAAAAGTAAATAAATAAAATTTTAAAAAAAACTAAAAAAAAAGTAAATATAATAATTCAGACTTTTAAATCTACAGTAATTGTTTAGTACCAAAAAAGTAAAGGAATTCTAATTTGGAAGGATAATTCTCAGAGATTTAGAAATCTGAAAATTTTTTTTAAAGAAAAATTCTAAAAAGAGGACAAATTAAGAAGTATTAGAAGATGAACATTTACTTAGGAATATTTACTCGGGAGGGTGTTTGAAATGAAATAATTGATGCTGTGGAAGGGAAGAAAACATTGAGTGTTCTCTGTTTCTAGGGCAAATCTAAATTTTTTCTGAATTTTGTATTCTACCTGTGAGGAATGTAAAGGGAATGAACATTTTAGGGTGCTCACCATGGACCAGGCATCATCTATCCGTCATCTCAATTGTGAATAGCAGATGCATGGAACTGTTTCTCCCTCTCTTGACTGTAGCAGATATGTTTTGTTAAAGTCTCTCTGTTTTTTTCCTACCAATTGTAGACTTGGTTTCAGAATCATTCTCAACATTGCCTTCTACCCCCACTCTACAGTTGCTGCTACAGAATTGGTATACAGGATAAAAAACTACTTCCTATCTTGGGGTGGTTATTATTATGACTTTACAAATGAATTTATTTTAATCTTTTTCTTGGAAGATTAACAAGCACAAGGTTTACAAAGAAAATACTAGGTGGTGCAGACTTTAAAATGGAAGAAACCACGGTTTTTCGACAATACCGTGCTTTCCATTAGGGACTAAAATTGGTGTTATTCTTTGAAGGACTCAATTAGGGACAAAACTAGAAAGAGTCTAGTGATTATTGACTGATAGAAATGGGTTAAATTGATGGGGTGAATTGACAGTATTAATAGGGAATATTTAAAGTTTCATGTTTGTTGTGTACAGCAGTGGTTTTCAGCCACTGGAATGATTATAGACTATAATCTTCATACACTGGTGTGCACTGTAAGTGTCTGCTTAAGAATTAGCTATAACAGCTTTTCAGTGTAATCTAGACATTAATTTAAAGGCTGTGACGATGTTAATGCATGCATTTTGCAGACAAAGAGAAGAGATTTTTTAAAAAGATCTTATTTATTGATTTTTAGAGAGAGAAAAACAGGGAGGAGCGGGAAGCATCAACTTGTAGTTGCTTTTCATATGTCCCTTGACCAGGTAAGCCCAGAGTTTTGAACTGGGAGACCTCAGCACTTCAGGTCGATGATGAGATGGAATTGAAGATATTTCTAAAGTGGTCTTGCAGTGTTTGAGAAGAAATTATTAGAACCCGTAAATTATAGTGATTTAGGCTAATGGTCAAAATAAACATGGTAGAAAAAAATAGTTTTAAAAAGGACTCCTAGATCTAGTTCAAAAGAAATCAATCTTTGGGTTTCATTCTATTTTTGTATCTCTGAGTGTATTTTGATGGGGATCCAACATCACTACCTATATTTTTTTCTGTAGACATGTGGAAAAGTACATACTTTATAATAAGTCTGTCCCTTAAAAAATTCCTAGTTTCCAGGCATACTCTCAGATATGTGTGTATTCAGATACAAACCCACACATGCACACATTCATGGGACACATGTGTGCACCACACACATCTATTTTCTCTTAGACCATGCCCTAATGCTATTGTAGAGGGTTCTGCCAGGTTATACTGTGCTGCTACCTTGCTTTGCCTGAGGGAAAAATTGGTGACTTTGGTTAAACCTGTCATTTTCTACCTGTTTCTTATTTCCATGTTGCTGAGATGGTTATTTCAAAAGCATTGCTACTATTAGCTCCAAGCATAGGTTTGAGAACTTTACTTTTATTTAAATTACTTTAAAGGGTTAGAAAACAGTTGCATTTTTTTATAAAGATGAAGAAAATCAATTTTTACTTCTTCATTCTGTTAAACCTAGTGTTCGAATTATTTTTTTCTAACAACTCATGACCCTGGGCAACTTTATTTAACATTTAGTGCCTTGGTTTGTTTATCTATAATGAGCTAGACAGCTTTATTTCTGAGTTTAAGAGTCTTATAATTGCAATGGCCAGTAGCGCAGTTGATAGAGTGTCAGCCTGGTGTATAGACATCAGGGTTGACTTCCCAGTCAGGGCAGACAGGAGAAGCTACCATCTGCTTCTCTCCGCCTCCCTCTCCCCCTCTATCCCTCTTCCCCGGCTGCAGCCAGTGGTTCAATTGGTTTCAGTGTGGCCCCAGACCCTGAGGATGGCTTATTGATCTGAGTGCATTAGCCTCAGGTTTAAAAATAGCTTGGTACTTGAACATTGGCCTCAGATCTGGGTGGGGGGTTGCCAGGTGGATCCCAGTCAGGGCACATATGGGAGTCTGTCTCACTATCTCCCCTTCTCTTACTTAAAAAAAGAGTCTTGTATTCTGTCATTCTAATATGGTCTCTAATTCTCTATTATTGGTATGTCTTTGAAGTAAATTTGATTTGTGAAAAACTATACAAGAGTTTATTTGGGGATGATATTTATTTTAGTGGAAGATTTATCTCTTTCTAAAGAGATTGACTAATTGGTTATTTTAAGTAATCATTCTCTCACATTGGTTATCCATTTCTTGATTTTTGGAGGTAAAAATAGAACTACTAAATGATCCAGCAACCTTACTCCTGGTTATAATGTATCCAAAGGTAATGAAAACAGTATATTGAAGAGATATATGCACTTCCATGTTCATTGCAGTCTTATTCAAAATATGGAAACAACCTAAGCATCTATCAGGAGATGAATGGATAAAGTTGATGTTGGTACATATCTTCACGCACATGCACACACACACACACACACACGAATAGTATTCAGGCATGGGAAAGAAGAATATTTGCAATAACATGGGTGGTCCTTGAGGGCATTATGATGAGTGAGAAAAGTCAGAGAGAGAAAGACAAATATTGTATGGATATCACTTACATGTGGAATCTAAAAAAGCCAAATTCATGAAAACAGAGAGTGGAATGGTGGTTACCAGGGGCTCAGTGGTGTGGAATTAAGGAGCTGTTTTCTAAGGATATAAACTTATAACCAGTAACATAAATATGTCCTGGAGTTTAATGCACAGTATAGTGATTATAGACAATAATATTGTATTGTAAACTTTAGAGATGCTAAGAGACTAGATCTTAATTGTTACCACCACACACACACAAAAAAGGTAATTCTGTGACACTATAGAGGTATTACCTAATGCTACGGTGGTATCCTATTGCAGTTATAAATGTATCAGATTAACAGGTTGTACATCTTTAATTTACACAATGTTATGTCTAATATATCTCAAAAATAATCATTCCTCTCTATATTAGATATACATATTCGATTATAAATATATCAAATCACTACAATGTGCACTTTAAATATCTTACAGTATTATATGGTGATTATGCCTCGATAAAGCTGAAATTTTAAAAAATCAATAATCATTCTTCTTGTGCATTATACTCTTAAAATCAGAGAGCCACTTTTTGGATTACCACTGTATCTAAGTCAGGGTATGACTTGGCGTTTTTATATATACAAATTGGACATTTTGGGGGGAAGCTTTCCAGACTTTTAGAGATTTTTTTTCAAAAGCCATAAAATTTATAGTCTTTTGACTCTTAAACACATACATTAAAACATAGACTTAATGTATAGAATACATCTTTTCCTCACACTCTTTCTGGTCTTAGGAAGAATTGAGTATAAAAGGAGTATTGATTTGAGTGTCTCATGCTATAATGAAGTTTAACTTTCTGAGGATATTTTATTTTATATTTTAAAAAGTAAGGGTTTTTTTTCCAAATTTTATTTATTGTCTTTTATCTTTATTTTTTAGAGAGAGAGAGAGAGAGGTACAGGGATAGACAGATAGGAAGGGAAAGAGATGAGAAGCATCAATTCTTCATCGCGGTACTGTAGTTGTTCACTGATTGCTTTCTCATATGTACCTTGAGCTGGGGGCTCCAGCCGAACCAGTGTCCCTTGTTCAAGCCAGCAACCTTGTGCTTCAAGCCAGTGACGTTTGGACTCAAGCCAGCGACCATGGTGTCATGTCTGTGACCCCATGCTCAAGCTGGCAACCCGGTGCTCAAGCCAGTGAGCCTGTGCTCAAGCCGGCGACCTCAAGGTTTCGAACCTGGGTCCTTCGTGTCCACCCAGGCTGATGCTCTGTCCACTGCACCACCATCTGGTCAGTCTTTCGGCTTTTATCTTGAATATTCCTTTCTATTTCAGTAATAATAGTGATTGCTGTTGAGTTCCATGTGTACAACAGTGAAATCTCACTTGTTGGTTAGGATTATCAGAACAAATATCAAGAATAGTAGAGCACAGTCTGACTTGCTTTTCCTAGCTTTTTAAAAAAAAGATTTTATTCATTGATTTTAGAGCAGCGGTTCTCAACCTGTGGGTCGCGACCCCAGCGGGGTCGCCTAAAGCCATCGGAAAATACATAATGCATATCAGGTATTTACATTCCGAATCATAACTGTAGCAAAATTACAGTTATGAAGTAGCCACCAAAATTATTTTTTGGTTTGGGGTCACCGCAACATGAGGAACTGTATTGCGGGGTCACAGCATTAGAAAGGTTGAGAACCACTGTTTTAGAGAGAGAGAGAGATGGGGGTAAGGGGTAGAGCATAAAGCATCAACTAGTTGCTTATCATATGTTTCTTGACTGGGCGAGCCTGGGGTTTGGAACCAAGCTCAGGCAGCGACCTCAGTTTTCCAGGTTTATGCTTTATCCACTGTGCCACCATAAGTCAGAGTTACTTTTCATAGTTATGTGATTTCTGTGCATACTTTAGCAGATTTGACAATTATCAATAGACTAAATTTAAAATGTATTATTTGAGATTTTTATTTATGCAATTCTTTTATTTGATAGGTACATTGACTACTTTTTTATTTATTTATTTTATCTTTTATTTTTCCAAAGTTGGAAACGGGGAGGCAATCAGACTCCTGCATGCGCCCGACTGGGATCCACCCAGCATGCCGACCAGGGGGCGATGCTCTGCCCATCTGTGGCGTTGCTCTGCTGCAACCAGAGCCATTCTAGCTCCTGAGGCAGAGGCCATGGAGCCATCCTCAGCGCCTGGGCCAACTTTTTGCTCCAATGGAGCCTCTGCTGCGGGAGGGGAGTGAGAGACAGAGAGGAAGGAGAGTGGGAGGGGTGGAGAAGCAGATGGGCGCTTCTCTTGTGTACCCTGGCTGGGAATCAAACCCGGGACTCCTGCACACCAGGCTGATGCTCTACCACTGAGCCAACCAGCCAGGGCCAACATTGACTACTTTTAAAAGTGGGATTTAGTGTTCGCTGGCATTCTACAGTATGGAGAAAAGTCTTAGGATAGAATAGTTTATATTGTTACTGCTTAAGCCTTGTAAAAACTATGTAGTTACATTTAAGATTAGGTGTGTATAATAAAACCTAACCAGTTTATATTAAACATGAGGGTAAGTCTAGTTTTAATTATAGGCTTTTAAAAGTGTAGCATTGTTACGTGGATTACGTAACTTAAACTAAGCTATAAGTGTTAACCTTCTAGAGAACAGGACTTAATGACTAAGAAATATCTCTAAGCTTGTGCAAATATCAGTAATGTCGTCAATATATATTATCGTTATGTTATTGTTAATTGCATGATTCTTTTAAATTTCTTAATGTTTGTTTCTTATAATTTGCTAAATTTTCTCCTTCTAGTCATTGACTAGTGTCTTCTCCATTTTAAAGATATGTGATGTATAGCTATAGTTCATTCTAGCCCTTCAGCAAGAGATCATTGGTTGCTCATTGGTGGTAATACAGTTAATAAGTTCTCACTATATTTACACTGAGGTTTGTTGAATAATAATTCTTTTATAGTCATAGCTAAAGTTAGGTGCATTTTCTTGCTCAGTCTGTGTTCCTGATAACCAGTCTGTAGTGTTGATGATAAAGAAACAATGGCATTGTTACAACCAAGGTAAAATGTAGATCTAACCTACTTTAGTGGTAGAAACACTCTTTTCTAGTTTCTTATCTTGCTTCCTGGATGACCTACTTATTTTTTAGTGGAAATTTATGGTTTTTATTTCTCATCTTACTGCTATAAGATATTTTTATTTCTTATAACTTAACTGTTCATTATGAGCTTTATAATGAGCTAAGTGATTAAATTATTTAATATTTTTGTTATGTGAAGTTTAAGCATAATTTACAACATAATTATAAGCTCATGAATATATAGGACACTACAAAATTTTATTCAGCTTAACATTAATTTAAAGTAGTGGCACTGTGTTTCAGAGTGCAGGAAATACTATTTCTATAGTAACTAATATTACTCTTTTTTTAAAATTTTATTTATTTATTTATTTTTTTGGTATTTTTCTGAAGCTGGAAACGGGGAGAGACAGTCACACTCCCGCATGCGCCCAATCGGGATCCACCCGGCATGCCCATCAGGGGCAACGCTCTGCCCACCAGGGGGCGATGCTCTGCCCCTCCGGGGCATCACTCTGTTGTGACCAGAGCCACTCCAGCGCCTGGGGCAGAGGCCAAGGAGCCATCCCCAGCGCCCGGGCCATCTTTGCTCCAATGGAGCCTCGCTGCGGGAGGGGAAGAGAGAGACAGAGAGGAAGGAGAGGGGGAGGAGTGGAGAAGCAGATGGGCGCTTCTCCTATGTGCCCTGGCCGGGAATCGAACCCGGGACTTCTGCGCGCCAGGCCGACGCTCTACCACTGAGCCAACTGGCCAGGGCCTAATATTACTCTTATGATAAAGTAATTTTAGATAATAATTATGACAGCATCATACTATTTCTTTATAAACTTACAGATTTAAAAGAGTGGGTAGCAGGAGAATGGGGGAAGGATCACGTTTCATTTTATGCAATATGAGTATATATGATAAAGTATAAATAGTGTCTTTACAGGGTTGACCCTTCCATAATAACTTACCTGTATATGGTAAGGATCAGATACAAGAGCGAGTCCTCCCTTGTAGAACTGCCTTCTAAATGACATGAAGAGGTGCTTAGATAATGGTGATATGTTGCTGTTCTTGGGAAGCTTGTAATTTAAAATAAATACTTGAATGAAGCTTCTTCATTCCAAGACTTGATGAGATCTTAGTTTATGGCTTCAGGAAAATTCTCAGTATCAGGTTATCATATTCAGGTAGTGAAGTTTAAAGAGAAGAGCTTGGCAAACTCTTTTCCTGAGTTAATTTGTAAAGCTAATTTAAAATGGTTCTTTGTATCAAAGTCAGGTGATTTTCTGTTTTTAACTTCTAACAAAAATCTTTTTTAACAGGTGGTGAAAGAACCTGTGGAGTACACGAACTTATCTGTATTAGGAAAGGTAAGCCAGCGTTCTGGGTGGACATTTAAGTGCAAAAATGAACATTTTACAGTGTATGATAACTTTTAGTAATATGGCAGATATTTTGGACTTGTAAAGAATAAAATTTAATAAATATTAATATTTGTTACTTGTATGATAGACATAAGCATCCATAAAGTGCATATTGCTTATTATGGTTATTGACAGTTGCTTCTTTATATTTAGTTTTGATGGGCTATTAAAGCCTGGGTTCTAGCATATTGGCTATTGGACATGCTGAAGAGGCAAAGAATGGAGGGTTTGATTTTTGTTCCCTTTCAGAATCTGGAATCTGAGTGCATGCTGATCTCCCATTGATTCTATTACTGTACCCCATCAGAGAGATGTGAGGAGTTGTTGAAATTCAAATCGGGAACATGTCCAAAGACCACAACATCTTTTGACACCAACAACTGTCTATGCTTCCTTAGAAGGAGCCACCTGACAACTGGGTGGTTCAACAAAGTGGCCCCAGGAAAGGTAATTCAGTTATTAGGTGGGAGGCAAGGAATCAGGTATTCTCTATATTTGGATGAATCAGAAGAAACTTGGGAGTCCCCACAGTCGTACATAATCACAAATTGCTGAAATGGTGTGAAGAAAGGAAAAGATACCTGGGGAGGTCAGGGGAAGAAACAATCATAAATTTACTACTCTCTATTTTTGAAATTTGGGGGAATTTCTTTTTCTTGCATCGTTCTTGGAAACTGACTTGGCCTTCCTGAGTCTGGTCAACTAGCTGCACTCCCTACTCTAATATTTCACCCTAGGGAGGTTTGCTGCAGTGTCCATGTGTGTGATACATGAGTATGATTGGCATGCCAGGGAAATGTCAGCATATTTTCAGTAAGTCTTCAGCCGGTCTGAAAAGCCTCAGCTTCTTCAGTGTTGGGAAAAAAAATCCTTTTTGGATGAATTGTACGTGGTCGTTCTAATTTATCTATTTGTCACTGCTTGCAGTTGCTGTTCATTTAATAAAATATTCTCTTTTCTTTATAAAAGTACAGTTTATCTATATACCTCTTTTCTGCTACTACAAAGGAGAAAATTGAAATTAGTTCATTGAAATCTCAAATTTACAATTGTAATTTCACACTATACCCATTATTGATTCTTATCTGAAATAGGAGAGAAAGGGGACAGATTTATACATTGTCTTCTTCCTCTGCGTTCACATTTTTAGTCTTCCAAAATATAGTAATCTAGAATTAATAAAAGTGTTTTAAATAATCTTATGGTTATGACCTGTTTTACTAAAACTTTTAAAACACAGAATTTATTTGACTGGACCGTAAAAGACACCGTACAAATCATTTGGAATTAAAGCAGTCAAAACTGGGGTGAAATGAAGAGAGAGAATCAACACAAGAATAGAGACAGCTGGGGGGGGGGGAGAACACATGCAGAGGCCTTTTGCAGCTGCAGTGGGAACAAAGCTGCAGTGGAGGAAATAGCAAAGACAGAGGCAGGTGATGAACACACCTTTCATTTTGGCTCTTTGTTGCTATCTCCATTCCTACGCAGGGAGTTCTCAGACCATGCCTTTCCCAGATATCTCTACATTAGCCCAGCCTTTTTACTTTCTTCCCTCTTCCTACAGAATTTGAAATCTGTGATTAAAATTTAACCTTCCTGTGTCCTCTCAGCATTCAGTACAGTGTCCTGTTTCAGTGGATGTTCCCTACAAAGTTGAATCTTTTCAAAATTAATGCTTAAGCTTTTGCGTTTTAAGTTGGACTTTCCTCGAGTAGAACATATGAATGTTAGAATAATTGAATTAGTTTCAGTGATTCTGGTAAAACGGCATTTTTGACATTGAATTAAATTTCTTTTTATCCGTTTGGCTGTTTCTTCTTCATCTCTTCTGGCTGCTCTCTGTCAGACCTACTCCAATAGGTCCTGAAATGTAAATTAGGTGGTGTCTCATTGCTGGTGAGAATTCTCTTGTGGATTCCCACTATACATGGGATTAAATCAAAGTGTCTTGCCCTGATCTAAAAAGCCTTACATTATAGCATCAACTCACAGTCTATAATGTCATCTAAGTATTAGCAACTTAGAAGTCTTATCATCTAAACCGTTTATATCAGATATGGGTGAGATTCATAGGATCCATCCTAGTTCAGAATTCTTGCCTATCCGAAGACCTGTGAAACCAGGAAGCAAGTTACCTGTTCTCAAAATACAATGATAGAAAAGTGTAGGTTAACAGTTATAGACATTTCCACCCCCAAAGTGAGAAAATGGAAGAAAGGAGTTACTGGTACCAAGCAGTTTTGAAATCCAACTGGGAAAAATCTGTTAGGTTTCAAGCTCTGGAAAAGATACTTTGTGGCACTTATCCCTGGGTCTGAGAGCCTTTACTCTGGGTTTAAGACTCTGCCTGTGGAAACACCCTCCCTTTTTCTCAGAGGGTGGTGTATGTGTGCACCTGAGTAGTGTTCCCAGTCTGTTTCCTGCGTGTGAAGTTTTGGTAGTCTGTCAGTCTGACTTCACTTCATTCAGTTCAGGCTGGCGGTGTTTTGCTGGTGTAATGTTCTCAGAGGAGACTCTAGGAGTCTTCTCAGTGTCCTGGGGATTCAGTCCATAGACAAGATGCTCCTTCACAGGTCTTTCCTAGGTAATTCCATTTCTGTTTTTGGCTTCTAATCAGACAGCTGGGGAATGCATGAGTCACATGTCTAATCTCTTCAGAGAGCCCTCTGTCACTGAGTATTGTGACCTTTTGTTCATTTTGAGGCACTTGCAAAAGATTCTCCAGCCACTAGCTTAGCAGACTGTAGAATGTTCCATGTTCTGGATTTGTTTAATTGTTTATATATGACACAGAAAAAAATACAAATAATATGTACATATAGGAAATATGTATAAGATATATATAAGAAATATATATATATGTTATATATAAATAAGAATCATGTACTGTATTTTTATTTTTTCTTTCTATAAAAGGTGAAATACTATATATATTATTTTATATTTTGCTTTTTAAAAATACATATATATCCTAGAGTTACATTCAAATCAGTAGGTAAAAATCTGTCTTTTTTCTGTCTGCATTGTACTCTATTATGTGAAAATATCATAATTTATTCAACCAATTCCTTTTTCTTCTCTTTTTTAAAAAAGAAAAACTTACTGTTTGACTAGTCATAGAAATCCTTAAGATAAACTGGAAGCTGCAACAGCTGCTCTCCTGGGTGTAGGTGTTATTCCTTCATAGAATCCATGCCTGCATCTGGGGCGTACAATCATTTTTTTGTGTGTGTGTGTGAGAGAGAGAGAGAGAGAGACAAAAACAGAGAGAGAAAGAGAGAGATAGGAAGGGAGGGAGATGAGAAACATTAGCTCATACTTGTGTTACTTTAATTGTTCATTGATTGCTTCTCATAAGTGCCTTGACCAGGGGCACCAGCTGAGCTGTTGACCCCTTGCTCAAGCCAGCAACCTTGAGCGCAAGCCAGTGACTTTTAGACTCAAGCCAGAGACCTTTGGGCTTAAGCCAGCAACTGTGAGAACATGTCTATGATCCCATGCTCAAACCAGTAACTCCACGCTCAAGCTGATGAGCCTGCGTTCAAGCCAGGGATCTCGGGGTTTTGAACCTGGGCCCTCAGCGTCCCAGATCGATGCTCTGTCCACTGCAACACCGCTGATCAGGCTGTAGTGTACAGTTTTTAGGTGCCTCGTTCAACCAACCCTCGTGGTATTTTGTCTTTTAGCCTTGACACTCGAGTTATATTTGCTCCTCCGCTCAGCAGGGTAGGCACATTGGCCAGAGGTGGGCTTCTGAAGGTGGTGGGCCTTAGAGGCCCAGTGGTGGCACAACATGTGCATCTTATCATGACACATTCTGAATGACGATGTTTTCTTCATCATCTTGCTGCTGCTGTACAACTAATTTCTTACCAGTGGAAATTGCTTTTTTTTAAAAAAATTCTTTTTTTTTATTTTTTTTATTTTTTATTTTTCTGAAGCTGGAAACAGGGAGAGACAGTCAGACAGACTCCCGCATGCGCCTGACCGGGATCCACCCGGCACGCCCACCAGGGACGACGCTCTGCCCATCCTGGGCGTCGCCATGTTGCGACCAGAGCCACTCTAGCACCTGAGGCAGAGGCCACAGAGCCATGCCCAGCGCCTGGGCCATCTTTTGCTCCAATGGAGCTTTGGCTGCGGGAGTGGAAGAGAGAGACAGAGAGGAAAGCGCAGCGGAGGGGTGGAGAAGCAAATGGGCGCTTCTCCTGTGTGCCCTGGCTGGGAATCAAACCCGGGTCCTCTGCACGCTAGGCCGACGCTCTACCGCTGAGCCAACCGGCCAGGGCGACAAAAAAAATTCTTGCTACTAAAATAATGCCATAATGAATACCATTGTGCATGTGTTATTCTGGTCTCTTTTTAGGTAGATTCTGAAAAGTGGGGTTGTAGAATTAAAAGAGTAATACTTACATAATTATATTAGAAATTGCAAAATTCTTTTCTTATGCATTGTACCATTTTGCATTCCCAGCAGAAATATATGAATTCACATCTTTACCAGCAGAGTATGTCTTAAACTTTTGGATTTTGGTGTTTTTCTCTCCTTTTTTTTTGTTAATCTGGTAAGTAAAAAATTGTAGCTCAGCATTATTCCAATTTTCATTTCTCATAAGTGAGGTTGAGTGTCTCATTAACTTCTGTTTAGAGCACATAGACGTTTGCATGGTATGGTTTGAAGAACATTAAAAGAACCTTCTGGCCTGATCGGGTGGTGGCACAGTGGATAGAGCGTTGGACTAGGATGTGGAGGACCCAGGTTTGAGACCCCGAGGTCGCCAGCTTGAGCACGGGCTCATCTAGTTTGAGCAAAAAGCTCACCAGCTTGGACCCAAGGTCGCTGGCTCGAGCAAGGGGTTACTCGGTCTGTTGAAGGCCCGCAGTCAAGACACGTATGAGAAAGCAATCAAGGAACAACTAAGGTGTTGCAACGAAAAACTGATGATTGATGCTTCTCATCTCTCTCTGTTCCTGTCTGTCTGTCCCTATCTATCCCTCTCTCTGACTCTCTCTCTGTCTCTGTAAAAAAAAAAAAAAAAAAAAAAAAAAAAAAAAGAACCTTCTAAAATGTCTTTCCTATCAGTATCCCATGGTTTCTCATTCCTTGACATTTGCTATTGGGATCTATCTAATCTTCAGAAATTCATTTCATCATGTATTTTGTGGGATGAGAAGGTGGGGAGTTATTCCTTGGTCCTCCAGCATTTTCATGTAAACACATTAGCATAGTGTATCAGATTATATTACTTCCATTATAGAAAGCGGGAAAATATAGATCTGAAGGCATGATACACAGGACAGATGGTAGAGGGGTTGAACTGGTGATTGAAAAGCTGAAGTGCGACAGCCTAGGACAGGGGTAGTCAACCTTTTTATACCTACCGCCCACTTTTGTATCTGTTAGTAGTAAAATTTTCTAACAGCCCACCGGTTCCACAATAATGGTGATTTATAAAGTAGGGAAGTAACTTTACTTTATAAAATTTATAAAGCAGAGTTACAGCAAGTTAAAGCATATAATAATTACTTACCAAGTACTTTATGTCAGATTTTCACTAAGTTTGGCAGAGTAAATCTTTATAAAACAACTTACTATAGTTAAATCTATCTTTTTGTTTATACTTTGGTTGCTCCGCTACCTCCCACCATGAAAGCTGGAACACCCACTAGTGGGCAGTAGGGACCAGGTTGACTACCACTGGTCTAGGACAATGTCCATAGTGGGCAGGTCTTAGATGCAAAGGACAGTCTACACAGAGGACACTGAAGACAAATTGCATCTCTGCTGTAGTTTTTCTATGCGTTGCTTGGCATTTTCCCCTAAGTATCGAGGAGACCAAAGGCCCCTGGGTATTCTTATCCCCATCTCGATTTGGGGTGAATAGGGAGTCTAAAGTCTAAAGAGAAAGGTCATGTTAGTAATGTGATTTATAAAGTAGGGAAGTAACTTTACTTTATAAAATTTATAAAGCAGAGTTATAGCAAGTTAAAGCATATAATAATAATTACTTACCAAGTACTTTATGTCGGATTTTCGCTAAGTTTGGCAGAATAAATCTTTGCTGATTGTATGATATTGTAACTTCAACCCCTTCTCGACAACCTTTAAGGCCCTAGAGTAGCATACTTTTTTGCTTTCCTTTTTAAAATTGGTTTCTATGGCATTTTATTGTGTCTTCTTCCCTCTGGTAGCATTTTACTCTTTGGTGGAATGGATGGTGGGTTTATGGGTTGCATTGCCGTGAAAGAGGTAGCAGTCACAGCAGGGAGCTGGTTTTAGAGTTATCCTGCTTTCTCCTGTGTAGTTGGTGGAAATCAAAAGCCTACTGGTTATGCAGATAGGAGAATGAATTTCTCATTTTACCTTCCTCTTGTGTGTCTATGTATTCTTATGTATTTAATTTTTCAGCAAATGGTTAAGTGCCAGGCACTGTTCTAAGTACTGGAAAATTGTGGTAAATAAGACAACTTATCTGCTTTTTATGTGGCTTATGTTCTTGGGCTGATGGTAAACAGACAGTAAACAAATAGAATAATTCTAGATAGCCATAAATGCTATGAATATAATAGAACACAGTGGTGTGTGTGTGTGTGTGTGTGTGTGTGTGTGTGTGAGAGAGAGAGAGAGAGAGAGAGAAAGAAAAAGAGATTTCAGAGAGAATATTTAGGTAAAGCCTCATTGAGGCTGACATTTAAGCTGATACCTGCATAATGAAAAGGATATAGAATGTGAAGATAGAGAAGAGGGCAATGCAAGTGCTCTGAGGTGGGAACAGGTTTGATGTGTCCAAGATGCTGAAGAAGATGGCTGAGGAAATAGTGGTGAGCACAAGAAGTCTCACAAAACGAGGTGGGAGAGGTAGGTAATATCCAGGTCATGTATGGACTGACAGGCCGTGGTAAGGGGTTTCTGCTTAATTCTAAACACAATGAGATCTAATAAGGGTTTTAAGCAGGGGAGTGATGTGATTTGCTGGTAGTATATGATGTGAAGGGGCTTAAAGTGAAGGTAAGGAAACCAGTTAGGAAGTTATTGAAGTAGTCTAGATAAGAAATGATGGCGTTTGGGTTACATACAGTGTTAGTTGTGGACAAGTTGACAAGTCCTTAGATTTAGGATATATTTTATAGATAGAATTGACATAACTTGAAGGTGGATTAATGCTGAGGAAGAGGTGGGAGGGAAAGAGGATGTCTCTTAGGTTTTGATATCACTTCTGAATGGTGGTGCTATTAAGTGAGATGAGAAGGACTGAGGGAAGAGCTGGTGGAGCAGGGATGATGCTATATAGAAATCAGATACTTTGTTTTGGACATGTTGACTCTAAGATAACTTATTTACTGAAGACGTCAGGAAGCAGTTAAGTAGTTGGATATCTGAATTGGGGATTCAAAGGGAAAGGCCAGGGTAAGAGATATAAATTTGGTGGTGGTGGGGGTATATCTTTTTAAAGCCAGGAGGCTAGTTGAGAATACCCAAGAGATGAGCTTAGATAGAAAGAGATGACCAAGTAAAGCATCTTTACATGTAAAAGTTAAAGATATTTATGTTGGAGTTGTTGAACATGAATAGCTTATTATCTTAATGAATTTATTATCTTTGGAATTAGTTAAAAAGGCAGTTAATTAATGATTGTCTTGGATCTGCTAGGGTTAATTGTTTAAGTTTTTTCAATAACTTTCTTAACTAAAAGCATCTTGCGGGAACAAGTGTTCTTATATTTTAATATAGTGGTTCTTTTAGAAGTTGAGGTTTTGGCAATTGAAGGGAATTTGAGATAACAAGCTCTAGTCTGTGTACTAGGAGAATAGAAGTGTTATAGGGACTTGTGGTGGTGTTTGTTGGATCCATTGTAAGAAGTGAAGCTGCAGCAGCAGGTCTAGACTCAAGCAGGATTATGATGTGTGTAACATTTGTCTTAATTATCGCTTTTCTTTCAAGTGTAAGCTTTGATTTTTAAAGGAAAGTAACTGCTTATCTAGTTAGTAAGCACATGGCCTTGTCCTTCCATTCTTCATACCAGCCCCACTCCCCAGGCAAAGGCTTTTAGTCCTTTTAGCTGTCTTTTTTTCTGCTTAGCTTCATATTCTAAATAAAGTTTCTCTGCCTATTTTTTAATTTTAAAAATATTTTGACATATATTGCTTTTTTGCTGTGGTGTAGGTAGTTAGTTTTAGTATATGAGCATAGCGGTTAGGTATGTGATTCTGGAGTCAAGACTCCTGGGTTTTAATACTGCTTTCTACCACTTACTAAGTGCATGGCCTTGGGCAGGTACTGAGCCTGTGTGTATCCTAATGTCCTCATTTATAGAAAGGGATAACACTATTGTCTTACTCATCTTTTGTTGTGAAGAGTAAGCTAGTTAATACATACGAAATACATTTGTTGTGTAGATCAAGCAATAAAAGTTAATAATGAAATTTAATTTTAATCCTTATGAAAATATTTCATCCTCCCTGTGCATTTGTCCACATCCCATTTCCCTAGTATAGTTGTATTTCAATTTTGGTTAAGTCAATTTTCAGAATTTACATTTTTATGATCAATACTGTTTCCATTTAAGACATATTATACAATAATTATATTTCCTTTTTTGTACAGTTTTCACCTCTCCTCTTAAAGTATCCCATCTCTGCTACCCACTTTCAGAATGTACCTCAACTCCTCATTGACCAGAGTTCAGAATCACTCGGATTCTACTTCTGCCAGCACCCTTCTTCTCATATCGACATAGAACTCATCTATATCATATATTATTATTTAAGGGTTTTCTGCTTCCTTAGAAAATAATTAGCCAGCATGTTATATTACTTAAGGTACTATTAGTTGCTATATCAATCAAACCCCAAAGAAATAATGACCTGAACAGGATAATGGTTTCTTCCTCACTGGGGTGAAACCTGAACCAGGTGCATTACATTGCCACGTGACCCTACTTTGAACAGACTCAGGTCCAGTCTCCTTCTGTGGCTCTGGCATCTTCAGTGTGTGGCTTCAGAGGATGTTGGGTTTATCTACACCAAGCAGGGGTGCACAAGAAGGAAAGGGGATCGAGCCCAGGAGATTACTGTGGGCTGGGCCTCAGATTTGTATCCCATCTTATAATTCCATCACATGGCTGCGTCTAACCTCAAAACAGGATAGGAAATGCTAAAGAGCCAGTGAGTCCAAGTACAGTGAGCTTTGTGCTTCCACTTACCAGTTATTTTACCCTAATATAGTATTCCCACTCTTCTGTAGTCTTATATGTTCTGTTTATTTTAATGGTAATCTGGATAAATTTCTTTTAGAGGTAGTTGTGTAATATAAAGGTGTGACTTCAGTGAGAGAATTTTAGGCTAGGTAGAAGAGGAGAGTGATATGGACAGATAGAATAGCTATTTGGGGTTTTTTTTGTATTTGGTTTTGAGGGAGGAAGAGGTTGTGAATCTTCTGAATGTGTGATTCTCTTTTGTCTTTCAGGGCTGTGTCTCATTTTGCTTCTTTCCCCCCTTTTCCACCCAGTTGCCAAAAAGCCTTCTTCTACCTTATTGCCTTTTTTCTTCTCCAGAAATTGAGTTATGCGTACATTTTTAAAATCCATGTGTAAGTGAACTTTTGCAGTTCAAACCTGTGTTGTTGAGGGGTCAGCTGTACACACACATCAACATATATGCCAATTCAAAAGGCAGTTTGTTTAGGAAATTCTAGAAAAAGTCCTTATAGTGGCTAGAATATAGGAGGTATCAATGGTGACAATTTTTTTTTTAAACTTTAAATATTAAAATGGCTTTATTGAGTCCATGGGGAGAATGTTGAGATGTTCAAATTTATGACCTGCTATGGTTTTCCTTGACTTTGAGAAGATCACTTACTTAATTAAGCCAGTAAATTATAAATATCTGGTCATAATTGACTAATATTAATCACAGACCAACTTTTTAACCTTTTATACTGTTTGAGTGAAAGATTGTCTTGAAGCTAAGTGGTCATCTGTCGTTCTTTTTTTTTTTTTTTGTATTTTTCTGAAGCTGGAAACGGGGAGGCAGTCAGACAGACTCCCGCATGCGCCTGACCAGGATCCACTGGGCATGCCCACCAGGGGGCGATGCTCTGCCCATCTGGAGTGTCGCTCTGTTGCAACCAGAGCCATTCTAGCACCTGAGGCAGAGGCTACAGAGCCATCCTCAGCACCCGGGCCATTTTTGCTCCAATGGAGCCTCGGCTGCGGGAGGGGAAGAGAGAGACAGAGAGGAAGGAGAGGGAGAGGGGTGGAGAAGCAGATGGGCACCTCTCCTGTGTGCCCTGGCTGGGAATCGAACCCGGGACTCCTGCACACCAGGCCAACGCTCTACACTGAGCCAACTGGCCAGGGCCCATCTGTTGTTCTTTGTGCTGTCATCACTAGTAGGTGACCTTTATGATTTCTTGCAAATATGATCCTAAATAATAACTTAAACTTCATCAATTAATGTCTTCAGGGGAGTTGTTATCACCTATCTGAGAGCAAAACCTTATATTGTTGACATGGTTTTGTTTGGTAGTGGTAGGTTACAGATTATGGGGCTGGATTAGATAGTGTCTTGTATCTGTTTAATTCTGATAGTTTCTTATCTTAATGAATTTGTAAAGAGAGTACAGACATTACTAATGAGAATTTGGAGACAATGGGTAGAATGATTATAGTTAAACAGGGGTGGGGATAGGAGGGGGGGAGCTGAATTTTGTGCTGTTTTTTCCAGCTATAACAAAGGAGTATTTCTGTATGAGTTATACAGTGTGTCTGTAAAGTCATGGTGACTTTTGACTGGTCACAGGAAAGCAACAAAAGACAATAGAAATGTGAAATCTGCACCAAATAAAAGGAAAACCTTCCCAGTTTCTGTAGGATGATGTGGCAGCATGTGCGCATGCGCAGATGATGACGTAACACTATATACAGCGGAGCAGCCCACGCCTATGCCAGTCGAGATGTGGACAGTACAGAGGGAAGTTCAGTGTGTTCTGTGGCTCGCTAAATTCGAATCTGTGACCAAAGTGCAACGTGAATATCGGCACGTTTATAACGAAGCGCCACCACATAGGAATAACATTACTCGGTGGGATAAGCAGTTGAAGGAAACCGGCAGTTTGGTGGAGAAACCCTGTTCTGGTAGGCCATCAGTCAGTGACAAGTCTGTAGAGGCTATACGGGATAGCTACCTAAGGAGCCCTAAAAAATTTGTGCGTGCATGTGCTCGACAATTACACCTAAGCAAGACTACAGTTCATAAGGTGTTAAAGAAACGTCTCTGTTTTATGGGGTACAAATTGCGGCTGTTGCACGCTATCAAACCGGTGGATAGACCCACATGATGCACTTTTTGCTACAGATATGCTTCATGAGATCGACAATGATACAAGGTTTTTGCAGAAGATTGTGTTTAGCAATGAGGCGACCTTCCATATCTGTGGACATGTTCATTGCCATACCGTCCAAATATGGGCTGCTGACCGTCCTCATGCCTACGTTGAATACCAACGTAACACCCCTAAAGTGAACATGTGGTGTGGCCTGATGCATGATAAGGTGATAGGCCCATTTTTTTTTCGCGGAGCAGTCTGTGATGGCAAAGTCCTATCTTTTTTTTTTTTTTTTACAAATCAATGTTTCTTTTTTCTTCTTTTTTTTTTTTTTTTGTATTTTTCTGAAGCTAGAAACCGGGAGAGACAGTCAGATAGACTCCCGCATGCGCCCGACCGGGATCCACCCGGCACGCCCACCAGGAGTGATGCTCTGCCCACCAGGGGGCGATGCTCTGCCCCTCCGGGGCGTTGCTCTGCCGTGACCAGAGCCACTCTAGCGCCTGGGGCAGAGGCCAAGGAGCCATCCCCAGCGCCCGGGCCATCTTTGCTCCAGTGGAGCCTTGGCTGCGGGGGGGAAGAGAGAGAGAGAGAGGAAGGAGGTGGGGGTGGAGAAGCAAATAGGCGCTTCTCCTATGTGCCCTGGCCAGGAATCGAACCCGGGTCCCCCGCACGCCAGGCCAACGTTCTACCACTGAACCAACTGGCCAGGGCTGCAAAGTCCTATCTTGACATGTTGGAATTGTATGCAGTGCCACAATTTCCAGAAGGTGTCATCTTTCAACAGGACGACGCTCCTCCACACTACGCCACCATTGTTCGGGAGTTTCTGGATAGAACATTCCCCCGGCAGTGGATAGGCAGGGGTTCTGTCAAGCCATGGCCACCATGATCCCTGGATCTGACGCCCTTAGACTTTTACTTTTGGGGTTATGTGAAGCAAAATGTGTACATTGAACGTATCAATGACATTAATCACTTAAAACAGAATCACAGACGTTATTCACTCTGTTACACCAGATGTCCTTACCTGTGTGTGGCAAGAACTTCACTATCGTTTGGATGTGTGTAGGGCAACAAATGGATCCCATGTCGAACTGCACTGAATAGGTATGAAACTGGAAGAGTTTTCCTTTTATTTGGTGCAGATTTCACATTTCTATCATCTTTTGTTGCTTTCCTGTGACCAGTCAAAAGGGCACCATGACTTTACGGACACACTATACTTTCTCCTTTGAGTTGGCTGCTATTGCTTTTGGATGAATGAGAATCCAAGTAGATTTTCATCCTTTCCTGACTATGCCTTTAGATTCTACCTTGTAGCTGGGTAGGCAGATTTGTTTCTTTTTCTTCCTCCTTCAGTGCGTCCTGGGCTTGTCTGTTTTTTGGTGGTATTTTTAGATTTCTCATTTTGGGGGAACATTAGGTATCTGAAAATGTAGGTAATATTGACATAGACTTTGCACTTCCCAAAACTATACATTTTCAGGGCTGGAGTTAGGTAGGAATTTTTTGGCTAGTGACCAAACTTGACTTTTAAATCTTTTGTAGTTCTAATGATCTAGAGTAGGAGAACGATAAAGTAATTTTTCCTCTTTCTAGTATTTAGTAGGGCCAGTATTTAGTAGAAAGAATATAGGATTTGGAATCAGGATACATGGCTTAAATTTTCTAATTTGTTTCATCCAGGCTAGGCAGCTGAATAAATAAGTCATTAAATTATTTATGTCTTAATTTCCTTATAATAGTGGTATCTGTACTAATCTCTATGCATAAGTCTTTGTGAGGACCAAATGAAATAAAATATACGAGACCCTTTGTAGCCAGTACATTGGTATACCTATTATTATTATCTTATTGGAGTTAGGAACACTTTTTTTTTTTTTTTTCTTTTTTCTGAAGCTGGAAACAGGGAGAGACAGTCTGACAGACTCCTGCATATGCCCGACCGGGATCCACCCGGCATGCCCACCAGGGCCGACGCTCTGCCCACCAGGGGGCGATGCTCTGCCCATCCTGGACGTCGCCATGTTGCAACCAGAGCCACTCTAGCGCCTGAGGCAGAGGCCACAGAGCCATCCCCAGCGCCCGGGCCATCTTTGCTCCAATGGAGCCTTGGCTGCGGGAGGGGAAGAGAGAGACAGAGAGGAAAGCGCGGCGGAGGGGTGGAGAAGCAAATGGGCGCTTCTCCTGTGTGCCCTGGCCGAGAATCGAACCCGGGTCCTCCGCACGCTAGGCTGACGCTCTACCGCTGAGCCAACTGGCCAGGGCGAGTTAGGAACACTTTTTAAAAATACAGTTTTAAATTTTTATTTAGAAAATTAAATTTAATGGGGTGACATTGATCAGTAAAAGTACATAGGTTTCCGGTAATCATATAACATTTGAACTGTTGATTATGTTGTGTACCTGGAAGACCTTTTTTTTTTTTTTAAAGTGAAAGGAGGGGAGAAAGTGAAGTAGACTCCTCCTGCATGCACCCCAACCAGGATCCACCCAGCAACCCCATCTTGGGCTGATGCTTGAGTACCACACTATTTTTAGCACCTGTGGCTGACACACTCAAACCAACTGAACTATCCTTAATGCCCAGGGCACCCTTGAACCAATTGAGCTACTGGCTGTGGGAGGGGAGGAGGGAGAGAAGGAGGAGGAAATAAGCAGATTGTCACTTCTCTTGTGTGCCTTGACTGGAAATTGAACTCAGGATGTCTGTATGCCAGGCCAACGCTCTATCTACCAAGCCACCGGCCAGAGCCCAGGACACTCTTGATATTTGTAGAATCTTAGGAATGGGCCCGATATATGCTGTATGTATAAATTTGGAGGGTATGTTCTGAGTGTTTCTATTGATCATTCTTTTAGTGGTTTAGCATTCAGGATTTTGAAGATTGAGAATTGCTAGTGAGTTGTTAGCATGAGCCTTCCAAAAATGTTTTAATAATTTATTTAAATGATGAATATATAGGAAACATGTTGCTGATCTCTGAACAAGGAAGTGGCTCCTAGTATGAAAAATTCTGACTATTAATCTTTGGCATATAAGCACACCTTCATGATCAATTTCTATGCAAATCCAGTAAAATCATTCTTACATTATTATTAGGTCAGCACTCAAATGGGAAATACCCAAAATTATGTAAAATTTGTAATTCTGTCCTATTCCTCTATTTCTTTGCTCTAAGTAGTATATTATAAATAATGTGCTCTTTTTCTCAGCATATAATCTGGTTTGAATTTATTTTTTAAAAATATCTAAAGTGGTAATATAGTCCTCCCCATTTACACTATTTTCAATTTTCTGGTTCTTAGGATAAATATCTTTCCCTTTGGTATAGTTAATGACTTGTAGACAGTGCTAATGAGAAATTTCCTTGAATTGAGGGGACCCAATATATTTTTGCAGCCGCTCTGTTGGAGTACATTTTAAGCTTTTTTTATTCTGGCTCAAGAATTTTCAATTAGGTTGTGCATTTATAGAGCTTTGATGGTAACAAAGAATAGGGCTTTTGCTACTATAATTAAAATGACACTTTCATTTACAATTTAATAGAAGGTGGAAATTGTGGAGCTATATTTTGTTTGATTCATTCTCTGCTTCCTTGGACTTCTTAATGAGAGGTTTATGGGCACCCAGAGGGAAAAGAGCCTACTGCATTGAGTCATGCTTGTTATTTTTAGTTTTCTGTTCCAAATTGAGGCTGCTGTAAGTTCATATGAGCATTAAGTAAGGCAGACCCTCAGCATTTGAAGGGGAGTCGGTAGGTGAAGTTCAGGAGATGAGGGGAAAGAATATATTGTGAAGGCCACAGGAGTACAGAATTTGGAATAGTCATAAAAATGGAGAGCCAGGTCTTACTGAAGATGCTGTGAGAGCCAGTCCTGCACCTCACCGAGTCTTGCCTTTCTCTATACTTATGTTTAAAAGTACCATCTTCTCTCCTTTATTTCTTCTAAAGCATGTTGGAATTTTGTGAGTATAAAACAGTGCTGTTTTTGCCTGACCTGTGGTGGCGCAGTGGATAAAGCATCGACCTGGAATGCTGAGGTTGCTGGTTCAAAACCCTGGGCTTGCGCGGTCAAGGCACATATGGGAGTTGAAGCTTCCTGCTCCTCCCCCTTTCTCCCCTTCTCTCTCTCTCTCTCTCTCTCTCTCTCTCTCTCTCTCTCCTCTAAAATGAATAAATAAATAAAAATAATTTAAAAAAATATGTTCTGACCTAAAAACAGTGCTGTTTTGCCAAATGATGTCTGTGGAACAACTTCAGAAAGTTATAGCCTGTTTCAGTATTTTCTAGCCCATATGCATTATTCAACTGTATTATATACTCTAATAACTGACACTTAGAAAGGAAGTTCATTTATTAGTTCTAGGACCGAGGGACCAGTTTTAACTGCCCAACCCTTAATCCAAGGGAAGTGGTCCGTGCATACTTTTGCTCACGGTAGGTGTCTCTGATCTGAAGCTGAGACATCCAGGATAGATGATTTTTTTTTTTTAAGTCCTTGTGAGAAGAGTATTAGGGATAGATTTCTGATACTAACCTGAGGGAATTGATGACTTACATATAGATCCCCGAAGTCCCTTTTAATGATGAGTCCAAGCATTTTAGAGAATACTCTCATTACCAATTTAGTTGGTTTCTCTCTCTTAACATATTTTTCCATTAGAAGCAGGGTAGGGGAGAAGGCAAATTTTTTTCTTATGGACCTATTTCATCCTAAGATCCAGGCAGAAGAGTAGAATGTATACCAATCAATATTGGCTTAAGGACTTACTTTACTTAATTGAATTCCATATATAAAAGTACTTATAAGGTTGGGTTTTTTTGATCGATAAATTTAATTTTCTGGTTATTAATGCTGGCCTGTATTTGCAGAGGACAATTTCCTTGATATATATGTATCAGCTGAACTATGCTTCTTTTTTTCCAACCCCCAAAGTTAGATAACCATAACAAACCTGTAAGAAATACATCCACAAGGTTAGTGATGTATCTGGTGATATGACTCAGGTTTGGAGATGATTTCCCTAAAGAGTTAGTTGTGCAACTCAGTGAATCTCTAATTACCGTAAAGACTTCATTGTTAAACATTGAAGTCTTTAATTCACTTGGAATTTATTTCAGTCTACCTTGTGAAGGAGCGAGCCTTACGTTTATCTTTAACTGACTAGACTGTTATACAAATACCAGTTATTGAATAATTCATTCTTTTCTTGATAGTTTAAAATGCCACTGTATCATCTACTAAGTTATTACAGTGTGTATGGTATGTCTGTAAAGTCATGGTGCACTTTTGACCGGTCACAGGAAAGCAACAAAAGAGGATAGAAATGTGAAATCTGCACCAAATAAAAGGAAAACCCTCCCAGTTTCTGTAGGATGATATGGCAGCATGTGCGCATGTGCAGATGATGATGTAACACCGTGTATACAGCGGAGCAGCCCATGGCCATGCCAGTTGAGATGTGGACGGTACAGAGGAAAGTTCAGTGTGTTCTGTGGCTCGCTAAATTCGAATCTGTGGCCAAAGTGCAATGTGAATATCAGCGCGTTTATAATGAAGCGCCACCACATAGGAATAACATTATTCAGTGGGATAAGCAGTTGAAGGAAACTGGCAGTTTGGTGGAGAAACCCCATTCTGGTAGGCCATCAGTCAGTGACGAGTCTGTAGAGGCTTTTTGGGATAGCTACCTAAGGAGCCCTAAAAAATCTGTGCATGAGCCCACATCGAACTGCACTGAATAGGTATGAAACTGGGAGAGTTTTCCTCTTTTATTTGGTGCAGATTTCACATTTCTGTCATCTTTTGTTGCTTTCCTGTGACCGGTCAAAAATGCACCATGACTTTACGGACACACTGTATATGTATGAGTCAATATCTGTATTTAATTTTTTTAATCTGCTTTTTTCTGGAGCCCTATTAGTACACTGCTTTTTATTACTGTGGCTTTTTTTTTTTTATCTGATAGAAAAGGGCTTCTTGCATTATGTTTGTTTTTAAAGTTTCCTGTTTATTTCCTTATGCTTATTTTTCCAAATGAACTTTGGAATCACCTTATCAAGTATCCTTTTCTACAATTTATGTTACACTTTTTCCCTTAAAATAATCTGGGTGGGATCAAGTTAAATTCCTAAATACATTTATTTTTTCATTTAGAAACATAGTCCTCTCTGTTTTCTCTTGTCTCCTAGTTATAGGTAGGCACTATTCTTACTGTTATTTTTATTGCATTTTACTTGTTTTGAATGGGACTTTTTATTTATGTCTAGTTATTTTTTGCATATAAAATAATTATTGATTTATATATTTATTTTTTAACCAACCAGGTCTATGACTGAATGCATGGTTTAGTTAAGGAAATCAAATAGCATGCTATAATTTTGATTTAATATTTTTTGATTTTAATATTTTTTGTTATAAGGTATCAAGGATCCCTAAAACCAACCCCTATGTTTGATAATTAGCTAGGAGAACTTAGCATATACAGTTGACCTTTGAACTACACTGGTTTGAACTGTGTCGGTTCACTTATATGTGATTTTTTTTTCAATAAATATACAGTTGTTCCTCCATAGTCCTGAATTTTGCATTCATGGATCCAACCAAGGATCAAAGCCACTATTTTCAACCTGTGGTTGAGAGTCCATGGATGTGGAGGGCCAATTGTATACATCGTTCTATGCCATTTATGTGAGGGGCTTGAGCATCCGTGGATTTTGGTATCCAGGGGGGTTCTGGAACCAATCTTCCATGGGTACTAAGAGATGACTGTAGTTAAGGGCTGAGGGATTCAGTAGTTATATATAGATTTTTGACTGCATGGGGGGGAGGTGTTTGCCGTCTCTTGCCCTGTGTTGTTCAAGGGTCAACTGTGGTTTTACTAGTGGCTAAGATTTATTATAGAGATGTATGAAAGATACACAGTTGGATCGTAAGGGAGAAGAACATGGTTATAATCTGAGGGAGTTCATGTGCAGGCTTCCTTATGCTCTTTCCCTACATGAAGGGGTCACACAGAGGAACATACTTTCCAAGGCAACAACAATGTGCATCAACACATGTGCAATGGTTCTTTTTATCTATTAGAAACCCCATTAAAGACTGAGACCCTAAGGTTTTTATATGAGACTGGTTACCTAGACACCTTCTATATAGCTTGTAGCAAAATTCCAGGCTCCCAGCTCCCAGAGGGAAGCAGAGGTTCAGCATCAACCATCGTGTCTACACAAGCAGTTTTGGCATAGGGAACCATTCCTCACAGTTAATTGTTGGCTTTGAGAGCCATGTTCTCATATGCCAGCCAAGGGGGCCAACCTTGCAAGCAGTCCTCTTTAAGTATAAGTCTTAGGCCTGCTTTGTGAACTCTTTTCTATACAGATGGTCAAGACATATATTTTGTTCCTTTTTAAAATTATTTTTAAAGGGAGTATTTTGAAGAAAGCCATTTTTACTTAATTTTTATGTATGATGTGTCATGGCTTAAAGATCACCTTTTTGCATATGGATATCTAGTTGTTCCAGTATAATTTATGGAAAAGGCTATCCTTTCTCCATTGGCAAGATTCTGTCTCTTTGTAGAAAATCAATAGATCATATACTTATGAGTCTATTTTTGTATACTACTCTCTGCCATTGGTTTCTGTGCCCACCTTGTTGCCAGTACCAAACTGTTTTGATTACTGTAGTGTTATAGTCAGCTTTATAAACTGAGATAAAATAGACTATAACATTATATTAGTTTGAGGTATATAACTTTATGATTGACTATATGAATATATTGTGAAGTGGTCACCATAAGTCTATTTAACATCCATCACACACAGTTATAAATTTTTTGTGTGATAAGCAATATATCCACAAAGTTAAAGTGATGTATCTGGTGATATGACTTAAGTTCGGAGATGATTTCCCTAAAGTGTTGGTTGTTCAACTCAGTGAATCTCTAATTACTAATTAAGATTTAGTAACTTTCAAATAATGTATACAATACAATAGTATTAACTATAGTCACTGCTATGTATTACACCCCCAGGACTTATTTATTTTTATAACTATAAATTTGTACCTTTTGACCACCTTTACCCATTATGGCCATCCCTGTTCCTGGTTTTGGAAACCACTGATACGTTCTCTGTATCTATGAGTTTGTTTTTGTTTTTTAGATTCCACATATAGCCATCATGCTGTTTCTTTTAGATCCTCAGAACTTATTTATCTCATAGCTGGAATTTTGTACCCTTTGGCTAACATCTTCCGATTTTACCCACTCCTCAGCCTCTGGCAACTACCATTCTGTTTTCTGTTCCTGTGACTTTGGCTCTGTGAGTATATGAGTGAGATCAGGTGGTATTTGTTTTTCTGTCTGAATTTTCAGTTAGCATAATGTACTCACAGTTTATTCACGTTGTTGCAAATGGTAAGATTTTGTTCTTTTTTTATGGCTGAGTAATATTCTGTGTGAGTGTGTTTGTATATACACCACATTTTATCCATTCATTCATTAGTTGACACTTAGGTTGTTTCCATGTTTTGAGTATTGTAAATAAATTAAAAAAACAGTTTAGCCCTGGCTGGATAGCTCAGTTGATTGGAGCACTGTTCCGAAGCACAGAGGTTGCTGGTTTGATCCCTGGTCAGGGAACATCCAGGAGCCTCCCGATGTTCCAATGTTCCTTTCTCTTTCTCCCTTCATCTCTCGCTAAAATCAATCAAAAAAAAAAAGGAAGAAAGAATTATTTTAAAAATTCAGTTAATTTTTTTGTAGTGTACCATTTTGATTCTCCTTTTTCCTTTCTCATTTTTAAAGTTATTTTCTTTGTTTTTACATTGGAGATTACAGTTATCATCTTAAACTTATAACAAAGTAGTTGGCTAATACCAATTTACTCTCAGTAGTATAAAAACGCTCTGCTTCTATATACATCTCTGTCCTTCTCCCTTTTTTTTCAAACCAAATCTAGTTCTTTTAATTTGTTTTATTATTTTTCATTGAATTTATTGGGGTGACATTGGTTAATAAAATTATATAGGTTCTGTAATACCTCATCTACATTCTGTATTATGTGTTTACCACCCCAAGTCAAGTCTTCTGCCATCATCATTCATTCCCCCTTTACTCTCTTCTGCCCTCTTCCACCCCCTTCTCTCTTGTAATCACCATACTGTTGTTTGTATCCATGAACTTTTTTCTTTGCTTAATCCATTCACCTTTTCACCCAGCCCCCAATCTTCTCATCCACTAGCTGTCATTCTGTTCTATGTATCTATGAATATGAATCTGTTTCCATTTTGTTCATTAGATTTTTTTTGTAAGTGAAATCATATGGTACTTGTCTTTTTCTGACTGGCTTATTTCATTTAGTGTAATGCTCTCAGGTCTATCCATGCAGTTGCAAAAGGTAAGATTTCCTTTTTTGTTTTTACAGTGTACTATTAGTATTCCATTGTGTAAATGTGCCACAGCTTTTTTAAATTCACTTAACTACAGATGGGCACTTGTTATTGTAACAGAATACATCTTCATACATTGTATGTCCTTTAACTTAGATTTTATAATTATTTTATGCCATTTCATTTTAAAATTATGTGGTGGAGGAGTAGTAAACCAAAAAAGAAAAACAAAACAACAGTAGTACTGGCTTTTATATTTATCTGTGTAGTTCCCTATTCCAGTGTCCTTTATTTCTTCATATAGCTCTAGTTATTGTTTAGTACTTTTATTTCAGCTTAGAATACTACTTTAGTGTTTATTGTAAGGCAGGTCTACCAGTAATAGGCTCCCTCAGGTTTTATAAAATCTGAAAATGCCTTTATTTCTCCTTCCTTATTGAAGGATATTTTTGCTGTGTATAAAATTCTTTGGTTGACAGTTTTGTTTTTTTCCAGTACTTGAAATGTTATCCCACTGCCTTCTGTACTCTATGGGTTGGATGAAAAATTAGCTGTTATTCTTGCAGATCTTTGTATTTATTGAGCTGTTTCTCTTTTACTACTTTTGAGGTTCTCTTTGTCTTTCGACAGTTTAATGTGGCTTAGTATGGGTCTCTTTGCATTTATTCTTCTTGGAATTTCTTCATCTTTTTTTTATTTGCATTCATTTCCAAATTTGTGGAAATTTTTGCAAATATATCAATACCTTCAATTATTTTTTTCTGTTTTTTTCCGTCTTCTTTGGAGAAATCCTCCAGTGTATTTGTTGGTATGGTTGATGGTGTCCCACAGGTCACCCAGGCTCTGTTCATTTTCCTTTATTCACTTCCCCCCCTGCTGCTTAATCTGAATAATTCCAATGATCTTATCTTCCAATTGTCTTTATCTTCAAAATTTCTATTTCCTTTTAATGGCTTCTATCTCCCTTTTTTTTAAAAAAATAAGACATTTTAATTTTCCAAAAATATTTTTATTTATTGACTTTAAATAGAGGAGAGAGAGAGCAAGGCATTGGGGGTGAGGTAGAGAGGGGAGGAGCAGGAAGCATCAACTCATAGTTGCTTATAGTTGCTTCTCATGTTTGCCTTGATTGAGCAAATCTTGGGGTTTTCAACTGGCGATTTCAGCATATCAGGTCGATGTTTTATCCATTGAGCCACCACAGATTAGGTGATAGCTTCTGTCTCTTAATTGACACTCCTTATTTCTGCATACATTGTTTCGATTTTCTTTAATTCTTTGCAGATAACTTTTGTTAGCTCATAGAGTGTATTTAACTGTTAATTTATTATCTTTGACTAGTAATTCTGATATCTAAGCTTCATTAGAGAGAGTTTCTCTCAAAATATATTTTTCCTGTGGATGAGCCATACCTTCCTGTTCCTTTGAATACTTTGTATTTTTAAGTTGATTTTGAGAACTGGACATTTGAATACCATAATGTGGTATAGATATCAAATTATCTTGCTCCTCAGAAAGTGCTGATTTTTGCTTGGTGGGGGCTGTAGTTGCCTGTTTAGTGCCTTTTCCAGATTTTTTTTTCTTTGAAAAATTGTATTTCTTTTGTGTGGTCACTGAAGTTTCTTTCCAATTATATCTGGTCAGCCAGTGACCTGGCACAGGTTTTCCTAAATGTCTGGACCTAAAATACTAAGCAAAACAAAGATACACGTCTTCAAATCTTTCAGTAACTGCTATTAGAGTAGTTTCTGTAGCCTGAGCAATCCAAAACAAAGGCAGGTATCTATGCTGGCCCTTCAGGGAATTGCTAACATTACCAAGATGCACAACCCCAAATTTTTGGCACAGTAACTTCTTTACTGCCAGCCTGAGCACCAGCCAGCTGCACCAGGAACATGAGCTGCTTTCCCCACTGCTGCAGGAGGGCTGAAGGTGGGTGCCGATGGCTGGTTTGTGCACACTGCTCTCGTACTGAATTTCATTAGCCTCGGCCTTCATCAAGTGTGTCTCCCTTTTGCTATAAGTGTTCAGTTTCCTGAATTCAGAAGCAGTTAATTTTGATAATTTTTTCCTGTTTAAAGGTTGTTTCAGTGGAGAGATCAACCCTTGAAGCTTCTTACTCTACTCTTTCCCACAAGATTACTCTTGATTATCTTCTTTAAAAATTTGAATAAGACATAAACTGTATTTGTCCAAGCATTTACCATTTTCTTTCCTTTCCTTTTTTTTTTTTTTTACATCTAGGTTTCCATCTGGTATCATTTCTTTCTGCTTGAAGGACTTTACCATTTGCTGTTGAAAATTCTTTCAGCTTTTATATGTCTCACTTAAAAAAATATTTACCTTTTCAGAGATTTTTTATTGGTAGAATATTATAGGTTAATAATTTTCCCCCTTTTTTCTAGCTTGTATTGTTTCTGAAGAATAATTTGTTGTTAGTCTCATCTCTTTTTCTTTGTACATGATATATATTGTCTGGCTGCTTGTTATGATTTTATAATTGGATTTAAACAATTTTAGTATGATGTCCCTTTTTATAGTTTTCTTCATGTTTCTTGTATTTGGGGTTCAATGAACTTCTTTTGGTTGGTATTTTCATTCAGTTTGTAAAATTTGACCACCATTTTTTCAAATATTTTCTTGATTTCCCTTCTCTGGCTTCTTTTTTATGAAATCCAGTTAAACATATATTTGTCCACTTGAAGTCATCCTATAGTTCACTTTTTGTTCATTTTTTAAATTCTTTTTTCTTTGTTTTAATTCAGATGCTCTATTGGTGTGCCTTCCAGTTGACTGTTTTCTCTTGCAATATTTAATCTGATGTTAATCTCCTCCAACGTGTATTTATTTTAGGTATTCTAATTGTCATCTTTATAAATTTGATGTAGATGTTTAAAATATATTTCTGTATTCTTAACACATGCAGTCTTTAGTTTCTTGAACCTATGGAATAAATATATCATAATATCTGTTAATATCCTTGTCTGTCATCTTTGAGAGTCTGTTTGGGTTGATTTCTTTTTTCTTGTTTTCTCTCTTCTTTGCAAACCTCATAATTTTTTATTGAATGCTAGACATTGTGAAGTATCCCTTGTTGTATGTTGAATATTTTTGTTTATTTTCTGAGTTTTGCTCTGTAAATAGGTTGTTACTTAGGATCCAATTGTTCCTTTGGCCTCCATTTTAAAAGTTAGGTAGGACCATACCTATATTTACTCTAAGGTTAATTTTTCCTCTTTTCTGAACAAGATCTTTCGTAATACTCTAATCAGTGTCCCCTAATGCTTGAGATTTTTCATTTTGGATCTTGAGAATAAGCACTATTTCTTCTTCTGCGTGAGATTAGATCACTCTTCCCTCTAATTCTTTTGAGGGATTCTTTTACCAGCCCGATAGTTTCCTCACATGACTATCCTGAGCAATCCTGCACTCATGGGTTACTTATGCAGATATCCAGAGTTTTCACTCTCTACAGCTTTTCTTCCTCTGGAACCCAGCCATGTGGACTTTAGCCCCCACTTGAATTTTTTTTGCTCTCAGTTTTCATTTCCTCAGCTCAGGGAAATCCTTAGGCTCTGCTTGGGTTTCCTGTCTCTTTACCATTACATGGACACTTTCCCCTGACTGTAAGCTTTGAAAATAATAATCTTATTTTTTTTCTTCAATGACCAGTGCCCTTTCTTGCCTATGTCTAGTATCTTGGTGTCATTGTTTTATGCATGTCTGATGTTTTAGTGATTTTGGGTGGTAGGGTAAATCTTATTTCTGTTACTCTAAACTGGATAAAGTGATGATGAGAATGGGGTCATTTTTTGGTATGTAAATAAACTATACAAAAATATGGTACAAAGGATTTCTAGATAGAGATGGGGAAACTGATAAGAATTGATAGGACATTGTACATTTATGAATGAAATGAAGTAAAAAAAATGTTAAAGCAGACAATTAGTTTTAGCTTAGATTTAGCTTAAGGGAGGATATTCTCTGGCTAGCTGACATTTGACTTTTGCATAGTTGTTTTAGAACACTCCAGTTTGATTTCTCAATGGGATTATTTATTTTAAATTGTAATGTTCCAGAAATGTTATGCAAATATAGTTGCTTATATCACTTTTTTCACTTTAAAACTTAAATTTTAACGATGATAAAAGATAATATGTATTTTATTTACTTAAAAGTTAAGTATTTTATACTTATTAAGCATGTTGGGGAAATTAGTGCAGTTATCTTAACTAGTAGGTATATAGTGCCATCTAATGGCTAATTTGAAAATCTGTTTACTAAATGGCATAATGCTTAGCAGTTTTATTGGTGATTAAACACTGAAATCTTTGCTCTAAAAGTCCAAGGTATGATTTTATTTAAACACTAAGGTATATCTTTTTATTTTAATATATAGTATTTTAAAATTTCAGCTACACCAGTGTCTGATTTTTCCTAACATAATAAAGGCATATGTATATAAATAGCATATTTTTAGTTATATTCAAAATAAATTTTGTATGGAAAACCAATTGTAATAAGTCAAATTTATAAACTTCACAAACTGCTGCTATTGTTTTTAGTTCTTCTTTCCTCCTAATTCCAGTATGTACTTACAAATTAATGCCATGCAGAACCTCACTTCTGTTGCAAACAAAGAATTCATTCTTCCTCTCTCCTTGCTTTTGTATTTTTTTTAATTTATTGATTTTGGAGAGAGAGAGGGAGGGAGAGAGAAAAACATTGACTTGTTGTTCCACTCATGTATGCATTCATTGGTTGATTCTTGTATGTGCTCTGACTGGGGATCAAACCCACAGCCTTAGTGTATTGGGACAATACTGCAATCAACTGAGCTGCCCTACAAGGGCCTCTCTTTGTACTTTTGTAAAATATATCCAGCATATGGTAATGTTTAATTAGATTGGTAATTTTTTAATGATTGTCTGGATTCTTGGATTTCTGTGGTGCCACTCCAGAGGCTGTCCTGTAGGTCAGTGGTCCCCAACCTTTTTTGGGCCACGAACCAGTTTAATGTCAGAAAGTATTTTCATGGACCGGCCTTTAGGGTAGGATGAATAAATGTATCACGTGACCAAGACAAGCGTCAAGAGTGAGTCTTAAACGGATGTAACAGAGGGAATCTGGTCACTTTTAAAAAATAAAACATCATTCAGACTTAAGTATAAATAAAACAGAAATAATGTAAGTTATTTATTCTTTCTCTGCGGACCGGTACCAAATAGCCCACAGACCTGTACCGATCCGTAGCCCTGGGTCTGGGGGCCACTGCTATAGGTGACTCAGGTCAGAAAAATCAGCAGCTTAAAGGCTTTAGAAGCCTTGCAGTGAAGGAGGAGACTGTTTGGTTCTGATCAGCCTGGTGTTTCCTAAATATATTTTATCATGGAACACATGTTAAAATTCTGTTGAGGGGCCTGAAGATAGCAGTGGAGTAGGCAGACGCACACACTCCCAGCTCACACCAGCGAACTGGATTATAAACTAATTTATGAACAATCAGCATGAAAAACCAAATCTGGAATATAAGAACAGCTCTCAAAAACCAAGGAGCCGCCTGACCTGTGGGGGCGCAGTGGATAAAGTGTTGACCTGGAAATGCTGAGGTTGCTGGTTTGAAACCCTGGGCTTGCCTGGTCAAGGCACATATGGGAGTTGATGCTTCCAGCTCCTCCCCCCTTCTCTCTCTCTGTCTCTCCTGTCTCTCTTTGTCTCTCCCTCTCCTCTCTAAAATAAATTTTAAAAACCCAAAAAACAAGGAGCAAAGAGGAAGCCACAACAAACCTGGTAGGGAGCACCTGAATCTCCCCTGCTTACAGGAACGGGTGGTGGGGGGGTGAGGCTGGGCTCTCACTCCAAGGAAAAGAGCAGTAAATACTGCTCACAGCCACTTGCTTGGCAACCAGGGAATGAGGTGTGTTGAAAGGGCCCACTTGTCTTCCAAAAGGAAAGGAGAGAAAGAGAGACAGATGGTGAAGGGGAGAGGAATACAGGTGATGACCCGAAAAGCTGACTCACTCAGTACTGGAGGCGGCCATAACTGGGGGTGGGGCTGATCCTTCCACAAAGCAAAATACAAAAGTACTTCCAGGTCACAGAGATACAGACATCTCTCCAGCTCTAATCAGTGCAACAAGACACAGCTGAAAACAAGAAGTGGGGAGGAGGGGCAGTAACTCAGGTCTCCATGGAGATCTGAGATACACCTCCCCCCTACTGAAGCTGAGAAAGCAACCCGATCCCAGAGAAATTACCTGGAAGAAGAGGACTTCAGAGCCTCAGGTCATACCCAGAGCATTCCTGGATACAGTTTCAAATAAGCCCCCTGCTGAGATCAGCAAACAAGACAATCACCTGTTAAGTAAACAAACAAATCAAGACTTCAAAGCGGCCCAAATCTGTAAGTGGATTATAAATAATCGCTGATGCCAACCCAAGAAGACCTAGAAACAACACAAGTGAAAACTGGAGGCAGACAACACCAAGCCTAGACTCAACCAGGTCTACAAAGAAAACACCCAAACACACAGATACAATGAGAAGACAAAGAAGTGCAATCCAAATGAAACCACAAGAGAAACCTTCAGGAGATGAACTGAGTGATATGGAAATAATCAAACTCCCAGATGCAGAGTTCAAAATGATTGTAAGGATGCTTAGGGATCTTAGAACAACAATGGATGGTCATCACAAACACCTAAATAAAGAAATAGCAAGTATAAAAAAGGATAATGAAATATTAAAAAAGAATCAGTTGGAGATGACAAATACAATATCAGAAATGAAGACCACAATGGAAGGAATTAAAAAAAGGATGGATAGAGTGGAGGATCGAATCAGCGAGTTGGAGGACAACTGGAATGAAGGTATGAAAGCAGAGAAGAAAAAAGAAAAGAGACTCAAAAAGTCTGAGGAAACTCTTAGAGAGCTCTGTAACAACATAAAGAGAAATAACATCCTCATTATAGCGGTTCCTGAAGAAGAAGAGAAAGAACAAGGGATAGAGGCTTTGTTCAATCATATCATAGCTGAAAACTTCCCTAAATTAATGCAGGAGAAACTTTCACAAGTTCAAGAAGCACAGAGAACTCCACTAAAGAGAAACCCAAAGAAACCTACACCAAGACACATCATAATTAAAATACCAAAGCTAAGTGATAAAGAGAAAATATTAAAAACTGCGAGAGAAAAAAAAGCTATCACCTACAAAGGAGCCCCCAAAAGGGTGACATCAGACTTCTCAACAGAAACACTTGAGGCCAGAAGGGAATGGCAAGAAATATTCAAAGTAATGCAGAACAAGAACCTACAACCAAGACTACATAATCCAGCAAGGCTATCATTTAAAATTGAAGGAGAAACAAAAAGTTTCCCAGACAAAAAAAAAACACAAAAAAAAACTCAAGGAATTCATTACAACCAAACCACTGCTGCAGGAAATGTTAAGGGGCATGGTGTAAAAAGATCAAAGTGGGAAAAGAATATAGCAAAAGAGGAATACAGCTTTAAAGAGTAAAATGGCAATAATCAACTACATATCAATAATAACCTTAAATATAAATGCATTAAATGATCCAATCAAAAGACATAGGGTAGCTGCATGGATAAGAAAACAGGAAGCGTACATATGCTGTCTACAAGAGACACGCCTTAAAACAAAAAGAAGCACATAGACTGAAGATGAAAGGATGGAAAAAAAGCATTTCATGCAAATGGAAATGAAAAAAAAGCTGGGGTAGCAATACTTATATCAGACAAAATGGACTTTAAAACAAAGAATATAGTAAGAGATAAAGAAGGCTACTACATAATGATAAAGGGAGAAATCCAACAGGAAGATATAACCATTATAAATATCTATACACCTAATATAGGAGCACCTAAATATAAAAAGCAGACTTTGATGGATATAAAGAGCGAGATCAACAGCAACACTATAATAGTAGGGGTTTTGTGTTGTTGTTGTTTTTTGCATTTTTCTGAAGCTGGAAACAGGGAGAGACAGTCAGACAGACTCCCGCATGCGCCCGACCGGGAACCACCCGGCACGCCCACCATGGGGCGACACTCTGTCCACCAGGGGGCGATGCTCTGCCCATCCTGGGCCTCGCCATGTTGCGACCAGAGCCACTCTAGCGCCTGGGGCAGAGGCCAAGGAGCCATCCCCAGTGCCCGGGCCATCTTTGCTCCAATGGAGCCTTGGCTGTGGGAGGGGAAGAGAGAGACAGAGAGGAAGGTGCGGCGGAGGGGTGGAGAAGCAAATGGGCGCTTCTCCTGTGTGCCCTGGCCGGAAATCAAACCCGGGTCCTCCGCACGCTAGGCTGACGCTCTACTGCTGAGCCAACCGGCCAGGGCAGTAGGGGGTTTTAATACCCCACAAACATCACTAGATAGATCCTAAAGAAAGAAAATTAACAAAGAAACAGCAGACTTAAAGGACATACTAGGTCAACTGGATTTAATAGATATCTTCAGAACCTTTCACCCTAAAGCAGCAGAATATACATTCTTTTCAAGTGCTCAAGGTACATTCTCTAGGATAGACCACATGTTAGGGCACAAAAGCGGTCTCAACAAATTTAAGAAGATTGAAATCATATCAAGCACTTTCTCTGATCACAATAGCATGAAACTAGAAATCAGCCACAACAGAAAATCTCAAAAATTCTCAAACACATGGAAACTAAATAGCAGGTTGTTAAATAACAAATGGATTAAGAATGAGATCAAGGAAGAAATAAAAAAATTCCTAGAAACGAATGATAATGAGCATACAACAGCTCAAAATTTATGGGACACAGCAAAAGCAGTACTGAGAGCGAAGTTCATAGCACTATAGGTACACTTTAAGAAGCTAGAAAAAGCTCAAATAAACAACTTAACCCTGCATCTAAAGGAACTAGAAAAAGAACAGCAAATAAAGCCCAACTGTAGTAAAAGGGAGGAAATAATAAAGATCAGAGCAGAAATAAATGACACAGAGACTAAAGAAACAATACAGAGGATCAATGAAACTAGGAGCTGGTTTTTTGAAAAGGTAAACAAGATAGATGAACCTTTAATTAGACTCACCAAGGAAAAGAGAGAGAGGACTCAAATAAAATTAGAAATGAAAGGGGAGAAATAACTGACACAACAGAAATACAAAGGATTGTATGAAAATACTATAAAGAACTGTATGCCAAAAAACTAGACAACCTAGATGAAATGGACAAATTCCTTGAAACATACAATATTTCAAAAATCAATCTGTAAGAGTCAGAAAACCTAAATAGACCGATTACACCAAATGAGATCAAAACAGTTATCAAAAAACTCTCAACAAAGAAAAGCCTGGGCCAGATGGCTTCACAAGTGAATTCTACCAAAGATTCAAAGAAGAACTAACTCCTATCCTTCTCAAGCTATTTTAAAAAATTCAAGAGGAAGGAAGACTTCCAAGCTCCTTTTATGAGGTGAGCATAATTCTGATTCCAAAACCAGGCAAAGACAACACACACACAAAAATTATAGGCCAATATCCCTGATGAATATAGATGCTAAAATCCTCAACAAAATATTAGCAAACCAGATCCAACAATATATGGAAAAAATCATACACCATGATCAAGTGGGATTTATTCTTGGGAGCCAAGGCTGGTACAATATTCACAAATCTATCAATGTGATTAATCACATAAACAAAAGGAAGGAGAAAAACCACATGATAATTTCAATAGATGCAGAAAAAGAATTTGATAAAATCCAGCACCCATTCATGAACAAAGCTCTCAGCAAAGTGGGAATACAGGGAACATACCTCAACATGATTAAAGCCATTTATGATAAACCCACAGCCAACATCATACTCAATGGGCAAAAATTAAAACAATACCCTTAAGATCAGGAACAAGGCAAAGGTGCCCCCTTTCACCACTCTTATTCAACATAGTCCTGGAATTCCTAGCCACAGCAATCAGACAAGAAAAAGAAATAAAAGGCATTCAAGTTGGAAAAGAAGAAGTAAAGCTATCATTGTTTGCAGATTATATGATATTGTATATAGAAAATCCTAAAGTCTCAGTCAAAAAACTACTGGACCGGATAAATGAATTCAGCAAGGTGGCAGGATATAAAATTAATACTCAGAAATCAGAGGCATTTTTATACACCAACAATGAACAGTCAGAAAGAGAAATTAAGAAGACAATCCACTTCACTATTACTACCAAAAAAATAAAGTACCTAGGAGTACATTTAACCAAGGAGACTAAAGACTTGTACTCAGAAAATTATAAAACATTGATAAAAGAAATCAAGGAAGATACAAACAAGTGGAAGCATATACCATGGTCATGGTTAGGAAGAATAAACATCATTAAAATGTCTATTACCCAAAGCAATTTATAAATTCAATGCAATACCAATTAAAATACCAATGACATACTCTAAAGATGTATATCACATATTCCAAAAATTTATATGGAACCAAAAGAGAACATGAATAGCCTCAGCAATCTTAAAAAAGAAGAATAAAGTGGGAGGTATCACACTTCCTGATATCAAGTTATACTACAAGGCCATTGTACTCAAAACAGCCTGGTACTGACATAAGAGCAGGCACATAGATCAATGGAAGAGAACGGAGAACCCAGAAATAAACCCACAGCTCTATGGACAACTGATATTTGACAAAGGAGGTAAGGGCATACAATGGAGTAAAGACAGCCTCTTCAACAAATGGTGTTGGGAAAATTGGACAGCAACCCGCAAAAAAATGAAACTAGACCACCAACTTACACCATTCACAAAAATAAACTCAGAATGGATAAAAGACTTAAATGTAAGCCATAAAACCATAATCGTCTTAGAAGAAAACATAAAACATAAGCAGTAAGCTCTCCAACATCTCTCGCAGCGATATATTTGCTGATTTATCTCCACGGGCAAGTGAAATAAAAGACAGGATAAACAAATGGGACTATATCAAAGTAAAAAGCTTCTGCACAGCTGTAGACAATAAGAACAGAATAAAAAGACAAACTACACAATGGGAGAATATATTTGACAATATGTCTGATAAGGGGTTAATAACCAAAATTTATGAAGAACTTTTAAAACTCAATACCAGGAAGACAAACGATCCAATCAAAAAATGGGCGAAAGAAATGAATAGACACTTCTCCAAAGAGGACATACAGATGGCCAATAGGCATATGAAAAAATGCTCAACATCACTGTTCATTAGAGAAATGCAAATTAAAACCACAATGAGATATCATCTCACACCAGTCAGAATGGTGCTCATCAACAAAACAACACAGAATAATTGCTGGCGAGGATGTAGAGAACAGGGAACCCTCCTGCACTGCTGGTGGGAATGCAGACTGCTGCTGCCACTGTGGAAAACAGTATGTAGATTCCTCAAGAAATTAAAAATCGAACTGCCTTTTGACCCAGTTATACTACTTTTAGGAATATACCCCAAGAACACCATAGCACTATTTGAAAAGAGGAAATGCACCCCCATGTTAATGGCAGCATTGTTCACAATAGCAAAGATCTGGAAACAGCCCATGTGTCTGTCAGAGGACAAGTGGATTAAAAAGCTTTGGTACATATATACTATGGAATACTACTCAGCCATAAGAAATGATGACATCAGATCGTTTACAACAACATGGATGGACCTTGAGAACATTATACTGAGCGAAATAAGTAAGTCAGAAAAAACTAAGAACTATATGACTTCATACATAGGTGGGACATAAAAATGAGACTCAGAGACATGGACAAGAATGTGGGTGTTACGGGGTTGGTGGGGAGGAGAGGAAGGGGTTAGCGGGAGGGGAGGGGCACAAAGAAATCCAGTTAGAAGGTGACAGAAGACAATTGGACTTTGGGTGATGGGAATGCAGCATAATGAAATTTCAAAATAACCTAGAGATATTTTCTCTGAACATATGTATCATGATTTATCAATATCACCCCATTAAAATTAATTTAAAAAATTTAACTCCAAAAAATAAAAGTAAATAAATAAAAAAATTAAAGAAGACACGGATAAATGGAAAGACATCTTCTGATTATGTGTTAGAAAAATTAATATTGGTAAGATGTCCATACTACGCAAAGTGGCCTACAAATTCAGTGCATTCCCTATCAAAATCCCAATGAGGTTCTTTATAGAATTAGAAAAAACAGTTCTAAAATTTGCATGTAACTACAAAAGATCCAAATAACCAAAGAAATTTTGAGCTAGAGGAATAAAACTGGAAACATCATACTAACTGGTTTCAAACTATATTACAAAGCTAAAGTAATCAAAACAGTGTCTTACTGGAATTTAAAAAGGCATATAGACCAGTGGGACAATTTAGAGAGCCTGGAACTAAATTCATGCATTTACAGTCAACTGTTCTTCAACAAGCATGCCATGAGGGTGAAGGATAGGATTAGTCTTTTCAAAATGGGATATCTACAGAACAGAAAAATGAACTGGTGCCCTTATCTTACAAGCATATACAAAAAACAACTCAAGATGGATTAAAGACTTAAATGTAAGACATGAAACCATAAAGCTACTGGAAGAAAATATAGGAAAGATGCTTGAAATTGGTTTGGGAAATGATTTATTATTATTTTTTGGATATGACAATAGAAAGCAAGGTAATGAAAGCAAAAATAAACAAGTGGGATTGTGTTAAATTAAAAAGTTTCTGCACTGTAAAGGAAACAATCAACAGAGTGAAAAGGCAACCTATGGAGTGGGAGAAAATATTTGTAAACCATACATCTGATAAGGGGTTGATATCTAAAATATTACAACTGAATAGCAAAATTTAAGATTGATTTAGGATTTTTTTAACTGTTCAATATTGAATGAAATTTCAGTAAGATATACTGGTTCAACCTGGTTTGACATTTGAAACAAATTGGGTAGAATTTATTTTACCAACTTTGTCAGGTAACTTTCCCCTGCAGGGGTCCCCAAACTTTTTACACAGGGGGCCAGTTCACTGTCCCTCAGACCGTTGGAGGGCTGCCACATACAGTGCTCCTCTCACTGACCACCAATGAAAGAGGTGCTCATAGAGGAAGTGCAGCCGAGAGCCGGATAAATGGCCTCATGGGGCCGCGTGCCCTAGAGGGCAGTTTTATTTCTAAGATCCTAGGCATCACTGCCATATGTGCTTTCCCCTCTGTTTTCCCTTTAAGTTATTCAGCAATGAATAATATCACTTCTGAGTAAATGCTTTTTTAAAAAATAGATCTTTAAAAATAAAATTTAGTTAATATTTTTATATTATTTTATTTCTTCTTTTGTTCTACATGCCAGCTTTCAGCTTGTATCACTTAAATCATAATGTAAACATTTCAAGGGAGATTTTATTTACAGAAGTAGCTGAAATGTCACAAAAGGAAATTTAAACATATCAAATTATTCTTTTATCTTTCTATATTATTCCATGTAAAAAGTGGTAAATTCTGTATTTTATGTTTGAACTAAAGGAAAATAAATTGTGGTATTTTTCTGATTAGAGTATCAGAAAAAAATATTTAGGGCTTATTAAATAAAAAGAAAGTGTTTTGTTTTGTTTTTTAAATGAAAGTTGACTTCTTACATAGTTCACATTTTGTTCAAGAGATAGAATTGCATCTATTAAATGAATTATTAAAAGTCTCCATGACATGTGTTGGACGACTAGTGTTTCAATGCCCAGCAGGACAAATCAGCAATACAGACCTTATAATCCAAATTGTAAGTTATTTCTTTTTATTCTTTTAAAAAGAATTATAAGAAGCATAGATCCTCTTTATTTAAATTTGCATTTAACATAATGGATAGAATAGTTTTGTAAAATTTATTTTAAAGTTTATAGTTTTTTGATAAAAATGTTTTATTTAGAGAAGACTATTGTACCAATAAATCAATATTGAAAATATTTGGGCTGAATAAATATTTCCCTTACATTTATTCTTATGTATATGCTAGTATTTTTTTTTCATAAATTTTACATACAAAATGTTCGTTTGTGATAAAATGACAAGTAGAATTTAGGTGAATTCTGCAATACTTTCAAGTCAAAATGGATTTGTTCTTGCTTTTACTTTGTAAGACTATTATTTTGTCATTTTATTTTTATGGCCAATTTATTTGTAGAACTTAAAATTAATTTTACCACTTTACTGAAGCTTGAATTTTGACAAAAATTGTAATTTTTTTACAAGTGTATGTTTTGTAAGTATATATATATATATTTTAAGTATATAGTAAAGATAACGAAAGCCAGTTAAATATACATAACATAAATATTCATTCATCTTGATAAGCTTAACTTTTGTCATTTTTTGGTGACATTATTATACCTTGTACCTTTTTTTATGTTGAATGTTGTCTTTAGATACTTTATATAGAGGATCATGTAGCTCACAGGAACCTTTTTCTATATTTTTATTGGTCATTACTAATGAACATCAACTTACTGTTTTATAGAATGCTTTTAGTTTTTAAACTTTTATTTATTTTATTTAAGCATGACAAATTACATAAGATATACCACTGAGTTTGGTTTCTAAGCATAGTGCTAAAATTAATTTTAGAATATTTTGAAAAGTATTTTGAATATAAAAAATTGATTCCAGTTTTGTAATTTATATATTTATTTTGAGAAAGCTGAAATAAAATGCTGTCTCTTAACATATGTAAAAAATAATCATAAAATATTTTTTCTTTATATATGTTGTAAGCTATCTTGCTTTGATCACATAGTGTTTCCTTTTTATATTGCAGGTTGGCAGATAAGGAAGCAGTGTTGCTTGGTGTTTAATTAAGACCATGGGCTCTGGCGTCAGAATGTCTGGGTTCAAATCCAGGTTCTGTCATTTTCTAGATTTGTGACCTGAGACAAGCTAATTAGTCTTTGGGTCTCAATTCACCAATCTGAAGACTAAGATAATGAATAGATAGTACTTAACTATCATGAAATTATTTTGATGCAATAATAGGAAGCAATAGAGATTAATATTTAACATTTTGGTCTCCGGAGTCATTATGCCTGCATTTGAATGAAGATTCTATCACTAAATAACAATTTTAAGATCTCAGAAACTCTACTTTTTCTGAGCTTCAATACCCATTGCCATAAAATTGTGTTGTGTTGAGTTGTAGCTGTGTGCCATTAGAGATTTTCAGAGGTCCTCCTTGGGAGGTATGCATTTTAAAATGTCATTTACTTACCTGCAGTGGATGATCTAGAATGTTTTTTTAAAAAGTAGGTTTATGTATAGATAGATTAATCAGAATTTTAGAAATATTTATGCTTATTAGCAGATTCATAATAAGTAATTTACAATATAAGTAAAACTTTTGTTGTAACTTTTTCTATTATCCTGGATGAAAATATATTTTATATTAGTGAGATCTAACAGTCTAATTTTAATTTTTTATGGTGTTATAGCATTCATGTATTTAATTTAACTTTAATGTATTTCTATTCCATTGCACTTTTAAGTACAAGTGAGATTTATCAAATGTTTTTATAATTAGAACTATTTACTGCTCAACTTCTGATATCAGGTCATTTAAAATAAATACTAATCTTGAGATAAGGATGAAAATGGAAGTCTGAAACTTTTAAGAGTTTCTGTTAGATAATTATTTCTTGTCTACAACCATATTATTATTTAAAAATTTTAAATATATAAAAACTTTAGTGGATATAGAAAATGGACATTTAATCTGGCAGTGGATAAAATGGGAGTTGTGTGAGTAGTATATTTACATTAGGCATCTTTCACCTTTTCCTAGTGGGGAAAGAATTTTTTTGTTTAATTTGTCCAATGTCACAGTAAATGTTTATGTAAAATTTTGTAAAGTAAGAAATTTACCATTAATTAAGCCTAGCACTTAGCATTTGCCAGTTTGGCTTATCTTTAGTCAGGGAAGTCTTTCCCATGGAAAAGGATGAGCAAAGGAAAAGTTCCCCGGTCTGTTACACCTGCCTCGACCTTCCCCAGAGCCCTGTGCTCGTGTTTCCCTCTCTTTACTAGGCATCCACACCAGAACGTTCTGCCAACGTTTCTAATGTGCCATGTCAACACTAAATTCTTTTTTTAAAATATTTATTTAATTAATTGTGTTTACATAGATTCAAGGTCACCCTGAATGCCTCCCCCCTTCCCCCATTCCCCTCAACATCTCCTTTGCTTCCCTCCCCATAGTGCCCTCCCCCCTTCCCTTTAGGTTTACCCCATCCTATCATCCCCTTTCCCTCTGTTCCCTTTGGTCCCTCCTCTATCTCAATTTCAGTCCTCAGTTTACATTGTTCCTTGGATTCCTCAAATGAGTGAGGCCATATGATATTTTTCTTTCTCTGCCTGGCTTATTTCACTTAACATAATAGTTTCCAGGTCCCTCCATATTGTTGCAAAAGGTAGTATTTCCTTCTTTTTCATGGCCCCATAGTATTCCATTGTATATATGTACCACTGCTTTTTAATCCACTCATCCACTGAAGGACACTTGGGCTGATTCCAGATCTTCGCTATTGTGAACAATGCTGCCATAAACATGGGGGTGCATTTCTTTTTTTCAGTTGGTGATATGGTGTCCTTGGGATATATTCCTATAAGTGGGATGGCTGGGTCAAAGGGCAGTTCTATTTCTAATTTTTTGAGGAATCTCCATACTGTTTTCCATGGTGGCTGCAGCAGTCTGCATTCCCACCAGCAGTGCAGGAGGGTTCCCCTTTCTCCACATCCTCGCCAGCACCTTTCATGTGTTGTTTTGTCAGTGAGCGCCATTCTTACTGGTGTGAGGTGATATCTCATTGTGGTTTTAATTTGCATTTCTCTAATGATTAGTGATTTTGAACATTTTTTCATCTGTCTATTGGCCATCTGTATGTCCTCTTTGGAGAAGTATCTATTCATTTCTTGTGCCCATTTTTTGATTGGATTGTTTGTCTGCCTTTCTTCTACTTCCCTCAGCCCGTTTCATTTGGTTAATAAGTGTTACTATTCACTTTAGCCTGAAACTTTAGAATTATCCTACACTTCTCTTCATCCACATTCTTTACATTGGATCATTATCAGTGTTTCTTGAGCAGAGACAAGAATTCACTTCTCTGCCACCACTGCTGCCACTTGATTTAAGAGCTCATATTTTGCTACCATTTACTTCCAGCTTTCTAATTGTTTTGAGCAAAATAAAATAGTTCAACAAGTTTTAGGTTGAAAGATTTAGGATGATATTCAAGGTTCTTTGACATTTTGGACTTTGCTTGCATCTCCAGTCACAGCTCCTGTGGTATACTTTTTTATCTTTCCTGAACACACATTCATTCATTTACTAATGTTTAAGTGATGATGTCAGCTACATGGCATTGTGCTAGGTGCTTTGAGAACACAGAGGTGAGTGAGACCACCATGGCCCTGCCCCATCAGTGCTTACAGAATGTGTGCACATTGTTTCTGTCTTTGACCATGTTTCATCTGCCTTTTACTGTTCAATAGAGTTATATTAATTTTTCACGTCCTACTCAAGTGTCATCTCCTTTCTAAAGCATTTGTAACTTTCTCAGGTAGTGTGTTTCTTCTTTGTGTTCCAGTAATACTTCATGTTTGTACCTCTGTTACAGTACTTACTCTATTAGACTTGTTTATAGTTGATCTTTTCCCCTAGGTTACATTTAAAAATGACAAGGAGGGAGCTGAAGAAGGAACACAGAAATAAGGATTGAGGCAAGAAGGAAAGGAGGGAAGGAAAACAGGAGAGGCGGTATGAGTAATAGTTAAAACACAGGACTCTGGGCTAGATGGGGTTTGACTCCTTGACTCTACTACTTACTGAGCACATTGTCTAGTATGTTTGTATCACAATTTATAATGGGGATAATAATAGTATAATTGTGAAGATTAAAAGAGTTTGCATATGTAAAGTGTTTAAAACAGGGAATAGCATGTAATGTGTTTGTTGCTATTTTTATTAGCAGTGACTAGCTTTCTTGAGTGAGATGAGCTGTTTTCTCTTTCATTTAGTTTTCTAAGAAATGGGAGAGCTTCAGGCTGCATATTACCTAACCCTCTGTGTTCACTTAAGGCATCAACTTTCTGAGTGAGTGTTGGGCCTGGGATAAAGAGGAGCTCCTGTGCATATTTTTTACAGTGTAATATTGAATATAAGCATATCGAGCATTTTGCCTCTTCATACCAGATTCTGTCTTGCTTCTGATGTCCCTAGCTTTTAGAGATCCTGATGATAATTACAGTGGTACGTTGAGATATGAGTTTAATTCGTTCTGTAACTGAGCTCATAAGTCAGTCAACTCGTATATCAAACAACTTTCTCCCATTTAAAATAACTGAAATAAATTTAATCCATTCCAACCCTGTGAAACATCCCCAAACCATCCTAAATTATGAAAAAAGACATACTTTTAATTAAGAAACACACATGTGTACTTTACCAATGCATAACAAAATATATGAAGTAAAAGAAGAAAGTGTTATTTACTACCGTATTCTTACCTTGGAGACAGATGAGTGCTGCTAACGGAGGTGAATGGCGGAGGAAGAGGGAGGGAGGAAAGGATGCAGGCACAGTAGACACGTGAACTAAAAGTGCACTTTCTTTTGTTTTTTGTTTTTTGGTTTTTTTTTGTATTTTCTGAAGTTGGAAATGGGGAGGCAGTCAGACAGACTCCTGCATGCGCCCGACCAGGATCCACCTGGCATGCCCACCAGGGGGCGATGCTCTGCCCATCTGGGGCGTCGCTCTGTTGCAACCAGAGCCACTCTAGCGCCTGAGGCAGAGGCCATAGAGCCATCCTCAGTGCCCGGGCCAACTTTGCTCCAGTGGAGCGTTGGCTGCGGGAGGGGAAGAGAGAGACAGAGAGAAAGGAGAGGAGGAGGGGTAGAGAAGCAGATAGGCACGTCTCCTGTGTGCCCTGGCCAGGAATTGAACCGGGACTCCTGTACTCCAGGCCGATGCTCTACCACTGAGCCAACTGGCCAGGGCTTAAAACTGCACTTTCTTAACACTAAATGTAAACTAAAACTGCATTTTCTTTACTTTAAACAGAACTAAAACTGCACTTTCTTTACTTAAAATGAAACCACAAAAACTTAATTTTTTTAAAAAATGCACTTTTTAAACTTTAAACTTAATCTAAGCTTAACATTACGTATTTTTCATTTAATCATCACCTGTTTTTGCCTTTTTGGCTGCACTTTTGGCACTTTCACTTGCAGGACTTTTGAATAAAAATCTCTCCAAAGAGATTTGCTTTTTCCTGCCTTTTAAAATGTTATGGAAATGTGACAAGTGTTATTAAAAAGTGCTGAAGCACGACCAATTGATTCCAACTCGTATCTAGGAATTTTGCTCGGATCTCGAACAAAAATACGGACCGAGTAGCAGCTCGTATCTTTAAAAAGTATGTTGGTCTGCTCGTATCTCAAGGTACCACTGTATTCTGTTTTCTCTTCCTCCCTTCCCTCCCTCCCTCCTTCCATCCTTCCCTCCCTCCCTCCCTCCTTCCCTCCTTTCCTCCCTCCCTCCCTCCCTCCTTCTTTCCTTCCTCCCTCCCTTCCTCCCTTCCTCCCTTTTTTTTTGTGACAGAGACAGAGAGAGGGACAGATAGACAGGAAGAGAGAGAGATGAGAAGCATCAGTTCTTCATTGCGGCATCTTCATTGTTCATTGATTGCTTTCTCATGTGTCTTGACCGGGAGGGCTACAGCAGAGTAGATGACCCCTTGCTCAAGCCAGTGACCTTGGGCTCAACCACTGACTTTGGGCTTCAAGCCAGCAACCTTTGGGCTCAAGGCAGTGACAATGGGTTCATGTCTATGATCCCATGCTCAAGCCAGTGACCACACAGTCAAGCTGGTGAGCCCGTGCTCAAGCCGGTGACCTTGGGATTTTGAACCTGGGTCCTCTGCATCCCATTCTGATGCTTTATCCACTGCACCACTACCTGGTCAGGCTCTGTTTTCATTTTTATCTCTTCCTTCTGGCCTGATGCATACCACTGCTTTTGTCATATACCTTAGTTTTTTTTAATTAAAATATTATTCTCTTTCCTGACTGTTCTGCAGCCTGAACATGAAATGGGCAGGACACGGTTGTCTTGTTGGTTCTAGGAGTGAGAACTGTTCCTTAGCATCAGCCTGATATTCATGTAGCACTCCTACCATCCTGTCACCGCCCCCCACTGCTTCTCCCTTACAATATCACTCTCAGCTCCACCCTCTATCACAATACTATTCACCCAATTGTGAATAGAGATAGTGTCATACCAGTTCTACAACTGGGATGCCTGACTTTCACAAATAATGAAAATCTAGCAGATTAAACACTTATATTGATTGGTTGGTGACTTCATTTTAAACAAGTGAGTTAGATACTAATTGTCATGTCTCTTCTGATGACGTTTTAGTTGCTGCTTGAGCAGTGGAGGAAGAAAGAACTAAGTTGTAGGTTGTAGAGGGATTTGAGGCTTACAATTTATTCTCAACTAATATTTGAGTATTATATTTAAGGCACTGGGGGTACAAAAATTTTGTTCTGTTAACTCTAGATGATTGGTATAGTGACAGATAATGCAGATGTTGAAGGGAAAGAGGGGTTGCTGAGGATTGTAGAAGTTGGAGAAGATTTTGTCTGTTTTCACGCTACAAAAATCTCTGTGGGTGATTTCTTGTCTTCTTTTGAAATCAGATTCTCTTAAGAAACTGGTAGTTCATCATAACAAAGTTTAATTGAGTTTCTAGTTCTATATATGGTGATCTCCTGTCTCTGCACCTTTGCACATGCTATTTCTTCTGCCTGCAATAGCGTTAACTCAACTAATTCTTACAATATAATCATAGAGGTCATAACTTTCAGAAAAACTTACTTAATCTTTCAATGCTGGATTGTTTCCTTGAGCCTCATAGTCCCTCTTCCTCAGTCACAGCCTATATTATGTCTTGTAATCACCAGACTGTTCGTGGAAGACAGAAACTGTATATGATAATGCCTGGTGTATGGCTGCCACTCCAAAAATATTGGTTGGTTGAGTGGATGAGTGGGGTATGGCAGAGAGGAGGCTTGCTCATTCCAGTCAAGAGGAAGAGACTGAACACAAAACAAGGTGTGTGTGGTAATACATACAGCTGATTCTGAGGCAATGAGTGGAACCATTTGGTTGGAGTGTAATATTGAAAAGAGAGGCTGGAGTTTTGACTCTCAGGTTAAGTCCACAGTTTATTTAATAAAAAGGGCCATTGAAGCTTTCAGAGATAAGAACAATGATATATATTCTCACAAATTTGATTAAATAATTTAGTTGTGCATGGGAAAGATCTTGTAATTCTTGTGTTAATTTTTAAATTTTATTATTTTTAATTTTTCCATTGATTTGAGAGAGAGAGAGAGAGAGAGAGAAGAATAGAGAAAGTGGGGCAAAGGGGAAGAGAAAGAGAGAAATATCAACTCCTTGTTCCATAGTTGTGTACTCACTGGTTGCTTCTTGAATGTGCCCTGACCGGGGATCGAACCTGCGACCTCGGTGTGCCAGGATGATGCTCTATCCAATGAGCCGCAGGCCAGAGCCTAAAAATTTTGTGATACTTTTTAATGAGCTAAACATAAAACTGCCTATTTTGTAGACTTTTGTATTTTAAAATCATACCAACATAATTTATAGGAACACTTTTACAAGAGTTGAATAAATGCTATTGAGTGAATTGAACAACTCATTAAATTGTGCAATTTGTTTTTCATAGAAACTAAACTCTTGTGAACTATGACAGTTTAAAAATATATTTCAACTAAGACAGTAATCTTAACATTTATGTGGGGGTTTCCTTCTTATTTGTAGCTTAAAGAGGACTAAATGCTTACAGCTGTGACTTTTTTTTCTCTAGTATCTCCAGAGGCAGTTGGATTTTTGTCAGCTGTTGGGGTGTTTATTATCTTGATGCTGCTCCTTTTTCTCTATATTAATAAGAAGTTCTGTTTTGAAAATGTTGGCGGGTTTCCAGATCTTGGTTCAGGATACAGTACAAGGAAGAATTCACAAGATAAAATTTGTAAGTATCATCACTGCTTCTCTTGTTTGTTCTTTATATCTGTACTATCCTATTATTTTTTAAATATATAATAAAAAGGTTGGTTTTGACATACTGTAAACTAACATTTGAGCCACTATTCTGTCAGTAAAAGATCACTTAAGTAAATTAGGTTCAATCATCTTTCTGTTGCCCACAAATTGCTGGTATATTGCATAAAGATGAATTGATACTATTGCAAAATAACTTTAATTTTTTATATATAAGGTTTACTTTTGAGACTAGAATATGAATAGATATGCTTTGAAAAGAAGGGAGTATCTTACTTTTTTATAGCTTAGATCTTTTAGCCAAATAACTCTCAAGTTAGCTCTTTTCCCATGTCTCTGGAAGGCTTTTGAAAGTTTTTGACCTTTTCTTTACCTGCTGTTGAATTTTCAGCTGATAGATCATTTTATTGTTTGGAGAAGGTTTTATTTAGTAACTTAGTGTATAGTGAAAATCTGGTTAAATTAGTGTTCCTTCCCCTTCCTTGGTATAACAGGCATTATATCACTCACTATTATTACTCAATACTAGGAAAGATGAGGGCTTTGATACTGCTTTTCTCTTATGGAAAAGTTTTTCTTGGAGTTATTTTAAAAAAATTATTGAGTTCTTTATTTGCTATTTCCAAAGACTGGCTTATATAAGTGATAGCAGAAGCAAGTTGATAATTATAAAGACAAGGTGTTAGTTTAAAAGAATTTTGAGGAGCTACAGCAGAGAAACTTTTCTTGTCTATGTACATATGTTGGAGATATGTTTTTCTCTTCTTATAACTTAAAAAGTGATAGCCTCATTGTTTATAAAAATCTGTGTTTTTACTGAATTACATCTGTGACTTACATTAGAAAACTATAGTACTTTATGTGGTCTTGATTTGTTTCTTATAATGCAGTCCTGCTTTTTGATCACTTGAATAAAATGAACTGGTTAAAGGTATCTCTTTGAGCAGCCTCCAGTAATTCTCTGGTTCAGCATTTCTGATGTTTCTTTGGTCTCATAACCCCTTTACATCCTTAAAAACTATTGAGGATCCCCGAGAACTTTTGTTTATGGGAGTTGTATTTATTGATATGTAGCATATTAGAAGTTAAAGCTGAGAAGATTTAAAAATATTTTTATCAGTTTATTCAAAAACATAACAATAGGCCTTTACATGTTAACATAAACAACATTTTAAATTAAAAAGTTTATTTATGAAAACAAAAACCTTGGTGACACTTTTTGGAAAATATGTAATGACTGGCATAGAAGAAAGAAACTGCTGGGCCCACACATCTGCTTCTGCATGCAGTTGGCCATGGAGTCTCTGGGAGACTCCAGTGTTCATTTGTGAGCAAATGAAAGTGAAAAAGTTAAATAACTCCTTACTATTATTATAAAAATAAGTTTGACATTGAGGAGCTATTGGAAAGGTCTTGGTGACCTTAATTTTCCTGAGCCTTGTTTTTCTTTCATTTCTTATGTAGGAATAATAATGCTTACCTCCTAGAATTATTTTAAGATTAAATAGGTAAAATTTGTGAATCACAGTGCTTTCCATTTCATAGCTACTAAGAACATGTTCACCCTCTGCCCTCCCCTGTTCTGACCTCTGTGCACAATTGCTTCGATGTCTTTTCTTTAATATTTTTCTGAATTTGAAATAATATTGGTAGTTTGTTAATAAAATGGGGTAATTCCTCTACATAGACTATTAATAAATGAACTAAAAGTATATAATAAAAATCCTTTTTATACTTCTTCTTGCAGGTATAGAATTAAAACCCAATAGTATTTGAGGGGAAAATATTGTCTTGCTGCTGTTATGATAGCTATGGAGTGGGAAGAAAGGTCATTTCATTTAAAGCAAGTGGTTTGATTTTTTCCCCCCCGAAGATTCTTTGCTTCAACATGTTTCTTCCAATACATAATGCACTTACAGAAAGATTTAAAAGCCACAATGTGAAATACTAATATCAAGCTCATGAGTAGCAACATTTAAGTAAATGTTAAATTTATATTCCAAAGTGGTTGATATTTTGAGAAGAGAAAATTTCATTATTGCACCTTGTAGGGACAAGGAAATAGAAAATGGCATTTTTCAGAAGTTTTCAGCAGAGTCTGCCTTCAGTGTCCTCCCTGGTGGACACCATCAGCAGTGCTGTGGAAGATCTGACCAGTGCTGTTGGGGAAGTCAGTTATGCTCTCACCGACGCAGTTGCTGAACAGGTAACCAGTGTGATAAATGGCCTTCGCCCAGAAGAAGAAAGCTCTTCAGCGGCAGAAGTTGTAGATACTTCTAAACAAGAAAACACCATGTTACCAGAAGTCTCCAAAAACACTGATTGTCAGAAAACACCATCCAATTTAGAGCACAGAGCAAATCAAAGAAATTATTATAATACTGCAGTTTCACAAAGGCAAGATCAAGGAATAAATGAAGAAAGACTATTTAAACATATTAATGATAGGCAACAGACTCTGTCCGAGTATCAAGAGACTGATAATGCTGGTGATTCTTTGGAATGCCATGTGAGTGAGGGTGGGCTATCAGTTAGCAGACAGAATGCGAGGGCCAGATCTTCTTGTCAAGAAATTGAACATACTGACAGAAATAAAAAAATTGGATTAGGAATTTCCAGTCATGGTAAGAATGAGTTAAAGGAGGTAAGGTATCAAGAAATGAAAGAAAATCATTTAAAGAAAGCTGAAAAACATAGTAAAAGTAAAGGGTCCAAAGGGAATGAGTGTGCAGGAAATGAATGCTCTCCAAAAGATATTTTGGCAAGCGATAGATATTTGATACAGAAATCCATTATGAAAGAAGACATACATCTAGCACCATCAGTTAATTTGAAAAATAAGTTACATGGAAGAATCAAAGAACAAATAAATCCAACAAAACACTACAAAGTGAAAGGAGACATACAAACAGAGAAAAATGAAGCCATTTCTTTCAAGAAAAGAACAGCGAAGAGTAAAGATGAAAAATATTCTAAGATAATACCAAAAAAAGGTGAGGTCTCCTACTGTGGGTTTGAGTGATAAAATTTTTCTTCGTTTTTGAAATTAGGAAAATACCATCCAAATTTCTGAACTTTCCTATACATGCCTGTATATCTATTTTGAGACTTTCTTGAATCTTCTTACTGGGAGACTTTTTTAAAGTCATCCATTTTTTTCCCACGGTCATTTCAAGAGCATTTATGTTAACACTTCTAAGTTGTTAAGTATTGCCCCTGGTCCTTGTATTATTTGGCCAATTTTTTAACAGCCTTAACTTTTCTTAATGTCTGTTTCTTTTACAACCAGAAACTCCATGGTTTTAAGTAGTGTGCATACATGAGTTGGAGTTTATTGGTGTGCTATAGTTACATTTAAAATTTTTATAGTTTTGTAACTAACCACTAAGTTCATTATACAGTGTTACTCTTCAAGTCCATCCTAGTAAGTACCTATATCAAGTGTTTTGCATTTTTCCTTGGGAGCAGTCTATTTTATTTTATTGAGTAACACGCTTCAGGATATGTGTCTGTTCATTTAGCCAACATTAAGAATTTTATATGACTCTTCTGTGTTTACAATGAGTATTCATGAGGTCTCTATATAAAATTAAGAGTCCAACTAAGGATTGATAGTTTTCAACTGCATTACTTATAACAGTTTTCAAAAACAACCAGAAGTTATTTGGTTTTGATTATAGAATTGCTTTATATTGCTAGTATTTATTTCTGGTAATACCTTAATCATTTCTGTTCAGTGCTGATCTGATCACAGGGCCAAAAGTACACTGGCATTTATTTATAAATTATGCATCTGGAGCTTTTCTATAAATTTAGGTTTTCATAAAGGAGCAAAATATGATTAATAGAAATGAAGAAGACTTTTTCAGTTCTACTATAGGACTTTATATGGAATAAGGATCTACTACTGATCAATTATATGGATTTTTTTAAAAAAATGATATAATAAAGGCTGATCCTGGATGAATGAGCAAACTAATGAGGAACACCAGTTTTTGGAAATACAGTCAGCCCTCTGTGTCTGTGGGTTCCGTAACTGCGGATTCAGCCAACCATCACAGCTTAAAAAATATATCCATATTTTAAATGTTATGTTGTTGCTCATGTGTACTATGTAGTTAGGCCTATAGATGGTTGCAAATGTACAGACATTTTTTTTCTCATTATTTTCTAAGCAATACAGTTTATCAACTACTTATGTAGTATTTACACTGTATTAGGTACTATTATAAATAATCTAGGTATGATTTAAAGTATATGGGAAGATGTACTTAAGAAACCTGGGCATCCTTGGATTTTGGTATTTGCAAAACCAATTCCCTGTGGATACCCAAGTTTAACCCTATGTCCATTTTGGAATCTACTCTTCCAGCAGCCTTGTGAGTGTCATATTTAGAGGGTTTTGGTATCCTTGGTATTACTTGAAGTAGCAGAAATAAAGAAATACAAACTAAGTATAATAGTTTACATATTATTTTATTTAGAAAATAATAAAAAAGAAAATAACAGTAGAGTACACACTAGTAATAAATACTTTATGAGTAAACAGTGCAGTTTTTAATTTTGTTTAGATTTGCTTTCATTAAGAAGCATGCTGGTACCTAAAAAAACCGAGTACCTCTCAAGTATTTGAGATTATAGTCAGTGCTAAACTTAAACATGTAATGTTCTAAAAATCATTTTGAAAATTATTTGACCCATAGATTATCCCTTTATGTAGCTGAACTGTGATATTACTAGTTCCCTGTCCTTGGTTCTGACAGAGCTTATCAGATATAAAAAGAGGAGGAAGAGTTTCTTTCTCTATTTCTGAATGCAGAGCTGCTTCAGGCAGTATTATAATAGGTGAAGTGAGATTGGAATTTCTACTTATTATCCTCAGTGCTCTTCTGCTGCCTTAAGACCTCCACCGTGGTATCCCAAACAGTGCCGAAAGCCCTGAGCTGGGAGTCACACACTTAGGTTCTAGACCAGGTCTGCCACCATCAAATAGAACAGAACTTACTGTGATGATGGAAAGTTTCACAGATCCATATTACTTGGTATAAGAACCACTAGCCACACTTAGCTTTTGAGTACTTGAAATATAGCTAGTTGCACTGGGGAACCAGATTTTAAATTTTATCATTTTTAATCGTTTAGCTACATGTGGCTAGTGACTACATGTTGGGCAATGAAGAAGATGGTATTGGTCATAGTTTTACCCTTTTATGAGTTTATTCTACTAAATTAAAAAGTGAGACTTATACTTGTGACACCTAAGCTCCCATCTCTAAATCTAAACGTTTCGTTTCTATCCCATGTTGTAAAATTACTTATTCTGTATCTCCTCACTTGAATTTCAAACTTTGGTTTCTTTAGTTCAGATGAACTCAACTGCGTATAAAGAGGAAAATATCTAGACTGGACTCATAAGTAATTCTACCTGCTGGGGTCTCTTCATCCTTCTAGAGTTGATTCATAATTCTAAGAAGGTTGCATCATGGTTTAAGTGCATCTCAGCATGTTGCAAAAATTTTGCTTTTTAAAAAGTAATAACTGGTACTCTATAAAATAATAAAATTTATACTATCTAAAATTTTTATGTGAAATATAGGTATATGTAAGGAAAATTTTCCTAATAATTTTTCTGTTTGCAGATAATAACTTTGTTGTATACCTTTCCACACATTTTTGTATGTGTATGTAAATATATACTGCATGTATGTGTGTGTGTATTTATATATTTTAAAATGACTATAAGTATACCTTTTTAGTTTATAACCTTCTCTTTTCCTTAACATAATGTTACAGTTATTCTTCCCTGTGAGTACTTGTAAGTTCACCTCATTTCAAAAGACTACATAATATATCATTACATTTTTAATCGTTTAGCTACATGTGGCTAGTGACTACATGTTGGGCAATGTAAACTATGTTGGTTAAGTAAACTATGACCAATATCATACTTTACTTAACCAAGGCCCAATGATGGATGTTTTGGTTTATTTTTGTTTTCTTCTGTTATTAAACACAATTCAGTGGATTTTCTCAAATATATATCTTTGCTCACCTGTTAATCATCTTCTTAGGCTGAATTCTTAGAAATGGAATTGATAAATTCCTAGAAATGGATCAAACACTATGCATGAAATTTCACTAGTAATAGAGATGTAGGCAAAAATAGGTTTATGGTTGTAATATAAATAAATAATGAAATAGTTAATAAATAACACTTAAGAATAAGCACTGTTTTGCATACTTGCAACTGTAAACCTACTTTTGTTTACCCCATATATGTCTACTTATTTCTCTCTTCATTCCTAACACTGAGAATTGTCAGTTTTGAAAATTTTGGCTAAGATGATAAGAAATGTCTTTTGTGACATGAATTATTTGAATTGGCCTCATATGTTTGGGCAATACTTACGACATCCTTTGTGTACTACTGATCCTTTAAAAAATTGTGTAAGATGGGAAGCCCAATTATTTTCTTTACATCTAACATTGCAGGAAGATCCCTGTGACTAACATTTATGTAATTAGAGTATACAAATCAATCTTTTCCTATTAAAACATAAAATCTAAATCTTGGGTTTTTGAAAAAGATCTTTGGCTTTTTAAGTGAAAAAATTATACTTCTCTAAAGCTGAAAATTCAGATTGTGTGTGTATTTGTGTATATATATGTTTACATATTTGTATATGTATATCTGGACATATTTATATGAAGTTATATATGTGTGTGTATGTATATTGTATAGGTATATAAGACTTAACAAATTCATCGTCCTTTATTGCATTAATATTTTGACTTGCTCTCCTTGTCGTTGCAAATAGATAATTCCTACATGGACAGAGATGAGCATGGTTCATCCTCTGAAAGTGAAGATGAAGCATTGGGTAAATACCACGAGGCCTTATCCCGAACACACAATTCCAGACTCCCATTGGCTGATTCTAGACAAAAGAACTATTCTTGGGAAACAAGACAAAAATATAGTCCTCTATCTGCAGAGTATGATGGATATAGTAGTGAAGCATCGATAGATGAAGGTAAGATGGGTTGTTCTATTTTTTTATATGACACACTATAGTATTAGATTATATGTGCCTAAAATTCTAGGCCTCTCTGATTGCACAATGAAGAAGACATAGTACATACAGTAGAATCACATTTTGTGGCATATAATTTATTCAAATTCTTATCTTTGGGCTAAGCCAAAAACCAAAGTTCCCCAAAGTAAAACACTAAGTAATTTAAGTGCGGTTATAATTCTAGCTCTTTTCCCACCATGAAGATATGCCTAGCAAGCATGACATGAAAGATGTGAATGTGCTGTTCCATCAGATGGAATCAGTTCCTAAATACCTGATACAGGAGCGGAAGCAGTCCTAGTATCTCACGGTGTGGATCTAATTCCAGTGTGTGCATGTGTGCTCTTTCATTCAGTATGGCCTCTAAACAGTTGCCAAATACTTCATACGGCACACTGCAGAAGAAATGGTGATCTGTTTGTTTCATGTAGGCCGGAAAAATGTTGAGATGGATTTATTGAGAGCTGGTACTGCATTATACTGTAGTGCTTTATGGAAGACTTAAGGAATTTTCAAGGATTATTTTGTCTCTAATTGTTTTTTGCCTCATGTATTGACATTGACTTTAGAACTCAACCTATGTGGAAGACCTAAGTCCACTCTCACATGTTTTCACATCTTTCTAAAAGAGAAATAAGAGGTCTTACCATTAATTAAAGCATATTTATTCCCACATTTAAGTAAGTTATCCATGTGCTTGATATAATATATGACTACTCATATAGTAATTATGATCTTTATATACATATCTAAAGAAAAGAGTAGAATGTCTTAGACAACATTTTTATTATACCAAACCATCCTTGATTTTGATGCTGTGGTTTATGTTTTAGGGCCTGTTAAATTGATGACTTAAAGTCTTATGTCAGTGCATATTGTAGTCAAAGGAGCTACAACGGCCCTGGCCGGTTGGCTCAGTGGTAGAGCATCGACCTGGCGTGCAGGAGTCCTGGGTTTGATTCCCGGCCAGGGCACACAGGAGAAGCACCTATCTGCTTCTCCACCCCTCCCCCTCTCCTTTCTCTCTGTCTCTCTCTTCCCCTCCCACAGCCAAGGCTCCATTGGAGCAAAGTTGGCCCGGGTGCTGAGGATGGTTCTATGGCCTCTGCCTCAGGCGCTAGAATGGCTCTGGTTGCAACAGAGCGATGCCCCAGATGGGCAGAGCATCGCCCCCTGGTGGGCATGCCGGGTGGATCCTGGTCAGGCGCATGCGGGAGTCTGTCTGACTGCCTCCCCATTTCCAACTTCAGAAAAATACAAAAAAAAACAAAAAACCCAAAAAACTACATCATCTTTTTTTGTATTTTGCTTAATGCTAAATGAAGTTTGATATACGTCCTATTTATTTCTACTAGTAACCAGATATCATAAGAAATTAATCAAATAATGAGTCATTACTTTATAGAAAGATCATTATGAGATGCAAGGGAAGAAATAAAACATTAGACATAGACTGTGCCTTCAAAAATAGCTTTCTAGTACTAAAGAAAATAAGATGTGTGTTCACAAAAAAAACTAGCAATGGAAAGCAGTAAAGCCAGTCCCCAACTTATTTACGCCCTGGCACTGAGATAGTAGAGTGGAAAGGGAATGGGGTTTGGGGACTGAGCCTTTTTCACTTGCTGGCTCTGTGACTTTGCATATTAGGTGTGAAGCCTTGGGCAATATAGTTAAGTGTTTATAGGTTTGTTTTATTGCCTCTAAAATGTAGGTAGTGCCTTTGTGTTAGGGTTGTCATGATCATGAAGATACAAGTAATTTTCATTTCAGAGTCTGGCAGCTAACAGGTGAGTGATCAGTGGGTGGTTGTTGTAGATGAGGGTAGTGAAAATAGTGATGGTGATGATAGTAGTCACAAGCAAGTCCTGAGTGTGTCATTTGTGACCCTACACACTTCCCTTTCTGTAGCTTCCGTTTAGGATTTTTATTTTTCCCTATTTATTTCTTCATTTCCTCACCGCCTGCACTTCTCTGCTGTCTTGATTGCTTCTTCCCTGTAGTCCTGTTATTCCATGATGGCTCTGTGTCTGCGGCTTGCCCTCACCCCTGGGACTGCAGGTGCCCAGGAACCACCTCATCATTGCATTGTCTGTATACATAGGACCCATCTGTACCTTTCTACCGTTTCTACCTAAATTATTTGATAAAACATCCAGGGTAGATTGATTTTAGTCATTCTGAAAATAGATTTATTGTATTTATCTCATAAACATTTGCTGCAATCTTTTTATGTGCCATACCAGACACTGTGGATAAAATATGAATAATGAACTAGAAATGATCCCTGAAAGTATAGTCTTGATAAAATATGAATAAAACAATCTTCTTTCAGAGAGCCTATGGACTGGAGGAGGAAGACCATGAGTATACGTGTAATACTCTGTGATAAGAGATCTATTAGTTTCATGAACAAACTAGTACTGTGGGAAGGAGGAGGTGACTCAGATTTGCTTGGGAGATGGGGATACCAGGATATCTAATGCAGTTTTCACAGAATAGTGAACTGGATTGAGTGCAGTGTGTTTCAGTAGGCATGGAACAGTGATTGCATGAAAGTGGAAGAGAGCGTATTTCAGTGTCTGAGTTAGGATCTGTGTTTGGAGAATGGGCAGGTCATAGGATTGAATGCCCAGAGAATAGGCAGGTCATGCGATTGAATGCCATGCTCAAGAGATTGGACGTTGTCTTATAGGAAATAGAGTCCTGGAAGGTTTTTAGCAAGACAGTGTGGCACTTTTAGATCAATGTCTCTAAAAATCATTATTTAACTATTGTATCAGAAGATGAATTGGAAGTAGTAGCTGCCTGAGGCAGAAAAGACCAGTTATGTAAACAGGGATGAAATCTTTGTTGGCAATGAGTTTAGGGATACAGAATTTGTAAGTTTAGGGATGGTGTCAGTATATCTTGTTGAATGACTGATGTGTGTAATGAGTGAGAAATCAAGGTTTCAAGTAAGTTTTGGGAGGAGACAGTTTAGTTTTGGTCGTGGTGAATTTGAAATGTTTCTAGAATTTTCAGATGAAGATGGATATCTTTATTGTTAAAAATTTTTCATTGGGATGGGGAGATGATCAAGTTCTAATGTTTATAATTTAAAATAGACTGGGAAATTGGCTTTTATATCATAGGTTATTGATATTGAAAAATCAAAGATCATTCTGAGCCCAAAATGGATTGAGTAGAGTAGAGGAAGAACAGGAGAATTTAGTTGGAGAGAGAGATTTCAGAGCTCAAGATCTTAGGGAAAAGCAATTTTATGTAATGGTAAATTCTGAACATATTCAAAGATGCAGAAGTTCTTATAAAATGCTGAACGGTTTTAAGAAGGGGGTGAAATACTATTCATCAGGGAAGGTATGAGAGAGCGTCAGAGAAAATGCCGTTTGCATTCAGCTTTGAGGAATGGGTGGAAAGTTGGTGGAAAAATTAAGTAGAGGTAGTTTAGATAAAGGAAACTTCAGAAGCCTCAAAGTGAAAAGTAGTAAAATGTAGGGAATATTTCAGGAACAGAGAGATCTATATGTATATGTATAGGTATAGGTTAGAGATGAAATGAAAAGAGAGATGAGATCTAAAGCCTGGATTGCCTCTCTGACTAAAGTTTGGATTTAACTTGTTAACCAGTGAGAACTCACTGACAGTTCTTCGCCACCGGACCATGATTAGCTATGTGCTTCAGAAAGATTAATTTAGCAAAAGGAAGACCATAGAAAGACATGAGTTAAGGAGATCTTTGGAGTAGCCTGTGTGGAAAATGGCAGAAATCTGAATTCTTTTAGTGGTAATAGGAATATACGAGGGTAGGAGAGCTGTTACAGAGGTAGAATTGGGTGAATTTGGGAACTTAATGTATTTGGAACATTGGAAAGGAGGAAGTGTCATATGTGACATTGGTTTCCAGCATGTATGGCTAGGAGAGTGATTTTCAACTTTTTTCATATCATGGCACACGTAGACTGATTACTAAAATTCTGTAGCACACCAAAAATATTTTTTGCCACTCTGACCAAAAAAAGATATGATTTTGATTTATTCATACCAATGGCTATTGTTTTGTTTGCTGTTGTAATTTTTTAAAATTTGACAATCTAAGGGAAAAGAGATCAGTACCCCGACTAAATGGTCAGGTGTAGCGTGTTTTGCAAATTCTTGTGGTCCATCAGTGTTCCTCTTGTGGTGCACTGGTTGAATATCATTGTACTAGGAGAATGATGAAGTCATTAATATAAACAGGAAGTCCAGGTAAGGATCTGTTTTTTGTTGAAAGAGGAGACATAAAAGTTGTTTTATATACATACACACATATGAATGGGGTTAGGGAGAGAAGTTTTCAGATCATATATACTTAGATACTTAGAGAATAGAAACCCTGGAAATAGTTTAAATTGAAGAGGCAGAATATGGAGAGAAAAAGATTAGAGCATCATTTTCTTTTCATTAACAGTGAAATTAAGGGTGTCAGTTAAACAGAGAAGAGAAAGTAAAACTGATCAAGTGGAGAAACAGGAGAATGTTGTATTTCACCACAGAAGGAGACTTTCAAATGCTGCAGAGACTTTGGGGAGGGTGAGAATTCAAATAAGCCCCTTTGTCCATTAGAAGTTGATCAGTAAGTTTAATTAAAGTTGTAATTGTGTGGAATGATAAGTTAGATTGAGTGTTGTTGAGGAGAAAGTAAGCAATAAGAAAGTACTATATACATTTGCTGCCTGTACTTTCTTAACAGCTGCCCTTTCCTTATCAACTCCCAGAGTCCAGAAAGAGAGATCATTGAAGGGAATTATTTGTAATCCAAGTGTTCACCTCACTCCAACCCAACAGTCATATCATGACATGGCATACTGCCTTCTCACTAGTCATGGTGAGGAACCATGAGTCCATTTCTCAACACTCTGAATAATTCCAGTAGAGTAGCTCTGGAAAGCCAATATTGGAAACATCTGCAGGAGCAGAGAGGAGTCGGGAGAGCCTGGGTAGAGATTAGGAGAGACCACTGCAGCAGAACTTTCTGGCCAGGTCATAAGAACTATCATTTGCTGAGCCATGTATCCGACCGTTAGTTTCTGTATACATCATCATATATAATCTTCATTGCATTCACTGTGGTAGATAGGATTATCTCTATTTTACACTAGTGAGAAGAGATTTTAATTATCCAATAAGTAATTTTTAACCTAAGGTCACATAGTAAGTTATAAAAACTACACTTGTCAAGTCCACTGCAAAATGAATGTCCTTTTAGCTTCTGTTAGGACATCGCTGCTTCTTTAATGTCCTCACTGAGTCTATTTCATACATGACTGGCCCCTTTCATTGTGTCCATTAGAGCAGTTTATATGTTGTGAGTCTGAAATACAGGTACAGTATTTCTTTCTAGAAAAAGAAAATGTGATGGCATATTTGTTGATCAGCTTTTCTCCTCTAGGTGGCCATATTAATCTTCCTTTTTTTTTTTTTTTGACCTACAAAAGGGAATATATATAAGAAAATTACCTAGAAAAAAATGAAATAATTTATGAAATTTTCTTTGTTAGTGGTTTGAATTCATTTTTACTACATTCTTAAAATTAAGGGCATTTTCTGGTAATCCTCTCTTTAAAAATAGTTAATAGGTTGTGGATATCTTGTTAAAATTGGTTAGGTAGACTAAACTTTGAAAGTTCATTCATGTTAATTAATCCTTTCCATTTTTATATTAGCTAAAAGAAGCCTATTGAAGATAATTTTATATAAAGAGTAAATTTAGTGCAAAATTATTAGAATGTCTATTATTTATAGCTTTTCTTAGTTCACCATAAGGGTTACCAAGTTATATTTCCATATTGTGGCATAGCTATATTATTAAAATCACATGATGTTATTTTGGGGGGTGAGTCAATTTAAAATTCTAATAAAAAAATAATTTCCAGCATCACTTATATCTTAGGTTATATATGTACTTTATATATACATACATCTGTCAATTTTCTTATGACGACTTCACAAGCTCTATAATTTTGATGTTATCTTGAAATTAGGGGCATTAAGACACTTTTAAAATATATTTTTAGTGGTTTTTTATTGATTGATTTTTAGAGAGAGAGAGAGAGAAAGAGAAAGGGGAGGGGGGCAGGAACAGGAAGCATCAACTCGTAGTAGTTGCTTCTTATATGTGCCTTGACTGGGCAAGCCTGGGGTTTCAAACCAGTGACCTCAGCATTCCAGGTCTACGCTTTACCCACTGCGCCACCACAGGTCAGGCTAAAACATATCTTTTCTTTTTTTTTTTAATTATAATTTTATTTTTTTAATGGGGCGACATCAATAAATCAGGTTACATATATTCAAAGATCAACAAGTCCAGGTTATCTTGTCTTTCAATTATGTTGCATACCCATCACCCAAAGTCAGATTGTCCTCTGTCACCTTCTATCTAGTTTTCTTTGTGCCCCTCCCCCTCCCCCTTTCCCTCTCGCTCTCCCCCCTCCCCCCGTAACCACCACACTCTTATCAATGTCTCTTAGTTTCACTTTTATGTCCTACCTACGTATGGAATAATGCAGTTCCTGGTTTTTTCTGATTTACTTATTTCACTTCGTATAATGTTATCAAGATCCCACCATTTTGCTGTAAATGATCCGATGTCATCATTTCTTATGGCTGAGTAGTATTCCATAGTGTATATGTGCCACATCTTCTTTATCCAGTCGTCTATTGACGGGCTTTTTGGTTGTAAAACATATCTTTTGTTCCTTTTATTTAAAGGTTACTTTTAAAATAATACTTGAGTAATAAATTCTTTGTTTTTTCTTTAAGGGCATGTTAACTACTATATAAAGATTATTCTATTAATTTCCACTATTTCTTTGTGAATAGAGTCAGTACAAAAAAAATCTGTATTTTTTAGATGCCTTTGACAAAAAAAAATGTTTAGAGTGTCAAAATAGTGAAAGTTATATTACATGACTTATTTAATGATTTTTGTTAAATTTTTTCTTTGATTTTAGTTTTTGTTCACAAACATTTCTCTGAAGAATTCTTTTTTTTTAGATTTTATTTATTGATTTTAGAGAGAGGGAGAGGGAGGGAGGAACAGAAACCATCAACTCATAGTAGTTGCTTCTCATATGTGTCCTGACCAGGCAAGCCCAGGGTTTTGAACCAGCAACCTCAGCACTCCAGGTCGATGCTTTATCCACTGTACCACCACAGGTCAGGATAAGAATTCTTTATTGTGCATGTGTGAGTGCTTTAAATATGTTCAATTTGAAGATAAATTGTTCTTAAAGGCTTTTCTTGCATCTTGTATTTTGGAGATCATTTTATGTGACAAGATCCATTGCTCCCAGGACTGCAGAATTCTTTTATAGTGCCACTTTTGCAGGCTGCCTCTGACCTATAAGATGAGATATGTTTGTGCAGTTTAGATAAAGGTACAGCTTGCTGGGTGAATGAATTAGAAAAATGTATCACCTGTAAGCAGACACTATGCCGTGAGAATATATTTCGTGAGCACATAGCACCTATGTAAGAAGAAAAAGGCACCTTGTCCAGGTGAAAGATTTGGCAACCCCCCAGCACAGCCTGTAGTCAGCACCCACCTGAGCTACGTACCTTTTGCAGTGCACAAAGTGCACAGCCATACACAGTGGCCCTTTACAGCTGTGTTTATGTACTTCCAATCTCAAAGTAAGTTGATAAGATTGCTATGTTTTCCATGGTGAATCTATATAGATCCTTCACATTTTTTTTTTTAATCTGAGTTACTTGTCTGGTCATGGGTAGCTGGAATGATAGAAATTAAGAGATAGACATTGAAGATATCCCTACTTCATAAGTTACAAACTGATACCCAGAGGTGTGTGATTTTACTAAGATCATCCATTTCGTTAGTGGTAAAACTGAGGCTATATAAGTGTTTGGAACCAGAGAACAGGTCCATAGTTTTCAAATAACTCTTCAGTAACCAAGTAGATAAGAGATATACTGTAAATTGAATATAGGCTGTATCCAGTCCTAGGATTTGAGGCAGATCTGGTAAACGAAGGAATAATGCTAACAGCAATCTGGCAGTGCTGAGACCTGACACTTCATCTGCAAGTTTCTGTTAAGAAAGCCAATAGGAGCCCAGTTTCACATGCATTAGGGAGCATTGCATAGAGTCACAAATGGACTGATAGTAATCTTATTACCTGACAGCAACAATGGATGGTTTAAACTGACTTGTATATCCGTATTAACTGTAAGTTCAAGCTTATCAACAAGGTAAATCTCACAGTAACTATACCTAACGTAGGAGACAGGTCCATTTGTACTCCAGGATATGAGATCATCTCTTTAAGGAGATACAGTGGAAGACTTGAAGCTATTTCTCAAGACGGTGCCTAACATGCTGCCAGCTCTGGAGCACCAGAAGAGCCCCACTGCTTTAGAGTGAGTGAGGTCTGGCGCAGAGCACAGCGGGAGGCAGAAGGCCAAGGGGCCCTAAAGCGGAGGGGTCTTTGTTAGTGTGGCTAGGGGAGCATTTCTTTTTACTGTCTTTCAGGCACTAATACTCTTCTCAGAAATCTTGGGATCTTTATTATTTATCTAATTAATTAATTTTCCAATTTCAGAAAAATATGGCAGCTCAAGGAGGAACATTGACATGTCCAAGTTTATATAACTGAAAGAGCTGGTGTGCAAATCCAGGTTCATTTGACTGACTCCAGAGCTCCATGCTTGACCTTATCTGGTACTCTTCTACCTAGTATCAGAATGAAGGAACTCTGTATATTTTTCTTTCAAAAATGATGTCTTATTGTTCTAACAGAATTTCTTGAAGATATTGGCCATGTAGGGAAAGGAAGAATCCTACAACTGGGAAATTCCTGGAGTTTTGGTCTCAAACTCAGCTGTGAAGTACTTACTATTCCTTCTGTATTTAGCATAAGTCTTGGGCAGCTTTTCTGCAAGCTGTATAGAGCAGTAAGACCCTAGAGTTTGTGTGCAGACTTATCATTGGAACCCAATAGTGAAAGTTTGGGGGAGTACTGGTGACATCTCACTTTACCTGCTAGACTTACTCCAAAAAAGCCAGCAGGTGCAGATTGAGTACAGAATTCACCATGACAGACTCCTGTTAGAAACCACTTAGGTAAGGGGAGGTATTTTTAGGAGCTGGTTCCTATAGGAAGTATTTTGGTTATTTAGGATACAGAAATCTAGAACGAACCTCCTGTCACCTCGAGTTGGGATCGCATTCAGGGTACCAGAGCAGGAGCGAAGCTACCTCTTCAGGCAGTGTGCTGCATGTGCCTGCGGTGTCACGTCTTATTGTTATTTTTTGTCTTGGCAGAAATCTTGACTGTTGACCTCTGCTTTAGATTATGTGCTCGGAAATTTAGGAAGTGCCATCTAAAATTTTAAGTCTTTGTAAGAGTCTCAGCATAATTAAAGGTCTTACTATCAGTATGTTACTCTACTGTAGTTTCAGGGACTGTGAGAAGGAAGCTGTTGTGCCTGTGGACACCTGTGGCAAGCATAAACTAGTTAACCAATAAAAAGTTATACCTTCCTTTGTGGAGGGACTGGTTGAGGAAGGAGGGGGAAGGCCCCCCTCTTCCTTGAGAAGGAAGAAACAGGAAGAATGCAAAGGAAAGGAGCCTGCAGGGGCAACTGAGTCAGCCAGTTATAGATGAACTATATCCTGTAGTTCTCTGAAAGGTTGCCTGGAGCTGGTTGCGACACAAAGCAAGAAACATAGGACTTATACATAGCTGAGACCAGTGGTCCAGAAACCCCTTCCCCTTTGCTGACCCCACCGAAACTCACCCTTCCCTCCTGGAGTCATGAGAGTGATGTATACCGCTGGGCAAAGGGATCATGAGCTCCTTGCATGGACACGTGTATTCTGTTAAAGATATATAACCTGTAAGAAAATTAATCTTGGGAAGCACGTGTCTTTGGAGCTACTAGTCTCGTGTGCTCCACCGGCTTTTAATAAATTCTCCTCCCTCCATTAATTGTCTGAATGTCTCACCTTCATCAGGTCACTTCCTGCTACTTGGTAGGAACTTAAACAGTAAATACACAGAAGTTGGTTTTCACTCATGTTTATACCATTCAGAAGCACACATCATTGAGATTTTAGCATGGTATTTTTCCCAGAATGTTTATGGCTGTAATTTAAAATGGCTTATGTAATAAGACATGAATACATTTTTCTTCAGAAATGTAACCTATTAGAGAGAAAGCTAAATGCTTCCTTATCTTGAGTCCTTCTCCCTTTCCCAAAGGCAATCATTACAAATTTGGCATATGTCCTTCCAGTCCTTGTTTTCATACTTTTTATACACATATAAATTATTCATAAAAAGAATGCTTTGGGGTGTTTTAGAATTTACATAAATGGTTTCACCTTATGTACGTGAAGGAGGGGAAAGGAGAGTGGGAGTGAAGGGGATGGCCGTCAGCTCTGTTAAGCTGCCTAGGTTTGAATCCTGACTCTGCCATCTTCCTCGTAGTGCTTGTGTTTTCTTATCTGGTAAACAGACATGATGGTAATACATGTAATATCAAAACAAGCCAATACTTGTTTATAACAGTGCCAGTCACTGAACAAATGATAGTGTAAGGGTTAATTTCCATTTATATTAATAAAATTAGTATTATAATGTAAGTGTTGGCTTGGTATTTAAGGAGTTTGTGAAACTCACCAAGGTGTTACAATGTGGTTCCCTATCCAGGATATCTCCTCAGTCTCAAATTACCAACCTCCCATGATCTTCCTCCCATTATGGGAGTGCTTGTGTTGCAGCACCAGGATGGTGCCTGCATTGATTTCCAGTACCACTACCCTTCGGCAATCCTCAGATCTCTCCGAGGCAGTCGTACAGAGGCTGCAGTTACCATTAGGAGCTAGAAGAGAAGATATAGACAGGCAGCAGGTAGGAACAACCTTGGCAGACCAGATAGACATTGAGCATTTGTCTTCTGGGTGCTGGTGTCAAGGCTGTCTCCTTCTCTGGTGTTTGCAGGAACATGTAAGGATAGGACCTGGAGCATTGGTATGTGGTAAGGTAATCCTTGCCCAGGACTCCTCAGGGAGCCAGATAGGAGGCCTTAGGTCAACCTTCTAGAGTCCGTGTGGTGTGCAGGAGGTACAACTGGTAGTGGCTATTTGCATAGGCACCAACCAGCCTCAAAGAAGTTTCCAAATGAGGAAACCAAAGCTACTCTGGTACCATTTGGCTGAATGTCAGCCCTGAGCTGATTACTGACCATGGTTGATGATGACAGTTTCATTATTAGTGAAATAGGAAAAGATTACTTTTTAGAGGTCATATTTGTGTGTGCATGCAATATATGGTTGTTTAATATTTATATTTTCATTGAGAGATGTCCCACATATAGGCTGGGCCAAAAGTAGATATACAGTAGTTTGTATGGAAAAGAATACAACAATTAATAAATAATAATACAAGAATAAACTTTTTTGTACTCAAAACTGTAAACCTACTATTGCCCCACCTTGTTTGTTAGTTTCAGAAAAAAGTAAGGTACAGAAAAACTGTGTACTATACTACTTTTTATCTAAGAAAACAGGAATATGTTTCTATTTGTTTCTATTTAGAAATAATAGAAGGAAAAACAAGAACTTCAAAAAATTGTTACCTATGAGGGAGGGAAGAGGATAGAGGGGACAGGGATGGAAACTAGATTTTTCTGACACACCTTGATTTACCTAATTATAAAACTGAATTAAATTTTAAGACATTCTCTGAAAACTAAAAGAAAAATGAAACAGAGGAAACTAATTATGTATTCATTTAACTTTGAACCATTCAGAGGGGTGTTTAAATTTTTTTTTAAGTGGAAGTCGGGTTGCTTGGAGGATTTTGCTATATTCAAGTGGCATATCATAGTTGTCTCAATTAAGTAGTAGCCGTGGGAATAGAAGTGAGGATATTTGAGATGTTTTGAAATGAGGGCTAAATTATGGATTTGATATTTGGACATAACAGAAAGTGAGAAATCTAGGATAGATTTCTGATTTTCTGGTTGCTCAATGAAGATGGTATGAGAAAAAACTAAGGATAGGAATAAGGATTTTGTGGACATGTTAAGACAACTTTGAGATATCCATTTAGAATGTCAAGTTGATAAATCACTGTATGGGGCTGATTACTTAAAGATCTGTGCTAGACATATGAATATTGGAAACATATTACACTCCTTTTATATTGGCTTCTCCATTTAGAGCAATTCCCCCATTCTCTGGGAACTATCTGTAACCACCACATCCACAGAAGCTACCACAGCTAACTAAACCAGAATGAGGTTGGGGTACATCTCTACCATCTGCAGGCAGCCACTAAGACAATCCTAGCAATTTCTGCAATTTCTTTTCCCTATGAGGCATAGTAATTAGAGTTGGAAGAGAGAGAGAGGGGAAAACTTATTCCAAACCTAAGTTACCAAGGGGCTGGAGTGGAAGGAGGATTAAAAGCACAGAACACACTTTGTCTTCCACCCAGAGTTCCATGAGCAAGAGCTTAGTTGGCATCCGTGGGAGGGAGCAATAAAAGCTAATACTAAAGTGTTTACTGTGTAACCAGCACTGTTTGAAGTTTGTATATTAATTCATTTAATCTTCTAACGGCTCTATAAGCTGTGGACTATTATTAGCTCTGTTTTACGTTAGAAATTTAGATTTGAGTTTAGAAATGAGATTTGAGTTAGCTTGGGAATAGAGTCTTTAAATTCTACTAGCTTGAGATTCTTTACTAACAGAAGGTGCCTGGGAGTGTGTGAACTCTGCCCTAAGATCAAATTAAGGGCAATATGGGGAAATTCAGTAGCATACAATTATAACAGAAATTAGAATGATGTTATATTCCTCTGAATTGAGACTATTTAATGAACTGCCTACATATTTACAATCAATTGAACTTGAGTATATTTAAAATAGTATATATATTTATTATTTCATGAAGACCAGCTATATTCTGTAATTAAAGAAATACATCATTAGAGTTAATATACAGCATATGATATGTAGTAATTTGGTAATGAGTTTGGTGGGTAAGATTTGATCAATTCCTTGCTAATCTGAATGAGAGAAATTGTGTGTGTGTGTGTGTGTGCTTGTGTACGCATAGATAAAACCCAAATTTTTTCAAGTTTCTCTTCTATATAGACATGAATAGTATTACATTAACATTAATGCTCAGATCTTAATAGTGCAGCTTTACATACTCATTCATGTGGAGATTCCAAACTCTTGCTTTTTCCATTCCTTTAGCTGTGTTAGGGAGCTCTTAAAGGGCGTTATTTGGTAACTCACAGAGAAAGCCAGACTGCTGTTTTCTTTTAGACCTTTGTTGCCCTAAACTGTTCTTATTTTGCCAGGTCTGCTACCTATGACACATTGTCAGCACTACTCTTTCTTTTTTTATTTAACTTTTTGAGAGAGAGGGGGAGGAAGAAAGAGAGAGAGGAAACATCAGTTCATTGTTCCACTTAGTTATGTAGTTATCGATTTCTTCTCATACATGCCCTGACCCAGGCTCGAGCCAGCGACTCTGGGAACAAACCAGCGACCTCGTTGCTCTTGGTGGATGCTCTGCCCACTGTACCACTGACCAGGGCATCAGCCCTGCCCTCCCTCCCTCCCTCTCTCCCTCCTTCTCTTCCTCCTTTTTCTCTCTCTCTCTTCTCTCTCTCTTTCTTTTTTTCCTATTTCCATGACTTTATTAAACCCCTGAGCTCCAGGGCCACACCCAGGTCTGATCCCAGTGCACGTGTTCAGGAGCTGCTCTTCTGCCACTTCCAGAAGTGCTTGACATGCTGTGTCCAGCAGGTGTCATCACCGTGAGCCAAGTACTTGGCCAAGTTCTTGAATACTAGCACGCCCAGCTCCTTCCTGTAAATGGGCCAGCAGCAGCTCAAATTCCATTTGCAACAGGAACTGCTTCTATAGGATGCCTGCTCTTAGCTGTGCTAGTTGGCCTCCACCACCGTGGCACTCAGTTATCCCTGGGACATGACAATTCACCATCGTTTTGCAAGTGAGAGACTTCTTTTGTATAATGCTTAGTTTGGGGAGGCTCTGTCAGAGTGGTGGGCTCCAGAGTGTTAACAGAGTTTAAAGAGGCTGTTCTTTCAGTTCATGCACAGCATATTCTCTGCCCAGAGTATGGCTGCATGGCTACAGTCATTCGGAAAGGGGTTCATTTACTAGCCATCACCTTGCATAAGGGTCTCTACTTTTCTCTGACTTCAGGCACTATTGCTTAGAATGATTTTCTGTAACAGATATTGCCTTCCCTTATTATGAGTGTCAAGAGTCTCAGTGCTTCTTTCAGAAATTTGGATTATCTCATTCACTTCACCCTCCAATATACTTGACATGTTTACATATAGTCTTGGCTTAAGATGTTTACCTGGGAGGCTTCTCACCCCTGTAAAATTAGTGGGTGCAGGTAGATCCACAGTGAGTGGAGATAAGAGGTTGAATGTTGGGGGATGAGGGTTAATCTAACCCATCTACGAGCTGTACCTGAATCTCAGCAACTGTCTAGCTTTGTCCTCTGCTATATCTATATTACCATTAAAACTTTATATGGAACTTTATTTCTTTGCTTATCACCTACTTATGATAAATGATATGAGTGATTATGTGGTCATACAGATTGGTACTCAGCAGTCCTATTAAGTGGCAGATGTGGCTTCACATCTTAACCTTTCTATAAACTGTTACTTTGGGCATGTCAGAAATGCCCTTCCCTTTGCAGAAATGCCAAGTTGGACAATATGACCTAATAAGGTTCATTTCATTTCTCACATTCTGAGCTCCTGTGTTGTAAACTAGAACTATTAAATTTTTATTTTATTAGCCCTGGCCGGCTAGCTCAGCGGTAGAGCATTGGCCCGGTGTGTGGAAGTCCTGGGAGTTGCTGACCAGGGCACACAGGAGAAGCGCCCATTTGCTTCTCCACTCTTCCCCCTCTACTTTCTCTCTGTCTCTCTCTTCCCCTCCTGTAGCCAAGGCTCCATTGGAGCAGAGTTGGCCTGGGTGCTGGGGATGGCTCCATGGCCTCCGCCTCAAGTGCTAGAATGGCTCCAGTTGCAGAGGAGCGGTGGCCCAGGTGGGCAGAGCATCGCCCCCTGGTGGGCATGCCTGGTGGATCCCAGCCAGGCAGATGCGGAGTCTCTCTCTCTGTCTCCCTGCTTCTCACTTCAGAAAAATACAATAAATAAATTTAATTTTTTTTTCTATTTCATTGCCTATATGTATAATTTTCAGTGTCTTATGTAAGGTTAGTTATGAAAAAATACAGTGTGTCCGTAAAGTCATGGTGCACTTTTGACCGGTCATGGGAAAGCAACAAAAGACAATAAAATTGTAAAATCTGCACCAAATAAAAGGAAAACTCTCTCCCAGTTTCATACCTATTCAGTGCAGTTCGAGGTGGACTTATGTGCAGATTTTTTAGAGCTCCTTAGGTAGCTATCCCATATAGCCTCTACATACTCGTCACTGACTGATGGCCTACCAGAATGGGGTTTCTCCACCAAACTACTGGTTTCCTTCAACTGCTTATCCCACTGAGTAATGTTATTCCTATGTGGTGGCACTTCGTTATAAATGCGCCGATATTCACGTTGCACTTTGGTCACAGATTCGAATTTAGCGAGCCACAGAACACACTGAACTTTCCTCTGTACCGTCCACATCTTGACTGGCATGGCCATGGGCTGCTCCGCTGTATACATGGTGTTATGTCATCATCTGCGCATGCGCACATGCTGCCACATCATCCTACAGAAGCTGGGAGGGTTTTCCTTTTATTTGGTGCAGATTTCACATTTCTATCGTCTTTTGTTGCTTTCCTGTGACCGGTCAAAAGTGCACTATGACTTGACGGACACACTGTAAATTATGTATGCAGTTTATAGTCTGTAATCATTTCTTTAGTTCTCCTTTGTTGGCTAGCTTTCTAAAACTATTCATTAGTCTCCTGTCAAAATTAATGTTATATATATATTCTGCTCTTTGAACTTTGATGCTAGCCTACAAATATTCTCCAAAGTAGTATAAATAAAGGGAAAAACTGAGCTAATAATTTATCTTTGGAGACCATTAAAAATATTACTTGGGACTCTGGCCAGTTGGCTCAGCGGTAGAGTGTCACCCCGGCGTGTGGAAGTCCCAGGTTTGATTCCTGATCAGGGCACACAGGAGAAGCGCCCATCTACTTCTCCACCCTTCTCCCTCTCCTTCCTCTCTGTCTTTCTCTTCCCCTCCCATAGCCAAAGGCTCCATAGGAGCAAAGTTGGTCTGGGCGCTGAGGGATAGCTTCATGGCCTCAGCTTCAGGCACTAGAATGGCTCTGCCACAAAGGAGCGATGCCCCAGATGGGCAAAGCATTGCCCCTTGGTGGGCATGCCAGCTGGATCCTGGTTGGGCGCATGTGGGAGTTTGCCTCCCCACTTCTAGCTTCTGAAAGATACAAAAAATATATATATACTTATTACTTGGCTGTAATTGTGGGCAGTAATTATGGAAATTTAAAGGAATATGTCCTCTGAAGAAAGGGAAGAAAATTATCCGTGGTCCATGTCACTATTATTGTTAGGAAAGGTTGAACTTCTTTTTTTTAGGGTAGTTTTTCATTTGCTGTTGTTATTATAATTTTGAATTTCTGTGCATCAAAACTCATGCAAGAGAAGCTTCTAGTTGAATTACTACAAAACTTTTTTTATGCTACTTTCTTACAGAATAGTTATTGGACAGATGTGGCTAACTGTGTTATCTGTAAGCTCCTAATTAATTTCAAGTATTAATCAATGAAACCATTTTTGATTTATTCACTGTCATTTGAACTTTTGTTTAAAATTTCTATCTCTGCAAGAAAACTGAAAAGATATATTCTTTGTACCTGAACTAGATTCTCTGTCTCCATTGAAAGGACTTCCCTGCTTTTTCTGTGTTTCCCAAAGGCCTGCCATTTAATCATTTTTTTCATTATCTGAGATGCCAGTGAATCCTTTCTCGCTATCCCATTAATTTCATCCTTTATATTAGCACACCTTGACGTTAATGGACTGTCATTGTAGAGAATATTATGTTTGGTATGTCTGTAATATTGAATAGGACTAATATGAAATTCTCATAATTGAGTTGAGTTGCCCAAGCAATGATGTTCATATCTGGAGGGCTTCTTTAAATGACAAGTCAAATTTGAACTTCTAGGATAAAAAGTTATCAAAATATATACATTTATTCATGCTTCTGAGAATTTTAATCCAGGGGCTAATCAATTATGTGTCACATTTCAAGTTATTGGTAAATATTTATGTTTTTAGTACCCTAAAAACTAGATCTTAATAGAGTAAGACTCAGTTATCAATTATCTTCCTTTTCTTTTTAAAAGCAAATAGCACTGTGAAGGTGATAGAGACTAGAATCTGGTGTGGTAGCTATTCAGGGCTATACCTTGACATACTTAGCTGATACACCTCAATTTAAATTTGATAGACTCAAGCTTTTTGAGACTGAGGCCATTTCTAAGCAAATTACTAGTTATAGAAATTCAATAAAGGAGTTTTTATTTAAGGAATTTAAATTAAACTAACTTTACTGATATTAAAACCATAATTTGAACTTAATTGTAAAAACAGCTTCCAGTCCATAGTATAACTTAGATCCTTGATTTTATAATTTTATGTACATTCTGGTTGTTGGCAAAACTTCATATAACCTATTGTTATATTGTAAGCTTTGCTGTTTCAATCTTGTTTAGCTTTATTTGTTTCACTATTTAGAATTAATTTTGTAAGACTACTGTAGTTGCCTTATTTATTTTTTCAATTATCTCTTTTTTCAGTGGCGTAAAGATCTATTATACGGTGGCTTTGCATTTTTGGCATTTCATCACAGAAAGTATCAATTTGTCACATAAAAGGAAAAATTAGATATACTTTATTCATGTTGAAGACACACCCTAGCTTTTTTAAAGGCAGCTTTGACTTAGAGTTGCAAGCCTGAGGATATTGATTTGAATTATGCATGACTGTCTGGTGTGCAGTTGCATTAGCCTGCTGGATGGATAATGTAAACATGTTCTGAATTTTAAGTACATGACAGTATATGAGTGGCAGGTTAAAAATAGAACTAATAACCAAGTGAATATTTGAAAATTTGAGTTTTACAGTGTAAAACTATACACGGATAATATGCGCATAAGGTTGACTGCCAATAAAATAATTTCTTTTGTATTTTACAAATATAAAAGGTGCTGTCTGGTAAGTGTAGTAGATCAGTGATTTTTTTCTAATTTGTTCAACTTTTGACAGTAGAAAACAAGCACAGTAAGATGCAAGTGAGTAAGAATCACCTTTCACAGATTATGAGGTAATTGTTCAGGTATGCCCTTTCTAATATATTGTTTTAAATAAATACGCAGGAAGCTTTCTGTCTGCTAGTTATGGCATCCTATCATTAGCATGCCATTTTGAATTCTAAAATTGGGGATGGCTACAACTAAACATTGTAGTTTAAAAATGAAATTTGACATTCTAGTCTCATAAAAATCTGTACCTTTTACTTCCCTGGAAATTGGGAAATATCAATTGAAAGTACAGTCCATATTTTTGACAGCTTAGTTTTATTTTACATTTCTAAATATAAATTTCCTCTAAATCTATATTAGCTCTTTAATTGTGAAGAGAATTGGTAGGTCTAGACTTTGATGTTAAATGTTTTACTTGCTAAAATTATTTTCTTATATATGATGCACGGATATATATTTGTGACTTGGTAAATTTGACCCATTATTTTTCTTTTGCATTGATATTTTTCTTATTGTTCCACAAGGGCTCCTGGAGTTCTTTGTTTGTATGTTAATAAATATTTTTGTGTTTGTTTTTCTACATATTACTGGTAGTGATTTTCCAGTGTAAAAATTTAATAATATTTTAATTCAGATTTTTCAGTCTTTATATATGGCTTCTGGACTTTGTTATATTTAGAAAGACCTTTCATATTTTGAAGTTTGAAAACTTTTTTTTATGTTTTCTTCTAGTATTTTTGTGGCTCTATATTTTACATGTAACTCTTTGATCAAGCTGAAATTTATGTTGATGCAAGGACTGAAGTGGAGATCTAGTTTTCTTGTTTTCCGTATTACTAACAATTTATCATTATGTTATTTACTAAAAAATGTAATATTTTAACCACTGATTTAAAGTACTACTTTTATCTTATAAAATATCTTTTTGTACTTTTGTCTATTTCTGAACTTTGTTCTGTTACAATTCTCCCTTTACTGTGTCTAATGATATATTGTAACATATTATTTTTTGTCTATTTTTTTCTGGTTATTCTTGTACATTATTTCTTCCAGATGAACTTTAGAGCAATTCTTGTGGTATTTTGATGAGGATCATATTGAACTTATAACAAGGGTGTTCCTTAATTTTTTTTTAAACTGATGTTAATTTCATTGTGAAATTTTTCAGTCTTCTTTCAGTTCCATAATATCTTTATTTTTATTTGTCATCTCTACTTTATATTTTAGATGTCAAACAATTCTCCTATGCCTTTTCTACATTCTCCATTTGGCCTCAGCTAGGATCATTTATCACTAATCATTTATCCTTTTTTTTTATTTGTCCTTATTTATTGTACAACTTAATTCTTTCCATGGTCCATATCCTTGTATTTTTTCTAGTTTCCCTATTTGTACAGTGGACATTCTTCTAATCTCCTTCTCTGTTTTTGTTGTTGTTAGTATTTCTTTAAAAATCAATTTAATTGAGGTAATGTCCTTCTAATCTTGTGAGTTACTCTGTACTAAACCCTCTGTTTTTACTCATACATTCTCTGTATAGGCTAGTTACCAATACCTCCATATAACTCTAAACTAGCCATTATTTTCAGTCACTCAAATGCTGGATGTTAACTCTCTCACTCAAGTTAAATTTTTTTAGTTTAATATTATTATTGTGGTAAAATGTACATCACAAAAAATTTATCCCATAGAAGTAGAACTTCATATAAATGGAATCATACAATATTAATCTTTGTGTGTCTTTATTTTACTTAAGACTTTGAGGTTCTTTCATGTTGTACCACATATCAGAACTTGATTCCTTTTTATGGCTGATTAATATTCCACTATGTGTATACCACATTTTGTTTATCCATTCATCCATCACTGAAAACTTGGGTTGCTTCTGCCTTTTGGTTGTTGTGAATAATGCTTCTTTGAATGCTGGTGTGCAATACCTGTTCGATCTTTATTTTCAGTTCTTCTGGGTATATACCAAGAAGTGAAATTGTTTAATTCTGTCAGCTTTTGTTTCATGTATTCTGCTGTTCTGTCATTAGGTACTTGTCTGTTTACAATTGTTCTTTCTGCTGAGACTTTTAATTATTATAAAATGTTCCTCGTTATCTCTATTAACATTTTTTTTTTGTTTTAAAGTCAACTTTTCTGATTTCATTATAGCCACTCCTGTTTTCTTGTGGCTATTTTTGCAAAATAAATCTTTTTCTTACTTTTTACTTTCTATCTGTATCTTTTAATCTAAAGTGTGTCTCCTTTAAACAGTATATAGTTAAATCATATTTTTAAAATCCAGTCTGACAATCTACATTTTTATGGGGTTATTTAATCCATTCGTATTAATTGCTATTGATATGATTAGGATTATGTGTACCATTTTATTTTCTGTATACTTCAAGTCTTTCCTGTTCTGCTGCTTCTCTTTTACTGCTATCTTTTGCCTGTGAGCTATTTATATTGTAGCATTTGAATTTCTTTAATCGCTTTTTCACTATGATATTTGAGTATTTTTATTGTTTCCTAGGGGTTTACCATCTACATCGTAACTAATCCAAATAAACTACAAATTTATCCTAGCTCAATTCTAGTAATATATAAAGATGTTCCTCATATAGCTCTATTCCCCTTTCTGCCTTTTTTATTGCATTATTTTTAATCATGTCACACCTATTAATGTTACAAAACAAAGAATACATTGTTATAAATTGATTTACGGTTCAGTTCACTGCCTTAGCCCAGTACTGCCGTTTTTCTCCCAATTACCCGCTTTGTGTTGTTCCTAGTAAATGTATTTCACACGTTACATTTCTATATGTTTGTTATAGGCTCAGCAATGTATAATATGCATGTTATTTTATACAACTGCTTTTTAAATAAGAGAATAAGGAGAAAATATGCATTTGTATTGTTTTTTATAATCAATTATCTTTACTATTACTGTATATTTTTTCTTATGAATTCAAATTACCTTCTGGGGTCACTTGTTTTTTCAGTCTGAAGAACTTCCGTTAGTATTTCTTTTTGTAAGATGAATGTGCCAGCAACATATCCTCTCAATTTCTGTTTCTCTGGGGAAATTTTTATTTCAGCTTTATTTTTGAAAGATAGCTTTGCTGGATAAAGGATTACTGGTTGACAATTTTTTTCTTTGATCACTTTGACTATATAAGCCCATTGCCTTCTGGCCTCCAAAGTTTTTGCTTGAAAGTCACCTGTTAATTTTATTGAATTCCATTATTCATTAAGAGTCATTTTTCTCTTACTGCTTTCAAGATTATCTCTTTGTCTTTGACCAACAGCATTTTTGCTATGATGTGTCTCTTTGTGTATCTCTTTGTCTATATCCTGTTTGGAGTTTGTTGATTTTCTTGGATGAGTAGATTATTATTTTTCAGTAAATTTGGGAAGTGTTTTGACATTACATCTTTGAATAATTTTTCTTGCTTTTTTTTCTTTCTCCTCTTGTTCTGGTATTCCCATTACTTGAAATGGGTGCACTTAGTGGTTCCACATTTCTCTGAGGTCCTGTTCATTTTTTTGCATTCTTTTTCTCCTGGTTCTTTGGTTTATATAATCTCTGTACCTCATGTTCACTCTTTCTTCTGCCAGCTCATATATACTGTTGAGCCCTTCTAGTGAATTTTTTTATTTCAGTTGCTGTAATGTTTAAGTCTGTAATTTCTATTTGGTTGTTTTTGATAATTCCTACTCTTCAGTGATATTAGATGTGATGTTCTGATCGTATCTTACTTTATTTCTTTAATTGTGGCTTCCTTTTTTTTTAATAGTGGTTATTTTCATGTATTTGAAAGAATTCCAACATCTGTTCTTTTTCATAAACAATTTCTGTTGCTTCCTTTTTTCTGGATTGTGATTTATACTTTCCTGTTTCTTGAATACCTCATAATTTTTAGTTGAAAATGGGGCTTTTATATAAAATAGCAATTCTAGGTATTGGTGACCTCCTCACCCCCTGACACTTGTTTTTGCTATTTGCTTATTTATTTCTTTAGTGATTATATTGCCTTAGTGAGGTCTGTTTCTTGACCACAATGTACAGTCTCTAATATTGTCTCTTAGGAGCCAAAGCTCTGGGTATGTTCACAGTCAAGTCGGATTGACTTTGGTCTTGGTAGAGCTCTCTTCATCTCTTCCCCTGACCACTCTGAGCTATTAGATACCACTAATTTCCAGTTGATTGCTCAGATGCTTGAAATGGTGCCCTAAGGCATAAATTTTTCTATAAAATAATCTAGTCAAATTTTGTCACCTTTCAAAAGTTTCTGAAGTCATTGTTTGATTTTTTTTCTGACCTGATGGTGTCTTCTTTCAATTGTCTTATTCCCCTGCTCTCGCCTGAAAAATAGTTTGCCCACAGTGTAGCCAGTATCCATATTGAATCTGTAAATCTCCCATTGCCTTTTATCACAATTTCCTGTATTCTTGAGAGTACCTTTAGGCTGGAACTCCTTTACTCCCCATTGCAAAGAAGTCAATTCTCTTGGGAAGAGATTGGGAGCTGTTTTATGGCCTGTTTTTCCCTCCAGGCAACATCTCTCAGCCAAGACTTTGGAAATAAGGGTGAGGATCACAGCAAGCTTGTCTCTGATTGACAGACCTGCTATATAGGAGCTGTTCTTTTGGCTTGCCTCTCTGGTGTGGAACTATGCCGCATAAGTCTGGGCAAAGGTGTTTGAAGCTGCATCATTCTCAGCTCAAGGTTAGAGTCCTAGTTTATTTCATGGTTGGGGGCTTGGCAGAAGAAGGAAGCCCCATCTATTAATTGCACTTGCCTGACAGCTTCAGCAACAGATAAGTGGGGATAGGATGAAAAATGCTGACATTTTTCTGGCCTATGGTGGCCCAGTGGACCACCAAACTGGAATCTGAAGATTGCCAGTTCAAAATGCCTGGTCTAGGCACATACAGCAAGCAACTGATGAACAGCTACAGTGAAGCAACCTCTTCTAATCCCCCCAGACTCTTCTCTCCATAAAATCAATAAATAAAATATTTTTTAAACGGCTGACATTTTGTTTCTCCCATGAAAAAGCTCTCCATCTCGGTGGGTCCCTTGTTTTTTTGTTTTTGACTGAGATAGATATTCAGAGAGAGGGACAGATAGGGACAGACCAGCAGGAAGGGAGAGAGATGAGAAGCATCAGTTCTTTGTTGCAGTACCATAGTTGTTCACTGATGCTTTCTCATATGTGCCTTAACCAGGGGCCACAGCAGAATGAATGACTCCTTGCTCAAGCCAGCAACCTTGGACTCAAGCCAACGACCTTGGGCTTCAAGCCAGCAACCTTTGGTCTCAAACTAGCAACCATGGGATCACATTTATGATCCCACGCTCAAGCCGGTGACCTCGGAGTTTTGAACCTGGTCTTCCACGTCCTAGTCCAACGCTTTATCCACTACGCCACTGCCTGGTTAGGCTGGGCCCCTTGTTTCTACTGCAGCAATCTACAGTAGTCTCTACCTTGCTTATCTGGGAGGATTATAGGAAGAAACAGTCTTGGATCAAATATCATAGACTCTCATCTTATTTAGTGAATTTTCATAGATGTTCTTGAGTAGAGTTTTCTTCATTTGTTCATTTCTAGACACATTAAATGATCTTTTCAAAAAAATAGTCTTCATGCTAGAAATTGGTGTTCTAGTAAATTTTTTAAAATGATACACTTTAAGCCTTCAGATCAGTACAGATAATTTCAAAGTGATGCATTCATTCTCTAGCTTTTTTAGATTCTAACATTTTACTGTATTCCAAGAACATTTTATGAAGAAATGAAACATTAGATAGATTTGAAGACCTCTCTCTATATTTTTATAGTCTATAATATGGTCTATATCCTTTCCATGCCTTTTTTACATATTAAAATTTTTTACCCTCCATTAACAGTGTGTAAGGAACTTTTACTAATCTTTTTTATATTCATCAACACTTGTAGTTGCTGAACTTATGCATTTTTGGCAGTCTACTAAGTGATATTAAACATTGTGATGGAGTTCCTAGGTGTAACAGGTATGACGAAAAGAAATCAAATTTGAAAGATTTGAAAGGAGGAAATGAAATAGGCATTGTTTGGAAATGTTATGATTCTCTGCATATAAGAAGAAGCAGACAGCATAGGCAAACTATTAGGAAATATTTTATCCAGAAGCTTTGCTCATTATTTCTAACTTATATAATAATTTGTCTTTAGCTCTGGCTGGAAACTCCTGTACAATTTTAACCCTTTGAGTAGTGAGTTTTTTCATGCTCACTGAGCCCTGGGAGTGAGTTTTTTTTTTTTCAAAAAATGAAATTAGTTCCAGTTACAGTTTTATTAACTTAAAATCATGTTTGATAACCAATTTATGGAAACAAAAAGCACATACATTTGCTTTTTTTAAATGTTGCCTTACACATTTTTTTTTTCTGGAAGTTAGAAGCTGGGAGGCAGACAGACTCCCACATGTGCCTGACCAGGATCCACCTGGCATTCCCACCAGGGGCCGATGCTCTGCCATCTGGGGCATCACTCCATTGTGGCTGGAGCCATTCTAGTGCCTGAGGCAGAGGTCATTGAGCCATCCTCAGCGACCGGGCCAACTTTGCTCCAATGGAGCCTTGGCTGCAGGAGGGGAAGAGAGAGAGAGATACAGAGGAAGGAGAGGTGGAGGGGTGGAGAGGCAGATGGACACTTCTCCTGTGTGCCCTGGCCGGGAATCAAACCCAGGACTTCTGCATACCAGGCGGATGCTCTACTGCTGAGCCAACTGGCCAGGGCCGCCTTACACATTTTTAAAATAAAAATTTTTGTATGATTGTACTCTGGATAGCCAGGAGACATGAGGACGTATATGGACGTTCATACTACTCAAAGGGTTATATACTAGTGAATGCTTCCTGTTCTTTTTTAAAATTATTTTATTTATTTAATATTTTTTATTTGTCCAGGTGATTTTGAGAGTACGTTTATTAAAGCTGGGACAGTGAATCAAAAGAAAGGCTTAGGGTAGAAGAAGCAGTAGGAGAGAGACGAGGCGGTGCTCTACTTTGGCTTTCTAGAAACCTTATAGGAAAAAAGTGAGCCACGGTGGGGCTGCTGTCAGCTCACTGGAAAGTTAGAGAAAAAGTTAGAGAAACTGGACCTCAGGGACAGTTTCAGGGGTTAGCCCTGGATGAGCTGCTGGTGGCCCCCTGGTTGCTAGTATCCTGGGAACCCTTAGGCTTTAGAAGACCAAGTGCGGCATCAGCCTGGGGAGAGACGCAATAGGCACACTCTCTGGTCTCCCTCTGGCCCCATCCTGTGAAACATTTCTTGTTCCTGTTTTAAAGGGAATGCTTCTAATGATTTTTTGTTTATGAAGTTCTCTGTCGTTATTTGGAAATATTGAGTTAAGGAAATTTCCTTCTCTTCCTTGTTTTTAAAGATTATGATGTTTAGTTTTTAATTATATTAAAAGATATTTGTGTGTTCAACCAACCCCACATTCCTGAAATAGAATCAAATATGTTTACTCTTGTTTGTCTAGGTTTTTTGCAGCTGTTTCTAAAGGAGCTTACTGTAAACTTTTTCCTTCTCATTTTTGTCTTGGTTTGAGTTTTAGAATGATTGAGTTTCACAAAATAATAAAAATGAGATAAATAAGGGTTTTTTTGTGGGTTTTTTTTTACAGAGACAGAGAGAGAGTCAGAGAGAGGGATAGATAGGGACAGACAGACAGGAATGGAGAGAGATGAGAAGCATCAATCATCAGTTTTTCATTGTGACACCTTAGTTGTTCACATTGATTGCTTTCTCATATGTGTCTTGACTGCGGGCCTTCAACAGACCAAGTAACCCCTTGCTCGAGCCAGCGACCTTGGGTCCAAGCTGGTGAGCTTTTTGCTCAAGCCAGATGAGCCCATGCTCAAGCTGGCGACCTCAGGGTCTCGAACCTGGATCTTCTGCATCCCAGTCCGACGCTCTATCCACTGTGCCACCGCCTGGTCAGGCAAGATAAATAAGTGTTTGATTATTTCCTCTTTCTTAGTTTTCTAAAACATTATATATAATCAAGTGTATTTGTTTTCTGAGTGTTAACAGAGAATCAATCTGTAAAACACTTTACCTTATGATTTTTTTGTGTAGATAAGGTTTTTATTGATTTAATACTTAAATGTTGCATGTGTAAATTGGTTTCTCTGTTACTTCTTGAGTCAGTTTGGTAAATTTTACTTTCCTAGGAATTTTCTATAAGTTTTTAGAATTATAGTTAAAAATTATAAATAGTATTCTTTCATTTGCTTAATATTGTTCAATATTTTCTTTTTTTTTTTTACTTTTTTTGTTGTTGTTCTTAGTTTTTACAAGTAACCTGGTTTGGGTTTTTATCAATCCTCTATTGAATATATATTTTAAATTTTATTACTTTTGTGTTCTTATTTTCTTTTTTTATGTTTTCTTTGAACTTTTCTTCAACTTCTTGATCTGAATGAATACTTTATCTTTTAGGTGGTTTTTTTGTTTGTTTTATAATGTACACACTTAAGGTATGCACATCTCTATTATTTTAACTGTATCACACATTTTCGTATATAATATATTCACTTATACTTGTTTTTATAACTTTACTAATTCCTGTCATGTTTTTCTTTTTAGCTTATGTTAATGTGAAGTTTAAAAATTTCCAAATGTATAGAAAACTTTCAAATGTATTGAGTATTTTTTTTTTAGAGACAGAGAGAGAGTCAGAGAGAGGGATAGATAGGGACAGACAGACAGGAACGGAGAGAGATGAGAAGTATCAATCATCAGTTTTTCGTTGCGACACCTTAGTTGTTCATTGATTACTTTCTCATATGTGCCTTGACTGCGGGCCTTCAGCAGACAGAGTAAACCCTTGCTCGAGCCAGCAACCTTGGGTCCAAGCTGGTGAGCTTTTTTTGCTCAAACCAGATGAGTCCGTGCTCAAGCTAGTGACCTCGGGGTCTCGAACTTGGGTCCTCTGCATCCCAGTCCCACGCTCTATCCACTGCGCCACCGCCTGGTCAGGCAAATGTATTGAGTTTTAAAAAAATCTCTTTTAGTTTCTGAGTTCTAAGTAATTGTTTTGTGATCAGATAACAGACTATGTGATGTTAATTCTTACCATTTGTTTAAAAAATTGCTTTTTATGGCTAGTGTATTAGGGGGGAAGGACAGGTTATCAAAAGAATATGTATTCTTAAATTTTTGGTTGCAAGGTTTTATGGATATCCTCTGGTCAAGCTTACTGTGTTTAAATCTGCTATATCCTTCCTAAATATTTTTCTGCTTTACCTTTTAATTATTAGGCAAGATATATTTAGTCTCTCACTATGATTGTGGATTTGCGAGATTTAGAATTCTGTTCTCTTTTCTTTAAATATTTTAAAGTTATGTTTTAAGGAACTTAACATGTTTCAAGTTTATTTAGATCTGATAAAATTATTTCATCTATCATTATGTGGTAAAACCCTCTTTATTTTATCTTTATGCCTTTTGTTGAAGGGGTTCAAAAACTATTTCATTTGCTGTTGTATACTAATACAGCTTTTTTTCCTAATGATATTTATCAAGTAGATATATTTTTCTATGCTGCAATAGTCTTTCTGTAATCTTAGTTCTAAGTATAGTTCTTAAAACTTTAGTTCCTATATGTTTGTTGCAAGTTATTATAATTATGTGTTTGAATTTATTTCTGCCATGTTACTTTGTTTTATTCATTTCACTTTTTCAGTGCTGCTTTTTCTTCCCTTTCTTGCCTTTGGCGTGATGTAATTTTTAGGGGCATAAGGTAGTGTGAAGAAATTTTGAAGGTCGCCACATTTGATGGTATTTATATCTCTAGAAATATTCTCAGGGAAGGTGATATTTCCAAACATTCTGCACTGCTTTAGAAATTTAGGAACAGTGGAAGAAAAACAGTGTTTGCTTTAAAGTTGAAATTACTTATAAGAGTTAGCATAATAATAATTACATATTAATATTTACTTACTATATTTATTAATAATAATTGTAAAATGTCTGCAAAATGTAGTGATTACTTACATTACTTAGATAAACATCTTGTTCTCAGGAGGGAAGAGTGTTTTTTTTTCTTCCTTTAATGCGTACATGCAATCTTTTTGTCCAGTTATCCATCTTCTGCTGCATTGTGCAATCACTATGCATTAAGTTGTGGAATCACAAAGCTCAATAGGCTCTTGAGACATACATGTCATTATGCAGGAAAGTCTATATCTCAGATGTGAAACTTTGAGTGAATAAAGGTTTTTTTTTCAAGAAAAGAGATTCTCTAGTTTCCTTTTATAAATCAATGCATTGTTAGCAAATTACACTTTAAGAAAATTAATCTCTTATTTAACACCAAAATGGAACTGTTAAATGTTATAGATTCATAGTAGTTAGAATTGCAAAGATTTTTTTTAATTGTAAAGATCCTCATGATCTAGCTCATTATCTTCATTTTATGTTCATAGGACCAGAGTTTAAATGCTAATTTAGTTTCTAAGGTAGTAGTCTATGGATTCAAACCCAAGGTTCCTCCTTCCTAGTTCAGTGTTTCTTATTTCCCTAATCTTCTGAATAGTGCCTAGAATAAAATAGATACTAAAATAAATGCATGTTGTTTAACATTTCCTGAGAGAAAAGGACAGAGAAACTTGAAATTGCTCTGTTTTAAGTGGTTTGTGCTATGTTACATTTGGCACAGAAGAGGCACATTGAAATCGGATGGGTGCTTTCCATATAGGCCCACGTATTATTTTTCCAAATCACTCTTTGCAGAACATGGCATTGCGTTTCTTGTGGCAATCATGAGAGGAGCTAATTTAAGTGGATACATTTTCCCTGCTATTCAACTAAATTCAACAAGGATAGTTTGAATATAATTTTTCCATGGACTTTTGCTACAGTTTTTAATGGTAAGCAAAACAGATATTAACGTGTCCTGTGAGTCCTGATAAGATTTTTTGAGATGTCTTATTTTTCTCTCAGCTAATTCAGATTCAAACTGAGTAATCCCTTTTCCTTTAACTGCTTTTATGTTTTCTATTTAGAAATTTCTCCTAATCTTTTAATAACTACAGAAGATGCGTTCCACTTCTATAGATAGAGAAGTTGAGGCCTTGTAACTGTAAGGTTTAACTTGGAACCTCTTTGTGGAATTTACTATATCAGACTGAATATTGTATGTGCTACTTATAAATTCAAGAGCTTCCCTTAGTAATTCAGTATTTTCATATTAGATAAGAAAAATATTTGTGTTTATCCAGCCAGTATGATTTTTAGTTCACAAGACCTGGTAGAAGGAATAATATGTATTACTAGGTTAGAAAACTTACAATAATTAAACATTGATTAAAAGGACATACCTGTCCACATTTAATATAATTCTTGTGAATTATTATGGCACATGAAGATAATGAAACTTATGGTTTGTGTGTGTAGTTGTCTTTGAAAGTAAAATTATGTAACTCTGGTAGTAAGTCACCTCAGCATCTTTTATATATTTATACTGTTATTTAAAATTAAGTCACAAAAGGAAAACTTGTGAATATTTATTGTTAGAAATCAAATTTGTATTCAATTTCAGAATTTTTTAAAAGGTGTTTTATTTAGTAAAAAGGTTTTAGTTCATTAAAGGAAATTAGAAAGAAAAAAGTATAGATAGAATGAGTTGATTTCTGACATAGTCCAAATAATTTTTACTGGTAATTTTGCCTGATAATAATAACAAAAAAATGCTATTCCATTTGTTGCAAGCCAGCAGTTAACCTTGGATAGATATTCTATATGTTCTCATAAATACGTTCTTCTGAAAATTTTATTATGAGCTATATAGATATGAATGTTGCTATGAAATATTTTCTTTAATATAATTAGACGTATCCATTACTTAAGGACTGAAAACCCAAGTTTATTTTGGGCTTTGCATTTCACTTTGGACCCTGTGAATTACTGATGGACTATTATATTGGTTTATTTTAATTCTTGTACTTTTTTAAAATCCCTCTTTATTTTTTACCTCATGACTTGATGTCTAGTCAGATTTTTAAAATAACTCTGCAGTCCCCTGGCTTGTTTAATTAAAAAAATACTTACACACACACACACACACACACACACACAGTTTTTTCAAACGCATGAACAGTAGTACAAACAATTAGAAATTCATGATGTCTAGATGGCTTGATTCCTGCCATGTCAGTTTTCTTGTGTTTGATGAGACACATAAAGTACTTGTGGGAGACTGCTTGTCACTGGTATCCATGGTGACTCCAAAGATATTTTGGAACTCAGATAGATAGAGTAAGCCACAGTAATAGGTCTCATTATAAGGGCAAAATACATGAAAGGTTCAGGCATATGCTTTTAATTAGTTTCCAAAAATAGCTAGAACTGGAGAGGATACAGTGAAATAATATTTTTCAGTGTTAGAAATAGGATGGACAGCATTTGAAAATTAATAATTGTCTTTTACTAAAGGAAGAGAGATGTACTTTAAATACTCATAGTAGTGTAGTTTCTCAATTAGTATTTAGACATGGGAGTGCAGTGATAAAAAAGGAGGCTTAGTTTCATATTGATAGAAATGTAGAATTTGCTTCTTCTTTTAAATTCTTATCTCTCTACATAGTTTGTTCATAACAACACCCGTTAGCCTTTTCCTTGTAGATGCTATGTACTTATAAAAAATACTTTCTGTATATACAACATGCAAGAATGAGTCCGTGCATTTTAATTTTAAAATGCAAATAAGACAGTAGCCAAAATTCTTATTTTTCGGTTATATTCAATTTTCAATCTTTTTTGAAACATATTCATATTAAATTTGAATGATTAAATAGGATTCAAGAAAAGCAGACTATGATAATTAAGTATTTTCTGTTAGAGACATTATGGATGAAAGATTAATAACTCTTTTAAGACAAAATTCTTTAAAGATTTTCTTTTGAATTGCAATCTGTAAAGAATAATCTTGTATTGCATTGCAATTCAACACATTATTTCTTCCTGTTGCTATAGAAACTAATTCTGGTGCAGCTGTGATTGCTAATCAAAATTCTAACATTATCCAACCTTTTTCCCCCTTGGTGTTTCATTTTATTTTTAGTTACAAAATATTAAATTTCAATGGTGAGTCAGATAACAGTGGTCAAAACATCAATGCAAAGATTTTTAAGGATTTGAGCCCTTTCCTTTGAAAATAAAGAGGTATTCTTATTGTATAGTTTCAATATGAATAATAAGAAAACAAAGCCATTTTGTTGAATTACAAAGGTCTATAATTGCTATATTACATCAACATTGTGAAGCACTTAACTGCCTCATAATCCTAAATTGCTATAACTTCAACCATCTATTTTTGAAGTGTCTGGTTACTGATGTTATAAAAATGAAAAAATAAAAAGTCCTTTGAATGCCTGAAGTCTTTAAACACAAAATGGGAATGAAAACTGCCTTATTGTTTTATCCTCCAAGATTGAGATCACATTTCCAGTTTCTGTCATAAGTAAAAGCTAATTAGTTGTTCTTGTCTTTATATGTATATAACCACCACCAACACCTTACCAAACTACACTGGTAACAGCATCTAATGTACACCTATGTGTATTTTCAGACCAGAACTGAATTACATTGTCTTTGCAAGAACATTGTTCTTTTTCCATTTCATAAACCAAATATAAAAACCTCTCATCAAATTCATAGCAAAATATGTAATATAGAAACTCAACAGGGCCTAAACTGATTCTAAAATTAAGTCTTTGGTGTGTGTTATAGTATCATTTATTATTGCATACATATCACTTACAAAGTTTTATTTTCTTACTTGGTACATCAAAGCAATAAAAGCTGAAATTTATAATTTCAGATTATTGATTTAAGTTATAATTCAGACATATGAAAAAAGCTGTTATATGAATGAAATAAAACAGTGGGAAATGTGGCAGATTTGATTTAATATTATTGTATTAATTTTTTACTTTCATTTACTGATGAGCATATGCTGATTGATAGGAGCATGAAATTCTAGGGGCATACAAAATCTTACAGACTTGAGAAGGTACTGTATATTTAAAATTTACTCTTGGAAATAGAAACAGATCTATGTTATTAGCTTCGTTGCAACTCTAATATAATTTCAGTATTATAAACCTCCAGTTATCTACGTATATCCCTCAATAATATCTGGGAATTTATTCTGTGAGCATGAGAATTCTTTTAATTTTTTAATGAAAATCTTCCTGATTTGTATTTTATACTTAGTTTAATTAACTCTTTAATAACAATTTAGGGTTGTGATCAATTTTGACTACTAGGTAGAACCAAAGGAAAAGTTGTAAATTAAGATGCTTATGCTAATATAGATGGCATAGAGTATATTGCAAAATGACTCTGATATGGGCACTAACCCTATATCTTGCTTTTTGAAAATCCTTGTTTGTTATGGCCTCTTTCTTATAAAGCTGGAGCAAGGCAACAGTGTTCTGTACAGTTTAACAGAGTAAAATTTCTGCAAAATTAATCTACAAACAAATTTAGAATTTCTGTTGCTTTTTCTCAAGAACACTTAATAAAAAATGAAAAATATCTGGGTCTAATTCATTTATCTTAGTCTTGCCTATCTAATAGGGTTATTGTATTAATCAGTGCTAATATAATAACCATAATAATAATGATTACTGTTACTATGAAGCACTATGCTAAGCACTTAAAACATTAACTCGGGTCATCTTCAAAAATCTCAATGAAATTAGTGCTGTTACAACTTTTAATTTACAGGTGAGATAATAAATGTATCAGAGATGTCAATAAATTTTCAATAGTCACATATCAAGTAAACGGCAGAAGTAGAGTTACAGTAGGCCATCTAATACCAAAGCCTACATTTTTATACATTGAACTGTTGTATTGACCATAAATTAGTTTATAAACGAGGTATTGGTACAAACATAGGCATCTCTTTGTTAGCCTGCAACCCTTGCCCTGTAGTTCACACTGTTTATTAATAATGTTGGAGGAAATATGCTGTACTCTTTCAGAAATTTCTGTTAGGATGTTTATAGGTGACTTGGGTCCAAATTTTATAAATTATTTTCTATCAAAAGAAAATATTCTCTAGAAAGCAATACATTTCTTCTAATCTCCATAATGTTTCCTTGGAATAGATTTTATGACACCAACTGTATATCTTTGATGTTGATATGGGACTTAATTTGTTTGTAGCAGTACGTACACGACATATTTATTTTTAAATATTATAAGGTGTTATGTTTTATGTAATTTTCTTTTCCATAGGTTCTTTGCTTCAGCAAACAACTTTAAGCATTCTGATAGCAGGCCTTCATCTTAACTTATTTTATGTTGCCTGCAAGTAGCATATCTTTGGTAATCATAAAATATTTATTTATCTATTGAGACCTTACATTGTAGACTCTGGGAATATTTAGAATCAGTTCCTCCAGCGGGAATCTCTGAACAAATAGGAGGAATGTATATTTTTAAGAGCTTTATTGAGATGTAAGTCATACACTGTAAAAATTGTTTGTGTTCAATTCAGTGGTTTCTAGAATATTTACAGAATTATGCAGCCATCACCATAATCTAATTTTAGAACATTCTCATCACCCTAAAAAGAAATTTTGTACCCATTAGCAGTCACTCTTCAATACTACGCTCCAGCCAAGGTGACTACTAATCTATTTTCTGACTGTATATACAGGGTGGGGCAAAAGTAGGTTTACAATTGTCTGTATGCACTGTAATACAATAATTAATAAATAATAATACAAGAATAAGCTCTGTGTTTCATGTACAAAAGTAAACTTACTTTTGCCCTAACTTTTATTTGCCTGTCCCACACTTTTTATATAAATGGAGTAATACAATATGTGACCTTCTGTGACTGATTTCTGTCACTCAGCATAATGTTTTTTGAGGTTCTTCCATGTTGTAACACATATCAGTACTACATTACTTTAATTGCCAAATTGTATCTCATTATATTAAGTATACATATTTTATTTATTCATTCATTCATCACTTGATGGACATTTGGGTTCTTTCTACTTTTTAACTATTATGAATAATGTTACTGTTAGCATTTATGTACAAATTGCTATGTAGTCATATGTTTTTGTTTTTCTTAGGTACATACAAATGTAAGAATGAAATTTGCTGGGTCATATCATAACTATGTTTAACATTTTGAGAAAGTGTCAGATTACTTTTCAAAGTGGTTGTACCATTGTACATGCCCATCAACAATATATAAAGGTTCCAGTTTTTTCACATGTTGTGAACATTTATTATTAGAAGTGGTATCTTTCTGTGATTTGAGGAAATGTGTGTGTGTGTGTGTGTGTGTGTGTGTGTGTGTGTGTATTTTTTTTTTGTATTTTTCTGAAGCTGGAAACGGGGAGGCAGTCAGACAGACTCCTGCATGCACTCGGCCGGGATCCACCTGGCACGCCCACCAGGGGCGTCACTCTGTTGCGACCCAGAGCCACTCCAGCACCCGAGGCAGAGGCCACAGAGCCATCCCCAGTGCCTGGGCCATCTTTTGCTCCAGTGGAGCCTCGGCTGCGGGAGGGGAAGAGAGAGACAGAGAGGAAGGAGAGGGGGAGGGGTGGAGAAGCAGATGGGCACTTCTCCTGTGTGCCCTGGCCGGGAATCAAACCCAGGACTTCCACACACCAGGCCGACGCTCTACCACTGAGCCAACTGGCCAGGGCCAGAGGAAATATGTTTTAAGCAAAGAATTACATGCAGTGCTAAGTACTGTGGAAACTAGGTACAGAATGTTGACACAGGATGGAATTGTTAAACAGAACCGAGGTTTTATGCTAGAAATGGAGTCTTAGATCTTGGAAACAAAAGACATCCCTAGATGTCTTAGACACTGGAAACAAAAATGTATTGAGCACCATATACAGTATCAGTGAGGCGTGATGATGTACATCAGTCTCAGAGAGACATAAGTTGTCTGGCAAAGTTGATTCAGTGATTTTCAAATTTGCATATAGGTCAATTCAGTGAATCCTAACATTTTAAAAAATGAAATTATATTGACTATTAAATGTAATTTTTGCATATAAAAAGGATAAGCATTTCTTAGTTCCTGTGGTTTAAAACATATTTGTAAAATATACTTATTTTTGTGTGGATCTTGATTCGAGAGTTTAAAATCCCCTGGTCGAGACTATACATTGAAAAACAAGATGTGAAAACATGCTTCCCTACTATGTACACTAAAAATACCAAGTTTCACAATGTAGTCTATGATACATGTATGAATGCTTAAAGCTCTAGGATTATAACAATTTTTTTTAATCACAGATTTTTTTTTTTTTTTGTATTTTTCTGAAGCTGGAAACAGGGAGAGACAGACAGATTCCTGCATGCGCCCGACCAGGATCCACCTGGCACGCCCACCGGGGGGCAACTCTGCCCACCAGGGGGCGATGCTCTGCCCCTCCGGGGCGTCGCTCTGTCGTGACCAGAGCCACTCTAGCGCCTGGGGCAGAGTCCAAGGAGCCATCCCCAGTGCCCGGGCCATCCTTGCTCCAATGGAGCCTCGGCTGTGGGAGGGGAAGAGAGAGACAGAGAGGAAGGAGAGGGGGAGGGGTGGAGAAGCAGATGGGCGCTTCTCCTGTGTGCCCTGGCTCGGAATCGAACCCGGGACCTCTGCACGCCAGGCCGACGCTCTACCACTGAGCCAACCGGCCAGAGCCTTAATCACAAATTTTTTTATAGGCTTAGTAGAATGACTTGTTAAACTATCTAGACAAGTGTTTTCAATTTTTTATTATTACCTCTCTACAGAAACAATTTTAATTTAATTTATATAAGTCAGTTTAATTTGAATTTAATGTCTACATAACAAAAGAAAAGAACTAAGTCATTAAGATTTTTGTCAGGTAGAGTTAAGTTTTGATTGGTCACAATATTTGTACAACTATGATTTTTGTCCTCTACCCCTGAGCTTATTTTAACCCCCTTGGGAGTGGCATTGCCCTATTAAGAATATGTTATCTAGCCCTTTTCTGTTTTGTTTAAAAGAAGAATTGGAATTTCCACATCAGCCCATGAAGAAGTAACTGCTATAGGACTTGCTTTTCTGATAAATAATTAAAACACCAGGGAAAAAAATGGTAAGAAACGACTGTCTTCACACTTTGATAATAGTAAGGGCAAGACTGAGATCCTTAAGAGAAGGCAAATAAATGAGGTAACATCTGTGGAGGCCTCAGTTTATTGCCTGGAGACAGTTTCCTGACTGCAGTACATGGAGGAGAAACCAAAATGTACTCTGGAAGTAGCTTGACTTGAGATGACTGGGATTGCAGAAGGAAGTTAGAATTGGTGGAGTAGAGTGTTGGAGAGCACAAGATGATGTTCCAGAAATCTTCAGAGTAGTTTCTTCAAACTGTCGGCTGAGTACTGATCTTTGCATACATGTGAAATAATTACCCAATCTTTGAAGGTACTACCAGAAAGCAACAAGCAGACCAATTCCCAGAAGTTACATAGGGCTGAAAATGATTTGCATTCCTAGTACCCAGAATAGAGAGACCCTGTGGTACATGAGGTGATAGAGTCCTCAGAAGGATCAGACTGTAGAAGTGCAGCTAACTCAGCATTGAAGTGACTGATGCTTTGGACACACACTAACAAAATATAGGAAGAAGGCCCTGGCCGGTTGGCTCAAAGGTAGAGCGTCGGCCTAGCGTGCGGAGGACCCGGGTTCGATTCCCGGCCAGGACACATAGGAGAAGCGCCCATTTGCTTCTCCACCCCTCCGCCGCGCCTTCCTCTCTGTCTCTCTCTTCCCCTCCCGCAGCCAAGGCTCCATTGGAGCAAAGATGGCCCGGGCGCTGGGGATGGCTCTGTGGCCTCTGCCCCAGGCGCTAGAGTGGCTCTGATCGCAACATGGCGACGCCCAGGATGGGCAGAGCGTCGCCCCCTGGTGGGCGTGCCGGGTGGATCCCGGTCGGGCGCTTGCGGGAGTCTGTCTGACTGTCTCTCCCTGTTTCCAGCTTCAGAAAAATGCAAAAATATATATATATAGCCCTGGCCGGTTGGCTCAGCGGTAGAGCGTCGGCCTAGCGTGCGGAGGACCCGGGTTCGATTCCCGGCCAGGGCACACAGGAGAAGCGCCCATTTGCTTCTCCACCCCTCCGCCGCGCTTTCCTCTCTGTCTCTCTCTTCCCCTCCCGCAGCCAAGGCTCCATTGGAGCAAAGATGGCCCGGGCGCTGGGGATGGCTCTGTGGCCTCTGCCTCAGGCGCTAGAGTGGCTCTGGTCGCAACATGGCGACGCCCAGGATGGGCAGAGCATCGCCCCCTGGTGGGCAGAGCTTCGCCCCTGGTGGGCGTGCCGGGTGGATCCCGGTCGGGCGCATGCGGGAGTCTGTCAGACTGTCTCTCCCTGTTTCCAGCTTCAGAAAAAATGAAAAAAAAAAAAAAAAAATATATATATATATATATATATATATATAGGAAGAAGTCTCAAGAGGATTAAACTGATCCTCAAGAAGTTTAACTGCATGCCAGAACAAAGGCAAAACACTCTTTAGTGGAATACAACACAAGCAAGCATTCAACAGTGTAACATTCACAGGGCACAGCATCTAATTAATAATTGCTAGGTATGCAAAAAAGCAGTAAATGAGGACCCATAATTGGTTGCAGAAAGTGGGGACAGTCAATAGAAATAGAAGCAGAAATAAAAAATATGGTGGAATTAGCAAACAAGATTCTTAAAACAGCTAATATAAATATTATAAATATGCTCTAGAACAGCGGTTCTCAACCTGTGGGTCATGACCCCGGCGGGCATCAAACAACCAAAACACCGGGGTCGCCTAAAGCCATTGGAAAATAATATGTATTTAGGCAACCCCTGTGTTTTGGTCATTCGACCCCCGCCGGGGTCGCGACCCACAGGTTGAGAACCGCTGCTCTAGAATTTAAAAGAAATTATTATGGAAAACATGGAAGATATACAAAAGACCAAAATGGAACCTGTAGACATGGAAAAATGGAATATCTGAAATGAAAAACTTAGTGGATGGGATTACTAGCAGGTAGACATCGAAAAATTTAAGATGAGTGAACTTGAAGACATAGTTCAATAGATACAATTAAATAGATAAATACAATTAAAAGTAGAGTACAGAGAGAAAAAAAGATTGAAAATGAAATAACGAAATGTTTGGTAATCTGTGATAACAAATTAGGTTCGCTGACATATGTATGAGGGAGAAGGAAGGAGGGAACAAAAAAGTATTTGAAAATGTAGTGGCTGGAAATTTTCCAAATTTGAAGAAAGCAGTTAATCTACAGACCCAAGAAGTTTAACAGGACTTAAACAGCCAGAGAAAAATGAAAAATTATTTATAAATAAAGGTAAGAGTGATAGCAGACTTCTTAGAAACTGTAAAATCTAGAAAATTATGGAATGACTTCATAAAGTGCTGAAAGGAATTTATAAAAAGCTGTCATCTACAATTCTGTGCCCAACAAAAAGGTCTTTCACAAATCAGGCAAACGTCTCTGAATTATATTACATGTTAAAGGAAGTTCTTCCTGCAGAAAGAAAATTATAATAGATGGAAATTTGGATTTACAAAAATGATTGTGAGTAAATATAATTTTTTTCAGAAAAATTATGGAATTTATAAAATCTATAGAAGCAAAAATGTATGACAACACAAAGGATAGGAGGAGAACCATTCTGTTGTAAGATTTTTGTGTTACATATGAAATTTGCAGATAAACTGTTAAAACTTAAAAATGTATATTGTAAATCCTAGAAGAATCACATAACTTATCAAAAATAAAACATAACTTATGGCTAATAAGCAAATGTTGGAGAGAAAATGGAATCATAAAAGTATTCAATCCAAAAGAAATCAGAAAAAGAAGAGAAAAATACACAGAGAACAATTAGGACAAATAAAAAGCAGATTACAAGAGGGTAGATTGACAACTCAACCGTACACACCAGGTGTTGGCAAAGTATGACCCATGGACCAAATTTGTCTCATAGCCTGGTTTTGTATGGCCTGAGCTAGAAATGATTTTTACATTTTTTTTTACATTGTGGAAAAATATACATAACATAAAATTTATCATGTTAAATGTAAGGTTCAGTGACATTACATTGTTAGACAACCATCACCACCACCAATACTTTTCATCCTTCTAAACTGAAACACTACCCATTAAACCAGGGGTCTTAAACATGCGGCCTGCGGCCCGCCGAACAATTTTGTGCGGCCCGCAGACTAATCCACGAAGTTCAAAATATTTTGGATAAAATTAAGTAAGCCTAGAGGCCTACTTGTATTTTTCATTTCTCTAGCATCCTAGCTAGATATTAGCTTAGTTAACAGCAGTTGTGATGCGAACTACAGTTTCTGGTCGTTTTGTGACACTGAGTAAACTGCATGTACGATTGTGCTTGTTGTACTGATTTTTTTTTTGTTTTCAACTGCAGTGAGAAAAGTGTTGCGTAACAGTTGCCTTTTGTAGACCTAGTGCGGCCCTCTGAACGGCTGTGATCTTGCTCTGCGGCCCACATGCTGAGTTGAGTTTGAGACCCCTGCATTAAACTATAACTCTCCACTTCTTACTCCTCTGAGATTGTCCCAGTCACCATTATCCTTCTCTGTCTCTATAAATTTGACTAGGTAACTCATATAAGTGGAATCATATATTGTCCATTTTGTTTGGCTTGTTTTACTTAGCATAATGTCTTCGAGTTTCATTCATGTTATAATGTGCCAGAATTTTATTTGTTTTATAGCGGAATAATACTCTATTTTAGGTATATACCAGATTTTTTGCAGTTATAAATCATAAAACATACCCACAAAGAATATGTTGTGGATACTATGTGTGGCTTACAAACTCTAAAATTTGTATTAAATAGTCTGTTATAGAATGTTTGTCACTCCTAACATATAATTACACTAAATGTAAATGGATTAAATGTCAATTACAAAGTATAGATTGTCAGACGAGATTTTAAAAAACAAAAGCAAAACTACATATAAAAGCAGGATTCAAATGTATATCATGTATGAGAAAAAGGCATAGAGATAATTTAACCCTAACCCTATTTCTTAAAATAAACCATTTATTGAAAAAAGAACCCTTTTCTTAAATTTCATTAACCAGCCTTTTGTGTAACAAAAGGACTGAAAAAAAATGATGTACCATGCAAACATGAATTCAGGGAAAGTTGAGATGGCCATATTAATATTAGACAAGGAAGACTTTAAAATAAGGATTATTGCCAGAGATATAGAGGGACATTTTCACAGTAAGAGTCAAATCATCAAGAAGTCATAATCCTAAATAACAACTTCAGTAAACTTGAAGCAAGTCAGTTATATAATATTTAGGGATTTCAAAACTTCTTTCTTGGTAATGAATAGGAGAGTAGACAAAATCAATAAGGATGCAGAAGATTTGAGCAACAGAATCAACCAACTCTTCTAATTGATATTGACAGCACACTCCATACTAACAGCATACACACTCTTCAAGTATGCATAGACATTCTCTAAGAAACAGCATATTCTGGGCCATTACAAAAACTCATTAAATGTAATAATATTGAAATTCCAAAGACTGTGTTCTCTGTCCACAATGAAATTAAGTTAGAAATCCATCATAGTAGGATTTCTGTAAATATTTGGCTATTAAAAAATAACTTCTTGTCTGACCAGGCGGTGGCGCAGTGGATAGAGCATCTGATTGGAACGTGGAGGGCCCAGGTTTGAAATCCCGAGGTTGCCAGCTTGAACGCGGGCTCAACTGGTTTGAGCAAGGTTCACCAGCTTGAGCCCAAGGTCCCTGGATTGAGCAAGGGGTCACTCAGTCTGCTGTAGCCCCCAGTCAAGGCACATATAAGAAAGCAATCAAGAAACAGCTAAGTTGCCGCAACAAAGAATTGATGCTTCTCATCTCTCTCCCTTCCTATCTGTCTGTTCTTCTCTTTGTCCCTCTCTGTCTTTGTCAAAAAAAAAAAAAAAATACTTCTTAAATATGGGTCAAAGAATCAGTCACAAGTAAAAGTAGACATTATTGTAAACTGAATGAAGATGAAAGTACAACGTATTGGTATTTGTAGAATGCTGGTACAAGGCCCTGGCCGGTTGGCTCAGCGGTAGAGCGTTGGCCTGGCGTTTGGGGGACCCGGGTTCGATTCCCGGCCAGGGCACATAGGAGAAGCGCCCATTTGCTTCTCCACCCCCCCCTCCTTCCTCTCTGTCTCTCTCTTCCCCTCCCACAGCCAAGTCTCCATTGGAGCAAAGATGGCCCGGGTGCTGGGGATGGCTCCTTGGCCTCTGCCCCAGGCGCTAGAGTGGCTCTGGTCTTGGCAGAGCAATGCCCCGGAGGGGCAGAGCATCGCCCCCTGGTGGGCAGAGCGTCACCCCTGGTGGGCGTGCCAGGTGGATCCCGGTCGGGCGCATGCGGGAGTCTGTCTGACTGTCTCTCCCCGTTTCCAGCTTCAGAAAAATACAAAAAAAAAAAAAAAGAATGCCGGTACAAGCAGTGCTTAGGTGGAAGTTTATAACAGTTGCTTATTGTGAGAAAGGTTGAAAATTAATCATGTAAACTTACCCCATAGAAATTAGGAAATTAAAAAACAATGTAAGCATAAGAAAGGAAATAATAAAGAGTGGAAATCAAAGAGATAAATAAATGAACATACAAAATAGAAACTCGCCTGACCTGTGGTGCCACAGTGGATAAAGTGTCGACCTAGAAAGTTGAGGTCATCAGTTCAAAACCTTGGGCTTGCCTGATCAAGACACATATGGAAGTTGATGCTTCCTGCTCCTCCCCCCTCCTTTCTGTCTATTTCTCTCTTTCTCCCCTCCTCTCTAAAATGAATAAATAAATAAAAATTTTTTAAATAGAAACTCAGTGAAGCCAAAAGCTGTTTCTTGGAAAATCAATAAAATTTATAAGCCTTTACATTGACCAGGATAATAGAAGACATAAAAGATTAACATCAAGAATGAAATAGGTACATCATTGTAAGAGGATATTATGAGTAACTTTATACCAATAAATTTTACATAATGAAATGTACAAATTCCTTGATAGACACAAATGGCCAAATCTCACTCTAAGAAAAGAGATAACCTCACTTGCCTTATATTTATAGTAAAAACCCACAAAGAAAATTTCAGACACAGATAGTGTCATTGATGAATTCTATTGTACTAAACATATTTATGGAAGAAATATCCTTATATATTTCTAATTTAGTCCAAACAGAAAAAAAGAAGAGGAAAGAACATTTTCCAAATCATTTTGAGTCTAGCACTAGAATTACTCAGACTGCTAAAACAGACAAGGAAATGATAAAATGGAAAAGAAAAGGAAAAAAAAGAGCAGTATTGCTCACATACCTAAAAACAAAATCCTTTAAAAATAGCAAATTAATCCAGCAGTAAAAAAGGGTAACGTATTACGACAAATTAGGGTTTATCTTAGGAATGCAAATTTAGTTGAACGCTGGGAGATCAATCAGTGCTTTTCTCCACATAAGAGAATAAAGTAGAAAATAATAATTATTCACCCCACTTGATGGAAAAATGCATTTGATAAAATTCAGTTTCCATTTGTGATAAAACCTTCTGGCAAACTTTCTCAATCTGTGATTTCAAGTTCTAACAAAACATAATAAGGTAAAAAAAAATCACATAAGGCTAATACTCAGTGATAAAATATTGAATGCTTTTCTTTTATAAAGTCCAGTATATGGCAAGGGTTTCCACTTTTACTATTTTTGTTCAGTGTTTTAATCAAGGGTCTAGGTTGTGCAGTAAAACAAGAATGAGAAAAGTCAGAGAGATTGGAAAGGAAAAGTCAAACCATATTTGCAGATGGCAGGATTTCTATATATGTAGAAAATTTGAAGATACCTACAAAGAATTTTCAGGATAACAGGTCAGTTGACAGATATCAAAAATATTTCTGTATACTAAAAAAAGCAGTTGGAAAATATAATTTTAAAAACCACACCATTTATAATAGCATCATGAACCAGTATTCTTAGTAATAAGAATAATAAGGCCTTTATACTGAAAACTATAAAACATTAAAAGAATATAAGGAAGATTTAAAGGTAGTGGTATACCATGTTCATTGATTGGAAGACTTAATCTTAAGATGTCTATCTCTCAAAATTGATCTATAGATTGAGTTATGATCTCAGTCAAAATTCAAGCAGGCCAGGCTCTGGCTGGGTTGTTCAGTTGTTTAAGAGCAGTGGTTGGCAAACTCATTAGTAAACAGAGCCAAATATCAACAGTACAATGATTGAAATTTCTTTTGAGAGCCAAATTTTTTAAACTTAAACTATATAGGTAGGTACATTCCTTATGGAGGTAGCGCCCAAACCTGGTATTTTGTGGAAGAGCCACACTCAAGGGGCCAAAGAGCCGCATGTGACTCGCAAGCCACGGTTGGCCGACCACTGGGTTAGTGTCATCCTGATGTGCCAAGGTTGCTGGGAAGTTCATTTCTGTTATTCCTAGAATAAATAGAAAAGTCAATGTTAAATGTTTATATTTTCAATTGCTGTTTGATAACAAATTCAATCTAAGGAGCAAAGCAAAGAAGTAGAGTGATAACAGTTGTTAAAAAGAGTTACAAACTTTTTTAACCTGAAAGAATTGGAATTTATGAAGTTAAACTTTAGAAATCATAGTATTTGATTCACATTTGCGTTTTAAATTGTAGTGGGAATATAAATATCTTTAGGCCATAGAGCCATTCTAGGTGATACAAATCTGCCAGCCTTTCTCCTCCCAAGTCCTTACATCCAGCCAAACCATTGGCAACCCAGTAATTGCAACCAAGTTTTATTCTAAGCAAAGTTGAAAATCTGATAGATTACTAAGAATTCTATTGATTGAGATTTTCCTTCTATGTTTCAAGGCTCTCTCTGAAAGGATTATAATATCAGGACATTTCTTTCGCTTCTGATTTTGGCATCACTAGACATAATTTTTTAACCCTCAGTTAACTATTCATCGTGTACTGATGGGGCTGTGCATGCAAGTTAATCAAGGTGCAGCAGGCATAACGATCACACTTGCCTGTGCCTTTAGTGCCTACTTGGTTCTCATCCAGTATCTGCCAATTTCTCTGGAAGATGGAATGCAGCTTTACACCCCCAACTTTCTAGCTAGGTGGTCACACGCTGTTTGCTTCATGCTGGACATGTTGGGTTACATTACTACCTGGTGTCCCTTGGTATTCCAAGTTAGTCTGTTTGATACTAATTGTAGGCCTGGAACTGTTTCTCAAAAACAAACCATTTTATTTTCATTTCACTTGCTGAAGTGAGTATGATCTTTTATTAAAACCTGGGAGTCAAGAAATGAGAGGCACTGGGTTTATTTTTCATTCTGAAAATAGCTGTATTGCATAAAATTGTACTGGTACAAAGTTGATAGCTGTATGTAGATTGTGGTTTGAATCAGGAATTATTTCAAACCATCAAGAAAATAAAGCAAGAAAGTATTAGAGTTTCAAGGCATGGTACAAAAATAATCAGAACTATTGTAGTGAAACATATTTACAGATGCCAAAAATTGTAAGTGTGTATATGTTAATATATATTTATGTAAATATACACACACATATACTGTATTTATATAATATATACACACACAGATATATATATATATATATATATACACCAATGCTGTATTTATATAATATATATATGCACAGGTGTGTGTGTGTGTGTGTGTGTGTGTGTGTGTGTGTGTACATACCAATGCAATTCTACCGTCAGAGCTTCTCAATAATATTTTTGAGCATCGTGAGTTATGACAGTCATTTGAGGACCTTTGGTTTGCTGGGTCTTAAAGGTCAAGTGTGAAGTTTACTGTATCCTGGGTCATCTGGAGAGACATTTTACTCTGACCGCTACACAAAGCTAATAGCTTTTTATGTTACCTTGTAAATGGATCAGAGCTGTATACTTAAATATGGCATGTGCTGCTTTCAAAATGGAAAAAGGCTGGCCAAACTTTTGTTTCCTTCTTAGCGGGAGGCAGACAAGGGATTGTAAATTCTCTTTGACTTTGGGAAGAATCTTCCACGTACCCCTGGATCTTCAGGAACTTTGTTGAGGAACTTGTCTTTTCATAAAATTTAGTTCTCACTCTGTTACACATGCATATTTTACCAAGGCCCTTCATCTCTCCGCTCTTCAGGTCCCAGTAGCTTGCTGGGATACACAGCAGGGTTAAGGACATGTAGTATCGAATGTTACGGCAGCCAGGGTCTGTGTCTCTGCAGAGCAGACTGTGGCAGAGAACGAGAATGTTACTGTTTCCCTGTAGCAAGACAGTAGAGTATTACTGTCCTTGCCCAGTGAAAACCTGTTACTTTTGTTTTCTATGGATTGTTCTGAAGGAAAAAGCATTTGCTTAATTAAACCTACCTATCAAATACCAACCCTGTCTTAATTTGTTCATTAAGAAGACTCCATCTGGAGTGACAACTCCAGTTGCAGTCATCTTCTAAGTAACTTTATGATAACCTGCCATCATTTGTCAAGCCTGTTAATTGTTACAATGGTCAACTTAGTAAAGACCTTCACTAGACCTACAGTTCTCAAGCCTCTGATGGTAGACAGGTCTCTGCTCTTGCCTTGGGGTGTCTTATAGCTAAGGAAAGGAAGCTCCAGTAGGTTCCAGCTGTGCCCCCCTATCCCACACAGCCTCTGCTTAGGAAACCCAGATGTGACTTTTGCCAATTGCTGTGAGGATACATTTACTAATTGTTAACCCAAGAGCTGGAAAAATAATAGCAAGGTGATTTTTGTTTTTTTAGATCTGTTCTTAGGTGTTTGATTTATCTGATGCTGATATACGATATTATTATTTTTCCTTTTTGTGGAATATATTGGGGTAACACTGGTTAACAAAATTATAGAGGTTTTATTATATATTGTCCTCATATTCAGTGACCTTGCTCAATTTGCTTCTAACTCTATCTGCAAATTATTTTGGTATTTCTATATCACTGTTGTCATCAGAGAGTATTGGCTTTTATTTCTTTCTCCCTAACTCTTTTACATCATCTTTTTCTCACCTTACTGCACTGGCTAGTACCTCCAGTATGTTGTTAAACAGAAGCAGTAATAACAGGCATGCTTGTCTCATTCCTTGTCTCAGAGGTAAAACTTTCACCCACCATTAAATATGTTTGCTGCAGAACTTTCAAAGATCTCCTATATGAGATAAGGGCAGTTGCCTTCTATTCCCAGTTTGTATAGAGATTTTATCATGAATGGATAATGACTTTTATCAAATGCTTTTTTAATCCATTACAGTTAACACATTACTTTTTACTTTTATTCTTTCAATGCAGTGAATTAAATAGGTTAATTTTCTAATGGTAAATCCACCTTGCATTTATAGAATAACTTTATATTCCTAGTATAAACCCAAGTTGGTTGTGTTGTAATACCCTGTTTATATAACTCTGGGTTTAGCTTGTTAATATTTTTAGAACTTTTATTATTATTATTATTTTTTGCATTTTTCTGAAGCTGGAAACAGGGAGAGACAGTCAGACAGACTCCCGCATGCGCCCGACCGGGATCCACCCGGCACACCCACCAGGGGGTGACGCTCTGCCCACCAGGGGGCGATGCTCTGCCCATCCTGGGCGTCGCCATGTTGCGACCAGAGCCACTCTAGCGCCTGGGGCAGAGGCCACAGAGCCATCCCCAGCGCCCGGGCCATCTTTGCTCCAATGGAGCCTTGGCTGCGGGAGGGGAAGAGAGAGACAGAGAGGAAGGCGCGGCGGAGGGGTGGAGAAGCAAATGGGCGCTTCTCCTGTGTGCCCTGGCCGGGAATCGAACCCGGGTCCTCCGCACGCTAGGCCGACGCTCTACCGCTGAGCCAACCGGCCAGGGCTTTAGAACTTTTATATCCATATTCACAAGAGGTGTTGGCTTATTATTATTATTACTATTTTTTTTATTTTATTTATTCATTTTAGAGAGGAGACAGAGAGAGACAGAGAAAGAGAGGAGAGAGACAGGGGGGAGGAGCTGGAAGCATCAACTCCCATATGTGCCTTGACCAGGCAAGCCCAGGGTTACGAACCAGCGACCTCAGCATTTCCAGGTCGATGCTTTATCCACTGCGGTACCACAGGTCAGGCTGTTATTACTATTTTTTAGCAAAACACAGAAACAGAGAAACAACAAGGGAGAGAGATGAGAAGCATCAACTCATAGTTGCATTTAATCGATTGCTTCCCATATATGTGCCTTGGCCAGGGGAGGGGTATTCCGGGCAAGCCAGTGACCCCTTGGGCTCAAGCCAGCAACCATGGGCTTCAGACCAAGTACCTTTTAGGTTCAAGCTAGTGACCTCAGGGTTTCAAACCTGGGACCTCACCATTCTAGGTCAACACTCTATCCACTGTGCCACCACCTGGTCATGTGGCTTATTATTTTCTTACAAGATATTTTATCAGGGCCTGGTGTCAAGGGTATGCTTATTTAGGGTTAAACATAATTTCAGAAATATTTCCTCCTTTTTGTATTATCTGAAATATACATATTTTTTTGTTAAGATTGGTGTTTTTTTTCTTCCTTAAATGGCAGATTCACCAGTGAAGCCATCTGGGCCTGGAATTTTCTTTGTTAGGAAGCTTTTTAAAAAAGCATTCAATTTCAGTAACAGATGTAATAATATATAATTTTCCTGTTTCTTCTTGAGTTTGTTTTGATAGGTTGTATTTCTCTAGGACTTCGTCTATATCATCTGATTTTTAAATTTATTTTCAGAAAGTATGAAGGTGTCTTTTTTATAGAGATTTAAAAAACTCACAAAGTTAATAAAAGTTGGGAAAATATTAGAGTCCTTTTTACCCCTTTGTGCCACTTGACGGTAAGTAGCACTGACCTGCTGTTTGTTACCCCCAAATTCTTCAGTGTGTATTTTCTACGAACAAGAATATTCTCCTAAATAATGACAATACAATATCAAAATGAAGTTATTAACATTGATATATTACTACTATCTAATCCTCAGAAGCCATTTATGGTCAACAGCTGCCTAGATAACGTCCATTCTAGCAACAGGGTCTTATTCAGGAGCATGCTTTGCATTTTGTTGTCATATCCTTAGTCTCTTTCAGTCTAGAACAGTTTCCTCGGCCATTCTTTTTTTGAAGATTACACGCAATTTATTTTCTAGACTGAGTTTGATATTTTCATGGTTAGATTCGGGTTTGGCATCCTTAGCTGGAGCACCACAGAAGTGGCGCTGCATTCCAATCTCATTGCATCTTCGGAGGTGATGCTCAATTTTGATTTGTCCCAGTACTCATGATATTTACTCTGACCTCTTCATTTAGAAGGGGTGTCTACTAGACTTCTGGATTGTAAAGTTACTCTTGGTAATGAATGGGTACTCTGTCAGAGGGACTTTGTAGCTGTGTCTGTAACCCGGTGCTTAAAATTCTTTCAGTTTATTCATATGTTTATTTATATCTGGATGGACTCATGCCTTTCCTCTTTCCCTCAGTGTGTTGTAAACAGTTACTAAAATTATTTTGCTCAGATTGTTAGTAGGATTTGGTCAGTATTAACCCCTACAAGCTGGCTTCTTTGTCCTTTGAATGTGTCCCCATCATTCTCTGAGCATGACCTTACTTAGCTTTTCTAAGTTTGCTTGTCTTTTCCCTCTGAAATGGGTGTGTGTGTGTGCACATGAGTGTGTATACGTACAAAATATATGAATATTTATACCATATTTGCTTCGACCTATTAATTTAAAATCTGAGTTCACACTAATATCTTCAATTCTAATTCAACACCATAGAGTTTAGTCTAGTTTTTCCCCTTTCCATAGTTATAACTCCCTTCTCTAATACTGCAGAGTCAGAGACCTGGCTTTCATTAGCATTCATATACTTACTATTTGATCACCCCCCCTGTCTTTGTATGCACATCCCCTCTCCCCATTTGGGCTCTGATATCCCATGCAGACTTTCCCACTTGTGCATGGCCTTGTGCCCTGAGAGTGTCATGACATCCCAGGCTAGTTTGCCCACATTGGGTGTTCATCACTACCTAACCTCTGACTTTCTGTTTGGGGTCTAACACCATGCTCCAAGACTCCCCCTTCTCCTCATACTGTTACCCTCCTCATCCTGCTTGGGCTCGCACACCACTTTCCCGGCTACCCTCACACGTGGGTGCCCTCACCCTCCCACTTGGGCTCTGGTTTTCCTATGTCAGGCCACCTGTCCACATGGATGCCTGCCTCCTTCACCAGGTACGCCTCTGTGTGGATGTTCTCCTCAGTCTTCCTGGGCTTTGACAACCCATGCCAGTCTGCCCTCCATGCTTCTGCTCCTACTTAGGCAGTGACTCCACTTGCAGCGTTGTAGGGTTGCTCCCCTTTGCTCAGTGTAGGCACAGTCCTCGTCCTGGTCCTTGAACTTTGTTGCCACAGGCTAGGCTGCCCCTCCGCGGGGAACCTTCTCATTCTGCTGAAGCTCTGGCTTCCCATGCTGGACTCTCTCACCCAGCCTGGGCTCCAACACTGCACAGGGCTGCCCTATGTGAGGTGCCTCTTTATCCTATTTGAGTTTTGGCACCTCATTTGAAATTATGTCCTCTTTCTTATTGTAGGTATTAGTAACTTATGCCATCTCTCTCTTTCTTCCTCATTAGTCTCCTCTAGTAGTTTATCAATTTTATTAATGTTCTCAGTATCTTTCCTTTTGGTTTGCTGATGCTCTGTCAGAGGCATGTTTTCTATTTGACTGTACTTTGTTATTTCCTTTTCCCTCCTTTCTTTTGTGATTTTTTTTTCTTTGATCCATGGGTCAGTTAACAATATATTTTAATTTCTAGTTTATCTACCTTTCTATAGATTTTTTTACTGTAGTTACATTTTAGTTCCTGATTTCTAGTTTAATTCTACTGTGGTCAGAAAACATCCTCTTTATGTTCCAGTTTTGTGAAATGTATTGAGCCTTAATTTATTATCCACTCTCTGTAATCAATTTTGGAAAATTTCCAGAAGCATTTGAAAAGTGAATTCTATAGATATTGAATATTCACTGCCTTTTAGAGCTGCAGTTAAGGACTCCAGGTCATACTCCAGACCTGTCTGCAGCTTATTTTTTTCTACAGTTAGAAGATACTTTGTGTTGTTTTGTAGATGCTGTATAATCTGTAGATAGTAAATTAAAATGTTTAAAATATATGCATGCATGAACCCTTTTATGGCTATGCTATTCCACAAAATAGTGCATGAATCAGGTATGAAACAGGGATAAAGTAAGAGTAGGGCATCATCATTTTGGTGTTTGTCCCACGGGAAATTTATTCTCAAGGTGTTGGATGTTTACACTGTATTCTAACAACTATAATATAAATTGTTACTTTGTAAAACAGTTGTCTTTTAAAGTTTTTCAGTATTCATTAAATTTAAGCCAACTCTTAGTTTTTACATTGTGACAATATGAAGTAGTTGTCCATTAGAGAAAAAAGATATTATTGCTAAAGTTTTTTAAAAGGATATATTCTCGGCCCTGGCCGGTTGGCTCAGTGGTAGAGCGTCGGCCTGCCGTGCAGAGGTCCCGGGTTCGATTTCCGGCCAGGGCACACAGGAGAAGCGCCCATCTGCTTCTCCACCCCTCCCTCTCCTTCCTCTCTGTCTCTCTCTTCCCCTCCCACAGCCGAGGCTCCATTTGAGCAAAGATGGCCCGGGCGCTGGGGATGGCTCCTTGGCCTCTGCCCCAGGCGCTGGAGTGGCTCTGGTCTCAACAGAGCGACGCCCCAGAGGGGCAGAGCATCGCCCCCTGGTGGGCAGAGCGTTGCCCCCTGGTGGGCGTGCGGGGTGGATCCCAGTCGGGCACATGCGGGATCAGTCTGTCTGACTGTCTCTCCTCATTTCCAGCCTCAGAAAAATACAAAAAAGAAACAGAAAAAAGAAAAGGATATATTCTCATAATTATCTTTTAATAATGAAATTCTTATTCCACATATATTTGGGTGTTTTTTATTTTGAAAAGTAAAATGCAAAAGTAAAGAGTAACCCTGGCCAGATAGCTCAGTCGTTTGGAGCATCATCCCGATGCACAGAGGTTGCAGGTTTGATCCCCGGTTGGGGCACATACAGGAACAGATTAATGTGTCTCTCTCTTCCCTCTCTCCCTAAAATCAATCAATATTTTTTTTTAAAGTAAAGAGTTAAGGGAGGTATTATTAATAATTACATAAATATACATATTGCAATGCATATGTAATTTGTATACTCTAAAATGATTTTCATATTCCAATTTACAGCCTTAAAATTGTTCCTCTCAAATTCAGAAACAGTAGTGAGGTTACCCATGGAGCCTACTTAGCATATTTATTTATTTATTTATTTATTGACAGAGAATCAGAGAGAGGGACAAACAGGAAGGGAGAGAGATGAGAAGCATCAGTTCTTCGTTGCAGCATCTTAGTTGTTTGTTAATTGCTTGTTCATTGATTGCTTTCTCATATGTGCCTTAATGGGGGGGAGGGCTACAGCAAAGTGAGTGACTCCTTGCTCAAGCCAGTGACTTTTGGGCTCAAGCTAGTGACCTTTGGGTTCAAGCCAACGACCATGGGGTCATGTCTATGATCCCACGCTCAAGCCAGCAACCCCGCGCTCAAGTTGAATGAGCCCATACTCAAACTAATAACCTCGGTGTTTCGAACCTGGGTCCTCTGCATCCCAGTCGGACGCTCTATCCACTGCACCACCGCCTGGCCAGGCCTACTTAGCATCTTTAAATATCACTGACCTTCTTTGGGGAAATTTGTGCCTTAGCCTCTGGAGCACAGTTATACTAAATCTAAACAAGAGCCCCATGACTAGAGCTCCACTGTCTAAAAACCCTAGTTGGCAGGCAACTGGAAAGTGACCTGATACAGAGAAAAATAAACCAAAGGAAGTAAGGTGTAACATTATTATTAGACAGAAATTATATTGTGCTGCTCACATCAAAAGAAAGTTCAGAGAATTATTATATTGTAATAGCTATTGAGGAATAATGAACCACAGAGAGAGACATATTTTAATAAATATTGGCAACTACCAATCTTCTCTCTGTATCTGTGAGTTCAGTTTTTTAGATTCCACATTATACAGTCTTTATCTTTCTCTTTTCTGACTTATTTTATATGTGCCACATTTTCTTTATTCATTGATCTGTGGACACTTAGGTTGTGTCCATGTCTTGGCTATTACAGATAATACTGCAATGAACATGGGGATGCAGATGTCTTTTCAAGACAGTGATTTCGTTCCCTTCAGATAACTACCTAAAAGTGGAATTGCTGGATTGTAGCTCTGTGTTTTGAGGAAACTCCATACTGCCTTCCGTAGTAGCTTTATCAGTTTAAATGCAACTAACAGTGCACAAGCATTCCCCTTTCTCTGCTACATCCTCACCAGCACTTGTTACTTCTTGTCTTTTAAATAATAATCATTCTCATAAGTGTGAGGTGATGCTACATTATGACTTTGTTTTACATTTTCCTGCTTAGTGATATAGAGCATCTTTTTTTTCATGAACCTGTTGGTCAATTGGATATCTTCTTTGGAAAAATGTCTATTTAGTTCCTCAGCTCATTTTAAAATCAGATTGTTTTCCTTGCTATTGAGTTGTATTAATTCTTTATAAATTTTGGATATTAACCCATTATCCAGAATATGATTTGCAAATATTTCTTATACTCAATAGGATGCCTTTTTATTTTGTTGAGGTTCCTTTGCTTTGCAAAAGCTTTTTAGGTAGTGTAGTCTCACATACTGATTTTTGCTTTTGTTGCATTTGCAGCAAAATATTGTCCAAATAATGTCAAAGAGCCTACTGTGTTTTCTTCTAGGAGTCTTATTGTTACAAACCTTATATCCAAGTCTTTAAACAATTTTTCATTCATTAATTAATACCTTATATGGTATAAGATAGAGTAGTTGAGGTCCATTCTTTTGCATTTGGTTATCCAGTTTTCTCAGCACCAGTTATTAAAGACACTATTGTTCTGTGTTGCATGTTCTTGTCTACTTTGTTGTAAATTAATTGATCATGTATGTATGGATTTATTTCTGGGCTTCCCACTCTGTTGTATTGATTACTGTGTCTGTTTTTGTACCAATACCATACTGTTTTGATTACTGTTTCTTTTTAATATTCTTTGAAATGATGAATATGATACTTCTAGTTTTGTTCTTTTTCAATATCGCTTTGGCTATTTGGAGTCTTCTGTTGCTCCATACAAATTTTAGGCTTGTTTTTCTATTTCTGTGAAAAATGCCTTTGGAATTTTGATAGTGACTGCATTGAATCTATAGATTGGTTTAGGCAGTGTGAAACAGTTTAATAATATTAATTATTTTTCAGTCCATGAGTATGGAATATCTTTCCATTTATTAGTTTTATCTTTATTTTTAAAAAATCATTGTCTTATAGTTCTCAGCATATAGGTATTTGATTTCTTTGTCAAATTTATTTTAAGGTATTCTTTTTGATGCAGTCATAAATGAGATTTAAAAGATTTTTTTTAGTATACAAAAAGGCAATTTTTTATACTGATTTTACTGTGACTTTACTGAATTCATTGATTAGTTCTAATAATTTGTGTGCATATGTGGAGTCTTTAGGGCTTCCTATATATAATACGCTATCTGCAAATAGAGACAGTTTTATTTCTTCCTTTCCAATTTGTATGGCTTTATTATTTTTTCTTGCCTCATTGCTCTGGCTAGGACTTCTAGTACTATGATGAATAAAAGTGGTGAGTTGGTTTCCTTACATTGTTCCTGGTCTTGGAGGAAAAGCTTTGTTTTTTGCCATTGAATATGGTATTAGCTATGCGTTTGTCATGTATGGCATTTAAATGCTGATGTACATTCCCCCAGCACCCAATTTTTTTTTAGAATCATCATGATTGGATGGTGAATTTTGCAAAATGCTTTTTTACATCTATTGAGATGATCATACGATATTTATTCTTCATTTTATTAATGTGATCTATCATGCTGATTGGCTTGTGGATGTTGAACCATCTTTGCATTCCAGGAATAAATCTCATTTCATCATGGTGTATATATTTTTTTATGTATTGTTGAGTTCAGTCTGCTAATATTTTGTTGAAGGTTTTTTCAGGGATACTTACCTATAATTTTCTTTTCATATAGTCTGGCTTTGGTATTATGATAATGCTGTCCTAGTAAAATGAATTTGGCATGTTCCCTCCTCTTCTATATTTCGTAATGATTTGAGAAGGATTGTTATTAAATTTTCTTTAAGTGTTTGGTAGAATTGACTAGTGAAGGCATCTGGTCCTGAACTTTTATTTGTTGCTAGGTTTTTGATCCCTGATCTAATTTCCTTACAAGTAATTGGTCTGTTTATTTAGATTTTCTATTTCTTCCTGATTCAGTCTTGGCAGATTATATGTTTCTAGGATTTATCCTTTTCTTCTAGGTTGTCCAATCTGTTGACATTTAATTGTTCATAGTAATCTTTTATAATTCCTGGTATTTGTAGTACCAGTTATAATATCTCCTCTTCCATGTGTAATTTTATTTGAGTCTTTGCTCTTTTTTCTTGGTCAGTGGCATCTACTCTTTTCCAAATAGATATGAATAGTGAAACTGACCACATCACAGCTTTAATTTAATAACTTCTGATTAATCTAAGCCAATTATGGTAATCTCATTCTATTAGAGATGGGTTTAGAAATAGACATGTGAACCCAGTTCTGCCCAGTGAGATCTGTGGGTAATAAGCTGGGAGACTTCTGGGAAAGACCACCTCTCTTAAAAATATAAAGGTAAATGAGAAGGTGGTATGCTAACTCCTAGAACCACTGCATTAGGAAATTTTTAGTTGATTTCATGTTATAGTAAATATTTAATTTAGAATTCAATGACTAATTAGATATACATTTTTAAATAAAGGGAGGGTATTAATGAGTTAAAAACTATGTGGAAAATATATTCAGAAAAAACATAAAACCCAACTCATTTAAAAAAAATAGGGATTTATGTGTCTCAGGAATGAAGAAATTTGGAAGTAGGTACTTAGTGATGTTTCAGATACCCAGACTTTCTGTTTTTTGGCTTCTCTATTCTTAACTTTCATTTTCTTGCTTGTTACTTCTTGGTTACAAGATGGCTGCTCTAGGTAGGGGGAAGGGGAAAGGCCATTGGACAAAAGGGTCATGCAGGTTGAGTCTACTTGCTTTTTGTCAAGAAAACAAAAACTTTTCTGGAAACCTCACTCTGAAATCTGGAACATTGTGTTTTATTGGTAACTACTTGTAATGTATCTGTTTAACCTATCCGGTCTTCTCAAATTTAGCTTCAACTATATTAATTTGAGAACTTTTATACTTTTTGTTCATGTTTAATAGACTAAAGTTAATATGTCATACTCACTAGATAAGACAGTTTTCTTTTTCCAAGATTAGGGCTTCTGAGCATACATGTAAATTTATGCTAAGTCCACAAAACTTGATTTCCATTTGAACCAAGCATTGTAATAATTTTTCAAGGAGTTTTATAGTTCTTATGTAAAGTTTTCTATCTCAGAAGCACAAAAGACCTATTGAACATTTGAATGGCACTCCATTATAATAATTGTAATACAAACTATCTTTCTTCAGGGTTCCTTTTGAGAAAGGAGGTTCATAATCCATTAAAAGAAAAACCAATCTGTGTTAAAATTTATTATCTGATATTATGTTCAGGATTTATCAACACAGACTTATTAGCTGGTCTTAAATTGTAAAGTGAACTCTGTTTCCTTCCATCTCCCACCTGCCTCTACCTCGATCCTGTTCACAGACATGCCTATTCTCAGTCATTGAGATAAAAATTTAAAGGATAATTTAAGAGTGAAAGAAAATGTGGTTTCAGATGAACTGCTGGAGGCGGAGATGCCTGCTGTAGACATGGTGGAGCCATACTTGAGATGAGTTCAGACCCAGACTGGAGAGGGGCCGGGGGAGACCCTGGGAATGACAGTGGAGTTGGACGCGATGGAGTGTGGCCTCTGTCTTTGCTGATCTGATGGGTGGGGTTAGGCCTTGGTTCATGGTTTGCCTCCTTCTAGGGTTCTGGATCAAGGATAGGTATGGAAAAATAATTCCTGACACTGTTCAGCTGAATGCTAGTTTAAGTTCATCTCAGTAATTGAAGAAAATAAATGAAGTTATTGTGTCTTTTACCAACAATATTTTTACCTACTGTGGCTAAAGAGGCCACAGATCATAAAGAAATAGATGAAGTATGTATGCTTCTGGATTGTTTTGTAGAAAAAAAACCTGAATGAATAAGCTATTTCACTAATTTTTATCACTCTCCCATTTTTCTGTGTGATAGGATCTCTCTTGATATTTGAGAGTGAATTTTATTTTTCCTGGTATTACTGTGCCAGGAGGAGAGGAGAGGGAGACCAGATTAGTTTATTTCTGCATCTGAGCTAGAGAAGAATAAAATCTAATAGTCACATTGCCACAGGTTTTTAACCCAGTTTTTAAAAGTTATTTACAATGATTGTGGACTGTACTGCATATTGAGGCTAAACGGAAACGGTGACCAGATTCTTAATCATTGTCAGGAAACTGCATTCAAAGAATGAGAAGAACACCCCCACTGGATGAGTTGCAGCCTCCACCATATCAGGATGACAGTGGTTCTCCCCACCTCTCATGCACACCCTCAGAAATTGGGGACAGTAAATGTGAATTTTCCCACTGCAGCAACAGCCCAAGATGCTCATATAACAAGTGCCCAAGTGAAGGAAGCACAGGTCACGAAATAGAAAGTTTTCACAATAAAGGCTATGAAGAGGATGTTCCGAGTGACAGCACAGCAGTCCTGAGCCCTGAAGTAAGTAAACGCACATAGAATTTTGAAAATGAATGTTACTTGGAGAGTAATAATCCCATGCTTCTCCTCTTGGTAAGAAGGTTTTATCGCTATCTTGTCCTTTGTGGTTTATGTACCAGTTTCTATCCTAGATGGAATCTCTTATCCAGCTGTGTCCCAGCTGTGTATCCAGGAGCATCCCAGCTGTTCAGCAGCTTCTCCTTGAAGGTAGATGGGTAGCTCAAAGTGAGAGCAATATACAAAACACTAAAAAGTATCTTCTCCCAAGTTCCAACCTCAAGATCGATTTTTAAAAATTTTGTAACATTTTATATAAAACATTCTGGAATTATTTGCCTGCTTCTTTCATATTGAGGTTTCTATTTATGTGTGTGTCTTTTATTAAATTATTTTATTTTGGATATTTTTACTATTGAGAGGCTGCCCATTATTTTACAAAATAATGAGATATTTTGCATTTTGATTTTATAGAATATGGAAGAGATATGCTCAGCTTTACTAATGAAATTTGAATTCATGGCATTATGCATTCAGAGTGGTTGATTGGTTGTATTTTAAGTTATTTTGGGGGGGAGCAAAATGTGAAAATGACACCAAAAAATAGAGGTGTTACACATTTGAAGTCTGTACATGTTCTAAAAAGAATTTTTAAATATATTCCTATATTAAAAATTATAAAGGTAATATAGAGATTTTAATAAGGTAGTATTTGCTTTTAAATTTTACTGTTTTAGATTGCAAGTTTTTACAACTTTTGTCCTAGACAACAGTTTGTAAAACTGTAGTGTGTCATTGTTCTTGCTAGGTGAATTTTCATCCACTGCCAAAATTTCAAGTATAAAACAAGAAGTTAGAGGATCATGATGAGATGGATTACACACCTAGGACAGGACGCTCGTGGGTACAGGTGGCAGGACCACACTGTGATACTGGTGGATGTGATGCCCACATGTCCCGTCTCTCCTGTTCTGCCCCATCAGCGTCCCTCAGTTATGATGTGGTCACAGGACCAGAGGTGAGACAGGAACAAGAGTGCCAAGGGCAGAAACACAAAACTTATATTATGGGAGCAATACAGGGGCAAGTACTCCTGGTCACCAGTGACACTTGCCAGTTAGCCTACCAAATAGGCATAGGTTCTATCTGCATTACTGCAGGAACTCAGGGTGACAGGGCTGTCAGCCCAGTGGTGACATGATCATGGCTTGGTCTTTCCATCCATTTTCATAGGTAGTATTTATTCTTTCATATTTTCTATTTACTCTATCTTTAACATATCTTTCAAGTTATTAACTTAGTTACTTTATATTTAACAAATCTTCAGAATTCTGTCGGTCTCTCTAAAGTTACGGTACTTTATTATCTATACTTAGCACAGCCCCTGAGTTTTGCCCGTATTTTAGAAGCTGCTAACTTGCTGTGTTAACACTTCTTATGACTCTCCTCTATCCTGCTTGGTTTCGTGTCTTCTGTAGCAGAATTGTCTGTATTCAAACAGTAGAGCAAATACACATGACATAAATATTTAGATGCTAATAGCCTATGTTAGTACAAAATTCACTCTTGTGTTTTTTAAGTTTATTTTACTTCCCATTATCCCTTTGATGGATGTTAAGCAAATACAAAATTTTTGCTTTCCTCTTGGTTTAACTCAGATATAGCTCCCCTAGAGCCTCACCACATACACTAGTGAACTGGGGAAGGAGGGAGGGTTCAAAAGAGCTCCCTGGCAAGGAGTCTGTAAATTCTGGTGATGACCAGTTGCTAGCAGAAGACTAGACAGAACTTTAAGACACCTTGAAAGGAAGAATTATTTCCTAATTGCCTATTTGCAGAATACAAATACATTGCTCACAGAAACTAGGGGAACAGGGAATGTGCAGATACTCTAGTACTTTCAGTCTTCTGTATAGTGCATTTTTACCAATGAAATAAAATTTGGTTTTGTATCTTATTTGCATAATCAAACAACTTACTTTGACTTGTTGTTTGCTTTTCTGATGTTCTTGTTTAATAAAAAAATCAAATGCTTCTTTTTTTATCTCTTCATATTCATTTTGGAGTATCCCTTAATTTTTGTGAGCAGTATAATAGCTTAATCTGTAAAGATCTTCCTATTTTAATTTCCAGTTTCATGAGAATTGTCAGAATGCCCAGAAAAAGATTAGGGAGGCACCAGGAGAAACAAAATTCAGAAACAGCTATTGGGAACCTTATAAAAATTTTATTGCCTTGAAAATCTTAGCTGTCGTGACAGTATTTTAGAAAATATTTAATTGAAATATCAAAGCCATGCAATTAATCATTTTTAATTACCATTATGAAGTGGCATGCATTAAAACATTTTGCACTAAAGTGTACATTTCTTTTACAGAGTAAGAATACATTTACTCTGGTTGAATTATATTGTATAAAAAACAATTCTTCTATGAGACTTTGTTTTCTCTCCCAAGTATTGTTCATTTGTCATCTTTTTTTCCATACATGTTACCAGGTAGGTCCTGATAGGTAGACATGAATTATTTATAAGGTCAAAAACATGTCTTTTTGGTCCTCTGCTGCATCTCTCCCACCTAAACCAGGGTTTGGCACATAGGGTGTAGTAGTTAGGGTATCAAGCTGTTAAAACCATGAGCCAAATGCAATGGGTAAAAGCCACAGAAGATTACTTGGCTTTCGCTAATGAAAGTCCAGGGTGAGTAGGTGACTTTGTTCTACAACATCATTCATGGGTCCAGTTTCTTTTTTGTTACTCTGTCATCCCTTGGGTGTTGTCCTGGTCCACATGGTCTGCACTGACCCACACATCCTATCTGAGTAACTGCTCTTCTGTGGGAAGTGTGGGAAGAAAAGAACAGAAAGGGCAAGTAATTTCTTCTCTCAACCTGATCTGGGTGTTTCACATGTGACCTCTGTTTGCCACCCCTTGGCCGAAGCTTAGTCTCATGCTCATATCAGCTATAAGGAAAATGTAGAACTACAGTCTTTTGCTAGACCGTATGTGTCTCTGGCCAAAACTCAGGTAGTTCTTTTGATAAGTGCAAAAAAGAGAAAACTGGAAGTAAATAGTAGTGACTATTTATTAGTAGACATTAAATAAATGTCCACAAAAATTTAGAAAATTATAATATTAGTCCACATTTTAAAATGAAAAACAAATTTGTTAAAAAAACTTGAAGGGAGCAGTGGTATAGTTGAAAGGTCAGAGTTTTGGGTGGGCACCGTCAGTAACCAACTGAAACTGTTTACATTCCACATAGTTACACTGGCAGGAATTTGAGACAAGTCCAGGTAAAATGGGTACAATTTCTTTTAATTGCATAATTAAAATGAACAGATTTGGTCTTTCTTGAACTTTTGAAATGTGCATTATTCTGCCATTTTCAACAGTAATTAGTATTGAAATAATACATAGTTTTACATTCTGATTTAAAATTAAATAGTGTCTGTATGGGAAATAAGTATTTGGCTGTAAATATATATTTTGAGGCCTTTGTATTATACCTCCATATTTCACATTTTCATTGATTTTCGAGACTAAATGTGTTTACATGCTATTACAGATGGCATCATTGTAGAACAAACTCTGAAAATGTGACCAGTTTTTTCAAAAGCATTAAGCATTAATTTAATTTATTTATTTATGTTCTTTCTCTGCAGCTTAATGCTGAACCATCAACTTGCATTGTGTATAATGTTGAAAGTAAAATTTAGTAATTTCCTACAATTAGAACAGAGATGCATATTGAAGTATACATTCTCAGTTCTCATTATAAAAACATATCCCAACTTTCTCAAAATTGTGATGGTGGAGATTTAATTCTGTCACTTTCTGATAAGTTTTTGAGTTTAACTTACCACTTATACTATTATGGCCCTGTAGAGTAGCTTCTGATTGTAGTAGACTGTTAAATTATTATTACTTTTTTTGTGGTAGCAAATCAGTGACAGTTCTTACATCATCCTCCTAAAAAAAGATCAGGTATTTATTTACATGCCATATTAAATAATAGAATTAAAACTGAAACATTTAAATTTGCTTTTATTAGGATATGTCAGCTCAAGGATCATCTTCGCAGCTTCGTAAACCTTTTGATCCTGAGCCAGAAGCTAAATATGGCACCCTGGATGTGACTTTTGACTATGACTCACAAGAACAGAAGCTTCTGGTAACAGTGACAGCTGTCACAGATATCCCCACATATAACAGGACAGGTGGCAACTCATGGCAAGTACACCTTGTTCTTCTACCTATAAAGAAACAGAGAGCAAAAACCAGCATCCAGAGAGGACCATGCCCTGTCTTCACAGAAACATTCAAATTTAACCATGTTGAATCTGAGATGATTGGAAATTATGCAGTTCGATTTAGACTGTATGGTGTACATCGCATGAAAAAAGAAAAGATTGTGGGGGAAAAGATTTTTTATTTAACAAAATTGAATCTTCAGGGGAAAATGTCATTACCTGTGATATTGGAACCTTCTTACAATCATTCTGTGAGTATCTGATCAAATAGCCCAAGTATAGTATAAGTTCATGGTATATAATATGCATAATTTTAATATGTTAAATGCAACACCCTTTTCATTCTATTTTTTACATAGTAATCATACCTTTACAAAGTTTCTAAGTCCTGAATAGGTAGGTATAATTTTTCTCATTTATAAAAATTGCCCTCGAAGATTATATTTGATTTATTTTATGTATTTTAGACTTCATTGAGTCTAGCCCAGTGTCTCAAACATTTTTTCCTTTGTTAAATATTTATTAGATGTGATTATGACATCTTCTGAACTCCTTATAGAATATATTGTTTTATTTGCAGGTTAAACTAGGTGATGCATTAAGAACTATCTAGCTACATCATCTCTTCTTTGATATTATTTGCTCATATAGAATATGTACTGCTGCCTAGGTCATAACTGATTATCTTTCCAGAACTGCTATAAAACAATTTTTAAAGGTTCAAAAACAATAGCCTCATTATACTTTCTACCCTTTTAAACAAAGATTTTGTAGTATTTCTGGGAGAATACTTAAATTTAGTACTATGTGCTGTTCTTTTCTATTTTTTTCCTCCAGGTTCTGATCACACACAAGTCTCTCTCCATATTTTTAACTAATTCCTACGAGGCATTGCAGATCACCAGAAAGCTGCATGCAGTGTTTATTTAAACCAGGGAGATGCATTATGCTACATAGTAACTTAGATTATGAGAAATTCTGTGCTATGCTATAAATGTAAATTATGGGTTATATTTACTCATCTCTGTTATAAAGACTAAAAATATTTTTTATAATATACACAGATTTGTATTTTAAAGTAATGGAATTCTATTTTAGGGTTGTTCTTAAGCTTTTAAATGTGTTAGTATAAGTCCAAGATTAGAGTCTCACTGACTTTGTACCATGAAGCTTTTGATCTTACAGACTGTCATTCCCAATAGAACCATGCCATTTTAGCTACTGGTCACTCAGACCAAATAATGAGAAAGTTTAAAAATCATATTAAGAATGGTAGAATATTCAGTTGACCTTCACTTTTTCTCTTCTCTGATAAGCTGCTTTTATTTTTTTTAAAGGCAATTCCTGAAATTGTCAATTATGAAATTTAAAATTATAACTAGTTACCAATTTTCCTGCTATCCTTTAAACCCATAGAGAAATACTGTATTTATTGTCATCTTTTGGTTCTTAAATTATTAAATGTTGAAAGTGTTTGGGACTGATAATTTGTCTCTCTAGTTCCATAGGTCCCATAAGTAGGAAGAATTTTGCCCAGGAGTTATACTTAATGGATTACATCAAGAGCCATGATTTAGATAAAAGTAGATGATTTGGATAAGATTTTGGACTTTGAGATGATGAGATTTAGATTCAAGTGTTGGGACTTTTTACTTTGAATTGATAATGTAATAGGATGGGACTTTTAGGAACCTTGGTCTGGGTGAATATATTTTACATGTGGGATGTATGTGAATCATGGGGGCAGAGGGCAGGGTGTGGTAGGCAGAATTTTAAAATGGTCCCCAGGACCTTTAGTCCTTGGCATTACCCTTGTGATTATGTTATGTTACATGGAAAAGGGATTTTGAAGATATAATTAAGATTACTCATCAGTTGACATTAAGATAATGTATTGTCTGGGTGGGCCTAACCCAATTGCACGAACCCTTTAAAAGCAAAGAGTTTTCTCTGGTAGCAGAAGAAAGAGATTTAAAGCATGAATGGGATTTAACATGAAGTTCTCTGTTTTTGAGATGGAGCGGGTTATGGTAGAAGGATTAAGAGCAGCCTCTAAGAGCTGATAGGGAGGCCACTAAGAGCTCTGGCCAACTGCCAGCAAGAGTGTAGGGACCTCAGTCCTACAACTGCGAGGAACTAAATTTGGCTAACACCATGAACTTAGGAGGAGATTCTTCCCCGAGAGCCTCCAGATAAGAGTCCAACTGAGCCAATACCTTGATCATGACCTTATGAGATTCTTAACAGAGAATCCAGTTGAACTCACCCAGACTTCTGACCTACAGAAACACCAAGATAATAAATGGATATTTTTAAATCTATGAATTTTAAGGTAACCTATTACACATCAGTAGACAACTAATCCAGTCCACAGGGCCTAAAATATTACTATCTAGCTCTTCACAGAAAAAGTTTGCTGCGCCTTGTCTAGACAACTAGGAATTGAAATTGAATATCAGATGTGCAAGTCATTTCTTTGGTTGAGGTGAATGCTCAGGTAACACTCTGTAAGTCTGCTTTCGTCTTCGTGGGATGTTCTTTACCAATTCATGAAGTCTCTAGCATGTGCCTTTGTATTAGAAACATACAGAAGTCAAATCTTCAGGTATTCTTTTTCTTCTTGGCTGCTTCCTCAGCATAGATGTATTAACTTAGAGAAACATTATTTAGAAAATAATCTCTCTATGAGGGAGAAATATTTATATAAAATTCAATTTTATTTTATTTTCTTCTATTAAGTCTATATAAAGTAGAATGGATTTTTAAATAAAGAACTACAGTTTAGTCCAACTTCTTATAAAATATTTGTATTCCTCTTTCTGTTTGTACATATTCATAGAATGATGTCTTCAAGATACTTACCTAATTTATGGGTCATAGTTTTGTACGTAGTGTTGTACTAGTATCTTTATTTATGTATTGTTTGGAGTTTTTATAATCATTTGTCAGTTTAAAGAAAAAATAGAATTGGGAATGGTCAGGGAATTGGACCCTGGTCATTTTATGGTGAAGATGAATAAACAGATGAGTTCCTAGCTAGATTTTTTTGAGTAAGCAAATGGATGAGAGGAAAGACAAGGCCTAAAGGAGAACTGAAATTTTCTTAAGGTCTAAGGAAAGAGGGCTCTTACTACATGCCTAGATGTCTATATTTCTGTGTAAATACATGGAAGTTGTGGGAAGTAGACATGGAAGTGGCTGGGACTATCTTAAGAGTGAGAAGAGAAGATCCTCAAGAATCCCTAGTTTTAAAGATTGGAGAAAGGGAAGGGTAGGGAAGGAAGAAAGAGATAGTAACATATCACAGAAACCAAGATTGAAGTTATGAAGGAAGGTAAAATCAACTTTGTCAGATGCTGCCAGCACTGAATACTGTCCATTGCATTTAGGATATAGAGGTAATGGTTTACCTTCTAAGGACTAGTTTTGATGGGTGCAGGGGCCAGAATGCAAACTAGACTGACAGTCATACAGAAAACTTTTCTACCAAGTTTGGCTATGAAAATAGGAAGAGAGGATGGTATTTGGACAACGAGGGTTCTGGAAAGATGTTTTTGAGGTTAGGAGAGACTTGGACATGCTTAAATACTAAGCAAGTAATATAATGAAAAGATGGAGTATAAGATATAGGAGAGCTAATTTAAAATAGATTTCATTTGATGTGTCTGGGATGAACAGAGAGAAGCAAAAATGTTTTTAAGAGATTTATTTAAATTGTGGACCAGCAGTGGGTGAAGGGGGGAGAAGGACACATTTACTATGTCTGTTTTCACATATGTAAATGGGCATCCAGTCTTTGACACCAAAATTTCTATTCCCCAGACCTTTTCCCCTCAAAAACCTCTGAAATTAAAGAGGTGAGGATGCCTGACCAGGCGGTGGTGCAGTAGATAGAGCGTCAGACTGGGATGCGGAAGGACCCAGGTTCGAGACCCCGGGGTTGCCAGCTTGAGCACGGGCTCATCTGGCTTGAGCAGAAAGCTCACTAGCATGGACCCAAGGTCACTGGCTCGAGCAAGGGGTTACTCGGTCTGCTGAAGGCCCACGGTCATGGCACATATGAGAAAGCAATCAATAAACAACTACGGTGTCGCAACGAAAAACTGATGATTGATGCTTCTCATCTCTCTCCGTTCCTGTCTGTCTGTCCCTCTCTATCCCTCTATCTGACTCTCTCTCTGTCCCTGTAAAAAAATAAAAAAAAAAGAGGTGAGGACTTGGGCCACGTGTATATGCCATTGTTTTTAGGAAACAGAACTTCATTATTCTTGCCTTTTCAAATCCAAAATGGGGTGATTAGATTATGTGGAAATAATAAGATATTTTTTAAGATTTGGTGAGATGACCAGTGCTGGTTAACTCGTATGAGGAAGCCATACCAAACCATTTGTCAACTATTAGCTGATTAGTTTCACTCTATCTTATTTGTGGGAAAGCCATAGAAAAATAAATAAAACTTGTAAAGCAACAGTAAAATGTGAGCAAACGATTTTTTTATTTTTTTTTATTTTTCTGAAGTTGGAAACGGGGAGGGCCTGACCTGTGGTGGCGCAGTGGATAAAGCGTCGACCTGGAAATGCTGAGGTCGCCGGTTCGAAACCCTGGGCTTGCCTGGTCAAGGCACATATGGGAGTTGATGCTTCCAGCTCCTCCCCCCTTCTCTCTCTCTGTTTCTCTCTCTCCCTCTCTCTATCCTCTCTAAAAATGAATAAATAAAATTAAAAAAAAAAAAAAAAGAAACGGGGAGGCAGTCAGACAGACTCCCGCATGTGCCCGACCGGGATCCACCTGGCACGCCCACCAGGGGGCGATGCTCTGCTCATCTGGGGTCTCACTCTGTTGCAACCAGAGCCATTCTAGTGCCTGAGGCAGAGGCCACAGAGCCATCCTCAGCGCCCGGGCCAACTTTGCTCCAATGGAGCCTTGGCTGTGGGAGGGGAAGAGAGAGACAGAGAGGAGGGAGGGGGGAGGGGTGGAGAAGCAGATGGGCGCTTCTCCTGTGTGCCCTGACCGGGAATTGAACCCGGGACTCCTGCATGCCAGGCCGACGCTCTACCACTGAGCCAACTGGCCAGGGCCCAAACGAATATTTTTTATTTACCTGAACAATTATTACAAAAAAAAAAATTGTGGACCAGGAAATCTAAGTGGCATAACGAGAGAAGTAAAGCCAGAAAGGGACTGATAGGCAGGGGGAAGTAGGAAGGTTAGTGGGCTGAAAGTCCCGAGGATATCAAGGAATAGATATGAGAGGAGTAGATATGAAGAAGAAATATGGAAAGTTAGGGGACTGTTAGAAACAATGTTTTCACTTAATGTGATGTGATGACAGGGGTCCAGAGTGTTATGGTGGAAATGGAGATCAGAGATGAAATAAAAGGTTAGATTATTGTAGATGGATAAGGTGGTCAAGAGAGGCCAGGTTCTTGATGGCCTATAAACATGGATATTGAAGTCACAAAAGATGGTGGCAGAAATTGAAATGTAAAAGAAGGTTGAATCAAGGGTCATTGGTCTTAAGGAATTGAAGAAGAAATGTTCAGAGAATGAAGATGAAATATCCATGACAGAATGTTTATGTGGACATGATGACATAAGCCCTAAAGGAAATTGGTTACTCTGTTCCATAATTCTAGAGGAGTGATGTTTAAAAAAGCAGCAGAGAACTTTGGTTCCTGAACCTGAATCCTCTCACGTATGATGGAGTAACTAGGATGAAAGTCTGCAAAAGATGGCAAGAATGGGTTTCAGTTAACTCAAGTTATTGGGGGTTTAGGGAAGAAACTAAAGATCTGGAGGGGTTTATCATAGGTCAGAAGTGTCAAAAAGCACTGTGAAAAGATCCTGAAAAGGGGGAGCATAGTGGAAGTTTGTGTTAGTTAAAGGAATAACAGAATAAATATTAAAGTAAAAGATGTATTCTTTATTTACATTATAACAAAATGCCATTGGTATTTTGATGAGGATTGCATTGAATCTGTAGATTGTGTCCAGTAGTATGTTTATTTTCATATTAATATTTAATGATTCATAAGTACGGTATATCTTCCCATTTAATTGTTTCCTCTTCAGTTTCTTTCTTCAGTGTCACACTTTTCAGGGTCTGGGTATTTCACTTCCTTAATCAAATTTACTACTAAGTATTTTATTTTTTCCCCTCTTTTTTTATTCAGTGAGAGGAGGTGAGGCAGAGACAGACTCCCACGAACTCCCTGACTGGGGTCCATCTGGTAACCCCTATCTGGGGCTGATGATCTGCCCATCTGGGGCATTGCTCCATTACTCAGCAACCGAGCTCATAGCACCTGAGGCGGAGGCCATGGAGCCATCCTCAGCACCTGGGCCAACTTACTCCAGTCTAGCCATGGCTGCAGGAGGGAAAGAGAGAGTGAGAGAGAGAGAGAAAGAGAGAAATAAGTAAGACGGGGAGAGGTGGAGAAGCAGATGGACGCTTCTCCTGTGTGCCCTGATTCAGGAATCAAACCCAGGACTTCCACATTCTGGGCCGACACTCTACCACTGAGCCAACTGGCCAGGGCTAGTATTTTATTCTTTTTGGTGCAGTTTGTAAATGAGATTATTTTCTTTTTTTTAATTTTTATTTAATTTATTGTGTTTACATAGATTCTAGTGTTGCCCCAATTGCATCCCCCCTCCCTCATATTCCCCTCAACATATCCCTTGCTCCCCTCCCAAAAGCTCCCTCTCCCCTTCCCTTCAGGTTTAATTCTATTCCTCTGTCTGACCTGTGGTGGCGCAGTGGGTAAAGCGTCGACCTGGAAATGCTGAGGTCGCCGGTTCGAAACCCTGGGCTTGCCTGGTCAAGGCACATATGGGAGTTGATGCTTCCAGCTCCTCCCCACCTTCTCTCTCTCCCTCTCTGTCTCTCTCTCTCTCCCTTTCTCCTCTCTAAAATGAATAAATAAAATTTAAAAAAAATAATAATTCTACTCCTCAGTTCACATTTTTCCTTGGATTCCTCAAATGAGTTAGGTCATATATTTTTCTTTCTCTGCCTGGCTTATTTCACTTAACATAATAGTTTCCAGGTCCATCCATACCGTTTTCCACAGTGGCTGCACCAGTCTGCATTCCCACCAGCAGTGCAGGAGGATTCCCCTTTCTCCACATCCTCACCAGCACCTATCTTGTATTGTTTTGTTAATGAGCGCCATTCTGACTGGTGTGAGATGGTATCTCATTGTGGTTTTAATTTGCATTTCTCTAATGATTAGTGATGTTGAACATTTTTTCATCTGTCTGTTGGCCATCTGTATGTCCTCTTTGGAGAAGTGTCTATTCATTTCTTTTGCCCATTTGATTGGATTGTCTTCCTGGTATTGAGTTTTACAAGTTCTTTATAAATTTTGGTTATTAACCCTTTATCAGATGTATTGTTGACTATGTTCTCCCATTGTGTGGTTTGTCTTTTTATTCTGTTCATATTGTCTTTAGCTGTACAAAAGCTTTTTAGTTTTATATAGTCCTATTCGTTAATCTTGTCTTTTAATTCACCTGCCCGTGGAGATACATCAGCAAATATATTGCTGTGAGAGATGTCGGAGACCTTGCTGCCTATGTTTTCTTCTAAGATGCTTATGGTTTCACAACTTACATTTAAGTCTTTTATCCATGTTGAGTTTATTTTTGTGACTGGTGTAAGTTGGCGGTCTAGTTTCATTTCTTTGCAGGTAGATGTCCAATTTTCCCAACACCATTTGTTTAAGAGACTGTCTTTACTCCATTGTATGCTCTTACCTCCTTTATCAAATATCAATTGTCCATAAAGGTGTGAGTTTATTTCTGGGTTCTCTGTTCTGTTCCATTGATCTATATGCCTGTTCTTATGCCAGTACCAAGCTGCTTTGAGTACAATGGCCTTGTAGAATAACTTGATATCAAGAAGTGTGATACCTTCCACTTTATTCTTCTTTTTCAAGATTGCTGAGGCTATTTGTGTTCTTTTTTGGTTCCATATAAATTTTTGGAATATGTGTTCTATATCTTTGAAGTATGTCATTGGTATTTTAATTGGTATTGCATTGAATTTATAAATTGCTTTGGTTAATATAGACATTTGATGATGTTTATTCTTCCTAACCATGAACACGGTATATGCTTCCACTTGTTTGTATCTTCCTTGATTCTTTTATCAATGTTTTGTAATTTTGCTAGTACAAGTCTTTACCTTCTTGGTTAAATTTACTCCTAGGTACATTAATTTTTTTGTTGTTGTAATAGTGAAGGGAATTGTTTCCTTAATTTCTCTTTCTGATAGTTCATAGTTGATGTATAAAAGTGTCTCTGATTTCTGGGTATTAATTTTATACCCTGCCACCTTGCTGAATTCATTTATCAGGTCCAGTAGTTTTTTGACTGAGACTTTCAGGGTTTTCTATATACAATATCATATCAGCAAATAATGATAGTTTTACTTCTTTTCCAGTTTGGATGCCTTTTATTTCTTCTTGTCTGATTGCTGTAGCTAGGACTTCCAGTACTATGTTGAATTAAGAGTGGTGAAAGGAGGCAACCCTGTATTGTTACTGACCTTAGGGGGATTGCTTTTAATTTTTGCCCATCAATTATGATGTTGGCTGTGGGTCTTTCATAGATGGCATTTATCATGTTGAAGTATGTTCCCTGTATTCCCACTTTGCTGAGAGTTTTGATCATAAATGGGTGCTGGATTTTATCAAAAGCTTTTTCTGCATCTATTGAAATTATCATGTGGTTTTTCTCCGTTTATTTGATGAATCACATTGATTGATTTACAAATATTGTACCATCCTTGCCTCCCCAGAATAAATCCCACTTGATCATGGTGTATGATTTTTTTCATGTATTGCTGGATCCGGTTTGCTAATCTTTTATTGAGGATTTTAGCATCTAAATTCATCAGAGAAATTGGCCTATAATTTTCTTTCTTTGTGTTATCTTTGCCTGGTTTTGGAATCAGAATTGTACTTGCCTCATAAAAGGAGCTTGGAAGTCTTCCTTCCTCTTGAATTTTTTGAAATAGCTTGAGAAGGATAGGAGTTAGTTCTTCTTTGAATCTTTGGTAGAATTTACCAGTGAAGCCATCTGCTCCAGGGCTTTTGTTTGTTGGGAGTTTTTTGATAACAGTTTCAATCTCATTTGTTGTAATTGGTCTGTTTAGGTTTTCTAATTCTTCCAGATTTTTGAAAGATTATATGTTTCAAGGAATTTGTCCATTTCACCTACGTTGTTTAATTTTTTGGCATACAGTTCTTCGTAGTATTTTCTTACAATATTTTGTATTTCTGTTGTCAGTTGTTATTTCTCTACTCTCATTTCTAATTTTATTTATTTGAGTCCTCTCTCTTTTTTTCTTGATGAGTCTGGTTAAAGGTTCATTGATCTTGTTTACCCTTTCAAAGAACCAGCTCTTGGGTTTCATTGATCTTCTGTATCATTTCTTTAGCCTCTATGTCATTTGTTTCCACTCTGATCTTTATTATTTCCTTCCTTCTACTACCTCTGGGCTTTACTTGCTGTTCTTTTTCTAGTTCTTTTAGATGCAGGTCAAGTTGTTTATTTGAGCTTTTTCTAGTTTTTAAGGTATGCCTGTAGTGCATACCTTATGAACTTTCCTCTCAGTACTGCTTTTGCTGTGTCCCATAAATTTTGAGTTGTTGTTGCTTGTTATCATTTGTTTCTAGGAATTTTAAAATTTCTTCTTTGATCTCATTGTTAACCCATTCATTATTTAATATCATGCTATTTAGTTTCCATGTGTTTGAGTATTTTTTAGTTTTTCTGTTGTGGTTGATTTCTAGTTTCATGCCATTGGGATCAGGGAAAATGCTTGATATGATTTCAGTCTTCTTAAATTTGTTGAGACCTTTTTTGTGCCCTAACATGTGGTCTATCCTAAAAAATATACCATGAGCACTTGAAAAGAATGTATATTCTGCTGCTTTAAGGTGAAAGATTCTGAAGATATCTATTAAATCCAGTTGATCTAGTGCGTCCTTTAAGTCTGATGTTTCTTTGTTAATTTTCTTTCTTGAAGATCTATCTAGTGATGTTAATGGGGTATTGAAATCCCCTACTATTATAGTATTGCTGTGGATCTCACCCTTTATATCCATGAAAGTCTGCTTTATGTATTTAGGTGCTCCTATATTAGGTGCGTAGATATTTTTAATGGTTATATCTTCCTGTTGGATTGCTCCCTGTATCATTATGTAGTGACCTTCTTTATCTCTTACTGTAGTCTTTGTTTTAAAGTCCATTTTGTCTGACATAAGTATTGCTATTCCAACATTTTTTCATTTCCATTTGCATGAAATATTTTTTTTCCATCCTTTTACCTTTAGTCTATGTGCATCTTTTGTTTTGAGGTGTGTCTCTTGTAGACAACATATGTATGGGTCCTGTTTTCTTATCCATGCAGCTACCCTATGTCTTTTGATTGGATCATTTAATTCATTTACATTTAAGGTTATTATTGATATGTAGTTGTTTATTGCCATTTTATTCTTTAAAGCTACTTCCTTTTTTACTATATTCTTTTCCCCCTTTGTTCTGATTACAACAGGCCCCTTAACATTTCTTGCAGCATTGGTTTGATTGTAATGAATTCCTTGAGGTTTTTTTTTTTTTTTTTTTTTTTTTTTGTCTGGAGAGCTTTTTACTTTTCCTTCGATTTTAAACAATAGCCTTGCTGGAAAAAGTAGTCTTGTTTATAGGCTCTTGTTCTGCATTACTTTGAATATTTCTTGCCATTCCCTTCTGGCCTCAGGTGTTTCTGTTGAGAAGTTGGATGTCATCCTTATGGGGGCTCCTTTGTAGGTGATAGCCTTTTTTTCTTCAGCAGCTTTTAATATTTTCTCTTTTTCTCTTAGCTTTGGTATTTTAATTATGATTTGTCTTGGTGTAGCTTTCTTTGGATTTCTCTTTAATAGAATTCTCGGTGCTTCTTGAACTTTTATGATTTTTTTCCTGCATCTATTTAGGGAAGTTTTCAGCTATGATATACTTAAACAGTCTCTATCCCTTGTTCTTTCTCTTTATCTTCAGGAACCCCTAAGATGTGGATGTTATTTCTCTTTATGTTGTCACAGAGCTCTCTTAGAGTTTCCTCAGACGTTTTGAGTCTCTTTTCTTTTTGCTGCTCTGCTTCCATGCCTTCATTTATCTTGTCCTCTAACTCACTGATTCAATCCTCAGCTTCATCCATCCTGCTTTTAATTCCTTTCATTGTGATCTTCATTTCTGATATTGTATTTATCATTTCTGACTGATTCTTTTTTATTATTTTAATGTACTTTATTGTATTTGCTATCTCTTTATTTAGGTGCTTGTTATGTCCATCTATTGCTGTTTTAAGATCTTTGAGCATCCTAACAATCATTATTTTAAACTCTGCATCAGGTAACTTGTTTATATCTGACTCATTCAAGTCCTTTTCTGGGGATTTCTCTTGATTCATTTGGGTTACATTTCTCTGCCTTCACATTCTGTCTGTGTATAAGAAGAGTGTAGCCACAGGAGTCCAATGGGTGTGGCTTCTGTGTTCCCTAGGTGATGTGGTCTTGTCTACAGGCCTGTCACCCCCTCTGCTACTGCCTCCAGCGTTTGGGTAAGAGCATTGCTGGTGCCAGTCCGCTGTGGCAGTCACTGTGGTTTCCGCCTCTCCTCCACTGGCAGGGGCTGTGTTCCGGTGCCAGGGCTACAAACCCTGTCTGGCCTCAGCCTTCACCCTGCCCCCTTGGGTGAGGCTGCATGCCACGCTGGGGCTGCAAGCCTTGACACTGCAGGCGGAGCTGCGCACCTATGCTCAGCCACGGGTCTCTACCCATTCCCAGCTTTCACTGCACTGCAACAGGTGGGGCCGTGCTCCTGACTGCTGCAAGACCCAGCTCCAGGGGTGGGGCTGCACACCCTTGTTCAGCCACAGGTCTCTGCTCATTCCGGCTTTCGCCCTGCCCCTGCAGGCGGGGCTGCATTTGGGCGCTGGGCTGCACACCCTTGGCTCCTGGGTAGGGTTGCACGCACCCCTGCTCAGTCGCGGCTCTCTGCTTGTTCCTCAGCTTTTGTCCGGGCGGGATTGCAGGCGGGACCGCTCTTGCTCACCTTGCCCACAGCCGAGTCAGACCATTTTCATGGGCCCCTTCCACCCCTGCTGGGCAGACTGAGCTCATGCTGGGCCTCAGTTGTGGCTGGCCCAGCTTTCACCCCCACCAATGGGACCGTACTTCCATGTCCCACCTACTGCCACCCTCTGGCGAGCCCTCAGTAGTGTGGGTTGGGGTGCTGCAGCTCAGACCCTAGCACTCACTACTGTATTCCTGAAGGCTCCCTCCTAAGCGACTCTGCTCTGAGTGCCGTGGGAGAGCTTGTTTGGCTGGTGTCCTGTTTCCCTTTGCAGGTATTGCTGATTCCAGGGGAAATACTCACTTTAGATTTGGGGAGTGACTCAACCCAGGGGTAGGGTGGCTGTCTCTCAAAGTGTTTCTCCCTGTGCCTCCTAGATTACTCTCTCTTCCTGCTACTCCGATCCTCTCATCTCTCCCCCTCCCCCAGAGTCTCGGGTGAGTGATTGTGAAAGAGGTTTTCTGCACAGTCCCTTTAAAAAGAATCCTGGTTCTGAGAAATCTGTCTCTTTCTCATAATCAGTATCCTGGCTTGTTTTGCAGCTAAATACTGTCCATACGCCTCTTCTAGTCTCTAGAACTGCGAGCTGGGGCTTTGATCCTGGGGCCTAGGACCCTCCCCTTTCCAGTAAACTCACTTTCCGCCATCCGAGTCCCTCTGGGCTGCCCTTCGCACCGGGGAGCTGGGCAGCTCTCTCCGCATTTCCACTTTTCCTACCAGTCTCAGTGTGGCTTCTTCAGTGTTCCTTGGTTAAAGAGTCCTCTTAGTTTAGTCCAAAGTTGGTTTTTCCAGATGATGGCTCTTAAAATTAAGTTGTAATCCACTTTGGTTCTGGGAGGTGGAAGTTCATACGTCCGCCTACTCCATCACCATCTTGCTGCCCTGAGATTATTTTCTTAATTTCTTCTAATTGTTCGTTATTATTGTATAGGAATGTGGCAGATTTCTTTATATTAATTTTTTTCTCCTACTTTACTGAATTCTTCTGTTAAATCTATTTTTTTTTAATGAACTCTTTAAGGCTTTCTCTATATATACTGCTCACAAAGATTAGGGGATATTTCAAAATGAGTATGAAGCGATAAAACATCCCCTAATTTTTGTGAGCAGTGTAGTATGTCATCTTCAAATAGTGAGAGGTTTACTTTTTCATTTCTGATTTGGATGTCTTTTGTTTTACTTGCCTGATTGCTGTGGCTAGGACTTCTGATACTAGTGGTGAGAATAATAATGGCAAAAGTGGGTATCTAAATGTCAATTCCAATCATAATTTGTCTATTAAAATCTCAGATTTTACTTAAAGCCTAACTTAAATCCCACCTTAGAGAAGTTTGATTATTTTTAATATAATTTAATTAGTTGATTTCTATTTTTGTATACCAAATATTTAGTACTGATTGTTGCTTTATAAATGCTGAATGAACGAATGGGTGAATGACATATGATACATATTATTTCTTAGTTACTGTTTCTGCACTGATTATGTTTTTTTATCAGACTTGTTCTATGTCTTTCTTCTAGATTTTAAACTCTTTGAGTGTGTGTGTTTTACTTATATTGTATTTTTTATAGAACCTAAAACATAGGTATTCAATGAACTCTTGTTAAATTAATTCATTAACATATTCAGATAAACTTGATCATTTTACAGTTCTTACTAAATTCCATATATTATTATTCCCTGATAGGAACTGTTATCTTTAAAACAGCTTTATTAGGAATCTTTTATGACCTGGAATCAAATAAGTAGGCATCTCAAGATAATAAGAACACATCAGGAATCATTTTATTTTTAAATAATAATTGATTAATTAGGGACATTAATGCTTTATAATTTCTCCTTCAAGAGTATAATGCCACCATCTCCTAAGTGACCAAGCTCCTCAAGACTTACTGCAATATTGATCTACTTTTAATTACATGTCATTTCAACCTTTAATTTCTGAAATCCCCATATCTCAAAAATAGCCTATCTTTATGTTAACAAATTGAATTAATTTAGTTTGATTTTAGTACTATTACTTTTATTTATTTTTATTTTTTACTTTTTATTGACTTTATTGGGGTGATACTGGTTAACAAAATTATACAGGTTTCAGGTGCACAATTGTACAACACTTCATGTATACACTATATTGTGTGTTCATCACCCAAAGTCAAATCTTCCATCATTATTTATACCCCTATACCCTCTCCCACCTTTCACACCCCCCCCCACTTTTATTTCTGAGAGAGGTAAATTATTGCTTCTATCTATAATTGAAAAATGTATCTATCTCTGAATCATACTTTAGACTATATTATTAGCAAATACCTTTTAAAACTTAGCTTCATCTATTTTAACATTTACTATAATTCACACACTACCATTATCAATAAAAATCTACATTTTCTAAATGTATATTACACTTCATCATAAAGCAATTTAAAATAAATACTTCATGGCCCTGGCTGGTTGGCTCAGTGGTAGAGCGTCGGCCTGGCATGCAGAAGTCCCGGGTTCGATTCCCGGCCAGGGCACACAGGAGAAACGCCCATCTGCTTCTCTACCCCTTCCCCTCTCCTTCCTCTCTGTCTCTCTCTTCCCCTCCCGCAGCCGAGGCTCCATTGGAGCAAAGATGGCCCGGGTGCTGGGGATGGCTCCTTGGCCTCTGCCCCAGGCACTAGAGTGGCTCTGGTCATGGCAGAGCGACGCCCCCTGGTGGGCAGAACGTCGCCCCCGGTGGGCGTGCCAGGTGGATCCCGGTCAGGCGCATGTGGGAGTCTGTCTGTCTCTCCCCGTTTCTAGCTTCAGAAAAATACAAAAAAATAAAAAATAATAAAACAAATACTTCATGATAAACTAATGATCACAGATAAAAATCACTGCATGATGGAGAAGCTTTGTGTGTGCATTTCAGTTTTCTAGACAACAACAGTGATGTGAGTCATGGTTCACTTTAGTATAAAACTAGTTACAGACTTATTTAGAGACAGTTCTTCAAAGGGAAATTAAGCAAGAATATGTTATTGGTAGAGAGGAATGACTAGTCTCACAAGAAGAATTGTTATGAGAAATCTTTCAGTGAAAGAGAGAAGTTAAATTAGAGCATAAAAGGAAGATTTTCTTGTATGTAAATTTGATTCTTAGTTTGAAGGATAAAAGGAAGTCAACTTTAAATGTTAAGTCTCAAGAAATTTTGAAAATGTAAAAAAATTGAGAAAACTAAAATTTTGGGATTTAAAACTTATTTTGACTATTTAGCGTAGAAAATAAAAACCTTCAAACAACTTGCTAGGATTCATTTAGTTGAACTATCGAAGTGCTAATCTATACACTACCAAGTACCACCCTATACTTTTTGTTTAGTGTGTATTATTTTTTCAAAAATAAACCAGCAAATTAAAGGGTAAGCTTACTGTGCTGGTATTATTTTCCTCTTCTGCTGTATTTTATTTTATGCAGTATTTTCCCAAGATACTGATTCCAGTTGCTTGTAATACTAATGAGAGAGAAGAACAGACTTCCTGGAAAGAGAGGAGTAGCATTTGAAAACTGCAGACTGTCATTCTCCCCATCATGTTAGTATTAAACAGCAGGGCCGTACGCAGTCAGCAAATGGGTTTAAAACCCAAATCCTTACTTTCAGGATTTTCACATTTAAAGTCTTGAAAGGATTTAAAATACATAGTAGGTTCTTCATTGGGAAATTATTAACATGATACTCATTTTGAAAAATGGTGAATATGCAAATGTATTTTATCAGTATATATTTTATAAATGAAGAGTAATGATATTGCTTATAGTTTTTCCATCTGAATTAAGAAAATATTGAGGATATTCCAAAAGAATTGTGGTTATATCTGCTACAACATTTGTTTTGACGTAGGCAGGTTTTAGTGCTACTACTGCAGAGTAGTGCCTATTTAGACATACAGAGAGAATTTAAAGGGAAGTGACAAATACTAATTAAAAAATATTTTCTTCTCTAGATAACTAGATATTTAATTTAGAAATGAGCAGTTTTACACTTGATGCATTTATGTTCTTATGGTGGACTGTGAGCATAGGAAATCCTGAAAACAGCACTGTAAAATAGGTGAGATACAGCCTATAAAAATAAGAACAAGCTTAGGACAAAGGAACTTAATTTTTAAAAATTAAAGTTGGAAATCTTTTATAAGTTGGTTTTTAGTCTCATCATCACATTTGCTCTATGGATTCTATAGGGAAGTATAATGAACCAGAAAAAAATATGTTTGAAAATTACATTTTATTTTACACTATTCAAGTGGAAGAATACTTCTGGTCATAAAATAATTGTATCTGATGACCCTGTATATAAATTTCTGATACGGTTTACATTAAGCAGAGAGATTTAAATGATTTCTATCACTGAGGATAACATAGTCCTGCACTTACCATGTGTGCTTGTTCACTATTAGGAGCTCCTGTTCTAGCAAAATACATTTTTAGGTCCTGCGCATGCAAAGATCGATTGTTCTGAAAAGACTGATTCTGCATAGCACACATATGAGCAGTTGGGATAGTAATGCCCCCTGACCTGAGTACGTCCGGTCCTTGAGTAAATCTGTTGTTTCATTTAGCATCATTTATTATCACTTTGATGAACTACTGTAGGAACTTAACTCTTGTTTATTTTAATTAATCCATGGTAAAATTGGTTTTGTTATGTCATTTTGCTTCAAGTCACAGGATCTATTGACCTTAAGTGAGGACTTACTCTATTTTACAAGGTTGTGATGATTAAATGCAATGAGGTATGTGAAAATTTCTGTAGGTAGAAATATTAGTTAACCTGAAATAAAATAGGTATCCTTAATTTAATATGAATCAGTGTACCTTGACTTATTGTTTTATAATATAAATATATTCTCTTGTCTTATGAAAAATAATTTTGTCTTTCCTTTACCTCTTAGAATAGTTTATATAGGTTCTGTTTTACCTGTATACAATGTACTTTTTTATAGTCTGTTACTTTTGGACAACTGATGCTTAGAATGGTACTAATAACATTCTTTTTTCTAGTAGAAAAAGCTAAAAGAGCTAATAGAAATTAAAGACAGTTTGGTACACATGTTTTTTAATTTTATAATGTATAATAAAATTATATAATCAGTTATATATCTTATACTACAGTAAAAAGGTGAACTACTTGAATTTTAATTTGGTTCATTTTTAAAGGAATAAGATACTATTTAGTTTATGATAAAAAGCATGTATTATAAGTACATTTTTCATATTAGACAATTTATTTGAGGGGTATATATATTTTGAAATGAAAACTGTCATTTTCCCTTAAGTTTTGTTCAAGTTTTAAAAATGACTTTTTTATACCAACTCATTTAGGATTTTTTATAAAAAATTAAGTGGTTACTAGATAGTGGAAATCCACAATTTTAATGACGAAATTATTAGATTTTTCCGGACCGAGTTTATGTTTGTGTCTGAGAGGGCTGGTGTCTCACAGAGGTTAGGAACTGGAAGCTCTACAGTCCCAGCTTTCACATCAAGGTTCTCTGCTTCTTCCCTGTGTGCTGCTGGGTGCTCAGCCGACCCATTCCTCATTTTCTTCATTTGTAAAAGAGGCTGATAACAGTAATAGCTGCCTCCTAAAATTTTTATATGTATTAAAAGAGATAATCCATGTAAAGAATTTAGAACCTCTGATACAGAGTGGGAAATTGATAAATTTTAACTCAATGATGTTTATTGGATCTTATCCATGTGTGTATAAATTTATTGTTCTAAAGTAATCTTAGGTAGGTGCTAGTAGGAAATTCTACAATGGGTTTTTCAGGTTTCAAAGTCAGAAGGAACACAGCAGTCTGGAAAAGAAGGAGCAGCAGTGCAAACTCCAGCAGTACTAACAGTGTTTATTCCAACAGTACAACCAGCTAGTTAAATCACTTTTCTCAGGAACTAAATATAGTTCAGGCCTTGAATGCTTTTCAGGTACAACTTTTTAGAAATATATTTTAAGTAATTATTAAATCTGAATTATAAATATTCTTTCTTTTTTTGTGACAGAAACAGAGACAGAGAAAGGGAAAGAGAGGGATAGACAGACTGGAAAGGAGAGAGATAAGAAGCATCAATTTTTCGTAGCAACACCTTAGTTGTTCATTGATTGCTTTCTCATATGTGCCTTGACTGGGGGGCTACATCAGACTGAGTGACCCCTTGCTTAAGCCAGCGACCTTGGGCTCAAGCTTGTGATCTTTGCTCAAACCACATGAGCCCACACTCAAGCTGGCGACCTTGGGATTTCGAACTTGGTCCTCCGTGACCCAGTCTGATGCTCTTTCCACTGCGCCGCTGCCTGGTCAGGCTATAAATATTCTTTAATTTTATTTTATTGTTTTCAGGTGTAGAGAATAACTCATATTACATTAGCAAAATGTATCCAGCAGCTTAGGCTAAGTTATTCTGCGATAACAAACCCTGATATGTTCAGTGGCTTATCAAAAACAAAGGTTTCTTTTTTACTTGTGCTGCGGGCCACTGTGGATCAGTTGTGGCTCTATCCCATGTGGTCTTCACTCTGGGATCCAGACTGCTAGGGGAGGTTCTTTCTGAAAATTTGTTGCTTGTCAGAGGATGTAGCAAATTGATCCTTGTCTCTTAAAGCTTCTGCCCAGGTATTAGTGTTGCCACTTGCTCTGACATTTTGGTGTCTAAGCAGGGGTTGGCACACTCCTGTGCAAGGCCAGAGTTCATTTCCTTAGGCTTTGTCGGCCACCTGTGGTCTCTGTTGTGTATTCTTTCTTTTTAGTACCATTTTAAATAACATTAAATAATTCTTAGTTGTTAAAAAAAAAAAGGCCAAAAGCATTCAGTTTTAGCATGTAGTTTGCTGACTTCCATCTGGTCAAAAGTTACGTGATGTCCATAGTGAGGGGCCATGAATAATTGTGAACAACATCCCATACAAAGAATTGCTAAGACCTGACCAGGCGGTGGCGCAGTGGATAGAGCGTCAGACTGGGATGCGGAGGACCCAGGTTCGAGACCCCGAGGTTGCCAGCTTGAGCACAGGGCTCATCTGGTTTGAGCAGAGCTCACCAGCTTGGACCCAAGGTCTCTGGCTTGAGCAAGGGGTTACTCAGTCTGCTGTAGCCCCACGGTCAAGGTACATATGAGAAAGTAATCAATGAACAACTAAGATGTCACAACAAAAAACTGATGATTGATGCTTCTCATCTCTCTTCGTTCCTGTCTATCCCTCTGACTCTGTAAAAAAAAAAAAAAAAAAGAATTGCTAAGACTACTACTATCTATAGATTAACATTGTTTATAATTTACATATCAGTAGTAAGTAAAGTTTTGCTTTTATAATATAAAAATTTGCCTCTCTCTGAGCAAACATTCACTTATAAATCTTATTTAAGTAATACATTTGCATAGCAGTATTTTCTAAATGTCTGGTTATCACAATTTCTGAATCTTGGCTCTTAATTTATAAAAACATTATTGGACTTGAAAAACTTAATCAATGACAGACCTTAATATTTATTAAATAAGCTTGCCTACAATGGCACCAAAAGAAAATTAAAGGAATAGTTTATCCTTACAGTTAAAGATAATGGAGCTACCACATTTATTTTCTTTTTCTTCCTGCATCCTCCACTAAAATGACAGTATCATAGTTTATAAAAAGAAATATAGGCAGTCCTCAGGTTATGAGAGATACGTTCTGTAGGTTTGAAAATGTTTAAATATTTATAAGCTCAGAAGGTAAAAATAAATACTATGTTAAGATAAACATGTCTAAGTTGCAGTTAATAGATAAATGTACCTGTTCCAACTTACATACAAATTCAACTTAAGAACAAATTTCCAGAACCATACTGCCTTTATAACCAGGGCCTGCCTGTACAGACACATACACACATTCACATTTACAGCCACAAGGTCAAGGAGAACTGGAGTGAGGGCATTAGCCAATGTGAGATCAGTTTTGGGGTGACAGTGTGTCTGGAGGGTGACAGCTGAGTCAGCAGAATGGAGGAAACTCAGTGGAAAGTGCATATGGAAGAAGGCAAGAGCTGATCCGAGCCTCAGAACCATGCCAACTTCTGGGGACAGTGGAGGACACTGTGAGTTGGGATGACTGTATCTTTTATGATTCTAAACCCTAGAATGTGTTGTGAAATATGTTAACTCATCAACCATCCTAAAATCTCACAGCTCAGATTAGTTTAACAGTTTACTAAATTGTGTTGGTAACACACATAAAAGTAGAGGCATTTGATGATGTCATATTCCTTAGTGAATGGCATTCTCAGAACAGAGGTTTGAATGTGTGCAGTGTGAAAGATGATAAAGTGTTTTTACAGGTAGTCCTCCCACTACACATGCCTATGAACATGTTTTGTTCTTATATTTATTTGTAAGTCAGAAGCTCACTTACAAGTCAGTATTTGGAAGTTTGAGTTAAGGCTAAATATTACAAAAGTGCCAAAGATTCTAGGGGAACTTACGTACCACTTGGACTTTATTTCCATTGGATAATAAGATAGGCATATTTCTCCATCCCCCCCCTTCAGTCCTATGGCAACGGCTCTAGCAGCCTAGAAATGGGGATCTCCGGGTGTGGTAAGGAGACCTTCTATTGAGGAATCCAGCCTGGAGGCAGCAGGACAGTGTGGCTGGACTAGTGCTGAGGCTGCTGGAGAGACCCTCGGAAGATTTCTCCTCGGATTCTGGTGGGCAGGATTTGGTCACATGCTCGTGGTCTGTAGTGTTAAAAAACACTAGAAATGCAAGTGCCTGGCATTTTAGTCTCCAAAATGAGAGGAGAGCTTTCTGGCAAGAAATAGAAGAGGTGGGGATGACTGTTGAGTGGGCAGCCAGCATTGCTCACGGTGGTTTACAGCCAGGGATTTGGTAGAGAGTTCAAGTTTTTATGTTCACAAGTTCATATAGATGCTTTTAAAATCTTTTTGAAAGACTATATATAAAATAAATGATTTCTCCTTTAAATTTCTCTTCTTTTTCCAAGTATACAATATGTATTTTATATTTAAAATCTGAAGATCAGATCCTATATATGACCATTAATTATTTTCAAGGTAGATTTGTAAATGTAGTCTTTAAACCAGTGAGCGGCTGTCTTACACTGTTAGAGCAAGTAAAAGTTTATAGCTCATACATAGTATTTCCTTTTCCCTTCACTTTAATCTGTTTTCAACTTTTTCTAATAAGAACTCAGACTTTTTTATTACCTTTGGGTTTATTTGCTTTATATTCTTATATACATATTAGAAATGCCACTCCAAAAAAGAAATGAATATTTAAAATGTAAAGTTAAAAGCTAAAGTGTTTGTTCCGAAACAGATCTACCTATCTGTCTTCTCTCCTGCCGTGTGAAAGCAGAATTTCTCAGTGGCCATGACCAGCCACTTGCATCAGAATCTCCCAGATCCTTTCTAACCAGATCTCATGAATCAGAGTTACTGGGGAGCAGCCTAGAAATCTTTCTTTTAAACAAATTTCCCGAGTGATCATTAGATACAATGCAATTTCAAGACCATTGGTATAAAAACTTTTACCCAAAAACATTGTTGATTTGAGTGAGCTAAGGTACATACTTTGGGGATAGTTGAGTGAATATATTTTTGTCTGCTCTCTCTATTTCATTAGGTCTTTTCATCTTTTATTGTCTTTGCTTTCCTTTTTAAATATTTAGCAGTATATTTTCTTTGGGCATTCAAAAGTTGTTACAAGGAATAGAATTATAAATAAGTGTCAGTGAAATGATAGTAAAAATATGAAGAGAAGTTTCCTCTTTAAAAAATTCCACACCCTCGCCTGACCTCTGGTGGCGCAGTGGATAAAGCGTCAACCTGGGAACACTGAGGTTGCCGGTTCAAAACCCTGCACTTGTCTGGTCAAGGCACATATGGGAGTTGATGCTTCCTGCTCCCCCCCCCCTTTCTCTCTCTCTCTCTCTTTCTCTCTCTCCCTCCCTCCCTCCATCCTCTCTAAAAATGAATAAATTTAAAAAAATTAAAAAAAATTCCACACCCTCATTTAATTAATTGAAATTGCCCATGAAGAGCCAGAGATTACATTGAGTAAATATTCCCATCAGTTAAGATTCTGTTTCAAGTGAATGCAAACCAACCCTGAATGGCTTGAACAATATGGAAGAGCCAGAGGACAGGCCTGTCTTCAGGTGTGTCTTGACCCATGACTCAATATCTCTAAGGTCCTGGTTTTACTTTCTTTCTACTCCCCTCCTCTACCCTGTCTCCTGTATATCAACTTCATAATCAGGTTTCATATAGTGGCCCCCTTGAAACTTGATGTGTCTCTCTAGGTTACATGTACATTTCAGAAGCAGTCACTGTGGCTCTAGGGGTGGCCTGCACTGATGAGCTTAAGCCCTAGAACTGGGCAATGGTCACCTCATAAGGACATCAGTTAAAGAGATAGAAAGGGGTACCTTCACTGCTGGAAGGAAGTGCTGATTGGATGCTAAGGAGATAATCTGTTAATGTCAATATAATGTTTATTTGAATTTCTTAAAAATAAAATCCGGCCCTGGCCAGTTGGCTCAGTGGTAGAGAATTGGCCCAGTGTGTGGCTGTCCTGGGTTTGATTCCCAGTCAGGGCACACAGAAGAAACAACCATCTGCTTCTCTATACTTCCCCCTTTCTGTTCTCTCTATCTTTCTCTTCTTCTCCCACAGCCATGGCTCTGTTGGAGCAAGTTGTCCCTGGGCTCTGAGGATGGCTATATGACCTCGCTTGAGGCACTAAAATATTATAGCTAGGTAGCCGAGCAACAGAGCAGTGCTCCAGATAGGCAGAACATTGCCCAGTAGGGGGCTTGCCAGGCGGATCTCTGTCAGGGCACATGCGGGAATCTGTCTCCCGGCTTCTCACTTAAGAAAAAAACAAATAAATAATAAAATCCATTAAAACTTTGGTGATTGGACATACCATGTTTGAAAACATATTTTAAACAATGTGGTAATATCTCCAAATCAAACATACTTTTCTGTACATCACTTTAAGAATCTTTTTTTTTTTTTTTGTATTCTTCTGAAGCCAGAAATGGGGAGGCAGTCAGACAGACTCCCGCATGCGCCCGACCAGGATCCACCCGGCACGCCCACCAGGGGGTGATGCTCTGCCTATCTGGGGCGTTGCTCTGCTGTGACCAGAGCCACTCCAGCACCTGGGGCAGAGGCCAAGGAGCCATCCCCAGCACCCAGGCCATTTTGCTCCAATGGAGCCTCGGCTGCGGGAGGGGAAGAGAGAGACAGAGAGGAAGGAGAGGGGGAGGGGTGGAGAAGCAGATGGGCGCTTCTCCTGTGTGCCCTGGCCGGGAATCGAACCCGGGACTTCCGCATGCCAGGACGACGCTCTACCACTGAGCCAACCGGCCAGGGCCACTTTAAGAATCTTCAATTCTATTCACACAGTTAGTATCTTTCTGATATGCTTAATTGGCTCTGAGCTAAATCCTGAAAATAGTGATTCTCGTCCTGATTACACTAATATGATTTGGAAATTTTTTAAAATAAACATGTATAGGACCCCACTTTGACCTGTTGAATCAAAAACTGAAGGAATCGGGCTAGAGTATGTCTTTATTTTTTTTAAATATATTTTTAAATTTACTTACTCATTTTTAGAGAGAAGAGAGAGAAAGAGAAGGGGGAGAGAAGCAGGAAGCATCAACTCCCATATGTGCCTTATCTAGGCAAGCCCAGGGTTTTGAACTGGCAACCTCAGTGTTCCAGGTTGACACTCTAGCCACTGTGCCACCACAATGTCAGGCAATAGTATGTCTTTAAAAAGCTCTACAGGAGCCTCTAATGCCTGAACAGCTCTGTTGTTTGCCCTGTAGAATCTGTCTCATTTCCACAGCTTATCTCCACTGTTTTCTGAATAAGTATAAAAAAACTAAAATGTGTCATTGCCAGGTTCTGAAATATTTGTTGCAGCTAGCCATAAAATTTAACAAGAACCTATGTCATTTCGAAAACACAACTACAAGACTTGTTAATAGTATATTTTTCCAAAATTATCTGCTCAAATCACAACCAACTAAACTATAAAAAAAGAATCACCTGTAATACAAATAGTTTTATTTAAAATAGTGTAATGAGAATTGGATTTTTATAAATTATTTTAAAGTAGGCAGAAATGGTTTTATGCACTAGTAAGTGTTAACATTTTATTGTCTTTGACTTCTTTCAAAATTTTATATTTCATATATATTATAAAATATTAGAATTATCTCCTTGATTCATTAGAAGCTTGAAATATATTGATGACAGAAAAAGGCAAAACAGTTTAAAGGGGCTTAAAGTCATTATGGCCATAAGGAAAATGTCCGTAAGAAAGATATTCATTGTATATGACCTAGATATTATAGTTTAGATCTTCTTTGGATTCGGTTTATTTAAACAAAGTTCACTGTAGCACTGAGACATTAGAAGTAAATTTTCACAAATTGACAGATTCATTGTTACCTGGGCCTCATTTGTCTTCTAGGAACACAAACTTGGGAAAATATGCCAGGTGACCCTTTAACAGTCCTCACGGCCATCTTTAGAGTATAGTCCCCCCTGGACTTTGCTGCAATGCTGTAAAATGATACAAGTAGGGAATAAAAATAGCATTTAAAAATTTGTTCCAAAATAGTACATGTTGTGATCAATGAAATAAAAAGCATTGCTGTTTCTATAGCTATTAACATTTCATTTCCTAGTGCTGTTTTGAATGCTCTATGAAGATATGTGCAAAACAACAGGTAGCTAGAGAATTCACTATGAGTTACATTAAGACTCTCAGAACTATTCTTTTAAATTCATACTTTAATGAACATATAAATCATATTTTGCTATTTCATTTGTCATTAAATTATTCATGATGTTCAAAATTTGACTCAGAACTAATCTTCAAATAGTGTGCTTTGTAGCATTAGAGAACTGTCATTACCATTTTAAAGTTTAAGAAATGAAATTTGAAACTCAAGAAGGTATTTGTAAATTTAAACCAAATCATCAGTGTCCTAATGCTTTGTGAGAGTGTTTATAAGATTATAATTAGTATAGTTACACAGCACCTGGGACTTAGTAATCACTCAGTAAATATTAGCTGCACTGATACCATCATCACTACATTACTAACTCCATCACCACTGTTACTTTCTTTCACCTTTTACCTTTTTTACCCCAGAAAGGAATAGTTTAGTTTCTTTTTGGTGGAAATCCACAGTTCATTATCTTCATAATCCATTTGTCCCTGTTAACATTTGAGATGGGTAATTTCAAAAAAATATGTCTCACTTTTCATATGGACAGTCTTATTAATAGAGAATTAGAACTTGAAAAACAATGTGAATTTTTGAAGTTTTAATTTTATACTAGTACAGTATAGACGATACTAAATATCTTTTTTTTTTAATAATATTTTTTTAATGGGGCAACATCAATAAATCAGGATACATATATTCAAAGATAACAAGTCCAGGTTATCTTGTCGTTCAGTTATGTTGCATACCCATCACCCAAAGTCAGATTGTCCTCTGTCACCTTCTATCTAGTTTTCTTTGTGCCCCTCCCCCTCCCCCTTTCCCTCTCCCTTTCCCCCCTCCCCCCGTAACCACCACAGTCTTATCAATGTCTCTTAGTTTCACTTTTATGTCCCACCTACGTATGGAATAATGCAGTTCCTGGTTTTTTCTGATTTACTTATTTCACTTCGTATCATGTTATCAAGATCCCACCACTTTGCTGTAAATGATCCGATGTCATCATTTCTTATGGCTGAGTAGTATTCCATAGTGTATATGTGCCACATCTTCTTTATCCAGTCATCTATTGATGGGCTTTTTGGTTGTTTCCATGTCCTGGCCACTGTGAACAATGCTGCAATGAACATGGGGCTGCATGTGTCTTTACGTATCAATGTTTCTGAGTTTTGGGGCATACTAAATATCTTTTATGGCTTACACCACTTTTTGATAGAGGCAAGACATAAGAAATATTTGTGAGTAGTATTCTGTGAATACATGTGTATCATACATTACACACATATATACATTTGTATTTAGTTCTCTCTCTGCATTGAAAACCATACAGTCACACCAAGATCACCAATTCCAATCCAGCACCACAGGGAGCATTCTACTTTGTAACTACCTTGGGTGTGAAAGCCTGACTCCTATCCTCAGTGTATTCACTTACTGGATCAGGCCCTGTGTACGTCACCAGCGTCCCACTGTAGCCATGCCCTGCTCTTTGCACATCTCCTCCTCCTCTTCCTCCAACTCAGTCTCCCTGGGTTTGTTTGCTCCTTCTGCATGGAAGTCGTCATTGTGTTTAGCCTCTGAACCCATATCAGCCTTCACCCCCACCCCACCCCCCACCAGTGCATAGATAACTCCTCACCCTGCATGGGCTCCAACTTTATACACCAAGCTGCCGCTAATGCAGAGACACTTGCCTTATTGTGCTTGAGTTATGACACCCCACACTGGACCACCCTTCTGTAGAGACAGCTTCCTCCCCTATTTGGGATCTAAAAACCTATATTGACCCTCCTGCCATGGATGCCCTCGTCCTGCTAAGGCTCTGACAGCCTATTGTTTGTCACCCCTCACTGCCCTCAGCAGGACATCAATCTACCTGGTGGAAGGCTCTAGTACTCCAGGTCAGGCCAGCCCTCTGTGGAAATGCCCTCCTCGTCCTGCTCAGCCTCTGCTAGCCACCACCAGGCTGCCCATCTGTGTTCTCTGTCTCCACACTGAGTCACCACTTCGTATCTTCTGTTCCACCCCCAGCACAGACAAACACTGCTCATCTTACCCAGGCTGGTGTGCCACTCTGAGAATGTCCTTCGCATTCTGCTTGGACTTAATAGAATTTTGTAAGTTGATGATCCCTTGACCATCCCTCAGTGAAGTCAGAGAAGATGATGATGATTATGCTTATGCTGATAATGGTAGCCATGAACTCAAATTGGTTACTAATACAGAACATATGGCTGTGCTTTTCCAGGTGTCTATAAAATGACCACCAGGTATAAACTTCACAGTACTGCAACTGGGTATAATTTCTGGCCTTCTGGGATTAAAGACTGAGCGAGACTGAGCTGTGGAAGTATCCATGGCACTGACACGTGCCTGGCCTCTCCCCTGGATCCTCATGTAGCTGGCTTGACTCTTCCCCACTGTTACAGATCAGACTCTCTCTCCTACCTGTCCCTGAGATTTTTCTTTCCCCCATCTTTGTTGAGATACAATTGATATATAACATTGTGTAAGTTTAAGATATATTTTGTGATGATTTGAATCACGTATTAGAATGAAATGCCACAATAAGGTTAGCTAACACATTCTTTACCTCCCATACTTTATCATTTAGTTGTTACAGTGAGAACATTAACGTTCTATGCGCATAGCAATTTTCAGTATATGATACAGTATATTTAACAGTGGTCACCATGCTATACATTAGATCCCTGGAACTTACTCATAACTGGAAATTTACACCCTTTGACCAACATCTCCTCCTTCCCTCATGCCACCTAGTCATTTGTTTCTGTGAATTCAGTGTTTTTAAATTCTCATATAACAGAGATTATACAGTACTTGAAGAATTATTTCATTTAACAACACTCTCAAGGTCTGCATGGTATCCTGGCAGGACTTCCTTCATTTTTAAGGTTGTATAAAATTCCCATGTGTGTGTGACGTTTTCTTTATCCATTCATCAGTGGACACTTAGGTCATTTCCATGTCTTGGCTATTGTGAATAATGCTGCAGTGAATGCAAGTGTGCAAACATTCCTTTGGGATAGTGATTTTATTTTTTTCATATACAAACCCAAGAGGAATAATATGGAAGTTCTAGTTTTAATTTTTTGAAGAACCTCCATACTGTTTTCTGTAATGGCTGCACCACTTTACATTCCCACCAGCAGTGCACCAGGGTTCCCTTTCCTCCACATCCTTGCCAGCATGTCTCGTCTACCAGGTATGGGTGATATTTTACTGTACTTTTGATTTGCATTTCCCTGATTATTAGTGGTGTGGAACATCTTTTCATGTACTTGATGGCCATCTATATGTCTTTGGGAAATGTCTACTCAGGGCTTCTGCCCATTTATTAATTAGATTGTTTGTTTGCTATTGAGTTGTATGAATTCTTTATATATTTTGGATATTAACACATTAGCAGATACATGGTTTGCAAATATTTTTTCCCATCCCATAGGTTCCCTTTTCATTTTGATTGATTCTTTTGCTGTACAGAAGCTTTTTAGTTGGATGTGGTCACTTGTTGACTTGCTCAAGTTAACTGTAAAGAAACCTAAATGAAACATCGAAAAATATCATAAGCATTTAAGAGGTAATAAAATTTTATAGAGGCACTGGCTGGTTGGCTCAGAGGTAGAGCATCAGCCCAGCATGTGGATGTCCTGGGTTTGATTCCTTGTCAGGGCACACAGGAGAAGTGATCATCTACTTTTCCACTCCTCCCTTTTCTCTCTTTTCCTCTCTTGCAGCCATGGCTCCAATGGTTTGAGCAAGTTCGCCCCAGGCACTAAGGATGGCTCCATGATCTTACCTCAGGTGCTAAGATAGCTCAGTTGTCAAACAATGGAGCAGCAGCTCCAGATGGGCAGAGGATCACCCGATAGGGGCTTGCTGAGTGGGTCCCGGTCAAGGCGCATGCGGGAATGTGGCAGTCTGTCCCTCTGTCTCCCTGCCTCCCCCCCTCACTTAATTAAAAAAAAAATCATTAATGTGATTATTTATTGGGCTCTGTTTAAGTCTATCATCTTGCCGTTTGTTTCCTGTTTTTTCCATCTATGTTCCTCTTTCCTCATGTTTTCTGTCTTCCTTGGGAATAATTGAATATTTTATTTCATGCTATCTCTTTTATTGGCTTATAACCTATACCTCTTTGTTTTGTTGTTGTTGATGTTTTATTAGTGGTTGTGTTAGGCTTTATAGCTTATTTACATCTTTAACTTATAATACACCATCCACTTCATCCATAGGCTGAGCACACAAAGTTTTATTTTCTTCTTTCAGTCTATGTGCTGTTGTCATCCACTTTACTGCTGTATGAATCCCACAGTACATTGTTATGTTTTGCTGAACATAGATACATTTTAAGGAGATTTAAAAGAAGAAAAAAATCTTTTATGTTTACCTATGTATTTACCCTTTCTGCTACTCTTTTTTTTTTTTTTTTTTTTTACAGAGACAGAGAGAGGGATAGATAGGGACAGACAGACAGGAACAGAGAGAGATGAGAAGCATCAATCATCAGTTTTTTGTTACGACACCTTAGTTGTTCATTGATTGCTTTCTCATATGTGCCTTGACCGTGGGCCTACAGCAGACTGAGTAACCCCTTGCTCAAGCCAGTGACCTTGAGTCCAAACTGGTGAGCTTTGTTGAATCCAGATGAGCCAGCGCTCAAGCTGGCGACCTCAGGGTCTCGAACCTGGGTCCTCCACATCCCAGTCCCACGCTCTATCCACTGCGCCACCTCCTGGTCAGGCCCTTTCTGCTACTCTTGATACCTTTATATAGATTCAGATTTCTGTATGGTATTTTCTTTCTGCCTGAAGACATATTTTAGATTTTAGTGCTAATGTGCTTGTGACAAATTCTTTCACTTTGTGTGTGTCTTTAAAAAGTCTATTTTTCCTTTGTTTGGAACAATATTTTGCTGGATATTTTCTTTCAGATTTAAAGTATGTTACTTCATTGTTTTTGGCTTACATTGTTTTGACAAAGTATTCTGTAATTCTTGTCTTTGTTCCTCTGTGTGTAATGTCTTTTCTTACTCTGGCCACTTTGAAGATGATCTCCTCTCCTTTAAGCAACTTAATTGTGATGTGCCTCGGTGTAATTTTATTTATGATTGTTTTGGCTTGGGGTTTGTGAGCTACTTGGAGGTAAAGGTTTATAGTTTTAATTAAATTTGGAGGATTTTTGCCACTATTTCTTCAATTATTAATTTGGCCCACCTACCACATTTCTGAGACTCCAGTTACATGTGCATTAGACCATTTGCAGTCATTCCACAGCTTGCTTAGTCACTCTCTTTTTTTTCCCCTCTAGTTTGGGTTTGGATGCCTTCTAATGCTGTTTCTTCAGTTTTGTTAATCTTTTCTTCTGCAGTGGCGTCTATGTTGGTCATCAAATCCAGTGTATTTTTCATCTGAGCTCTGTTTTTTCCAACTCTAGAAATTAAATTTGGATTTCTTTTCTATCTTATTTATCTCTCTTTAACATGCTTATGCTTTTTTCTATTGTCTTAGCTATGGTGTATAAAGGAGTCCCTCCTTACCTATGGGGAAATGTTCTAAGATGCCCAGTAAATGCCTGAAACCATGGACAGTACAAATTCTAGGCAACTTCTTCAACTTGGCTGGAAATGTGGCCACAGCTTCTTTGTCAGCAGACTCAGCCTCGCTACTAATTATGTTTTTCAGCCCTGACCTATTCCTGAATCTATATAACCATCCATTACTTGCAATAAATGGCCTGGTGTCACTTTTTCAGAGGAGCCCTTGTTAAAATCTTTGTGTAGACCTAGTGCTTTCTGACACATCATGCTGCCGTTAATTAGAACACATGTTCTGTTCATGTTCTCTGCTCACAAACTCAGTACCTCTTCCATCTTAGCTAAGCGCTGTCACCCATTGTGGCTATAATGTTTGCAGTTTGAGGTACAACAGCAAAACTAGCAGTTTTCTTTTTCCTTCTCTAAAGTTTCACAGATAGAGGTAGACCTTAGCAACCTCAGCATATGATTTTTTTTCCCCTTTCCTTATTAAGTCAAGAAATTTCATCTTTTCACTTCAGGAAAGAACTTTATGGCTTATCATCGGCATATCTGAATTGCCAGCATCACTACTTTTGCACCTTGGGGCCATTATTAAGTAAAATAAGTCACTTGAACACAAGCAGCATGATACCATGATAGTTGATCCAATGGGACAGCTGCTAAGTGAGTTGTAGCAGGCTGTGCATGTACGGTGTGGAGACACTGGACAAAGGGATGGTTCCTGTCCCAGGTGGGACAGACTGGGATAACATGGGATTTCATCATGCTACACAAAACAGCACATAATTGAAAACTTATAAATTGTTTAATTTTGGAATTTTTTATTTAATATTTTCAAATGGCAGTTGACCACAGATAACTGCAACCATGGAAAGTGAAACTATGGATTACAGGGGACTACTGTATTTATCATCACCATTTTAATGTTCTTTTCTGGAAATTCTATCATCTGTGTACTTTCTGGGTCTGTCTTTTTTCATTATGCATTGTATTTTTCTCCTTTCCTTGCATGCTTGATAATTTTTTTATTAAATACTAGGCATTGTGGATTTTACATTGTTAGATGCTGAATTCTTTTGTCTTTAAATATTTCTGAACTTTGATTTTAGATGCAATCAGGTTATTTGAGAACAATTTTATCCTTTCAAAGTTTGCTTTTAGAAGTTTTGCTGTACAAAACCAGAGATTCTTTAGGGCTAATTTAGCCCCACATCTCAGGAAGTATCCTTCTAATTACTCAACCCAGTGCCTCATATATTATGAATTCTTCCCACTTGCTTTTCAGGGTGTGAAATAGTCCCAGCCCTGTGTGAGTTCTCCTAATTGGTCTGCTGAATTCTGTCCAGCACTTCTCTCCTTGGTTATAGGTAGTTTTCTCGCCCACACGCGTTAATCAGATGCAGCTGAGGATTCACAGTGCATCTTTGGAAGACCTCTGGATCTTTGAAGAGCTCTTTGTGCTGCACTCCACTTTCTAATACTTTGCCTTGTTAAATCTTAGTTACATGGCCTCCCTGAATTTTCTTTTCTTTTTTTAAATGAGAGGAGGGGAGATAGTGAGACAGACTCTCATGTGCACCCCAACTGGGGTCCACTGGGCATCCCCATCTGGAGACGATGTTCAAATCAACCACACTATTTTTAGGACATGAGGCCGCTGCTGCTTGGACCAACCCGAGCCATCCTCAGCACCCGAGGCCACACTTGAAACAATTTTGGTGTCCCCTGTGTGCCCTGACCTGAAATTGAGCCTGGGACATCTATATGCCAGGCTAATGCTCTATCCACTGAACCAACTGGCCAGAGCTCAAATTTTCTATACTGTGCCCCCAGGCTCTTTTTGAGTTTTCAATATCTACATTACATACTAGATACTCTCTCCAAGTAGTAATTTGCATTGTCCTGCACTGCTTACTGTCAGATACAAGAAAACTACTGTTTCACTCATTTTGTCTGCTTGGTTTTTGTTTTTGTTTGTTTGTTTTTACTTGTTTTTACTTGAATATTTAATTCAGTTTCTGTTACTCCGTCATGGCTGGAAGTAGAAGTTATAAGTCGAGTTCTAAATTCATAAGAAAATGTGGAAGTTGTAAATGGACAAAACAATTTTGGGAGGAAGAACTTGGAGTATTTATTTTTTTTATTTAAATTACTCCAGAAGCAGAGTAATTAGTTCAGTACAGTATTAATATTAGGATAGACTAGTAGATCATTGTAACAAAATAGAAGCTCCATAAATATACTTACATAATTGATTTTCAACTAAGTTGCCAAGGTACTTCAATGGCTAGTTTGCTGAAACACCTGGATATTTGTAAGACACAATATAAACTTGCACTAGATGTAAAAATTAACTCAAAATGCAATTTGGACCTAAATGTAAAATCTAAAACCTCTAAAGCTTCTAGAAGAAAACAGAAAATCTTTACCACTTTGGAGTAGACAAAGATTTTTTAGGTCAGAGAAAGCACAACCATAGCAGAACAAAGTAATCACTGGGCTTCATAAAATACTTCCTTTCTCCTTGTTGAAGTTCACTAGGTTCATCTACTCTTCGCTAAGTTCATTGAGCATGCTTATAACCAGTGTTTTGAACTCTGCATCTAGTTGATTGCTCCTCTCCATTTAAGTTCTTTTTCTGGAGTTTTGTTTTTTTCTTTCATTTCGGACATGGTTTTTTTTTCTCTTCGTTTTGGCTGCCTCCCTGTGTTGGTTTCTGTGTATTAGCTAGAGCTGCTACATCTCGTGGGCTTGGTACAGTGGCCTTTGTAGAGGTGGTGTTCTGTAGGGTCCCGGGGCACAGCTGAACACCTGAGTTGGGCACTCTAGGTGCACCCCCCAGGTGGGCTGTGTACACCCTTCTGTTATACTTGAGCTTTGGTTGCTGTTGGCACATCAATGGAAGGGATTTACCCACAGGCTGATTGACTGCAAGGACCTGCTGTGACCACCGTGCATCAGCTAGCTGTACAGAGGCCCACTCCACGGAGCAGTACTTCCTTCAGTGGTGCTCGGGTGCCCACTGACTCTGCCCCTTGAATATATCACTTGTGGATGTGGCTTTGGGGCCTCCCGGGAAGTGTAGGCCAAGGTCAGCCACCACCTATGTCCTGGGGCCATCTGGCATGAACTACAGAGCAGTCTGCAGGTGGCTGCTGCTAGTGCTGGGCTCCAAACTGTGAACCAAGGCCAGCTGCCGCTAGTGCTGGGCCTGGATCCACTTAGCGAGAGGCTCAGGACATGATGAGGCCAGATGCTGCTGTTTGGAAGATTTTAGGAAAGTCTGAAAGCAGGAGCCAACACACGCCACTTGTATGGAAAAGCCACTGGAAACAGCTTGGGTGGGGTCTCAGGGAATCACCAGGGTGGGGCGAACAGTTTTAGCAAGATTGATGGAAACTCAGATATGGCGCCTGCCTGCCGGCTGTGTCATGAAAAGGCCCAGAAAAGGAACAGTGGCCTTTGCCAGAACTTCTGTCTGGAACGACCTGCCCCTCCAGCTTCAGCTCTTATGCCAGACAATTTGGTTCCTCCCCATTTGTACCTCGTGCCTTTCAAGCTGCCGCCCCAGCACTGGAGCTCACAACCGAGTGAGTCTGAGTAAGTCTGTGCACGGGCCCTTTAAGTGGAAAGCCCAGACTCATTCAGCCCTTTGTCTCACTCAGCCACAATTCCTGCTGGTTTTCACAGTCAGTATGGTGACTTCTCTTCCTGACCCTGGAACACTAGACTAGGAAGCTTGGTGTGGGTCTGGGACTGCTCACTTCTCAAGGGAGGCTCTCTGCAGCTGAAATACCCCTTCCAATTTTTATCCTCCACACATGGTGTGGAACCAGCCTGTTCCACATCTTCCCCCTTCTACCAATCTCGAGGTAGCTGCTGCTTATATCCTTAGTTGTAGGACTTCTGTTCAGCTAGATTTCAGGAGGCTCTGAATAATGGTGGTTCTGTAGTTTAATTGTAATTTTGTTGTTTGTGGGAGGATTTGACTACCATATTTACCTACCTCAATGTTGTAGTAATATAATGTTATAGTAATTAAATATATAGAAACATAAAAAATATGGAATACATATAAAAGTAATTAAGATATAATATTAAAATCAATTAAGGAAATTAAAGTTATGCCATCTGGATAGGAATTAATATGTGTACAAATATGATAGACTCTGACTTTCGAATAGGGCCCAGTTAGTGTGTGTGTGAAGTTATACATAGATAAGTGGCTTGATGTCAAAACTCTGTAAGTTAACATAAACAAGAATCTTCCCTAGGAACATCTTAAAAGTGATTTGATGTAACATTTTAGTAGATTAACATAAAAAGGGCTCCTTGCGAGGAACTCTGTTGGGCAGATAAAATGTATTATGCTCACTTTGTTAAAGAGGCTGTTGCCCAGGTGATATTAATGTGTGTTGGGGTGGGCTAAAGGCAGGCAGAATCCTTGTAGCCTGGGGCTTGGTTTTGGGATTAAGCCTTTCCTACCCTTTTTGGTGTAAAGTGGTACAATCCTATCATGCCTCAGAGAAGTGACTTTGTATTAAGAGACTTTCCTATTTTGTATATTGGATTAAAGGTTGTGAAGCTACACTATAAAATGGGGGCAAAACGGGACTTGGCTTTTGGTTCCTGAGGTTAGCATGAGAGAGAGGAGAGAGTAGAGCCAGCAGCGGAAGAAGGCCACGTGGAGGAGGCCAGGAGAAGCAGCCAAGATGGCGGAGTGCTGAGTGAGATGCCAGTTTGTGTAGAGTTTGTATCTGGGATAAGGAAGAAGATGGGGAACTGAGGAGAAGAAGGCTGGTGAGCTAGAAACCTTTGATTCTAGGAAACTCGGATAAGTCAGTGGCTTTGTGAGCACTGAGTGTGACTGGGTTTTGGAGCCCAGTGTGTATTTTTACTTGCCCGCCGGGTGCAAGGTAGGATTAAAGGCTATGGCCCATCAGTTTTTGGCTCCGCTGTTTCTTTACCGACTGTCCGAATCCAATGCGAACCTGCATGGGCCAGAAGGCTGCTGTGATGGTGGCCCTGGCCACGGCTGCTGGCTTTACAAACTCCCAAAAAGGTAGTTTGAGGTGATAATCCTGTAGATTGACATCTGTTAGAAGGTGTAGGCCAGGAAAGGTACGAAAGCTGAGGGGCCCCCCTGCTGCTGTAGTCACCCAGACTCCAACATGAACATGGACTGTCCCCATGCCACTCTGAGCTCTGACCAAAAACAGCCAAGAGGAGCACACTGATGGGGCCCTCTTTAAGGTGTACCCAGGCACACCAAAAGGATTTGTGAGTAATAAATTGCCTGTGTAATTCTTGCAACTAACTTGTATGTCAGTTGTGTTTTTCCTCCGGTGGCAGTTAGTGTCGGCACTGATAAGTAGAATCCTCATAGCCACCTCAAGAGTAGTCTCGAAGGGGCTGCCAGCCCTGCTGATAAGCAGGAGTGTCCCACTGCATGGGGAAGTCGAATCAGGGACGCCTGATCAATGTAGAGCTTGGGCTCTACTGAGACACTCACCATCTTGACCAGAACCCCTCTCTTTCTTTTCTTGATCACTTTTTATTTCTGATCAGACTTAACTGAATAATCACAGTTGACCTATCTCCAGATTCACTGATTCTTTCTCCTCCCAGTTCAAAAGTGCTCTGGACCCCTTTATTGAATTTCTCATTTTAGTCATTATACATTTCAACTCCAAAATTCCTATTTTTTAAATCATTTTTATCTCTATGAATATTCTGTATTTGGTGAGACATTATTATTTTTTTTTTTTTTTCATTCTGAAGCTGGAAACAGGGAGAGACAGTCAGACAGACTCCTGCATACGCCCGACCGGGATCCACCCAGCACGCCCACCAGGGGCGATGCTCTGCCCACCAGGGGGCGATGCTCTGCCCATCCTGGGCGTCGCCATGTTGCGACCAGAGCCACTCTAGCGCCTGGGGCAGAGGCCACAGAGCCATCCCCAGCGCCCGGGCCGTCTTTGCTCCAATGGAGCCTTGGCTGCGGGAGGGGAAAAGAGAGACAGAGAGGGAAAGCATGGCGGAGGGGTGGAGAAGCAAATGGGCGCTTCTCCTGTGTGCCCTGGCCGGGAATCGAACCCGGGTCCTCTGCACGCTAGGCCGACGCTCTACCGCTGAGCCAACTGGCCAGGGCGAGACATTATTCTTATACTTTAATTCTTTAGATGTGGTTTCCTTTGGTTGTCTGAACATATTTTAAAAAGCTGATTTAAAGTCTTATCTATTAAATCCAATATCTGGAATTCCTTGGGACAGTTTCAGTTGACTGCTTTTTCTCCACTGTATGAGCCATACTTTCTTGTTTCTTTGCATGGCTTGTAATTTTGTGTTGAAAACTAGATATTTTAAGTATTGTAATGTTTCAGTTCTGCAAACTGTTGTTATGTTTGCTCTTTATTTGCTTGGTGACTTTTCTGGATTAATTCTGTAGGGTCTGTATTATTTGCATGTGCAGCCACTGAAGTCTCTGTTCAGTCAGATTAGTTGCCAGCTACTGACTGGACAGAGATTTCCGGAGATGCTTTATATCGCAACCGTTGCCAGGGGTCTCTTTGTGTATTGGGGGATGCTTTTAATGCTCTCCTAGCAAGTTTATAACTGTGCCTTAGTTTTTCCTTCATGCATGCCCAGACCTCCAAGGTCAGCTAGAGTGAGAGTTTAGGACCTTTCCATGTATTTCTTAGGCGTGTGTATAGCCTTACACATGTACATGGACTTTATATTCCTAGGAATGTATTGGATGAACTTCTTATTTCCAAGATTTTCCTTGTAAGTATTTTGGTCAACCTCTTGTTAGCCCAAATGATACTCTTTCCTTAGGTAGCTGTGATGTTAAACAGTTGACACATTGTTTCCAACAAATGTCCTGGAGATACAATGCATTGTACACATATATCAAACTTTGAGTAAGGTCACATCAAAACAAAGCCTGAGAATGAAGCTTTTCAAGGAACTGTCAGACAAGTCAAATAGTGATAGTTCTCTGGGAATCAGGATCTGGGGAAGCTCCAACCCTTTTCTTAGCCCTCCTGTGTCTGCCAGGCTACTGTTGTTCACAGTGACTATAGTTGTGAGACTGTTGGTTTTCAAGGCTGCCATGAAACTGGGGAGAGGGGATTGGAACAAGGTGTATTAAAAATGCCACAGAGCCTATTTTTCTTACTGATACTCAGCCATTTTTCTTAACTGTACACTCCTCAGATTATTGGAAGTTTTTGTTTAATTTGGAGTTCTGAAAAAGTGATTGGACATTTTTGTCAGTGTTCTATTGTGTTCAATAGTTACTTTTATGGAGGAGCAGATATTCAGAAGTACTTGTCTCTCCATTCTTTCCTTCAGTACTTTTGAGTAGAGTTGTGTCACAATCAAAGCCAATTTTGTAGAAGTCTGGTATTTCATGTTTTTTTCTTGGCATGAAGATTTTTGATACAGAGTGTGCTGAACTGGTTCAAATGGTCATCCAATGAAGTAAGACCTAAAGATATTACCGGAAGAAAGCTACAGGGCCACAGGTTCAAAGAATCAAAAGTAAGTAGCAATTAAGTGGACAAGGAGGATTACCTAATTGAACATAGGAGACTTCTCCTGTGACAGCTCTCTCTCCATCTCCCCCATCTCTCCCTATATCTCTCTATCTCTCCCCATCTCTCTCCATCTCTCCCCATCTCTCCCCTACTTTCCCCATGTCTCCCTGTATCTCCTTCTCTCTCTCATCTCTCCCTGTCTCTCCCCATCTCTCCCTGTCTCTCCCCGTCCCTCCCTATCTCTCCCTATCTCTCTCCGTCCCTCCCTGTCTCTCCCTATCTCTCCCATCTCTCCCCATCTCTCCCTGTCTCTCCCTATCTCTCTCTATCTCTCCCCATCTCTCCCCATCTCTCCCCTCCTTTCCCCATCTCTCCCTGTATCTCCTTCTCTCTCTCATCTCTCCCTATCTCTCCCCATCTCTTCCTGTCTCTCCCCATCTCTCTCCATCCCTCCCTGACTCTCCCTATCTCTCTCCATCTCCCCCATCTCTCCCTGTCTCTCCCTATCTCTCTCTACCTCTCCCCATCTCTCTCCATCTCTCCCCATCTCCCCCCTCCTTTCCCCATCTCTCCCTGTATCTCCTTCTCTCTCTCATCTCTCCCTGTCTCTCCCCATCTCTCCCTGTCTCTCTCCACCCCTCCCTGTCTCTCCCTATCTCTCCTCATCTCTTCCCATCTTCCCCTCCTCTCCCCATCTCTCTCCATCTCTCCCTGTCCTCATCTCTCCCTGTCTCTCTCCCCATCTCTCCCATATCTCCCCATCTCTTTCTAGCTCCCAATTTCCCATCTCATACTCCATATGTCCATGGCAGAGTGCATAGATAGTGGTGTAAAGGAAGCATCAGAATAGAGAAAAGCTAACTAATATGCTATTGCACTATAGAAATAAAGTTGACTTGTAGTGATCTATTTTTAAAGCAGTTATCATATGTTCACGTAATCTTATAACTGGACACGACATGAAAAACGAGCCTCTCAGTAGTTAAGTTACACAAAGACTTAGAGCTAACAATAGGTAGTGTTTCTTCTGATTTCTTTTCAAGTACTACTAGCTGATGAGACTATTAGAGGAGTTTTCAAAGTAAAGATGAACCAATTTTGAAATGATTTCTGGGGAAAACCATCAGGTCGTGTCTAGTTGGATATGTGAGATTAAGAGAGGGAAGATTGCCAAAATTTCTAGCATTGAAAGTATAATTTTAGTACATTGCAACTAGCCAAAATACAAATGCTATTCTAATGCGGGAAAATAAGGATCAAGTTGCTGTTAATTCAATGAAAGAATCAGGGAAATAATTACCAAAGATTTAATTTAAGCCAAAAAAATGTATATATTTTGTTAATTTTCCACAAGGTGTCAGTAGCACTTTAAATAATAGCAATTGTAGCAGTTATTTGGAATGGGATGTCTAAATTTAACTATTACACAGTTGGGAGTGTATTGTTATTTGTTCTACCAGCAGATTTTTTTGAACCTTGGTATCTTGATAAATTTTATATGTTATTTAGAACTATATTCAATATTTTGCCATCTCCATTACTATCATCTTCCAGCCTATTGTAGGGTTACTTCACTGTAATACTGAATGTAACTTGACTTCTCAGAAGATTCAAAATATGTTGGAGAAACTTGGTCAGCAGGGGGCAGCACAGTCTTACAATGTTGAAATTTTGGTCATTTGAATGGACCATTCAAGAAACAGGATAAAAAGAGTGGTACCATGTTTTTCAAGTTTTCAAGCATTCAACACCCTTTATTTCAAATGAAAGATTATTTATAATCCAAATATATAAAGCAGATAAAAGTGATATTTTACTAACATAAATCTGATTTTATAATCTTTACTTACGTCAAAGACTGAAAATTATGGAGTTGTTTTGATGAACAAAAAATTTAGAATAAAGTTTTTGAGATAGTACTATTTATATCTTCCTTTTACAGATAAGGAAATTGAATCTCAAGGAAATTTTAAAATATGTCCAAGGTTACACAGATGGCAAAATGTCAGAGCTTACATATAAACCCAGCTGACTTACTCCAAAACACAGGTACCTACAATTATACAATTGCTGTATACAGAGCTTACTTCAGCTCTGAAATGCAATTCGATTTATTTTTTAAATTATACGATATATGGAAAAGCCTGATAAGGAGTTAACAAATGGTAGCTTTTAAACAGCTTGTCCTTCAGTCTCCAAATAGTTCTTAAATGGAGTGGCCCATGAATCTTGACTCCAAAATATAAATAGTAATGACTTAAACCTACAATACAAATAATAAGTGCAGTCATTTTCTTAATATGTTAGCAAGTGCTATCACCGCTAAGGAAGCAGAGTTAGTCCACATTTTTAAATAAAGAAACTAAAGCATAGAGATGCTAAGTACCTTGTCCAAGGTCTCATTCCCATAGCTAACAGACCCTGGTAGCCTGACTCCAGAGTTTGCTTTTCTTACCAGTATATTGCACTGCCTCTATTTTAATACTCTTTTGTGTACATGTATTGTTTTAGTTTTTAAATAGCTAAAACTGTATTTTAAAAATGAAATTAGATAGATTCTACTAACTACAGTTGGGAAACCAGTAACCCATGGATAATAGAATACAATCCAAAACTTAGAAGACATTTAAAAACAAATTTGGGCTACTGGGTTTTATTTCTCCTTCTTTTCCAAGCGAGAGGAGGGGAGATAGAAAAACTCCCACATGCCCCCACACCAGGATCCACCTGGCAACCCCATCTGCGGCTGATGCTCTGCCCATCTGGGGCCATACTTGCAACCAAGCTATTTTTAGCACCTGAGGCGGAAGCTTCACAGAGCCATCCTCAGCACCCAGGGCCAACGTGCTTGAAGCAATCGATCCATAACTGTGGGAGAGGAAGAGAGAGAGAGAAAGAAAAGAAAGGAGAGAGAGAGGAGAAGCAAATGATCGTTTCTCCTTTTGTACCCTGACTGGGAATTGAACCTAGGACATCCACACACCGGGCCAAGTAAATATATATATATATATATATATATATATATATATATATATATATATATATTTAAAAAACAATCAAATCATCTTGTTTAAAACAAATTAAAGGGAACATTTAAGACATTTGGAACACACTAACTTACTAAGGTACAGGAGATGCAGGAATTACCATGATTCTAGCACACTGTGAGCGTAGTGACCAATTTTGAAAAGCTCTGTCTCCCCAGCTATATACGAAAGGGCACTACTGAGCGCAGAGGCTTACTACCTTGACAGCTCAGTATGTATTGCCAGAGACTCAGATGTCTCAGAGAAAGAAAGCTTTTGCAATTTTCAGAAATGTAAGAGACGAGTGAGTAGATAGGGAAGTCAGCTACATTAAATTTGAAACAAAAGTTATAGTTCTTAATATGTGCTAAAGCAGTTAGGTTACGAATTTTTTTAAAATTTATTGATGAGAGAGAGAGAGAGAGGAAGAGTGAGTGAGAGAGAAACATCGATATGTTGTTCCATTTATCCATGTATTCATTGGTTGATTCTTGTATGCACCCTGACTGGGGATAGAACCCGCAACCTCATCCCAGTGCATCAAGACACCGTTCCAACCAACTGAGCTACCCAGCCAGGTCTAGATTACAAAAATCTCATACAATTACTCCCACTATAACATGTTTCTAGATCTCCAAGATTGATTCTAATAAATCTGGTATTTTTAAAGTCTATGTTTTACTGTGGGTAAAAAATTGTGGGTTTTTTGTGTGAGATGTAAAATATACACAAAAACAGACTGCAAGAACAAACTCAAGAAGAGACATCTATCACTAACACAACAAAGTAAATTGTGACCTCTGCTCAAACACTGGGTCAGTCCACGTCTGGCCGTGTGTTATTTTTCTCAGACGTAGGTCTGAGCATAGGACTCCCCAGTTCAATGTGCCACTCTTACTTTCCACTGCTTATAGATTAGGTCCGATTTCTCTTCCCATATTTCATGTCTTTCACAATTTACGATTTCGTTCAATAATATTGATTAAATACCTGCTGAGTGATAGTGCCTAATAATGTACTAATTTTGGGACATACAGAGATATATAAAACAAAGGTTCTGCCCTCGAGTCTAGTAGGAAGCAGACACAAAGTAAAGGTTTGGGTGCGTATGGTAAATCTCTGATAGAAGTGCTCCCGAGTGCCAGGTGAGTGAAATTTGGCTTCAGCCTTCTTTGGCAGCCACACTTTCCCACCCCTCTCCCTACACACAGCAGTCACATCAGATCAACTTACATTTAAAATGAGCTATCCACTTTGGGCCTTAGCTCAGTCTCTGTCTGAAATGCCTGTCCCTGGGTCTGTTAAAATCCTTTTAGGGCCAACTTCAAGTATCTCTCTTCTCACAACTATAGTTTCTGATAACCAAAGTTAATCACATCCACTTATATTGTCCCATAAAATGTCTCAAGGCATTTTATCACTGTCTGCCTTGAAACCAGTCCACCTCTTCCCTAGTACAGAGCCTTGTGCAGAACAGACATTCCATAAACATATTCATACTGCCGAGTTTCCAAATAGCTGTTTTGTTTCTTCCATCCTATTTTTTTTTCCAGTATGATAAACAATATATTGTTACTTTTTGCAACAAGCCTGAACTCTGGTCACAAATTAAATTAAAACCCAATTGTGCGATGAATATGAGTATTTCCAAAAATTATTAAACTGAGAATACAAGTATTAGGTTCAAGGGTGTAATGAACACTATTTGTTTTCTACCAATATAATGTCCCCCCTATTATTATTTTTTACTATAAATGACATCCTATTCTGTTCAGGTAGCCAAACTTAGACTTTAAGGAATTCCCACAGAAAAAATATTCCCCCTTGAAGATGAACTCATTAAAAAAAAAAAGTCTAAGCAGAAAGAAATGATTCACCATGAATGACAGAAGACCCATAAGATAAGTATATTGGCATCTCTGGGACATGAATTAATAGCACACTGTGAAAGAGATTATAAAATAAATATGCTTTTAATGAAGAAAGAGCTAAAAGAAGTAATAGAAACCACAAGGAAAAACATGACAATATGGGAAAAGAGGCAGATTTAAATAATGACCATATGGAACTTCCAGAATGAAAAATGGAGTTCTTAAAAATAGACTCAATGAAAAATATGAATAAGAGAATAAGGAGAATGGAGGGTGGAATGAGAGTGTTGAGAATATTTTCTTATAAGCACTCTAGAGTGAGAGACTAGAAAGAATGAGAGGCCATATTTGAAATCTGAGGAGGTCATCAAATTGAGAAACCACGATCCTTAAACAGGATAAAACAGTATAAAAAATGAATACACACCTATAAAAATTACAGCAAAGAGAAATGATAAAAGTAACCACAGAGGAAATATAAAGGAACAACAATTTGTCTAGCAGAAGACTTCTCAACAGCCTCAAAGACCAGAAGGCAGTGGTGTAATATCCTTGAGGTGCCAAGGCAAACGAACTCCAACTTAGAATATTATAGCCACCTAAATTATCTTTTAAGGGAGAGGGCAAACTCCAGATATTTATCAGGCAAAGACCAAGAGCATTTACCACTCATCGATCATTGCTGTAATAATTACTAATGCATATACTTTTATAAGAGGAATGTTGCATTTAAAAGAAAAATGAGATGAAAGAAGTGATGATGAACCAAGAGCTTGTTAAACATGTAGAAAATCTAAATAAGCAGAGATAGATCAAGCAGAAAAACGCTAGTAAGGATATGGAAGATTTGAGTATCACTTAACAAGTTTGATTTAAATGGATATATATGGGACCTCTATTTAATAAATGTAATATATGTGAAACTGTTACAAATGTCAACCATATGCCAGGCCACAAAGGAAGTCTCTATAAATATCAAAGAATCAGTATCATGTAAGCTTCATGATTTGACCACATTGCAATTAAATTAGGAATTCATTCAACAAATATCTGTTGCACATATACTACATATGAGACATTGTTCTAGTTATTTGGTGTACATTAATGAAAAACAGAAATTTTGACCTCTATAAAATTTAATTCATTAGGGAGTAGAAAGAAAAATAACCATAAACAATAAATATAACAAGTAAATGGTATATTAGAAGGTTATAAGTATTATGAGACAGAGAAACAGGGTGAGCAGGATCGAGAATGGTAGGGGGAAAGGACATGTAATTTTAAATAAGAGGTCAGTGTAAAGCTCATTGGGAATGTAACATGTGAGCAAAGACATGGAAGAGATGAGGAGTTAGCCATGTGCATATTTGGAGAAAGAACATTGCAAGCTGATGGAACAAACAAGCCTGAGAGCCCAAAGTGTATGTCAGAGGTCCCCAAACTACGGCCCGCAGGCCACATGCGGCCCCCTGAGACCATTTATCCGGCCCGCCACACTTCCGGAAGGGGCACCTCTTTCATTGGTGGTCAGTGAGAGGAGTAAAGTATGGTGTTGCTCACGTACAGTACTACTTCCGGTGACGTGGGACGTATGCGTCACAGCTCCGGAAGCGTGTCCTATCACTTGTTAGGGCTAGCAGTGACAAATATGGATCTGGACATTGACCATCTCATTAGCCAAAAGCAGGACCATAGTTCCCATTGAAATACTGGTCAGTTTGTTGATTTAAATTTACTTGTTATTTATTTTAAATATTGTATTTGTTCCCGTTTTGTTTTTTTACTTTAAAATAAGATATGTGCAGTGTGCATGGGGATTTGTTCATAGTTTTTTTTTTTATAGTCTGGCCCTCCAATGGTCTGAGGGACAGTAAACTGGCCCCCTGTGTAAAAAGTTTGGGGACCCCTGGTGTATGTGTTCTCTTCAGGGAACACCAAGGAGGCCCTTTAGAACTCCGTGATTGATTAATAGAATGGTAGGAGGAGAGATAAGAAAGGCAGTCTACCTAACACTCCCATCACCTGAATTTATATATTTGGCTACTCAAATGAACAAACAGAAAACTCAGTTAACTCAGAAAAGAAAGCATAATGGAAATTAGAAATATTTAGAACCAAACAAAAAGAAAACACTATTAAATTTGTGGGGTGTAGATACCACAGTATTAAGGGAAATGTTATAGCCCTAATTATATTTGTAAGAAGGTAAGAAATTGCAAATTGATGAGCTAAACCAGGGGTCCCCAAACTACAGCCTATGGGCCGCATGCGGCCCCCGAGGCCATTTATCCGGCCCTGCTGCACTTCCGGAAGGGGCACCTCTTTCATTGGTGATCAGTGAGAGGAGCACAGGATGCATCCTGGAGTACTGTATGTGGCGGCGCCGCAAAGCCCTGCATCACTCACGTACAGTACTACTTCCGGTGATGCGGTACGCATGCGTCACGGCTCCGGAAATGCGGAAATGCGTCATATCACTTGTTACAGCTAGCAGTGACAAATATGGAACCGGACATTGACCATCTCATTAGCCAAAAGCAGGACCATAGTTCCCATTGAAATACTGGTCAGTTTGTTGATTTAAATTTACTTGTTCTTTATTTTAAATACTGTATTTGTTTCCGTTTTGTTTTTTTACTTTAAAATAAGATATGTGCAGTGTGCATAGGGATTTGTTCATAGTTTTTTTTATAGTCTGGCCCTCCAACGGACTGAGGGACAGTGAACTGGCCCCCTGTGTTAAAAGTTTGGGTACCCCTGAGATAAACATTCTTTAACTCAAATTAGAAAAGGAAAACAAAAAGAAATTAATGAAAGTAAAACAGTAAAGAGGTTTAACAAAAACAAGAGCTAGTTTTATTGAATTTACTAATAAAATAGATAAACCCTATAAATATTGATCAGGAAAGGAAAAGAAACAATATATTACATGAAAAGGAGGACATAATCACCACTTCAGTGGAAATTTCAAAATCATAAAGAGTAACTCTAGAAAAACAAATTTGAAAGCTTAAGTGAAATGAGCATTTTTTGAAAAATGTAAATTTCTAAAAAGTGATTAAGAAATAATGAAATGATTTATTACCACTAAAGTAATTCAGTTAGTCGTCCAAAGTTGGGTATTTGTTTTTTATCCACTGAAAGTTTATTTAGCCTAGAAGTTATTTGAGAGCATGGGGAAATTTTACAAACTTTATAAACCAATATCACAAGCATATGTGCAAAAACACCAAATTAAATATATTCATATTGAATACAGCAAAAAAAACCTCATCTGTGCATGATATGCATATATATAATACCTATAAATACATATACAAATTTTGATCAGAACAGGAATTTTTCATGACCATTTATTTCTACATGAGGCTGTATTGGTAATATATTTTGTTTTTATTTCTTTTACAATTAATTTTTTATATATTAAATCTTTTTTTGTGACAGAGGGAGGGACAGATAGGGACAGACAGACAGGAAGGGAGAGAGATGAGAAGCATCAATTCTTCATCGTGGCACCTTAGTTGTTCATTGATTGCTTTCTCATATGTGCCTTGACTGGGGGGGGGGCGGTGGACTACAGCAGACCGAGTGACCCCTTGCTCAAGCCAGTGACCTTGGGTTCAAGCTGGTGAGTGTGCTCAAACCAGATGAGCCCATGCTCAAGCCGGCAACCTCAGGGTTTCAAACCTGGGTCCTCTGCATCCCAGTCCGAAGCTCTATCCACTGCACCACCACCTGGTGGTCAGGCTATATCTTAAATCTTATCAATGTTTTTTTAGTGTTAATATGAAAAAGCTTTCTATATGAAAGAGAAAGTGAGAGTTTTTTTTTTCCACTCTCTGTTATCTAACCTGAGTGTCAGAGCTCCGTTCACTGAACCATCTTTTCCTCTTCTGTGGCTCTTGCAAAGCTAGTGACAGCTGACCAAACCTAGCAACGAGTATGAGGAAAGTAGTCGCAATTGGAGCAATGGCAGTGACATTGTCAGCTCTTAGTAACATAGGGAATGGTCCTTTCTGAAAGCCAAGGAGGAAAATGCAGCAACAGCCAAGTCAGTTGAAGGGCTCTGTTAGAAAAGTCTGGGTTTATTTCTGCCTAGCATCCATCCATCTTTTTCTTGTGGACACAGGATCCAGATTTTACTTGGGAGCCAACCTGTCCTTGTACTTCTTATGAAGTGACCTTATTCCAAAGGCCTGGAATTAAATCTCATGAGCCCTAACTAGCCTCTTCTAGGGCTTTGGTTAGAGCAATTAGCATGCTGTCTTCCTCTTTCTCACAACACTCAGAGCGGCTACAAACTGGCATCTAGGAGGGAAGAATCTCCATGATCAAGCCAGTTTGGGAAACAAACTCGGGAAACAGAGAACAGGTTCCTGGGGATACAGGTTGAAACCTGAATCAGTGAGGACCTGAAGCTACTACCTCTGTTCTAACTGTTATGTTCCATAAGCCAATGAATTCCCTTGTGTTGCTTAAACCAATTAAAGTTGGATATTCTGTCATTTGCAACCATGTGTGTCCTGAATCCAACAGCCCCCTGAAATTTAAGCTCCCCAGCCATCCCCTGGTTACCCCTGCAAGTTATACTTTAGAACTGATTGGTGTTTTTACCTTACCAAGATATTGTACAGAATGGCCCTCCTTTATGCTGAACTGGGGAGGGGGTGGGCTGGAAAGGGGACAAGATTTGGAGCAGTTACACTGTTCTTGCTTTCTCTTTCCCAAAATTGCCTCTGGTTATCTCTTCCTTCCCTCAGCTGATAAATGCTCAGTGCCTTGGGGCCAGGAATGGGCCCTGAGGAGGAGTGCCACTGCTGCAGAAGAAGCTCACCATTAGTGCAGCTCCAGCACTGGCGGGGACTTCCCTCTCATGACACTTCAGCACCCTGTGTCCTCATCAACCTGTTTTCAGAAAAGTCTAATGGAAGCATTTCATGTATAAATTAAATTAAAAACCAGAGGATATCTTCCAGCCACAGTGAAAATAAATTCAACAGAAACTATTCAAATTTATAGTAATTATCATTGTACAGTTCAGTTTACCTTAAAAAATATTGAGTATAAGTGGTACCAAGGAAAATGGAATACGTTTAATGTTAATAAAAGCCTGAGACATTTGCTTACTGGGAGTTCTGTTGTATTTTTAATCTTAGGTTTTCTCTATATATTTACAAGTTCCCGCCTTATTTTACCCTATTAGCACCATACCAATTCTTATGGTAAACATTATATAGAGTTTATTCATTTCTCTGAAAAATTAGCCTTTTTCTACTTTCACACAATACTCTTTCACCCTCGGGCAGAGGACTCAGGGGGAAGGAGAGGAAGCATTAAAAAAATATTATGTTAGATGGGAAGAAGTTTTACTTTGGGGAGCCTGTGGGACTATTCCTTGAAGTAGACCTAATTATGATTGGGATTTGTTTGACTTTGGGTTAATCACCTGCAGTTACTGCCACTAGGCAAGCCCCAGTTATAAATTAATGATGGGGTCTGCAGAGAGATTAGACAGGGATTCCTGAGTGCACACCGAGTGGAGCAGCCTGCCCTGAGGAGTAGTCAGAGGAGAGATGCCACTGGAGTATATCGTATCTGTATTTAATTTGTCTTTACTGCAGTTACTCTATTTATGTAGTTACCCTATGCGCTTTGGTTGAGCTCCGTGAGCGCCTTCGACTGCCACAGCTGTGCCCGTCTTGGATCGGCAGTTACGCTGACAGCAGGGGAAAGGCCATGAGATTCGTACTTTTTCTAGGGTATAACTCCAGAACGAACTCTTTGAGACCATTGGTTTGGTTTTGTTTCTGTTAAATACATAATATTTCAGCAGGGCTTACTAAAATAGAATGTGATCACCAAGGATCTTATCACTCTTGCTCTTTTTGGGGCTTGAAGACAAGGAAGGCCTTTCCCAGGACTCTCTTGGGACCTCACTTTGTTTTTCAAAATTGGCAGCATGACGTCTGTGTTGCTAAGAAAATATTAGATTCACATTTTATTATCTGACAGTAGGTTAATGTGAAAAATACTATATTATGAGAAATGTATTTCACAGTATTCTAACAGATGCTGCTAGTATAATAGCCTAATGTAGCAAGTGCACCAAATGTGCACAAGCATGTTTTTGACACTGTTTTTATAAGTGATGATATATCCTAATTGAAACTCACTAAAATTGTTTTCTTCTCCAACTGTCACGAAAACATACCAAACTATGTGGTTGTGTACCCATGATTTGCGATTATACTATGTATATTCCTTTTGGCTTTCTGCTCAGTGGTTTAGAGTTAAATTTGAAAATATGAGGTTTTAGTCCATTGAGTTAATTCAGTCCCCAGCTGTGTATTAATTCTTCTCCACTTACATAGCCAACAGGAGATTTAAATGTGAAGATTTGTATAAAACATTTTTAGATTTCTTAAAATCTAAAATCTGTTAAATCTAAAAATCTGTTCTAAAAAACGTTTTGTGGTCTTTTTATTTAACTCATGGAGTGAATCCTTTTAGGAATCTTCCAAGAAAGTCCTAAATATGTATTTTTATCATGGTTTGTTAATTTGTATATATTGTATGCTTGCATCATGTAATTCTTTCATTAAGTCTTTTTTTCTTATGAAACCCAACACACATTAGAAAAGTATGAAAAACGAAAATTTGCTACCCATGTAATTACCATCCAGGTCATGAAATAAAACATCAGTAACCCCAGAAGCCCTCAGCAGGTCCTTCCCAATCACTATGTCTTCTCTTCCTATCTCTAGAGTTAACCACAATTTTGACTTTTATATTGATCATGGTAATTTTATCACCTCTTTATAGCTCTGAAATACTACAGCTTAGTTTTGCCTAGTCTTTGGTTTCTTATTTTTTTGTTGAAATTTATATAAATTGAATTATACCTTTTAGGTTCAGCATTTTTCACTCAGTCAGGTTTGTAAATGTAGTTATAATTAGTTTTTCTGCTGTGTAGTATTTATATACTGTATAGACAGTATGGTTGCTGTATTGTATGAACTCACCACAAATTATCCATTCTGTTTGGGGCCATTATAAATAATGCTGATATGATATGTCACTTGATAAACATTGTACATATTTCTGATGGATATATATAATTGAGCAGAATTGCAAGGTTTTAAGGTATGTGTATCTTTAACATTTTTAAAAGTCATCACTTTACCACCAGAGAAATATGAGAGTTCCCATTGCTTTGTGTTCACATCACACAATTGTTTTAGCCCGTCTATTTGTTGTGTAGTGTTACCTCACTGGTTTTAATTTCCATTTCCCTGATTACTATTTTCATATATTTATTGACCATTCTTTTTTGAAATTGTTGGTTCAAGTGTCTGGCTGTTTTTTTATTTTGTTGTCATTTTCTTACTGACTTTTTGTATTCTTTACATATTATGAATTTTTAGCTAAGTATAGAACTATATGTATTACAGACCTCTTCTCCCATTGATTGTTTCCCTTTTAGCCATCCTAAAAGTTTGTATTGACACTCAAAATTTCTTAATTGTAATGTTATCAGATTCACCAAACATTTTTTTTATGATGAATGCTTTTGTGTTCTCTTTAGGAATTCTTTCCCTACGCTGAAATCATGAATATGGCCCCATATGTTAATGAATAGGTGTATTATTTTATCTTTCACTATTAAATACAGAATTGAATTTTTGGTGTGTTTTGAGGGAGGGGTTAATTTTTATTTCTTTCTATGTAGATAACCAATTGTCCTACTGCTATTTATTAAAAAAATTAGCTTTCTTCTCTGCTTGGTAGTTCCATATTTGCTGTAAATGAAGTGTCTGTACAGGCATAGATTAATTTGTGGCCCTTCTATTAATCTGTTTTACATTGCTTTTTGTCACTGTCTTAAATAATACAGCTTTATATTAAATTTTGATACTGGAACAAGGTCTCCTAGCTTATATATATATATATTGTTTTATTATTTTTATTGTGATAAGAACATTTAACATATCTCCCTTTAACAACGTTTTAAGTGCACAATACAGTCTTATTAATGATAGATACTGTGTTATACAGCAGGTCTCTAGGACTTAGTCATCTTGCATAACAAACTTTACACCCATCAAACACAACTCTGCATTTCTCCCTCCACCCAGACCCTGGCAACCATCATTCTCCTCTCTGCTTCTATAAGTGTGACTGTTCCAGATACCTCATATAAGTGGAATCATGAAGTACTGTCTGAGACTGATTTATTTCATTTAATATAATGTCCTCCAGGTTCATCCATGTTGTCATATATGTTGGCATTTCCTTTTATAAGGCTAAATAATATTGCATTTTATGTATACCCCACATATATAAGGTCTACTGGAAAGTTCTGTTCGTTTCTATCACAAGTTTTGACACGTAAGCACATGTTTATTTGGTGCATGTGTGCCTCTCTATTTTTATCACTTAATGTATTCATCCTGACGTAGCAAATTAACTAAAGCAAAGTTGATTCACGTTAGTCTTATGTGTGAAGCGATACTGTACCCATGGCTACTGATAAAGTTCATTTACGCCACTGTAATTTTTATGAATTTCAACAAGAAAGAAATGCTATAGATGCATGTCTGTCGCATCCACCATATTCCCTGGACTTAGCACCCTCCAACTATCACTTGTTTTTGTCCTTACAAAATTTTTTGAAGGGCAAAAAATTCAAAAATGAAGAAGATATCAAACAAGCACTGGATCAATTTTTCACATCAAAAGATAAAACATTTTTCAAAAATGGGATATACAAATTGCCTTCACGCTGGCAAGAAATCATTAATAATAATGGCAATTATATTATTTAATAAAGTTTATTGATGGTAAGAAAAATTTGTATTTTGTTTTATTCCAAAAACGGACAGAACTTTCCGGTCGACCTTATTTTTTAATTTTATTTATTTATTTTTAGAGAGAGTGACAAAGACAGGAAGGGAGAGAGATGAGAAGCATCAACTCATAGTTGCATGCTTTAGTTGTTCATTGATTGCTTCTTATATGTGCCTTGACCAGGAGGCTCAAGCCAAGCCAGTGACCTCTTGTTCAAACCAGCGACCTTGGACTCAAGCCAGCAACCTTGGGATTTTGAATCTGGGACCTCAGCATCCCAAATCAACACTCTATTCACTGTGCCATCACCAGCCAGGCATGGCATATATTTTAGAATTAGGTCAAGTTCCACAAAGAAATCTGTTGAGATTTTAATTTTGGTTACATTTAACATATAGAGCAGTTTAGAGAGAATATTATAAAACAGCCTTTTAATCTCAGTAATATTTATATTTATAGTTTTCTGTACAGAGGCCTTGCATATCATTTATTATATTTATTTCTAGATATTTTATATTTCATGCTTTAATAAATCCTATTTTAAAATATATTTTATTTTTAGATGTGTTGCTGGTGTTCAGCAAGGTATAGATTTAAAAATTTTACCTTTGTATGCAATTGTAACTCATCTGTGGACTTTAGATTTTATGTGTGCATAATTACAAAATCTGTCCACAGGACTGTTTAATCTCCCCCTCTTCCAAATCATTGCATCTTTTATTTCATTTTATTGTTTTCAGTAAGGCTAGGCCTCCCCCACCTGGGATCTCCACTTTAATGTTATTAGAAGTGGTAATAGTTGACATCATTGTCACATCTCCAATTTCAAAAGGCAAGCATTTAAACTATTTCTGTCAAGTATGATGTTATAGGTTTGCTAATTATATATTTAGGAATTTTTTTTTTGTATTTTTCTGAAGTTGGAAACGGGGAGGGAGTCAGACAGACTCCCGCATGCGCCCGACCGGGATCCCCCCAGCATGCCCACCAGGGGGCGATGCTCTGCCCGTCTGGGGCGTCGCTCTGTTGCAACCAGAGCCATTCTAGTGCCTGAGGCAGAGGCCATAGAGCCATCCTCAGCGCCGGGCCAACTTTGCTCCAATGGAGCCTTGGCTGCGGGAGGGAAAGAGAGAGACAGAGAGGAAGGAGAAGGGGGCGGTGGAGAAGCAGATGGATGCTTCTCCTGTGTGCCCTGGCCGGGAATCGAACCTGGAACTCCTGCACATTAGGCAGACGCTCTACCACTGAGCCAACCGGCCAGGGCTATATTTAGGATTTTGAATCTAAGTTCATGAATGAGAAAATTCTGTAATTTTTAAAATAACATTCTTTTCTGATTTTGGTTTGAAAATTTTATTAGGTTCTTAAAGGCAACTAGGGAGTGTTTCTTCTTTCCCTACTGTGTGGAAGAGTGGGTAAGACCAGCATTATTATTTAGAATTCACTGGTGAAGCCATCTAGCTCAAATTTTTAGTCTTGCTTTTTGTGTGTGTTTTTTTTAAATTACAAATTCAACTTCTTTAATAAGACTGTTTAGATATTCTGTTTCTTGTGTTCAATTTGGTTATAGCTGTCTATAAATTTTCAATTTATTGAAAGAGCTATTCATACTATCCTTTTACCATATTATAGTCTATAAGATATGTAGTGATGACTCCTTTTTCGTTACAGATATTTAGTATTTGTGCCTTCTCTATTAATTGGACTATTCAACATTTATCTGTTTTTATTTATATTAGTGTTTTCAAGTAATTTTCATTATCATTTAGTTACCCATGGGTTATTTAGAAGTGTATCCTTAATTTCCAAATATATAGAATATTTTTTCTTCACTAGAAGAGATCTTATATTTCTAGTTGATTAAAAAACATTCTGAATGATTTCCATTATTTGAAATTATTATTTGCTTTATTTTTGTAATAATTCTTCTGTGAGCTTAAAAAATGTATATTCTGTAAGATATAGTGTTCTATATATTCTGTTAGGTAAATTTTCTTATTGTGATATTCAAATCTTCTACATCCCTTTATTGTATTTATTTGTCTGCGTGTTTGATCAGTTATTGAAACAGTGTGCTGAAGTCTCTACTGGTTGTGAATTTATGTTTCTAGTTCTGGCAGCTTTTGCTTTCAGTATAATAGCCCATGTTTATTAATGCCTGCAAATTTGGAATTACTTTATCTTCCTAGTAAATTAAAAGTTTTATCATTATTGAGTGTATCTCTTCATCTTTAAGTAATGGTTATTGTCTTAAAGTTAACCTTGACTGATACTAATGAAACTACATCAATTTTCCTGTGGTTATTGCATAGTTACTATTTTCCATCCTTTTCAACTTTTCGCATCTCTGTGTTTTACATATTGGTTTATAAATAGATGATTGTTGAGTTTATTTAATGGAAGTGTATCAATCTTTGTCTTTAAAGACATTGTTAAGACATTTACATTTAATGTAATTAAGTCTAAATCTGTGTCAGTCTTTTAAGGTCCATAAGTCTTTATAAATAGTTTTTTACATTCAGAAAATAGTTCCAAAAATAGTTCACCTATGAGTTTAAGAGATTTAGTTCCTCTGATTTGTATATAAATATGCAGGGATTTCTAAAACCTCATATGTTACTATTTCTTTGACTGCTGTATAATGAAAAGAGATCCAAAGATTAAAATATGCTAGGAACAACATGTCTAATCTAGTGTTTTGGTATTTTGCTTGTAACTCTTATTTTTATTTTTATTTACCAGCCTAATTTCAATAAATACAGCATTAACAATGTATCTTTTTTACAAAGTACTCTAAAGACTTTGCTTTTGATTACAGGGCTGTGACTCCCAAATGAGCATGTCAGAAGTGTCCTGTAGTGGAAGTACATCCTCATGTCAGTCTCTTGAACATGGCTCAGTTCCAGAAATTCTCATTGGCCTACTTTATAATGCCACCACTGGAAGACTAGCAGCAGAAGTCATAAAAGGCAGCCACTTTAGAAACTTGGCAGCGAACAGACCACCCAGTGAGTGAAAATATATATATTTTTTAATTCTGATGTTTTCTGCACTTATAGAAATCCCAGTGTTAAGGGGCTTCAATCCTATCATTTAGTCTTAACTGATCAAAATGAAATGGTATAATAATCATCAGCAAATGTTTCATGTTTTCTATTTCCATTCATTTGGGAAATAAGAAAACTTGATATTCAAAATATTAATTGTAAGGTATGGTATGAAGACTTTTAATTTTTCTAATGTCAGTGGAATACATTCTCCCTATCAGCCATTGTCTTTTAATGCCAGAAACAAGTTATAGGGTCTTTTAAAGTTAACAATATTTCACAAGTATGATCAGGAATATGTATAGTTATTGCTGTTAACTGAGATTGATGTGTTTTCTGTCTGCATGCAGAACTGTAAACTAATGTATAAACTTCTATGTTTTTCTTTCTTTTCTCCCTTAACAATTTAAGAAGAAACTATTTTTTGTGCATTTTTCTTCCTTTAAAAGTATAAATCAGTATTAACACCAGAGTCTTTTCTTAAATGGAATGTACTTTGGCTTTACCAGGACAAACAGAATAAGAACTATTTGGAGAGTTACCCTAAATGCTGGGAAGGGAAAGCTTGATGATGCACTGTACCTCTGCCCCATCTCTGTGCCCTCACTCTCCTCTCTCTTTCTCTCTCTCCCAGCTCATGGGGGTGAATTACGGGAGTACAGAGAAACTTTCATCTAATATATGCCCAAAACGACTGGTTTATATCTATGGAAACAAAGTAGGGAAAGTAGCAGTTTCTTTATACTTCTCTAAATTAAAACTGTTAATGCCCTAAACCAAAAACTTGAAAGGAAATTTTGAATAATAATAGCCACCTTAAATTTGTTTAAAGATTTCTCTCAGACTTACTTAAAGCAATCTTTTACTCCAAGTATCAAATAATTCTGGAAGCGGGGGGAAACTTTTTCCACCCTTGAATTAACTTCTAAAGGTCCTAAAAAAAAGTTTTTTTTCAATCAAAGCGAAAAATTCTAAAGATAGCCTGACTTGTGGTGGCACAGTGGATCAAGTGTCAACCTGGAACGTTCAGGTCACTGGTTCAAAACCCCAGGCTTGCCTAGTCAAGGCACGGATGGGAGTTGATGCTACCTGCTCCTCCCCCCTTCTCTCTCTCTCTCAAAATGAACAAATAAAAAAAATCCTAAATACATATTTGGAAACCTTGCTTTTTACATATAACATGAAATGTATCCCTGAATACATTTCATCCCTGAATTCAAAGGCAGGGATACATTCTATCCCTGAATTCAAAGGCAGGACAAAATTGTGTTTATATTTCTATCCTTGGACAAGTGACCTAACTCCCCTAAGATTGTTGCCTTATACATAAAAATCAAGGTTTTATCTCTCACAGGGTAACTGAGATTCAAATCAGATATAGGTACAAAAAAGAAGGATGGGATTATTATTGTCCCCTTTGTCTTTTCAGAAGAACTTCAGAGGGAGGAAAGAAACTAGAAGAAAGTTACTAAACAGCTCCTTGGTTATCTTCACTAATACACACTTAGGATGCAAACTCATAATGGACTGGAAAGTAACTTAAATGAGTGAAATTTGTAGATGAAAGATAAGGAGTATGGTGAGCCTCTGACAAATGGGGAGTGCACACCCTGCATTTAGCCATTCAGGTGGACAATTCTTTCTAACACTAACAGATAAGATACTCTTGGGGTTGCATTTAGCCACAAGCTATCACTTTGCCATTCATTCTTGCTTTAGCTAATAGTTTAATTGTTTAATTGACACATTTAACTGGAGATGCTGAAAGGTATCTGAATGAAATATGTTTGCTTTTCTGTGCTTGTTCTACCCACTTTGAGAGGAACAATCACTAATCAGACCAATTCCAAATTCTAATCTTCAGTATAGGATGTTTAGCCAAATATAAGTCAACATTAAAATTATGCAGAATATTTATTAAGTAAAATATAAGACAGTTTTATCAGTTCATCTTATACTGTATATATTACATAAGATTGTGACCCTTCATATATACCTAGGTACTAAGCTTTGAACTTTGTTATAGACTAGATCATTTATATTTTATCCAAAGAAACAATAGCAATATTCAAGGGCAAAATTTTGGGTAGTTCTTTTATTTTTTGTAACTTAATTTTATGTTATATTAAGAGTAATAAAATTATTTGAAATATTAAATATTGCATGAATAAACTTAAAAATTTAGAAGAAGAAGAATGATCCTATAATGACTTTTATTCAGTCTTTTATAGTCTGATAATTTGCATGATTCTATGTTCAATGTGCTTTAGACCAAGAGGCTATATATCTTTATAAAGATGTCCCCCTTAAAATAGTGTAATTTTTGTTTAAGATTACACAATGATCTTAAATTCTCATTTCATGAATTTTACCCAACAACCCTTTTGTTCAACCCCCTACCTGAATTAAAATGCTAAAGTTTTGTGTTCTTCCACTCCAGTGAACAGTGTTTCCTCTTTAATTCTAACCTTTGACCCTCTTTCACCCAACAATTGACATCTGGTCATTATTTCTTTTACTGCTTTCCACCCCCTGTTGTCAGATGGACTGTTCTGTTGTCTAAAACACTTGATAGGTGGACAGGTTTATATAATCCGAGGTGAGTTCCTGTAGAGGCTAATTGGATGTTGTCTTTTCATGCAAAAACAAAATATCCTAAAACTTGCCAGCAGTGAAGCTGTCCACCATGTTGGTTTCAAAAAATGCACATTTATTATCTGTGGTACTTTAAATAAAACTAACTTAGACTGTATCTCTGATTATGGATGATGGTATTCAGAGTATAAAATAAGCAAAACTTTTTAAATTAAAGGTTTTTTTTTTCACTCATTGTATTTTGATTCATACAACAATAGTTACTTCATTAGTAATTTGCAATTTTCATCAAAATTAATTGAAATTTTGATATGAAGTACACATGATGGATCAACATGCTGAAAGATCATTTGCATGAGTCGAAAGAACTTGGAAGCAGTTGTTTGAAGAGAGGGTTTATCTCCCAAATAAGCAAGTGATGAACTGTTATGTTTCACTTTGTACACTAAACATCACATCAGTTTTTTTATAATTCATGAAAATAGTTTAAATACCATACTTAAAATTTGGCATTGAATTTTGTCAAAAAGGAATCCTATAGTATTTATTTTGACTATCCAAAAAGCACATTAAATGTACTCTTGCATGAAACCAGGAGAAAGTTTTACTTGATTTGCTGAACATTGAGCCCTTAATGCATTTGGCTTCATTTTGGCCCTTAAATGGTTTTAAAATATAATTAAAAACCACATCCATGCAGAGATTTTTTTGACATTCCATCCTAAGCTGTTTTGGTGTCATCTTTGCTTTCTTGTCTTCTTCTTTTTCTCTTTTCCATTTGCCTTCATTTCTATTTGTTTGTTTATTCTTATTCTCTCTGAGAACACAGTGGAATGCTTTACAGTGTTGTGGCTAATTGAGCTTGCTAAGTGTTTATCAATGCTATGATGTCCTGCTTAGTGAAGCTAAGTGGGGGTGGGATGGGAAGGGTGGTCGTGGGAGGTCAAGGAATGGGTGGGAGGGTGGAGGAAGGATTATGAGGTATACCTTTAAATTCTAACTATAATGTAGAAATAGTGAGGTGAAGATACTAGTACCCCCAAATGATTTTCTGCCTACTTAGCATTCTCTGTACCTATCACATTTTATAAGCATCTACATCAAAATGGAATTAGTTGAATTTCAATTAAACATGGTATACACCATATCCTTATAAAGTGAAATACTTAATCTTCTCAGCAAAGCTTACAAGAAAGATGTTTTGAGTTTGCTTCAAATGATATTCGTGGTATGTTGTTGTTGTTTTTTTTCTATAGATACATATGTTAAATTAACTCTACTGAATTCCATGGGTCAAGAAATGTCTAAATGCAAGACATCCATCCGCAGAGGGCAGCCAAACCCGGTATACAAGGAAACTTTTGTTTTTCAAGTGGCCCTATTTCAGCTTTCTGATGTGACACTTATACTGTCTGTGTATAACAAGCGCAGCATGAAAAGAAAAGAGATGATAGGCTGGATTTCTTTAGGTCTGAACAGCTCTGGAGAAGAGGAACTCAATCACTGGACTGAAATGAAAGAGTCAAAAGGACAGCAAGTCTGTAGATGGCACGCGTTACTGGAGTCGTAATGATTAGAGCAAGCGATTGCCATTCCAGGCAGCGGTATTTCCAATGACAACAGTATTGTTTTTACCTAGCCACCGTTAGAGGAGTTATTCTTTGAAGAATCATCTTCAACATTCTACCAAAATGTTTTAATTCTGTGGAAAGAATGTCTAATACTGACATAAATGAAGACAGGTTGTAACTCTGGTAGAGCTGTTTGGAAAGATGAAAAACATCATCATTAAACTAACAGTCCTCCAGCGCTTTAAGAACATGCTTTTTGGGTTCAAGTTAATTTTACTTTAGCAAAAACAGCTAATCATTTCATGAAAAAATCAAAAATAAGTGATTTTTTAATTAGAATTTTTAGTTGCAACACTATTTTAGTATCACTGTTCATATTCTCCTGAAAGCATAATTGACTGGCTTGTCCCGGTTGTTTGAAATATGAGAAAGTAGTTCTCCAACTCTTACTATAAGTCATAGCTGATGTTGAAGAGTTTCAATCACACTGAAAATTATTTTATTTCAGATATTTTCCCTCATAAAGGCATTTTTAATATGTTATTTTTAAAACTCATTTCTTCATTTGCCTCTGCTTTTGCCTGATCCAAAGAGACCAAGTCACTGTACTGGTCCCTTGCAAGTCTTCTAGACAGGTTGTACTGTAGAACTATGTAACTTTCTGTTGAAAGCACTTCCTGTATTCTTGTATTCCAATGTAGGAAGCTAATAGAACAGGACCTTACTTTAAAATTTCTTTCACTGATTGACTCTTTAAAATTGTAGTAATGTGCAAAAACATTTTTTACAAACTAAAAAAATATAGTCAATAAGCTGTTGAAGATGAAAGACAGTTTACGTTAAAGAAAACTTTAATGATCTGTTTTGAGTATTTAGTAACCAGCACTGCGTAAAGAAGGCAGGATTCAAATAAGAAACCGTTCTCTCTAAATCCTCTTCATTCCTGCTCTACTTCGTATTTGTAATATGAAGACTCTCCAGTTCTTGGTTTGAACCAGAACATCATGTTCAAAACAGTTCTGAAATTCCTTATGCAGTTTCTAGTGACTTGTGGCTAGATTTTTTATGAAATTTACAGATACATTCTTCAACGTGATGTCATCCTGTGCCTTTCACGTAAGTTGAATTTGCTCATACAGCTTGAAAGTTGTATTTGCAAATTAGGCCTTCGATTTTTATAAATGAAAGATTCCTCAGAACAGTGTCACAAGCTCTTTATTTCCTCTGAAGTATATAAAAGTTGTAAAATGTGCTGTTTTTTAAATCGAAAGGCATTTTCATTTGCTGTTTTTATATTTAGAAACTAATCAGGAATATTATAAGCTGTTTTCTTTTTAATTTTGCTTCTTACCCAATATATAATTTTATGCATACACTTTATTAAATAGAACATGTTTTGTATATATGGAAAATATTTTTTCTCTTTCTAATTTCTAGTTAAACTAGACAAAAACATTCTATTTGCCAATTACTAAAAAGAAGTATGTCATTGTTCCTAGTCCCAACTAAGTACTATATATAATTATAAACTAAGACTTGTTATTACCATAATATCAAAACCATACATAGATATTATTTCACCATGGCTGTACTGAAAGGCCTTAAAAGAAACCCAAGAAGACAGTGAACTACTAATATATTTTTAGTTTGAAAAATGGCAGCTCTATGCATTCATACACATGAATTATAAGATAAAATACAAGTGCTATATTGGGTGACATGAGATTTAAGAATGTATATTATACAGTTGCATTAAAGGGAAAAATTCATTCTTTTATTGTTATATTTTTTCCAGGGATTTTTATAAACAAGTTAGGTTACAAAGTTAGAACATGAGTCAAATGGCGTGATATCTCATGTAAGTAAGTATTTCAGCAGCAATATAGGAAGAGATTTGGGGGGAATGTGGATTTTACTGAGAAGTTGGAGTTAGGCATTTGATACTACATCTATCTGTTCCGGCTTTGACACAGTTGACTGCATTGCTAACTGGGATCTTCCTAATAAAAGGAGTTATCAGTCTTATTTGTAGCTGTAAGGAAGCCTAATCACACACATTATAAAACCAGCTTGGTGCTTTTTCCTTCCACGAGAAAAAGACCTAACTAGCTGTTATTTGTTAAATCTGTCTTCAAACTCTGCCCAGAAGTGTATGTGTGCTCTAAATACATCCTGAGGGATTTGCCTGGTATAAGTATCAAATCCAGTATGGCCTGAAAATTAACAATTTTTAAACTTTTCAAGGAACAGCCGTCTTCATCCCAGCTACCAAGTCCTCATAGATTATGAATTATGTGGGTCTGTGTACACATGCACATGCCTGCACACATACACACTGTGCATACACACACACATGCACATATGTAAAGGTGAAGGTGCCCTGTCTTTTTCAGGTACTAAACAAAAACACCTTTATCAAGTTTATGGAATATTTTTCTCCTGTACATATATTCACTAGAAATTTGGTTCCGGGTGCTATTTGCTGCCTTTCTCCTCTACACACAGCAAAATATTTATCTTTTTGTCCTGTGATTGACACAACTTAGAGTAATTACTTCCAAAAGTTTGTCTATTCTTTTAGAAAAACATTGAATAAGGCTCAAGAGACCCACTTCACTCTCCTGTATCTAATGTATAAGGTAGTGCTGCTGCTCTTTTGTGTGCTTGAAATTGCATGAAGGCTTAAAGGAAATATCTTGTATCTCGTAATTACAGTCAATAAGGGCCTACTGGTGGGCAGCAGGTGTTATCTCAGAAACTTGACAAAGACAACCCACTTTCTTTCTGTTCTCTTAAAGTCCCCTAAGTTTTATAATAAAATGAGATAGTCCAAATATGGCAATTGGCTGGCATTCATGTAATTCTTGAGCCTGGAATTACAGATTTTGTCTCCCAAATGAGTTGTAAAATGCATGTTTATTACTGCCCAGGAAACAAAGTGTTTCAGTAAAGAATTTTAGTGTAATATCCTTGCACCTTTCAGAAGCTTTATTCTATAATCGTCTGTACTGTCCACATTTTGTGTGAAATCTATTTACAAATTTTCTTACTAGGCATTCAGCGAATTCTCAGTAATGTTGTATTTAGTGACAAAAATAATAAATTGGACACAGTTTTGAAAAAGAAAAACCAATGAGAAAATCTCTTTAGTACCCTGATTGATATTGAAGTATTGCTCCTGGTAAGACAGTTTCATCCAGCCTAGTGCAGATGCCTTGGGCTATATGTTAAATTATTTTCTTGATACCATCATCATTTTTATTTCACCTTTCAATCAAATCAGAAGTGTAATCAGTGATCGCAAAGTAAGATATCAGCAATAGGGGAGGAATAGAATTGTGGGAGTTATTCAAGATAAAGTTGGAGACCAAATGGTATCATAGTTTTTCAAATAAAGTGAGAGATAAGTTATATGAAGGTGTAAATTTTAGATGAATTAAGAACACTAATCACCAACAAATTTTGTTGAAGGTGTTTATCCAGATATGAAGAAATGACACAAATCCAGCTGCATAAAATTGCCACTTTCCTACATAGACTGGTCAATTTACAGAGATTTTTTTTTATTGATAATTGTTATTCAAAACGTTTTCTTTTTTTCCCATTCACTGTCCCCAGTTCATCCATGGCCAGTAGTGGAGAGAGCCATCAGTACCACCGTCACCAACAGAACTCAGTACTGAGAACAAAACTGAACATGTTAAGAAGCATTTTCAAAAATTATCTTTAAGACATCCTGTGTCCCCCAAAATGCATAATAATGATGATGGTAACTGCTATAATTTAATAAGATCTAGCACAATAATTTATTATTTTGTTTGATTCTCACAACAGTACTATAAGTAATATTATCAACATGTTATAGATGAAGAAACTGCAGCATAGACATTGAGCAGATTTACCCAAGATCATCCAGTAAGTAAGCAATAGAAGTGGAATTGGAACCCAGGTAGAAATTACTCTAGAAACCATACCATGCGTCTTGCAGCTGCACCCCTCTTTACTGGCTGCAAGAAAAACAGAACAGCATTACATCCATCAGTAACCCCACCCACCTCAGTTGAATGGTAGAACTAGATAAAAGAAGGAAAAAACAGAGCTTGGGAAAGAGACATACAAGACAAAAGGAAAAGATGATTAGAGATTGTTTTTCTTCTTAGAACACAAATGGTACTTTTGTGTCATATTTGTAGCTGATTTTGATTGAGGATTTAATTTACTCTGCCAGTTTAGCCTATACTTATATTCTGAAAGTGTATTAATCTATTTGTGTACTTTTTCTACTTGTATACTTTTGGAAATCCAAGATACTCTAATTGTATATGGTCACCTTTCTACCCTATGAAGTGGCTAGCCTATATCCATTAGCCCATAACTTGCCTTCAGCAGTGGTGAGAGGACAGACTCCCGTGCTCTCATTGCAATTTTCTTTGTTTCTTCTGTACCCTTTAAGGTTTAAGTGGATTGCAGTACGTGTGTTTCTCTCTTCCCCTCCATAGTAGTTAATGCTTTGTCTTATTATCTTTATGTGCCTCTTACTCATAGTAGGCACATGATAAATCCTGAGCTGAACTAAAATTCCTGTGGAAGAAATCAATACTGTTATATAAGTCTTGTCTTAATGAATCTTGTGTTATGCAAGGATTTATTTATTCCTTCATTTTATATATGTCAATAGAGTACCTACTATGTGCCATGTGTTATTCCACGTGTTACAGATACTGAGATGATAAATTGGACAAAGTCTTTGCCCTTGTGGAGCTTGCATTCTAAGGTAGGAACATAGCCACAGACTGATACAAGTTTAATGAGTAGAGAAGTGCAATGTGGAGTTCAGAAAAATATTTCTGGAGAAAATAATCCCTGAGTTGGATCTTAAAGAACAACTGTAGATTTAGACTCCCATCTGGAAACATATTCTCTCCAAAGGCAAAATTTAAAACAGTGGTTCCCAAACTATAGTATATCTAAGAATTACTCCGAGAGCTTGATTTGTATACCGAGGTCCCCTCTCCACAAATTCCATTTCATTTGCCCTGAGCTGGAGGCCAAGAATCTACATACTATTAAGCCCCGCAGAAAACCTGTCTGAAATTTATTGAGCTCATGGTAGAGCAAGGATTGATAGTAATGTTCCAGTGCACATAGATTAGATCTTTAAGTGTGATAGTGATAAATAAGAGTGAGGTTAAAACTAGTATTGCACTGGTAATCTGACTTGCACTTCCTTAAACAGAAAGATATTTAATGAAAAAAATTAAAAGCAATTATGAGTGCTTGTACACTCACATTCAACATAACTTTTTCAGAGTGTTCTATGGTAGGTTTTATGATTCCTGAAAATTCCTTTGGATTATTGTTCAAATATTTCCAAGCTAGCTTTACAATGATAGATATATTGAGCCTCAATAAGATAAAGAGAGAGTCCGTGAAGGTCTTTATCTTGAACATCTCTGTGAGTATTCTAAATGAAATAGGACTGACCTTGAAGTAAATGTGTAGTAGCAGCTATCGGAGGGGACATTTTCCATTCTTGTGTATAGTAAGCTTTCTTGCCTTTTATCATCATCTTAAACAGCTTCCTCGTCATTACATTTATCAGATGAACTTCATTCCTGGATTCTTCACTCATAGCACTGGTGTTTCTGTTACCGCTGCTCAAATCTCTGTTTCCATAATTTCTTTGCTCTATTTTAGGGTCTTTTATTTCAAATAGCAAGTTAATACAGCAACCTCAGGCCCTCCTCTTTACCTAAGAGTAAAGGCTGTGGATAAGGTTTATCCGAGTTTCTATTTTCCCTCATCTCAAATGTAGCCATACCTCCTCTCTAGTGTACTATTTTGCGTTTTGAAAGGTCCTTTTTCCAATAAAGATCTGTGATTAACCAACTGTGAGGTTGACTATTTGAAATAATATGGTATGGAACTAGGCTGTTTTTGTGACCGCTGCTGTATCGTTGTGTTTGCTTTGGCTATATATAGCTTGAGATCTGGTTAATATAATCTTAGTATGGAGGAGGTCGATAGACTGCAATTAGCTAGCACATTATCAAAAATGATTGCAAGAATCTTGTTCTTGTATCTCTCTGTTTAGACAAGCATGTATCTTTTTATTGAGGATCTGACAACAATTAGGTCTAATGTTAATTCATTCACACCAGATTTATTGATTTTAGTGAGAGAGAGGAAGGGGAACAGAGAGAGAAAGAGAGAGAGAGAGAGTTAGGAACAATGAGCTGTTCCTGTGTGCCCTGACCAGAAGCATGTATCTTTTAAAACATACTTTCTTTCTTCCTTTCTGCCTTTTTTTTACCCACTGCTATTCATATACATTCATGCTAGATACTAGACTCACTCCATCACAGCTGAATAATACCTATCAAAAGTGATATCCTGGCTTTTTTCTCTTAATCACGTGGACTGGTCAGCAGGGAGGACCAGAAAGGTTTCCCCAGAGATGAGAGAGAGAGAGAGCAAAGCATTATACTCTTTAGCATTAGAGGTTTATTGTTGCTTTTATGATTATCATTGTTGTACCCTTATCTTGAATGATATGAAGTACCCTAATTCTGTATCATGTTGTATGGGCTGGAAACAGAAGGAAACTTGATAATTAACAAAAATTTGGCATGATTCCTTTTTTTTTTTTTTTCATTTTACTGAATCACAGTTTTTCTTTTTTTTATATTTAGAAAATTAAATTTAGCAGGGTGACATTGATCAACAAGAGTATAGAGATTTTGGGTAAACATCACATCATTTGGACAGTCGATTATGTTGCATATCCATCACCCAAAGTCAAACCATCCTCCGTCACCCTATATTTGTCCCTCTTTATACCCTTCCCCCAATCTCCTTCCCCCTTCTCTCTCCCCACCCCCTCCCCCTAGAACCACTGCACTCTTATCTGTGTCCATGTGTCTCAATTTTGTATCAAGTGTGACATGATTTTATTATAGAATTTCATCCTCTTAGTACATAAAAATTTCTAATTAATTTTGAGAACAAAGTCATTATTTGGCAGTAGTTTTGCAAGATTTTTGACATGATTTAAGTGTTAGATTGACAGTCTGTATCTTAAATTGTCCTATGATTTGGGGGCCTTTTTGCCCTTTTCTTTATTATTCTGATTACTATTTGATATTTGAGTTTGTCTTTTACATATTCAGGACTACTTTTGAAAGAGAAACCTTAACACCATTCTGTTTATGCCTTTAACACGTGATCTCTCACCTGACATTTACTGTACTTAAAATGAACACACAGTAGATGAAATATAATATGCCATTATACACCAAAAAAATAATTTTCTGAAATGTGTTTATATAGTCAGATATTGCTAGAATGCTTATTTCCATAAATCTAAGCAGTTAATACTAAATATGACTATTTTGTTTAATGAGAAAATAGGAATTTCCCCTTATTCCTGAGATTTGTTTCCCTTGCCTTTCATATCCATTGAAGGGGAGGATTGGCTGGGACCTCTTACCAACACTTCACTGATCGGTTTCTGAGTGTGCTCACCTCCTCAGGATGCTGTTTTCAGTAACAACCAAACTTTTTATACCCTCAGAATAGGTTCGAACCAGAGATTCCTGTTCATAGCCCCCATTACTGTTGAAAGAAGTACATGGGCACCACTAGGAGGAAAGATCCCTAACGTGTTAAGAATCAGTATCCTAGAGCCCTGGGTAGAGTGGAGGCTTTAATACCTAAATGTGACTTCAGCCATAGTGGAGTAGAAGCCAGTTTCTTGGAAATGAGAGTTTAGGTCCTTTTATCCAAAATTTTCTCCTTTTGTCTTCTCTTTCCCTCCTGTAGCTTACACTTAGTCTTTTAAAAACTTTTGTAAGGAAGCCTTAAAAAAAACTGGTTTTAAATTTTTCAAATGTTCTTAAGCAGGCAATTTAATAAAAAGGAAACCGAAATCAATACCCTAGAATCATAGAAAGCCTTTTGAGGGGAAGGGCCAGGGATGGTGTTTGTTTCTGTTTGGGGCACTCTTTTGGATAAATATTGGGAATATTTACAACATTCTGTACTTAAGTCACATTTGTTTTGTGAGGGGAGACCAGGGTACCTTTTGCATATAAATTGGCTCTCTTAGTATTTAAATATTTTTAATCAATTATTTGAAGGACAGCTAGAAAATAATGGTGGTACTTCAAACACTATTTTGAAATTGCAAATACTTTAAGAATGAATTAAGAAAATTTCCAGTGATAGGTTGTATTACATAGTTAATTTAGAATTTTTCTGCCTAACTTTATTGAGATGACTTTTGTTTTTATAGTGAAAATAATAGAGTGGCAACAATTTTGAGGAATCTTTAAAGCTGTCACAGAGGGACTGACAAACTTTAGATTTTTACTAGAATTTTAAAATAAGAAAGTATATCAATATCCTCAGTTCAGTTAGTCCTGATGAAGAATAGTCATTATATGAGTTTTAAAGGTCTGATAAATGCTGGATCTATTCTTTTTCTAAAACTCATGATGTCTAACTGCTCAGTACTCTTGCATTGTGTTTTATTTCTCAAATAATGGAATATGGAAAACTCAATAGTGGAATCTTTTCTTCACTATCCCTTTATTTTCCTCCCTCCCTTCTCTTCCTCCTTCCTTCCTTCCTTCCTTCCTACTTCATTATTTTGAGGCAAGAAGGTTCCTTAATAGTAGTGTTTCTACGGAGCTTTCCTACTTATTTTTCTAATAATGGATGTAACAGTGTGATGAAGTTTAATTGCTCTGTGAGCAAAACTCTATGAAACAACCTGAAGAAATGCACTACTGTTTACCATTTCCTTCCGTCTGAAACTGTCTCAACCATATTTTCCAGTGACTCCATGACATTAATGGACCTTAGTAATATATACGAGTGTCTGTATGGTTATCAGTAGTGTTGTATTATTGTCACATTAATATGCATTTTTGCTCAAAAATATAAACAGATGTGTGTGTGAAACAACTCATTTTATAGAATGATCATATATGTAACTATTTTCATGGAATTGGAAATGTGCTGTATGTTGCATTTTATTCTCACGTATACTTTTCTACTATTATATACACCGATTGTCTCGGTGCCCTTTCCTTTTGTATAATTGTATTACAAGAAGAAATTACTGACCTCTGTGTAAACCCTGTAAAAACTGTTAAAATTATTAATCCAAGGAGATTTTAATGGCAGTTGAATTTTCCAGAAAATAAATTTTTGCGTGGGTTAAAAATTACCTTTTTTTTACCTTTCTGTAAGAAATCTCTTCACATTTTAGTATTCATTAGTAATGGGTAAGCATCTGACTTCTGATAATGATACACAAAAATCAGCCCTAATTTTTATCATTGATAAATAAGTGTTAATCTGACTACATAAAATAAAATAATTTAGATTTCATAGCAAACATCAGAGGGATATATGCAAATGGTATTAGGTTCTCAAGTTGGAAAAGAATCTTATTTAAATGTGCTATGAGATACTGCTGTCAAAATGTTTGAGTCAGGCCCTGGCCGGCTGGCTCAGCGGTAGAGCGTCGGCCTGGCGTGCGGGGGACCCGGGTTCGATTCCCCGCCAGGGCACATAGGAGAAGCGCCCATTTGCTTCTCCACCATCCCCCCTCCTTCCTCTCTGTCTCTCTCTTCCCCTCCTGCAGCTGAGGCTCCATTGGAGCAAAGATGACCCGGGTGCTGGGGATGGCTCCTTGGCCTCTGCCCCAGGCGCTGGAGTGGCTCTGGTCGCAGCAGAGCGATGGCCTGGAGGGGCAGAGCATCGCCCCCTGGTGGGCAGAGCATCGCCCCTAGTGGGCGTGCCGGGTGGATCCCGGTCGGGCGCATGCGGGAGTCTGTCTGACTGTCTCTCCCCGTTTCCAGCTTCAGAAAAATACAAAAAAAAAAAAAAAAAAAATGTTTGAGTCATATTATTTTCCTTACTCTAAGTCAAATCTGACCACCAAAGAAAATAAACTACAAGTTTAAATATTTTAAAATAATCTTAAGTTTCATAAATAAGCCAACTCTGAAAATAAGTAACTTTAAAATGATCTTGTTTTCTTTAGTGAGAATATGAATATGAATACAGTGTTATCTGGATGGCTCTTTCATTTAATGTGAACTTGTCATGATTCAAGTTAGTATTGGGATTCTGTGTAAAACAAAATCATTTTCTGTTTGGCAATAGTAGCTTGCTGATTTTAATTTTTTTAATTAGGTAGCTACTGTATTGATCCCAAAGACCTCGAGTTTAGATATTCTTAATTCTTCTTTTTTTAAAAAATTTATTTGTTGATTTTAGAGTGAGAAAAGTGGGGGGAAAAGAAAGAGAAACAGCAATCGGTTGTTTCACTTATCCATGCATTTATTGGTTGACTCCTGCATGTGCCCTGACTGGGTCTCAAACCCACAGCCTTGGTATATCAGGAGAATGTTCTAACCAACTGAGGTACCAGCCAGGACATATTTTATTACCATTTTATTTCCAGCGACAAAGACTTATATTGATAATAACAAATTGAATTAGAACTATTTTCCATATTATAAATAATTTACATTTTTGTTGCTCTAAAATTGACAGAAATCAAAGTTGCTACATTATCTAATCTGATTACCTTTGAACCCTTAGTTCCATAAACCAATCAGAAGCCATTTTTAATTCACTTGTTTTAGAGTAGAGCACCAACACCCGATTGGTCTGGTCTAATTTTTTTCTTTTTTTAATGATTGTTTGTACTGGAACACAGCGATAACACAGGATACTTCTAAATTTAAAGAATTTGTATTCCTTCCCAGGAGTACAAATTGCTGCTGAATTCTTCCTTTCTTTCAAACATTTTGGACTTCCATTATCAAGGTATTTCAGCAAAAATAGTAGACTTGCTTATGAGTTTACTCTGAAAAAAGTCACATGCATCTGGGTCATGGCTTACTGTCTTCCACAGAACTACAATAGATACAAAGTGAAATTTCAGCAGAAAATAGGAACATCTACATTCTAACTAGTAAATCATAAATTATCATTTTTATTGTTTACAGGGGGACTTAGCTAGTTTTTCATTATACTGTTTTATGCTTAAGATGATGTTTAAATTGCAGACTGATTGTAAATCCATTGATCTCCAATATGCAAAATAATTTGTCAACTTTTTCTTTCCATAGATTATCAAAATTTTTCATGATGTTCCCCATTTGAAAATAAAGCCATTCCCAGTTTTAAAATAAAAGGTCTCAATAAAATATTAAAGTATTTTTCTTGATTAGTACTTTATAATGAATTATAATAGTATAATAATACAGTAAATATCTCTACATAATTAAATGCCAAATAAATGGAGACAAGTTGTATAAGGATCTTATAAACTTTTACTAATTAGTAATAGAAAACATGAAGTCTTGTTTTCAGTTGGCATAAGAAAAGTAAATCAAAAGGAAAACCTAAAAAATACTTTTGATATGTGGTAGGAACTGCTCACTCTTTAGCAAAATCTATGTTTTTTTCTTCTTTTTGGTCATCTGGCTAGCTTGTATTTCTCAGCTTCCCTTAAAATTAGGTATGGCCACATGACCAAGATCTGGCCACTGTAATATGAGCAGAGGTGATATTCATCCATTTCAGGGAAGCTTTTTAAAAAGCAAATGCACACACCCTTCTTTCACACACACATACACCCCCACTGAATAATGAAAGCTGAGGGAATGGCAGAGCCACAGGTTGGAAAGATCCTGGGTCCTTGAATCACCTCACAGAAGAGGGACACGCAGATATCATCATCTGCCTCGGAATGTAAACATAAATGAGAAGAAAACCTTATATTTTAGGCATCATACATTTTAGACTCTATTTGTTACTGCAAACAATTGGCACCAAGAAAAATAGTGGGGCCTTCCACTGGGGTTCTGGGAGAATGGAAACCCATACTATGTAATCTGGCATAGCAGCTGCAGTGAGGACATAATACAGCAGGCGGCTGGAAAAAACTAACCCATGTAATGCAAAGCATTTGATAAAATAGTTGCCTGTTACATTTGGAAGGCGGTCACTGTGACTACTGAGCTTATAGTTTAGGGGATGTGGATAGAAGGAACCAGGCAGCAGTGTATTTGGTATGTTTTTTCCTAAAAGACATTACAAGACAGCAGTAAATTTAGTCAAGAAGTATATGGTTTTCAAACAGATATTGAAGGGAATGGAGAGAGCCCAGAGTTTGTGTTAGGGATTTGAAAAGTCTGGTGCTTCTGATATTTTACTTCTGAAACCTATATAACTTTATTAATTAGTGTCACCCCAATAAATTCAATAAAAATGTTAAAAGAAGGCCCTGGCCAGTTGGTTCAGTGGTAGAGTGTCAGCTGGTGTGTGGATGTCCTGGGTTCGATTCCCAGTCAGGGCACAGGAGAAGTGCTCATCTGTCCATCTGCTTCTCAACCCCTCCCCCTCTCACTTCACCTTTCTCTCTCTCTCTCTCTCTCTCTCTCTCTCTCTCTCTCTTTCTTTCTCCTTTCCTCCCCTCTTGCAGCCATGGCTCAATTGGAGTGAGTTGGCCCTGGGCGCTGAGGATGTCTCCATGGCCTCTGCCTCAGGTGCTAAAAAATGGCTCTGGTTGCAACTGAGCAAGAGCCCCAGATGGGCAGAGCATCACCTCCTAGTGGGCTTGCCTGGTGGTTCCCAGTTGGGGCACATGTGGAATCTGTCTCTGCCTCTCACTAAATAAAAATAAAAAAAGTTATAAGAAAAAAAGAAGAGTCTGCTTGTGAACCCCAAATAGTAAGATTTAATACTAGAAAGAATTTTGAGTCAGAAGGCCTAGTGTCTGCTCAGCTAAACGAAGGGGCAAAAAACCATGTGGCAAAGATCAGAATCTTCAGTGCTGCCTCCTTATTTCAGAGGAACTCAAGGTAAACTTGATTCCTATGAAGCAAACTATGAATGTTGTATAGTCCCCAAGAAAGAAAGGATTCTCAACACAGACTTCAAATGAGAATGTAGCATAGAAAGGAAAAGGAAAACCTTCCCAGAGGTAGCGCAAGGTACCCCAGAGATTAATGGATAAGGGAATAGACCCAGAGTAAATCGAAAACTCCTTTCCCAAGAGAGAAGTTGAAGTTCTTTGCTGTAAGTCAATGACTGCTGTCTGTTTCTCATTCTTTTCCCTTTCAAACGAGTGTAGCTATCCACTCCCGGCTTGACACTGTATTTGGTGGAAGTTAGGGAGCAGGTAACTTGTCTTTAAATTTCCAGGTCACTGTACTTGAAAAGGCTGCAATAATTAGATGGGACTTGAAGTTGTCTTCCTTAGGGAGAAAGTAAGCTATTAACAAAAACTTTGTTCTCCTCTTCCTAGGTACATTCTAGACTACATTTCCCAGCCTCTCTTGCATTTCTTATAAAACTTTGTGGCCATCTGACCAAGTTCCAGCCAACTGGAATGTGAGTGGAAGTAATGTATGTCATTTCTAGGTCAAATGCCTCCTTCAGTTTCTTTCCCCAACCATTATCTGGTCACAGATGATGACAAGTGCCCAAGGTGATGATGGAGCCACAAGATAAAAGGAGCCTAGGTTTAGAAATCCCTGTTCAGGAATCATCTTCTTACCAAAATAGCTTCTTCAACGGGTTACATGAGCAAAAAATAAACTTCTGCATATTTGAGCTGTTAACAACTTTGAGCCTATTTTGTTCCTGCAGCACCTGCCTTATCCTAGTAGGTAAACTCAGGAATTTAAAGCCTGTAACTGATGGAAGTCTAGAAGGCATTATAGCCAAAAGGACCAAACTGCTATACACGCAAAGAAGGACAAAGTCTGACACCTGACTGTTTGGGGAATAAAATGAAAGAATGAGGAGCCCCACCTGCCAGCACTGCCTGAAGAAATTATTTTAGGAATGGGTTTGAAGGCTGTTAGAGTCAAAATACTTGAATATCCTACATGACCAAACTATTGAAAAGAGAAGTAAGTTTAACTGTGAACCAAGAGGTGAGATGAGGTGATGGGTTGAAAGCCAGAAAAGCAACCATTGATAAAACTTAAGCATCAAACCTAGAGACAGAACTGAAGCAGTAAGAATTTTGGAGGGCAAGGAGAGGAAGAAATCAAGCAGTGAAATTAAACAGAGTTAAAATAAGGACACCAGAAACATGAGGGACAAAATGAGAGCCAGAGTGTTAAAACAAAACCAACAACAACAAAATCCACTTGAATTCAGTCTAGAGACTTTTGGATTTATCCCTATAAGGTTTAGAGTAGATGAGTGAGTTAAGAAGGCTAGTCTATTATGGGATAAGAACCAGGGAAGATTGTTCGGAAGCTATTTTTAAAATCCAGATGTTTAAAAACATTAAGTGACTAGATATGAGGTAATACTAGGAGCTTAGATTAGGTGGGTAAAGAATTTTTTTATTTTTTTTTTGTATTTTTCTGAAGCTGGAAACAGGGAGAGACAGTCAGACAGACTCCCGCATGTGCCCGACCGGGATCCACCCGGCACCCACCCGGCACGCCCACCAGGGGCGATGCTCTGCCCGCCAGGGGGCGATGCTCTGCCGCGACCAGAGCCACTCTAGCGCCTGGGGCAGAGGCCAAGGAGCCATCCCCAGCGCCCGGGCCATCTTTGCTCCAATGGAGCCTTGGCTGTGGGAGGGGAAGAGAGAGACAGAGAGGAAGGAGGGGGGATGGTGGAGAAGCAAATGGGCGCTTCTCCTATGTGCCCTGGCCGGGAATCGAACCCGGGTCCTCCGCACACCAGGCCGAAGCTCTACTGCTGAGCCAACCGGCCAGGGCCAAGAATTTTTTTTTTTTTTTTTAAATGAGATTGGTGAGACATTGTAAAGGGCTTAGTGACTAATTGGGGGAGAAGTTCGTGAGAGAGGATGAAATTTGAGTGGATTAAAGTAGCAGGTGAGTGAGGAATGGTGCCACCAGACAAAGGAGTCCAGAGAAGCTGGGTTTTTAAGAGTTGGTTTTAGCTCTGTTGACTTTCACATGTCACTCTGGAAAATGTCCATGAATTAGAAATGAAGGACTGAAATTTAGGGGAGAGATAAAGGCTCTGGGAATCGTGCAAAGCCCAAGAATGACTAAGTCACAGAAGCCAAGAGCCAACACTTCCTCTCACTGACATGTGAGTTCCCTGATGGCAGGAACTATTTTGTTCGCAACTGCATTCCCAGTGCCTGGAACAGTACCCAGGGCATAACAGTATGTATCTTATGTCCTGTGACCTTGCTACATACTTGCTAATTAGTTTGGGGAGGGTTTTGTCGGGGTTTTTTGGTTATTTGGCATTTTCTATGTACACAATCATGTCATCTGAAAGAAAAACAGTTTTATTTTTCCTTTCCCAATGTTTATATATATTTTATTTCTTCTTCCTTACCTATTGGACTAGCTAAGACCTCCAGTACAACAGTGAATAGCAGTGATGACAGAGAACATCGTTGTCTTGTTCCCAATCTTAGAGGGACAGCACACAGTTTCCTACTATTAAGTATGTTAGCTGTAAGCTTTTTTGTAGATGTTCTTTATCAAGTTGTGAAAGTTTCTCTTTTATTCCTAGTTTTCTGAAAATAATATTTAATATGTTATAGCTAAATATAAAATTTTCTGAGTTTATTATGAAAATAGGTGATGAATTTTGTCAAATGCTTTTCCTGCATTGACTGATAATGATCATATGATTTTTCTTTTTTAGCCTGTTGAAGTCATGGATGGCATTGATTTTCTAATGTTGATTCAGCCTTGCATACCTGGAACAAATTTCCCTTGGTCGTGGCATATAATTTTTGTTAGACTGTTGTAGTCTACTTGCTAATATTTTGTTGAGGATTTTTGCATCTATGTTCACAAGAAACATTGGTCTATAGATTACTTCTTCGTAATGTCTTTACTTGGTTTTAGTATTGGGATAATGCTGACCCCATAAATGTTTGCTGAAATTTATCTGAAACCATCTGGGTCTGCTGTTTTCTTTTTTCTTTTTTTTTTTTTTTTTTTTGAAGGTCATTAATTATTGATTCATTTTTTAATAGATTAAGACATATTCTGATCATCACTTTACTTTTGTTTGAGTTTTGGTAGTTTGTGTCTTTGAAGAAATTTGCCAATTTTATCAGCTGTGTGGTCATAGAGTTTTTAATAATATTCCATTATTATCCTTTTAATGTGCATGTGATCGGTAGTGATGACCCATCTTTTATTTCTGATTTTGGTAATTTGTATCTTCTCTCTTTCTTTTCATTGATATGTTTTGAGTCCATCTTTTGGTTTTGTCGATTTCCTATTTTCAATTTCATTGATGTCAGCTCAATTTCTATTATTTCTTTTATTCTGCTTGCTTTGGGCTTAAATTGGTCTTCTTTCTGTAGTTTTCTAAGGTGGAAACCTAGACAATTGATTTTAGATCTTTCTTTCTTTCTAATATATGCATTTTAAGCTGTAAATTTCCCTCTAAGCACTGCTCTCTCTGTATCCCACAAATGTTGATAAGTTGTATTTTTTATTTTTGTTTAAATATTTTGAAATTTCTTTTGAGAGTTCTTTGGCCCATGTATTATTTAGAAGGATGTTGTTTAATTTCTAAATCCAGAAAAGTAGTTGATTTTCAGTTTGTTCAACTTTTTCTTGTTTTAAGGATCTAAGAGACAGTTTCCAAGTTCTGCACATTGGAGCTGAGAACAGAGGTCCTTCATAAGTTTTCTAATCACTTTAGCTATTTCCTTTTCTGGAAATATAACTTGCTCAATAGAGTTATGAGTTTGAAGTGGCTTGACTGGGGCTTAGTTATCTAGTACTTAATAAGTGTTTATGTAATTTTATTTCCATCTTCTCTTGCTTAATAAAAGGAAACTCATTAGCTTTAGCATAGTAACTTCATACGCTTGAGGGACATTATTAAATCATCCATCTTTATTCTGAATAATACTAATAACTTTAATAAAACCTATTTTCCAGCCTTTCCAGCTTCTGTATCCTTTTGAACTATCTTAACATCCTCTTAATCTGTGAAATCTGAACCTCTACCCAATTGTCTGTCATAGGGCAGAACATAAGGGCTCACTTATGTCTATATTTTATACCACTTTTTTCCTTTATTTTTGAATCACAAAATGACTGAGGATTCAACATAAATTATTTACAGGCTTTTAAACAAAACAAAAATTTTGAGAATTATTTTTAGCCACTAGGCCATTTTTTGCTATTTAACCTTTACAATACAGATGTTCACCCAAATTAGTTTCACATTCTTTTAACTGGAAGTTACAGTATATTGCATATCATGCATGCACATAGCTACCCAGAGAGTTTGAAAGTAACAAAAAATGTTACACTTCAGTGGAGATATTGTTAAATGAATCAGAAACATACCCTGGAATATTTATTATGAATACCAGCTCTATAATTGATAGAATTTCAGACCAAGCATGTGAGTATGAAAGTGTGTGTTTGTGTGTGTGTATGTTTTGGCAATCTTTATACTTTTTAGAGGACTTTAACCATCTAAAATCTGAATTTATACCATAGATTTTGTGATATCAGTTTTCTTTATTTGCCCCTTATATGAAAGTAAAATATTAAAGAAAACCTTTTTACTTGGGCTTTGATTTATTTACCAAGTAATTATTAAAAACCTACTATGTGTTAGTGACTGTAGTTATCTATGGGCTATAAATACAAATAAGATATGGTTCTTTCCCAAATGAAGTATGTGGTCTGGTACAGGGAGACAGACCTGAAAACAGAACCAGTCAAAAAAAATTGTTAAAAGTACAATGATAGAAACCTGCCAATGGTACCAGGGCTGACATATGCTGTAGTAGTTGGTTCTTCTTTGGGGTGGGGGCACATCAGAAAGAATTTAACAAGGACCTAACACATGAATGCAGTCTAGAAAGTCGAGTATATATTTTCTAGGGAATTGGGAGGAGAGAGGTCGCAGATCGAACACAAGCACGAAGACATAGGCAGCATGCTTCTTTATGAGTACCATAAGTCATTTATCACAGCTGGAGCATGACATGTGTGGACTGTAGGATGAAAGCTAGTGCTGCAGAGATAGGCAGGGAATGGATCATAGGGAGCTTTGTTAGCATGGCCACGAGTTTCACCTAGATCAGTATGCAGAGAAGAATCTCTGAGGAGTTTCAAACTAGACAGTGAGACTATGAGGTTTCATGTTATTGAAACCATCTTGCAGCAGTTTGGAACATGGGTCCATGCAAAGGTCAGACCTAGAAGCAGAACCTCCTAGATCTGGGTGAGAAACATTAGGGGCCCGAACTAAGGTAGTAGCAAAGGGAATACAGAAAAAAAGGAAGCAGAAATACTCAAGACAGACAGGCCTTGGTGACCAACTGGGTGTGGAGGATCAGAGAGCGAGAGAAGCCTGGGAAGGCATTCTGCTCCAGGTTCAGGCACTTGGACAGAGGATGTTGGTCTACTAATGGAGAGAGAGCAGGGTGAGCCTCTCCAGAGGGAGAGCTGCTGAGCAAATTTGTTTCAGATGCTGATGCTCTAGGTCCGATGTTCAAATCAACCAAGCTATACTCAGCGCCCGGGGCTGATGCTCGGACAACCTGAGCCCCTGGCTATGAGAGGGAAAGAGGGAGAGAAGGGAGAAAGGGAGGGGTGGAGAAGCAGATGATCACTTCTCACATATGCCCGGACCAGGGATTGAACCTGGGATGTCTGTACACTGGGCCAGCACTCTATCCATTGAGCTAACCAGCCAGGGCCTAAAACTGATTTTAAAAACAAATAATTACACATTGTAATGAGCAGTGTACTTTGATTCAAAAATCATGGCATGCTACTCATCCATTTAAACAATACTGCCTTATTCTTTTGCTATCATTTTCAGAGACTCTACAGCAACCATATACAAAAAATACTTTAGTGCTTTATAGCCAAGCCTCATTTTTGACAAAAATCAGTACTGCTCTTTTTCTTTTTTTTAACTTTCTTATGAGAAATTTAAAACATATGCAAAGTAAACAGAATAGAAAAAATGAACTTTAATGTACTGCTCACCCAGATTTCATAGTTACCAACATTTTGTCATTCTTATATCATCTGCATCTTTACAGACTCCCTACTCCCACTTAGTTTTCACTTTTTATTATTTTTAAGGTAAATTTTTCCTTAAAATGTACAAATGTTAGCTATACCATTTTGACAAATAGATATACCTTTGTAACCTACACATCTCTTGTAACATAGACCATTTTCATTTACCAAGAATGGTTCCTTATGTCCCTTCTTAGTCACTTGCACCCAAAAGCAATCACTATTCAGTGTAGTCATCTTATATTAACTTTGTCTGTTCTAGAATTTCAAATCAATGGACTCATATAGTATGTACTCTATATGTCCAGCTTCTTTTGCTCAGCATAAGATCTTTGAAATTTGGCCTTGGCCGGTTGGCTCAGTGGTAGAGCATTGGCCTGGCATGTGGAAGTCCCAGGTTTGATTCCCGGTCAGGGCACACAGGAAAAGCACCCATTTGCTTTTCCACCCCTCTCCCTTTCGCTTCACTCTCTCTGTGTGTCTGTCTGTCTCTCTCTCCCCCTCTCCTGCATCCATGGCTCAATTGGAGCAAGTTGGCGCCAGGAACTGAGGATGCCTCAGGCACTAAAAAGAGCTCATTGCTGAGCAACAGAGCAACACCCCAGATGAATAGAACATTGCCCCCTAGTGGGCTTGCCAGGTAGATCCTGGTTGGGGCACATGTGGGAGTCTGTCTCTGCCTCCCCACCTCTCACTGAATTAAAAAAAAAATCTTTGAGTTTCATTCATGTTGTTGCGTGTATCAGCACTTTTTTTGTGTGTGTGTATTTTTCTGACGCTGGAAACGGGGAGAGACAGTCAGACAGACTCCCGCATGCGCCCGACCGGGATCCACCCGGCACGCCCACCAGGGGCGACGCTCTGTCCACCAGGGGGCGATGCTCTGCCCCTCCGGAGCGTTGCTCTGCCGCGACCAGAGCCACTCTAGCGCCTGGGGCAGAGGCCAAGGAGCCATCCCCAGCGCCCAGGCCATCTTTGCTCCAATGGAGCCTTGGCTGCGGGGGGCAGGGGGGGGAAGAGAGAGACAGAGAGGAAGGAGGGGGGGGTGGAGATGCAAATGGGTGCTTCTCCTATGTGCCCTGGCCGGGAATCGAACCCGGGTCCCCCGCACACCAGGCCGATGCTCTACCGCTGAGCCAACCGGCCAGGGCCAGCACTTCTTTTTTATGACCATATAATATTCCATTGTATGAACATACCACAATTTGTTCACCCATTATCCTTGTTCCAATTTTCTCTTTTTTTCTTCTTCTTTTTCCAAGTGAGAGGAGGGGAGATAGACAGACTGACTCCCACACGTGCCCTGACTTGGATCCACCCAGCAACCCCCATCTGGGGCCAATGCTCTGCCCATCTGGGGCCATGCTTGCAACTGAGCTCTTTTTAGCACCTCAGGCAGGGCTCCACAGAGCCATCCTCAGTACCCAGAGCCAATGTGCTCAAACCAATTGAGCCACAGCTGTGGGAGGGAAAAAGCAGAAGAGAGAAGGGAGAACAGGGGTGGAGAAGCAGATGGTTGCTTCTCCTGTGTGCTCTGACTGGGAATTGAACCCAGGACATCCACATGCTGGGCCAATGCTCCACCACTGAGCCAGCTAGCCAAGGCCTTTTCCAGTTTTCTATTGGTCTATAACAAATCACTTCAAACTAAGTAGCTTTAAAAAGCTCACAACCATTTATTTCACTCATGAACCTGCACTCTGTGCATGCCATAGGAGGACAGCTCCGCTGTTCTACAGGGCACCAACTGGGTGACTCAAAGGTTGGCAGTCACTTGATGTGACCTCATGCATGTGCCTGACAATTGATGCTGGCTGCCAGCCGGGAGCTCAGCTGGGCCTTGGCTTCCTCACAGTCTGGCACCTGGGCTCTAAGAACAAGCATCCCAAGAGAAGACAAGGCAGAAGATGGGGCATTTCTATGACCTAGCCTCAGAAGCCTCGTACTGTATTGGCCGTCACAGTCATAAATTTCTATCTTTGTTGAGAGGAATAAAGCATAGACTCCATGACATGGAAGGAGTTCACTGCAAGAACATGTGGAATAGGAGGTGTTATGATAGCCATCTTGGGAAGTCCTTTTTGCCAGTCTTGTTTTTGCCCATAAGAGTTAATATCCCTCCCACATATGCTCAGCCCTTCTTCCAAGAGCCCTAAATCTCAGTATTATGACATTAACTGACAGTTCAGGATCTCATCATATCAATCAGGTCTAAGTGTGGATGAGGCTCCGTGGGAGCAGTTCCTTGAGTTCAGCTACTTGAGGACAGTTCTGAAGAACTAGGAACTAAAGAGACAAGTTATCTACTCAGCATGCACTGGGCCATGTATGTACAGTGATGGCCTAGGCGGGGAGGACCACACTAAACTCTGAGTATTCCTTCTTTTGTGTGAAATGTAGCCCTTGTTTGCAGCTAAGTGGTTTATCAGACTTATCAGACTGCTCTCTGCCCACAGAAGTTTAGGGGTCCAGTGGCTTCTTTTCATTGTGTACTGTCCTGGCTTAAGTAGTTTAAATATGACTCTAGAGAAAAACTGACACATTTTCCTCCATTTGCGTTATGTGATCCATCCGTGAGAGGGCATCGGCAGCCCCTCAGCTTTCTCTCCTAGCTTTAAGAATAAAACTATTTTGAAAGTCATATGATCTTCTCCTTTTGTTGATTCTTTGGTTGACTGAATTTGGTTATTGAGTTTTCTAAATAATAAACCTTATTTAACACTGTAGAGATTATCAGTAGGCTGTAGGAAGTATTAAAAGGTGAAAACTAATTGGTTATTGATATTACTCAGGTTTTTTAGTCATTATCTTTGAAAACCATTAGTAGACGGTCATCATTACCTACTCATTGCCACTACAAACACAATCACTTTGCTTCCAATAAAGTTATTTTCAATTCTCGCTTGATTCTGCTTTTGTGCTAAATGGTTCTGTCCTTGACAGCCACACAGTGAAATGTCTTGACGGGGAAATTGCTTCATAGATAGCTTTGAAGGAAAATGCCTGCCAGAACAGATTGATTGGGGCTCTGAATGTAATGATATTGATATTAAGTGAAGAAGATCTCTTCCATGAAAACCTTGGGGTGAACTAAAGTATACAAGTCACAGGGCTATATTTCAAGGTGTCACATAGGAGTTCGTGGTTTGAAGATGAAATGCTAACTAAAATAAGGCCAAATGCAGTAGACACTATAGACATGTGCCCAGGGCTTGACACAGAAAAGAGAAAGAGCAAAAAAGAACACAAAAAATTGTTAACACAAACAACAGTGTCGTGATTGCAGGGGGAGTGGGCAGGGAGGTGGGGAGATAAATGGTGACTTGACTTGGGGGGCGGGGAGGTGAACACACAATATGGTATTTAGAGATGTGTTGTAGAATTCAGCAACTGACCCTGTATAATTATTATAAACAGTGCCACCCCAATAAAATTCAATTTAAAAAAAGAAAAAGAAAAGTCATTTGGATTACCCAAGGCTTTTTAGTCTTTGTTTCTTGAAAGCCATTAGTGGCTGGTCATCACTGCCTACGCATTGACACTGCAACATAATCATTTTGTTTCCGATAAAGTTACTTCTGGTTTTCTTCTTGATTTCCAAGTGGGTTTCTCTTTGACAGCAACAGAACAAATGAACTATCTGGAAGGTATTGGAAGGTTAGGTGGTGGAGGGAGGCACAGGAAAAAAATCTCAGGTTGCTCAGTTCTCAAGCTTCCACATGCTTTAGAGTCACCTGGGGAGGGAGGCATGGTAAAAACGTAGATTTTCAGGCCTGGTCCTCACAGGCACCTCAGAGTACTCCAAAGATCAACCAGATTCACCTCTTGGGCCAAATGGATGACTCTTGTCTGCGTCTGTGCATCTGTTCCTCTCAACTTTGTAGTTTACTTTTCCTGGCTCTTTCGTCTGAAAGCTCATTAAATGTTTCTTCTAAAGAAGCTGAACCTGGCTCCATACACTGATGTGAGTGAGAACTTCAGGTGTGGCAGCTGCTCCCCTGCACCGCGGGCTTTAAGTGAACATGTGATCTCTGGAGGTCTAAAGATTGTCACCTGGCTTTCATCTTTATTGCAGACCTAAAATATATTTATTGTACATTGACTATTGTTTTAAAATTGCTTCAGTAATGTATGTATTCACTGAATATGTTTGTTCATAGAAGAAACAGCTAGAATCTGTTCTGGGCTGAACCTACCTCATAGGTACTGAAGTGTGGATTCAGTCACCTTCAGTTCTGTTGAATGGCTATGTGTGTCCCGATTTATATAAGAACTAGGAGCAAGAAAGTAACTCACTCGCTAAGGTTTAAGAATCAAAATTTTTGATGAACTGGGGTAGACCCAAATCAAGTCTGGATCACAAGAAATGGTAACGGGATAAGGATCCTTTAATTATCTATTGCTAAATAATAGACTCAAAACTTAATGCCTGATATAAAATAAAAACCATTTCTTTTGTTCACAAATCTAAGAATCAGGAATCAAGGCACAGAGAGAATGGCTCATCTGTGCTCCATGATGTCTGAGGTCTCAGCTGGGATTATCCTAATGGTTTGGAGCTAGAACAACTGGCCACCCAGATCCTCCACTGTCCCTTGTCTATCTCTCTGCACACAGCCTCCACATGGCTAGCTGAGCATCCTCAGAGCATGGCAGCCACAGTGAGGTCAGACTTCTTACACAGCAGTCAGGGCTCCAAGACAAGTGTTCTAAGAGGCCTGGGTGGAAACTGCAAGGCTTCTTATGACCCAGCCTCAGAAGTCCCAGAAGGTCATTTCTGCCACATTCTATTTAGTCAAGCAATCACTATAGGCAGCCAAGATTCAAGGGAAGTCAAATTAAACTCCGTCTCTTAGTAGGAGGAGTAACAATTTGCAGCCATTAGAGATACCGACTCTTATTATAGATCTTATTACTTGAAACAAGAACAACTTTCCATATTGCAACACCGAACAATAGCACATAGTTTGGGAGCAAATGGAAAGTGAAATGGGTGATTGAATATAATCAAGAAAAAGTGCAAACCTTTGAAATGGCGAAAATATATATAACCACACATTAGGTTTCATATTTGGATTCTTTTAACTTTCCAAACTTTCCTCAAAGATATTTAGACAGAAGTTGTCAGCACAACCTTGAGCTCAATTACTTCCATCAGAATATCCAGATAATTGGGTAAGGAAGATTTGGTCCAAAGATGCAGTGTAGCTTGGTTTTTCTATTTTGTGTCAGACATTCTGCTTAGTTATTTAACAGTGATGGTTTTTAAATGCTGTAGTGTAAACTCAAAGGGGTGCTCAAAAATAATAGGAAGACAAAGCACAAAGCCATAGGAAAGCAATAAAATTTATCCATTGGGATCGCATAATAAGTCACATGGATTTTACAGAAACTATTTATATGGTAGTAAGCCCCTAATGTGATTGTGAACAATGTGCAAAGTTCATTGTTGTTTGTTAGCTGCTTAGTTAGGAGCCATGCATCTCAGACTATTAATAATGAAAAGCCGTTTCTACAAATATATGTTATCACTAACATATGTACCTGCTCGGGCTCAAACCAAATCCAAGCAATTGTTTTTAATAGTATCTTAAAGAATGTATTTTTCAAGATTTCCACTTCTTATAATAGACATTTATTTGTTTGTGTCTTTCCACTGACTGACAGGATTACTGACTTATCATATTTCCCCATGTATAAGACTCACATTTTTTTTTTTTTTTTGAAAAATTTGGGGTCTAAAAACTGGGTTCGACTTACACAGTGGTTGTAGTTTTTTTTTACTTGCATTTCCTGTTTTTTCATGCTTGTTTTTGCACTCATTGTTGCAGGCAGTGATTTGTCATCAGACACAGATGAGGACAAGCTAACATGGGAGTTTTGACCGTGATGAGGAGTTGTATAAATTTTATGATGAATAAAACCTAAGTTCAATAACTTTATGTAATACATATTTTTTCAAATTTCAGGCCTCCAAATTAAGGTGCGTCTTATACATGGGGAAATACAGTCACTCTACTATAGGGCTTAGAAATAAAGTGAGTTCTTTCCTATTGATAAAAAGGTCAGCTCACCACAAAGATATAATAATCCTAAATGTGTGCACACTAATAGCTGAAACTTTGCATTCATCCTCAGCTATTTTCTTAGGATAAGTTTGCTGGATCCAAGTGTGTATATTTTTAAAACTTCTGATAAATCAGGCCATATTGCCTTCAGGAAAGAAAGGCCTTACCAATTTTTACTGCTAGCCAGAAATATATGAAAAATGCCTGCCTCTCTTTATTTTCACCAAAACCAGATGACTATTTCATCTAAAATATTTTTAAATATGGTTTTAGTACTTTCAACTTCTCCTACTAATATCAGATACAGAAGTGTAGGGTTTTTTTAAAAGTGTGGATTCTTGTATTTGCAATTAAAAACAATGAGACAATGAGATTTGTATGTAAATCTAGTGCTTCAAAAATGATTCAGAGTGGTTCAAAGTTTTTCTTTAAAATTTGATGTGGCAGAGGTCCCGGGTTCGATTCCCGGCCAGGGCACACAGGAGAAGCGCCCATCTGCTTCTCCACCCCCCCCCTCCTTCCTCTCTGTCTCTCTCTTCCCCTCCTGCAGCCGAGGCTCCATTGGAGCAAAGATGGCCCAGGCGCTGGGGATGGCTCCTTGGCCTCTGCCCCAGGCGCTAGAGTGGCTCTGGTCGCAAAGGGGCAGAGCATTGCCCCCTGGTGGGCAGAGCATCCGCCCCTGGTGGGCATGCTGGGTGGATCCCAGTCGGGCGCATGCGGGAGTCTGTCTGACTGTCTCTCCCCGTTTCCAGCTTCAGAAAAATAAATAAAATAAAATAAAATAAAATTTGATGTGGGGCCCTAGCCAGTTGGCTCAGGGGTAGAGCATCGGACTGGTGTGCAGACATCCTGGGTTCGATTCCCAGTCAGGACGCACAAGAGAAGCAACCATCTGCTTCTCTCTCCCTCTGTCCCCCCTTCTCTTTCACTTCCTCTCTCACAGCCAGTGGCTCAATTGATTCAAGCATCAGCCCCCAACGCTTAGAGTATCTCGCTTGATTCGAGCATCAGCTCCAGACAGGGGTTGCCAGATGGATCCCGGTCGGGGTGCATGCAGGAGCTTTGTCTATCTCCCCTCCTCTCACTTAAAAGAAAATTTGATATGGAATGGTCATTTCGGACAAGTGTGTGTGTGTGTGCATGCAAGCATTTCAGTGCCAAGGTCAGTAAATTCTCATAACCTATGTATATTTCTATCACTGAATTGTCACATTATTTTATAATTATCAACTTACATGTTTTAACTAATAGATTGTGATGCTCCCTAGGGCAAAAATTTTTGTTTTGTACATTTTTTAGTTGTTTTGCAATTCCAGAGTCTACTTTAGGAACCGTTCAATAAATGTTTGGTATGGGAAGGCTGGAATGAAGGAAGAAACAAGGGCAGGCAGGAGAGGTGGGCTTCAACTTGGCCTTATCCACAGTATCACAAGTTTCAGTTAACATAATCCTATTAAAAGGCGTTAACTGTATTCCCTTTTTAAAAATTAATATGTTGGCCTCTAAATCTGTCAGTTAACCCTCTGAGTAGTACGAACGTTCATGTACGTTCTCGTGCCTCCTGACCATCCAGAGTACGATGATTTATTTTAAAAATGTGTAAGGCAACATTAAAAAAAAGGCAAATGTATGTTCTTCTTGTTTCCATACATTGGTTATCAAACAAACATGATTTTAGTTAATAAAACTGTAACTGGAACTAATTTCATTTTTTGAAAAAGAAACTCACTCCTGGGAGTCAGCAAGCATGAAAAAAAACTCACTACTCTTAAGTAAATTTCTCATAGACTGCATCACAGATGCCTGTGGGAGCCCACTAGAAAATTCTGCCTTGTCTAAATTTTTGTTATAAACAGTAGCTGATAATCTCCATTTCACAGGAGCACAAGGGGCTGGACTGGGTAACAGTGATAGAATGCTCTACGTGAGCTTTCTCAGCCCATATATAAGGGATTTACATGCCTTTCATTCCTAGTTAATTGCAGAATTATGTTTTGTCTTATTAAATGAGGGTAAATTTTTATGACAATTAAAATTTTATATATATTTGTGTGAAACACTTTAAAAGCTAATTTAATAAGGATTTCATTTGTCTGAAACTTCTATTTAACCAGGACTTTGCTAGGCATTCATAGAGATGACTCAGTGTGCAGTATTTGAAATACATTCTGAATTATCAAGGATTTAATTATATTTAATATAGGTTTATACCTCATGTTCAAATAATTTGAAAATCCATGTTGTATGCAGGATCAGCAATGATTTTAGGGCTCTAGTTAATTTGAGAGATTATCAAGTTCAACTACATCACTGTAACATAAGAAAAGAAAGGCCCCAGGTAGGCTGAGTCACTTGTCCAAAGTCACACAGCTAATTAATGTCACAGTAAAGCTGGATCCCAAGTCTGTTGGACCCCAGCTGATTACCATATCAATTGATTAGCCAGATTGACTAATTGTCTCTTACCTAGAGGATAGAGAGTTTTCTGTAATAATATGTAAAAGAATGATAGACCAAAAGACCCATCTCGTAAAAGCTATCAGATCTCCATGATGAAGGTAAATTAAGTTAATATCCTAAGGTCTGAATATTTTGAAATGGAATCTCTCAGAATTAACTCCTCGGTCTAAGATTCTCCTTATCTTTTAATAACCCTAGTTTTGGTACAATGCTAAGCATCTGGTACCAGCTTGCTAGCTTACAGTGAGGAATGATAAAAATTAACACAAAGTAACTCAGTCCTCATTCTTCTCCATCTTAACGATCAAGTTGAGCATCTTTATCTCATTAATATCTGACTATGAAATCCCCTGACCCCTGAAAAGAGCAGCACTTTATTTATAAGGATATGGTACCTGCTTGTGCAGCTTTCTGCCAGCAGAGATTTTTTCAGAGTTTTCTTTCTCCTGGAGTAAATATCATATTTTTAATTATTCATAATGTTTCTCCTGTTCTATCTACCACAAGCTTCCTCAGAGGACAGAAGCACATTAAGCCTCTTCTGTTGCTCTAAGAGTGTGAAGTCTGAATAGAATATACACACATATATATTTCAGCATTTCATTGTTATTCTGGGCAAACAAAATTAAACATGACTTGCCAATGCTGCCGTCAGAAACAACAAAAGGTATAAAGTGATGTAACAGAATTTATATTGCATGCACACTGGAAAACTTAAATGAAAAATGCTCCTAGTTAAGAGGAAACTGGAGCGATTTCACAATGTTAACAACTATATTAGGGAGGTAAAAAAAAAATATGAACATGCTTATAAATATGACCAGAAGAACTTTACTTCGATTTATGCTAAAAAAGAGACACTACAATTGTAAGCATCTTCTATACAAGCGAAGTTTGGTAAAACTTTTTCACATAGAATACTTATAGGTTAAAAAAAAATAGTATTTTCTCCATAGTGTGAGTTTACCTGGAACCTTTAGGTTGCTATCTTACAAAGTTGAAAGTCCTATAAGCCATTCTTTCAGGTTCATTAAGGAATAATTTACATACAGTAGAATTCATCCTTTTTAGTGACTAGAGTACAGTCCTGTGAATTCCAACAAATGCAGTCTCATAACCACCACTACAATCAAGATACACAGCATCATCCTCTCCCCAGAACTTTCCCCAGACTTCTTTTGTCTTTTTCTCCACTGTCAATGCTCCAAAGCCACCAACCTTTTTCTGTGGTTTCGCCTTTTGAGAATGTCATAAAAGTGGAACCGCACAGTATTTAACCACATGAGGCTGGTTCCCTTCACTTAGCAGAATGCATGTGAGATTCACCCGCGCTGTGTTTGTCGACAGTCTGTTCCTTTTCATTGCTGAGCGGGGTCCCATAGGCCAGATGTACCACTCACCACGTAATGGCCATTTGTTCTGTTCCCAGTTTGGGGGCGATTATAAATAAAACAGCTATAAACATTTACATACAATTTTTGTGTATGTGAACATGAGTTTTTATTTCTCTTGGGTAAAGATCTCAGTGTGGGATTTCTGGATCATATGGTAAGTGTATGTTTAACTTTATTAACAACTCCTAAACCATCTTCCAAAGGGTCTGTAACATTTTGCATTCCCACTAGCAGTGTATGAAAGGTCAACTTGCTTTGCATCCTTGTCAGCACCTGATACTGAAAGGTGTTTTTGTTTGGTTTTTAATATTAGCCTTTCTAATAGGTGTTTAGTGGTAACACATTAAGATTTTAATTTGCATTTCCCTAATGACTAATTATGTTGAACATCTTTTATTGTGCTTATTTGCTGTTTGTACCTCTTCTTTGGTGTGGTGTATTTCCAATCTTTTGCCTATGCTCTTAATGGGTTATTTGTTTCTCTGTTTTTGAGGGTTTTTAAAAAAAGTTCTTTGTATACATAATGTGGTTGCCAGTCCTTTAGGACATATGTGTTCTGCAATTTTTTTCTCTAAGTCTGTGGCTTTCTTTTCATTTTCTTCACAGTGCTTTTGAAGAGCAGAGGTATTTAGTTTTGCTTCTCAGTGGTTTTTTTTTGTTTTAGATTTTTTTTATGGCTTATGGGTGTCCGATTTCCAGCACCATTTCTTGAAAAGACTTTTTTTTTCTCCACTGATTGCCTTTGTACCTCTGTCAAAAATCTGTTGATCACATAAGAGAGGGTCCTTTTCTGCACTCTCTGTTCTATTCCATTGATTTACATGTCAGTTCTTTCACCAAATACCACGCTGTCCTGATTACTAAAACTCGATGGTAAATCTTGAAATCAGGTAGTGCAAGTCCTCCAACATTTTTCGCATGTTAGTCAATAGGGAATGCTGAGAAATGAAGGTAAAAGGGAGAATGCATACCAATCTATAAATATTCAAATTTAATTTTTTAAAACTTTGTGTAGGCCAACAATATGTTTCTGCAGGCTGAACCCAGTCTGTAGCTGAGGGTCTGTCGAAGGGGGACTTCCTGCTGGATCTCCTGTAGAGCGTGAGCCCTCGCGGAGTCGTCTTCAGCCCTAGCGGCAGCCGGGGCTCAACCTCAGCAGCATTTCCATTTTACCCCAAATAGAAAGGATCTGCAGGCCCTGGCCGGTTGGCTCAGCGGTAGAGCGTCGGCCTGGCGTGCGGGGGACCCGGGTTCGATTCTCGGCCAGGGCACATAGGAGAAGCGCCCATTTGCTTCTCCACCCCCCCCCCTCCTTCCTCTCTGTCTCTCTCTTCCCCTCCCGGAGCCGAGGCTCCATTGGAGCAAAGATGGCCCGGGCGCTGGGGATGGCTCCTTGGCCTCTGCCCCAGGCGCTAGAGTGGCTCTGGTCGCGGCAGAGCGACGCCCCGGAGGGCAGAGCATCGCCCCCTGGTGGGCAGAGTGTCGCCCCTGGTGGGCGTGCCGGGTGGATCCCAGTCCGGCGCATGCGGGAGTCTGTCTGACTGTCTCTCCCCATTTCCAGCTTCAGAAAGAAAAAAAAAAGAAAGGATCTGCAGCACAGGGAGCACACACCATCTCTGGCGGGGCTCCATTGGAGTGGGTTGGCCCCCAGCGCTGAGGATGGCTCAGTGCCCTCTGCATCAGGTCCTAAGAAGAGCTTGGTTTCAAGCATGGCCCCAGATGGGCGGAGCATCGCTGCCTGGTGGGCATGCCAGGTGGATCCCTGTCGGGGTGCATGCAGGAGTCTGTCTGTACCTCCCTTCTTCTCACTGAGTAGAAAGAGAAAGAAAAAAAAACATACCTATGTTAGGGAAGATGGTGAAACATTCAGATATATTTTTATATAAAACCCCAGGTGACGTGGTCATTCTTCACTGATAGAAGATACTTCAGAGTAAAAATTAAAAACTGCTGTTAGAAATTACTTTAAGGATGGATAGAGATTTGGATTAATTTAGCTGCTGAATCATATACATGGTTACAATGTCATCAGTTTGGCCCATCTCCTCTCAAGAAATGCTTATCTCTATACCTCTTTGCAAATGTGTTACCTTTCAATACAGTGTATCAAATATATATTGGATATTTAGTATGTATGTTAGGGGTTGACTTGTATACCCCCCAAAATTCCTGTGTAAAGTCTTAACCCCCAGTATCTCATAATGTGACCTTATTTGGAAATAAGGTCATTGTAGATATAATTAGATGATACGAGGTCATTAGGGTAGACCCTAATCCAATACAAGGTCACTAGGGTAGACCCTAATCCAATATGGCAGTTGTCCTTATAAAAAAAGGAAAATTTGGACATAGAGACACACACAGGGGAAATGCCTTATGAAATAAAGGCAGAGATCGGGGTCATGCTCCTACAAGCCAAAGAACAGCAAAGATTGCCAGCCAACCTCCAGTAGCAAAGGGCTTGGTGATAGGATGGAGTAGGCTCTCCCTCACAAGCCCGCAGAAGGAACGAACCCTATTGACACGTTGATCGCAGACTTCTAGGCTCCACAACTGTGAGAAAATAATTTTCTGTTGCTTAAGCCATCCGGTTGGTGGTCCTTCCTTATGGCAGCCCTGGCAAACTCACAGTGTGTAATGCGCTTTCTCTAGTAAGCGATGGACTATTCCCCGGATGACTTTCTTTTTGTTGCAAATCTTTCCCAGGGCATCAATTTAGTTATAGTATATCTTCTAACATAATTGCATCATCAATTGAATTAACTTCCTCTTGAGTTACATTTGTATGGTTGTGTACAAAAAGTTGTAGGGGGAAGATAGCGGAGAAAGACATGTAATTACTGATTTCTTTAGACTGAATGAATAAATTTACTTTTATATCAGAGAGTGGAAGGGCTCAGAGTCACAAAGTCTTTCCAGTTGCATGTCTTACTTGATTTTCTAACTAATAACTAGTTCAAGCGCTTTTAGTTTACATTGGATTTGGAAGTTGTCTTTAAAAATGGATGCACATCGTTGTGCATAGATTGAGTAGGACCTATAAACTGTAAGGCAAGAGTAAACCTGCCTTTCTGTTTAAAATGCTTCCTGCTGGCACACTGCTGAGGGTCTAACTAGACAACACTGTCCTAAAACATATGTATTACACAGAAGTTCAAGTGGTTTAGGTTTCTGTGAGTACACATAGAATTGAAAAATGTTTACCTAACACAGAAGAAATGTCTAATCAGTGCCATGTATGTGTCTTGATGCACAGCCAACTGTGGATGTCTCGAGAACACATGAGCTATCTCAACGTGCACATCTGGAGTGTCTCTAAAATAAGGATCAGAAAAAAAATTCTATTCTTTTTTTGTATTAAGAACTTTAATCCTGGCACTTGAATCTATACATTCAAAGCAGAGTTGAGAATTGCGATATAGCTATGCTGATAATTCAAGTTAAAAACACATTTTCTTTTATTATCTGGATGTTGCAGGCAAACTTAGGAACCTATTAACATGCATTATTATCCAGAGAATTGACTCAATTTTCCATTTTGTTTTGCTCATATAAGCATAGTCTAAAATCATTGGATCAGAAATATTCCTAGCAATGAACTGCATTTACAACCTTGGTAAAAAGTCATTTTTATCTAATAGTCAAACATAACTAATATAATTTGTGGTTCTTCTACACTTACATGGCTTTGACTTTACAAGCATTTCCCTATGCATTATCTAATTTGATCTGCTCAGATTTTTATTTTTTTTTTTTGAGATGGGCACTGGTGAGAAAAATGAGGACGCTAGACGTCAAGGAATTTGATGGAGATTACACAATTTAGGACTCATGACTCCACTGCACCAGGGGTTATTAAGCTTTTTGTGTCATGAGCTCACTCTTTGGGAATTTGCAGACGCCTGTGGACCCCTTCTTAGAAAAATGCTAATAATTGTACTTTTAAAAGCACTATAGGATTACAAAAGAAACGTATTATAATACAAATATCAAAATATTTAACATGTTTGATGCAGTGTACATATGCTTTATTAGTGTGCTAACTACCAAGATATAGTAGCAAAGCTAATAACTGCCACAATTCCAAAGTACTGATGAGTATAAATAATATTTTGAGATATCTACAACAACCATAATGTGATATGCAAATATCTGTGATTTCTGTTGGTTACAAAGTCACTGGTATTGCAACCATATAAATCATTGGGAGTTCCCAATAATTAGAAAGCCAAACAGGAGGTGGCATGAGAGCTTTGAGTGGAAATAATTGTTTTATCAGTTTCTGGAGTGATTCCTAAACTCTTGCTGGGTTCTGAAGAATGAGACTGACCTTGAGTAGCTTGACACTGGGCTGAGATGCAGAGTGCCCTCACTGAAAGGCCTGGAACCCAAGCTGAGTCATATGCATCCTAGAGCCAGAAGGTTCCATAACTGAATGTTGAATAAATGGCACTTATTCATTCAATGAGGATCTTCCTCTGAGAACAAGAAACTGAGTGCTCTCTTGAGCCTATCTTTAGATATTCAAAAGACAGCCATAAAAATTCAGAGACCAACAGGAATCAAAGTTGTATTACTCAGGAAAAATCTATTGATCTTAATTATTGGATTAGGCCTTCAAGACTGGGACATATATTCTAAGTCTAGTCATGCCATTGGTCCTCTTAATAATCTTGGTCACTTTGTGTCTGTAAATATTTTTGTAATCTTTATTTTTTAGAATAGTTTTAGATTTATATAAAAATAAGACAATAGTACAAAGAGTTCCCAACCTGACCAGGCAGCGGCACAATGGATAGAGTGTCAGACTGGGATGTAGAGGACCCAGGTTCCAAACCCCAAGGTCGCTAGCTTGAGCCCAAGGTTCCTGGCTTGAGCAAAGGGTCACTCACTCTGCTGTGGCCCCCAATCAAGGCACATATGAGAAAGCAATCAATGAACAACTAAGGAGGTACAACAAAGACTTGTTGCTTATCTCTCTCCCTTCCTGTCTGTATGCCCCTATCTGTCCCTCTCTCTGTCTCTCTGTCTCTGTCACCAAAAAAAAGAGTTCCCATATATCCTGCACTCAGTTTCCCCTATCATTAACATCTGACACTAGTATGGTATGCTTGTTACAATTAGTGAACCAATATTGATACATTATAATTAACTAACGTCCATATTTTGGACAGTTTTCCTCGGTTTCCACTGAATGTCCTTTTTCTGTTCCAGGTTCCCACATTACAATTAGTCACCTCTTAGGCTCTCTTGACTGTGACAGTTTCTCAGACTTGCTTTGTTTTTGATGACCTCAACAGTTTTAAGGAGTCCTGGTGAGCTGTTGTGTAGAGTGTTCCTCAACCGGGATTTATTTGAGGTTTCCTCATGATTAGACTGCAGTTATGGCTTTGGGGGAGGAGGACCCCAGAGGTAAGGTGCCATTTTCAGTGCGTCGTGTCCAGAGTATATGCTACCAACATGACTGATGACTGTGGTAGTGACCTAGTTCACCTTGCTAAGGTAGTGTATGTCACACTACTCTTTTTCCTTCTGCCAATTCACTTTTACATTTCTATAATGACCTGTGGTGGCGCAGTGGATAAAGCATCGACCTGGAAATGTTGAGGTCGCTGGTTCGAAACCCTGGGCTTGCCTGGTCAAGGCACATATGGGAGTTGATGCTTCCAGCTCCTCCCCCACTTCTCTCTCTCTCTGTCTCTCCTCTCAGTCTCTCCCTCTCCTCTCTAAAATGAATAAATAAATAAATAATTAAAAAAAAGAAAGCATGAGAATCTAGCCCTTCATAGAAGTGTGGATCTAGAAGAGATTTGGGGAGATTAGTGAGTCCAGCTGCTGGGCCCAAGCCATCCTGTACAGGTGGGTTTCTGGCTGGCCCACCTTTAAAGATATGAAAGGAAGGGGACTGCACAGTGAAAGAGTTCTGACTCTTGACAGTTGATGTTTTATGGCTCAGTCAACAAATTAGCTGAATGTCGTGGCTGCTTAGATAGATATGTGCATAGCTCCAAGATAGTTCCCCCTCCTAAAAAATTTCTGGAACAAGCTGCCTCCATAAATAAATACAGGTTGGGGTCAAAGGTAGGTTTACAGTTGTGATTATGCAAAACAGAGTTTATTCTTGGATTATTATTTATTTACTATTGTATTATTTTCCATACAAACTACTGTTAACCTACTTTTGCCCCACCCTGTAATGACTGGAGAGAGAAATGACTGATTAAAATATAAGGCACTATAACATGGTGGGCATTGATATGAAAAAAATGTAGTGGCTACGAACACAGTTTTTGGACTGACACAGTCCAAGCTTATGTGCCAGATTCACCCAATTGAAGCACATGACTTTAGACGAGTCACTTAGGTTTTCTAAGCCTCAGTTCCCTTAACTGTAAAATGGGGATAATCTTACCCATTATTAAGAATTGTTCAAATCAGCATATAGAAAGGGTCCGGCATGGGTAGACCTGCTGTACAGAGGTATTGTCACCATAGAGGGAATAGTGACGTGATCCCACGGTGGAGTCACTCTAATGGGATTCTTTCTAGATGGTTTTTCTCTGCTGAAACTGAGTTTTGGGGATGCACACTTCAGCTGCCCACTGTCCTCCATGCCTCCTTTTGTTTTTTAAAATGTCTTCACCTCCCTCCTCTTCCCTTAGACGGCCTGTGCCCTCGTGTCATTACCCATCACCAAGCTCCTGTTACACTGGTGTTTCGGAGGCAGTAGAACTTCTTCGTGACTGGTCACACACAATTCCTTTTTCCTCAGGTCGTCGGGGAGCAGCAGAGCGCTGGAGAGAGGAGGAACACGCTTCTGTGTCTGTTTGGTTTTAAGTGGTTGCCTTGCTGATCCTATTACCGTAAAGGGTAATGATATTTGGGGATGAAAGTCTATGAATAAGTAATGATAATAGAAGTAAGAACCAGAACTGTGGGATAGAAAGCTTGTGTTAAAAATAGTCTGTCATTTTCAACTCTGCCTACTAAGCCTTTTCCTAGACTGAACGGCGCAGTCAGAGCCTCAGCGCAGGAGCAGGCGGGCTGAGAGCGGGGCGCGCGCGGGGCCTCCGTGCACCACAGCGGAGCAGCCTCTCTGTTGTGGTCACACTCGATCCCCAGCACCGCCGCTGGCTTTCCCTGATGCAGCCAATAAAACTTTTTTTTTTCCCAAGGCCAACTAACCAAAGTAATAAATGTTCCATTCTTAAATCAAATAATTATTGATTTAAGAATGGAAACTTCAACATGAGAACATTTGGGTCTGGTTTGAGAACTTGATGTTTCTCGAGACACAGATATTCTTCCGTGGATCATCCATTGTCATGCACACGGCTGTAACAGTCAGGCCACCCAGGGATCCAATTAAAGCCTAGAAACGAGCAAGGCTGAACCGTGAGGAAATATGAGAAGAGACTGCCGCTTGGGATGAGAATTCGGACCCTGGTATCTGAGACGCTGTGCCTTTCATTATTACCCAGGAGACTGGTCAAACTGAAGTCCTGAAACCTCAGCACGAATGTCTGCCAAACCCTGGTTCCAGTGAACTAAGGAAAAACAGACAACTATGCAAGTAAGGAGTCTGCTCAAAACACCCAGCCCCTGTCCAGGAAGACCAGATCCTAGGACTGCAAGCCAACACATTACAACCGATGGGAGCAGCTGTTCTGGTGCCAATCGTGGCCTCAGATTTATTGCTTTAATGGCTAAGGTCACAGGCTAAGGCGTTCTCCAGATTTTGCTATTGAACACAGACACTGCCGCCCCTCCTGCCTCCCCTGTCAAGCGCCAGGAGTCTGTTAGGGCAGAACTGCACAAATGGGAAACACCCATCAAATGCAGCAGGAATATTAACTTCACTAGGAAGCCTTTATATGCCATTACTTTAGAAAGGATTCCTTGTTAGTCCTACCATTAAACAATTAAATTGTCAGAGATGAATTCTGTGCGTGTGTGTGCAGAGCGTGCGTGTGTGTGTGTGTGTGCAGGCTGTATAATTTCCCGCTCAGGTGATGTCTGCTGCAGGTCTCTTTTCTCTCCCCCCCCAATTGTATGTGTTTCCCTTTAAATTGTTGAAAATGAATACATTTCCTGACGGCATAAGCAGTTTTTGCTATGAACTTTGATATGCCTACACATTTATACCACTCAGAAGATAGGAATACAAAATGAAGTGCTGAAAAATGAATTTGTCTTCAAGTATCCTCCCTGTCAGAACCTGATTCCTTCTTCCCTTTTTCTGACATGAGTTATTAATAGTCAGTTACTCTGTTGGCATTCTGTACATGGACATTATATGAAATAGTTCCAAATCAGGGCAAGGCCAAGACCTACAGATGGAAGAATGATCACCGCATCCTAGTTCCCTTATAGTTGCGGCCTCACTAGAGTTTGATGCCTTCATAATACTAACTTATTCTAGTTCTCTTACAAAATGTTTGACCTATGAACATCAAACATGCTTATGAAAAGTTTTACTTAAACTCTATATTTATATTGATTATTTTAGTACAAAGAGAGCATATTACTTAAATTGAATAATATTTAATAAATGTAACTAAATTCACATTTTAATCTCTATAATTTTGCTATAGCTTAAATTATTACCTGATCAGATTATATTCTTGCCTTTGTCAGCTACCAAAACTCTTCTTTGAGGCTTTAATCTTTTTAAAAAAAAAATTCAAAAAGCAAAAATAGATTAGCTATCTACTAAGATGAAAAGGCTTCTAAAAATTACATATATTTATGTAAAATATATATATATGGCAAAGGTTGAGCCAAGAAAATACTGCCAAAATCTACAAGTCTTCAAGCTCTTGCAATACCCATGTTGAATTAATTCTGTATGGCAATGAATTTATTATTCACTTAATAAATGCTTCTTGATATGATGACACAGTCAGTGTCATAAATATAACCTGCTGTTCTAATATTAAGTCTCATAAAATGTTTAGCTACTTGTTTTATAACAATGTACAGGTAATGCAAATAGGGAAGAAAAGAGGTTGTGACATCAAATTACAAGTAGCTGCAGTTTCTCTACAGCCTACCTCTCTTTGGTTTGTCTCTCTATGACCATTGGCGCATATATATATATATTTAACAGGATGACAAAATTAGAAATTTTGGAGCCTACCTTGTTACACTGTGAGATTTATATTTAGGCTTAAAATTAGTTAAGGTACACTCCACTGCCTAGGTCCAGATCCCCTCACACAACCTTGCATAGCCTCTCACTGGCCTCAATAAAATTTGTCTTCAGGTTTTAGAAATACTGCACCTTTCCATTCAGTGACTCATCCTTCTGGACTGGCATTCTGGCACAGTGCGGACCTATGTGTCTAGGTTTTTGATCAAGAAAAAGCTATACAAGCCTTTCCTCCCAAAGGAAAGAAAAGAATATGGGTGGAAAATTTCCTTGGAAGAGGAAAAACAAATTAGAACAGAAAAAAGTGATATTTCCTGGAAATATTCCTATCATCTTATTACTATTTTTCTTATTTACTTGTTTATTTATCTCAGTTCATTTTACAAAAGATTTAAACCTGCCTCACTCCCAATGCAACAGACACACAACACACTTGGACCCTCTCTTGCTCAAATGGATCTTTCTTTTACTTTCCTATTTTTTAATGCAATTTATTTGTAAACATTTATGTATACATTTTCCATGCCCACTCAAAAACAAATTTTACCAATTTTTAAAATTGGAGTTATTGAGGTAATACTGATTAATAAAATTAAACAGGTTTCAGGTGCACAATTCTACATATCAACTGTACACCGCATTGCATGTTCACCACCCCAACTCAAGTCTCCATAGAAGAAAGATGGATAGAGTCTGATACTTACTGTGCTTCTGACAGTAGCACTGCCATCTTTCCAAACAGGAAGATTTAAGCCTCCATCCAGCCCCTCATCCTGTGACCACTCTGTGCTTGCGCCCTAATGTACGATCAAGGATTGTTATCCCTTAACCCTCACAAGGGTTTCTCCCTCCTCCTCTCTGGTTGTCCAGGTCCCACCCGACTCTCTGGCCTAATGGCCCCCCCTTTTTTTTTTACCTAAATACTTGTGATTAATGTCGCCATTGAGGTACGCCTGATTACCATGCTTGTTTAGCTAAGACAGTATTAACAGCATTAAAATTAGTTCAATAGAATTTTTTTTAATTTCAGAAATTACCAAGTATGTTAGAAGAACATCTCTTTACAAATAACTGATATGTTTACTATAATCCGTTCCTACCTATTCACTAATATAGGTCCCCCAAAATAGTAACCTGAGCAAAAGACTATATATGTTGTGTGATTTCCATTCAGAAATACTTATTGGCTTGTATTACATCAAAAATAGTGTCATTATTTATGAATTACTTTGATTAAAGTTTGTGAGGCATTTAGGAAACTCCTACTAAAATACAAATAACCCAGAGAGTGATAATATTTCAAGCTCATTATCAATGAATTAAATCTTTTCAGGGATTATTCCAAGATTCTCTGATGAAATATCAAATCCCTTTCCTCTTGTGATGGTAAATCAGTAGATTAAGCCACACAAGGACGCACAACATTTAACCACTTCTGTCTTGTACAGCAGGATAGTTAAGAGAGACTGCCTCCTACCCCAAATCCACCAACCTATCCCAAATTTCTTTTAAATTAAAGCCAAAAAGGCCTTTGTCCACCATTAGATAGAAATATCCCTGAAAAAAGGCCATACATTAAGCCAAAAAGTTATTTTTTGGAAGCAACACATTGTATTCCCTTCAAACTTGCCTCTTCTCATTTGTGATGACAGTAACTCAAGTAGGAGCCTCAGAGTCATCTTTCACAATTCTTTTTCCCACAACCAATCAATGATTTCATCCTCAAGGTTCCAAATCTGTATATCTCCCACCTGTCTCCTTCTTCCCCTTCAGGGACCGCCACGCTAACACAGACCAGCATTTCCCTTCACCTAGGCTGCTGAAAAACCTTCCTAACACCACTCTCCATTGTACTCAGTCTTCCTAGCGCTCAGCTTTGATCACGCCAGTCTCCAGGTCAAAAACCTTTAATGCTCCCCATTGCTTAAATCACAATCAAACTCATCTTGTTTTAAATGTTTATTATTGTACGGCCTCACCTCCCTTCTACCTTCATGTACCTTAGTCCTCTAGCAAAACTGCAACACTCACTGTTCTATAAAGATGCCCTTGCTTTCCAACCTGTGTGCCTCCGATGGTTTCCTCCACTTGAAATAGTTTTCAACCCATTTTCATCCATTGAAAGCCTACGTATCCTTCAAGGTCAACTTCATATTTCTTAAATAAGTTTTTCTGGCTCCCCCACCCCACCCCAGTTGGATGTGATCTGTCCCATCACTGAACTCCCATGGTTTCTACATGCCCTGAATTACTAAGTAGTCCCATTATTTCTAAACTTGTCTTGTGCTACTCATTCTATTGACAACTCTGTAAGTCTAGGAACAGTGTCTTATTCATCTCAACTTCACCTGCAGTGCCTAGCTCAATGCTTGCATATAAAATGCATACAATTATTACAGTGTTATGAGCAGTTTTGAAGGATGATGAGAAAGACAGTGGAGGAGTTTCCAGCTCTGAAAGGGTGACTTTGCCAAGGAGTGACATTACAAGGTCCTGGAGATCAACTTTACACAGTTTGTAATTTTAAGACAATAGCTTAGGACAAGCACCTTGGCAATAAATAAATATACTTGGCGATAAATAAAACTTTTTGGCTTAATGTATAGCCTTTTTCAGGGATATTCCTATTTAATGGTGGACAAAGGCCTTGGGGAAAAGGCGAGTTGATCCAGAGCACCAGCATCGCTTGGATAAAATTGGGGACTCTCAGGCAGGAAGGCAGCATGAAACCAGTGGGTACCATGGGATTCTGGGAATGTCTTCAGGACTTAAAATACCTCAGGTCAGATCAGAACACCAGGCCAGAGAATTCTACAAGAGACCATCAAGTTGGTGATAAAGTAAATGGCCTGTTTCAGTACTCTGCATACACTAGATTAGAATGTCTCTAGTGGGTTGTTCATGTTTATGTACATATGTAAAACTAATTGTTGGTCAATTGCTCAATCAACACATATTTGTTGAGTACTTTCAGTGTGCCAAGCACTGCCCTGGGTGCTGGAGATATAAGAGCAAAAAAAAAAAAAGAGAGAGAGAGAAGACAAAAATCCTTGCCCTCCTGGACCTTTCTTATTTGTGGGAGGAGGTAAGTGATAAATAGAATAAACATGTAAAATAAGAGTTTATGAGAAGGTGATATAACCTTTGGGTAAAAATAAAATAAGTTATGGAGACGAAATACTCGAATTTTAAGCACAGTTGTCAGGCCTTGTTAAGATGATATTTGAGCAAAGACTTGGAAGAGGTATTGATATGTGCAGCTATCTGGCAAAGAGCATTCCAGGCAAAGGTAATAGTCAGTGCAAATGTCCTGAGGTAAGCACATGACTGACACATTGATTTCAGAATTGCTGGAAACAGAGATAGGTCAGAGAAGTAAAGGGAGACTTTGTAGGCCATTGTAAGTATTTGGCTTTTACATGGAGTGAAACAGGAGCCTTAGGAAGAGCCTTAGCAAAAATTGATGTCATTGGCTATTGAGTTGAGACTAAACTGTAAAAAGGGCCAAAGACAGAAGCTGGGAGACCAGTTAGGAGGCAGATGAAAATATCTCAAGCAAGAGATGATGAAGATGGCTTGACCCAGGGTGGTGGCAGTAGAGATGACAAACGATCAGAATCTAGAAAAATGTTAAAAGTAAAGACTGAAGGATTTTCTGATGTATTTTATACAGGACATAAAGGAAAAAAGAGTCAAGGATGACTCCAACTTTGTTTTGTTTTGGTTTTCTTTCCTTTTTTTTTCTTTTCCTTTTTTTTTTTTTTTTTTTTTTTTTTTTTGCAAGAGCTACTAAAAACAATAGTATGTTTCATTCACTGGAATGGAGGATATTAAGAGCCGCATAGTTGGGGGAGAAAGAAAACAAGGGGTTAGGTTTGGAATCTGTAAAGCTTATGATATCTAGAAAACATCTAAGTGGAGTCTGGAGGTCAGGAGGGAGGTCTGGACTGGAGATCTAAATTGGGAGTAATGATAAAGATGGTATTTGAAGCCATAAAACTGGATGAAATCCACAAGAGTGGCTAAAAGGAAGAGACGAAGTTCAAGGACTGAGCTGGAGGCACGCAAACATTCAGAGGTCGTAGAGAAGGCATGGAACCAGCAAAGGAGCCTGAGAAGGAAGAACCAGCAAGGTATCAGGCAAACCAGGTGAGTATGTTTTCCTGGAAGTAGAACAAAAGGTGTTTCAAGAAGAAAAGGAGTTACCAACTTGGTCAAACGCTGCTTACAGATCAAGGAAAATGTGAACCAAGAAAAGAATTTTGATTGAGCAATGTGGACGTCACTGGTGACACTGACTATAACAGCTTGCCTGGAGCGATGAGATGAGAAAGCCAAATGTGAGAAGGTTTGAGAATGGAAGAAGTGTTAGAGCACTTGAATATAGACACCTCTTTTTGTTGTAAAAGGCTTGCACTTTATTTTTAAATCCAGTAATTCAGACTTATTATTAACCCAAGTGAGCATTATGTTCACCAGAATCTGAATTATGGTAGTCAAATTTTACTTGAGAAACCCTCCTTTTAGGTGACAGAAACTTTGTATGACATAGGTTTTGGCAGTTGTGAGTCTGGCACTCTCTTTGTTAACTGAAGAAAAACAATGAGTGCCTTCAGTGAATTTGCAGCTTAAGGTATTTTAAGTCTTATAATCTAATTTCTGTCTTGGAGCTTCAGACACATACAGACACATGAATCCAAAATGATGACATCATAGTTCTCAGATTGAATATTTCAACTCATTATAAATTACATTTGTTCATTTAAGTATTTCATTATTGATTCGTTGTCAGGTCTTTCCTTTTAAATTTTTAAGTACTGTTTCTCATTCCATGGACATTTGTTCTACTGCCTTTTCTACTTGTAGACATTGGTTCATGCTGTCAACACTTGGGCAAAGAATCTTAGAAAACATTAAGCTTGAGATTAAAGGTAGGGCAGGAAAAGCTAGCAATGGAACATGCTAAAAACGTATCTGCACAGGACAGGGCCAAGTTCATACTCAGAACCACAAGGGTGCTGTGAAGTACAATGATTTCACACTTGTGTTGTGATGTCATTTTGTTGTAACATTAAAGCCAAGAGTCCTCCCCACCCAAGGGAAATTCCAGTTTCCCAGAAGGCATATTTCTCAGAGCCAAAGCTCCAAAGATGCCAATGCAACCCATGCTGATAGTTCGTCTCATGTTATTTCTCAATTTTATGCTTAATTTACTCCTTTTGGTTTTATGTATTTTGACACAGCCAAGTGTATGTGGGGATTTCCCCAAAGTCCTTTAAATGCTATAAAACTTTAATATAGGGAGATAAAAACAATAATAAGCCATGCCTCCCAGCCCTCACATCTAGTTCTTCATTTGAATTAAGCACTAACCACTTTTTGATAGATTTAGATTTCCAAATCCTTGCACTGCTTTATTAAATGCCCGTCTGCCTTTCCTTGCCCTCTTCTCCCACCCAAACGAAGATTATATTCTACCCATAACCTGGGCACAGAACACCCATTGATTGCACAAAATGGCATCTTTACAATTCTTAAATTATCATCATAATGGCCTATATCGTGCCTGAGCCAGTGCAATTTAATATGATTCAGAATAAAGCCAAGATGAATGCCCGCTCCCAATTTTAGGCATGCAACCCTGAAATGTCTTTTGGAAAAATGAAATACTGCTCCTGGAAATCTGTTGAGTTTGTCTGTTTTCAGCATAATTGCCTTCTCTCAGTTTCCTAATACCCTTAAAACCTCTGAGAGTCTTTAATGTACAAAGTTCAACAAAAATACCTTCAAAGCAGATTAGTTCTAATTATGGTTAATATTTGTTTGCTGCTTTATTGAATAAACTACATTTGCTTATTTAAAAAAAAGAAAGAAAAGAAATTCACTTAACTGTATGTCAGTCACCCAAATTTTACGTGTACAAATGAAATGGAAAACATTTATTACACAAATTTAATTACAATTCTAAGAAATAAACATGCAAATTAGATAGAGTTCAATTTGCAGATGCTAATCCTCATCCTTGATCTTTCTCCTTCCCTCCCTGATTTTCAGCTTGTGCCTGTCTCTGATTCCTAGGGAGCCAGGCAGCCAGAGGTTCGGTTTTTCACAGTCGGAGGATCACTGTTTTAAAGAAGTGTTATATTTAGCACATCTGGCATAGTAGCAGTAAACAAACATTATAGTCTTTGTAACACTTTTGTGCAGGTGCCTTCCCCTGATTTTATTAGGTCTATGCCTTCCAAGTCTCTGCGTTCATTACACCTGAAATGACCCATCTCGACTATGGAAGGGTCCCTAGACAGAAGTTATGAATTAATGTTTCAAAAAATAAACTCCAATTGAGCCCAATATAGGGGAAAATTACTATTTGCAAAATAATGTGATTCCGGGGTGGTTTAAATTACATTCTCTTGACCAAGGACAACCTCCTTTATTACTTTTTTATTTCCTGGAGGTTTTCCCTGGAGGCTCCCCAGCCAGAAAGTGTTGCCAATTGAAGTTGCAGCAAGACCAAGGTTGCTTTTTTATACACATGCAGCTCCAGAGGGGACCGGGCGGGGGCGGGCGGCGAGGGGGGAATAACTGCTCGGTCCTGCAAAGACATCTGTTTCTCATCTCCGTTTGCTGTGGCAAAGGAGAAGAAAGTCTTTTGCAAAGGGTGGGAAAGCACAGATTTTTTTTTTTTTTTAAATCACACGCACACACAACAACAAAACTAAACCAAATGAAAAAAGAGAAGACATCTCATAAGGTTGCCGAGTGAATACATTATTGGGCTGGAACAGAGTCCCCAGGGCTAGGGCGGGAGCTGGGAGCGCGTGGGGTCTGGGCTGCGGGCTGGAGCTGGGCCCGCGTGTCCCCGGGCACCGGGAGGGGAGGGGAGGAGAGGGGGGCGGGAGGGCGGGAAGGAGGCAGGGGCGGGCTGGGGTGGGGGTGAGGGGAAGGCGCCCCGTGTGCTGCCTGAGGAGCGGCGGCGGCGGCGGCGGGAGCAGAGGAAGGGAGGGAGAGCGGGCGCGCTTGTCATGTTCCCTCTCTCACCCTGGGGGCATCCTGCACAACCTCTCCTCGGAAATCCACGGGGAAATGGCAAACAGGATTGACGGGTTTCACACGCTCCTCGCTAGACAGAGCCGCTCATTACCATAACCGTCTGCAGCGACGGCGGCGCCCCAGTCGCGGCGGCGGGACCTGCCCGGACCCTCGCCCGCCCCGCGCCAGCGGCCACCGCCGATCAGGCCGCCGGGCGGGACCGGCGGGACTGTGCACCGGCGGCCGGGCTGGCGCCGAGCCCCGAGCGGACAAGCAGGAGCTGGAGCGCGGCGGCCTCCGCCTCCCGGCTGACCCCGCGGTAAGAGCCGGGCTGGGCGTGGGCGACGGGGGCAGAAGGGCCAAGGCGGTTCCCGCGGACATCTGCTCGGAAGGACCCGCGCCCGGGCTGCGCCGGGGTCACCCAGTGCTTCCGCGCAGGCCTGAGCAGGACCAGGGGCGGCGTGGGGCCAGGGCGCAGCCGGGCGCGGAGGTGGCACGGGTTTCCCCGGGGCCGAAGTGTGCCGCGGCGCCTTCCACCCGGGCGGGAACCGCCGCCTCCCGGGCCGCCCGCGCGCACCGAGCCGAGTCCAGGGACAGGTGGAGTCGGCAGCTCTGGCGAGACCCCAGGGTCCTGGGTGGCCGCTTATTCCCTGATCGTAGGGGACAGGGGTGAGGAGGAGGGATGCCCCCGGATCTGGACGCAGCAGCCCCTGGCAGGTGGGAGGGAGGGGATGGTGGATGTCAGAAGCGCGCGTTTGCAAGAAAAAGGAAGAGCTGTAGGAGCTGACACCTTCTGTCCCCCGCCACCTCCACCCCCGCACTCTCCTCCCCGGCAGCCGAGCCGCGCTGCTGGCGGCAGCGGCTCCTCTGTCCTCAGCTCACCTCCCCGGCGGGCTCGGCTGCTGCCCGCCTGGTCCACGCCTCCGCCCCTCTCCTCCCTGCCTCCCCTCCCGCCTCCGCGGCCCTCGCAACTTTCCCGAGTGTCCGGCTGGGGCGGCAGAGGCGGGGATGGAGCAGACTGGGTGGACGCCGGCGGGAGGTGCGGCCGAGTCCCGGGAGCCCCGGTTTTCCCGCCGCGCAGGGCGCTCCCGGAGCCGTGGGCTCTGAGCGGGCTTGGCGGGGACAGGAGGCAGGGCGGGCCAGGCAGGATCTGCTGCGGGCTGGAGCGCGGACCGGGCCAGCCTAGCCAGAGCCCAGCCAACCGCCCTGAGTCATTTCCTTGGAATCCTACCTTTGGTGTTTATTTCCCTTAGAAGGAAACTTGGTTTAAAAATAAAGAAGAAGGAGAAGAAGAAGAAGAAAAGAAAGAAAGAAAGAATAATAGCTCAGTCTTCAGGAGAGGCGCAGGACTCGGACATCGTGGAAGAACAACTTGCCTTTGTTCCAGACAGTTGGGGTGCTGTTTACTTTCTCCTCAGGCCGGTGGCAGGCAGGGTTTTGCTCGCTACCCTAGCGAGGGGCTCAGAGGCTTAGGCACCGACCCCCGGGGGTGTGTCTATTTGGGAGCCCGGATCTGGCGGCTGCTGCCAGCCTGCAGGGAGTCGGTTCTCCAAATCTCGGACCCCAGGCTTGGGCCTGGTATGCAGAGACTTGGTGCCTGGCTTAAACACCCGAACACCCGGTCCACCCCTCACAAAACCCTCCCCCTTAGTCTCAGGACCCGCATTCCCAGCGCCAGGACCTGACCTAAAGCTCTTGACTGTCGGAGCCACAGCTGAGAAAAGCACTTCCTAGGGACAGGTGTACTGCCAGGACGGGCAGGAAAGAGATTATCTATTTAGAAGGGTTTGAAGGATTTTATTCCGCCCATCCTGCTTCTTCCACAACTGCTACCTAGAGCTAGTCGCACTGTTGAGATCTTATTAAGGACAATGTCCCAGTCTGGGCTTGGTTCCACCTGGGCGGGACATTTAAGACTAGCAGTGTCAAAGGTGCTTTAAAAATATCAGGCTTTTCTTCCTTGCTTTTCAGTATTGGAATCAGACCTCTAACTGCTATAATGCCCTTAATAAAACGTTCTCTAATTTCTAATGACAGATGGGGGAGAGGTGGGCAAAGAACCACCAGAGGCCCCAGTTAAATTCAAGGTGCCACTGAATCTGTAGCTACCCTGTTCTGTGTGCCAGCCAGTCCTATTAGCATCATAATGGCTCCAAGAAAAAAACAAGCCCAACTCATCAGGAAAAACCAATCTGTATAGAAATGCCTGGTAACTTTACTGTGAGCATTCTGGGAAAGCTTGACACTTTAGCCCTCAGCCTTCTGGGAACACTTGAGGTGTCGTTCCACTATATCCACTTGGCTCACAAGACAGATATGTAGGAGCCTGAGGATAAAAGCTTAGAACCTTTTTATTTTTTAAAGCCATGTATAGACAAAACACTTGAGCACCCTTCTTTTGTTGTCTTTTGGGGGGGGAGGGTGGGCACCCTTTCTTTTTTCAGTCCACTCACCTCTCATGTTAAGCAAATTTTGCCATTCGTGTACATCTTGGTGGCTATATCTAATAATAACGGCATTTACATTTGTGGATTTAAACTTCTGAGTTTAGTAACAGAATTATAAAATAAATCTCATCATACAGAGAATAAGGACAGTTTGTGTCTGCATATAATACAGATGAATCCTGTGAAACATTGGTGCTTAGCACTGCACACTCCCAATTCTTCATGAACCTTAAAGGTGCCTTCTTAATGTTAACATCCCTGACTGTAAATTCTAAATAGACTAGGAAGACTCAATTGCCAAATCTCCCCACTCTCAAATGATCCCAACCCATGTATACTTTATTCAGACTTACATAAATCACTGTGGAACTCAGCCTCTCCAAATCTTACACACAAGATTTTGTGTGTAAAAGTTTTTAATTCAGAAAAGAAAAACTTACTGAAATTAGATATCATACAGAAAAAGATAAAGCAGCCAAGATAAAAACAATTCTGCCATGCTTCAAGTTCAAATGAGTAATGATAGACTTTTATGTATTAGAAACAATACTAACAAATAGAAACACTGAAATCTTTAACAACCAAAAAAAGCTACAACAATAAGTCCTTAAAATATAAACAAACTCATAGTAACATAAAACAGCATAAGACCCACATAATGTCCTATTAAACAAAGGTAATTGCTGCTTGGGGCCTGCAAATGCTTCCCTTTCTTAAGGGGTATGGATTTGTCAACCTTCTTTGGTTTAGATGTAATAAAAGTTTCTCTTAGGCTAAAAGCTTAGATCTTATTCCCAGAATCCATTGTTGCAGTCACTAAGAGAGGGCCACTGCCTCTGAGAAAAAACTATAATTCATGTATCCCTGGCAGTAGCACTTCCTGATACAGTTGTCTTAAAATAGGTTAAGAATTTCAGTTTGGACCATTTCATGAGAGCCTTCCAGGGAATAAATTATCATGAGGTTCGATACCTTGTTTGGATGCTGAGTTTGAGGGAGTGACAGACAGAATGGTGTAGTTTGTTAAATCAACGTAGTCTAAATTTTTGGCTGATGACTCAGAGCAAAATTAATGACATGTCCCACCATTTCCTTTTAAAATTAATAGAACCTCTTTTTTCTCTCATAATAAGTTTCTAATAAGTCCTGGCTGCTGCCTCTTTGGAGGGCATTTGAAAAGAGATAGGGTAGGTAGTTTAGAAGCCCAAAGCAGCTGGGTCTGAATTCCAGCCACTGACCTGGACACTTACCCTGTCTGTCAGCAGGCTTTGCTTCATTCTTCAGTGAGGTTGGGATGGGATTCAGGATCTCAGAGAGAAGCCTGGGTGAAGGATACAGTTGTTGCTGCCAAGAGCTTGCTCTGTTAGCCAGAAGGACATTGTCACTTTAATGAAGCTGTTTTCCCTGCCCCTGGTATCTTTTACCTGGAAGTGGACCCTTGTTATAACATGTAGGTAATAACAGTCTCCTAGGAGACAATGGGAGATTCACCCTTTTCCCAAAACATTATAAGCTATATAATTTGGAGAAGAATGCAAGAACTAGACCTTTCGTGCATATTTGAAAGACAGTCAGTCTCCATAATGCAGGCCTGACATCCCTCTTTGTGACAGTTCTTTAAACCACAAAGTGAGGCAGTGGAGGGTTGGCTCTCCTGAAGGAGCTGGCACTTGGGAAGGCACTGAGGCTGAACTGCTGTCACCGCTGATCTAAGGCCCCTAGCTCTTTTTACTTTAGTATCAGACCTTTTTCTTTCTTCGACTCACTCTTGACCCTACCTTGAGCCCTACTTAGGAGCAAGTGAAGACACTGAGCCTCCATGGAAACGAGGCCCCCTCCTTCACCTGCGTTATGGAGGAGCCCAGGGGACATCACAAGGCAGAACAGCTCCCTGTCTCCCTGGACGCCCTGGGGAAGGACATGAACTGGAGAGAAGGGCAGTGGTCTGTGGCCGGTTGGAAAGTTCCTGTCTTGTGTCTGGGCTTTGCAGTGTGCCGAGTTGCCGGCTCCCTCTGGCCCTTAGCCCTGGCTCCTGTTTAATATTCTGCCTGCTCCGCTGATGTTGTGCTTGGCTCCTGTGGGACTGCAACTCACGGCTTGAAACTGGAGCCAATTTTCTGTCTTCATGTCTCACTGTTTTGACTGGAGGCAGATCCAGTTCAGGCCGATCAGGGCTGGTGGAAACAACTACCAAGTGTGTCTCTGTCTGCTTCGCTTTGGGAGAAGAAAGTGGAGGGAGCCCCAGAATGGTGTAGAGGAACTGGCCCTGCAGAAACGAGAGGAGGGGCAGAGGAACCTGAGAACCTCCGGAGGGGAGACTGCTGCCTCCCCTCCCCTTCTCTTTTGATTGATTAGTGGATTTCATCAGAGGAGACTCTCGGAGGATTGGCTAGAAAATTGATTTTGCCTTATTAATAGAGAGGAAGCGCGAGGGTTCTGGCCTTGCCTCCTAGCGGTGCATTTTCTGTGGCAAGGTCAGGAGAAAAATGTGTTTAGGAGGCAAAGCAGCTGTCTCAGAGAGGGCTGAGGGGAATCTGAGAACAATAAGAAATGGGGTTTTAAAGATCCGCCCATGAAATGCAGATTGCTGAACACAGAGACAGAGCTAATAGCAGCAAAAGAGTTTGCTGAGGTTTTTCTTTGAAAAAATAATAAAGTATTTCAGGGTGAAGGGGAGAACCAAGAAGTAAAAGTTTCCTGAAGCAGAGATGCCAAGGCCGTTGTCTGGCTTCCTCTTGATGAGGGCTGTTTTCTGTTTTTTGCAGATCTGAGGCTGTCAGAGATGACTCTGGTTCTGTCCATGAATAGATTCTGCGAGCCCATTGTCTCGGAAGGAGCTGCTGAAATTGCAGGGTATCAGACACTATGGGAGGCTGACAGCTATGGAGGCCCGAGCCCCCCAGGGCCAGCACAGGCTCCTCTGCAGGGAGACCGGGGAGCTGGCCCCCCTCTGGCAGGTACTGCACTTGACCTTCCCCTGCTGCCCTCTGAGGCCAGACTGGTGGGAGGAGGTGGTGCCTGAAGCACCGCTTGGAGCTGAGCAAGCTCCAGGGACTTTCCAGGCTGCCTGTGCACCTCTCTCAAGTGAGCCCAGGGCTCCCCGGTGAGGACCAGAGGTGGTATTTAAATTGCATTCAAATCTGAGTCTGGACATGTGTGGCTGCTTTGTGTATAAGTCATGTGTCTATATTTTTAAGGGAACTGAACCAGATTTTGAAACTCTGTTCGGGTTTTGGTTGTGTACCCTGTGGAACTGCATGGTTCCATCAGAGCTAGAGAGGCTCCAGGGGGCTTGACGATGAATCTTCATCCCATGAGACAGAAAGGCATCTGCACTTGGGGCCAGCAGCTATGTTGTCTCTTCTTTTTATTAAGCACGCGATTTGCCTTGGTATTATTGTAGGGGGGAAATGTCAAAGCTTGGAAAATAGAAATATGTTCTTTCTGATTCTTTATTCTAATATTTGAAGGTAAGTTCCTTTGGCTTTTTGTGCAGTGCTAGCAATTTAAAAAAACAACAACAACAACCCTGCAATGTAAAACAAGTACTCGTGAAGTCTGGTCTGCTAAAATGGATTAAAAGCTGTGGTCTTTAAAAACTAGACCCTACTTGAATTCATGGTTGACATGTTACATTTCTGAAAGCAAAAAGGACTTCAGTTACCCAAAATTTTAATTTAAATTTTTAAATTTCATACTTTAAAAGAAGAAATATTATAACTCCAAGACACAGGTAATCATTCTTTTCCTTACCTAGAGCCAATATTTTAAAGTTGTTTAATTATTAATGCCTACAATTTAACTGGCATATAATTGAACAGTGGCCTTTGTTATGGTATCATGGACTTAATTAAACAATTTGAATAAACACTGATATTATTTTGGAGTCAGTACACTTCTTCCTTTCATGAGTTTGCCTGTGCAAAGAATCTGGGTATTTAGTAAATGCTGAAATATGTCATTTTCCTCTATAATTGTCTAGAAAGCCTTTCCTGGCCTGGGTCACAGGATTCTGTATAATAGCAACTATTAAGGCAAGTGTTTATTTTTAATCACCACATGTACAGACAGATGCGTAGCCAAGTTATCTTCTAGAAGGAAAGGAGGAAAAGTATTTTGTTTGGAGAACCTCTGGCAAACCGCATGTCATTTGTCATATCTGATTTATTACCACAGGATCACATTACAGGGGAATTTCAAATCCTATAACAACATCCAAGATCACATACTTTAAGAGGAAGTATGTGGAAGAAGAGGATTTTCACCCACCACTCAGCAGCTGTAGCCATAAAGTATGTTTTTTTAATAGTCATTATTTTTATTAAGAGTTTAAGATACTGAGTAACAGTTGCTTGATCCATTTCCAAAAATTAAATCGTTCCTCCCAAGCAATGAAAATGAGCTACTTCTCATCAGAGCCATATTAATCGTTGTCACTTTTTTGGGTCTTGTGTTATTTTTCACAAGGAGCTGAAGAAAGAGCCAGCAGGGGTTCTTCTACCCAGAAATAACAAAATTATATAATCTAAGGAACGTCTTTCTTACAAATGATTTCTTTTTTCTCAGGTTGTGTTAAGGGATATGGCTCGTCCTGGTAGCCACGTGTGCCAGATGCTCTTGCCCTTACCTGACAGGCTTCTGCTCTGAGCTCTAGCTCCTGTGGCCAATCTGCTACTGTGTGTGCCCGCAGGGGGTGGTTCTCCAGACCCGGCAGGGGTGGACTCACCCTCCCTTGAGTGTGTGCATGAAAACAGAAACATGGGCTTTATTTTACATTTCCTACATAGGTTTAGTTTATTATATCATCTGTTCCGGAAAAAACACCAAAGCTGACTTTTTTGCATGTATGATCAGAAAATAACAGGATCGGGAGGGTGTGCAGATGTATGGCCATCTAAGCTTTTCAAATACCAGCTCTTTTGCCTTGTGGTCATCTTCCTTCCAAACCTAGCTGCTGATTTGATCAATCTAGATCACAGTTGTCTGAAATTCAGGGAAGATTTCCAGTTCTTTGACTCATCTTTCACTCTGTCTTTTCTTACCCACCCCCATCACCACCCCTGTCCTTTAGAAGTCACTATGACCTGCTCATGAAGACATCAGCAGACAGTGATTGGCAGGTGCTGGGCTTTTCCCTGCATGAGTAGTTCCTGCCTTTGGTCAGCCTGGACTGGTTTAGTGCACAGCTCCTCAGGTTATATTACCACCTGGCTTTTTCATGAGCTGGAATAGCTGCCTCCCAGGACACAGTTTATTTGCTCTTTAGTTTGTGTTGTGGTTGCAGCAGTTTTCCAGTTGCCACTGGATTTGTACCAACCATCACCCAGCTCGGGAGAGAGTCCTCTCAGCCCCTCACTTCATCTCTCCTCCCGCCCAGCCCCAGGAGGCCACCTACTTTGGGTCCTTTAGATCCTTTCTTATTCTGAGCTTCATTTCTTGTCATTGTCCCCCTTTAGAGCAAGGGCAATTGCAAGTATGAAACCCAAAGGATTGAAAAGAGGCATAGCACTAAAAGCCAGGTCTCATGCTCCTTGATGGCCGGACCAGGCTTTGAACTGCGCTCATTATGACTTGCATGTCGGCATCTTCTTATTGACATGCAGTATATGAGTATGTATGTGCATGTGCATGTCTATTTGTAGCTTAAAAGCGCAAGTATCGTAAGAATACAGCTTGATGCGTTTCACAAAGTGAACAGATCTATGTCACTAGCATCGAGATCAAGAAGCAACAAAACCAGAGCCCAGAACCCCTCCATGTGCCCCCCCTTCTGCTCACTACCTCTCTGTCCTCCAAATAAACCACTCTCTGAACTTCTAACAGCGTAGTTCCGTGTGTTTTCCATCCCCTCGCTGTGCCATAAAGGAGCCAACAGCCTGACCCGCCCCTGCTGAGGTCTGCATTGTGGCTGGATTCTCTGGTGACCACACCACTGAGTCGGGGAGGGGACATCAGCAGCACCTCTAACGGGACAACACTTCTAAATGAACCTGGGGAAACAGAACCACAGAAACTGCCAAAAGAAAAATATGTTATGAAGATATATTTATATAGTCCATTTCCCTAAGCTTTCTCTTCCTTTTTTGATTTTTTTAGACCATCTCAATTTTTGAGGAACGAGCCCACATCCTTTATATGTCCTTAGAAAAGCTCAAGTTTATCGATGATCCTGAAGTGTACCTCCGAAGATCTGTCCTTATAAACAATTTGATGAAAAGGATCCATGGAGAAATTATCATGCAGAATAACTGGTGTTTTCCCGCCTGCTCTTTCAATGGCGCCCCTGCCCAAGAATGGTTCATGGCTCAGGACTGTCCTTACCGGAAACGACCGCGGATGGCCAAAGAGGAGTGTGAGAAGATCCATGCCTGCTGCTTTTACCAAGATTGTGGTGGTCACTACCTAAATTTACCCCTGTCGGTCAATGCTAATGTTGGAAGTGCCTCCACCACTGCCTCCTCTTCTTCCTCCTCCTCCTCCTCCTCCTCCTCCTCCTCCTCATCTTCCTCCTCCTCTTCCCCTCTGCCGTTACCCAGTTGTTCCCACCAGGTGGATTTTGATGTAGGCAGTGCGCCCATTTACAAGTGTGATGGCCAGATACCTGCCAACGAAATCTTTGTTACTAATGCCAGGCCACTTGGTGTTCAGGAAAAGGCCAAATTAAATGATGAGAAGGCAAATAATGACACCAACAGGGATGGCAGCCCCCTAAGCCATGAACCTGTGGGGAACGACCTTGCCTTTGAGTGCAAAGGCCAATTTTATGATTATTTGGAGACTGGCTATAATGAAAAAAACAGTGTAAGTGAGTCTTGGAAAAAGTCCTTAAGGAAAAAGGAGATTCCACCAAGTAACAAACTGTGCTGCAGCAAAAGGAAGTGAAACAAGGAGCCATGTTTCCACCACCGAGCATGCACAGCATGATCAGTTAGCTCTCATACATTTTCTTCTGAATGGATTTTCTAGTTTTGTACAACTGATACGATTATGCCATGAACATGCCGTGTCATTTTTAATGCCTGGAGAGCAGATTGCATAAAACATCTGTACAGTGGGCATCAGCAAGCTACTTAGAAGTGTGGTCATTTTACCAAGAAAACAGTTGACTTCATGCTTAAAAGTCCATCTTAGTTTTCTTACAGAAAAGATCAGTAGATTAGACTGGGCGACAACATGCGCTTGTGATAATTCCATTACCCCCAAGGAGCCTGTCACTAGCTAAGAAACTTCAACGGTTGCCGGTTAATTAGGTAGCGGTTTGGTAAACACATCAGAATAACCAGCAAAGGATGTCTGCTTCATCTATATGATGAGTACTTTTTTTCTGAATAAAGGACTGAAGACAGGGAGCTAGGTGAAACGGCTTCATGGTATTGTTAAATATTTGTATTTAACAGTCCCGTGTGACAGATGAAAATAGGGTGTAGCATAAATGAGACACTCCTGTCTGGGGAAGGCAGTCAAACACTATGTGTGGAGGGTACTCCCTGCGAGTTCCGCTGGCCTGCGGTGGGTGATGGGGCTTTTAGAGAAGTGTTATACAGGGCGATTTTTGGTGCCTTACTTTATCTTAATTTTTGCCAATGTAAAAATTAAGGATAAATCAGAGTTACAGCAGGGATTTAACAAACAGGAAAAAAAAAAACACAGGGTGGATCAATATTGTTTGGAAACCGTTAACTTTGAGCTATTGCGTTCAACTTTTGATTCGACATCTCTATTCTTTATTTTTGATGCCCAATTGTTTTTTGAATTTGGCATTTTTAGAAAGGGATGGAGGAAACAATAGAGAGAGCTGTTGGAAACCAGCGCTAGCTGCTTGACCTTTTCTATGGCAACGGTCTGTTGCTGGGGTTTGGGTTTTTTGGGTTTTGGGTTGTTTTGTTTGGTTTGGTTTTCTTGTCCAATGAAGTTCATGAACCAGTGGCATGCATTATATTTTAATCTGTTTTGCATCATTTCACTCGTTTAGATTATAAAAGCATGTGGTTTTTTATATATAACTTTTGCTGTTGATTAAGAAGCACAATGTTAATAAATGATGTGGTGATCAATAAGGTTTTATCTTAAAGAATGTAAAGATTTTAGGTTTTGGAAAGTTATTTTGGAGAAATGGGATTCAGTCGGCAATAGCTACTATGTATTTGGTCAACATTTTTCTCAATAATTCCTTTAATTTGTACATTTGTAAGAGGGTTCAGAGTGCTGCTCTGACCCTCCTTCTACTCCAGCCAAATCCTCCTGCTAAGCTGTGTTCCAATTTCCAAGGATACTAATTGACTTGGGTCTCCTTAACCAGTACCGCACAGGAACCAAATGCAAAACGGAGGAAATAAGTAAGTTCTCCCAGTTTCTCCAAGATAAAGCTTTTTTTTATTATTGCTATTAATATTAAATATAGGTCTCATTCATACAGTGTATGAGTAGGATCATCATTTGGACAATGTCCACAAGGACCAATTTTTGAAACATGTTCTTGTGTTATGGCTAAATAGTCTAGTAAGGTTTGTCCTTTATTTTCAATATTTGATAAACATTTGATGTTGAAAACTTAGATGATAGACGCTTGTATATGAATGTGTTGTAATAAAGTGAGGTTTTCTTGATATATATTTATTAAAATGATCAAAATTCATTAAGATTTTCTTATTTTAATGATTATCGGCCCTGTTTCTCTTTTCCATTGTTCTCTCTCTTTTAAAAACAACAACAACAGAACATCTAGAAACTGTAGCGGGCAGTGACCACACAGGAGTTTTTACTTGAAGAGGTCAATATGACAGGTGTTTTAGAGTGGTTCTAGTTTGTAGGTTTAGATTTCTGTAGGTTAAGAGTACAATGTTAATAAATTATGTGATTGGTGATCAATGAGGTTTTATCTTAAAGAACCTAAAGGTTTTAGTTTTTGCCAACTTTCTGGAAAAAGATAGCAGAAGATGCATCTGTAACTACTGAATCCTTGTTAATTTCTCTAGGAAATGTCTAATTGCCAAGAAGATGACCCATGTGTAAATGGTTAAAGCAGCTACAGATTATTGCTAGTAGTGTTCCATACAATTCTGTATTAATTTTATTCTTTGAGGTTAATCTTCTATTTGAAGAAAGGGAAAAGCTAGTTGGAAGCTAATTAATTTGTCAAAGGTAGCATTCATATTACAAGTGTAATACATCATGGAGATTTAAATATGAAAGAGAGGACTTTTTAAAAGCCCAGCATCACCAGATGTTTTTCCTGATGGCAAGTCTGTAGATGGAGAAGTGGGTAATTTTCCACAGCACACACCTGAGCTGTGGGCGCACGCAGCTCAGTAGTACCCACTAGAGCTTCCTGCAGGAGAAGCCGTGCCTTTGAATCCAGCGGCATTAAAATTTGTAATTTGTAGTCATCAAGTTTCGGTTTCTAGGACATTTCCATCATACTAAAAGGAATACTTTTTCATCATCAAAAAATAACGCTTAAACATCCATCTAAATAACAAAAATGTTCCTGATGTTGGTATGAGAGCATCAGAGTCTCCTATGTGCCTGCATTGTTATTTCTACTCAGGAGATTCTAAATTAGGTTTTTCCATAATGGCCAAAGCATCCCTTAGGAATAAGTTAAATTTATTATCTGGGTTCTCTATTCTATCCCCAGAGGCTGGAAAACCTAAGATGCCCCCCTTCACCTCCCACTGCTGTCTCCCCACTTGAAAGTGGCACTTTTTCTCATTGCTGTGATCAGCTTTCAGGAAAACCTGATGTGGCAGAATCCAGACTTTTAAAAGTTAAATGAGGGGAAATCTTCACTTAAGAAAATGGCCCAGCTCCTCAAGAGTGCCTTTAATTGCTACTCCCCTAGGCATCCAGTCTTCTAGGTGCATGTCATTAACCAGATCATTAACCTTTGTCTCTGGCCCTTCCTCTAAAAGTGCGGGATGTAGAAGATGGTCTGTAAAGGCACTTTAAAAGAGTAAAGGTAATCATCATCAAGTGCTTCCACTCTTCTTAAAATACTATTATTCTATATTTCACCTTGAAAGGGGTCCTGGGAACAAAATTGCAGGGACAGGGACCTGGGAGGAAGGGAGGAAAAACTCAAAACCATTGGAAGACTATTTGACATTGGAAGAGAGACTATTTGACAACCAATCAGTCATTAGGATAAAGCATCTTTGGCATGCTATCTTAAGACCACAGAAATTTAGACCATTTTACATGCTACTTTGTTGAATAAATGCTGAAGCAAGTGAACGAAGGTATTTACCTTTAGAGGCTCATAGATCACTCAGTCAAAGCATGGCTATCCACCCCTTTGATCATGAACTTGTGTTACAGCTCCATTTGACAACTTCCTTTTCTTGTATCAAGAAGAGATCCAGAACACCTTGCAGAAAGCAGGGGCGTGGCTGAAGAGATGTCATCCTCACAATAAATATCAGACAAGGACTTAAGGATTCTTACGCGATACAGCTAGGCTTTTATATCACTCAAATTGTGAGCACAAAAAATGTTTTGAAATAATTAGTTATTCAAATCCATTTTTATGACAGTCCTTTAATTTGAAGTCATTTCATTCATGGTTCAGGTGATCACTTCCCTGCCAATTTCAAACACAAGGATTCTGCTTGGCATTAGCAATGATGGTTTAAGCTCGATGCAGAATTGTTCCATAAAGAGAAGAATGAGATCACTAGATAGACAATAAGAGAGACAATGTCTGATTTCTAGTAATTTCTTTCAAGAGTGCTGTGTTTTGATTCTGTGGTTGAGAACAAATGCAGGAAGGGCCTCTTAAGTTACTATACGATGCTTCCATTACTTTCTTATAGTGGATAAGCGTGGTAAATTCTCTTCACATGGCTAAAACTTCTCCATTTTATATGATATAGCTACATGACCTGGGTCAAACCATTACTAGTTTAGAGATTGTTTCCAGCCCTGGGTACATGCCATATTTTAGCTGGGAGAACTCACTTAGGAAAAGCACTTGCAAAAATGTAAGTTATGAACACTTGAATCTCGCATCCTGCCATAAAGTGCATCAGCAAGTGAGTTTAATAAAACATGCTGTTTAAAATAGTCTGTAATTTCCTGTTTCTGCATTTCCCTTCAGTGTCTGTGACAGGCTGAAGAGCGATGACTAAATGAAGGGAATTTACACAAGCTAGTCTGCTGCTGTTTGCAAACCACCGCCATGAGCTTCATCTTTGGTAAACAGTTCTCTGGTGGGCTCTCTCTGGTTGTTGTTGTTTTTTTCCTCGGTGTAGGTCCAATTTGTTAATTTTAAAAATGCAAAACTACTTATTCAAGAACTGGAAACACCTGCTTTTGACCACAGTGAAACTGATAGAATATATGAAGATGAAGGAGTCATTTCGCATGAAATTTCCCATGCTTCTTAACCCCATTTTTTATAACTGTTCCCTTGATTTAAAATGATAATATCTTATAAAATGCTCTATCTTGGGGGCAAGGGAAGAACACATGTAGAGCAGAACTGGAAGGGACATAAATTGTGGTGTTGCTTCCTGCAAAGATCCCAAGGCAGTGGGCAAGTAGCAGAACTTTTGGGGAAGAGAGCACTTCAACGTGCCCGCCTCCATCTGAGTAATTCCGTGGCAGCAGCTGAGTCCAGGCATCAGGTCTGTGATCCTCTGCTGCCCCCACTGTCCGGTCAATTCACCCGTGAATCCAGCCTGGGTACTGCTAGACATGGTGCTCTTTCTGCAGATGCTTCTGAGTAACTGCAATGACATATTCTTCTGTCCTGGCAGTCAAGAAATAAGGAACTATCTCTGAAATGCACCTGGCAGAGCACTTAGGTGTCTGTACCATCCTCAAAGCTCACAAAACCCCTGAGTGCAAGGTAAAGAAAAGATGGAGAATGACAAGCTACAAGGCAAGGGATTTCAGCAAAAGGTTGGGAGTTGATCGCTGATGGAGTAGAGTGGAAGAAGTCTAAGAAGTACAGTGTTCCCCATGCGTTTCACAGTGACTTCAGCCTCTTTAAGGAAAAGTCTAAAGATTAAAAAGGGAAAGAGGAAATTTTGGGGGGCGGGGGTCAGACCTCTTGATAAACACAAGAAAAACCATCTCAGGAACTAAAGGGTTTCATTTGTTTTTCAAGAAGAGAAAAATGCCTTGTCTGCCCTTCTTTCTGGGATGCAAGGGTTTCTCACTGTTCTCCGTGTCCTTAGATACTGTGCTTTTCAAAGAACCCACCAAAATATCTTTGTGATTACGTATAAGCATTAGCCCAAGGCACTTCTCTCTTGTTCAGCTCAGGCACAGAGAGTGTGGGTTTCTGGTGAACACAGCAGAAGGTTAAAAGTGTGGGGTTTGGAGTCACAGTGGCTTAGAGACAAATTCCAGCTCGCCTCTGTAGCTGTACAGCCCTGGCTTTAGCCAGTAAGCTACTCTACGTCCTCAGGCCTCAGTTTCCTAGGGTGTAAAAGGGGTGACACACTGTCCACCAGCTGAGTTGTCAGGATTAAAGGCTTTAATATTGGGGGAGTGACTCAACCTTGCCTGGGTACACATCATGGGTGTGTAATAACAGTTGGTTATTAGGACTTCTCCACTGCTGTCCCTGGACAGCCTGAGGCCAGATCTGACAGTACCAGATCTTCTTCCTTGTAGAAACTTTTCAGCCTCTTAGGTTCTGTACAGGAAGCTTGAAATTAAACAGGGGGAAGAGACTAAAGCTGGGGACCCAGGACTTTTAGACTACAAATGAAATTAGTTATTAGTGTCCTTGAGATACTTTTAATATTTCAAAAAGCTTACTAGAAATCATAAAATTTCCTGAAAGCAGTTGCCCAGGTGAACCCTTGTCAGATTTCTCTACTTTTGTCTGGAATTAAATCAGCCCTGAGTTAACACGGTTAACACAAACCGAGAAGAAAGTCTGACTGGGAAAATGAAGGCACTATCCTTAATAAATGCAATTTATTCTATAGATAGCATCTTTCAGAACGTTGGCTCTGTGAAGGGAATAAGGTATTCCTTATACCTTATAAGTGAAAAGATTTAAACCCCTCACCTCGGACTTATTCCCAGGATTTGCCAAAGTACAAGTTTATTCAATTATGATATTGAATGATTCTTCTAGACTAGGGGTTGGGAACCTGTGGCTCGCGAGCCAGATGTGGCTCTTTTGATGGCTGCATCTGGCTTGCAGGCAAATCTTTAATAAAAAAAAGTAACATTAAAAATATAAAACATTCTCATGTATTACAATCCATTCATTTCCTACCGCTCATGTTCATGGTTGCGGGTGGCTGGAGCCAATCACAGCTGTCCTCTGGGACAACACCAAATTTTTATTGGATAATGCATAATGTACATGGGTCATTGTATGGCTCTCACGGAATTACATTTTAAAATATGTGGCATTCATGGCTCTCTCAGCCGAAAAGTTTCCCAACCCCTGTCTTAGATCTAGTTTTTATTCAGAAAAAGTACAGAATTGAGTAAATAAATTTAGAACAAACATTATTCTTAGTGTTCTTCTATCTGATAAAGAAAGCCAAAGCAGAAATTTCTGTATAATTATAATTTTATGATAGGCCCTGACCTGTCATAAAATAACTACTGTACATTATCCACTTATAAGATCTAAGTTTAAAAAGCAGATCAACTTGGGTGTGGTAGAGTCTATTTCAAAACCTTATCCCCTTCAATGTTGCCTTTAAACTCAGAGCCCAGTTGATGGCTTCAAAATAGGATTCCCTTAATAAAAATTACATTTCCATCTCTCTCAATTTTCAAGAGTCTACATTTTCCCATAGGGTGAGAGGTACCTGTAGTGATGCTTGCTGATCAGTAAGTCTGAAATGAGAACAAAACTGAGCCATATGGCTTGAGAATGAGGAGTAGGCACCAGAGTGTAATAAAAGAAAATGCAGTGTTGTCCATGATGGTTCCAGGACTTCTCTGGAACAGATCTTTCTCTTACCCTGCAGGGCTGTACGATCTCATGATTGGCACCAATGGTTGCATTCGAGTCAGCTGAGAGGCACTGGGAGGCCAGGATACCTGCTGCCTAGGGAGATCGAGGCTAGCTATCGCCAAACCCTTGTCCTATCTGTGTTGGGAAACTGAGCAGTTGGAGTAGATTTTTTATTTTCTGGTGGGTAGGATCCCAATCAACAAGGGTGATCAATTAGAATTCTCAACCAGCCCAACCCTAACCTAGTTGGTTTTAGCTGAGATGACAATGAACAGAGGATATGAGGGATGGAGGGCATCTCTCTGTTTGGAAGCAGTATTAGTCTCCACAGAGAATGGACCCATAAAGAAATACTGGGCCGTCTGTATATCTGGGTGTTATAGAGGGGTTATTTTATTTTATTTTATTTTTTTACAGAGACAAAGAGAGAGTCAGAGAGAGGGATAGATAGGGACAGACAGACAGGAACAGAGAGAGATGAGAAGCATCAATCATTAGTTTTTCATTGTGACACCTTAGTTGTTCATTGATGGCTTTCTCATATGTGCCTTGACCGTGGGCCTTCAGCAGACTGAGTAACCCCTTGCTCGAGCCAGCGACCTTGGGTCCAAGCTGGTGAGCTCTGCTCAAACCAGATGAGCACAAGCTCAATCAAACAGGTGACCTTGGAGTCTCGAACCTGGGTCCTCCACCTCCCAGTCCGACACTCTATCCACTGCGCCACCGCCTGGTCAGGCTATCTGGGTGTTATAATGGATGAATAAATAGATACAGGCTAGGAAGAATCCTGGATAGCATTGGCAAGAACTGATTAATTTCTAACTTATTCTCATTATAGATCAGACAAGGTTTAACTCAATCATTCTAAAATTTTCAAACCTTTCACTTATTTTCCTACAGTTTATTGGTTTTCCATCAAATGCTTGCTGTTTCCTAACCACAATATTAAGACCAAGTTAATACTGAGAACACTAGACTAAGAGTTAGGAGACAGGTTCTTTTTTTTTTTTTTTTTTTTTTTTTTTTTTTTCATTTTAGAGAGGAGAGAGATTGAGAGAGAGAGAGAAGGTGGGGAGGAGCAGGAAGCATCAACTCCCATATGTGCCTTGACCAAGCAAGTCCGGGGTTTCAAACCGGCAACCTCAGCATTCCAGGTCGACGCTTTTATCCACTGCGCCACCACAGGTCAGGCAGGAGACAGGTTCTTGCTAAGCTCTACCACCCACTAGCTGTCTAACCACTGACAAAACTCTTCTTTGAGTCTTAATTTCCTATCTGTCAAATGATGAGACTGCACTCGAAGGACCTCTAAGATTGCTTTCTTCTGGCCCTGATATTTGTGATTTTAACAAGGGTGATCTTTCTGAAGATTCACTTGAATTTTCTGCAGGTCATTCCTTCTTCTCTTTTCCCAGGAATCTGCCCCCACCCTTCCAAACTGAGAAATTACTTCTGGACGTTTCCTAAAGAATAAATCTGAGTTTCCTGTCCAGAATGATTGTTTTCTGCATATGGCTGCTAACCTATTGTCTGAAATGCATTCCACCAGATAGGCCACGCACCCGGTGGTGTCTGGGTACAGTTACCCCTCCCCCACCCCCACCCCGAGGAGCTCATTAGCTCCGCACATCCGAAACCAGCCAGGCACAGCGCCGCTCCCCCTGGCACAAGACTGTCCTCCCCTTCAAGCAACCAGCCTACTTGCTCAACACAGGCAGGAGATCCGAGAACCCTCTTCTCTTTCATTTATGAGTAATAAAATAGCGGACTTGCCCCCCTCTTTTTATGAAGACAGTCCTTGCAGCTGTGACTATAACTGTTGTTGTTGGGATTTTTTTTCCATATGAGCCAAGATTATGGTCCCATAACCCAATTAGTGTCATTTGGTGGTGGTCCAAGTGCTTCCCCTGCACGAGTTTTAATTTGGGGATCCCCGGAGGCTGCACTCCACATCTGTAGCAGGCCTGTTCTTCCTCTTCCCTTATTTGCTCGAGGTTTATAGGAGGATTAGCTGTGTGGTCTGGGAGGCGGCTGCTTCTCTTTCATCCGCACTGCTCTCCAGCCGCCAAGGAGCCTTTTACTTTTCATCAAGCCCTGGCACCTGGAGGGCGGGCAGCCGGGGCGACTGGAATGAATCAGTGGATGCCCTGCAGACCCCGAGGGGCGCGGCCCTGCAAGCATGGGGGAGGGGAGGACGGGAGGAAGTCTGCTTATTGGGCGGCTCGCCACCCCGCCAGGCTGGGCCAGGCTGGGATCCCCCGCGCCCCCCACCTCCGCGCCCCGCCCCCACTCCCTGGCTGGCGAGGGCTGGCGAGGGCTCGGGGCGCTCATTGTGCAAGCAGCTGGCACCAGCTGGGAAGGGAATTAGCATAACAAAGAGCCGGAGCGAGCGCGGCGCGGCCCGGCGGGGGCTCTGCCGAGCGCCCCGAGCTCGGAGAAGCCGCGCTGTCACCAGCAGCAGCGCACCCTGGGTCGCCCGGCCCGAGACCCTCTGAGCGGTGGCGCGCTGCCCCACCGCGGGCGTCCGCACCAACGCGGGGTCTGCCGAGGCCCTGGCCGCCAGGCTCGCCCGGAGAAAAGAGTGGGTGTGAGTGTGGGTGTGAGTGTTGGTGACAGCGTGAGTGGGCGTGTGTGTATGGGTGAGTGTGGGTCCCTCTGAACGTGCGTGCAGGGGCGTGCATGTGACTGCGTCTGCGGACGTGTGAGGACGGTGTGAAGGGGCCACCTGCAGACAGGAGGGGGCCCACCAGGTCCTCTCCCTCTCTTCCCACCAAGGCCTCTTTGTTTATTTCTTTCCCGAAATGGAGGGAGGAATCACTGGTTCTCAACTCTGGCTGCACCGCGGAACCCTCTGGAGAGCTATTACCTCGCACGCACCCCCAACCCTACCCAGAGACTCGCTAGTAAGCCGAGCCTGGGGTTTAGGGCCTTGAAGACTGTCCTTCGCCATCACCGGCTGAAGTCAAGTGCACATTTCTCCTCCTGCAGGAGCGCTGGCCTCAAGCCTCTGAATGGGCAACTCCACTCGGTGGTGATTGCGTCTTATCCTCGCAGCTGCTCGGTGGGGAGAAAACTATCGGGAGACTAGGCTGTTAAGTGTCACAAAAGGTCACAAAGCTAGTAACTCGGCCGACCGAATTGGACCCAGAGCTGTGGGACTCAAAGCCCACGTTCTTTTAGCTGTAATATTTTAAAATTTAAAAACACCGCTTTGTAGTGCGCTGCCAGCACTCGGACTGACCAGGTCCCTGGAAGGACCTTGGGAGGACCTTGGGAAGGGAGGTCAGGGCGCAGCAGGACCTGCGTTCCGCGGCGGCAGACAGGCCCCAGAAGTCCCTGGAAACTAATGCCGAGGCCTTTGGGCCCCGACTTCTGCACCACCTTCCATGTGAGCCGTCCCTCTCCCGTCGCGGGAACTGCGGAAAGGTCCTGGTCCAGCCCCCTCCAGACTCCTCTCCTAGCCCCCTTTCTGCAAGAAGGGAAGATGACAGCACAAGCCGGTCGCTGTCACCCAGGGGCTGTCGGCGGCCGTGCAGCCAGGGGCGGAGTAGGGAGGGGGCAGAAGGAAGAGCCTCAGCCGGGGACTCGGGGACCCCGGGACCCGAGAGCTGCAGCTCCGCGCCTCGGGCCTAGCCTCACTGCACCGCGCCGGCTTCTTCCTGGAGGAGCCCGGCGTCTCGGAGGCTCCTCACGTGATATGCGACAGGAGGACAGGAGTCCCTTGCCTTGGCTGCCTGAACAACTCCGGGAGAGGGAGGAGAAAACTAAAATGAGCTGCGCGGCTCTGCCAGCCCCAAGCTCCCTCGTTAACCGGAGAGAGGTGTGTGATTCTGGGAGTGCGGGCTCCATCAGGCCTTAGCATCCCCAGCTCTAGAGGGGCGAGAGCCGCTGAGGCCACGAGGCCGGACAACTCTTCTCACAGCCCAGGAGGCAGGGGCCCCGGGAGATGAAGTGAGTCTGGAGGCTGCACAGCCTTCTGACTGCCTGCCCAGCTTTGCTCCACCTGCACCAGGCTCTTTGATAGGCAAACTCCAAAGCTTGTTTATGCGGGTGGGGGTCCCGGTGGGGTGGGTCATATTCTACAGCAAGAACCCCAGTGCTGGGAAAAGGAGAGCTCCGGGAATGAGAGCAGCATCTGGTCCTGGACATGCCCTGGAGACGTAGAGGGCTGAAATCCTGGGCCCCCAGCCTGAATGCCACCCCATCTGAGTTCAGGAATGGGTCAGGTGAACTGAGGGCCCACAGGCTGGTGGTAGCTGCTGTTATTATTATTAAGAGTTCAGAATTCTCTTAGGTTCTAGCAACAGTGTTCATTCTCAATAAATGGTTTCTTAATAATCATTTTAATTAGCAAAAAGGCTGTCTTATTAAAGCTAATTAAAGGCAATTTGGGAACCTTATTTTCATACAATCATAAAATTAGAGAAACAAGAGGCTGGAGAAATAGGGAACTCTCAGCCTTTCTGCAGAGGGGGCAGGGAAGAGCTGGGCAGGAAGAAATAGTCCCAAGCTAGGCTTGCAGAGTAGGAGTATCCAGTGGGTGGGATGGAGTCCCCAGACTTGGGTGCAGCCTCATACCCTGCTAGGGGGCAGCTGAAGGGAGGGATCCTTTGTCCACATTCTCCAAATGGAGTCTCAGACTCATCCGAACTTCTTCTTCTGCTCCCACAATTGGTCGGTTGTCTCCCTCTAGTTAATCTTGAAACTGAAAGTGCACTGTGGGTCCTGGCTGGTGGCTCAGTGGATAGAGCGTCATTGGCCAGACATATGGATGTCCCAGGTTCGATTTCTAATCAGGGCACAAAGGGGAAACAAACATCTGCTTCTCTCCTCCTACCTCTCTGCCTTTTCACCCTCTTCATTTCCCACAGCCAGTGGCTAGATTGGTTTGACTATGGCCCATAGCTTGGTTGGTCTGAGTATGGCCCTGGGTGCTGAGGACAGCTTGGTTGGTCCCAGCGCCTCAGTCTCAGGTGCTAAAAATAGCTTGGTACTACAGCATCATCCCTAGGTGGATCCTAGTTGGGCATATATGGGAGTCTGCCTCACTATCTCCCTGAAAGAAAAAAAGGAGGAAAGGAGGGAAGGAAGGAAGGAAGGAAGGAAGGAAGGAAGGAAGGAAGGAAGGAAGGAAGGAAGGGTACTGCGTTGGATCCTTGCCTTGCCCCAGACCTCACTCCTTCCCAGAAGCTCCCTTTGGTCCCCAGCATTCCCTCCCTGTCCATTCTGTGGCTAATTGTCCTAAAGCACCAGCCTAATAGCCTTTAAAAAAATTTGTTTTACCTCCCCACCTGACTTTCTTTCTTTTTTAAAAAATTATTATTGATGTTAGAGAGAGGAAGGAAGGGAGAGAGAGAGAGACCAAAACATCAGTCTGTTCCTGTATGTACTCTGGCCGGGGATTGAACTGCAACCTCTGCGTGTCAGGAGGATGCTCTAACCCAGTGGTCCCCAACCTTTTTGGGGCCACGGACCAGTTTAATGTCAGAAAATATTTTCACAGACTGGCCTTTAGGGTGGGATGGATAAATGTATCACGTGACCAAGACAAGCATCAAGAATGAGTCTTAGACGGATGTCACAGAGGGAATCTGGTCATTTTTTTAAAATAAAACATCGTTCAGACTTAAATATATTAATAAATAAAACAGAAATAATGTAAGTTATTTATTCTTTCTCTGCGGACCGATACCAAATGGCCCACGGACCGGTACTGGTCCGTGGCCCCGGGGGTTGGGGACCACTGCTCTAACCAACCAAGCTGAGCCATCCGGCCAGGGCCCACCTGACTTCATTGCCTTCCAGACCTCAGCCCAGGCTCTTGCCCAGTCCCACCTCTGAGCCTGTAGTGAAAGCTTCTGCTCCTGCCAAGAGAGGAAGGACATCATCTCAACATCCTCTCCTGCTGATCACCTCCTTCTGATTTCCCAGCCTTTACCCCGATTTCCACTTAGCCTGGGATAACCTCTTCCCATCTCCACTTATGCAGAGTAACTTCCTCGCGAGGTCAATTCAAGGTCCACATTTTGTAGGAAGCCTTCCTGCTACTCTACACCTGTTTTATGATATATAAGATGTAATATACCCTCTCTCTATAATGACGTTTCAATGAGAATCATATATATATATATATATTTGGTTTTAGGTTATTTTTTAGAAAGGCATTATAAAGTAGTAATTAAATATGGGTATTGAAATCAGTGACCTTAGTTACAATACTGGCTTCTCATAATTTTGTGACGATGGAAGAGTGGTTAATGGGCACATACTATAAATGTCTTATATCTAACAAATGACTTGACTTCCCTAAACTTTGGTTTCCTCGTAAGTAAAGTGAAACTCATGATGACACCTACATTACTAGGTTGTTAGGATGTGGAAGTAGATGGTGTGTGTAAGTCATTTTGCATAATGTGGGCATATAATACTATCAGTTCTGTGATCATTGTCCTTGTTGATGTGGGGGACAAATCAAGGGGTATGAGCAAGTATACCAGGAAGAGAAAGCCCTCAGTCAAGGATTTCCTGGTTGCCTTGACTCCCGCCAGCCTCATCTCTAAGAGTTTCAGGTGTCGTCATGCTAGCCTTCCTTACCTCCTCTCCAAGGTCTCTTTCAACCATAGAACAGGACTCTTCTCTGGAGTCCTTGGGACAGTGGTTTATGGGCACATACCTATTATAAGTGTCTAACATCAGCACTCAGTCCAGGAGAGACACTAGACAGGGATTCAGCTTCCTGCCTTCTTGCTTCGAGTTTCTCAGCATCCATCCTCAGCAACACTCCCTAGGAGCGAACGAATTCTGGCAAGAATCTAACAGTTTAAAAGTGCTCTCCAGTAAGTCCTACCATAACAGAGAATTCTTGCCTGTCCTTGCAAACACAGGTAGGGCTGTATGTAGATCTTGCACAGCAGGCCTCGTGCCTCTTCTTGTCTCTTGCTAAGGCCATGAAACAGTTAATGGCCATGAGTCAACCCCCTAAGTACCCCCACCTTTGGTCCACCCCTGAGCATCCTCTGGATGAAGCTTTAACCACTGCAGAACTGACCACAGAAGAAAGAAATGAATAGATCCATGACATCTTAGTGTTTTACTGCCTATATTCAAAGTAATTGTTTAAGTAGGGGCCTCAGCTTGATAATAACTATCATCACAAGACCTTATGTTTATTAAGTCTCCTCCCCAGAAAGAAATGCAAACCTTTGACATTCTGATTCTGATAAGCAGCACCGGTTCAGGGGTTGCCATCAAAGTGGAAGTGGCACACAAATTAAGCAGCAGTCCCCCACATATCAGACACAGTGTATACTGTTTTTTTTTTCATCTCATCTCAGCCAAGAAAGGGACATATTTCCCAGCCCTGAGCATCGCAACTGTGACAGTCCCGCCACAGCTTCCGGTGGGGCTGGACCCACCCTGGCGTATATGATTAAAGCCCCTGTGATACAGCAGAGGTTGTGTTTTCAAGGAGTTGGAGGAAACCTCACAGGACCCCTGGGGCAGGACACAACACTGCTTCTCAGAAAATTCCCTTTAAAAAAGTTGTCATGAAATCCAATTAACCAGCTGGAAGGCCAGCGTGGGCAGCCCTCCTCGGGGTTAATAAATAATAGAACATGTCCTGTGTTGGAAAGGGTTTCTCTCTTCTCTGAGCTCAGAGGCTGTGACAAGCCCTCCCGGCAGAAAGAAACATGTACCACTCCCACCCTTTCTCTGCCCCGCCTTGGTCCCTGAAACCTCAGTGGGTCCAGCAGGGAAGGTCCCCTAGACAGATGCCCCAGAGTCCTGGGGGCACCTCGTCCCTCCCCTCCACCAAGAGTCACAAGCTCCTCCCAGCCCAACCCTGAGAGTGAGGGAACGAGGGGGCTTGTCTTGAGGGAATAGAGCACTGGACAGAATGTCAGGTCCAGGTCCAGGTCTGGCGCACTCTCCGATAAGCTCTTCAGAAACCTCGGCTCCCCGCTGAAGTTCATGGTGAGGACTGCGACTGGGGCCCAGCAAGCCCTCCCTTAGGTCCTCTTTCCTAAGCTGGCTGACCTGGGTGGGCTCTTTGGTTGCATTGACAGGACCAGCACTAGTCGGTAGAAATAGAATACAAACCACATATGTGAGTTTCAATTTTCTAGTACCCACATTAAAAATAATAAATTCAAATAACAGGTGATATTAATTTTAAGAATACATTGTCTTTAACCCAAGATATACAAAATATTATCACTATAATGTCTAATCAACATAAAATTCTAAATGAGGTATTTTTATATTCTTTTTTTTGTTGTTGTTGTTGTTTTGAATTAAGTCTTTGAAATCTGGTGTGGATTTTATACTTATAACACACATCACTTATGCCCTGGTCAGATGGCTCACTCATTAGAGCATCGTCCCAAAACACAGAGATGGCGGGTTCGATCCCCAGTTAGGGCACATATGGAAACAGATCAATATTTCTATCTCTTTCTCTCTCTCTCTCTCTCTCTCCATTTCTCTATTGCTAAAATAAATAGTAATAAAAAAAAAACACATATCACTTATGGCAAGACAAATTTCAAGTGCTCAATAGTCACATGTGTCTAGTGGCTACCACATTCCAGGCGAAGGCCTAGGTGTGGGTCTAAGCCTGGATCCCCACGATTCCTCGTACAGGAAGACCTGCAACTCCCACCTGGTTCACAACCACTTCCCCGCCCTTCCTTGCTGTCAAGGCACCATGTTCTTGCTTCTTGGGGACCATCAGACCCAGCCCTCTAGTCAAGATCACGGAACCACTGAAAGGTATTAGTACCTGCTGCCGTTCCCAGCGATTGTCTAGTAAAACTCTCAGGCACTCGAAGGCCAACATCTTGGAGTAGCCTGGCTCTAGTTCACTCCTTCCCTCCTCGTGTCAAGCCCACTCCCTAGAAGGGGATGTGTGGGGCCTTCCTAGAGTGAGCAGTGCCAGGGCTGGACAGGCAGGTGTGGGGGGAGGGGCTGCAGACAGTGGCGCTCCCAGGGTGGCAGGGCCTTGCTGGGAACAGAGAGGTCTTTAATCCTCTCTGCTACCAGAGAGAGAGGATGTGGCTGGCAAGTAAGGTCTTGTCTGGAGAATACTGGCAGGAAGGTGAGCCACATGCCTGAGGAACCACGGCCCCGCCGCTCCCCTCCTTTGATGTAGCGCCTCCGTGTCACGCAGGCCAGGTCAGGCCTGTGACAGATGCGGCCCTCCCGGGCAAGTGTGACTGTGTGTGTGTGTGTGTGTGTGTGTGTGTGTGTGTGTGTGTGTGTGTGTGTGCCCCTCCCCCCAGTCTCAGAGTACCCAGGAGAGAATGGGCCCTGGGGTCATTTGTTCTGAGCCCCAAACTTAGACATGAGGTCTGAGATATTGGATGTGATGGAGAGGCCCACAAGGCTGGGGAGGTGGCACTGAACTCGCCAGGGCTGTCCTCGCTCCCTTGCTGCTGCCGTGTGAAACAGAAGTGATGGATGACCACGTGACTGGTCCCAAAAGCGCAGGCCTGAGGGATGCCCACAGCAATCAGTCTGGGTGTGGGGCGGAGGGAAACTTGGAGGGACGAGATACTCACGGGCTGGATTGTGGATCTTAATGCCGCCCCAGTGTGGCCCCAGGAGTGGGAAAAGGTCACCTGTTGGTAGGAGAACATTGGTGAGGGCCAGTTCTCATGCCAGATACTCTGTGAATTCAGACTTGATGTCACCACCATTCTGCAGAAGTTAGAAAAGGGAAGAGTAAGCTGGCTAATTGATCTTTCTCATTTATGAAACACTTTATAGCTCATAGAACCCTTTCCCCCTATTATGATACAATTCTATAGGGTTGGCAGGGCAGGTTTTATTATCCATATTTCACAGGTGAGGAGGCTGTGACTTGACAAGGTGGCAGACCCCTTCAAGGAGGCGGAGCCAAGATCAGCAGAGGGACAGGTCTTCCCAGCAGAGACCTGGGAGGATTCCCCAAAATCCTCCCTCAGGGAGGCCTTGGAGCAGGCACTTTATATACATAATTGGGAGGTTTGGAGTCTCTTTGGGAGTCTGATTAAAACTTTGAATCCCCTGACCAAAGAAATGGACTTTAAATTGTCCACAACCCCCTTAAAATTTTGTACAAAACATAGTGTGTGCAATTTTGGACGGTGGAGACAGGGAGAAAGGACCTGATTTTTCACAGAGTCTATGACATCGTAAAGGTTAAGAATAAGTGGTTTGGCCCAGCTCCTTCATTCAACAGGTAAGGAAACTGAAACCAAAAAGGGTCAGTGATTTTCCCAGGATCACTGTGCTCAGAGTAAAGGGGGCCCCAAAATCTGAGTCGGACTGCTCTTTTCACTGTAACCAAGACAAAGAGATCCGAGGTCCGAGGATACCCAAGCTGTTCGTGGCTGCGGGAAGTCCCGGCTTGGGGAGCATCGGCTCCCGGATGTAGAGATGAAGATGAAGGATGCCTCTACCCTCAGCCGGCTGCAAAAGCACGGCCAAGACCCTGCCCTCTCTGGACCTCATTTTACCCTCCTGAACAATAGAGAAGTACCTATGTCTTGATCCCTTCCTTCTGAGGGGCAGTGTGAGGACACAGGGGCAGGAAAAGTGGTGGAGCCCCAGAGCCAGGGCGGGGGAGGGGAGAAAGGGAAAGACCCAGGAAAGTGAGTGGATTAGACCCAGGTTGAAAGAGGGCGGGCCTGGGCACTGGAACAAGGGAATGGTTATGCGTGCTAGTCTCATTCCCGTTTCACCCCTGGGGCCAAATTTGCTCCAGGATGGACCCAGCCCTCACACCCTGTGGAAGAAAAGGCTCTCCTGAGAGTTTGTCCCTGAATCCTCTGAATTGATGAGTCTCTCTCTGAAAAACAAACAAGACCAAATAGCTGCAATCTTCTCCATCTGGTTTGAGCACGAAGAGGTTTATTAAGGATGTTGGGAGGACTGAAAAAATAGACTCCAGGCCTGGTTTCTAGGACGACTCCAGAGCCACATGGCAGGAACAGGGGGCTGCTGGCTCCGCCCCACCCTGTACCCCTATAATCCCAGCCAGCTAAAAGGATCCCACCCCCCATGCCTCGGCCCTCAGGCAATTCTGTTCTGCACCAAAACTACATCTGACTAGTGGAACTTAAAGCACCTACCTGCCCCCTGGCAGCAAGAAAAACTGGAAAGTGTGGGCAGTTTCATTTTGTTTGACTTTTCCTTGAGAAGGTGAGATGTATACCCTGAAGAACGATTAAAATATCGAGAGGGTGTCTAAAAGATTTGGGCAACCACGAATAACATATGGTTGTGACAGTGCCCCTTGGGATGCTGGAGACATAGTCCCAAGAAGGTTGCTACAAGAACTAGGTTTTTGAGGTCTTTCATTTTAACTTCAATACTTGTTTAAGATTTGTGAGACTTTGGTATTCTATGTGTGTAACTCTCTACCTATATAGACATAATTGCATGTGTATAGATCTTGATTTATTTATATAGACATAGATAAACATCTACTGTTCTATAGGTACTGTACACACTACATATATTCATGTTTCATTTAGCATAGTAATCATGTTTTTCCAAAAATCTTGGAGTAAAATTGAGGGACTGAGGAGGATATTTGAAACTAATCCTTTGGTTTCTTAAAGCCTCGGCTGCATACAGACCCTTAAAGATTTTAGGAATGGAGGGTGGTGAAATGTTTTGGTTTATGTGGAATAGGCCTGATTTATGCCTGTGGGCCCAGCATAATTATTAATAACATCCCCTTCTCTCTCCAAAGTGTCCCCATTTAGATGATAAATTACATGGTCATCTTATTCTTGGGAGACACCTGACAGGTCTCTGGCCTCTAGGATGTGCTGACAGAGATGTCAGCCTGACCCATCAATGCCAGTGGCTGGGTTTGAATTCCATGGGGAAATCTTGGCAGCCAGTTGATTTGTCTTTCTTCTCATGCCCTCCGACGACGACGTTGGACAGCCAGGCCCTGCCTCTCCACCCCCAACCAGCCATCTTCAGCCCTCGGGGGACGTGGCGCCTAAGTTCTATTCCCTACGAGCTAAGGATGTGCAACACACAGACTTGCTCACTCGGGCTTGCCCTACTGTCCCTGCCAAGCCCCCGCCGTCCTGCTGCTCAGAACTGCCCTCCTCTAGGGACTATTTCTCAGCCCACCCCACTGTAAATATAAGTTCTCTGCTATACCATGTCCTCACTGTGCACGGAATTCACTGCAGCCTGTTTTCTTGCTAATTATGTATGAATCTGGTATCTGTTTCTTTTACTACCGTCCTGCCTCCTTCACCTGACTAGAGACCCCAGGGTCACGGGCTATCTCTCAAGTGTGGAGATTAGGTCTCTCCCATCGAACTGGGGTTCCCAAAGGGTAGGAAACTGTCTCCCCTATCAAATAGGGGCTCCCAAGGACAGGAATTGATCAAGAAGATGAAGATTTCACCTCCTCCTTGCTGTTGCCTTTGTCTTCTGAGTCCGAAGACACCTCCAAGGTTCAAGGGAAATTATGAGGCCCGTGCTTCCAATTCCCTACCCAGCTGGGCTGGGCAGAAGGGTGATACTGGTCCCTGCTTCTCCCCCTGAAAGCAGTTCTGCTTTTCCCTGTCTGCCTGGGCCTCCAGGCTGCAGAGCGGACTCCTGCTTAATGAAGCGCTTTCTCCATCTGTGGTCTGGCCCTCCTGGCAGCTCCAGCTGCCTGGGGCCTGGCTTTGGGGAAAGCAGTAAAGAAGTTCCCTCATCCCTGGCCCCAACCCCCCACGCACACATCAGGGGATCCACTCGCCCACAGCCAGCCCTACCCCACCCATTTTAGGCTAATGAAATCCAGACTCCACACCAGAGCTGCTCTGACTGAGTTGACCTATTTAATTAAAACAGCAGCTTCCAAAAATGGAGGTTCTGCTCCAAGGCTCTGCTCCTGGCCACAAAGACAGACTCCTGCTGTCTCTGGCCAGCTCGGACTTTGGCATCCTTCTCAGTCCCTGACTTTCTTCTCTCCCTCCCTCCTTCCCTCTCCTCCTTTTTCCAACATCTGTGTCCAGAAAGGAAGAAAAACCCTGTTTGGACTGGCCTCCTTCCATCTGTCATTTTTTTTCCCCTTTCAAACGTCTTGTCTAAAGCAGAGTCAGTTACATAAACATTCCCCCTCTTTCCATAAATTGGCCACAGTTTCTGAACAATAGAGTTACTGTGAAGGGGAAGAGGGAGCCCAAGGCCACACCCCACAAGCCCTGGTCCCCCAGCCAAACAGAACCAGAGACTTATTCTTTGAAAGAACCAAAAAGGAAATCCAAAATCTTCAGGCGAGACCTTTCTGTTGTGCTTGGAACAGTTTCTTCACCTCCCCCCCTCCCCCCACCGGCCCTGCCCTTTCACCACCATCCTTCCATTTCTTTAGCTTCAAGCTGTTTGAGCCAATGCCCAATTTCTGTTTTTTTCCTTAGCTGCCTGACAGTGTGTGTCAGTGTGCGTCCCCATCCCTCGGGTAGAGTGTGTGGATGATGGAGTTGGTGGTGGCGGTGGTATATGTGTGCGTGCGTGTGCATGTGTGTGTGTCTTCTGGCATGAGTTTTGGAGGCACGCCCTAAGGATTTTGTTGCCTTTTTCTTTAAATAGAAACAGCTGGACCCCACTAATTCAGACCAGTTGGAGAAAAGTCCAGAGGAGAAGAAAAAAAAAAGTGTCTAACTTAACAGAATATGTTTAAACTTGGGCCTTCTCTTTCTCCCAAGTTCTTCCAGTTACTGGAACTAGACTAACCATCTTGGCAGATGTGGTCCTGCCAGACCTGCTTCATGTATAGGCGAAGACCATCAGTAGCATCCTCTTGAATACCTAGTTAAATGTGAGGGCTGACACAGGGTGTGAAAACACATTTGTCCTTAATAGGTCAGAGACCTTCAACATTAGTAGCACTTCTCGTTGACTTAGTGCGCTCTCTTCTTAGCTAGACAGCATGCTCTTTAAGGACTCGTTCCATTATCCTAATCAATTTGCCATCCAGTGCCTATCGTAGTCCCTAGCACCTATTAAGTGTCTAAAATATATGTTGAATAGTGGACGGATGGGCGGATGGATGGAAGGGCAGATGAATAGAGTTGGTGAATGGATAGGTGGATGAGTGAATAGAAGGATGAGTAGGTGGATAATGAATAGATGGGTAATGGATGGATAGATGGGTGATGAAAAGAAGGGAGGATGGATATGAATGAATGGATAGAGGATGAAATGAATGAGGCAGTAACGGAGAGATGGAAAAAAGCTTTGGCAGGGGAGGTTTAAAGGAAACTTCTAGTAGCCTCACCCTGGTGAGTGGGAGAAGCAGCAGAGATCTGTCAGAGCAGGAGCATGACACCGAGAGCATGCCCATCAGCTCCCACAGCAAGTGGCAGGAGACAGTGACAGCAGAGATGGTTGGGGATCTCCAGTGTGGTAGCAGCAGTGCGCGAGTACAGTGAGTTATGTGAGGCCCAGGTAAGGAAAGTGAGGATTGAAGGGTGTAATTACCTGAACGAGTCTGTGCGTAGGTCTGAGGCTGGAGGGAGATGTGGGAATGGAAAGTCGGAGAGACATTATTAGTCTGGTATGAGTACACAAAGTTCAGAGGGGTGCTTATCAATTTAGATGCTTTCAGCTGTGAGTAATAGAAAGTTTAGTTACACCAGTGGTTGTCAACTGGGAATGATTCTATTCCCTAGGGAACATTTGAAGATGTCTGGAGACATTTTTGGTTGTCACAACTGGGATGGGGGGTTACGAATGGTATTAAAAGATGGAGACCAGGGACGCTATTCAATATCCTCCAACACAAAGGACAGCTGCCCACGACATAGAATTGTATGTACCAAAATGTCAGTAGTGCTCTGCTGAGAAACCCTGGCTTAAAACTGTATGGAACAATTTATTGTTCCATCTCTCAAGCAGTTCTGGGGTTATTTTATTTGCTCATTAAAGAGCTGTGCTCTCTCTATTGACAGGCTTTGCTTTGGTCATTTATGGGGCCTGTGTTCCCTCTGACCCATGAGAGACTACAGTGACTCCAAGTATCACATCTTCACCCAAGAGCATTCACCTGTTTCTTTTCTTTTCTTTTATTTTTTGTTGTTGTTTTTTTATTTTCTGAAGCTGGAAACTGGGAGAGACAGTCAGACAGACTCCCGCATGCGCCCGACCGGGATCCACCCCGCACACCCACCAGGGGCTACGCTCTGCCCACCAGGGGGCGATGCTCTGCCCCTCCGGGGCGTCGCTCTGCTGTGACCAGAGCCACTCTAGCGCCTGGGGCAGAGGCCAAGGAGCCATCCCCAGCACCCGGGCCATCTTTACTCCAATGGAGCCTTGGCTGCGGGAGGGGAGGAGAGAGACAGAGAGGAAGGAGGGGGGGTGGAGAAGCAAATGGGTGCTTCTCCTATGTGCCCTGGCCGGGAATCGAACCCGGGTCCCCTGCACGCCAGGCCGATGCTCTACCGCTGAGCCAACCAGCCAGGGCTCTTTTATTTTATTTTAAGTTGCATTTATTTATTGATTTGTGAGAGAGAAAGAGAGAGAGAGAGAGAGAGAGAGAAACATGGATTTGCCGTTCCACTTCTTACGCATTCATTGGTTGATTCTTGTATGTGCCCTGAACAGGAATTGAACCCAGATTGTACCCACACCTAGGCATATCATGATGGTGCTCTAATCAACTGAGCAACCTGGCCAGGGCTTGCCTGACCCTTTTGAAAACTCAGCTTCCCATCTCACTAGCTTTGTGTCTCATGGGCAAGGGGATTACCATGATAGTTTAAACTAATTGAGACTCCTCCCTCCCTCACACTGGTGCTGGGTCTAAAATCTGAAGGAAATGTATATTCTGTTAGAAAGAAAATATGTCTTTTAGAAAAAGCAGAGGGTGTGTGTAGCTCATGACAAAATCTCCCTGGCTTACTGGGCTCGTAAAACTGAGCCATGTGCTCCTGGCTCTCAGGGCTGGAGCCTGCTGCTCCGTTAGCCACTTTAGATCTGTTAGCCACTTTAGATCCACTCCCTGCGTTATCAATCCCAGAAGCAACAGATATTACAGATGCTGCCTTCCCACAGCACTGGGAGTCAAACATGGTCGCTGTCAGCCTGGAGCTTTTGGTCTTATAGGGGAGATATTAATCAAATAATCTCATGGATGACATGCGATTAGAGACAGAAATACGCTGTGGTTAAGAAGTACGTGGAGCTATGACAACACATAACAGGAGACCTGACAGGGGTGGGCAGGGAGCCAGGAGAGGTGTCCTTGATTGAGCTAAGATCTGAAGGATGAGTAAGCATGAACAAGGTGAAAGACAGGGGACAGAGGAAGTTTTCCTGGGAGGTGCCCCCATGTGCACTTCCCTCTGTTGGGAGGAACGCAGTTCAATCCAGGCACTGACAAAGAGTGGCGTAGTGCAGAGCATTTCCGGGGGGGATGGCCCAGTCGGAGAGGTTAGGCAAAGGCTAGGTCTCCTAGGGCCTTATGGCGCACGCTAGAGATTCAGACCTTGATCTCCAGAGCGTGGAGAAGCCATTCAGGTGTTCTACACAGGACCGCTTTGATGACAGTGTGAAGAACAAATTGGGAGAAGCAGGTGAGATTTGGGGATGATGGGGAACGGCTGCAGGGGGGGAAGGCAGGTGAGCAGAGATGGTGTTTGGACCAGACTGGCAGTGAGGATGAACAGAGGCTGTCGCGCCAGAGGGACATGTAAAGATAAAATGGACAAAATGTGTTGTGGGTCAGGGGAGAGAAATAAAGAATTAGGGATGAGTCCTAAATGTCTGGGTTGTGAAAATGGTAGGCAGAGCCGTTTGCTGACAACAACAACAACAAAAACCCTGGAAATGGAGGGGGCTCATGGAATAAGTGGAGTCTAGTTTTGGACACGGTGAGATTTCTACTCCTTTGAGATTGCCAAGTGGAGATGGTGAGTAGGCATCTGGATATATCGATCTAGAGATCAAAGGAGAAGACTGGGGTGGAAACAGAAATGTAGGAGATATCAGCATTCAGATGGTATCCTGGTTGTCTTTACTTAGTAACAAATTACCTCAACACTTAATGAGTTCAAACAACAGCAATCCTTTATTATCTCTTATGGTTTGGGTGTTTTGGGACTTTGGACAGGGTACAGAAGGGATGACTTAGCTCTGCAATGTCTGAGGTCTCAGCTGGAAGACTCCATGGCGGGGAGCTGGAATTATCTGATGTTGATGTTGGCTGAGATCTTAGCTTAGCTGCTTAGCTGTTGGCTGCAACACCTACATGTGGCCGCTCCATGTGGCCTGGGTTTTCTCGCAACAGGATGAATTGTTTCCAAAAGTAAAAAATCCAAGAGAGAAATCCAGGTGGAAACTGTATCCTTTACATGACCTAACCTCAGAAGTCATATAGTATCATTTCCACCATAATTCATGGGCCAAGGGTGTCATAAGCCTCCACCTAGATTCAAGGGGAGGAAACTCAGACCCCAATTTTTGGTGGAAGAGTCTCAGGTTGTAATATATACATATGGAGCGGACTACATATATTGATGTGACAATCTGCTGTGGATGGTAACTGAAGGTAATGGATGAGATAGCCCAAGGACAGAGAACATAGATGGGAAGAGAAAAGCGTCTAGAAGAGGCTTGGAGTGATCCCACATGGCAGGATGAAGAAGAATCTACAGAGGAGATAGAGAAGGAGTGACAAGGAGGTAGGAGGAAAACTGGAGAGTACCGTGCCACAGAAGCCACTGGAAGAAACTCCACTGTTTCATTTTTCAAGCACCTTCTATGCCAGACTTTTCCAGGTGCTTGAAATACAGTAGTGAATGCAAAATACCTTGACTTCACAATTATGGCATTCTAGGTGAGAACTATTTAATTTGTTGAGGACTGAAAAATGAGCCTCGGGTGCACAGACGTGAAGATAGTGGGTGACTGTCATGAAAACGTGTTTATTTAAGGTGATGGGGCAGAAGCCAAGTTAGGGTGGGTTGAGGAACAAATGCAATAGTTTAGGGAGAGAAAGATAGCTCTGGGTTTCTGCAGATAAAGAGGGGCGGCGCCACAGAACTCCCGCCAGGGATTGCCTCTTGTCTGTGGCGTGACCTAAGGTCAGCTGGGTGTCTGCACTGGCTCTTCATGCCCAGAGGCTCAGAAGTAGCTGGCAAGGAACCTAGATGCATTTTCTCTGGGCTCCGTTCACTGCTGTCTGGGAGGAAACTGAGAATGTGTTGCCCTGTGTAGCCCCAGCCCCCAAACCCAGCCATACCGGTCACCTTATTGGCTGTGCCTGTTCCACCTTCCCGAGGCCTGGACTTCCTTTCTCTCTCCTCCTTCCTCCCTCCCTCCCTCCTTTCCTCCCTCCCTCCCTCCCTCCTTTCCTTCCTTCCTTCCTCCCTCCCTCCTTCCCCCCTCCCTCCCTCCCTCCCTCCCCCCCTCCCTCCCTCCCTCCCTCCCTTCCTTCCTTCCTTCTTTCCTTCCTTCCTCCCTCTCTCCCTCCCTCCCTCCTTTCCTTCCTTCCTTCCTTCCTTCCTTCCTTCCTTCCTTCCTTCCTTCCTTCCTTCCTTCCTTCCTCCTTCCCTCCCTCCCTCCCTCCCTTCCTCCCTCTCTCCCTCCCTCCCTCCTTTCCTTCCTTCCTTCCTTCCTTCCTTCCTTCCTTCCTTCCTTCCTTCCTCCTTCCCTCCCTCCCTCCCTCCCTCCCTCCTTTCCTTCCTTCCTCCCTCTCTCCCTCCCTCCCTTCCTTCCTTCCTTCTTTCCTTCCTTCCTCCCTTTCTCCCTCCCTCCCTTCTTTCCTTCCTTCCTCCCTCCCTCCCTCCCTCCCTCACTCCCTCCCTTCCTTCCTTCTTTCCTTCCTTCCTCCCTCTCTCCCTCCCTCCCTCCCTCCCTCCTTTCCTTCCTTCCTTCCTTCCTTCCTTCCTTCCTTCCTTCCTTCCTTCCTTCCTTTCTCCTTCCCTCCCTTCCTTCCTTCCTTCCTTCCTTCCTTCCTTCCTTCCTTTCTTCCTTCCTTCCTTCCTCCCTTCTTTCCTTCCTTGCATACCACTCACCTTTTGAGTCCTGCTTCAAGAGTCTTCTCCATGAAGAAGCACCCACTCTAACCCTCATGGGTCCACTCATTCACTGAAGTTCTGCCCAAAGCTTGGGGTTAATTTTTCAAGCATTTGCTCGAGTAAAGAGCAGAAGAGAGCTCTCTATACTCAGGATCCTGGCTATGGGGATGTGGGCAGGAGGGCATGGTTCCCCATTCCCAGAAGCACCCGCAAATCAGGTAAGTGGAACACATCAACACACAGCAACAACTGAACAAGTCCGTTTAGGCACAGTGACTAGATACGGACTGAAGGATTGACTGAGGCAGGCTGGTCTTCTCTGGCAGTATTTTTTTTCCAAATGAAATGTCTTAAATTTGATGCGAGAGAAATACAAAGCATCACTTGTTAGCTGTATTGCCTTGTGCAAATCGCATAACCCCTCAAAGCTTCAAATTTCCAATCCTTAAAATGGGAATCCTAATTCTCACCACATGGGATTGTTAGAAAAAGCAAATGAGACAGTGTACAGTCAATCCTCATTATTTGCAGAAGTCTGTATTTGCAAATCCACCCACTCACTAAGATTGGTTTGTAACCCTGAACCAGTATGTGCAGTGTTTTCGGGACTATTCTTGGACGTGCACAACGTAGTGGAAGATGTGAGTCGCCCGATCTGTGTTTCCAGCTGAGGTGGAACAAGGCACACTCTGCTTTCTCATCTCAGCTGTCACACATCGACAAGTATCCTCTGTGGTCTATCGAGTCCTATGTTTTTGTCATTGTTTGGAGTGCTCCCAAGCGCAGCGTTGATGTGCTCCCAAGCACTGCAAGGCTGTGATGTGCCTCGCAGAGAAAACCAGTGCGTTAGATGAGCTCGGGTCAGCATGAGTTATGGCGCTGTCAGCTGTGAGTTCAGGCCATGGGTTCAACGCTGTCAGCCCTGACTTCAATATATATTCAACAAAGAGACACACACGTAAAACAAGGGTATGTACTGATGTTGTGACCAGGGCCTCCCGGGAACCTAACCCTGTCTTTCCCCAGGAGCAATGGTTCAGGGTTCGCTCGTTTAGGATTTGCAGCGACTTTACAGAACCTAGTTACCGTGAGTAATAAGAATCAACTGACGGTACAAGCACTTTTACAGTGCCCGGTGTAGACAAGCGTTCAAAACGTGTAGACTCCGAGTCTGTGAGAAGGCAGGGAGTGCTCAGGGCAGTTTATTGCCATAGTTGTTCATGCTTTGCTAGGAATTTGGTTCCTCAGAATCAAAAAGGAATTCGTGCACGTCCCCACACTGTTCTCTCCTCTCAGAGACAGCGTGACTGCAGTGCCCGTAACCTCCCCTCCCAGCTCTGTCCATCTGTCCAGCCGCTGCCTTCCTCTTCCGCCCGGAGGGTGCCTCTCCTCGCTGCCCAGACAGGCAGCTCTAAGCAGAGGCTGTCCTCACAGCCTGGGGTGCAAAGGGTGCTATGTCTCGTCCTCTCTGCGTGCTTTCTGACCTCCTTCCCTCTCTGTCTCAACTCTCTTCTATTAGTTGCTTCCACTTCTGTTGATCCTGGAGGAAGAAAAAAGGAACAAAAGCCTTGTCTAGATCCAGGCTCTCTGGCAAGGGTAACAGAGAAGGCGTCTCTAAGCTCCAGGCACGGGGCAGGACTGGGGGAGGATGAGAGGGGTCAACAGGGACCCTTGGCTACCAGGTCCCCCCACCACCACCACTCTCAGGACAGGCCCTCCTGGATCTGGCCACTCCTGTCTCCTCCCAGGTGGGGGTGGGGGTGTGGATGGAAGTAGAAAGAACAAGAGGGGAGGGAGGAGCGGTTTCTCTACACCTGGGCCTGATTAGACTCCATTCCTGAGGTTCTCTGGGCTTGACCATTTTCTGCCCAGGAGGAAATCTGCAAACCTGTGTGGAGGCCGGGCTTAGGGAGGCAGCCCCAGCCGAAAGGGAGGGCTGCGGGTACTTGATCTTTATCTGAGCCCTCTCTGCCTCCAGGCCTCCTGCCAGCTCCCAGTAGCCCCCAGCCAGGATCCTCTAGGAATTCAGAGCCTGGGGATTGTATTACCTCCTGAATTCTATTAGCACAGGCTGGCTGGGCAGGGCGGAGGCTAGGGGGAGCCACCCCGTGGCCTTGGGGCCCACAGCTGCTGTGGGTGCTGGCCTCTGCTTCTCCTGCTTCCCCTCCCCCTCTGCTCCCGTCTGTCTCTCCTGCTCTCTACAGGGAAGGGTGTGGAATCTTTATATAAAAACTTAAAAAGACACGGAGTTTTCAGGTGTTCCTAGGAGAACAAATGTTAACAATGATAGTAAAAATAGCAAAACTATGGGCCAGGCACTGATCTTATTGCTTTGCATATATTACCACATTTCATTCTTTAAAAGTCCCCATTTTACAGATGAGGAAACTGAGACAAAACTCTATAACCATCAGGACATTGACACTCCCATGTTCTTCTTTTTTTAAAGGTTTTTTTTTTTACTTATTTATTTATAGATTTATATATTGACTTTAGAGAAATGAAAGAGAGAAAGAGAAAGGGGGGAAAAGTAGGAAGCATCAACTCTTGGTTCTCACTGACCAGGAAAGCCCCATGATTCCGAATCAGTGACCTCAGCATTCCAGGTCGATGCTTCATTCAGTGCGCCACCACAGGTTGGGTGACACTCATTTCTTCATAACTATATAGAAGGGTTAGACGAGGTAAATCTAAAGAACTTTTCATCTCCAAATTTTTTCTTTTCATTGGTCTCTTTTCAGAAAAAGGAGGAAAAGGAGGAGAAAATAATTTATAGAGTTCTTACTACATTAGGTTCTGTAACAGAGTTGATAAAGGTTTTTTGTAAAGAGCCAATTAATAAATATTTTAGGCGCTGTGGTCTATACAGTCTTTGTTCTCTGTTGTCAAAACTACTCAATTCTACTTTTTATAGCATGATAGGAGCCACAGATGGTCTGCGAACCAATGAGCAAAGTTGTTCTTCAGTAAAACTTTATTTAACCAAATAGGCAGAGGGCTGGCTTGGGCCTTCTGGCCAGATTTGCTCTGTAAGAAATCTGATTACCCCACCATGGGTCCTGTCCCCAGAGAGCTTAAACTCTATTCAGGCTTCATCATGAGGTGCATGGATGTGACTGACATAGTCCACTTGTTAACATGCAAAACTATATATATATATATGCGCGCGCACACACACACACACACACACACACACACACAGTGCTCCCAGCCTTATATCTATCTACACAAGCCAAAGGGCTCTTTGGCAATGGCGGTATGCGTTTCCAGAGGGAGTGGCAGTCAGCTGCCATTCACAAGGCATCGGGCCTTCACCATGTTCCAGGCCCTGTGCTCAGTGCTTTTGCACGTTCCCTCAATCCATCTTCCCAATAATGCCATCAATAGCAATTATGATCTCTCTATCAATTTGTTAAGGCTGCCATAGCGAAGTACCACAGACGAGGTGACTGAAGCAACAGAACTTTATTTTCTCATGATTCTGGAAGCTAGAGGTCAAGGTGTCTGCCAGGTTGGTTTCTTCTGAGAGCCCTCCCATTGGCTTATAGATGGTCTGCTTCTCCCTGTGTCTTCACATGGCTGTTGCTCACTGTCTGTCTCTGTCCTCATCTCCTCTTATAAGGACAGCAGTCCTGTTGTAATAGGATCCATCCATATGACTTCATTTACCTCTTTAATTACCTCAAATACCTTTTTTTTTTAATTCTTTTTTGTTTGTTTACAGAGACAGAGAGAGGGATAGATAGGGACAGACAGAAAGGAACGGAGAAAGATGAGAAGCATCAATCATTAGTTTTTTGTTGCAACACCTTAGTTGTTCAATGATTACTTTCTCATATGTGCCTTGACCGCGGGCCTTCAGCGGAACGAGTAACCCCTTGCATGAGTCAGTGACCTTGGGTCCAAGCTGGTGAGCTTTGCTCACACCAGATGAGCCCGCGCTCAAGCTGGCCACCTCAGGGTCTCGAACCTGGGTTCTCTGCATCCCAGTCCAACGCTCTATCCACTGCGCCACTGCCTGGTCAGGCACCTCAAATACCTCTTTAAAGACTTTATCTCTAAATATTATATTCTGTGGTACTAGGGATCAAGACTTCAATGCATGAATTTGGCTGAGGGGAGAGGTGGTTATAATAGCTCAGCCCACAACAATCACCAGAGACTCTGAAGGGCCAGGTAATCTGTCCAATGGAACACAGTAATTTGCCTTCCTTGAAAGCCCCTGTTTTTAATCTCTTGAAGGTAGTGTGTTTCTCATAGAAAAAGCACAGCTTTTTTGAAAATCAGAGGTTGTAGTTTCAGGGAACATTATATGTATAATTAAAGACTTCTCTATGGAGATCCCTCTTAAAGTAGTACTCAAATACCAATTTGGCCCTTTCCAATACTAGAAATGTAATCACTTAAAAAAAAAAAGCAATATCCTCCATTGATTAATAAACTTTTTAAAATCGAACTAGCCAAGCTGATTCTAAAATTTATATGATAATGCCGAGGATCTAGAAAAGCTAAGATAATCTTGAAAAAGAAGAACACTTCTTTTCTTTCTTTGTTTTGTTGGGTTCCATTTGCTAGTATTGTATTAAGGATTAAGTACCTCGGTTTATGAGAGATATTGTTCTACAGTTTTCTTTTTTTGTAATGTCCTTGTCTTTGTCCAATGTGGGCATTAGGTTTATAGTGGCCTAATAATATCAGTTGGGAAATATTATATTTACCTATCTTCTCTTTTTGAACGAGTTTTTGTAAGATTGGCATTATTTCTTCCTGCAGTATTTACTAAAGAAGCAATCTGGGCCTAGAGGTTTCTTTTTTGGAAGATTTTTTTCATTATAAATTTGAATTCTTTAGTAGCGGTAAGACTACTAAGATTTTTCTATTTCTTCTTTTATCTACTTTTGTAATTTGGATCTTTCAATGAATTTTGTCCATTTTTACCTAAATTGTTACAGACCTCTTATTTTAACAAACACAAGTTTATTCCCTTTTGTCTTCGTTTTTGAACTGGATAAGATTTAATAACTGTCTCTATCTTCAATGCAATAGTTGCTTACAAGATATGTTTTCTTTTTTTTTTTTCCTGAGTACAATAATAATACTAGCTTATTGAGGATAATTTTGAAAATACACATAGTGCAAAGAAGAAACTAAAAATCACCACCAATCACACTGTCCAGAAACAAATCGCTATTAATGCTTTGTTCTAATTTTTATGGAGAGTTATGACAATAATAATAAATAATAATAAATGTTTTTGAACTGTACGTGTAGTAAAATTTACCTTTTTCGCGTTTAGTCCTATGAGAGCACGGGAACCACAATAAGAGAAATTCCAGAAGCATCACACTCCTGGGATGAGTTCTTTCTCTTTCTGTGAAAAAGGGTTCCTAGAAGTTTTTATACCTCTCCTTGGGGAAGTGGCCCAAGCACCTTGTGGGCAGTAACCAAACAGCTAAGTGCAGTCCCATGGTGGGGTCTGGCATGGGGTTTAAACAGGTAACAGAGTTTTGTTGTTGTTGTTCCATCCACACTGCACATAATTAAAACAATCCTGTGTGATTGGCAGTTCAAAAGCGCTCTTGCATCTTTGGGTGGAATTTATAGACAGCTCTTCCCCTATCAGAGTCCATCATGGTGGGTGGGGAAACACCTAGGTTCTTTTTTTTTTTTTTTTTTTTTAAAGAGGCAGAGATAGACAGGGACAGACAGGAACGGAGAGAGATGAGAATCATCAATCATCAGTTTCTCGTTGCGCGTTGCGACTTCTTAGTTGTTCATTGATTGCTTTCTCACATGTGCCTTGACCGTGGGCCTTCAGCAGACCGAGTAACCCCCTGCTGGAGCCAGCGACCTTGGGTCCAAGCTGGTGAGCTCTTTGCTCAAGCCAGATGAGCCCGCGTTCAAGCTGGCGACCTCGGGGTCTCGAACCTGGGTCCTTCCGCATCCCAGTCTGACGCTCTATCCACTGCGCCATGACCTGGTCAGGCAAACACCTAGGTTCTTAAGACTTTCATCCATTGAGTCTCTGTTTGAACCAGTAAAATGGCTCCCCTCAGATGCGGGGTCTCAGTGAAGGCAACCTGGAGAAGGGTTATCCCCTGGGGATTCCTGAGGACACGTGATAAGGTGCCATGCCAGTCAGTAAGGCTTGGTGGGATGCTGGATGGACAGCCTTGGGGCCCTCCCTGCCTGGGGTCATCTTCCTCCTTCCGAGCTCGTGTGCACGGGGAAGCACTCAGAGACTGCAGATCCATCAGTCAGCATCCACAGCTGAGAAAGAATTAGCTGAGGCATGAGATAGTGACTCCCTCCCCATCCTTCCTTCCAGCCTGTCTCAACTTTGCCTCTCTTTGCCAAAACACAGAATTTTTTCAAAAGCCAGAAGCTTCCACGACTATGAAAATAGACTTCTTTCACCAATATTTCATCAACAGGAGAACTCATGTATTTAACATGAGGTTTTTAGTTGTGAGGAACAGATCCCAATATCAAATCTCTGTGCTCAGGGCTGTAAGACAGGAGGCAGCAAGGGGCCAGATCCATGCTGGTGGGGCCCAGCTGACCCGCAGTAAAGATGCCTGTGCATCTGGGTGTCATAGCAACAGCTCTCCAATGCTAGGCACATCTGTTCCCAGACCACAAGTGGCTATGTGTCTGAGAAAGAGTCAGCAACTTCCCATGAAGGACTGTGTGGCCAAACTCTCAACTAAGGCGGCCTGAATAGCTGGTACTTGAGAATGATTTTAAAGGCATCAATAATCTAGGCAAGGTAGGCAACCAAGAGAAGTCTCCACCGGGGGTCCACAGTCCTCCAAAGGACTTTGTGAGGACAGCTCTCTCTCAATAAAGTTGGTTTCCTGGGTAAGCCTATGTATTCATTTTATGTATTTGAAACCACTATTTGGAAATCGGCCTCGCCAGTCTGTCTAAGTGGTCTGTGGTCCCCAAGATCAGAAGGTTAAGAACCCAGTGCCTTTCTCCTTCTCTCCTTTCTTTTCTCTTCCTCTCTATCTCCTTTCTCAGTTTTCACAACAGGGCGATTGCAAGACCAAAAAAAAGCCCTCTGGCTCTAATAGGGATCCGTTTTCAGAAAGAGCATACTTCTGATACGGGTTCACTTAAAAAATGATACATCCCTATCAGGAGAGGAATGGGGAAAAACAAAAGACTCCATTCTCACTTGTAGCCATCCTGTGGTTTATTTTTATCCCAGTCCCCTCCAGAAAAGGCTTGGGGCAAATAAAAACATTTCACTGTACACAAACCTCTGTCCTAGGCATTTAACAGCAGGAGAGAGCGAGGAGGGATTCCGGAGTGCTAGCGGGGATCTTGCTCAGCTGTGGAAATCAGCATTAGCATCTGGCTCCGTTCCAAAAAGCGCCTTCCTCACCTTCAGAGCCTATCCCAGAATCTAATAATAATCTAAGTGAGCGTTTTTGTCAAACTTAAAAAGCTCGGCACATTCTGTCCTTTCATAATCCTTTTTCAGGAAAAGTAAGCTGCTCAATAAATCCCAGTAGTATTGGATGCAGCCAGTCAAGAGGGAAAAAGTTTACTTAATAGTCATTGGATTTAATTAGTCTTCAAAATATTTCCTCGGAGAAGATTCGGACAGTTCAAGTCTTTTCCCATCGACAATAATAAGAGAAGTGACTCTGGTACTCGGGTGGTAGTGCGGTCATTGTACGAAGGTTTCAGCCTCCAACTCCATGGACAGTTTGGCCTTTTGAATATTAGCCAGAAACAAAATGGTACAACTTTGCCAGGTATTTTCAGAAATCATTAAGAAGAAAATGTCCATTTAGTTCCCCAAATCTACATTAGCCCTATAGCAAGCACTATCAGTTGGCCCACTATCCATTTTCCCTTCCTTTATTTAGGAGAAAATTCTCCAAGATTTAGCTGGGCACATGACTATGCAGCTAAAGACATGACTTGGCACATTTGTCCCCAAACCACAGGTCTGGATGTGTGACTGAGTTTCAGCCAATGAGATGTAAGCAGGAGCGATGTATGTACCTTCTAGATCATTCCTTCAGGAAAAGGCTACACCTATCGCCTCTTCTCCCCTTCCCACCAGCCCAGATGTAGAAGTTATGGTGGGAGCTGAAGTGTCACCTTAGAGGAGGAGGCAGAATCCCGTAAACCAGACAGAAGAAACCTGGTTCCACAACAAGATAGAAGAAGCATGTGTCTCCAACACCACAGAATCCTCTTCCCAGCTCTGGACCATCCACCCTGATTTTTTAGGGAACAGAAATGTTCTTTTGTGATACACCATTTTTTGGCCTTTAGTATAGTAGCCAAATCTGTAGTGGTCCCAGTCATGTCTCTTCCTCCTCCTAGTTACTTTTATCTGCTCCTGGGCTCCGTTCCACCTGGCTGGTCAGCCTCTGATATTTCGCTGCCATGATCCATTGCCAACGTTTCTTCAGCCATTCTCCCTTATTGCAGCTTTTGTCACTTCCCCATCCCATTCTCAGGTCCCCACCAGGGCCTGTCTCTAGACAATCTGTGATCTCCAGCTTCTGAAAATCATCCATTGAAATAAAACAACAAATGCTAAAATAAAACAACAAATTCAGCATTCATCATGGGCCAGTTTCTGGTGTAAGTACATATTAATGTTATGTCAAACCTAATTACATCTCATTTTAACTTTTCAACAACCCCTTGAGGTAAACAGTTTTATTCCCTCTCTCTTGGGAATGAGGAATCGGAGGCACTGAGAGAGTAAGGTAAGGAATGCTCACACCACCATCTGACAATGATCCTGAGTCTAGAAATCTTAAACAGAGACAGATAGGGACAGAGAAGTCCTTGAGGTCACTGAAGAGAATGAGAGCCAGGCTCTATATGACCAGGGAGTTCCCGGGAACAGCTGCTGGCTCTTCTCCAATGGCCCTGGAAGCCTACCTGGGAGGGCAGCCTCCTGTCCAAGTCGCTCCAGGTGAGCAGCAGACGGCACAGGAACAGAGCCTGGTGGAGTCAGTTCTTCTCCGTGTTGTTCCAGGCTGTTGAGCTTTATCAAAAGACAAGCAGAAGGACTTGCCAAGCTTTCCTAAACATATAATTCCAGTTATTCCCCAGCAGACTCCTCTTTCTTTTTACCATCTCCATAGCTCCTTTTGGCTAGATCTCCTTTGGTCATTGACCAAGTCATTCTCTCCCCAACAGCCATTCAGTCTGGTGTGTGTGTGTGTGTGTGTGTGTGTGTGTGTGTGTGTGTGTGTGTGTGTGTATTTAATAACCCTATGAAGCCTGACCTGTGGTGGCGCAGTGGGATAAAGCGTCGACCTGGAACACTGAGGTCGCCGGTTCGAAACCTTGGGCTTGCCTGGTCAAGGCACATATGGGAGTTAATGCTTCCTGCTCCTCCCCCTTCTCTGTCTCTCACTCCTCTCTCTCTAAAAAAATCAATAAATAAAAAAAAATAATAATAAATAAAAAAAAAAAGTAGAAAAAAAAAAAATAACCCCATGAAGCCTTGGCCAGTTAGCTCAGTGGTAGAGAATCGACCTGGTATGTGAATGTCCCGGGTTTGATACCTGGTCAGGGTATACAGGACAAGTGCCCATCTGCTTTTCCACCCTTCCCCCCCTTGCTTCTCTCTCTTTCTCTCTGCCTCCTTCAGCTGTGGCTTGAGAGAAGCAAGTTGGCCCCAGGCGCTGAGGATGGCTCCTTGGCCTCCTCCTCAGGTACTAAGAAGAGCTCAGTTGCTGAGCAATGGAGCAATGCCCCAGATGGGCAGAGCATTGCCCCCAGTGGGCTTTCTGGGTGGGTCCCTGTCAGGGTGCATGCAGGAGTCTGTCTCTCTGCTTCCCCTCCTCTTACTGAATTATAAAAAAATTAATAATAATAACCTCATGAATTTAATACATCTGGAGAATATATTCCCAATAAAAAATAGAAGTAAAATCATGTTACATATATGGCATATTACTATTGAAGAGAGTACAGAACATATTCCACTATAAAAGGTTGAGATGGTCACAAAAGATCATGAGACTTCAAATGTTATAAACCTGTGCAGTCTTTGGCCAGTGTCCTTGAGTTGGTCTTACCCCAACAGGGAGCAATCCTGCATTGATTCACCAACCCTAACCAAGGTGGGTATTCAGAGCCTAGCTAGTTCTGGTGCCAGCCAGGAATGATTCTGGGTAGAACCCTAATTGTGATGTGCACACAGTGGCTTTGGGTCCTCCTCCTGTACCTCTGGTTCCCAAGAAGCTGCTACCTGCTGTCAGGTTCTGTTGTCATGTACACATTGCCTGGACTGCCTTCTCACCTTGCTCCCCAAACCACACAGTCCTATAATTGTTTTAATTGTGTTCCCCACAAAGGCCCCCTCAGAATCCTTCAATTCCTTCCCTCAGGCCCGCTTCATTTTATCTATTCTTTTCTTTTGTCAAGCTTTTTGTTTAATTATAACCAATTTTATCAGACAGAAGCTCACTAAGCCAGACCCCCAGAGCACCGTAGAACAGCAGTTCTCAACCTGTGGGTCGCGACCCCAGCGGGGTCGCCTAAAGCCATCGGAAAATACACAATGCATATCAGGTATTTACATTCCGAATCATAACTGTAGCAAAATTACAGTTATGAAGTAGCCACCAAAATTATTTTTTGGTTTGGGGTCACCGCAACATGAGGAACTGTATTGCGGGGTCACGACATTAGAAAGGTTGAGAACCACTGCCCTAGAAGGAGGAAATGGGTTTCTTCCCTCAGAGTGGGGACAGCTGTGTCTCTTCCCCACTTAGCACACTGATTGGCTGAAAGACATTTGGCACAGCCACAGCAGAAGTCATTCGGAAGTAAGATTCCTATTCAAAATGGGAAACTCTTCTTCTCTCATTCTCTCTTTTACCACCTAAAATGTCTCTCTGCTCCTTGCTGCCCACATCCAGCTTAGCAAGGATGGTGTGTGCCCTCTTGTTAATTGAGCTCTATCTAATTCTTCTCCTATGTTCCTGTATTACAGAGGCTGTTAAACTCAACTCTCTTTTCTCTGACTCCCTTGCAGCTAGGGTTCTGAATGAGATTTAGGTTCTGCCAACTAGCTGCACTCCATGCAAACAGGCAAAAGCCCTGTTCCTGCTGCTCTGGCTGTTGAACATCTCCCCGAGAACCAAGCATCCAGCTTGTCCTATCTTAGGGTCTTGCCCAGAGGAATCCTGGAACCAGCAGCAAGCATGGCCTTCTAGTGTTCTGTCACCAGCCTTCAAAGTGTCAAGAGGTAGTGGCTATAATGGTGAAGATGACAGATTCCTGATCCCTGAATCTAGCTAGGGTCACCACAAGGGTTTCTTAATTTATCAGCTTCAGACTCACCCATGGTAGGTAGCAGCTCTCCCATTGGGCCATTCCGGGTGTTGTTCTGAGTCATTTTGGGAGGAACAGTGAAAAGCCTGCTGCTTCGGTTCTTCTAACAAATTTGGCCACCTAATTCCTGAGAGTAAATAACACTTCTGTTTAACGTGGGTGTAAATGTTTCTATTTTCTACAACTGGACTTTTTTGAAATAGGAAGCTTTGGAAGAAACAAAAGGTGAAAACAAGGGAAATAATTTTAGTTTTTGCCCATGAGAAGGGACAGTCTTAAAAAATTGTCTGGCTGAAATACCCATAAAAAGCTAGAAAGGTATTTCTTTATGTGAATATTTATTTTAATTTGGATGAAGGACTTAGATTTAAAGCTTGCCCTTGGAAAGTTTAATAATCATTCAACAAGCTTTCATTCTGTGCCAGAGATTGTATGAGACACTGGGGTTAACTGAGAAATAAACCATCATCTTTGCCTTCCAGGTACTTAGGACAAACAGTCAAAGTAAAAAAAAAAAAAAAAGAAAAGTAATTAGAGAAGCATTTTAATCAAAGTTTGGAAATAAGATCAAGTTTAAATTGTGATTGGTGACAGTTAAAATTAACCAGCTCTGTATGGTTTTCCCCTCAAATCCCTCCTGGAACTGACCTGAGTCAGGGGACAGATATCCTTGCCTCCATGTTTTATCACAAAGCTTGCTTCCTGAGCATCTTCTCCAGGTGGAGTGCTTGGGTTCATGTGCTTTAACAAAAAAATGCTATTTTTCATTTTTAAAATACCTGAAAATGTTATCATTCCAAACTAGATTTTAGATACAACACAGGAACTATACTTTGGAATGTGATATCAAGGCGTCGATGACAACTGGACAGAGATTTCCGGTTCTGGGGAAAATGGCGCATCCCAAGGGCTGAATTTGTAAAACGAAAGTTTTAAAGGAACAAGAATAAAGTGCCACTGGCTCATGCTGTAGTCACCTACCCAAATGTTTTTTTTTAATAATATGGACCAATTAAGCCGGCTACTGATTTTAACATGTACAAAACAAAACTTTTCATTTCCCCTCACAAACCTTCCCTCCCAATGCTGAATCTCCAGCATCGAAAATAGACCCTGGGACGTGGTGGGGCCAAATCAATATTTTTAAAATGTTGAGTAAGTGTTTTAACAGGATCTTTTCGGCTACTGGGTGAGGGATAGGCTGTGAAGGGGGCAAGGTGGGAAGCGAGATGGCCATTAGGAGGGTTGCTATGGTAATCTAGGTGATGGCTTGGATTAGGGCTGTTGATAGAGGTGATAATAAGTAGTGTGATTTGGGATCTCTTTAGAATGTAAACTTGTCAGGACTTGCTAATGGTTTGGCGAGGAGTGTGAGAAAAGAAAGGAGTCAAGAATGACTCTGAAATCCATGACTGAAGCAACTGATGAGTCACGGTCCAGTTACAGGAACTCCTGGCCTAGGCAGGTGTGTGGTTGGCCTGTTCACAGGAAGAGCACGCAGGCCAGTGAGCAAGCAAAGGGGGAACGTGGTGAGCTGAGGTCAGAGAGGCAGTTGCAACTTGATCCTGGGTAAGATCGAGTTGGGAAACTGTTCTTCCTTTGTCAGCCTAGGTAAGAACTTTGAATGTTGTTCTAAGTGATGGGAAGCTTTTGGAGGGTTTTGCACATTGTTGTAACATGATCTTACTTGCCTTTTAAAAGGATCACTCAGGCTGCAAGTGTGGAAAATCGACCAAAGAACACACACATACACACACAAAAACAGAAACCAGCAGACCAGCAAGAGGTCATAGTAATGGACCAGATGGGAGAGAGTGATGGCTTGGACCAGGCTGGTGGTTAGGTGGGGATGAAACAAGTCAAATTGTGTCTCCCCCGTGCTTGAAACTTATTCCTTCTCAAACCCACCAAGCTCCCTTCCTCCTCCTGATCCACCTCCTCTGGCTGGGCTGCATGCCAACAACCCTCTCCTGTGGAGGTCTCTGTCTACACAGCACCCCCTTGGAGGTCTTCTCTCGACGCCTGGATGAATTTGATGTCAGATACCCTCTTCTCTCTTGCCCCCTTTTTCATCTTCATTTTTATTCATAGTGTGTCTCTCACTCCCTGATCCATATTTTATTTACTTGTTTTACAGGAAGGTAAGAGCCCTGAGGGCGGGACTTTTGCTCCCTGCCCATCACCCGCTTTTGTGGAACACAAGTGAAGTGCTTGGGTGGGAGCAGGGCAGGTTTTCTTTCTATGAGAAAGGGGTTCCTATGTAAATTTATAGTGTAAACGTGATTAAAGGGCAAGGGGAAGAGTCCAACTATATTAAGGAACTTTCTGTTTTATTTGTTTTTATTTATTTGCTTATTTATTTTACTTCTCAAACAAAATACACTTAGTTATTATAGTTGATGCACAATATTGTTTTAATTTCAGGGAACTTTCTACTATTTTAAATACCTATTGACACACAGACAACTTGTGATGGAAGCACCGTCAGGTTCACACTTATACGTATGTGAGCAGTCTCTGCATCTAGACAGAGTCTAATGAAGATTTTAGTTATTTATTTTAAATAATATAACTGGTTTGTCTTCTAAAAAGTAGCATGTATCCACACATACATATCTTTGCACAAATGCAGAGGTTGAGCATATATGGACTTTTAAATTATTTTTAATGAAATATTTTCTTTTTTATGGTCAGCCCTGGCCCCATTTTCTACCCACCTTAATGCCTTTAATAGAGAGTTTGTTTTTTCATACTTTTCACTAGAGGCAGTGCTGTCCATTACTTTGCAGATGTGGGATCGTTTATTCACCTTTCCCCCACATCTTACTTTTCTCCCTCAATACCGCCTCACAGAAATTCCTCTAAATTTTCTGGCAGAGCTCTGATTTCTCATGTTCTTTGGTCACATACTATTTCATGGTATGGACATGCATCCATTTATCCAGCTCTAGCCTCTTGGGAGGCATTCCCTCTGTTTCCTGGCTTTTGCTCCTTTGAACTCTGCCATAACATTCATCCTTGAAATGTACGGTTTCAGAGCAGGAGAGGAAGTTGGATGTTCTTCATTCAATCCCATAATTTCACAGTTGAGACAATGAGGATCAGAAAGGGAAAGGAATGTGCTCAGGATCACAAAGCTATTTACTGAGTATTTGTCAAAAGTTTGACTAGCCATTATTTTGCATAATCTTCACAGGCAAGGCAAGTGTTATCACGCCAACTTTAAAGGCCCAGAAACTAAACAGATAGACTAATTGTCTTGATTTCGTAGTCAGTGAGGGCTAAAGCCAGGGAGCCTCTTCTACTCCTAGTTTTATTTTTGCCATCAACACAAAACCTCTACAAGGGCAGCCTGTGTTAATTTATTCTGGACATTAACTGCATACCCTGCCTGAAAAAAAGGTTTGCTAAAAGAATGACCCTACTTAGATTTGCCCATAATTCAGGACCTGCTTTCTAACCCATCAGGGTGAATCATGGTAATCACGGTTGAGGTTGTTAAAACCAGTCTTTGGAATCAGATTTAATGTTGAGTGCTGGCTCTGTCACTTACTCTGTGACTTTTGGCAGATGACTCAGCACCCCTAAAACCCAGTTTCCATCTGTAAACAAGGGGTGTCATTATACTGCACCTACCTTACGGGGCATTGTTCGGGTTAGATGACACAGGTATATGAACAGATAGAACAGTGCCTGGCATATCATAAGCTCTCAATAAATTAACTATTATTTTGGATGTTGTGATTCATTGGTTCCACCCAACTGAACTGGTAGATATTCTCCCTCTTTAACTGTTCTTTACGTGGGGTAGGAAAAGCCTTTTTCATCTACAGGTCCGGGACAGTTGGGATGTCCTTGCTGGTTGCCTTGTTTCTGTGGAAAGTAAGGGGGACAGAGAAGACCCCAAGAGCTTTCTCTCTGTGCATAGTGCAGTGCCACAGAGTGGAGGGGGAACTGCCCCTCAGATAAATAGAGGAGGAAATGCTGACCCTCCCGAGCGTGCTGGCCTGTGTGAGAGGTGGAAGGTGTAGACATTTTTCAGCAACAGAGCATAACTGTCAATGCATGTGTTACAGCTATTTTAGTGCTTTCTCCCCTCCTGGAGAAAAGCCATTTTCAAGCCAGTTGCTTACAATGCATCAAGTGATGAAATACAGATAACAAATTGTGCATTTGTTTGGCTTCATGCTTATTACACCCCCGGTTTTGGAAAGCGCATTGCACTTAGCCCCTTAATAATCTCTCTCCTGAGATCAATTACCAGGATTTATCTGGTTCCTTGAGCATAAAAGTGTTTTATTGTTTTTACTTTTGCTCCAAGTGAAGTGTGAGGGGGTCGGCCAGGTTTAAAGGGACTGTCCCAGGCAAGAGTGTGAGGCTGGGATCACAGGCCCTGCTTTCCTGTCTACTGAGCCCTCCCGAACAGGAACGTAGGAAACATTTGGGACTGTCTCCCCTGAGGAGTGACCTGGTGCAGCTGTTCTCGTCTCTGGTGATTTGCTCAGAGAACGTAGGTCTGCAGGTGTCTGGGAAGGTGGGTGCTGCTGGAGGGGAGAGGCTGCAAAACAAGGCTGAGTTACCATTTCAGACCAAATCATTTTTCCTCTAAAGTTTCGCTGTAATCCAAACCAGTTGAGCATTTGAGAAGAAGTAGGTACCATGAAAAGGGGTAATGGAATTAGCTTTCATGTTTTTCCAGGACTCTAAACCATATTTCCTGTCACAACTGTACATTATTAATACAAGGCATCTGTTAGCACAGAACTGCCCGAAAATGTGCACCCAAAACCTTCCATCTGGTTTCGATAATTTATTTCTGACATTTGTAGTTGCTGGTGGTGGGAGGGGAGAATGGGAAAAAAGAGAGAATTAAACCAAGATGTAGCCTTTAACCCATCAGAAGCTCCTAGATGGAGCCAAAAGTCGAAGTTCTTAACGTGGTTTTTGCATTAGGTAATATAATTATATTAATTTAGCAGCAAATACCATGACTCCAGGCCTGGTGGGTGTGGGTCCACCCTGGCTTTTATCCTGCCTTCCCTGGCTGAGCAATTAGCTTCCTCTCGCGAAGGGGATTAGCAGGACCACCCCCCAGCGGCGGGGTGGGGGTGGGGGTAGCGGGGTTCTCCGAGCTGTCAGGTGTCATTCGGCTCACCGGCCCCCTCCCCCGTCCCGCCCCTGCAATTAACTCGCTCTCCTGCGCGCCAGGAGACAAAGCCGCCTGTTCCCGAGGTGTCCGACCTCCGCCCCCTCGCGGGCCCAGCCCGGGTTCCTCCGGCAGGAATCGCCCCAGGCTCTGGGAGCCTGAGAGCCGGCTGGGTCGGGGCCCCGCCCCAGACTTTCCACGATCAGATTTCAGCTCTACTAACGAGAAGAAAAGAAAGAACGCACGACTTCCTCGAGCCGGAGCCACGCAGAGGCCGGGCCGGAGGGGACGCCAGGAGACTCGGGGTTTGGCCTGTGGCTGTCACAGATGTTCAGCACCAGGAATGGCCACTAAAGCCCCCACTCCTCAGTTATCCCGCCGGAACTGGGGGCAGTGCCTAGATTGTCCTCAATGGAACACTCACCAAAGGGAACATTAGTGGCCTTTGGGACTTTGGGGAGTGTTTTATTTGTTTGTTTTATAGCAACACAGGTACCTTTCTAGACACACGGGGTTCTCTGTTTAATTATTAGAACCTCAAAGATCATCATTAAGTCAAACAGCATTGTTATCAAGTCAGTCTTCTTCCCAGCAAAGAGAAAGAACCAGAGAGGTTTTGCGTTTTGCTCTAGGTCACACAGCTCAAGTTTGCAGTGTGGCTGGGACTAGAGGGACCAAGTCTATTGCATCTCAGCTCAGTGCTTTCTGCAGCTAGATATGAAAATAATGAGCTTGGCTCTAGGGGGAGATGTGGGGAGACATCCAGGCCTGGCCTGGACAGCCTGCTGTGAGGCCGAGTCCCAGGTTCAGATTTTCCTGGAGCCCGTCCACCAGCAGTCAGGCACATGTGAGTAATAAAGGATTGAGTGTTGTATACTTTAGGCTGGTCCCCCTCTTCTTGGCCCCCTTCTCCAGCCTTAACTTCCTTTTGGAGTCCCTACTGACTTCTGGGTGTCCACCATGAGCCCTGTTGGAAAAATTTCAGCTCCATCTCAAAATAAAAGGAATGAAAACCGGGGGAAAGAAGCCAAGGAGGAAAGCCGCAAATACGCATCTGGCCGCAGTAGGCGAGCAGCTCCAAGCGTCTGCAGAGATGCATCGTGAGGGCTGTTTGCAGTTGTTTGGCTGCCAGAGGCTCCAGTGGCCTCCCTGGTCCCTCTTCTGAGAAATGAGAGCAGCCAAGATAAAAGGCACATCTTCCCCATCAAACTTGTCCTCCCTGCCACCCACCCAAGTCCTTCAAGTTCCCCTAGATGGTGGGAAAGACCAAGAGCTATGGGCATCAGACAGATGATGAGCCCTGGCATTCTAACTGCCACTCACTGAGGGCCATGGGCCAGTCTTCAGCAATCTGGGCCTCAGTCACAGGGGCTAGCAATAGGACTAGTCCCCAGGGCCACACTGGGACTTTCATGGGTCCTAGGCACTTTTGCCTTTATGGCCACAGGCCCTTTCCTCAAAACAAAAAAATTTCTTTTGATAAAAATATATTTTACAATTGCATTGGTATAAAGATGACTATATTATTATTATATATTAAAACACTGTTTATCTAACATTTCAATTTTCCTCTGTTTCTACAAAGAAAACACTTTCATGAGCCCCCCAAAGTACTGTGGGCCTTCAGCATAGATAATCCGAATGGATGTCTAGCCCTGTGTATACGCCCCAGCTCACAGTTGGCATTGGGCGTCACCCAGACTAAGACGTAAGGAATGCTTACTGTGTTTAGAGACCCCAGCAGAGAGATGTGCGGAGGAGAGGGTAATGCGTGAGGGTGGGGGGAAGGAGGGTAACAGCATCAGCACACTCAGCATTCTCCCCTCCCCCACCCACTCCTCACCGCGCGGGGCTGCTCTGCTGGACTTCCCTGCTGGCTCCCTCAGATAGCACTTCCTCTGCCTCAGGTGTGCCACCACGCCTTCCCTCACGTCCACACCCTCTGAGCGTACCCAGGCACATGAATGAGCCCCTCTACGCAGTCCCTCTTCGCAGACCAGCCTCTGTTCTGCCTTCTGCCCTGCCCTCCTGCCGGGGGAGTTCTCAGGCCCTGGGGTCCCCAGCCAGGCTCCCTCCTTACCCCAGCCTCCCGCCTCCCACATCTGGCCATGCCCTCTCCACCCCTTCCCTTCCCTGGGGGGGGGGGGTACCCTGCAGCTTCAGAGAGCTTCAGGAAGAATTGAACATGGGAGCAAAAGCAGCTCTTGCCCGATATTAGCTTTTCTCCTGTCTGAAGTCACAGGGCTGATCCGTCACTCCCCAGGGGCGCAGAGCTCTCGGATTCTCTCCAAGCCACCGGGCAACTGGCAGGGACTCAAGAGCTTGTGTTTCCAAAGAGGGAGAGGCTGGTGTTTATCAGAGACTGATGTGTGGGCTCCAGCGGCCTCTCCAGACAGTGGCTGAGGCCTGTCCCAGGCTCTGCGGAAGCAGGAAGTCCCCGCCGGGCTGGGGCTCGCTGGCTTTGCGGGAGCAGCGGCAGGATCTTAGGAAGCATTTCTCGCAAGTGTCTCCTTCAGAGGCTGCAGAATTCCTTAACAGCTAATTAGCAAGAAATCGCTGCAGTGATGGAGGCTGACTGGGATCTTCCTCCACCTCTTCCTAGGGGTCAAGGCCCTCTGGGGAGGTCAGCAGTGCTCTCTCATGGCCATATTTTCTCCCATGTCAGCTATTCCTTCAGGAGTCATCTCTCCAGCCTAAGCCTCTTCTCAGAACCGAGCTTCTCCCTGACAAGTTTGCGGCTCAAAAGGACCCGGCTTCTCTTAACTGTTGAAATCAGGCGCATCTGGAAGCAGTAAACTTTTCAACAGGCTGAAAGGAAGAAAAGACATATTGTAGGGGATGGGTTCACCTCGGGGACTAATTATTCTTTATATTTCACCCGTCACATTTACAATCTTCGTCAGAGCAAAGAGACAATAAATGATCTCATTAAAACCCAGAAAGATGCTTCTCCCCATCAAGAAGAACTTCCTCTCAACTCTTGGCCCTCTGACAAGGGCCATGTCAGGAAGGCTGGCACTGAGGCCCGGGGAGCTGGGGATGGGAGGGGCAGAGGCTCTGCCAAATGCTTTTCCTTGTTTGAATACAATGTCTATTTTTTTCCATCACTAGAAATAGCCTCATGAGTCTGAAATCAAAGTCTCCTCTGGCCACATTTCCCCCACAGGCAGGCTCCCATGAAGGAGATAGTAGTCAGGAGCCAATACCGGGTTGTGGTTTAAAAAAATTATCTTGGGGGACCCTGCCGGTTGGCTCAGTCAGTTAAGAGTGTCATCTCGAACGGACAAGGTTGCAGGTTCGATTCCCGGTCAGGGCACAAACGAGATGCAACCAATAAATATACAACTGAGTAGAACAACAAATGAATGCTTCCCTTCCCCCTCCCCTCTCTCTCCTTTCCTCTCTCTGTCTCTCTAAAAAATCAATCAATAAGTAATAAAAAATTAAGCCCTGGCTGGATAGCTTGCTTGGAGCATAGACCCAGAGCACGGAGGTTGCTGGTTTGATTCCCCGGTCAGGGCACATACAGGAACAGCTTGATATTCCTGTCTTTCTCTCCCTGCCTCTCTCCCTTAAAAAACAAATAAAAAAAAAACTTGGGGAGCCCTGGGCCAGTCCTACTTCTCTCTTCCTCCCTTGTCAAAAACTCATCCTCATAAAAAGATTCCAGAGAGGACACTGAGTCAGATTCTTCCAAGGATGGGGTGACCACACAAAGCCTTGACTGTGATTTCAGGGTCTGAGCAGGGTTACAATCAAACAAAAGGGCAGCCCAGGCAGGGCCACGACATCCTTTCACCCTCCCAGTCCATACCTCCTCCGTCTCCGTCTCCACTGGGCACAGAGACCTGTGGGCAACTTAGAAAGACCTCCACCCCCCTTAGTTCTGGGATGTGTGCAGGAAGGGACACTCTCTCTGCAACACTGTCAGGTGTTGGCCTGAGGTGTCCTTGCAGGGTAGGGACCCTTTCTGCCAAAGGGAGCTGGGCCTTCCAGGCTGTTGCTACCCCAAGTCTGATCAGCAGCATTCATATCACTTGGCAGCTCCTTTAAAAACACACTCTCCTCACCCAGACATCCCAGTCATTTTAACAAGGCATGTGGGTGATCTGTACAAACACCCGCAGGTTCCATCTCCAGTCGGTGCATAAACAGGAACAAATCAATGTTTCTGTCTCTCTCTCTCTCCCTTCTTCTTTTAAAATCAATCAATAAATTAAAAAGAGAGAAAGAACAAAAGAGAGAGAGAGAGAGAGAAAGAAAGAAAGAAGGAAGGAAGGAAGGAAAGAGAGAGAGAGAGAAAGGAAGGAAGGAAGGAAGGAAGGAAGGAAGGAAGGAAGGAAGGAAGGGAGGGAGGGAGGGAGGGAGGGAGGGAGGGAGGGAGGGAGGGAGGGAGGGAGGAAGGAAGGAAGGAAGAAAAAGAAAGAAAGAATTGCCCCTTGGCTAGACCAATGGTTCTCAATCTTGCTTGGCTCAGAATCACCTGGAGGGCTCATTAAAAACACGGATGCAAAAGTTCACCCTTAGAGTTGCCGATTCAGGAAATTAGGTAGAGTGGCTGAGACTTTACATTTCTAATATGTTCCCAGGTAGTACAGCTGCTGCTGGTCCAGGGACCACACCTAGCTGGGTCCTGAGCCTAAAGACATAATGAATGCTTAAGAAATCATGGTTTTGTTTTGTTTTTCTTATCAAGTGAGAGGCAGGAAGGTGGAGAAACAGACTCCCGCATGCACCCTAACCGGGGTCTGCCTAGCAACCCCTGTCTGGGGCTGATGCTCTGCCCATCTGGGGCAGCTGCTCTGTTGCTTGGCAACGGAGCCATTTCAGTGAATAGGACCAACTTGCTCATTTAAGTCTTGGCTGTGGGAGGGGAAGAGAGAGAGAAAGAGAGAGAGAAGGAGAAGGGAGAGGGATGAAGAAGCAGATGGTCGCTTCTCCTGTGTGCCCTGACCAGGAATCAAACCTGGGACTTCCACGTGCCAGGCTGACTCTCTACCTCTGAGCCAACCAGCCAGGGCCAAATCATATTTTAAAAAAATAGAAATTCCAGCGTAGCAGTAGTGGCCTAGTGGATAAGGTGCTGACTTGCTAACCTTGAAAAATAGAGATTCCTGCCTGACCAGTGGTGGTGCAGTGGATAGAATGTTGACACCGAACACTGAGGTTGGGGGCTGGAGCTTTGGCTCCTGGGCTTGAGTGTGGGCTCACCAGCTTGAGTGCAGGGTCTCTGGCTTGAGTGTGGGATCATTGACATGATTCCAAAAGTTGCCAGCTTGAGCCCAAAGTTTGCTGGTTTGAAAGCTCAAGGTCTCTGGCTGAGCCCAAAGGTTGCTGGCTTGAGCAAAGGGTTGCTGGCTCAGCTTGAGCCTGACATCTGATCCCTGGTCAAAGCACATATGAGAAGCAATCAATGAACAAGTAAAGTGAAGCAACTACAAGTTGATGCTTCTCACTCTCTCTCTCCTCCCCCTTCCTTTCTGTCTCTCTGTTTCTGTTTCTGTCTGTGGCTTTCTCAGAAAAAAGAAATACAGTCTCCTGCACTCCACCAGAGGAAATTCAGATTCAAAGATCCTACAATCAAATAACAGGATGATTAGAACACTTGACAGTTCTCTAGCACTTTACAGTTTCCAAAACACTTTAACAATCTTCTGTTTACTGTTTGCAGATGAGAAACTTCTCACAAAGGATGAATGAAGCAGCTCAGGCTCTGAGAGGTCACGTGATTTTACCTAACGTTTTTTTAGATAGCGAGTAAGCCAGGATTTGAACCCAGGAATTGCAAGGCCACAATCTGTGCTTCCCTGCCTCGTTGCAACCTGCATCCCAAAATCACTTTGAAGGCTGTTGAGTCCATTTCTAGTATTTTTAGTTTCCTGATCGTAATTGAGTCAACCATTCGCAGGGTTTCCCAGAGGCAGTTTCACAGTTTTCTGGAGCTGGTTAATGAACAGATAAGACGGTTTTATGCTGAGCCACATCCACTTGCTGGTTGTGGAGCATGCCAAGTAGACTGAGCACGCCTTCTCTGATCTTGCCTAGCCTTTCAATTCACCTTTTCAAACAGGTTTTTTGTTTTTTAAAGTAGAAAGACTCAACCTTTTCTTCAAAGGTCAAAATGATCAGATTTAGATTTAGCTGCATCCGAATGAATGAGTTCCCTGTGTGTACACACCCCAGTCCCCATCACTGCCATAATGCCCAGCAAAGAGAAAAGACATCTGCTTGCATTGTGAGCACTAGTTGTGGATGATGGGGGGGGGGGAGGGGGGCAGGGGAGGAAGAAAGAAAAACACTGTACACTGTACGCCTCAGGCCATATCTATCTATATATATAAAAATCTTCCCCTAAATCTGTCCTCAGATCCTTTTAAAAATGCAAGTTGAGACGAGGTTTCCAAGAAGAACAATGCCCGGTGGCTGTGGGTGTGGAAGGGGTGTGGCTTGTCATCCGGCAGCTTTTGAACAGGTGTCCAAAAAGAGAAAGGGCTGTTTTGAAATAAATGCTCCCGTTGCTGAGTGCCTCATCAGAAGTGCCCAGAGGTCGTTTTGAAAGAGAAAAAGGTGAGAAACCAACTTTCCAGCTCCTCTGTGTCTAGGGAGCGGAGCTGGTATTCTCCCACTGACTGAACACTCTGTCCCAGAGGTGTTTCTGGAAGCACCAAGATCAAATTACTAAGCCATTTTCTGCCTCACAATTGCTTAGTTGAGTTTCTACCTTGTAAAACTTTCTTCTTTCAAAGTCTAGTGCTCCATTTATTTCCCCTTTCCGCCCCCCTCTCTGACAGGGGTGGGAATCAAGGTGTCATTAGCCATTGCAGAAAGTGAGCCAAGGGGGCTGTGCATTAGATCACATGTCATAACCAGGAAATATTTTTAGAAATTAAAAAAAAAAAATCTCCTGGGCGAATGGCATTGATCTTGTGCTGTTTGGGGAAAGTGGATCATCACAGTAAATGCCTTTTTCTCTGATGCCTTAAGTATCCTCCCTGCCTCAGATGAGTGAGTTATTAAGGTAATGTTACCCTTTATTGCTGAAAAGCAGCGTAAATAGACACCCAGACTACAGACATTACCTGCTTTCAAACTGCAGAAATGAGATGCTTTCTCTTACAATTTCCTTTCCCACCAAATAGCATTCCCTATTTACTTGACTAGGGAATAGTCACCTTCTTATAATGACCACACCCATTTGCCCAGACAGAAAATGCTGGCAAAGTTAAGTGTCGCTATTATGTGGGCCAATCTTTGAGGTTCTTTCTCCTCCTGTGTGTTCAGCGGGGTGCTCACTGCCCTCTGTTTATTCGGTCATGTACAGAAAGGACTGTCTCTTCTCTCTTGAGCCCCTCCCCTGACTGGGGTCAGGGAGCTCCCTTTCCTGGGACAGTGCATGCCTCTTGATTGACAGGGAAGGTGGGGCATCATCCCAGGAACCTCTGAGACTTGAGAGAGGAGACACAGCCCTCTGGCTTTGTAGTATAATTAGCTGAAGGAGAAGGCACAGCCCCGACAATGAGGAAACTTACATATGTACATATACATATGCATACATACGTATCTTTGTGCACATACATATGTGCATGTACGTATGTATATATATTTCCACTAAGTATTATATATTAATGAATACTTTTTTTTCTTGGAAAACACAGAAACATGGCATGGATGAATAACACTGAGACTTGGAACTAAGGGCATATTCAGTCTGCGTTGATCTATGGAGTCAGTGCAGTGAGGGGAAGTCTTGAAGGAAGAGGTAGGCGGTGGTATATGCCCTGAGTGCTTAACATTAGTCTAGGAAAGCAAGGCAGAAACTCCTCTTGCTTCTTCCTGACAGAAATGCCTTCATAACCAAAGCACAATAGCTTTACCCAGCCCACTATAACAGGATAAACAAGTTTGATGCAACTTCCAAATCTATTTTCTATTGTAAGTTCCGTTTATTGAATAAAATAGCAATTCACCATGTTTGCAAATCCTGGTGCAGTTGGATGCCAGCGCTGGCAGAGGTTCATGTGTTGACTGCGTGGCCCGCCCATGGGCTCTGCTCTGAGCAGAGCATCAGCATGGAATTCCAAGCAGCTGCAAGTAGTAAGCTGAAAGCGATCTTGGCTAATCTTCCAGGGGGCTATGTGGCATGGTGGAAACTGGTTTCAGACAGTGAAGGGTACTTGCTTTTAGACTCAGGACTTGGAGCAGCTCCTGAATTCTTGCTTTTTTGAACTGATAAAAATTCAGAGCGAGACCAGAATGTGATTTTACGCGTGTACGTTTAGTATCATCTAAAGGTGAACCTGAACTTGCTTTACATTAGAAAACACCTTTCTTTTCAACATTTTTTTGGGGCCTAGTTCCCAGCCTCTGGGAAGAACGCGCAAAAGCAAAGATGCGGTCCGCCTGGGGAGGAAAATGGGAAGGTTAACACGGCCTTCTCAAGCTTTTCCCAAGGATTCGAGCGTTCTGCCGAGGATGTAGGGTTAGCTTCATTGAATGTAGAATTCACCTGCATGCGTTCAGCCAGAGAATAGCCGATGCTGGTTTTTCAATAAAAGTACGATTTCAGGCCCTGGCCGGTTGGCTCAGCGGTAGAGCGTCGGCCTGGCGTGCGGGGGACCCGGGTTCGATTCCCGGCCAGGGCACATAGGAGAAGCGCCCATTTGCTTCTCCACCCCCCCTCCTTCCTTTCTGTCTCTCTCTCCCCCTCCTGCAGCCAAGGCTCCATTGGAGCAAAGACGGCCCGGGCGCTGGGGATGGCTCCTTGGCCTCTGCCCCAGGCGCTAGAGTGGCTCTGGTCGTGGCAGAGTGACGCCCCGGAGGGGCAGAGCATCGCCCCCTGGTGGGCAGAGCGTGGCCCCTGGTGGGCGTGCCGGGTGGATCCCGTTTGGGCGTATGCGGGAGTCTGTCTGACTGTCTCTCCCCGTTTCCAGCTTCAGGAAAAAAAAAAAAAAAGTACGATTTCAAGATGTAGATGCAGAGTGGAAGGCGTTGGTGGTGGTCTACCAAGAAGTACATATAATTTGAGAATTTTCCTGCCAACTTCCGCCAGTCTGAAATCAGGACGTTCTAGGCCCAGCATCACCCAATGTTTTGCAATGACCCCCAGCCCCGCCCCTCCCTGTCCTGCCTACAGCCCATGGAGGCCCAGCGTAAAGGCTGCATCGCTCTCCCATCAAGGCAGGGATGCGGAGGCTCTTCGCTGCTGCCTTTTGCCCATGGCTGGAGCATTGTGAGTACAGCCTTGACAATGGCTGTAAAATAGAAAAAAATAGAAGCGTCTGAGTAGCCAGGCTGTCTGCTTGGTCCCTTCTGCCCTGGTCTCTGGCGTTGAGGTGGGCCCAGCCTGTGTTCCAGCCGCCTAACTGGTTGCTGCCAGTTCAGTTTCCCAGGACTTGGGTCTGGTCCCAGTCTCACGCCTCACATGAGGCTGGCTGGTTCCCATTAGCGGTTCAGTCTGCCCCTCACAGTGAGTGGAGCCGCTGCCAAGAATTCATGAAACTGGATTCCCGTTTGGCCCCTTCCAATCAGACCCTGCTGTATCATTCCGCCTGCTTGGCCGGAGACAGCAGTTGTGCCACGTTTCTCAGACGGGTCCACTGCTGCGCGGGGCAGGCTGCTCTGGTCCACACAGTCTGATTCAAGTTACCCGTGCCCCCCAGATTGTGGTGCAATTGCTTCCAATCTGGAAACCTGGGTAATGCCAACCCGCCCTCGATTTCAGGATAGTTCCTTATAGCTATGACCTGCGTGAAACATAATAGAAACAATCTTATCCAGTGAGGAGACTTTCAGAGAATTTTATCTATTGTACCTTTCGAAGTCTTTCCAGTAAAGTTCCCAAGAACATTCTAGAAGATCGTGTGGTTCTGTTTGCTCAGTGGCTGAGCTCAAGTCAGAGGTGATTTGATAGATTTATGACAGCCATTCTCAAATGTGTTGATCTGGCTAGCTTTGACTGGCCTTCAAAAGAATGTTCTGCCCTGGGGCAGGCCCATCTGGTCAGACAGAGTTATATACAAATGGGTAGGTTCTTGCAAGTGGTTCATCAGCTTACCACAGAGAAAAAAAATCAGCCAAGTCTTTTGTTGGGCCTCAAAGTGTGCTGCTATTTCAAAACTATTTTCTTTGAGACCTTCTGCCTGAAGGAAAATACTTCTTCAATCTGTGTGTTATGAAGTGTTAGGCTAGTGACATTCAAAACTGTTAACATTCAGACACTTTTATTAATGGAGTTTTAATCTTTTCAAACCCCCTTTTTAAAATAATCAATAATAATCTCTGTTAATCAAATGTATACAGGAACACAGTTTATGAGTTGGTCATTATTCTTGCTTGCTATGAAAAGTTAGCCAACAACTGTTCTACACACCCAAACAACCAGCAATAACTTTGAAATAGAGTTAATAACAAATGAATTCTTGATTTTTCACTATCTTATTTCCAATGAGAATAATCACTGTAACTGTCTCACATTAAGATTTATGTTTGCTCATTTCTGGTCGGTGCACAAGTAAGAAAACAGCATTCCCAACATTTAATATTTAAATGCTGTGTTCTTTTCAGTGTATGTTGGAAATAAATTATTGATTCTGGTCTCATCCATTAATGAAAAGTTAGCACTTCAAATCCTGTTTTGGCTAGGTTGTGTATATAAATAAATGTAGAATTCATTGAAAATCTACTATTTGCAAGTTGCCAGGCTTAGTCAAGAAAACCCTAAACAAGGCTGTTTATGACCTTTCTCTTAACTATGAAGATTTTATTGTTAAGTTTCAAGACCTTTCTCACCAAGAGGGAAGTAGATGAAATTGTGACTGCTGTGGGTGAGTTGCTGGTGGAAGGCCCAGGACATGCTATGAGCTTCTTCCCCAATCTCAAGGGCTCTTCCTCAAGGGTGGCCTCAGAACACCTAGGCCACCATGGAGCACGTGAAAACCACAGCCTAATAGGCAAGGTGGAATTTATTTCAACCCTGGTTTTTCTGGAATATGGAAGAAGCCTACTTAACAGTGGTGAAATGAGTTTTTACCAACTCTTCTTGCCATGTGCTCAAATGAGAGCCTTTTACCTGTTTCAGCAAGGTCCTCCCCAGACTCCATAGAGCTACGTCACATGTTCTTATGAGCCATGACCATGTTATTATAGCGGCCAACACACAAATTCCCTCTCACATGTTCTTATGAGCCATGACCATGTTTTTATAGTCAACACACAGATCCCCCTTGGTGCTTCCCTGTCTTTGTCCCTAGCCCCGTCTAATGTTCTCTGTCCACAAAGCCTCTTGACGGTGCCTCCCCACGCCCCAACTTCTAGACATCACAGTCAGAATCCCAACACCCAAGCCAAGGCAGCTAGATCTAGGGACCAAATCTGTCTACCCACGAGGTTCAGGGGGTGCTATGTTCTGGCTCATCTGTCCCATGGCTTGTATCATTTTGGTCCCTTGAGGATGTAAGAATGCTATTATTCTTGCCTCAGGCCTCCCAGAGTCCCTCATGAAGACCAGTCCAATAGCTTCGGTCACAGACCCTTTCCTGCAGGGCCCAGATACCAAGTCAGGGTGTCACGCTGGACTTCCCTTTTCATTCTTACCAGTAGTCCCTAAACTTCTTCCCTTCTCTTTCAGCACTATATAACAAACTTACAAATGGACCGTTCTTGTCTACCCAGCAGTTTAGGTACGTTCTCTGACATGTGTGAACCTCAATTTGGGCTCACGGTGGAATTCATCAGACCCTGTTACCTCTAATCAAGTTTGCCATCAGCTGTCTTGCTTTTTTTAGAATGACACCATGGACTTGTTTGAGCCATGGCTCTGAGCCCAGCCCTGGGGTGCCATGAGCTCAGATGGAGAGGTGTCACGCTTAAGGTATGAGGCAGTTTCAGCAAGTGCATGAATCCCTTTGGCGCTGGGAATGAACGGGCTACCCAAAGGCAGCTACTATCTTGATTATATTTCCCGGAAAACTACAGAGAAAAACAAACAAACAGACAAACCACAGGAGCTATTTCCTGGCTCTTCCAGCAACTCTGACTAGTTTTGAGTGGTTGTTTTTTATTATCTTCTCTTTGGGGAACAAATTAAAGTTGCGTGTTTATTTCTGCAACACTGAGAAACACAAAGAGAAAGCCTCCCAAAAGGATGATCCCGTTTCCCATCCAGATATTTGCCAACAACCACATGAAAAGAAAAATAAACTTATAGGCATTGTATTGTGCAATAGATGTTCCTGTAATATTACTTATAATTAAATTTCTATTTTAAATTCACTCAAGGTATGACCCTCTTCACCCCCTCTAAAGTCACCCCCCCAAAAAAAAAGACCTAGGTAATAAAGTGAATGCTCACTGCTTATCTAGTATATCTGTTTGTAGGAGTTCCCATTTTGGGGTTTCTCAAAGTGGGGACACATCTGTATTTTTTCTTGATATTTATGTAATTCAATCCAAACCATAGGGACTTGAATGATAACCTGTACTCAACAAATGTCATGGTTTCCTTGTCTGTCTGAGAGTATGTGTGATACACACTGGACTGAGATATCATCACACACACTAGATGTTAAGGATAGATACCCTGGCCCTGGTCCCCTTGCCTGGTCTAACCTAGTCCTGGTCATTATGCTCTGATGCCCAGGCCATTTATACTTAGTGGTGGTAAGAAGCCACAGACTTGGGCCAGCAATACTGTGGAGACTTTCCTCTGCTGCCCAGTGGCAGGTTCCTGCCCTATTTTTCCCAGTGGGTGGCCCCTGGGACTTCCAGGGGATAGTTGTGGCCCGGATGGTAACAGAAACCATGTAGCCCACGTGTTTTTCTAGAAGGAAATCCCGTTCCCGATCAGTGTGCACAGGCCGGCCCTGGAGCTCAGGACGAGAGCTCCTCGGGACGGAGGCCCTCCGAGGAGAGCACCGGGAGAGCAGGGGCTTCCCAAAGGCAGCACGTCCCAACAGGCTGGAACGACTTGGGTGTCGGTTTCCTAAGGTGGGGGGAAAGGTGGAATGACCTTGAAAATCCTTCTCAGCCCTCTGTCTCTGGTTTGAAGTGATGGCATCTGCCTTGGGAGCGGACTTCAGAAAGCTGGAGAAGAAATGCCACCACTCCTGGTCCCAAGGGAGAAAATCAAGGACAGGACAAGGACAGGCACCAGGTATCTGGTGCGCATCAGCCAGTGTTTCTGCTCGTGGTGAGTCTGCTTGACCCTGGGCAGCTCACATCCTTCCTCCCGAAGCCCTCAAGGTCACCGTCACCGGCTGCTGTCTGTCTCTAGTATTTTCATGCTCATAGTTGACTTGAGGCATTTTCTCCAAGGATCAAAGTTCCTTTCTTTTCTCATTCTGCTTGCCAGACTGGAGAGGCTGCTCTGTTGTTTCTAAGACTGGCTTTTAAGTTTCTGGCCCTAGCGTTTATCTGGAGAAAAGTGTTGAGAGAACTGCAAGTGTATCTCTTGTCTGTCTTAGTTAGCTTTGGCTGCTATAGCCAAACACCCAGGGGCTTAAACAACAGATGCTTATTTCTCCAGTTTTGGAGGCTGAGGTCTGACATCAAGGTGCAGCATGGTCAGGATCTGGTGAGAACCTCATTTCTGGCTGCAAAGAGTGGCCTTCTTGCCTGACCTGTGGTGGCGCAGTGGATAAAGCGTTGACCTGGAAATGCTGAGGTCGCCGGTTCAAAACTCTGGGCTTGCCTGGTCAAGGTACATATGGGAGTTGATGCTTCTAGCTCCTCCCCCCCTTCTCTCTCTCTCTGTCTCTCCCTCTCTGTCTCTCCCTCTCCTCTCTAAAATGAATAAAAAAGAGTGGCCTTCTTGCTGGGTCCTTAATGACAGAGAGAGAGAGAGAGTGCATTCTGGTCCCTTCCTCTTTTTATAAGGACACTAATTCATCACAGGGCTCTACCCTCATGACTTCATCTAAACCTAATTAGCTCCCATAAGGCCCCAATTCCTAATACCATTACATTGGCAGGTTAGGGTTTCAACAAGTTTTGGAGGGGCACAAACGCTGCTCCATGACACCGGTCCATAAGGAAAGCTCCGCACCGTGGGGAGAGACACAGATACAGGACATCAGCAGAGATGAACCAGCTTTAAAAAAAGCCAGCCATGACCACACTCAGCGCCTAGGATGAGGGAAACCTAGTTTTCCTTTCCCATTGGCTCTTGTTTGGGTCATACTGGAGACAGCATTGGGGGATCCTTTTTGAGTGCTTTTTAAGTCTGGTTTCAGCTCCTTAGTCCAACATTCTCAGATTCTTCGGCAATCTTTCTTCTGCAAATAACATTATTATGTTATTGTGCTAAAAGAGCTCCTTTCCAAGGCAAGGAAGGGTTGGGACAAAGGCAGCAAAGGGAACTGAGAGTCAGACCTCCCACAGGTCTGGAGGTCAGAAGTCCAAAATCAACGTGTTAGTAAAGTTGATTCCTTCTGGAAGCTGTGAGGGAGATTCCATTCTATGTGTCTCTCCCAGCTTCTGGGGGCTGCTGGCAACCCTGGGCTTGTAGCTACGTCACTCTCAACTTTACCACTCTCTGCACAGTACCTTTTTCTCTGTATGTCTTGTCCCCTGAGTTGTCTATTAAAACACTCGTCATCGGATTCAGGAAGCACCCTAATTAAGATCATATCACTTCAAGATCCTTAACTTAATTGTACCTGCAAAGACCGTTTTGCTAAATAAGGTCACATTCACAGACTCCAGGTAGATCTGAGACCACCATTGAACCAATACAACATGTAAGGGGACATCGAGAAACCCAAATAGAGAAGGCGGCCAACATCTTCATAACACTTCTAGAACAAAAATAATAGACTGGAGTTGTAACCTAGGGGTCAAGATATTGCATTAGATTCTTAATTCTGTCAATAACAATGACTCTGTGGCCTTGGGCAAGATCCTCCCTTTTGTAGGCCTGATTTCTGCATCTCTAAGATGAGAAGGTGCATTAAATGAGCTCTTGTAGTACCACTGATCTGATTTGGTATGAGTAGCCTTTCCTCTAACTAGCTCTCACATGTGCTCATGTGCACAGACACACGCATGCTAACATACCCCGCCCCGAGCAGATCAAGCCAGACAACTTCCAGACTCGATCGTGATTTCCACACTGAGTCTAGAATGTATTCTTTCTCGTGTGGGGAGTCTGGAAGCTGCCTTCCATTGTGTCATGTTTGACTTGGCTGGAGAAAAAAATTTGGCAGTACTCAAAAATGCCACACCTTTATAATTCTGAGTTTTTCCACAATCTTCTTGGGATCTTGGATTTTGGAGCACTCTCCTCTTTAATTTTCCAGATGAGTATTTCAGCTTTGGTCTTCAGCGTGCCCACTGCTCTTTCTGCCCCAGGAGTGGTCCACGTCTCCTGTGTGTCCTGGCCCTGGTAGATCACTTTAAAAGAGGATGCTGGATAAGAAAGAGAGGCTTGGAAATTCCATCGCATTGTTTTTTCATGGAACTCCTGATGGTATACAGACCAAGTACTGGAAAAAATATCGCAACGCTACTTCAGAAAACATGTGTGCATCTGATTTTGGTGGATTAACTAACTATACCTTTTTATCCCATACTTCTTCTACATGTGAGCTCTGAGCAAAAGAAGGCTTTAGTCATAGAATCAGAGAATGGAAGGGTTGAAGAACTGCAGGTACTGTATTTCCCTATGTATAAGATGCACCTTTTTTTGAAAAATTTGGGGTCTACCCTGGCCAGTTGGCTCAGTGGTAGAGCGTCGGCCTGGCGTGCAGGAGTCCCAGGTTCAATTCCCGGCCAGGGCACACAGGAGAAGCGCCCATCTGCTTCTCCACCCCTCCCCCTCTCCTTCCTCTCTGTCTCTCTCTTCCCCTCCCTCAGCCAGCCGAGGCTCCATTGAAGCAAAGTTGGCCCGGTTGCTGAGGATGGCTCCATGGCCTCTGCCTCAGGCGCTAGAATGGCTCTGGGTGCAACAGAGCGACGCCCCAGATGGGCAGAGCATCGCCCCCTGGTGGGCATGCCGGGTAGATCCCGGTGGGGCACATGCGGGAGTCTGTCTGACTGCCTCCCTGTTTCCAACTTCAGAAATATACCAAAAAAAAAAAAAAAAATTGGGGTCTAAAAACTGGGTGCGTCTTATACAGTGGTTGGAATTTTTTTTACTTGCATTTCCCACTTTTTTGTGCCAGTTTTTGCGCTCATTGTTGAAGACAGTGATTCGTCATCAGACACAGATGAGGACAAGCTAATGGATGGGAGATCTGACAGTGATGAGGAGTTGTGTGGATTTTATGGTGAATAAAACTTGAGTTTAATAACTTTATGTAATACATTTTTTTCCCCAAATTTCGGGCCCCCAAATTAAGGTGCGTCTTATACATGGGATTGTCTTATACTCGGAGAAACACAGTCATCTTTTCTATGGGTACATATTTTTCAAATATGTAAGTCCTGTGAAAGTATAGAGGTATTGCCAGTCTTGTTTAAAGCTGTAGTCTCAGTACTTAGCTCAGGGGTATAGCACTTAGCAGGCACTCATTAAATTTCTGATTTGTGAATGAAAATGAATGCATGAATCAGATTCTTAGAGGAGTGCAGATCTCATGCAACCTCCTTATTTCTGGTTCATTTTCAGTAGGCAGAAATGTTCATGGACTTACACTCTGCTAAATAACTGATGATCTAAACATGATTAAAGGTATTAGGGAATTCTGCTCCTTATTAGCTTTGAACTCCTCCATGAACAAGCACTAAGAAAAATAACCCTGTAGTTACCTGTTCTGTAAATATAGGTATTTTGATGATGTTTTTTTCTAAAATTTCTGTCTTTGCCTCCCCATTCTCCCAACGCACGCGCACACACGAGCGGCTCATAGCTCGGAAAGGTATGGCCTCTTTGTCCCCAAGTCCTCGCCTACAGAAGCAAACAAGGTCTTGTGCTGCCACCTAGTGGATCCTCTTTATCCCTGCAGCTCCTCATAGCTCTGGAGGAGCTGAAGGAAGCAAGCAGCCCACAGGAGGTTCTCCCAAAGATTGCCTGCTTCCTAGAGACGTGTGAGACCCGCCTTGGAAAGTGAGCCAGAGGAGAAAAAGGGTGGCCTTGAGGGCATGCCCATCGCTTGTCTCTGCCCCACTTCCGCAGGGATAGCTGGCCAAAGTCAGCCTGGTGTGGGTGACCCTGACCGGTCTGGAAGAAGTGAGGTCATGGCCTCCTTCTCAGAGATGTCTTGGACCAGGAGGGTCAGGGTGGGGAGAAGGGAACGCGTGCCAGCGCCAGACAGACAGCCCTTGTGTGCACAGACTTGTTTAGCAAAGATCACTCGCCTCACCTTGAACTCTTCCTTTAGAGAACAGTCCCTGAGACTGAGGGACTGGAAGGATCGTGGAGGACATAGAAAAGCACCAGCGGAGTGGTGAACAGAGAATTCAGCGTCCGCCAAGCAAGGACGTTTAATGAGGAGGAGTTCGGGCCACAGCATAGGATGAGGCTCCTAAGAGTAGGCTCTCCGGAACCTTCTCATTGGGACCGGAACTTCCTAAATCCCTGAGTTCCGAGGTCCTGGAGGGAGGCGGCGCTGGGAGAGAGAAGTAGGAGACCAGCACTGTTCAGGCGCGCGCACCTTTCCCCAGCTTCACACACCATCGTGCGGGCACCACGACGAATGGGACCACTGTGTGACATCACTTTTCCTTTGCTGATTTTATCAATTTTCATCGGAATAAGAATGTATCCAGCCTGACCTGTGGTGGCGCAGTGGATAAAGCGTCGACCTGGAAATGCCGAGGTCGCCGGTTCGAAACCCTGGGCTTGCCTGGTCAAGGCACATATGGGAGTTGATGCTTCCTGTTTCTCCCCCTTCTCTCTCTCTGTTTCTCTCTCTCTCTTCTCTCTAAAAATGAATAAATAAAATTTAAAAAAAAAAAAAAAAAGAATGTATCCAATGTGTACCACATTAGAAATTACCTTTACCCCTGGCTCTGAACTTGACCCAGGATAGCTCTGTGTGGGCCCTTTTCAGGTGTCTACAAATTCTACCTGTCAATTCTTAGGTTTCTTTACTTAAAACAAACAGAAAAACAAACAGAACTGGCCCTCAAGCCTGCTTTTCTTTCTTTTTTTTTTTTTTTTTTTTTTTTTCCCCGAAGCCAGAAACAGGGAGGCAGTCAGACAGACTCCCACATGCGCCCGACCGAGATCCACCCGGCACGCCCACCAGGGGGCCACGCTCTGCCCATCCGGGGCGTCGCTCTGTTGCGACTAGAGCCACACTAGCACCTGAGGCAGAGGCCATATAGCCATCCTCAGCGCCCGGGCCATCTTTGCTCCAATGGAGCCTTGGCTGCGGGAAGGGAAGAGAAAGACAGAGAGGAAGGAGAGGCAGAGGGGTGGAAAAGCAGATGGGCACTTCTCCTGTGTGCCCTGGCCGGGAATCAACCCGGGACTCCTGCACGCCAGGCCGACGCTCTACCACTGAGCCAACTGGCCAGGGCCTCAAGCCTGCTTTTCACTCACGCTCCTCCACACCACTTGCCCTGCCAGGGTCTCGAAAGGGCAGTTTATTCTGACCACTCTGTCCCCACTGTCCCTGTTAGAGATTGCTCATGAATTTCCCATTGCCAAATCCAAAGTCCTCATTGATAATGAAAATGTCCAGTTTGAAATTTTATACAGTCACAGCCCCTGGTGTTCAACGACGTTACTTTATTTTCCTAGGATTGACTTCAGACCAGCAACTCAACCTCCAGTATCTGCTTGGCAGCAGAAAATGTAGCCTTTCTAATTCAGGATAAACTCAAGCCAACTCTGTTTTGAACTAGGGTTAAAATCTGGCCTCTTTTTGGTAGCCATTTAGGAGCTTCCTCCTCAGTATGCCCCTGCTTTTTTTCAGTCTCTGTACCTGCGGAGGACACATTCCTAGGAGGTGGAGCATCACCCTGGTTTGGGGAGGAAAGCAGTGTCCATACCAGCTTCCACCGATGGGAGACTCTGTTCTGAGCCAGCACTGGTTCTTGACGTCCAAGTTTTCACCATCCCCTCCCCTTGCCTGCACCCTCATGGCCCAGACCCCAGCTCCTCCAGGTCTATTTGGCTGGTTCAGCACCTCTTACACATCCCTCTTGAAGACCACAGTGACGTTTCAGACCTTCCCCCACGTTGCCAAGGTGCCTGGGGCTCTATGTGGCCTCCTAGATCCGTGGTCAGCAAACCGTGGTTTGCAAGCCACATGCGGCTCTTTGGCCCCTTGAGTGTGGCTCTTCCACAAAATACCATGTGCGGGTGCTACCTCGATAAGGAATGTACCTACCTATATAGTTTAAGTTTAAAAAATTTGGCTCTCAAAAGAAATTTCAATCACTGTACTGTTGATATTTGGCTCTGTTGACTAATGAATTTGCCGACCACTGCCCTAGACATGACTGCTTTGTTCTAACAGCACTGTGGTTACGACACTTCCCCAGGAGCTGTCCTCTCTGGGACATTCTGAGAGGAGACACACATGTGCCCTCTGCTATGGCATCCCTGGTGATGTACACATTTCATTGACTGTGACTACAGTAGGAAACATATATTACATCATGGCTGAGTAGATGTGATCACTGCAAATGAAACAACAGTATTTACCATCACTCCCTGTAATGCCTTCTGGCATTTTCTATTTCGTTCAGTTTCATTTCTTTTAATTCTGGTTTTAACACAAAAAGTCAAATTTATAACCCAGGAGAAAGGAGGTCTCAACCCACAGTTTGAATACTGACCTCACAGTGGGTTTCTATTGTCCACTTCCTCTGGGACGTGGTTCGTGGTGTGGGTCTTGGGCTCCGTACCAAAAATCAGAAGAGAGTCCTACATGTGTCTTGTTTTTTCTCTAAATGGACAGCTTTCAGAATAAAAGGAAGTCCTGCCTTTCAAGATGTTGTCTCTACTGCGTTTAAAATAAATCCAGACATTTGACTTTTATTTTTAGCTTTATCTATTTTCTGTCTGAGAACAATGTGCATAGCATATGACAGAAGACTAGACAGAAGAGTAGGGGGTGCAAAGACGCACCAGGAAATAAAATCTCACTTGATATTTCCAAGTGTTGTGTGTGCTATTGGTAATAGTAATGGGGGTCAGGGGGCTGGATGAAAAAGTGAAGGGATTAAGCAGAGAGAAAGAACTTACAGGCACAGACAACAGTGTGGGGACTGCAGGAGGGAAAGGGGTGGGGGAGGGGGAGGAGGGTAGGAGGGAGGACAGATGGTGATGGAGGGAGACTTGACTTGGGGTGGTGAACACACATGCAATATTCAGATGATGTGTTGTAGAATTGTGCACCTGAAACCTGTATAGTTTTGTTAAACAATGTCACCCTAATAAATTAAATAAAAATGGAAAAAACAACAGTAATAATAATAGCTAATAACAACTGAGTGCATATTATGGGCCAGGCACTGTGCTTAATATTTCTCATTTATTATTCTAGTTAATCCTCGTAACATCACCAATGAGAGGTACAAACATTATCCCAATTTTATTAGAAGGAAACAAAAGCTCCCATAAACTTGACTGTCCCCTCCCTCCACATCTAAAGACCATTTCTCATGTCCATTTCTTCCTTTATGCATGCTCTAGCTCTATAAAGCCAGCCATGGGGACTAGACTGTCAATAAACACCTTCTCAAAGGCACAGCCACTTTCTGCTGAATTTGAAAAAAAAAAGGTCTTATTGTGAGGCTGCAATTCGACCTGCACAGGGGTCCCTCCTGCTGCTCTCAGTGACTCCCCTGCCAGCACCTCCTATGCCTTGGACTTAAGGTCACCCACAAGCTTTCCCAGCTGGGAGGCATTGGGAGTCCTTCCTGGTTCTTAGCACCCTGCAGGCTACTATAGGAAATATCTGTCGTAACTTCTCTTTATCTTTTTTCAATTCCACATCTATGAAAGGGAGAAAGATGCCTGGATAATGCAAATGAAAGACAATTACGAACTACTGATTTTTACCCCTCCAATTTTGTTTGCTCATTGATTCAGCAAATATGTATTGAATCGCTATTAGGCAGCATTCCACAGGGTGATGTGGTGGTGAACAGGGCAGATCACACGCCTGCCCTTCTGGAGTTTACATCCCATTGGGGCTGTTTCACGGGAGGACAGACACTAATGGGTGCTTTTCAACCTCTGTTTACTTACACCTCCCAGTAAGAAATACTTTATGGGCCTTGGCCGGTTGGCTCAGTGGTAGAGCATCGGCCTGGCGTGCAAGGGGTCCCGGGTTCGATTACCGGCCGGGGCACACAGGAGAGGCGCCCATCTGCTTCTCCACCCCTCCCCCTCTCCTTCCTCTCTGTCTCTCTCTTCCCCTCCCGCAGCGAGGCTCCATTGGAGCAGGGATGGCCCAGGCGCTGGGGATGGCTCCTTGGCCTCTGCCCCAGGTGCTGGAGTGGCTCTGGTTGCAGGAGAGCGACGCCCCGGAGGGGCAGAGCATCGCCCCCTGGTGGGCGTGCCGGGTGGATCCCGGTCGGGTGCATGTGGGAGTCTGTCTGTCTCTCCCTGTTTCCAGCTTCGGAAAAATACAAAAAAAAAAGAAAAGAAAAAAAAAGAAATACTTTATGCACGGCAATGCAGGACATTCCTTCTCCCCTCTCCTGCTCCACACAACCAAATCAAAAGTTTTGTAGAACAAAACTTAGTTTTATTACATACAAAAAAAATAAAAGAATGAAAACCACAAATTATTAACCTATTAACTTACATCCTATTATTTGAATGAAGCATAGGAAAATTCCCAAATAAGCAATACAAAAACAAGAGTTAGGCAAGATATTATTTAATGTACTTGGTGTGCTTGTCTGCTTCTCAGTTTATTCTGGTCCAGAACACACAAGAACAATGCTTCACACCTAAACTTGTGAGACTGTTTCTCTCCTTTGTTTTAGTCAGTTTTAAAGGTTGAAAATGCTAATTCATACAAACAGGGTATTGTGGAAGGTAATGATATCAATACATTCTTTTTACCTAGCAATGCAAATTCTTTGTTAATCTTACCCTGAAATGATGCTGAATTTACTGTTTTGTAAATTCATTCTTTAGTGCAGACAAAGAACACTAATTCATTTGCCTTTTTTGGGCACAAGTTTAGGTTGATTATTGATGCAGAGTTTCAAAAAGAAAATGAATTCTTTTTTAATTGTAAGAGAGCGAGGGAGAGGGACAGATGGACAGGAAGGAAGAGAGATGAGAAGCATGAACTCATAGTCGCGGCACCTTAGGTGTTCATTGATTGCTTTCTCATATGTACCTTGACCAGGGTGAGGGTGGGGTGCTTCAACTGAACCAGTGACCTCTTACTCAAGTCAGTGACCTTGGGCTCAAGCTAGTGACCTTGGGCTTCAAGCCAATGACCTTTGGGCTCAAGTCTATGATCCCTCTCTTAAGCCTGCAACCCCACACTCAAGCCAATGACTTTGATGTTTCAAACCTGGGTCTCAGCATCCCAGGCTGATGCTCTATACCCTATGCCACCACTGGGTCAGGCCAAATATACTAATTTTAAGTCCCAAATAACATCTTTGAAAATGAGATTGCTTGCCAAATGAGACTGCTAGAAAAATGTGACTGTCATTTCGGAGTGTTCATCCTACTCCATACTTCCCCTTAGGGGCTCTCGGGTATGTTCAGCAAGAGGGTCTGGTTAGTTCCAGTTTGAACAAAACACATCAATATTTTGGTAATCATGAGCACTCTTTAATAAATTTAATAACATTCACCATTTTTTAAAAAACACTTCTGTGAGATACAGCAGAATTATTTCTAGAGATATCAGACAGAATTCCTATTGATGCTGATTTCTAAGCACATGTTGTCAGTAGCCTTTAACAATCTTTTAGTAGTTTTCCGGCCATATCTGCTGGTTCTAGTACTTATAATTCCTTTATTATTTTTACAGTTTAATAGCTATACACCAATGAGGCATTTTTCCAAGTGCACGCAAAGATAAACACGCGCGCGCGCGCACACACACACACACACACACACACACACACACACCCCTTGCCATCTTGGGTAAACTGGAATCTTTGGATAACTTACAGCACCCATGATGCTCTCAATATCCAGCTTTCTACAAGATTTTAGCCACGTGAGAAGCATGGCTCTGGCAGGTTCTGCAGGAGTGCAGATTTGACTAGAACTAGTTGTCAATTTGAATTTATCAGCTGAGTTAGCCTTAAAAAAATCATAATCATGATATCTCTTCATGTTAGGAGAGTAATTTTTCAACATCTGTGTGAGCCATTTTCTCTTTTGCCATATCACATGCAACTATATCTCATTTACATTCTGTAACACAACTAGGAAATTGGGACAATAATTTTGAAGTCCTTTGTTTTCATTTAAAAATGTTTGATGGGCTGTGGATAAGTCCAGCATGCTGTGTTTCTAAGTACCCTATTAGTTTTGAAGGTGTCATTATAAAAGTAATATTTGGAATTTGTCACTTTGGTTGGATTTTACACACAGAAAATATATTTTAGATAGCCTGTCTTATGAAGTTTTGCATTCTGTTTTCTTTTTAGAGTGTATGCCTCATTCTAAAAGAAGTTGAAGATTACTCTTAGAGCCAGTGTTTTTCTCAGCATTGTCTCTATTTCCAGTTCTAAATATCAGGCTTGAACTTGGGCATTTTTCTAATTTTTACTTCATCATTCTTTTCTAATAGTAAGGAGAAATCTAATTAAATGAAAATTTATGTAGTCAAATGCATATTTGATGCAAACCCGAAACATATCCCACTCGATAAAATCTTCTTAGAAAAAAGCTTTACCATAAAAACTTATTAATGTTAATATAAAATATAGACTCAGTTATTTGTCCTGTAACGGTGATGGTCATACTCACATCATACATCAGCAAATCAAATGAGATGTTTGTTAGCAGAAGATTGAATGACTTGCATTAGTCAACTGATGTCAGAGACTTCCATTAGCTCTCTTAATCCACTTATAGCAATGGAATGTAGTAGTACTTCCAACAACATTCACAATTCTTACTAAAAATCTGGTGATGAGTTCTCATATTTTCTATTCTATTCTATTCTGTTCCGTTTCGTTCCATTCCATTCCATCCTAATCTATTCCATTCTCTAGTCTCCTCACTCTACTTTCTGTTTTTAAAAAAATTAAGTCTAGCTAAGCCATTAGCTTTATTTTGTAATGTAGTATGTCTTGCAAGTAGATTGAATAATGCTCACACAGATAATTTACAAATAAGAGAAGTTCTGAGAGTGGCACTGCTATAGAAAACTACAACTGAATTCTGGAGTGAAATAAAGTGACCGGGCAGGGATTAATTTTGCCAGGGTGGTTAGCGAACGCTTCTTGGAGGGAGTGACATGAAGTGCGTGCTGCCGAGTTTAGGCTACTAATAGGATGCTGTTCTTTAGAATTTATTGGTGGTTTGAACCATATGATTTGAAATGTATGATTTGTTAGTTGTTTTGTGTATATTTGGCGAATCTCCAGCTAGATTGCAACTTCCTGCAGGAAAAACCTTTTTTTCTTTTAAAAAAATATCCCCCAGCATTCATTTTCATGCTGTGTGTAAAGTAGATGCTGGACAAATGCTTGGTCAATGTTGACTGTTGAGAATCACCATAAACCAGGCCTACGCCCTCACAGGTGGAGCAGATGAGAGCCTGTGCCAGGAGGAGAGGGTTGGGAAGGCCCTTGAGTCATTCTGAATAGCTCCCCATTACTGCCTGTGCCTGAAATTTCATAATTAGAAATTCACTCCTTTGTCTTTATCTTTATCAATTCAGTCTTACCAACCGTTTGTGCCTTGGTTGAATGAGTATAATTTCTAGGACTAAGTCATGATTGAATTTACAAGGAGGAGTTGGCCTAGTTAGTCTCTCCTGAGCAGCAGTCCTGCAACCTGGAGGGTGGCTACCAGGTGTGCAGGGCTGCCTGTCTGGACAGGAGCCCCGCTGGGATGCTCAGGCCCCACCAACTGCTTGGCTAGAGGAAAAACATGCCCAGGGCTGGCGCCTGATTAATGACTTAGGACTAAAATAATGGTGTAAAGAGTGACTGGCCATTAATTACTCACATTTACATACTAATTTTCATTTTTTGCTTTTAAAGAAACACAATACCAAAGCACAAATTGGTTTCCTCTTTTAAACCTCAATTATCATCAATTTTGCTCAATTTACTCTAGCCTTGGTTTGCTTCTCAATCCACAGAGGATTCTCTTTGGTTTTACTCGTAGGGTCAGAACAGAAGCCTTCCAAGGCAAGGCAGCTGCGGCTCTCTGTGGCCCTGGGGTTGCTGCTCTGGGCCCAAGTCAGGAAGTCCCAGAGGCTGGAGAGTGTTGTCCTAAGACAGGCACAGGTCTTTGAAGGCCAGACACTTCTGCATATGTGTGAAGCATTGAAGAGAGGGGGAAATCCCCCCCCACCACCACCATCAAGAGAAACTCCCAACTTTTCTCCTGGTATTTAGACTCTGACATTGGTTCCCTCCAATTATTTTACCCCTCAATTCCAAGAGCAACTGAATCTCCCACCATCCATTCCTTCCATTCTAAACCCTGGCTTTTAAAAGATGTCTATGCTTTTCAAGAAATGATTTTGAAGAAACTGGCTATCCACATGCAAAAAGAATGAATTTGGACCTTTACTTTACACCATTTACAAAATTTACTCAAAATGTATCAAACAACTAAAATATAAAGCTCTTAAAAGAAAATATAGGAGGAACGCTTCATGACATTGGAGTTGGCAATGATTACTTGGATATAACACCAAAACACAAGCAAAGGAAAAAACAAAAAGGAAAAAAGAAAAAACAGATAAATTGGACTCCATAAAAAGGAACTTCTGTGCATCAAAGGACAAAATCAACAGAGTGAAAAATCAACCAAGCAAGGGGAAAAAATATTTTCAAAGCATGTATCTGATAAGCAGTTAATACCCAAAATATATCAAGAACTCCTACAACTCAACAATAAAAAGACAATCTGATTAAAAATACCCAAAGGAATCGGAAGCAGTCTCAAAGAGATATTTGTACACCCAGGTTCATAATAGCATTATTCATACGGCCACAAGGCAGATGCAGCCCAAGTGTCCACCATGGATGGTGCATCTGTATCGGCAAGTTCCCTCTCCTCAGATTCAACCAACTGCAGATGGAAAATATTTGAAAAAACAAGTTACATTGTTGCTGACATATACTATATAGTTAGGCCTATTCATTGTTTACCTGACATTCAAGTTTACCTGACACCTGGTATTTTTAAATTTTTATTTATTTATTTATTTATTTATTGTATTTTTCTGAAGTTGGAAACCGGGAGGCAGTCAGGCAGACTCCCGCATGCGCCCGACCAGGATCCACCCAGGATGCCCACCAGGGGGTGATGCTCCGCCCATCTGGGCGCAGCTCTGTTGCATCCAGAGCCATTCTAGTGCCTGAGGCAGAGACCATGGAGCCACCCCCAGCGCCTGGGCCAACTTTGCTCCAATGGAGCCCTGGCTGTGGGAGGGGAAGAGAGAGACAGAGAGGAAGGAGAGGGGGAGGAGTGGAGAAGCAGATGGGTGCTTCTCCTGTGTGCCCTGGCCAGGAATCGAACCCGGGACTCCTGCACGCCAGGCTGATGCTCTACCACTGAGCCAACTGGCCAGGGCCTGACACCTGGTATTTTTATTTGCTATATCTAGCACCCCTACCCGGGGCTAACATCTGCTCTTTGAGTATCATCCTGTACTTGGTGTTGGGGGTGGAAACTCAGGAGTTGAAAGAAAAGATTGTTCCAGTTCTCAGAGAATCTATAGTCTGTTTTCCCAGAGAAATTTGCAACCACAAAAAGTATTTCCTGGATTATTTCAATGCGTGCTAGATTAAATTTCTTTCTTTTCTTTTTTTTCAGAGACAGAGAGAGAGAGAGTCAGAGAGAGGTATAGACAGGAACGGAGAGAGATGAGAAGCATCAATCATCAGTTTTTCGTTGCGACACTTTAGTTGTTCATTGATTGCTTTCTCATATGTGGCCTTGACCGTGGGGCTACAGCAGACCGAGTAACCCCTTGTTTAAGCCAGCAACCTTGGGTCCAAGTTGGCGAGCTTTGCTCAAACCAGATGAGTCCACACTCAAGCTGGTGACTTCAGGGTCTCGAACCTGGGTCCTCCGCATCCCAGTCGGACGCTCTATCCACTACGCCACCGCCTGGTCAGGCTAGATTAAATTTCTTAGAGCACAGCCTCTGTGTTTTCCTGCTGCATAAATAAGGCATTTATGCCACTGACCTGGCTTAGGCAGGCCACTTGAGCCACCCCTTCCTTAGACAGCCTAATTTCTTTGGTTTGAAGAGAGATTCAGATGCTTGTGGTTTTAACAAGAGCCTGGGTGATTTTCGTGCTCAGGCAAGTCTGTGGAACTCCGGCAGATGTGGCATCGGAGGCCTCTGACATCCCATTGAGGCAGCTTCAGACCTCCACTCTTGTACCACCCATTCGACATCACAGGTATATATTTTGCAGTGGTGATAGTCTTTGTAAGTTGTTTTCCAGTTCATCACAGTGCATTCTATATATTTGCTCTTCCCTCTACTTTGTAAGGAAAACAGGGAGGCTTCTCTCTGCTTTACTGAGGACCCGGAGGCGCACAGGGGCTAAATTCGCGCAGCCTGCTCCCGGAGCACCCCAGGCTGCAGCGCTCTTTCCATCCACCTTAAAAACGTACATGGCGACAACTGGAGTGGGAGTTAGAGTTCACCCCGAGAGTTTCAGGTGACTTCGGTTCCCAAGCGGGTTCGCAGTCCCAGCCTGCAATTAACAAACGGGTGCGGGAGAGGACGGCGCGCGCCTCCGGGAAGGACCCTGGGCCCAGAGCCCAGAGCCTAGAGTCCAGCGCCCAGGTGTGAGCGAGGCTTGCGGTCTCCCGGACGACGCCGGGCACACGCGAGGTGGAGAGGGGGCCGCCCCCTCGCGGGTCCCCATCCAGCAGCGCGGCCTACCCGCCACCGCTCCAGAGCGCCGCCTGCTGGCGGGCCCGGCGGCCGGGAGCAGGAGGCGCGCGGGCGCACGACGGCGGGGACGCGCTCCGAGCACGCGCGCCGGACTGTTCCTCCGACGGCCGCGCCGGGGGAAGAGGGCGGCTTCCTGGGGACCCGCCGCCGCCGCCGCCCCCGCCTGGACTTGGAAGCGCGGAGAGGGGTGTTGGGAACTCGGGGCGCGCGTGAACGCCGCCGCCCCGCCGCCGCCCGGGACAGCCCGGAGGTGGGTAGCTGGGGACCGCAGCGGGTCCCGGGGACGTTTTAGATGACCTTTTTATGCTTCGGTTGATTCGGTTGAAAAAAAAAAAAGAGAAATTCACAAAACGCTTTCCGTTTCCTACCCCGGCTCCTGCGCGCGCCCGAGGGCGGGACAGAGGAGGTGCCTGGTGCTGCCGTGGAGACAAAGGCGCGGGGGACCGCGACCACGCGCGCGGCCACGGCTGGCCTCCCGCCGCTGGAGGCGCGCGTGCCCGCCGGCGTCCCTCTCCTGGACTACGTCCCGCGTTCCGCGCCCTGTCGCGGGCAGTAGAAGAAGTTCTGCCTGAGTGCTGCGGCTGCAGTGACCCCCAAAGTTAGAGATATCTTAGAGCTGCCTTTTGCTTTTTACTGTGTCCCTCCTTTCTTCTAAATCAAGCCTTTAGATGGCACCGGTCTCTCTGTGGAGAGGCCCTCCTCCGGGCTGTCCCTACCACAGCGGGCGGGAGGGGTACGGGGGGTGGGGTGGGCTCGGCGCTAGAAATGTGCTCGGTCCTCGGGTCGCGGTTCTTGGATCAGGGCCTTCAGACTGGTGGGCGGGCACCCTCGTTGGTTTGCATTACAGGGACCTGAGACTCACGGTTTACTTTCTATTTTGTATCATTTATTCATTCATTCGCAGAACTAGGCGTTTACTTGTATGTGATAAGTGCTGTGGGAACACAAGGACTGCAGAGGAAAGGCTTCACTGTGCGTTTTATACTGGAATTTGAAGAATCAGTATGATTTTTTCCCTTCTATTCTTTAAGTTCCATCTTTTCTTTAATTTTTCTCCCTTCGTTCTCTGTGGCAGTCCCTAACTGTGATTAAGTGTTGGGTAAGGACAGTCAGTTCTGACCTGAAAGTTTCAACTGATATTCATGGGAACGATTTTAAATTCATTATTTCTAAAACTCCAGGAAACACGGAAGGAGGATGGGTAGCATTGTCTGTTTTTACAGAAGAAGAGACTCAAAAGGAATATCAAAGCCACAAACTAGTAAACATTGGGAGTACTCCTCTTTTTGAATTAAAGCCTGTGCTTTATCTACTGTTTGCTTTGCTCCCTCCTTCGGAGGAAGGCTATGCGGACTAACCTAGGGTGAAGGCCAGGTCTCTGGAGAGAGAAGTCATTTTTGTGGGTGGCTCAATGTTGGTCAGAGCTCTGCCAGTGGGAACTCTGCGGGAACCAGACAGGGTGGGCCTTACTCACCTGAGTCACCTTTCAGCACAGGACCTGGCCAAGGGGAATGCTCCTGAGTTGTTGCATTGAAATTCACTGGCTTGGACGAAGTCTTTCGTGTCTTGTAGGGTTTCTTGCCTTTTTTTTGTGCCACAGACCTCTTTGGAGTCTGGGGAAGTCAATTAAAAAAATTTTTTTTAATTGATTTTTAGAGTGGGGGGGAGAGGAAAAAAAGAGAGAGAGAGAGAAGAGAGTGAGGAGCATCAACTTGTAGTGCTTCACTTTAGTTGTTCATTGATTGCTTCGTGTGCGTGTCTCGACAGGGTGAGCCCAGGGTTTCAACCCAGCGACCTCAGTGCTCCAGATCAATGCTCCATCTACTGTGCCACCACAGGTCAAGCAAGAAGTCAATTTCTAAAAGACATTAAAAAATATTCATAGGGAAGTTTGGATGGCAGTAAGGCCAGAGTTATCTAACATTTTAGTTTGGACTTCAAAAAAGAGACAAATAATTATGAGCATTACCATGGTAAAGTAAATGATACTTGGGCATGGTATTTATCAATTACAATTGAGATGCAATTGACCAACTTTGTGATGAATAGGTAGAAATAACCTGGCTGTGACATATTTATTAGTATGTCCAATTCTATAATAAGTGCATCCTGGGTTCTGAAATGAATGGCCCTACTTTCTTCTCCACGCGTAGGTCCCAACTCATTTTTCAAAGTATATGTTTACATCTCAAATAAGCCTGGTCTAACTCATTATATATACAGAGGGGACCTAACAGGTAAAGTACATTTAAGCAACCTTTGAAGGTAACAGTTTCCAAGGAGTTGGTTAAAATATCACCATTTAAATGTACCCTTCTATTCCTGTCATACAATCTAGTCACCAAAAGAAACATTATTTAAATTTTTCTAAGTTTTCCCAGAAACCTCAGCCAATCTGTCACAGTAAGATGTAATACAATATTTAAAATATAAACAAAGATAAACACTATTCATAGGGTTAAAAGTTATATTGAAACAAAGTTATCAAAATACTGTGTATTAAGTAACAAAATTCAGTGCTGTATGAAATAACACATAATTTCAGAGTCATGTGATATCTGTGCAAATGGTATTTTGCAATATTTGCAACATTTGCACTATGGTATGAAAATGCCTGTGACTCTTATTGGTGACACTGTCACCAGAATTACTCCTACTGGTATGGCTTGTTGTCCACATCTATAACCAAATAAAATCATGCATTTCAGTTAGAGGTTTGTGAAAATAAAGATGTATCAGAAACCACTTTTTAAAAAAATTTTATTTATTCATTTTTAGAGAGGAGAGAGAGAGAAGGAGAGGGAGAGACAGACAGGGGGGAGGAACTGGAACCATCAATCCCCATATGTACCTTGACCAGGCAAGCCCAGGGTTTTGAACCAGCGACCTCAGCATTTCCAGGTTGATGATTTATCCACTGTGCCACCACAGGTCAGGTAAGAAACCACTTTTAACTTCATGGCCCCCTCACTTCTGAGGACACCTTGGAGGGTATCCTAGGTTACACAGCCTGCTCAGTGGTTGCTTTTCTTCCGGGTCCTTGCTGGCCACCCTGCTAGTAGCTGTTTCCTTGTCCTTCAGTTAGGGTTCAGGCTCACAGCTGTTTCTGGTGGTGAATGCTGTTGAAGGGAATTGCTGGACTGTTTACATTTTCTGCCTGCTCTGCTACTTCTGTGGGTAATTCTGCTGGAGAACATTCTGTGACAGTAGATGTGTGTCATATAGTGCATGACAGCTTCTTTTTTGGAGAAAAAATGAACTTTAATGGTATATGGTGGTACCAGTGTCAGGGAAGAAAAAGGAGTTGCCACTACATATCCCACAGGCGTTAAAAAAAAGATTTTAAGATGTTATTCAGAATAATTTTGTGGTAATACATGTGAAAATGCATATAGAATGGACACGCTATTTGAGTAAAATGTCTTGCCTAAGGCATAAGAACTAGAAAATCTGAATAGTTCTATGTCTATTCAAGGTATTAAATTTGTAGTTAAAAACCTTTTTGTAGCAAAATATCCAGGCCCAGATGGCTTCACTAGTGAAGTATTACAATTTTTTTTTTAATGGAAGAGATAAAAAGGGAGCATTCCCTGGCTGCTTCTAATGAGGCCAGCACAACCTTGTTACTAAAGCCTGATAAGGATAGCACAGGAAAACTGTAGTCCAGTCCTGGCCAGATTCTACCTGGTTGGTTAGAGCCATGGTCCCCAACCCCCGGGCCGCCGACTGGTACCAGTCCGTGGGCCATTTGGTACTGGTCCGCAGAGAAAGAATAAATAACTTACATTATTTCTGTTTTATTTATATTTAAGTCTGAACGATGTTTTATTTTTTAAAAATGACCAGATTGCCTCTGTTACATCCATCTAAGACTCACTCTTGACGCTTGTTTCGGTCATGTGATACATTTATCCGTCCCACCCTAAAGGCTGGTCCGTGAAAATATTTTCTGACATTAAACCAGTCCGTGGCCCAAAAAAGGTTGGGGACCACTGGGTTAGAGTATTGTCCCGATGCACAGAGGTTGCAGGTTTGATCCATCATCAGGGAACATCAAGCTGTTCCTGTCTCTTCCCCCCTCTTCCTCTCTTGCTGAAATCAATAAATAAAAATTAAAAAAAAATATTGAAGGCCAAACTTTCACAAAAACATGTAAAAGTCTCAAAATGAGGTATTGGTAAATTAAATCTAACAATCTATAAAAAAGATACTAAGCCATGACCAAGTTGAATTTATTCTAGGAATGTAAACTAACATGAGAAAACCAATAAATGTACCTTAACCACGCAGAAAGAAAGGAGAAACGTTATTTGATTAAACTCAGCACCCGTTAATGATAAACATTTCTTGCAAGCCAAAACATTGAGAGAACGTATAAATTTAAAATAATGGAGGGTACGTCTTTGCTTCCTAAATAAACCTATAGATTTAGCACCGTCCCAATCAAAATCCCAGCAGATTTTTTCCCCCAAAAATAGGCTTGATGAGCCAATTTTAAAATTTATTTGGAAATTGTAAACAATTTAAGAAGAAGAGCAAAGTTGAATGACTTAAGCTACTAGATCAACATGTAGTATGTAAGTGTGGTATTGGCATGATGCAAGACAGGTGATGGAACTAAGTAGAGAACCCATTCACAGGCTCACACACGTGACAGGTGACACTGCAGGGCAGTGGAAAAGGACAGCCTCTTCAGTAAATGATGCTGGAACATATCCATATGGGCAGAATGAATCTTGATCATCTACCACATTCCACGTACAAAAATTAGTCAACAGACATCAAACAGCTAAATGTGAGAGCTAAAACAATAAAGCTTCTGGAGGAAGGCAAAGTGAAATACCTTGATGACCGAGGTACAGTCAAAAGTTTATTGAACAGGACACCAAAAACACTAATTACAAAGAGAAATATTGGTAAGAATTTCTGTTCATCTAAAGGTTCCATAGAGAAAGTGAGAAGGCAAACTACAGAATGTAATACATAGATCCAATGAAGAACTCATGCTTACAATATAGAAACAACTTCCATATTAAGAAAAAGATGGACCCTGGCCACTTGGCTCAGAGTAGAGCATTGACCTGGTTTGTGGAAATCTTGGGTTCAATTCCCGGTCAGGGCACACAGGAGAAGTGACTATCTGCTTCTCTCCCCATGCCCCTACCCCTTCTCTCTTTCTCCTCCTCCTTCTGCAGCCATGGCCCGATTGGTTCAAGTGTGTTGGCCATGGTGCTGAGGATGGCTCTGTGGAGCCTTTGCCTCAGGTGCTAAAAGTAGCTCAGTTGCTAAGCATTGTCCCAAGGTAGGGGTTTCCAGGTAGATCTTGGTTGGGGTGCATACAGGAATGTGTCTCTCTATCTCACCTCCTCTCACTTAAATTTAAAAAAGAAAAAAGAGATGGACAGTCAAATAGAAAAATAACAAGTTACTTCATAAAAGAGTATCTCCAAATTCCCAAGAAACATAAAAAGGTGGTTAACATCATTAGTAATTAGGAAAATGCAATGAAATGTCAGTGTACACTCACCAGGTAGCTAAAATTAAAAGAGACCATCAATGCTAAGTGCTGATTAGGATATGAACAAACTGGAACTCTCACTGCTCATGGGTATGAAAATGAGTATAACTGTTTTAGAAATTGTGCTGTCACTTACTAAAGCTGGACATATACATCTATGACCCAGCTACTCCATTCTTAGATAAACACTCAACTCTAAGGTATATATTTGGGCACCAAAAGTCATGTAATATTGCAGAGCAATATTATTCATAATGGCCCCAAGTTGGAACAACACACATGTTCATCAATAATAGAATGGATAATGCCATAAGTTAATTGTTTTACAACGGAATACTATATAGTAATGAGTGTGAATAAATTATTGCCTCCCACATAACATGGCTGAACCTCACAAACAAAGCCAAGCAAAAAGAAGTTGGACACAATGGAGGAAGTTCTATGTGATTCTATTTATGTGAAGTTGAAAAATGGTCAATATTAAATAAACCAGGGTGATCGACCTCAGTCTAGTGGTCAGGACTTAAAGACAAGGACAGAGGGGGCTTTTGAAGCATTTACTTATTTTTTTTCTGAGCAGTAATGACTGGAGCGAGTCTACTTTTGTGAAACCTTAAATTTTTTTCTTCAAGTATATTTTAATGCAAACTTTACTTAAAATATTATAAAATATTTGGTTCATTCAGAGGCCCCTAATCTGGGGAGTGTAAGATGTGATGGGCATAATTCTTGGGATTAAAAAGGTTTAAAATAGACTGAGAATTTTTAGGGAAAAGAATATAATATCACATCAGTAGCTTTTCTGAATTAAGGATTTATAACACTAACTCCTTATTGCCAATCTCCAACACCAGGCATCTAGCTTAGGGGCAGTTCATATAAAATGACTTAGAGCTGTGTTTGATGTTGAGATTAATATCAGTGTGAGGTAAAAGTCAAAAAAATGCTAAGGTGAGAACCGAATAGAATATTTTGTTTTCAAATTTAATTTTCTTGCAATTTAACTTGATTTTAATTGGATTAAAACCATCTGATGTTTTATATAAATCCTTCTCGGTTAGGAACTTTCTTCCTATAGGCAGAGATGGTATAGTAGTTTCTTGATGCTTTCTAACAAATGACCACAAATTTAGTGGCTTAAAACAACACGATTTATCTTACAGCTCTGGAGGTCAGAAGTCCATAGTGGATTTGCAGGGTGCGATCCTCTGGAAGGTCGAAGAAAGAACCTGTTTTGTTGTTGCTTTCTGATGTCTTCTACATTCCATTGTTCACCGTCCCTTCCTTCATCCTCTGAGCTCATCACTCTAACCTCTGCTCCCAGCATCCCCCTCTCTGTCTCTGACCCTCTTCCTTTCTGTAAGCAGACCTGTGTGATTACGTTGGGCCCACATGGATATCAGGGATAAGGTCTCCATCTCAATATCTTTAACTTAATCACATCTGCAGAGTCCCTTTGCCGTGTATAGTAATATATTTACAGGAAATATATATTCCAGGTCCCAGGGATTATTAGCTCATGGACATTTCTGGGGAGCCCTATTTGGGGGAATCTCCCACGTGGACTTTTTATATTTTATCTTCACAAGTGGCACAATTCCTGATTCTCAGTAAGGGCTCACTGATATTCATTGAATGAAGAAATGGGTCTAAGATTTTATTATTTGAAGTATAGTTTCTGAACAAGGAGAAGTGAGTCTTACTCTACTCTCACTCTGCCACATCTGGAGTTTGGGATTCAGCTCTAGGCACCTATGCGATAAAGGGACAGTGGGCGGAATGGGAAGGGGTCTGCAAACCAAGTCACTGGAAACATGGCTGAAGGAATCATGGTTGTTTGTCCCAGAAGAGGGCTCGGGATGGTGGCATTAATTAGCTTTAAGTAGTTGAGGGAGTATTATTAAGCCTTTTTAGTATAATAGCGATAATATTAGAAACAGCAAGAAGAAGCATTTCATAGCTTACTATGCCCAAGGCACTGTTCTGTCATTTTGTAAACTCATTTCATCTTCACAGCAACCTTTTGAGAGGGTTGCAGTATTCCCTATTTTACAGATAAGGAAATTGAGGCACAGAGAGGTGATGCAACTTGTCCTAGAGCATTCTGACTCCAGTGTCATCCTCTGATCTAAACCATCACATTATCCTGTCTAATGCTTTTAGTTCCAGAAGGTACAACAGGACTAGTGGCAGAAGGATTTTTAGAAACAGAAGGCCAGATTTGGACTTAGTTTAAGGGAAAAAACAGGATAACAATCAGAACTGCTTAGAAGCAGTTTCCCTGCCTTGTAAAGTTACTGGAAATGGTCCAATAGGTTATTTTAAAAGGAATTCCCAAACTGGCTGGAGGTAGATGATAAGGTCCCTACTGATTTTAAAATTCTGATTTGAGAGCATAATTATTTTTTCATATTCTCTCCCACTCACTTTCTCTCTGTCCCTTGTTCTCTCTCTCTCTCTCTTTCTCAACCTTTTGACATTTTATATAATAAAGATCCATTGTGAAGTGTAGTTTTCCACTAACTGCAGACTTTATTTACTAGGAACTCTGACATTCTGGTGGGGTAGGCCATGTCCCTACCCTTTTTGAAGGAGCCATTGCTGCTGCTCCCATAAAGTGATAGAATTTCTTCTCTCCTCCCTCTTAAATCTGGGCTGGCCTTTTGACTTGCTTTGACCAATCAAATGTTCTCTGAATCCTGAAATCTGATCCTAAGCGAGCTTGCTCTTCTTAAGTTTGGTTTTTTGAAACCCTGAAGCCACCATGGTGTGAAGGGTCCAGCCTGCTGGAGGATGAGTGCCCACACGGAGGAGAGGCAAGGCACAGCTAGCCACAAATGCCAGACATGTGGGTGAGGTCATCCCCTCACCCCCTTTGGGCCATGCAGTGACGTAGTCATATGACTGATGCCAGGTTAGATGAACAGCAGAACTGCCTCGATTGCCATTTCACAGAATCAGGAGGAAGAACAGACCTTTGTTTGAAGACCGTCTGTTGGGATGGCTTTCTAAACAGGGATGTATAGTGTGGCATTTTGGTGCATATTTGCAAGTAATGGTATGCATTCTGAAATATTCTGTAATTCAGCGTTTTGCCCACTTCAGCAGTCCTTCTCCAGCCTGTCTAATCATTCTTCTGAGTTTGGAAAAGTGCTCCCTCTTAGTATTGTGTGGGTAGAAGAATAAGACTGTGAGACTCTTTAATAGGGTTTGGAGAAAAGTGGGATGTTAGAGGACATGAAGAGTCTAGACTTGGGTTTTCTGGCAAAAATCATGTAATTTATATTCTGCAAAACAGGTTTCTGTTTCATTAAATTGGACCCTAGAAAAGAGCAAAAGTCTTATACTAATTTTTTTCAAATGTGCTGGAATAGTGCCCTAGTTTTCATTTTCTCCACGCCCCTGTCGTTTCAGTGGGCGTGTGCACCTTTGCTTTTGTGACCTGGCAGTGTTCAGAATGCTCGTTTGTTCCTAAATTCAGAATGATTTCCGTCGTACTCAGCCCTGGTCTCTGGGAGCTGCTGACTTTCCCCTCATCTCTGAGCCACGTTGGTTTGGTTTCGTTGGTCTTCAGTCTTTTAAGGAATGTACAAGTTAGATGTTTCATGTGTGTTTTAATTACATCTGGTTGATTTAAAATTTTTCTTATTAGGGGTATCTAAATGATGTATAACTTAAATATTCTTTTGCAGTTATGTAGCCTATATCATTTTCTAAGTTTCCTGATGGCTTGATTTCATCATGAATATTGAAAAAAATAAACCTGGTGCTCTCTGTTAGAATAGGGAAGTGGTCTGACTGGTAGTGGTGCAGTGGATAGAGCGTTGACCTTGGATGCTGAGGTCCCAGGTTTGAAACCCCAAGGTTGCTGGCTTGACTGCGGGCTCACCAGCTTGAGTGCAGGGTTGCTGGTTTGAGCTTGGGAGCATGGATATGATCCCATGGTTGCTGGCTTGAGCCCAAAAGTTGCTGGCTTGAAGCCCAAGGTCGTTGCTTGAGCAAAAGGTCATTGGCTCGGCTGGAGCTCCCCCCACCTCCATCAAAGCACATATGAGAAAGCAATCAATGAACAACTAAAGTGCTGTAACTATGAGTTGATGCGTCTCACTTCTCTCCCTTCCTCTCTCTCTCTCTCTCTCTCTCTCTCTCTCTCTTTCTCTCTCTCTCTCTCTTTTTTTTTTTACAGAGACAGAGAGAGAGTCAGAGAGAGGGATAGATAGGGACAGACAGACAGGAACGGAGAGAGATGAGAAGCATCAATCATTAGTTTTTTGTTGCAACACCTTAGTTGTTCATTGATTACTTTCTCATATGTGCCTTGACCGTGGGGCTACAGCAGACCTAGTAACCCCTTGCTCGAGCCAGCGACCTTGGGTCCAATCTGGTGAGCTTTGCTCAAACCAGATGAGCCCAAGCTCAAGCTGGCGACCTCAGGGTCTCGAACCTGGGTCCTCCACCTCCCAGTCCAACGCTCTGTCCACTGCGCTACCACCTGGTCAGGCTCTTTCTCTCTTTAAAAAAAAATGAAGAAGGAAATGGTAGAGGGAAGGCTCTGGACTTAGACTTGGTGGGCATGTCTCTAAGCTCCACTGCTTCCCAGTTATATGATTTTGGGCTGGTTTCTTGACCGTTCTTGGCCTAGGTCATCTCTTGTAGTAAATGAGGATACCAGTATGACCAACCTCAAGGAGTCGTTATGGAGATTAAATGAGCTGATACCTGAGAAGTGCTTTCTTAGCACAGGTAGTCTGCAAACAGTACAGCTGTTACTGGCATGTAAGAAAGACCAGTAGAGGAAGATTTCAGGTCAGGACACTGAGTGACAGTAGAAGCGGGGGTGGTGATGCTGCTATGGGAAGGACTGTCTTCATGCCTACTTAGTGCTAGAAGTCAACATCAAGGAGCAGGAAAAAAATTAAAATGGAAATATTGGAATCCATTTGTTGCACACATCAAAATTGAAGATGATGAACTTTTGAGAGGATAATCACCTTTGCTGGGGGGAAAGCATCTTACAGAAGTTATGTCTATGCAGATTTCAGGCTCTGGCACAGGGAGCAGTAGCTACCTTTCTGTCGCGTTAAGGATCAGGATTTCTGTCTGTGAGAGAGTGGGCGTTGGGACGTGGGTTCTGTTTTTGCTCCATGGCTGGCCTCTCTGTGTGCTTGGGCAGATTGCTTCTTTTCCCTCCGCAGGGTCCTGATTCCTGAAGAAGAGCTAACAGCCTGCTGATGAGGATTTGAATAGATGCCATCTTTGCAAGTGGGCAGAGTGTTAACTTACAAGGTACATGCGAACAGAAGCCCCTTCAATATAGAAAAAAGATCTGTGAGCTGAGGAATTCTTGCCATTTTATGCCCAAGATTTTATTCGGTGGGCCTCTTGAGTTCTGTAGTCCTCCGATGAATACATTTTTGAAATACCCAGCTTTGGGGGTCTTATACCCAACATGGGGGAAGGGAATGCTCCCTGTTGCTCCAGTCTGACTTCCTTCCCTGTGACCAGGGGGATCCTCTGCTACAATTTCCCTCCAACACCCCATGCGAAATGCATTTCTCTTTGTTTTCACGTGCCTCGACTTTCTCATTCTTGTCAATATTTAGCTTGGAGATACTGTCGCCTCACAGCTGCAGAGCTGCTGTTTTATGTTCTTTATTTTTCTTTTAAAAAAAAAAATCCTACTGCCTCCTGGACTAGTTTGATACCAGGTGCAACTTATTTTTTCCGCATTTGTGTTGCTTGGTTCCAGGGCTCTCTCTTCACTTCCTGCAGAGGGCCCGAGTCGCCAGCCTCTCTGCCTCTAGACCCGACTGCAGGGTCGGAGGGCTTCTTCCTGAGGTCCACCAGCTAGTGAACCGCATTGGCTCACACGCCTGAGGTTTCTTTAGGAAATGAGATCTACGCTTGTAATCATACATGTTGAAGCCCCTCTGCCACTTAGCTCCTACTGTCCCTTTACCTAAACTATCCACATGTTTTCTTCTTCACAGTCCTGAGCAGTATTCCCACCGAGGTGAAAGTGTTCTCAGACCTCTCTTCCCCATCAGGCATCCGGCAGCCCTCCTCAACTCACTGATGTAGGCTGGTCAGTTAGACTTAACTGTATATTTTTTTAAGCAAGAGAGACAGAGAGAGGGACAGACAGGCAGGAAGGGAGAGTGATAAGAAGCATCAATTCTTCATTGCTCAACTTTAGTTGTCTGTTGACTGTTTTCTCATATGTGCTGTGACTAGGGGGTTACAGCAGAGCGAGTGACCCCTTGCTTAAGCCAGCAAAAGTGACCTTTGGGCTCAAGCCAGCGACCATGGGGTCATGTCTACGATCCCACGCTCAAGCCAGTGACCTCGAGCCCAAGCTGGTGAGCCTGCACTCAAGCTGGTGACCTCGGGGTTTCGAACCTGGGTCCTTCGTGTCCCAGGCTGATGCTCTATGCACTGCGCCATTGACTGATCAGGCAGGCAGAGTCTTACTTAAAAATAGGCTATGCTGCCTGACCTGTGGTGGCGCAGTGGATAAAGCATCGACCTGGAATGCTGAGGTCACTGGTTCAAAACCCTGGGCTTGCCTGGTCAAGGCACATATGGGAGTTGATGCTTCCTGCTCCTCCCTTCTCTCTCTCTCTCCTCTCTAAAATGAATAAATAAATAAAGTCTTAAAAAAAAGATAGTAAAAAATTAAAAAAAAAAATAGGCTATGCTGCTATAGATGGACTATTCCCTATAGAAGTGATGTAAGTGATGATCTATTTCTAGGCTGTCTCACAGGCACCCACTTAGCTGACAGTGTTTCTGCAAGACTGAATCTAGGCATGAAAGGCAGAAAGCAAGCATTACTGACACGTCTGAGTCAAGATCGCTTTGATGTCATCGCGATAGCTCACGCCTAAAGAAACACATGCTTGTTTAGAGAACAAGAATAGAAACTTGAGAATCTTCTGGGAGAGTTTTGGGGAATGTTTCTGGGTATGGACATCTTCAAAAAGTTCTAATTATATTCCCAACGCACAGCTTCCCTTTTCTCTGATACTGCTGTGTCACCAATTTTTTTTTTTTTTTTTTTTTGTGACAGAGACAGAGAGTGGGACAGATAGTGACAGACAGACAGGAAGGGAGAGAGATCAGAAGCATCAATTCTTCGTTGTGGCACCTTAGTTGTTCATTGATTGCTTCCTCATATGTGCTTGACCAGGGGGCTACAGCAGACCGAGTGACCCCTTGCTCAAGCCAGCGACCTTGGATTCAAGCTGGTGAGCTGTGCTCAAACCAGATGAGCCCGTGCTCAAGCTGGTGACCTCGGGGTTTCGAATCTGGGCCCTCCATGTCCCAGTCCTACACTCTATCCACTTTACCACTGCCTGGTCAGGCTGTGTCACTAAATTGTTTAAAACATATTTACTCTGATTTGTACAGAGAAATCAGAGAAAAAACTCAAGGGGAGGAATTTGCTTGAGGTCAGCGTGCAAGAGTTGAAAAGAGAGGTGTTGGCGAGAAAGGTCTGTTCAGAAGACCAGGTGTGTGTCTGGGTGGTGGTGGTGTTTTGAACTGTGAGTGAGGCGCAGGGAAAGTGAGAGTACTGCATACCATGCCTTTGGGGACCAGGAAAGAGGTGGCGAGGAAGAGACGCTGGGCAGAAGCTCTCCAGGTGGCCCCCAAGGACTGTCTGTCCTGGTGGCCTGGGGGGGGGGCTGTGAGAAGAGGAACAGGGACAGGACGTGAGAACGAGCTCTGAGATGTCCCTCTGCTGAAGGAGGCCTGGCAGCAGGTAGGTGGCTATCTCCCGCAGAAGCTCAGTTAGAGTCCATCAATTCCGGAAGAAAATCAGGGCTCTGGCTGGGTAAGCTCCTAATGAATTAAATCCACTACCTGGTCCTGCTGACAGGCCGGACCTACTGTTTATTGAGTGCTTACCCTGGGCCAGGCCCTGGATAAGTGTTTTACATTTCATCCGTTCAGCAGCCCTAGGAGGAGATGCACGTGGGTGGCTGCAACCCAATCAAGTTCTGCAGCAGGTAAACGGCAGACCCTGGACTCTGTGCCATGTCAGCTTGATGCAGAATTCACCTCCGCGCTGTCAGGTGGAGCACTGGGTCCACCCCCCACCTCCAATTTCCATGTATCTTTGGATCGGTCTCTGCAAAACATAAATATAGCTAAGAGCTGCATCAAAAAGGAAATGTTGTAACACTGAGTTTTCTAGCTCCCTGGCAGTTAAATCATGAACGCAGAGGAACTGAGTGTCTAGAAGTGAGTGTCCTTGAAAAGCTTCTAAAGAGCAAGGCTTCTAGAACTTTCTTTCAGTTTCTAAGATTATTTATGTTCACACTTTAGGAGCGTTTTCAGGGGTTTGGCTCTTTATTAATCACAGATGCTTGACAAAGCGAGGAGGTCACCCAGTATAACAGTGACCTCCTTTGAGAGGAGAGACATTATAAAACCCAGATGTTAAAGTTCACTTCCCACTAGAGGGAAAGCTACCATATTTGTACAGAGTTCCCCAGAGAAATTTTAAGGTATTCTAGATGACGCCAGGTATTTAAAAACAAAGTGGCAAGAATTGGTTCTGAGTGGTGGGGTGGGGGGACCTGAGAAGGCGTGGTGAGGTCCGAGGAGTTGGAGAGCTCGTGATGGAAGCAGGAGTGTCGGCTTTGGCGTCTCCAGTTACAGGAGAAAACCCAGACCGAACTGACGTTCAAGGCTCAAAGGTCAGAGGACCACTGACTTCTGACCTCATATTTTAGGAAAGCCCAAGTTTACATCCCTTCCTGTTCTGTGTCCCCTTAGCCTGAAGAAAGGGGTTTGTGTGTGGCAGGTTCTGGCCAGGGTCGAAGGACCACTGTCTCCTTGAACACCCTGAGTCGGGACTGGGGGGGGGGGGTGTCCTAAGGCCTGGATGTGAGCCCTGGCTCAGTTATTTCTGACGGCACCACCTCACCGGTTTCACATTCGTCATCTGTGAAGTGCCTGCCTCCCTTGCTCCACCTGCTTCCCCAGGCTGTTGTGAACATAAAATGAGATAATGTGTGAATTCTGATTTTGGCATTATTGTCACGCATTTCTAGTGCTGGGGACTTCAAATTTGCCCTTAATTTAATTTGGCATCCACGATAAAATGTATTTGAGAGGTTTGAGGAAGGCAGTGAGGGCTGTAAAAGGGAGACATTTAGCTAGCTCTTTGTTATTGGGAACTGATCATTTAACTTGCAGAATTTAGGACCTAACTGTCCAGCACCTGCTCTCTCACTGGAGGGGACATGGCTGCCATCGCAGCGAGACCTGGAACAGCAGAGGCTTGAACAACCTAGCCGTGCATTTTTCTTTCCTGTCATGGTCCAGTTTTAAGTGTGGTCCAGGGGAGTTCTGGAGGTGGGTGGTACAGGGGGTCAGGGACTGAGATGCCTCCATTTCGTTTTCCCACCTGGCTTTTGCCTCTTGGTCCAGGGTATCGATTCCAATTCCAGCAGGAAGCAGATGAGCACAGCCTCACAGCCAGAACCATTCAAATGTCCACACTTGGCTACAATGTAGAGTTGAGCTCAGCATCTGTGTGTTCAGATAAAAATTCAGTTACTATGTAAGAAGGGAGACTGAGTATTGCAGGGCGGGCAACTAGCGGTGTTTGCCACTGCTGCCTGGGTCATGCCGGGAGCTTCCCTTTGGTGCACAGAAGGTGGGAGGCAGCACTTTTCATTAATCCATGCCTGGGAGCACCTGTGGGATGACATTTGCAGGGCAGATGATGAGGTTAAAGCTGATGGTTTAGAAGAGATTGGAGATGATTTGTGCTTTTTTTTTGTTGTTCCGGCTCTTGAATCCTTTTTTTTTTTTTTTTTTTAATTATGAAGCAACTTGTAGTCGCTATTTGTTATATCACACGCCCTGTGCTAGGTGCTGGGGACTCAGAGACTGTGGTTCCTGCTCCTTAAAGGTCCACTCCAGGGGACAGACAGGAGTGTCAGGCAATGAGGACAGAACTGCAGGTGTGCAGCGTGATGGGAGGAAGGTGGGGGCTGTAGGACCTCAGGGGGAAAGACTTGGTTGTGTGTGTGCGTGTGCATGTGTGTGTGCGTGTGTGTATAAGGTAACTGTCAGGAGGAGGTTCTATTGGGGTTATATCTGGATCCCCTTGAATAGTCATGGGTCCCTGGGAAAGCGCATAAACTGATTTGATGCTAACATGCTGTTCTCTAGTGTCATGTCCATGGCTTAATGTTTTCATTTCTGTTTCTCTGTCTAGAAACTCTCGACTTGGGCATCAGGACCTTTTGTCACAAGAAGCAATGCTGCCCCGGTGGGAACTGTCTTTTTACCTGCTTGCTTCACTAGGCTTCCACTTCTATTCTTTCTATGAAGTTTACAAAGTCTCCAGAGGTGAGTCCCCACTTCTCCGAGCTCACATCCAGAAAGAACGGGGGGAGGCAGTGCTCAGAGGTGGGAGACTCGGGAAGATGGTCTCATGCTCTCAGGGTGACTCGGGCCCCACTTTGCGTCCCCCTCTTTTTGGACTGTGTGAATCAATGGCCTGAGTGGGTGGAGTTTTCTATCCTAATCTTGGATCTTTTAGGTGATCCTGTGGCTAGTCGCCTGTGATAGGAGGGCCTGAGTCCATGGCTATTGAAGGCCATGGAGAGGTTTACCTTCATAGTGGGCAGTGACCTCTGACGTTTCTCTTGCACCATCGCTCCTTGCAGACACATGGAGGAAGCTCACGGTGTCGGAGGCCCAGACTCCTTCTATCTTGTTCTGCTGTCTTTAGTACTTTTGTGTGTATTCTGAAGAGGAATCTCCCCAAGTCCACATTCCAGCCCCCAGGGAGGGGGTTGGGAACCCTCCTGTCCTTTAAGGGCAGCTTGGCTGGTACCCCTTGTCACTTCTCACATCCAGTGGACCAGAACTGAGTGCTGTGGCCACAGCCAGGAGGCTGAGAAATGCCATCTGAGGTTGGTGGCCATGTGCTACTTAAAACTTCCCATACTGTGGGAGAAAGAATTTTGGAGGCACTGTGAGCGGTCCCTTCCATAGTCAGGGGCAGTGTCCTAGCAGCGATGGCGAGCCCTGCCTCAGGGAAGAACAGGAGTCGGCCATGGGCGGAGGGCAGAGGACCCATGCACAGAGCTGAGCTTGCAGACAAGTGGGCGAGTGTGTGTGCTGCCACTGGGTGTGAGGAAACACGATGTGGGAGCTACATATACACCACTCGCTAGGACTGGAGTTAAGAGCGTAAAGGAAGAGTGGAAAGAGTTTTGCTTAGACAAGAGCAGGGATAGAGTGTGACAGACCTTGTATATCCAGCCGAGGAGTTAGGGCTTTGTGGTGAAGGCCGGGGCATCTGTAGTCGTGGTCACTTAAACTGGCGAAGGTAGGTTTGGGGAAGCCCGCTGAGAGCGCTGGGCCCTTGGCCTCCACCTCGTTAGCATCACTGGGACTGATTGGGCTCTGCGGAACCAGGATTGACTTTTCCCCCTTGTGCCTATGTCCCTCTCAAAGCCGCAGGCCCAGATGCAGGACTGCCATTGGGTTGAGACTGTCCCTTCCCCTTCTGGAGCCTCTGAGCTCCCAGGGCCTATGTGGGAGGAGCTAACCTACTCTACCTCAGTCACTGTGTTAGGCATTTCATGGACTGTGTCTCCTTCAATCTTTAGAGGAACCCAATGAGATGGTATAGTATTCAGAAGACAGGCTTGGCTGTAGAAACAGCCTCCAAAATAACTGGGGTCCAGGGCTGGTGTGGTGTTAGGATAGCATCAGAGACGCTGGCTCTGTCTACGATGTTCTGTCCGTCGTCAGCACGTGGTTAGTTCTACCGCGTAGTGTGAGGTGACCACTCTGGCTGCTCTGTTCACATTTTCCCAAAGGGGAAAAGGGCCCTCTGCATTTCAGAGCATGACCTGAAAGTTGCTTGTCTCATATCTGTTCACATACTGTTTCCTAGAATCTACTCTTGCAGCCACATCCACTATGAGGGAAGCTAGTAAATTTAATCTTTGGTTGAGAGGCCAGTTATCCAGCTAAACTGAAGGGTCCTATTATAGCGGAAGATAGAAAGAATAGATACTAGCCGTTCGTCATCAGTCTTTTTCATAAATGGGTGTCTTAGTGATTCATTGCTGCTTAACAAACCACCCTGGAGCTTTGTGCTTTAAAACGGCCACCGCCATTTATGACATCTAGTTTGGTGAGATTATTTTTCCATTTAAATAGACAATTTTTTTTAGAGCAGTTTTAGGTTAACAAAAAGTTGAGCAGAAAATACAGAGAGTTCCCATATACTCCCTGTGCCCCTACACACACAGCTCCCTCCGCACTACTGACATCCTACACCTGGGTGGTACGTTTGTTACACTGTGGAACCAACCTCTCTGTATTGACCCACTATTATCACTCAGAGTCCATAGTTTACATACAGTAGGGTTTACTCTTGGTGTTGTGCATTCTATGGGTTGTGAGAAATGTATAATGACAGATATCCATCATTATGGAGTATCATACAGAGTAGTTTCACTTGCCTAAAAATTCTTTGTACTTCTCCTGCCCATCTCCCATCTCCCAAATCACTGATCTTTTTACCATCTCCATAGATTTTTACCTTTTTTTTATAATGTCATATAGTTGGAAATGTACAGTACATAGCTTTTTCATATTGACTTCTTTCACTTAATATGCATTTCGGGTTCTTTCATATCTTTTCATGGCTTAATAGCTCATTTCTTTTTAATGATGAATAATATTCCATTGTCTAATGTACCACAGATTATCCACTCGCCTACTGTTTTGGCAACTATGTGCAAAGATGCTGTAAGCAGCTATGTACAGGCTTCTATGTAGATGTAGTTTTCAGTTCCTTTGGATAAATACCGAGGCATGATGGTTGGGTTGTACAGTGACAGTAGATCTGATTTTATAAGAAACCACTAAACTCTTCCAAAGTGGCTGTGGCATTCTGCATTCCTGCCAGCAAGGAATGAGTTCCTGTTGCTCCCCGTCCATGTCAGTGCTCTGTCTTTTGGCCATTCTAGCAGGTGTGTAGTAGTACCTCCTTGTTTTAATTCGCGTTTCCCTGATGACATATAATGTGGGACATCTTTTCACAGGCTTCTTTTCCCTGTCTGTATCTTCTTTGGTGCAGTGTTTGTTCAGGCTTTTGGCCATTTTGTAATCAGGTTGTTCATTTTGTTATGCTTGAGTTTTAATAGTGTTTACATTGTTTGGCTAACAGTCCTTTATCAGATATGTCTTTTGCAAATATTTTCTTCCAGACAGTGGCTTGTCTTCTCATGCTTTTGACATTGTCTTTTATAGAGCAGAAATTTAAAATTTTAAAACATCTAGCTTATCAATTTTTTTTCTTTCATGGACCGTTCCTTTGGTGCTGTATCTAAGAAGGTGTGATAAGCCGAGGTTATCTGGAGTCTCTCCCATGTTATCTTCTAGCAGCTCTATACTGTTACATTATATATTGGGATCTAGGATATGCATTTGAGTTAATTTTGAAGGGTGTAAAGTGTGTGTCTGGATTAATTTTTTTTTTTTTTTGTATTTTTCTGAAGCTGGAAACGGGGAGAGACAGTCAGACAGACTCCCGCATGTGCCCGACCGGGATCCACCCGGCACGCCCACCAGGGGCGACGCTCTGTCCACCAGGGGGCAATGCTCTGCCCCTCCAGGGCGTCGCTCTGCTGTGATGACCAGAGCCACTCTAGCGCCTGGGGCAGAGGCCAAGGAGCCATCCCCAGCGCCCGGGCCATCTTTGCTCCAATGGAACCTTGGCTGCGGGAGGGGAAGAGAGAGACAGAGAGGAAGGAGGGGGTGGGGGTGGAGAAGCAAATGGGCACCTCTCCTATGTGCCCTGGCCGGGAATTGAACCCGGGTCCCCCGCACGCCAGGCCAACGACGCTCTACCGCTGAGCCAACCGGCCAGGGCCTGGATTAATTTTTTGACTTGTGGATGTCCAGTTGTTCCAGCACCATTCATTGAAAAGACGGTCTTTCTCCATTGTATTACCTTTGCTCCTTTGTCAAAGGTTGGTTGATTATATTCATGTGGGTCTATTTCTGGGATCGCTGTTATGTTCTCTGGTTCTATTTTTCAGTTACTTCACCAATACCATAATCTCTTTTTTGCTTTTTTAATGGAATTTATTGGTGTGACACCGGTTCACAAAATTATTCAGGTGTTTCAGGAGGCCAATTCTACAACACATCTCTGTACCCTGTATTGCCTGTTAATACCATACTCTGTTATACTGTGGCTTTAATATTAATATTTAATATTAAGTTTCAAAGTTGAGTGGTGTTAGTCTGCTGACTTTGTTCTCCTTCAATATTGTGTTGGCTTTCTGGATCTTTGGCCTGTCCATGTAAACTTTTTTTATTATTATTAAGTGAGCAGCAGAAGGCAGGGAGGCAGACTCCTGCATGTGCCCCAACCAGGATCTACCTGGAAAGCCTCCTACAGGGTGATGCCCATCTGGGGCCACTGCTCCATTGCTCGGCAACCGAGCTATTTCAGCACCTGAGGCCAGGTCATGGAGCCATCCTCAACGCCTGGGACCAATTTACTGGAACCATTTGAGCAATGGCTATGGGAGGGGAGGAGAAGGAGGAAGAGGGGAGGGGTAAAGGTGGAGAAGCAGATGGTCACTTTTCCTGTGTGCCCTGATCAGGAATTGAACCTGGGACTTCCACATGCCAAGCCGATGCTCTGCCACTGAGTCAACCTGCCAGGGCTTTATATAAACTTTAAAATAAGTTTGTTGATATCTACCAGATGACTTGCTGAGATCACATTAAGTTGGGAGAACTGATATCTTTTTTTTTTATAGAGACAGAGAGAGAGAGAGAGAGGGATAGATAGGGACAGACAGACAGGAACAGAGAGAGATGAGAAGCATCAATTATCAGTTTTTTGTTGCGACACCTTAGTTGTTCATTGATTGCTTTCTCATATGTGCCTTGACCACGGGCCTTCTGCAGACCAAGTAACCTCTTGCTCGAGCCAGCGACCTTGGGTTCAAGCTGGTGAGCTTTGCTCAAACCAGATGAGCCTGCACTCAAGCTAGCGACCTCAGGGTCTCAAACCTGGGTCCTCCACATCCCAGTCCGACTCTCTATCCACAGCGCCACATCCTAGTCAGGTGGGAGAACTGACATCTTAACAATAGTTATTCTTTGATTTTTTTCATCTGAGTTTTCTAGTTTTCTTCAGACATGACTTGTTAGATTTATACTCAAGTATTTTATTTTGGGGGCTGCTAATATAAATGGTATTGTTTTAATTTCAAATCCCACTTGTTCATTGCTGATATATAGGAGAACAATTGACTCATACAATCTTGCTCTGATTTCTTATTAATTCCAGGAGTTTTTGTTTGTTTGCTTGCTTTTGGTCAGTTCTTTTTATTTCTTCATAGATAATCATATTATCTGCATACAAAGACAGTTTTATTTCTTCCTGTTCAATCTGTGTATGCCATATTTTGTTTTCTTGTCTTATTGCATCACTAGGACTTGCAGCATATTAGAGAGGAGTAGTGAGAGGGGACATCCTTTCCTTTTTCCTGATCTTAGCAAGAAAGCTTCTAGTTTCTTGGTGTTAGTGCAATGTTAGCTATAGGTTTTTGTGGATATTCTTCATCCATCTGAAGAAGTTTCCCTCTATTTCTAATTTGCTGCGAGTTTTAGTCAGAAATGAGTGTTGGATTTTGTTACACTACTTATTGTGAATCTATTGATATTATTATAGGATTTTTCTTTCTTAGCCTGTTGATTAGATTTCACTAATTGATTTTTATGTTTGGTAAGACTTAAACTTGAACTTGACTCAGCTGGGCAGGTCTTCTGCATCATGTGTTGTTATCTGGGCTGCCATCATCCGGTGGCTCAGCTGGGTAAAAATGTCCACAGTGGCTTGCTCACAGCTCGCTGTCAGCCAAGAGTTCAGCTGGGGGCTGTCAGCTGGAGTACTGTGGGTCTCTCTAAGTAGCTACCCACATGGCTGACATTTCACATAACAGGGCAGCCGGGTTCCAAGAGGGCGTGTGGCAAAAGTCCCAAAGCAGAAGCTTCAGATCTCTTAAAGCCCAGCCTGGGAAGTGGCAAAGGTTGCTTCTGCCTCATTTATTGGTTAAAGCAATCACAGAGCCAGTCCAGATTCAAGGGGAGGAACAACTATACCTCTTTATGGATGGAGTAGCATGTACATACAGGGGAGAAGGAATTGATGGTGGCCATCTTGGGAATCTCTCTGCCACAATAGTTATACTTTAGCCAGATGAGGATACTGAAGCTGAAAATGTAACTTTTTCAAGGTTGCACATCTAATAAGTAATGAATGGAACTGGGTTTAAACTCGAGATCCAATATTTTTGTTTATTCTGCCATCGTATTTATAATTTAATTTCCTAAAGCATCTTGCTTTAACGGTGAAGCTTTTTTTGTCTACCATTAAACTTTAAATTTTAAAATTTTATCCCCTGGAATAAATGTTTCCTTCTGTGTCATGGTAGCTCCTAGGATGGGGGTGGGGGACCCTTCTGTGGGCAGTACACAGCTGTTCTGTGCCTCAACTGATGCTGTCGTGCCTTTGACTTAGGGACCACTCCCTCGCCTGAAGCTTCTTTATCCTTTGTGCTTTTGCTTTGAATATCAGTACCAAAGTGTTTGACCGCTGGCAAACAATGTCTTCTTTCTAATGCTTTGTCAGTTTAGCTCCTGGAAGCCTGCGCTCAAGCTAGGGACCTCGGGGTTGCTGCCTGGCCAAAGTATATGTTTCACTGGTGCAATGTAGAGTTTTGGCTTTGTGTCTTACTACTTTCTAATTCAGGAAAAAGTGCTATTTGTTTGCATTATAGAAATAGGTCATCAGGAAAACTCTCTCCTGGGAACTTTTCTGGGATGTTTATATCTGGAGCAAATATAGGGCCTAGAACTCACTAGCGGCTCAAAACTTCCTTGTTAAGTGAAATGCTGCTGTGGGTGTCTGTCCAGCTGCTCTCCCTGGGCATGGAGCCTGTTTACTGCCCTCACCCATCAGCGGAGGCAGGGCTATTGGGCCCTCGGGGACAGCAGCCCGAATTTAACAGCCTCGGTCAAATGGAATCTCTTGGTAAACCCACAGTAGGTTCTGAACAGAACAATCCTTGTTCCTCCCAACTCTACCAAGCACAGAGCGTCTCAAAGGCATATGGAAACACTTGGGGTGGTGGGGCCGCCACTGCCTGCTCACCTCTCCTCGCGTGCCCCGTGCAGGATTGTGGCCAGTCCAGACCTATGGCTTTAAGTTTGTGCTTTACAGTTTAGTAGAGGCAGAAGCACTTTTATTTCTCCCTGCTTGTACTTAACACGAGGAAAGGCATGCCATGCCAGGCAGTGACCCTGAAAGAATGAATACCTCTGCTCAAAAGAGGGCCGTTTATTTTGTGGCATCCATCAGTTTAATGCAGTTCTTGGAATGAAAACAGTTGAGTTCTCATAGTTAAAACCTGGAAAAGCATTTGCGAGGGAACGTCTTAGATTACTATTTTCAATTTACTCTTATTGGTCTATATTGAAATTTTCTATTTTTCCTGATACCAATTTTTGACAGTTTTTAGTTTTCAAGGGATCTTTACATTTTATGTAGGCTTCCAGTTTCATTAGTATATTGTGATTCATAATACTATTATTTTAATTTTGGTGTTGTTATTTTTGATTTTTTTTTTTTTTTTTTTTTTACAGAGACAGAGAGAGAGTCAGACAGCGGGATAGACAGGGACAGACAGACAGGAACAGAGAGATGAGAAGCATCAATCATCAGTTTTTCGTTGCAACACCTTAGTTGTTCATATGATTGCTTTCTCACATGTGCCTTGACCGTGGGCCTTCAGCAGACCGAGTGACCCCTTGCTCGATCCAGTGACCTTGGGTCCAAGCTGATGAGCTTTTGCTCAAACCAGATGAGCCCGTGCTCAAGCTGGAGACCTCGAGGTCTCGAACCTGGGTCCTCGGCATCCCAGTCCGGTGCTCTATCCACTGTGTTATTATTTTTGTCATTGCTTTTCTTTCTTATTGTACCTTTTGTTACTTACATGTTTTCCTTCACCCCCCTCCCCCACTTCCTCCCTTGTTTGTCTCTCCCTTCTGCTCCTTTTTTTTTTTTTTTTTCCTGAAGCTGGAAATGGGGAGAGACAGTCAGACAGACTCCCGCATGCGCCCTACCGGGATCCACCCGTCACGCCCACCAGGGGGCGATGCTCTGCCCCTCCGGGGCGTCGCTCTGCCACGACCAGAGCCACTCTAGCGCCTGGGGCAGAGGCCAAGTCCCCAGCGCGCGGGCCATCTTTGCTCCAGTGGAGCCTTGGCTGCGGGAGGGGAAGAGAGAGACAGAGAGGAAGGAGGGGGGTGGGGGTGGAGAAGCAAATGGGCGCTTCTCCTATGTGCCCTGGCCGGGAATAGAACCCGGGTCCCCCGCACGCCAGGCTGACGCTCTACTGCTGAGCCAACCGGCCAGGGCTCCTTTTTCTGTGCCCAGGTATGCCAGTGAGCCTATTAATCTTTTCAGCTTTTAACTTTGTTAAATTTCTCTACTGTTTTTCTTTTATTCTCTAATTATTGATTTCTGCCTTATCTTATTATTTCTGTCCTTATTGTTTCTTTGGGCTTACTCTGTTCCTTTTCATTTTAACTTGTTGAGTTGGATGCTCGGCTCATTTATTTTGTAAGGAATCTGTTTGTATTGTATCTATCAGCTTTTCTCTAAAGGGTTTCCAGAGGCGGAATCAGAGTCCAACCACATGAATGTTTTTAAGGTTCTTGATAGATGTACCCAGACTGTCCTCGAGGGGGCTGGGCCGGTGAACACTTCTATTCCAGCGGTCTATCTTATCTAGTCTCAGTAAGGTGAGCCTATCTTCTTGAAGCTAACTCACATGTATTTGGTATTTAACATGAGATAAAGAGTTTAATTATTTTTTCCCCAAATAGATAACCAGACACCATTTATTAAATTTGTCTTTCCATATTGAATTATGATGCAATCTTGGTCATGTACTATAAGTTCTTATATATACTCCAGTGTGTATGGGAAGATGTCATTTTTATTTCTTTAATTTCTCAACCAATTCTTATATCAGTACTGAACTGCTTTCATTATTTTTGCTGTCTAAAATGTTTGAGTTCCTGACGGAGTAAGTTACCATTCATTGTTCTTTATTTCCACACTTACCTTTTCATACTGGTTTATTCTTCCAGATACATATTTGAAATTCTAAAAAATATCTCACCAGTGCTGTTATTAGAATTTGTAAATAATTGATGTTCTTATAATGTATCTTTCCATCTAGGAATATAGTATTTTTTCTTTAGTTATGTAAATTCCTCTGTTTCTTTCTTAATGAAGGCTCATGGTCTTCTTAATAATTCCTGCTAAAATTCCTATTAAGATTATTTCGTCAGTATTTTTTTCTTTTATAATTGCAATATTTCCAATTATATTTTCTATCAACATAATTTCTAGCTGATTATTTATGGTCTATAGTAAATATATTTATTTTGGTTTATTTTATATTCTACCAATTTATTAAATAATGTTAATGTTGCATTGCTTTATCATTTGATTCTCCTGGGGTTTTTTTTTGTTTGTTTTTTTTAAAGGGAGAGAGAGTCAGAGAGAGGGATAGATAGGGACAGACAGGAACAGAGAGAGATGAGAAGCATCAATTATCAGTTTTGTTTTTTTTGTTTGTTTGTTTGTTTTTCATTTTTCTGAAGCTGGAAACAGGAAGAGACAGTCAGACAGACTCCCGCATGCGCCCGACCGGGATCCACCCGGCACGCCCACCAGGGGGCGACGCTCTGCCCACCAGGGGGCGATGCTCTGCCCATCCTGGGCGTCGCCATGTTGCGACCAGACCCACTCTAGCGCCTGAGGCAGAGGCCACAGAGCCATCCCCAGCGCCCGGGCCATCTTTGCTCCAATGGAGCCTCGGCTGCGGGAGGGGAAGAGAGAGACAGAGAGGAAAGCGCGGCGGAGGGGTGGAGAAGCAAATGGGCGCTTCTCCTGTGTGCCCTGGCCGGGAATCGAACCCAGGTCCTCCGCACGCTAGGCCGACACTCTACCGCTGAGCCAACCGGCCAGGGCCAATTATCAGTTTTTTGTTGCGACGCCTTAGTTGTTCATTGATTGCTTTCTCATATGTGCCTTGACCGTGGGCCTTCTGCAGACCAAGTAACCCCTTGCTCGAGCCAGTGACCTTGGGCCCAAGCTGGTGAGCTTTTGCTCAAACCAGATGAGCCCGCACTCAAGCTGGCGACCTCGGGGTCTCAAACCTGGGTTCTTGGCATTCCAGTCTGATGTTCTATCCATTGCGCCACTGCCTGGTCAGGCTTTCCTGGTTTTTATATTTAGAGATTATCACCTACAAGTAATGATAATGATTTTGCTTCATCTATTGTTGCTTAGCTAGGACTTCTAAAGCAATATAGTAGTAGTTGGGATAGAATGCTATCCTACTTTAACTCTAACTTTAATGAAAATCCCTGTATAGTTTTTACCATGGGTGAAAAAGTGAATAAGTTTTGCTTTAAAAAGAAAATTATGTTAAGAAATCTTTCTAGCCCCACTTTACTAAAATTTTAAAACCAGTAATATATGTTAAATTTTACCTATTTTTAAAGTATCTATATGATTACACAATTTTCCAATATAGTTTATATGGATTTCTATAATAAGCCTACTATGACCATGATATTTTAAAATATAGTGCTTGTTTCTAAGTTTTGAAAAAAATAATTATAAATAATTTTGAAGTGAGATTGGTTGGCCTGTAATTTTTATTTTTTTGTGTCATCCAGAGATTTTAGTATCAGCATTCTGTTGACTTTATGAAATGAATGAGAAGTCTTTTCCCCCTTCTTTATACTGTGTAACTATTGAAGGAGGATATAAGATGTGTGCATAAAAATTTGGTACTATTACCTTGTAAGTTTGTCTAGGTTTAGAGTTCCTTTAGACGTAGACTCATTGAAAACCTATTCCATATCTTTCAGGGTTATTGATATACTTAGGGTTTTTTCTTAAGTCAGTTTGAGTCATACTTTTTCATTTCATTGAAACATCAATGTATTAGCATACAGTTGTATATTATATTATTAAAATGGTTTGAGTCCCACATGTGTCTCATTTCTCCTGTTTTAGAAAATTCACCAAAGGTTTTGTCTAGTTAGCAGGTTAATTCTCTTTTTTAAAGAAGAAGTGCTTGCCTTGATTTATGAATTCTGCCACCTTTCGGTTTTCTGCGCCCACTGCCTTCACGCACAGCAGCTACAGTGCGTCCTCCAGCTTCTAGGGCCTGGGCTCGCCTTCCAGGCAGCTGAACCTTCCTGAAAAGTCGTGTACAGGTGACATTCTGTGAATTGAACCATGCTTTCCATGGGTTTGCATTTCATTTCACACGCACTTTATTTTCATTTCTTTAATCTTCAGTAATCAGTAGTCAATTTCCTTTTTTTTTTTTTAATTCAGTGAGAGGAGGGGAGGCAGAGTGACCGACTCCCGCATGTGCCTTGACCGAGTTCCACTTGGTAAGCCCACTAGGGGGCGATGCTCTGCCCATCTGGGGCATTGCTCCATTGCTCCCCAACTGAACCCTTTTTTTTAGTGCCGTGGAGCATCCTTAGCACCCAAGGCCAACTCGCTCCAATCAAGCGATGGCTGCAGGAAAGGAACAGAGAGAGAGAGAGAGAGAGAGAGAGAGAGAGAGAGAGAGAGGTGAGAGGGGGAGGGGTGGAGAAGCAGATGGGCGCCTCTCCTGTGTGCCCTGACCAGGAATGGAACCTGGGACTTCCATACGGTGGGCTGATACTCTACCACTGAGCCGACTTGCCAGGGCCTGTCAGTGTTTCTCAAAACTCTGTGACACCAGGAACTCTGATATTTAAGCAGATATAGAGCAGGTTGTTTATTGCCACCTCCAATTTTTTTGTTTTTATATAGTGGGTGTTCTTAGAATGGGCTATATAATTAGTTGAACATATTCCCCTCTGCCTTTTGTTTATTCCTATACATACCTGTGCTTATCATTTATCACCAATCTCAGGTTATGAGAAAAGGACACAGCTGCTCATTTATGGACCACTTCTTTTACACTGTTCATGCAACACATTAACATCTTGTTGGTGATGGGCTTTGCTCACCAGGAGGTGATTTCTCAGTTGCAAGATGGTTAGTAACTCGGGGTTAGGGGGCAGGTCAGGGTAGGGAAACAAATGTCACTGGTCCTGTCCTTGAGTAGGTGACCTTGACCTGGGCATCAGGCGGGCTGGCTGGCTGTGAATTGAGTCACTTGGGGCCCTTCAGTTTACTTGTCTTTTGTGGAAGGACCCAGGTACACAGTCCTGCAGGAGTCAGGCAGGGACTGGACAGACTGTCTTGACAGCTGGCACGAACAGTAGGTGTAGGGACACAGCTGAGGCTCTGGGTGGCCTGCGTGGTGGCACTTCGTGTTATATTTGACTTTTGTTTCCCTTGTTACCTGTGGCCAGGGTCAAAGGAAACAGTAGCACTCTTTAAAATAGCCTTCCTGCTGGGCGTCCCAGGCTCCCAGCCCACCCTTCCTCTCGGGCTTGCACTGGCCATTTCCTCCTACATTGATACTGGTCCTCAAGGGAAGGGAGTGTGTTTGCTTAAGGCTCTTAATAAACCTCTCACAATGACTTGGGCCAGGGCCTGGGCTGCAGGGCATTGAAAGGCAATGCAGTGTTAGAACCCACAGCTCCCCACTCCCTGCTCCCCCAGCCGGTGCTCCATGTTGGAGCAAATGCCAAAAATGTGCACAGAGTTTATGGCTTCCTGTTTGCCAGTGTTCAGCCTAATCCGGAGGGACCCGAAACATTGAAGACACGAACAAAGTCCATCGATTACACATCAAAGCTTTATTGTCTAGCTTGGCCAAGCGGCAGCAACTCCAACAGTGGTCTGAGGGAGCGCGCGCCGGCCCTTTGTTCTACTTAGATTTTATAGTTTTGTAAGTGGGAAGTACAGAAGCAAAAATTGTATTTAGGAGCCCCTTACCCCTATTGGTTATAGTCATATGTCCTTTAACATGATAGGACCATGTTCAATTTGCAAGCCATACATTATTTTGGAGAAAACAAAATTTACAAGTCAACACAATGGCAGAAAGATATCTTTTTACATATTAAAAGGCATTCCTATATTTTCTAGTGTTCATCCGCCATCTCTCTGTCCAGAGTCACACGTGTTAACTACATGCATTTACATAGGAGGTAGTTTCCATGGGGACAAATGCCCGCAAATGGCTCATAGTTATAAGAAAAGGTTTATTTTGGCTTTTCTCTCCCTGCACCTGGCTAGCGATGCACCCCTTTCCCCACAGGTGTGGTGGAATGTCTGGGGATCCATGTTTTCCTCCCCTTTGCACTTACAATACAATGCCAAGGGCCATCCTGGTTATGCCAATTACACAGTACAGAGACTATTCTCACAATTTCTCTACACACCTTAACCCAAATTAATAACATGTTCTCCAAGCCTCTTAAAATATTAATATTAATTCTGTAGTTTTTGGTACCTTACAACACCTGCGGGTGAAGTGGCTTAGTGGCTCCTCAGCCAGAACGCTTCATTCTTGGTCTGGGCTCTTCTACCTCCCCTGGGAGCCCTCATGCAAATGACATGCCGGGTGCTCTTCTACCTCCCCTGGGAGCCCTCATGCAAAAAATGACATGCCGGTGGCCTGCCCTGATAGGCCAGAATGCCTTAGGTGAGTAGCAGATGAGCAGCCCTATTAGGGAGGATCGAGACCGTTTATGTCCTTTATTGCCTGGCATCCTATTTCCTTTTACTTGGGGGAATTTCTAAATCCTTTTTTCATTCGGGAGAGAGGAGGAGACAAGAGCCCCACACCTCGAGGATGTTATGGGAAAACCAGTGCCTTACCATCCTTCCCTCTTCTTTATATTTTATAGGAATACTTGAGAGTTACTCACCATTCAATTATCTTATCTATAGAAGACCATTTTTCTTTCTTCCTCTACTCTCATTTCCTACCACAGTCTTCTATACCCACAGACTTCTTAGAAAAATAAAGAACCAGTAGGAGGTGATTAGAATTGTTCAAATGCACAGAAGCAGCAGGACACCTTAGGCCACGATGGGTTGCTACTCCCTGGAGGTGGCGTGTACCACAGAAGGGTATGTGAGTGTGCATTGTCCCCTCTCACTGCTTACTGCCCTCTAATTACTCCTACCCCACCCCAGAATTGATTTCCTATCCAAGTGTTGAGGGTGAATGGAGTATGTTAGTGAGAGCTTTTAAGTAAATGGTTTACCCCCAGAGCCCACTGGCAGCAATTAAGATGCAAATTATCTCGCTTAGTAGGTGGAATGGGGTTTCAATGTATCCTTTTCTTGGGTGGTGGCTGGAGAAGAGAATCAGCAGCTGATTTAGTAATGAGGGCTCATCAGCAGTTGTTTCCTTTCTCTGCTCTCAGGCGCTTTTGTGCAGCACTGAATTTTGGGAAAATGGAACCAAGGCACCTCGGGTCGGCCAGTGTGGTACGGAGAAAATTTCTCAGGCAGAGAAAGCTCCTCTCCACCTGCAGCACCCCCACCCCCATGAGTGTACCATGTGAGTCGCGATAAGAACTGGTCTTGCCCGAAGAGTAAGAACAGAGCATCCCTACCTAGAAGGTGCAATCAGAGAAGTCTTCGGGGAAAGAGCTTCTGCTCCAAGTCTCAGCTTCCGTTCTCCTACCTCAGCCAAATTCTGTAGCAGTGAATTTTTGGCTAACTTAAGACAGCCTGCAGGCATTGATTTTTGAAGGGGTCTTGAAGTTGTCATTTAACAGGTATGTTATATAGCATTTGTCCGTGTCAAGACGTCAGACAAGGGTGATTTGTAGAAGTTCTCCAAAATGCGAGGGGGAAGTGTGGTGTAGAGCTGTGGTGTCCATTACTGTAGCCACTTCAAGTTGAGATATGCTGTTAGGATAACATGTACATTGGAGTTTGAAGAATTGATTAGTAAGAAAGAGGAATGTAAAATAATTCATTAGAATTGTTTAATATTGATTCCAAGTTGAAATAGTGTTTTGGATATGTTGAGATAAAGAAAATACTGTATACTAAATTGATTTTACTTTTAAAAACTTAAAAAATCTAGGTACTAGAAACTTTAAAGTTAGAAAAGTGTGTGAGGTAGTATTCAGCTGGACGGAGCGCTGGACAGGTTTTGTCCTAATTCTCCTATCTGCGTCGAATTCCCTTTTCCCACTAGAGGGAGCTGTGCTCCAGCTTCAGGAAGCCAGGTGCTTGTTAGCATGAAATTTTCACTGCTTCTGAATGTACTTTTTTAAAAAAAAAAGAAAAAAAAAAAAGAGAACTCAATCTCCTGCCTTGTTTCAATTCTGCTTAATTCTGATGTTTCTGGAGGTAGCTCTGTGTATGAAAATGAAGCCAAAACTGAAGAGGTAAGAAGCAGTGTTTTCCCATCCAATTTGCATTTATGAGTTAGGAGGTTCCTGTTACTTCTTTGTTGGATTGCAGTAGCTTGCTGCTTGTTTGCAGACTGTTCCCTTGGACTTGAGTCTGTGCACAACACAGAATGCACACGTACATGCTCACGCACATGTGCGCATGCGCGCGCGCGCACACACACACACACACACACACACACACACACACACACACACACAGTGTGCATGTCTGCAGCTGTAGCAGAAAGGACCAGGGCCCTGCTGCAACCACACACTCCGGCACACCTCCTGGACCAGGTGGAATGCATTGTGGGTGTGTGTGCTGCAGAGCTGTGCTCGATACCCCACCCTTTTCTGTCGTTTCTGAGGCAGTGTTGCCTTTGGTGTGAGGTTGGGGCTGCTGTTTGCATCTCGTGTGTGTGACTCTGCCCCTTGGTCCCACCCTAGCTCAGCATCATTTCAGGATTAAGTTTTACTAACACGCTCTCACCTGGCCCTCCTGTGATCTTTCTGGGGAGCTCCTTTCTGGTCTTCTGTGGCTTTTGTACTTCTTTTGGTCCAATAAGCAGTGGGGTTTTCCTTGTTCTTCTTGTCTATGTACTCTGTGCCTTTCTGGGTGATGTCAGCCATTCTGGAGGGTTCATCACCGCTTTATACTGAGGACTCCTAAGTCTTTATGTTCAACTTACAGTACTTTTAAGCACCATCCATACCTGCCCAGCTCCCTGTCTATCTCATAGACACCCAAAGGCAACCTCCCTTTTATAGCTCCCTTACTTCCTATGTCATGGCCCTCATCAGCACTACCGTAATTGTTTATTATTCACTTGTCTCTCCTATCTAGTGTGCAGGAAACCCAGGAGGGCAGAAGGCATGCCGATCTTGTTATGTTTCATTCCTGGTTGTTGCACACCCTCAGGAAGTATTTGAAGGAAGATTTTATTATATCTCTTGTTTGAAACCAATTGTATTATTTGCTTATAAACATATTTATTACTGTTATACGATTCCATTTAATAACCTTGTTAGCATTATATCATATCATGAGGCTGTGATCACCATCACTGTGTGGAATGGTCTGTTTAAAATTTTTTTTTTACCAATTTGTACAAGTGGAGCTTTTGCACTGATCCCTGCCAGGGGTCTCTGTACTCTCTCTCTGACACCTCTCCTGCTGCGGGCCGCATTACAAGTGGCAGGGGGCGTGTGCAGCAGCCCCACTGCATGTTTCCAGGAACTTCGCCCGCAGAAAACCGGAGAGGGAGATGAGGAGTGAGACAGCCTTCCACGCCCGTAGCTCCGTCCACGCGGCTTTTCCAGGACACGTTCCAGTTCCTTTTAGTGCCTCTGCTGTTAAACCAACCCGGTTTTATTTAGATGTGTGACTAACAGACACTGTTTTTCTTGTCAGACCATGAAGAGCAGTTGGACCAAGAATTTGACCTGGCGATTGGCACTTTATTTGGAGGATTAAAGAAGGTACAAAGTGGATAAATGATAAACATTCTCAATTTTCAAACCCGGTTGCAGTGTTTTGCATCACTTTCGTATTGGCATTGACCCAGGTATAGTGTTCATCAACAGTTGGGAGTTAAGTATCTTTGCTGTTGTAAAGGGTGTGTGAGTGCCGTGCTGAGTAAGGCCTTCCCCATGGTCTTTATCTTCTGGCCCCTGCTCTCCTCTCAGGACACCAGAAATCTGATTCTGTAACTTTATCAATTGATACAAATTTCACTCTCATAAAGTTCAGAAACATTCTTCCTGATCTAGCTGTATCTATTAGAATTAAATGTGTCCCCAGACACCCCTAAACCAGCTATTGCCAACTACAGAAAATTCTTCCTTCCTGCCTCCAAGTGCCCTGATTGTCCGCACCACCGCAGAGCATGCTGGGAACCCCCTTCCCCTCTCCTCCCTGGTTCTTTGGTGGCCATGGGCCAGCTCATTTATCTTTAGCTGCAACTCCTTTCACCTGTTAAGGGAGCAGGCAAGGTGGCTGCTGTTCTGTCACATACCCTGTGCCTTTCTGGATGTGACAGCATTCTGTTCATTAGAGTATGTTGTGGGTAGGTACTCGAACCTCCTCTTCCAGATTCAAGATGCTAGATTTCTTTTTCCCTCTCTGAAGAACCCCTTGAAGCTGGGGATCTTCTCATTCTCCCCTCTCAGTTTCCCAGGACACTTTTTGTAATGCCTGGATTGCAGGAGTCCAGGCTCTGGCTGATGGTTTGAGGTTCAGGTCAAGGCTAGTGGTAGCTGTGTGTTTGTTTTTCTGAGCATTTTGATATATTTCTTAAAATGATAGTTAAACATTGTCTTTTACTATTTTCCCTGTAAGACTATAGTATACTGGATATATTGTAAGTCCAATCAGCTTTTCTGGGCTCACTTGGGACATAAAATAATGCTTACATTTTAAGTTCTGAATACTCAACTTACAAATAGACTCTTGGAAGACACTTCACTTGTAAACTGGACATTGCCTGTACTGATATTTTTCTGCTTTGAGAGATCCAGATCCTGCTTAGAATTATAGCAAATATACTTCCGTTTCTATTTCAATTTTCTGGGGTAACCTGTCCCTTCCTTCCAACCCTAGCTCTGTACAGAGTCACTATATTAGATATAAGGTCTGAGTTTGTCTGGAACTGGGAAGAATTCTGGCTTTTGTTCCTCTACCCTCCAGGCATTTCCATGAACCTTTGGATATAAATTGAATTTTTATTCGCTGTGTCATTTATAAGTGCCTTTTTTTTTTGACAGAGAGAGAGAAATAAGGACAAGATAGACAGGAAGGAGAGAGATGAGAAGCACCAATTCTTTGTTGCGGCATCCTAGCTGTCCACTGATTGCTTTCTCATATGTGCCTTGGTGGGAGGGGGTGGCTACAGAAGAGCGAGTGACCCCTTGCTCAAGCCAGTGACCTTGGGATTTCAAACTTGGGTCCTCTGCATCCCAGTCTGATGATTTATCCACTGCACCACCACCTGGTCAGGCTTATAAGCATTTTTATTTACATAAACCCTTCTTAGGATTATTAGTAGGACTTGTAAGGTAGGTGGTATTGTGCGCACTTCAGAGATGAGGATATTTGGAAAGCTTTATGTCATAGTGGAATTTGAGATGTCATAGGAGATAGCCCTCATGAGTGTCTGGGATCATCTAGTTTTTAGAAATATAACACTGTTGAATCTTTGTGCTTCAGGATGGTGCTCTACCCAGTTGAGCTATCTAACCAGCCAGGGCTGAATCTTTCGCAACAGAAAAAAATGATGACTCTTTTCTTTTGAGTCACAATTCATGCCTTTCCAATAATACTGAATTGTTTGCCAGAGGCAAAAATAGACTGAGCCCTTTTGCTGTAGAGAAGCAGTTGTGAGGCAGGCCAAGGCGGGGAACAGAGGGTCAGGCCTGAGACGGTTTGGGGCCACACAGATTTCATTGTCAAAGACAGGCTCAGCCCTGCTGTGTTTCGCTACCTGTAAACAAAGGAGGCTCATTTTCCCTGACTTCCCAGCTCCTGTCCCTCCATCCGGTCCAGCTGCTTGACTCCCTGCCGAGGCTCTCGAGTCTTGGGGAGATGACTTCTTCTAAGCATTCTCCATGACAGCCCCCCATAAAGGGCGCAGGTCAGGGTGCCAATGTTCAGGCCAACTCGCCTTTGTTGAAAAGCGTGCAAAGGCCCTGGCCGGTTGGCTCAGCGGTAGAGCGTCGGCCTGGCATGCGGGGGACCCGGGTTCGATTCCCGGCCAGGGCACATAGGAGAGGCGCCCATTTGCTTCTCCACCCTCCCCCCCCTTCCTCTCTGTCTCTCTCTTCCCCTCCCACAGCCAAGGCTCCATTGGAGCGAAGATGGCCCGGGCGCTGGGGATGGCTCCTTGGCCTCTGCCCCAGGCGCTAGAGTGGCTCTGGTCGCAGCAGAGCGACGCCCCGGAGGGGCAGAGCATCGCCCCCTGGTGGGCAGAGCCTCGCCCCTGGTGGGCGTGCCGGGTGGATCCCGGTCGGGCGCATGTGGGAGTCTGTCTGACTGTCTCTCCCCATTTCCAGCTTCAGAAAAAAAAAAAAAAAAAAAGAAAAGCGTGCAAAGCGCAGACACACACCTTTGGAGCTCCAAAGAATCAGTCTTTTGCCATTCTGAAAAATCTGTGTCTATGCCTCTGTCTGTCTGTCTCTCCATCTATCTGGTGTGAGTAAGAACCTTTGTTGCCCTCATCTTTCTATATGTCATTACCTTGCATATGGGGTGGGTAGTGTGGAGTCCTGGAACTCAGAGTGGATGGCCAACAAGTGAAGGAGATGATACTGTCTCCTTGGTGAAGATCACTGATGTCTGCTGGTCTTATTTTGGCTAAAATAGAGGCCCGATAGGTCCTGGACACTCCGCACTGAATCTTTCTTTTCTTGGAGGTTAGGGAAGGTGGCAAGTAAATACTGCCATCAAACCGGTTCCAATTTTAATCAAAGGAAGAAAAACAGACTGAGTAGAGATTGTGAAGTTAAAAGAAAGCTGTTACCTTCTCTGATCACTGCATCCCTGAATGCTGAGCAACAGCAGGGTTGCTAAACCTCAGCACTGCTGACATTTGAGACCCAATAATTCTGTGTTGTGGGGGAGCTGTCTGTGCATCGCAGGGTGTGTAGCAGCCTCCCTGGACGTGCCCAGTGGATGCCAGTAGCACCTGCTGCCCCAGGGCATGACAATCAAAAATGTCTGCAGGCATTGCTACAGGCTCCCTCAGGGCAAAATCACCCCTCTGTGACAACAACTGGTCAACAATAACATTTAGGGGTTTGGTGTCCCCCTTTGTCATGCTGATTAGCCATTTCTTACCTTTGCACGTGTTGCTTCCCTCTCTGGATGTGCCTCAACCCTTTCCTGGGATCCTAACTCACTCTTCACATCCAAGCCCAAGTGTCCCCGGTGCGGAAGCATTGCCTGGGCCTCCGGGTTGGGCTTGGTACTCACAGCTCCTGACCCTTCGCTGTCTCTCTCTCCATTCCGTCCACATATACAGCTCTTTTAAAGCTGTGTCCAAGTCCATAGTGGATGCTGGGGATACAGTGTGACCCAGACAGACACGTTTCCTGTCCTGGTGTCTGCTAGTGGGGACAGACCAACAGGAGGTAGACAAACAAACACAGCCACAGAGAGAGCTGAATGATGTGAAGGAAATAAACAGGGTGTTGGCCCTGGCCGGTTGGCTCAGTGGTAGAGCGTCGGCCTGGCGTGCGGAGGTCCCGGGTTCGATTCCCGGCCAGGGCACACAGGAGAGGCGTCCATCTGCTTCTCCACCCCTCCCCCTCTCCTTCCTCTCTGTCTCTCTCTTCCCCTCCCGCAGCGAGGCTCCATTGGAGCAAAGATGGCCTGGACACTGGGGATGGCTCTATGGCCTTTGCCTCAGGCGCTAGAGTGGCTCTGGTCGCAACAGAGCAATGCCCCAGATGGACAGAGCATCGCCCCCTGGTGGGCGTGCTGGGTGGATCCCGGTCGGGTGCATGCGAGAGTCTGAAGGAAGGAAGGAAGGAAGGAAGGAAGGAAGGAAGGAAGGAAGGAAGGAAAAGAAAGAAAGAAAGAGAAAGAAAGAAAGAAAGAAAAAAAGAAAGAAAGAAAGAAAGAAAGAAAGAAAGAAAGAAAGAAAGAAAGAAAGAAAGAAAGAAAAAGAAAGAAAGAAAGAAAGAAACAGGGTGGTGTGATAGTGATGCTTTGGATCGTATTTGTACTCTGATGATAAATATATTCAATAGTTGTAGTTTTATTTTGTGTTCTCCCCATTTCCAGCTTCAGAAAAATACAGAAAGAAAGAAAGAAAGAAAGAAAGAAAGAAAGAAAGAAAGAGAAAGAAAGAAAGAAAGAAAGAAAGAAAGAAAGAAAGAAAGAAAGAAAGAAAGAAAGAAAGAAAGAAACAGGGTGGTGTGATAGCGATGCTTTGGATCGTATTTGTACTCTGATGATAAATATATTCAATAGTTGTAGTTTTATTTTGTGTCCTCCATCCTCCACTGGACTGTGCGTCTCACAAGGGCAGACTAGGATTTAATCCTTCCTGTATCTTCCTTCAGTGCCAGGAACAGAACAGGGGAGTATTTTATTGAGTTTAACTGTAAGGAGTGAAGAATGCTGGGGCAGGTAGCCACACTGGAGTAAAAAGCATCATCCTGCGTGCATGTAGGTGGGCATGGAGGTAAATGCTAGGTGGGACAGTGTTTATGGTCAGAGTGGGGAGAGAGCTCTGTGGGCAGGAGCACTTACGGACTGCTTCTGAGGAGGAGGCTGACCTTCCCCGGAGCCCCACGGAGGGCAGCATTTGGCCTGGTCATCCGTAGAGAAGACGCTCTTCCCGGGGCTCCGTGATTGGAAAGAGAAGGACGTGTCAGGGAGATGGTGACTCAAGGTGAGGCTTCATTTAGGATGGTGAAAGGGATCTGGGCCAGAGGACGCCCTCCACATTCTGATGGTGCTAGAGTTTGGAGTATTGTGGCCCAAATCAGGAATGCCTTTGGGCCTTGTCATGACTTTGGTGCAGAGCTGATTGCACTGGCTGAGACGCCAGGGCAGCGGCGGGGGTGGTGTGTGTGTGTGTGTGTGTGTGTGTGTGTGTGTGTGTGTGTGTGCGTAGGTGCCCCTCTCAGGGACTGCTCCCATCCCATGTGCTGTGACATTCGCATCTTGTTTTCCCCGGCTGCTCTTCCCCCTGGAAGTGCTCTCCCCTGCCGGCTCCAGTGGCCCCCGCAGCGGCCCCTGCAGCAGCTGGGCGCTGGGAGCCTGGGTGCGGCCCAGGAGGGGTTCAGCCCAGCGCCGCTCCAGCTCTGGCCATCGTCTGACTTGGTGTTTGTGGTCCCTGTCTCTTTCTCCTTGCTAGTCTTCTTGCTCTGGTCCCAAGGAAATAAAAGGAATGTTCTTTTAGTGCCCACGTCCCTTGTTTGATGTAGTAAACTTGTTCCTAGACAGGGTCTGACTCCAACTGATACAATGAAGCTCTATGTCAGCTGGTGTGGCCATGAATTTTTTTCCCTTTCTATTTTTATTTCTGATTTAAGGAAGTTGGTTGGAAAGAGTATAGGCTTAGAGTTGGGTGGATTTGAGTTCAAAATGCAGTTTTCTGCCTTTGGGAAAACTATTTGCCTTAGTTTTATTTTGTGAGCTTTAGTTTTATTTTCTGGGATATGGGACTGGGAGGTTGTCAGGAAATGGGGTGAGGGATTTAAAACACCCAGCGTGTATGTGCTTGGAACAGAATGAATGCCTAATCCATATTGTTGGGGTTCTGTCATTGCTGCTAAGTGATGGGATCATCTGCCACTCACCAGATGCTTTGACGTTTCCTACATGTGACACTCTGCAGACTGGTAGGCACCTCCCTCCTGCTCAAGGGACAGCCTGCATGGGACCTCCTCTGCCCCTCTACCCTGGTCCTCCTCCTATCACGTCATTGCTCCCTTCTATGAGTTCCCTGAACCTGCGTGTGTAACATTACCTGTTCCAGACGGGAGAGGGGCTTCCGTCTCTGCCCCCCCCCCCCCCCCGACACACAGTAGGTGTTCTGTGGTGTCTGTTGGATTAAGGTGAGCTTGCCTATCAGGTGGGAGACTCACTATGAAGGAACAGAGGTCCTAGACAATGTCTTCTTTGTTCACGTGTCTAGACTCTGGCGAGTTTGGAGGCTTTAGGCCTGACCTTGTGTCGTTCAGCCACAGCCCCTCAGCGATGACCCCATTGTTCCTATCACGGCTTTGCAACCCTCCATCTGATGGGAGTAGATTCCTCAGCAGCTTGGCTGTGCGTGTGGACGTCCAGCCTGTCTGTATTAATGGGAAACTGGGTGTCCTGCAGCCGGGTCCGTCACGCGGGCAGTGCTCAGGCGGACTGGCGTGTCCCGTACCAGCCCCTCCACAAGACAGCATGGGCTGGGGAGTCTTCACGCGGCAGAGGCAGGGCACCCACAGGCTGGTGAAGGAAGGAGGGTTTGCCAGCACATGGTGGGCCCGCGCCCTCTTGTTAGCAAAGAACTCCGGCCCCTCTTCTGTCCGCGCACTGTCTCGTGTGTAGCCTTATCCCCTCTGCATTTCCTTTTTCACGTGTGAAAGTTTGCAGCCAGGCACGGAGAAGTGTGGGGGCAGCTGCTCTCTGGGGAGGACGGGGACGGGGGGAGTGGCTCTCTGCCTTATGTAAGGATAGAGCCTGCCGTCCAAGTGGATAAATCTCAAATTTGCTTATTAATTCTCAGCCACCAAGTCCCCTGCCCTGCCCTCCCCTCTCTTTCATGTCTACCAGTTGATGAAAGTATTATTTGTTTCAGAGTCTAGAGTGCTAACCATTACACAATAGGATCGATGTTTGTTTCATTGTAAAGATCCTTGAAGGAGCCAGAAAAAGATAAGGTGAAGTTCAAACCCAGGGTTTAGCTCTGTGAAACTAAGTTCAAGTAGTTGTGTTTGTGTGTATGAGAGAGGGAGGGAAAGAAGACAAAGAGAGAGAGAGAAAATTAAAAAGAGAGAGGGGTTTTTTGTGAATACTTAGTCACATCTTGAGGTGGTAGTATAGGTATAGGCCTGGAATGGTGAACATTTTTTCAGCCACAAACCAGTTTACAATTACCATATTTACCCATGTGTAAGACACTACCATATAGAAGACGCACCTTAATTTTGGGGCCCGGAATTTGAAAAAAAAAATTATTACATTAAGTTATTGACCTCAAGTTTTATTCATCATTAAATAATGAGTGCAAAGACAATAAGTACGAAAAAGTGGGAAATGCAAGTTAAAAAATCTGCAACCATTGTATAAGACGCACCCAGTTTTTAGACCCCAAATTTTTCGCAAAAGGGTGCATCTTATACATGAGGAAATATGGTAACTGTTTCCTTACTAATTGCTTTGGGGCAGAGACTGACAGGTGCTGGGGGCTAAGGGAAGTAAGAAATGTGGTTTCTTTGCAGGAGAAGCTCATACTCCATCTGAGAAGGCCAGGCTGGCGTATGGCTTTGCTCTCTGAGTTTAATAGAGGGCAGAGGCCTCAGTCCAGCTGTGTACAGCCAGAACCGCTGGCCTGTTGTGTGTCCCACCTGAAAACCAGCCCTGGCATTACATTTAACAAAGTGTCTACCTTTGCATGTATGTCCCTGGTTGGCACAGCCAAAACTTGCTGCAAGAATTGCTAGCCTTGGAATAACCAGGGAAGGCTCCCTGGAAGAGGTGAATGGGAGCTGAGCCTTGAACAGAAGGGTAATGGTCTGGACTAACCCATATCTGTTAGATTGTTCAATAAAAATGACATTATTTGGTTTTACTCTTGGTTGGCTCTGGCAGCTGGAGGTGGGTAGCAAGCATTACATGTCTTCCTGTCTTACAGCCTCGCTGCCAGGTGGTATGCTATGGGGAGAGTCTAGGTCTGAATTCTGCCATATGGGCAAGCATTTATTAGTAGGCACTGGTGAATAAAACCGCCATTGGAACTGTTTCTGAAACCTCGCAAAGCCTCTGTTCTCTGTCCTTAGGTAGGTACTCCAACAAGCACCATGTAGGAAGGATTCATCTGACGCTGTTGTGCCCTGTGGGCTGGGACAGTCAGCCTGCTGGCTTTCCGGGGGATCGGCTCTAGTGAAGTGAAGGGACACAGAACCAAAGGAGTGTTAGACCCAGGGTGCCCTCCCTGAAGCTCAAAGTATTCTTCTCCCTTATTCTCATGAGGGTATTGGAGCCTGAGAAAATTTCTGACCCACCACATATGTTGAATACCACTCTTTTCATTTGTAAATTCTTTCTTTTTTTAAAATTAAATTTCTTGGGGTCACATTGGTTATTAACATTCTATAAATTTCACACACACCACTTTATAATAAATCTGTATACTCCATTGTGTGCTTAACCCCCTTCCCCAATCCAGTCTCAGTCTGCCGCTGTGTTATTGACCCCTTTACCCTCTTCCCCTACTATTTCTTTCTGACATTCTTCATGCTGATGAACTATTTGCTGTAGCTTTAGGTACCAGCATTGAAATTATTTGAATTGTAGCCACGTCTAGGACTAGAGATTCCTGATTAGGACCCTTCAAATGCTAACTCACTGCTTCTGGACTGTGGAGTCCTTGTCTGGGTACATTGAATGTTAAGAACCCTCGCTGGAAGGTGGTGGAGTTAATTTATGCATGTCCTATGTAAGTGATCTAACAGGTAGGACTCAGAAGGAAGAAGGAGCAGAGGTTATTCCAGGCTAGAGAATGTTGAATAGTGGCTTGGAGCTGAAATTTGTGGAGGTGTGGGGATGGGGAGGAGGGGAAACACTTCCTTCTCTTACATTCCCTTAAAGTGGTGCCTGTCAACATTCTTCAAAAGGTTATTACCCTTTAAAATCATGACATGACAGTTGATAAGTCTCTGGTAAAAAGAAATTAGAAGCAGATGCAGGGTAAGCGTGAGATCATGGTGCCCAGGGGAGTAGATGTGAAGGGTAGTGTCTTTGAGAGGGGAACAGACTGAAGCCACTTTCAGGATAACAGTAGCTGCTATTTCCAGTGGGTTAGTTTTTCATGATAATTTTGTGCCCAGGTTTCATGAAAGCAAATCCGAAATCAAATTCTGTCATCCATGTATTATTTATGAGGCAAGCAGTATAAACCAGTTCAAAGCAACCTGTGTCATGGCTCAATAAGGTCCTTTTAGGAGCTTGTAGCACTACCTAGCATGGATGATTCTTTCCAGGGATGTGCTTTTATCCAGAGGGGGATTCTGAACTATTTGGTTTCAGGCAACCAGAAATTCTCCAACCAAATTTAGAATGGAGCCTCAGGGCCATCACTAAGGGTACCTGTGTTTTAAACATTTCTGGACCCTTGTGACCTCTAATTGATAGGAAGGAGGGGGAGAGAGGAAACGTCTTTCAGTTGTCCAGCCAATGGTAACAGTTATGCTAATTAGCAAGTCACAGTTTATATAACATTTATTTTTACTTAGAGAATAGTTCAATTACAAAACTAAGGAACTTTGACAGGTGAATGTACAATAAAATCTGTAGTATTTATTTACCTGAACTAGTAACTACAGCTTAACAGTTAACTTAGAAAGCAGGTCTTTTTTTATAACAATAATATCAGCCTTGGCAGAACCAGGGCCTCAAAAAATTAGTTCAAAACTCAGAATTGTTCCTCTCCACAGAAATCTTTAGTAAAAGGCGAAAGATTTATGCGATCTGAAGAGAAACCAGAGTATACCCTGTATTTGGCAAGCTCCTTCCTCCAGTAACTGCACCTCCTTATTCGCTGATGGTGGCTCTGTATCCCTAAGAGGTACTTCCTGCCTGAAGTTTGTATAAGGAATTTTGTAAGTCAGCTTCTCATAGTTAGAAATATCGAGTTAAAAAAAATGTTTTGAACTTTAAAATATTGTACTCCGTGCAGGGTACTATGGGTATGCAAATGAAGTCTGAGTCATCAACCTTGAGCTTCAATAAATGCCTTAGTGTTCACAGGTTCCCTCTCAAGCCACCAGTAGGGGGCTAAGCCAAGGTCTGGCTGGCTGGGCTCTAAACCTCATTCTGTTCAACCACAGGCACTCTGGTTTATACCTTTTGTATATTGGGACTCTGGATATGGTTCCTCTTCTTTCCTTTTCCCTAACCACGAGCACAATGAAGATACAGAACCACAAAGAATTCCCTCTCAGGGCTTCTTTCTTTTCACACCCACCTTCCTCTTTCCATCCCTAACCCACGGAAATCGCTGTGTTTTTTGTTTACTTTTTTGGAAGCCACTGTTTTGTTTTCCTTCTCTTAATTTTGTTGTTTTGAGAATGTTATAGAGCCTTTTGTACGTAACCTTTTGAACTAGCTTCCCCTTTTCCCCCTGCCCCCACTTTTAGCATAGTGCCCTTGAGATCCGTCCAAGTTGTGTGTGTCAGTTCATTCCTTTTCATTATGTTACTAACCCATGATATGGACGGACCACAGTTAACCATTTGACGACCCATTAAAGGACATTTTGATTGTTTACAATTTTTGGCTATTATGAAAAAATCTCACGTGAATATTTGTGTACAGGTATTTGTGTGGACATAGATGCCCAGGAGTCTGCTTGATTGTACAATAAGTTTGTGTTTCTTTACATGAAAAAATGCCAAACTGGCCATGGGCACATAGCTGAGTTGGTTGAGCATTGTCTGGAAGTGCAGAGGTTGCTGGTTCAATCCCCGGTCAGGGCACATACAGGGACAGATGTTTTTGTTTCTCTTTCTCTCTCCCTTCCTCTCTCATTAAAATTAATACATAAAATTAAAAAAAAAAAAGTCAGTTCTCCAGAGTGGCTCTACCATTTTACATCCCACCAGCAATTTTGAGAGATACTTGCTAGCATCTGATATTATCACCATTTTTAGTTTTAGCTGTTCTGATAAGTGTATTTCATCATGGTTTGAATTTGCATCTTTCTAATAGTTAATAAGGTTGAGCATCTTTTCACGTGCTTTTTTTGTCATCTGTGTATCCTCTTTGGCAAATTTCTGTTCATGTCTTTTGCTCATTTTCTACTTGGATTATGTGTAGGGTTTTTTTGTTTTTTGTTTAGTTTTTACTGTTGAGTTTAGAGAGTTTTTATTTTTATTAATTTATTTGTTATTTATTCATTTTAGAGAGATGGGGGAAGAGAGGGGATGGAGAGAGAGAGCAAGTGTGTGTGTGTGTGTGTGTGTGTGTGTGTGTGTGTGTGAGAGAGAGAGAGAGAGAGAGAGAGAGAGAGAGAGAGGTCAGGGGGAGGATCAGGAAGCATCAACTCCCATGTGTGCCTTGACCAGGCAGACGAGGGTTTTGAACCAGCAACCTCAGTGTTCCAGGTCGATGCTTTATCCACTGCGCCACAACAGATCAGATGAGTTTAGAGTGTTTAAAAATTAGTGTAGAGGCTAGCCCTTTATTAGATAGGTGGTTTGCAAATATGTTTCTCTCAGTCTGTAGTTTGACTGTTTACCATTTTAGTGTAAGGACTTTCAAAGAAATCTACTTATTAATTTTTTCCCCTTTTACAGATTGTGCTTTTGATGTCATGACTGAGAACAGAACTCTTGGCCTAGTTGTATACCTAAAGATTTACACCTACTTTTTTTTTTAATTTTAAATTTTGCATTTTGAACTTAAACCCATGATCTATTTTGAGTTCATTTTTGTTTTAATTTACCTGGAAGCCCCTTCCTTCCTCCCTTCCTCCCTTCCTTCCTTCCTCCCTTCCTCCCTTCCTCCCTTTCTCCCTCCCTCCTCCTTTCTTTCCCTCCCTCCCTCCCTTCCTTCCTTCCTTCCCTCCCTCCCTCCCTTTTTCTTTCTTTCTTTCCTTTTTTCTTTTTCTTTCTTTCTTCTTTTTTTCTTTCTTGATGGCCACTTGCTATAGCACCTTTTGTTGAAAAGACTATTCTTCCTCCATTGAATTGTTTTTGCATCTTTCCAAAAATCAGTTTTGGGGTTCTCATGGCTTTCTTTTGATTTATGTTTCTATAGTCTGTCCCTTTCCATCCTTTTACTCTCAACTAACCTATATGCTGTATTTGAAGAGAATTTCTTACAGACAGCATAGATTTGGGTCACTTCTTAAAAATATTTTCTGTTAATTTGTCTTTTCATTGGTGTATTTAAATCAATTGGGGTCCATTTGGCTTCTTGAATCTGTAGGTTTATGCTTTTTGCCAAATTTGCAAAAATTTTAGCAATTATTTCATACACACACACACATACACACAGAGGGAGAGAGAGAGGAATAAAGAGAGAGAGGAGAGAGGTGAGAAGCATCAACTCATAATTGTGGCACTTGAGATGTTTATGTATTGCTTCCCATACATGCCTTGACATTGAGGGGAGGTGGAGCTGGGCTGAAGTCGAGCCAGTGACCTTGGGCTCAAGCCAGCGACCTTGGGAATCATGTTGATGATCCTGTGCTCAAGTTGGTGACCCCGTGCTCAAGTTGGCAACCTTAGGGTTTTGAACCAGAAACCTCAGCATTCCGGGTCATCACTCTATCCACTGTGCCACCATCGGTCAGGCTAGCCATTATTTCTTTGAATATTTTTTTACAGCCCTATAATTTTCTCCTTTCCTTCCAGGATTTCAATGACATGAACATTAGATGCTTTATAATTGAACCACAGGTTTCTGAAGTTCTGTTTGTTTTTCAGCCTATTTTTTTTTCTGTTATTCATATTGTGTGGTTTCTGTTGACCTATCTTTAGGTTCAGTGCTACTTTCCTGTGTTGTCTACCTCTGCTATTAAGCCTGTCCAGTGAGTTATTTTATTTTTGTTGTCATTGCTCAAGCTCTGAGGTCCCTAGCCAGTCTGTCTTCCTTTTTCCATTTTTTTTCAGTCTTCTTATGTTTGTTTTATAATTATATACAGGGATTGTAACTGGCCTTAGTGGGAAGGTTAAGGAGAAATGTGTTTATTATATCTTGCCTGGAACCAGAAGTTTCTGTGTTGAAGTATTTTAATGTTAGTTTCAGACATCATAGAAAAGATAAGTCTTTTTAATAACAAGTAATTAGGTTTCTGCAGAGAGATGGCTGAGGCAGTGCAGTGTGGGGGAATGGGTGGTGGCGATATGGTGAGCCTTGGCTCTTGTTCTTGTTTGTCTCTGTCCCTAGCCTTGGAGACGCCTTAAGCTACTGTGGTGGCTAACCATACTAAAGGATGCTCTGGGGTGGCAGTGTACAGAAAACGTACACTCTACTCCTGTGTTTCTCTTTTACTGTATTTCCCCACATATAAGACAATCCCATGAATAAGATATACCTTAATTTAGAGGCCAGAAATTAAAAAAAAAAGTATTGCATAAAGTTATTTACTGAAGATTTATTCATTATAAAATTCATACAACTCCTCATCCACACGAAAAAGCAGGAAATGCAAGTAGAAATTTGCAATCACTGTATAAGACAAGACGCACCTAGTTTTCAGACCCCAAATTTTTTGAAAAAAGGTACATCTTATACATGGGGAAATACGGTACTTTCACACTCCTATCACACTCACAACACTGACACCAGTTGTGAGGGACTTTCCTATACCAAGCAATTCTGGGACACCAGCGGGGTGTTTTACAGTTCAACTCACTTTTGACACTGTCTACCTGTAGATACCATTGGATCCCACAGGTTATGGCTCAGTGCTGCCAGACTGTTCCCACCCACCTCCTTCACATGCCACTGCAAGTCCAAGTTATTACCATGCCCAGGTTTCATGAAAGCAAATCCCAGATCAAATTCTGTCATCCGTGTACCACTTATGAGGCAAGCAGCAGGAACCAGTTCAGAGCAACCTGTCCCATAGCCCGGTGAGGTCCTTTTAGGAGCTTGTAGCACTACCTAGCATGGAAGGTTCTTTCCAGGGATGTAATTTTTTCCAGAGGGGGGTGTTCTGAGCTCTCTATTTGGCATCAGGTACCCAGAAATTCTCCAACCCTTGACCCCTGATCATACAAAGGAGGCAGGGAAATGTCTATTAAGTTGTTCAGCCAATGTTAATAGTCATGCTAATTAGCAAGTCAAAACTTATTTGAAATTCATTGTTATGTATTAACTAGTTTTCTAGAATAGATCAATTATAAAACTAGAAAAGTCTGACCTGTGGTGGCTGCAGTATTGGCCTAGCTTGCCCAGCACATATAAGAGATGATTGGTATTATGTTGAACTTCCAACTCATAGTGTTTAGCTATCTGGGTTAACTGTAGAGAGCAAAATACTAAGAACTATACCAGAGTACTGTGAATCTCTTTAACATTCTTCCCTTAAATAACAGTGAGATCAGCCCTGCAAAAGCAAGGCTTCAAAAAATTGGTTAAAAACCCAGAATTGTTTCTCTCCACGGAAATCTTTAGTAAAAGGCGAAAGATTTATGCGATCTGAAGAGAAACCAGAGTATGCTTTGCTTTGTGTCAAGCTCCTTCCTTCAGTAGCTATACCTCCTAGTTCAATGATGGTGGCTTTTATTCCTAAAAGATACTGCTTGCCTAAAGTTTGTATAAGGAATTCTGTAAGTAACATTCTCATAGTTAAAAATGTTGAGTTTATAAAACATCTCTAGAATTTGAAAGTATTGTATTCTGTGCAGGGTACTATGGGTATGCAAATAAAGTGTGAGTCATCAACCTTGAGATCCAGCAAATGCCTTAGTATTCACGGGGTATTCCTCTCCTTTATTTTTTCTTAATCACCAACACAAATAAAATACAAAACCACAAAGAATCCCCTCTCATTTTTTCTAGTTATATTCACCCTCTTCTCCTCATCCCTAATCCATGGAAGCCTCTGTTTTGTTTTCCATCTCATAATTTTGTCATTTTGAGAATGTTATAAACCTTTTATATGTAACCTTTTGAGATTGGCTTGCACCTCCCTCCCAACTGAGCCATATTTTTCATTGTTATTCAAGGTTGTTACCATTGACACCTTTCTCAAGTTCGGTTGATTTGCAGTGACTCACAGAATTTAGGAAAACATTTTACTTCCTGTTGAGCAGTTCCTTATAAAAGGGTATGGTACCAGATGCAGATGATGGTGCAGATGGAGGAGTTGCACAGGGCAGGTGGGTGCGGAGGGGTGCTGAGCCCCAGGTCCTCTCCAGGTGCACCACCCTCCCAGGACCTCCACGTGTTCACCAACCCGGAAGCTCTCCAAACCCCTTACTACTGGGATTTTATGGAGACTGCCTCCTGTGGATGTGATAATTATTGACTCCATTTCCAGCCCCTCCCCTCTCTGGAGGAGGGGGTGTGGGGGACTGAAAATTCCAAGCTTCTAATCTTGACTTGGTCTTTTTGGTGACCAGCCCTTATCCAGGAGCCCACCCTGAGTCACCTCCTTCTAACAAAAACACTATCACCCAGGAAATTCCAAGGGATTTAGGAGCTGTAGACCAGGAACCAAGATCTAACAAAGACCAAATACTAAACAGAAGATGCTCCTAGTGTGCTTATCTCCGGAAATTGCAAGGGTTTTAGGAGCTCGGTGCCAATCTTCAGGTGCAGAGACCAGTGTATGTATGTTCTGTGATTTCACAGGGTTCTCTTACTTTGAGAGCTTGGTAGCTAGCTAATGGGCAAATGAAATGGTATGTGGGAGAAGTCTTCTGCATACTCTGCCCACTTCCCTGGCCTTCAGTGCAGTGTGTAAAATTCAAGAAGAATGGTATCTGGGATTATGAAGCAATCCCCTCTGCTCCCCCTGAATGGCTGGCAAGAATGTTAGTTTTTCCTTTTTCTCTCTTCTATCACTCTTCTCTTTATTAGTTGGACTTCTGCCTTGGGCACCTTCAACAATTTGGGATTCCATCTGGAGTGCCAGTTTGCTAGTGTTTGCCCAACGCCCAGATGTTATGTATTAACTAGTTTTCTAGAATGTGTGAAGACTTCCTAGACCAGTGGTTCTCTACCTTTCTAATGCCTTGACCCCGCAATACAGTTCCTCATGTTGCGGTGACCCCAAACCAAAAAATAATTTTGGTGGCTACTTCATAACTGTAATTTTGCTACAGTTATGATTCGGAATGTAAATACCTGATATGCATTATATATTTTCCGATGGCTTTAGGCGACCCTGCCGGGGTCGTGACCCACAGGTTGAGAACCGCTGTCCTAGACAGAAAGCAAATTCTCTGAGTGTAAGGGTTATTTTAGGGACCATGGTCCCCAAAAGACTGGGAACCATTTTTTTTTCTCCAGGTTACAGTGACTTGCTTTGTCTTTCTGTATTCTGCTGAAGTGACTCTAATGGGATGTATGATTTATTAGCATAGTTTGTAGCTGGGTAATCTTATGAGGTTATACAATTTGTTCTCTAGCCATCCCATTCTATTACCTTTTTGGGGGTCATTTCTTCATATATATACATATACCTTATAGAAAATGTGATTAGTGTTTATTTCAGTTTGAGAATATGGGGAAAATAATGTAGTTTTTGTGCCTTTGCCTTCATGTTAGAATTTAGTATCTCTTTTTAAAATGTGGTTCATTCTTTGTTAGCTCTTGGGAGACACATGAAATAGGCAAAGCAGGGAGACAGAATCTGTTCTTGTTTGATCAAGTATGTGCATAAGTCTGGCACAATCTGAAGTGACTTCTAGGAAGCAGGTAGGTAGAGGTGTAGTCAGAGGAAGTTACTGAGTTTAGGTTGGCCTTTAGATTGAAGAGACTCAAAGAACTTACCCACATCAATGAGGTCCTCTTGATTTAACTAGGTCCTCTTTCCTCCTTCTACAAAACACCTCCCTGTGCCCATTATACCGTGGGCCTATTTGCCTGGCTTAGGTCTTGAGGGCCAATGAAGAGGCTGGGATGGTATCTGGTAGAACAGTGCAGGTTATGCTAGTTCTATTGGTGCGGGTGGAGAAGATGTGAGCATCTTCTCATGTTCTCCACCTGTGCAGGATGGTGAAGACATTTCAGCAGGGGCTTTGTTTATAGGGAAAAAAAATTGTTAATGAAAACATTTTATCTTTGAAGAAATGGCTGGGGAAAGAGTATTGTCTCTGGATATTGTAAGCAATAAAATAATTTAGTTCAAATTATTTTAGAAAGAGCAAAGCATCTGTTGAAAGTAAAAGAAAGCTTTCTCCAGTAATTGCTAAATGAATCATTAGGCTGAGTTCATCCAGAGAGCAGCGATGCTTCTGTGCAGAATTCCTATAAATATAATACATCCTCCTCTTTTCTTTCTCCTTTGGAGATTTATAGGCCATTAAGGGGAGCTTGCTGCCTTTGAACTTGCAGGGAGACATTTCTGGATTCAGGAATCTTATAAAATTTTTCTCAGAACCCTCTAAAGGTGCACATATTATTTTTGCTCAGTGTGATTGGGAATTAGCTATGATCTCAAAGTAAATAATGCTATTTAGAAAATAGATAATACAAAAATGGCTAGTATTTTTATTTCATGTTTTTGCAAAATTCTTGATACAAGGTAAGGAAAAAAGTAAATATATTCAGCTTTCTACTGTTTTCTATGAGGAGAGAGAGGTATGGTAATGAAAAATACTGACTGGATTGTAAGTTGTAAGTGGCTCATTTTCTCTTTGGTTTTGAACTACATAAATTAATTCATTGGTGAATGTGTTCTAAGTTGAACACTCATTGCCTCCATTATCCAGCACAGAACATTTCTGGGCCCAACCTCGTTGGTGTTTTCCTCCATTTGATTTTCCTTCACTGAAGAGACTCGTTTCAGAACAGTTTTCTACAAAGTGAATTATCTTTATAATGCTTCTATTACAAGGCTAGTACTGAATTGCAATCAGAACAAAAATGCCTTCCAAAGTATGATGGCCAAATCTCCACTGACACAACCGAATCCACCCTAGTCAATTTGAGCAGAAAGGAATTTATTGGGAGGATTTAAGGAGATCTCAGAATAGTCAAAAGAGCTGTAGGACAGGCGCTAAGTGAGCTTCCAGGAGCAATTCCTAGAGTCACCTTGCAGAACGGATGCTGCATAGTTCTTGGCGTGAGGACTAGCAAACGCTGCCACACCAGGAAGTTGCTGTCCCACTGGACTGATCAGACCTTGGAGTCTCCACCCAGGCTGTGGAGCAACCAAGGGCCTCTGCCACCCTTCTGTCAGAAGATTCTCACAGCCCATATTCCTTTCTGTTCTTTCATCTTCAAAATATTCCCAGGTGTTCACAAGAGGCAAGGTCATTGTGCAGATGTGCTAGCTGCAAGGAATTCTGGGAAATGTAGTTTTCTGCTTTCCAACCTCTACTGTGTTGACCGTCATTCTAGCAGGGGCTGGGAGGAGTGTCGATTGAGTCAATTGGTAGTATCTGCCATACAGAGCAGTTTATTTTGAGGAGAAGTTTAAGATTGTTGCTTTCCCATGGCATTTCAGATGCTGCGGTTTTTCTGAATGCTGATGCTCCCCCTTTGTTAACTATGGATTCTCTACTTGAGTCCACAGTTTCTAGAATCCTTCCTTTCCTTTCCTTTTTTTCCCCTTTTTTAAATTGTTATTTATTGATTTCACTGAGAGAGGAAGGGAGAGAGGGAGGGAAAGAGAGAGAGAGAGAGAGAGAGAGAGAGAGAGAGACAGGAACATCAATCTGTTCCTGATGTACCCTGACTGGGGATTGAACTGGCAACCTCTGTGCTTTGGGACGATGCTCTCACCAACTGAGCTATCCAGCTAGGGCTTCTTTACTTTCTTTTGGACTGTGTTTAGAGGATCATGGGTAGCTCAACTCTCAGATTTTCCCATGAGTTCCTCTCATCGTTTCAGAATATGCAGCTTGAAAATTCCTGGGTTTATGTTTCTGGGACTAAAAAGAAAAGAGTTTGTTCTTTGTGTTTATTATTACTTAAAAAACATGTACATAGTCCTTCATAAATTCCAGGCACTATTCCAAGTGTATTTTGTATTTTAATTTATTTAAATCGTATAGTTAAATCACAAATAGGACCTCTATTATAATAGTACTCTATTTTGTCCATCTCTTTAGAGTAACTGATAACCAGAGAGTAGGTCTTGAGTTAGTGAAGATAATCTGCAGAGCAGATCATTCAGTAGAACTATTCTTTGAGAGTTAGGTCTCTAACTGTGATTATAGAGGCATTTAAAGGCAAGTGCCAGGTCCTCCACTCTTTGGAGATCATGCTTACACTGGGTTCTTAAAAATGATTTGACCCATTGTATAATCATTCAGTTCACTCATCAAGTTTTTACTGAGCATCTAGTATATGCCAGTTTCTCAAGGGATACAATGCTGAATGTATATGTAGTTTCTGTCATGAAGGAGGTCACAGTTTAGTGGAGAAGCAGCTCAGTAACCTACAATTAAAGCACAGTATGGTAATTGCCATGGGAAAGATAACCATAGTGCATTGTGGGAGCAGAGATGAGGGACAGTGAGCCCAGACTGTAAACAGATGGACTAGGAAGGGATTCCTGGGGACAGCTTGCCTGAGCTGAGATGTGAAAGGTAGGTCATCATTAGAGTGATGTCTGAGAGATAAGTTTCTTCAAGTAGAGGGAACAAAGGGTGGGAAGTTCTGGCTGTGTGAACATAGCAAGTTTGGGCTACTGTCAGAGAGGTCAGCAATGCATTGAGGCTGGTGGGGAGGGACAGGTTACGGGACGATGATGAAGAGGTGGGCAGGCCAGATATGAAGAGTTGCATGAGTCTTGTTTAGAATGTTTCCCTGGAACACTAAGGGGAAGATGTGACGAATATTAAGTAGGGGAGTAACATGATCAGGTGTAGCCTTAAAAAGATTACTTTGGTGTTGTGAAGAGGGGACAGGATGGAGAGAACAAGCCTAAATGCACAAAGAATAGTCCCCCAGGATGGAAGTAAGTCCAGCGCAGAGGACAGGGAGGAGAAAGATGTGCAGTAATTCCCAAGTTTTTCCTGGTAACAAAGGCTGATTGGTGGGCTATTGCTGAGACTCTCCCATGGCCTCCAGAGAATCTGCTTCCTCTGCAGCTGTGGACTTCAGATCTGACAGCAAATGACCAAAAAACACCATCCATCTGTGCTATAAAACAATGCTCCTGACCTACTCTCAGGAGGAGACAATGGTGGGTCTAGGAGACACGGTGATCCTTTAGAAGAGCGGTGGGCCCGCTCTGGCCTGTGGACCCAGCCTCTCCCTCTACCTGGTTTTGTTGGTCAAGTTTTAGTGAAACACAGCCGCACCCATTGGTTTGTGGATGGTCTGTGACTGCTTCGGGGCTACACCATCAGAGCAGAGTAGTTGCCACAGAGACTGTGTGGTCCACAGCGCTGAAAATATTTACCATTAAACCCTTTCTAAAAGTTTGCTAACCCTGTGTCAGTGGGACTATTTTGGTAACAATAAGCAGGATGGATTTGGATGGACGAGTTCAATTCTTGATGCATAAACTTTTCTAACTTTTAGACTTTGGGCTTCTTGAATCAATCCCTTTAGCTTTCGTGATTATATTTAATTCTGATTACATAAAGGAGGCCTGACCAGCCCAAAGTCACATAATGGTAAGTGACAGGACTGGAACTCAGGCCTGGGTTTCCTGAGTGTGAGCACAGTCCGGTTTCTGCCACACACTGTACGTACACCTCTGGCTCCATCAGCCACTTTGGGAGTAAGGTCACTTCCCCTGCATGGTGGTGGACACAGACTCAGAGTGAAAGTGGAATCTACTGGAAACAGGCAGGCCTTCCTCCAAGACCACCTGTTGCGATCACCTTCCTCTGGGTCTCGGTGTCCCTCGGTGGACAGTAAAGCTCACGGATCTCCAAATTAGTGATAGTAATTCCTCCAGTTAGCTGTGGGAACCTTCGCCCAGTCACCCCTCAAGGCCCCAAGGGAGCATAGAAATAAATGTCAGATTTAATTCTGTGGAGTCAAAGGAAGTAGTTAAACATTCATGTTAGGCTGCAGCTCTTTGTGAACCCTGAGGGATCAACTTTTCAATTCTAAGACCTGGAACCCTGCTCTGGCAGCTACTGAGCCAAGACGGGCTACACCAGGGTCTGCATCACGTTCTTTACGTTCCTGATCGTGCTTATATGGATGGTGATAAATTTCTGGTCAGAGCAGATTTCATCATTAAGTAAATAACCATTGTAAAGGCAGTAGCCAGGGCCAGGGCCAGAATCACAGCAGCCCGGCCCATGCAGGTTCGCATTGGATTCGGACAGTCGGCAAAGAAACAGCGGAGTCAAAAACTGGTGGGCCATAGTCTTTAAATCTAGCTTGCACCCGGCGGGCAAGTAAAAAATACACTCTGGGCTCCAAAAGCCACTCACATTAATATCATCTGGGCGACGACCTCCTCGTGTTATCTTTAACAAAGTGAGCATAATATATTTTATCTGCCCAACAATCCACCCCCATGCTCATTTTACTACCCACAATCTACATCACCGGCATTCCTGTGCAAGGAAATTAGCACATTACACAAGTTACAACAGCACAAATCATACAGTTTCAACAATTACAAAGGTACATTTCACCAGTCTCTGAGCACTTTGCCAAAAGCGCAAAATGTCCTCGGCCTTCTTTCTAGCCATGGGAAAAGCTTCCCGGGGCAGGGGACTGCTTCCAACAAAGCCACCCCCTACCCCCACCACGGTATTTCACATTGTCCAAAATCCGTAATCCGTAAATCCATCCAACAAAGGAGTCAGTGCCCACTCCGGTCGTAGTCCAGGAAATCAGTCCACGCACGTGGGTCATCAGCCACCCCCCTCATTCCTGCCGTCCTGGCAGGTCTTACACTGTCCCAAAGAGGAGCACATGGCAATGGCAGTCAGCATTTCCATCTCTGCTCCGGCGAGCATGTCCAGCCCTATGTCCCAAAATCGCAGACCTACCAGGGCCGTAGTAGGTGCTCCTTCCAGCTGGGCTTCCATTTTCTGGAGACTGCAGATCACAACTCCAGCCCGATTCTCCTCATCTTCCAAAGAGGAACTGAAAACATCAGCTCCCGCTGCCAGGCTCAAGCCCCAGGCTGCCGCCGCCTTCTGCTCCGCAGAACTTGCAGCTCCGGACCCGGCCTCAGCTTCAGCCTCAGCCCCGGCCCCAGCCTCCTGCCGCTGCTGGCTCTCTACAGCATCCAGGGCAAGCTGCAACTCACGAACTTCTGAATCCTCCTCCAGCGTTTGCTCCATTTCCACGCGAATCTCGCAAACCTGGTCGGCCTCCTCCTCCGGCGCTTCCTCCAGCTCCAGGGTCAGGATCGGTTTCTCCTGCGTTTGCTCCAGCTCCTTCCACTGCTCGGTTTGCAGGTCCCGGGCAGCCTCTTCCACAGAGCTCTCGGTTTCCTCACACATGGCTATAAAAGTCAGCTAGCCTACAATCCCCAAAAGGACAGCCATGGGGAACCCTAACACTAGCCAGTCCTCTACTCCACCACTCAAAGGCTCCTTGCCGATCTGTATCGAATCCTGCCACAGACTACGCCAAATGTAAAGGCAGTAGCCAGGGCCAGGGCCAGAATCACAGCAGCCCGGCCCATGCAGGTTCGCATTGGATTCGGACAGTCGGCAAAGAAACAGCGGAGTCAAAAACTGGTGGGCCATAGTCTTTAAATCTAGCTTGCACCTGGCGGGCAAGTAAAAAATACACTCTGGGCTCCAAAAGCCACTCACATTAATATCACCTGGGCGACGACCTCCTCGTGTTATCTTTAACAAAGTGAGCATAATATATTTTATCTGCCCAACAACCATGTTGGTCTTTGTGTCAATCTTAACAGAAAGATGAGTTCATACAAACTGGAAATTATTGAATTAAAAAAATTCAGAGGCAAAATCCTGCAGACTGATAGGATTAACTTTTCAGGGAGAACTTTATGTAATAAGATATTCTCCAAAGCCCGTTTTTACCCCCTTATTTCCAGCTATTGCTGACACTGAAACTGAAATGTCAAAACAGCAGACTTCCTAAAATGTTTGCCCAAAATGGCCAGAGGGGTCAGAGCAGGGACAGCTCTTGCTGAAGGAGCTCTGTGATGCCACCAACCCGCTGTGGACAAAGGGTTAAAGAAAACCTTATTTTACCTTAAAAATTCAAGTTTGGGGTGTAAAATTGTACAGCCACTGTGGAATACAGTTTGGTGGTTGCTTGAACAGTTAAACCTATGAATACCATGTGGCCCAACCATTCCACTCCTAGATATATAGTCAAATGAATTGAAAATGGGCATTCAAATACTTGTACATAGATATTCATAGCATTGTTCACAATAACCTAATGGTAGCAACAACTCAAATGTCCATTAATAGATGAATAGATAAACAAAACATGATATATCCCTATAGTGGAATATTATTCAGCCATAACAAGGAATGACATGCATGTTACAATATGGATGAAACTCAGAAACATGCTAAATAAAAGAAGTCGACACATATTGTATGATTCCATTTATATAACATACCCAGAATGGGAAAATCCATAGGGACAGAAAGTAAATTCTTGGTTGCCAGGATCTGGGGGAGGAGGAATAGGTAGTAACTGATTAATGGGCAGGCACAGGGTTTCCTTCTGGGGTGATGAAAATGCTTTGAAACTAGGTAAAGTAGTAGGCACACGACATTGTAAGTGTATTAAACACCACTGAATTGACTTTGACCTGGCTAATCCTATGTTGTGTGGATTTCCCCTTAGAACAACAACAACAAAAAAAGCTTTTTTAGAATCCCTGAGGTGTGGAGTCTCAGTTCCCTGAAATTCTGACAAATGACCTTGAATTTGAATGAAAGTTTCAGCTCCTGAAAAGTCAGTCCTGATTTACTGAAGAGTAGGTGGGGCCCTGGGAGCCTGAGCTGGGAACCAGTGATGGGCGTGGTGTGACTGACTGTTGCCGCAGGAGGAATTTCTCGACTTCACTCATGGGGTCTTGGTGGGTTTCACTTGACACGAGGTACTTTAACAGCATTTTTGTCCATTAGCCTGGCCTTATTAACCATCTGTTTGTGTTGTCATCAGCTGGAAAGTAGGCTTCAAGCCTGTGGCTTAATTAAGCATCGTCTGAGGAATGCAAAAAAACAGCACGGGTAGAGAGAGTCTTGGCCAGTGCCTGTGATAACAGCCCACCCAAGACCCTGCAAGCGAGAGTGCTGTGACCTTGTAAGGGTCAGGGGTGGTGAGAATTCAGGGCCGGAACACGGAAAGATTTACTTGGCAGTGAGTTGACAAAATAAGATCCTCATTTGCCAGGAATTTTTAAACTTTCTATGCACGAACTATGAGATGATTTTGAGAAAGATTTGAGCTTCCAGATATAAGTGCATGGGTTAAAAATCTGCCAATATTAGGACATAATTTAAAATTCAAAACATTAAAAAATTAAACATTTAGTACACCCACATTCAGAGCAACGTTATTCACAACAGCCAAGAGGTGGACCCAAGTGTCTGTTGTCGCCAGTCACGAAAGGACAAATACTGTGTGATTTCCCCCATGTGAGGTGCCTAGAGCAGTGACGTCGCAGACAGGAAGTGGAACAGTGTTGCCAGGAGCCGGGATCAGGGGGCGCGGCAGGGGGTGACTGTTTGATGAGCAGAGTTTCAGTTTTACAGGATGGAAAGAGTTCTCGAGATGGATGATGGTGATGGTTGTACAACAGTGTGAATGTACTTAATGCCACTGAACTGTACACTTAAAAATGGTTAAGATGGTAATTTTTATATTATATGCATTTTATCACATGAACATAGACTTTGCAGCCTGAGGACCTGGGTTTTTTTTTTTGTTTTTTTTTTTTAACAGGCAGGACCTGGGTTTTGAAGTGGGGCCTTGTCATATATTGGCTGTGAGACTTTGGGCATGATATGTAACCTCTCTGAGGGTAGTTTTCTTACCCTGCTGTGGGCAGAACCATACCACATAGGAAATCCACACACTGTAGTGGTTTCTTTTCATCCTGAGTGTACAGCCAGTAGGCAAGGCCACCATCATAGCAGCCCGGCCCATGCAGGTTCGCATTGGATTTGGACAGCCGGTAAAGAAAACAACGGAGCCAAAAACTGATGGGCCATCTTCTTTAATCCTAGCTTGCACCCGGCGGGCAAGTCAAAACACACACTGGGCTCCAAAACCCACTCACATTCAGTGCTCACAAAGCTACTGACTTATCCGAGTTTCCTAGAATCAAACGTTTCTAGCTCACCAGCCTTATTCACCTCTGTTCCCCATCTCCTTCCTTCTCCCTGAACAAACTCTGCACAAACTGGCTTCTCACTCAACACTCCACCATCTTGGCTGCTTCTCCTGGCCTCCTCCACATGGCCTTTCTTCCCTCTTCTCTCTGCTCTCTCCTCTAATGACAATCTTAGGAACCCAGAGAGCAAGCTCCCATTCTGCCCCCATTTTATATGTAGAAATCAAAACCTTTAGTCCAATATACAAAATAGGGAAGTCTCTAATACAAAGTCACTTATCAGAGACATGATGGGATTGCACCACCCCACATCAAAAAGGGTGGGAAAGGCTTAATCCCAAAACCAAGCCCCAGGCTACAAGGATTCTGCCTGCCTTTAGCCCACCCCCAACACACATTAATATCACCTGGGCGATGGCCTCCTCGTGGGCAGCGCCATCTTTAACAAAGTGAGCATAATATATTTTATCTGCGCAACATTGAGGAAGCGGGCAGGCTGGACATTTTGGAACCGAGCGGGCCGACAGTGTGGTGGGAGCCTGGAGACCTGGACTGGTCATATGGGGTCATGAGCAGGGAGATCACCCCTCTCCTGAATGGTCACACGCATCACGGCTCAGAGTTCCTGGGTGTGGGTGACCCTTTATTTCTTCCCTTTAGTCAGAAAATGACTGTTTTCTTTCTTTCTCTGTCTGAAGGGAATATTAGACATTGTACTAGTTACACACAGGAAGGCTCAGGTGCAGAAAGTTTCATGCCTTGTCCAAGTTTATACAGGGACAGAAAGGTGAGGGGCACTTGGGCAGCCTGGTTTCACTCCCCACCAGTTTGAAGGCTGACCGAACATCACGCATCTGTGATTCAAATTTGTTAAGTCAAGGTGCTTGCTCTCAGGAACTTACCATTTCTCCTCCTAGAGAGGAAATCCATGACTTAGCTGTAATAAATGTGCTTTAGTGAAATGTGCTATAATAAAAGTGCTAGAATTGAGGTGATTGAGGTGTGGGGAACAGGGAAGGGGTGTGGGGAGAGCCACCTGGAAGGGCAGAGAAGACGCCCCACTTAAGCTATCTTTGTGTGACGGGGCATTAAGGAGGCACCCCCTAGGCTGGAGACAGTGTAGTCAGATAGTGGTGGCGGTGGTGGTGGTGCTGTGTGCGAGTGTTTGTGTGAGTGTGAGTGTGTGTGTATGTGTGAGTGTGGCAGGAGAGTCCTGGGAGAGGGGTTGGCACAATAGAAACATCTTGGGAAAGGGCCTTCTCTTTGCTGTCAGACCGGCCGGAGTGTGAAACCTAGTTCTGCCTCCTCCTAGTTTTGGGCAAATGATTTGCTTACTCTGATTTCCAATGAGCTTATCTGTAACAAGGAATTTAAACAAATAAGCACAACTTTAAGGATTATTCTGAGGTTATTGGAAAGCACATGCCCAAAATGTTAATCAGCGATTTGTCTGGAAGAAAAGGTCTCTGTTACCCCAGTAGTCTGTGGGGTTGGACTGCACCACTGTCACTGCTCTGGCTTTGCGATGGCTTTCGGAGTGCCCTGACTGTGGGGCGTCGGTGCTGGTGCTGTGAGCTCCTCATGGGTGACGGATGCTTCCGGGTTTTCCCGCACTGCCTGGTGCAGAGCTGTGATCTGAATGGGAGAGGAGGCAGTGAAGAGCACCAGGTAGACCCTTTCCTTTGTTAAGAATAGGAAAAACAGTGTTTTACCAGGAAATTGAAGTCACTAAAAGGCCCACAAGCATGGCTTCCCTCAGAGTTCTCAGGATTGCCTGGTTGCAGATTGAATGTCTCAGAATGAGTAATTCATGCTCTTTAATTTATTCAATCCAGTAAATTCTAGGCCCTGGCCGGTTGGCTCAGGGGTGGAGCGTCGGCCTGGCGTGTGGGGGACCCGGGTTTGATTCCCGGCCAGGGCGCATGGGAGGGGCGCCCATTTGCTTCTCCGCTCCCCTCCCTCCTTCCTCTCTGTTGGGCAGATAAAATGTATTATGCTCACTTTGTTAAAGAGGCCGTTGCCCAGGTGATATTAATGTGTGTTGAGAATTGTTGTAGCCTGAGGCTTGGTTTTGGGATTAAGCCTTTCCTACCCTTTTTGATGTAGGGTGGTACAATCCAATCATGCCTCAGAGAAGTGACTTTGTATTAGAGACTACCCTATTTTGTATATTGGATTAAAGGTTGTGAAGCTACACTATAAAATGGGGGCAGAACGGGACTTGGCTCTTGGTTCCTGAGGTTAGCATGAGAGAGCGAAGAGAGTAGAGCCAGCAGCTAAAGGAGGCCACGTGGAGGAGGCCAGGAGAAGCAGCCAAGATGGCGGAGTGCTGAGTGAGATGCCAGTTTGTACAGAGTTTGTATCTGGGATAAGGAAGAAGATGGGGAACTGAGGGAAATAAGGCTGGTGAGCTAGAAACCTTTGATTCTAGGAAACTCGGATAAATCAGTAGCTTTGTGAGCACTGAATGTGACTGGGTTTTGGAGCCCAGTGTGTATTTTTACTTGCCCGCCGGGTGCAAGCTAGATTAAAGACTATGGCCCACCAGTTTTTGGCTCCATGGTTTCTTTACCGACTGTCCGAATCCAATGTGAACCTGCATGAGCCGGGCTGCTGTGATAGTGGCCCCGGCCCTGCCTCCTGGCTTTACACTCTCTGTCTCTCTCTTCTCCTCCCGGAGCGAGGATGGCCCGGGCGCTGGGGATGGCTCCTTGGCCTCTGCCCCGGGCACTGGAGTGGCTCTGGTCGCAGTGGAGCGGTGCCCCGGAGGGGCGGAGCATTGCCCCCTGGTGGGCAGAGCTTTGCCCCTGGTGGGCGTGCCGGGTGGATCCCGGTCGGGCGCTTGCGGGAGTCTGGCTGTCTCTCCCCGTTTCCAGCTTCAGAGGAATGCAGAAAAAAAAAAAAAACCTTAAAAAATAAATTAAAAAAAAATGTATTATGCTCACTTTGTTAAAGATGGTGCTGCCCACGTGAGGCCGTCGCCCAGGTGATATTAATGTGTGTTGGGGATCGTTGTAACCTGGGGCTTGGTTTTGGGATTAAGCCTTTCCCACCCTTTTTGATGGGCGGTACAATCCAATCATGCCTCAGAGAAGTGACTTTGTATTAGAGACTTCCCTATTATGTATATTGGATTAAAGGTTTGGATTTCTACACTATAAAATAGGGGCAGAATAGGAGCTTGCTCTCTTGGTTCCTGGGATGATTAGCATGAGAGAGCAGAGGGAGCAGAGCAGAGAGCAGAAAGAGGCCATGTGGCCAGGAGAAGCAGCCAAGATGGCGGAGTGCTGAGTGAGATGCCAGTTTGTGTGCAGTTTATGCAGGGAGAAGAAAGGAGATGGGAAACTGAGGAGAATAAGGCTGGTGAGCTAGAAACCTTTGATTCTAGGAAACTCGGATAAGTCAGTGGCTTTGTGAGCACTGAATGTGAGTGGGTTTTGGAGCCCAGTGTGTATTTTTACTTGCCCGCCGGGTGCAAGCTAGAATTAAAGATGACAGCCCATCAGTTCTTGGCTCTGTTGTTTCTTTACCGACTGTCCGAATCCTATGCGAACCTGCATGGGCCAGGCGGCTGCTGTTGTGGTGGCCCTGGCTATGGCCGCTGGCTTTACATAGAGCGTCAGACCAGTATGTAGAAGTCCAAGTTCAATTCCAGGTGAAGGCACCCAGGAGAAACGACCATCTACTTCTCCACCTCTCCCCCTTCTCTCTCTCTCTCTCTCTCTCTTTCCTCCTCCTCCTCTTCTTCTTCTTCTTCTTCTTCTTCTTCTTCTTCTTCTTCTTCTTCTTCTTCTTCTTCTTCTTCTTCTTCTTCTTCTTCTTCTTCTTCTTCTTCCTCCTCCTCCTCCTCCTCCTCCTCCTCTTCTTTTTCTTCTTCTTCTTCTTCTTCTTCTTCTTCTTCTTCTTCTTCTTCTTCTTTCTTCTTTCTTCTTCCTTTCTTCCTCTCCCGCAGCCATGGCTTGATTGGTTTGAGCAAGTTGGCCTTGGGCACTGAGGATTGCTCTGTGGCCTCTGCCTCAGGTGCTAAAAAAAATGGCCTGGTTGGCCAGCAGAGGAGTAACAGCCCCACATGGGCAGATTATCGCCCCTTAGTGGGCTTGCTGGGTGGATCCCAGTCTGTGGGAGTCTGTCTCTCTGCCTCTCCTCCTCTTACCAAAAAATTAGAAAAAAAAAAATTCCAGTAAATTCTGCTTGAATCTAGGTGCTCAGAGCTTTCTATAGTGAACAGGACGATCGCTTCTCTGGGCTTCTCTGCTTGTGCATGGGAGGTAGCTAGCTGTAGTGCACTCCTACCTGGGAATGGTATGGGGTGGGGTGAGCAGTGAAGAACTCTGGGGTTATGGGCATTCAGCTATGGGAAGCATAATTAGTTATGTAGATCTTTACTACTTGGAATGTGGTGCCCAGGCCAGCAGCTGTGCCTGGCCTGGGAGCTTGATTGACATACAGCATCCCAGGCCTTCTCCCAGACTTCTTGCGTCAGGATTTGCATTTGAGCAGGATCTGTAGGTCATTTGTGTGCACACAGAAGTTCAGGGAGTGCCACTGTGGAGGATTGGGTGTGGATTCTTTTTCCCTGGAGCTCCATCTCTTCGTTCTTTGAGGAGGAACCTTCCTGGTTCTGCCTGGCTGGAATTTATCCCAGTTTGTATCTGACTCTTTTACAGAACTGATGTGTCACAGCTCTGAGTCTTGAAAAGTGTGACAGCTTGGAGTCTAGAAGCTTTTGCTTACAGAAGCAGGCGAGTCAACCTTTTCTTACCTGAATCATTAACCACAAGTTTTTGGCTCAGTTCTATTCATGGGCTCAGTTTTCCTGTCCAGTCATTTTCTTTAGGTGAATATTTTAAGTGGAGAAGGATAGGCATAAGAGAATTGTTTTTATTTCCTTTATATGGATATTTTCTGAAAGAATTGATGATGAAAATCTGGCTCTGGCTGGTTGGCTCAGTGGTAGAGCATCAGCCTGGCATGTGGATGTCCTAGGTTTAATTCCCGGTCAGAGCACACAGGAGAAGCGCCCATTTGCTTCTCCACCCTTCCCCCTCTCAATTCTTTCTCTCTCTCTCTCTCTCTCTTTCTCTTCTGCAGCCATGGCTCAATTGGAGTGAGTTGGCCCTGGGTGCTGAGGATGGCTCCATGGCCTCTGCCTCAGGCACTAAGAAGAGCTTGGTTGCTGAGCAATGGAGCAATACCCCAGATGGGTAGAGCATGGCCTCCTAGTGGGCTTGTTGGGTGGATCCTGGTCAGGACGCATGCGGGAGTCTGTTATCTCTCTGCATCCTTTCCTCTCATTGAATAAAACACACACACAAAAAAACAAAATAAACCCCACTAATTTTTGTTGATGTGATTTTACTAGCACAAAGTTTTCAGTAGTCCTGGGGCCTTCTGGTGGAATGTAAAAATATTTTTTGGTTTCTTATACTTTAGTAGGTATTATATCATTTTCCCCCCTAAAAATTAAACTTGGAAATATTTTGAGGGAAAGGTAAGAATTCTAGATGTAAACCTGAGTGCTTAAAAATATTATTTATATTTTTAAAAAGCTAAAATGGCCTGACCAGTGGTGGCACAGTGGATAGAGTATCAACTTGGAACGCTGAGGTATATGGTTTAAAACCCCCGAGGTCACTGGCTTGAGCAGAGGCGCAGGGGCACACCAGCTTGAGTGTGGGGTTGCCAGCTTGAACACAGGATCATCGACATGATCCCAAGGTTGCTGGCTTGAGCAAGGGGTCATTGGCTCAATTTGAGCCCCTCCCCCCCCTTCAGGATACATATGAGAAGCAATCAATGAACAACTAAAGTGAAGCAACTATGATTGATGCTTCTCATCTCTCTAATGCCCCCCTCTCTTCTTCTCTTTCTCTCTCTCAAATCAATAATTAAAAAAAATATTTTTTAATTGACATTTAAAAAATAAGAAAAAATTAAAACAGCTAAAATGTTTGGATTTTTTTTGAGGGGGACTATTAAAAAAGTTCACACTTGGCTCTTAGTCTCTTTTTACCAGTATGAAGGGAATTTTACTGCCGTGGCCTCATCACATGCCCTCTGAGCTCGTTTGCCTTTATTCAGTTAATTGACTCTCCATTGAGTGATGTGGAAATGAGCTCTGATCGATAGCCAGGCTAAAGGTTTGATTCTCTGCTCTGCTGCTGCCTGGCTGTGTGGTGTGGGCATGTGCTAGATCCTGATGTCGTTATCTCTAGTGGAGGGAATTGGACCGGATTCACAGGTCACGATTTTCCTGGGGACTAGACTCTATTATGTGTATATCAGTGTTTATCAGGGTATTGGGAGTGGGGAGTATGGGTTATTTGAGAATGCACAGTACTGTATTTCTTTATTTGAAAAATGAAAATAAAAATTTTTTTTTTGTTTTTTTTAACAAGTAGCATAGTGTAAAGTAATATACAATCTTGGCTGGTTAACACAAGATGAGAAGCACATGGAGTAACAGTTAGTGGCAAGTAATAATATATAGTGAGTGCTGTGTGCTGGGTCCTGTTTTTTTGTTTTGTTTTGTTTTTTTCTGAAGTTGGAAACGGGGAGGCAGTCAGACAGACTCCCGCATGCGCCCGACCGGGATCCACCTGGCATGCCCGCCAGGGGGCGATGCTCTTCCCATCTGGGGCGTTGCTCTGTTGCATCCAGAGCCATTCTAGCGCCTGGGGCAGAGGCCACAGAGCCATCCTCAGCGCCCGGGCCATCTTTGCTCCAATGGAGCCTTGGCTTCGGGAGGGGAAGAGAGAGACAGGAAGGAGAGGGGGAGGGGTGGAGAAGCAGATGGGCGCTTCTCCTGTGTGCCCTGGCCAGGAATCAAACCCGGGACTCCTGCACACCAGGCCAACACTCTACCACTGAGCCAACCGGCCAGGGCCCGGTTCCTATTTTTAAACTTTGACATATATTTGCTCTCAGGTAAACCTCACAGAACCCTAGAAGGTCTGCGCTGTTATCGCATGTGCAGACAGAGCACAAGGTGAAGTATCTTGCTCAGGGTCACCAGAGCCAGTGCGGGGAGACCGGGATGCAGACCACGCCCAGCCTGCAACCTGAGCCGCTAGGTTTCCTACCTCTGCATTCATAGTCTTGTGTGAATCAAGATCAATTTTATCTATATTTTACCTTCTGGGGAAAAAAAGTTTTATAATCTGTGTAACTGGTATGAAACTTCCCCTCAATCCTTAGGTCAAAAAATAAAAACAAAAAAATTATATTTTTCTTTAAATCCAATTAAACTTGGCACAGAGTTCTACTTGCAGAGACTGATGAGTTGTTCAATATCCATGGTCAAGGGGGGATTCCTTCCCCATCCACATAATTTGGCTCTCCCCTCCATGCTCCTCGTGGTCGGCAGGGTCTCCCCAGGCTCCTGAGGCTCAGAGTTTTAGGTGTTTGCCCCAGGCACCCCGTGTCCGGTCACGCCAGAGGTCCACCTTCCCCGGCCAGGGAGCCGCGTAGACACAGAGCCTGGAGCAGACGCCGCCCCAGGGGGCTCGTGGACACAGAGCTTCCCGATGGGAAGGGAAGAATACCTTTTATTCTTTCATCATCATCTTATAGGAAAATAGTTTACTATTTCTCCATCAAATTATCCTCTTGCCTATAAAGGGCAGCAAGATTTAACATGACTTTAAGCAGTCTTATTAGTGTCCAGTCTACATTTCCCGTGCAGGGCGGGAGCACCTAGGTGACTAACCTGAGATAGCCTCAGCTCACTACTTACACCATCCATGTGATGCTGGGTGACTCACTTGAATTCCTTAACCTCCTGTTTCATTTTTTTTTTTTTTTTACAAAATGGGGATAATAATGGCTTCTATCCCACAGCGGGTCCTGGGGGATCATGAGCTTTAACCGAGACACTTCTCTGGAGAATGGCGATGAGACTGGCCAAGCTGGAGAGGGGAGTGGGTGGGGGTGGGGACTTGGTGGGGTAGAGGCCGGGAGTGTTGTGTAAATCCCGTTTTGTAGAGTTTGGACCCCATTGGACTTCTTTCCAGTTGATTTATTACCTGGAGTGTGTGTTCTGCCTCAGATATGTGCTGGGATCCTTCTGATCAACCCCTGTTTTGGCCTCTTCAGGACCAGACTGACTTTGAGTGGAGCTTCTGGATGGAGTGGGGGAAGCAGCGGCTGGTGTGGCTTCTCCTGGGCCACCTGGCCGTGTCGCAGGTGGCCAACCAGCTCGCAAGGAAGGTAGGACTGTGTGCATCACTTCCTTTCGAGCCTCTGCCCCCTTTGCTTTTTGGTGAAGAACTCTGAGCTAAGAATCAGTAGACCTGGATATCAGCCTCGGGAGCCTGGAAAAGATGAGACCGAACTGTTAATGATCGATCACATATTTAAGACACAGAGTTAATATGTTCTTATCCTACACCTACTTCCTCCAAGTTATTTTTCAAACCAAGGAATATAAAGGTTTTAAAGTAAAACTACATTTATCAGCATGGATGAATTTCTGGATTATGACATTGAGCTAACAGGGTAAGTTGCAGAAGAATCCATTAGATATGATCCCATGTATATAAAGCTCAGAAGTGTGCAAACTGAATCCCTACTTGCAAATTTACAAAGAAAGATAAGGTAATAAATTTTTTTTTTTTTTTGGAGACAGAGCAAGAGAGAGAGAGACAAAGAGAGAGGGAAAGATAGGGAGAGAGATGAGAAGCATCAACTCATAGCTGCTTCACTTTAGTTGTTCACTGATTGCTTCTCATATGTGCCTTGACTGGGGGGCTTCAGCTGAACCAGTGACCCCTTGCAAGCCAGTGACCTTGACCTCAAGCCAGTGACCTTGGGATCATGCCAATAATCCCACACTCAGGTCTGTGACCCAGTGCTCAAGGTGGCAACCTTGGGATTTCAAACTGGAGACTTCAGCGTTCTGGGTCAGTGCTCTATCCTCTGTGTAACCATCAGTGAAGCAAAAATTAACATAAAATTCAGGACAGTGGCTACGGCTGGTTGGGGAGGGACATAGATAGCACTGGGTAGATGCCCAAGGCCCTTTAAAGCTCTGGTGGCCTTGTCTTTCTTAAGCTGCTGGTGGTATTATTTTTGTACACCTTACAGACTTTATAAACATTCCTTTCTCTGTGTTTGACATTTGATATATTTTTAATTGATCATGTGGAAGAATGAAGTGATGAGTAGAAGGAAAGGTGAGGTTGCCCTTGGGACACTGACTTCTTCATGTCCTACCCGCCCCCACGACTTTGCCATGTGCATTAGGACCCACGTGGTGCTGTCTGCTTGGCCTGGTTTGCTTCCCTCTTGTTTTTGCTACTTCTTGTTTGCTTTTCATAGATCACTGTTTTTTCTAGCTTTCCTCATTATTGCACCCTGCCCTCTGCCAGGAGCCATTTTAGCTATTTTTTCCTAATTGTCACCACAGATGCACTGAATACCTGTTTGTATACTGTCTGTATGCTTGTGCTTTATGCATAGAGAGTACGTTTTGTCTCCGAGAACCAATTCCCCCTCTGCTGGAGGTGATACAACCCCACTGAGAAAGCGGAATGTAGGTTAACTCTGTGTTCTTGCTCCTCCCTCTTCCCAAACTTCCTCAATTTTCAGCTCCTGTTTTGCACTTTGCCATCATCAGAAATCTGCCAAAGTTAGACATAGATGTCCCTCCATTTAATTTGCTTGCAGTTTTGAGTTAGGGCTCTTTCCATCTGAGGAGGCAGAATTTGGAGTGCTTAGAGCGCTCAGATGAATCCTGGCTCTGCGGGTTTGACACTCTGCAGTCGTAACTGCAGTTGTAAGCGAGTTAGTCAATAGCTTTTAGTTCATGTCCTCCTGTGCACAACAAGGGCGGTAGCGCTTGCTTCCTGGGGTAGCGGCTGAGGGTCTGACTTTTTTAGGGCTCTGCTTGCACGTGATAAAAGCCAACTGAGTGGTGGCAGTGGCTGTCTGCTGGCATTTAGCGTGTGCTGTGACTGTGGTCTGCGTGTGCTCCTGGGAGCGGTCCCCTCCATGGTGTGCAAGAAAGGAGGCAGCTGTCTTGAGATTCCCAAACCTCCCGGGGCAGAGACTGTGCCATCATGTCGACATTCCTCTCACAAATGTCTTCCTCTGACCCTATTTCAAGTGTATGCCGGGTCCTGGGGGAAGGGACAGGGAGACACGCCCTCCCTTTGGAGTGCTGAGTGAGAAGTACCACTCTTCTCCGTCCTGGATGCGGTGGTGGTGGGCTGGGTGCCCGGGGGAAGGAGTGGGCCACGTGTGCCTTGGAGTGACAGGGAAGGTCTCCGGACCTGGGTCTGAGTTGTGGCTTTGAGGAAGTAGAGCTGTCTATTCCAGTCTTGCATTGCATTACTGAGCCCAGTGGACAGGTGGACCTGTCTTTTTATCTGCTGAGCCTGTCTTGTCCAAAGTCGGCAGGAGGTGTCTCAGTGTTTCTCTTGGAATGAGGCAGAGTTCACAGAGTCGTGTGTGTGTGTGTGTGTGTGTGTGTGTGTGTGTGTGTGTGTGTCTCCCCGACCCCTTTGTGTCCACAGGTTTGAGCTGTCTGCTGCTGGCGGGCGGGGTCTGGCTGTGGCGGGGAAACAGTGCTTGCTTTGTCTGAGTCTGCTTCGCCTTATGTAAGTCTGAACCGCAGCTCTGGGCCCAGCAGTGCTGTGCTTTCACCACCTGGACTGAGTGCTCCAGATGGCCGCAGTTCGGGGGCGTGTTTGGTACTTATTCAGGGTGGAAGATTTGGGCTGGAGCTCTTAGAGTTTCCCGCACTTGGAGCCATCATGCACTATGGAGGGTGCTGTGCAGGGCCAGACGTCAGCGGTTCTTAGTGTTGCGGCCCTTAAACCCTGAAGGTGCTTCCCGTCTCTATCGAATCTCATCGCTTCCTTCACAAGCCTTGCCTTCTTCCAGGAGAGAAGGAGGTTATTTTCAAAAGTGTGATCTTCTTTCCTTTTTTTTTTTTTTTTTTTGCCATGACAAGTAATAAAACTTTCCACTGAGCTCCTTGGCCGAGGCTGATGCCTTTTCTCTGGGTAGGGCTCTTTCTGGGCCCTGGTGAGCCTGCGTCCGGGGCCAGTGCCCTGAGAGGGGAGGCTGAGTGCAGGCTCTGGGCTCTGGCTGTGGTCTGTTATGCTTGGATTGTGTGTTGGGTGGGTCACACAGTTCCTCCTTTCTTGAACAGCCCGGTGGCCTTACTACCACCTGAGACATTGTGTTCTCTGCCCTCAGAACTAAAAATAACCCTGCACGACCCTTTTGAGGAGGCTGGCCCGCTGTGGGTGCTGAGGTGGGTGCTGCTGCTAACCACAGGGCAGAGCTGCCAGTTTCCCTCTGGCAGGCAGAACCCACATCATTAGCATTTGGGCCCCAACCGACCGGCTGAGCTCATCGGCCACAGGACTGAGAAGCACGTTGGCTGAGATCTGAATAAACTAACCTCCGGAGGACTGCGGTGAGCAGGCGCTCCCTTCCAGCGTGTTACCGAAACCACAGGCCTAATAGGAACCTTAGGCTCTAATGGTTTTCCTGGAACCAGTCTCCTCCTCCTCCGTCCATGCAGCCGTAGGGAGGGAGGAAGTCTGCCTCAGAGGGGCCCGCTGGCCTTTGCTCCCAGAGACGTGGGCTAGAATGGAATTCTTGGAACTCGGGGACGGTTTTGGTTTCCCCTGTTTGTTTGGGGAAATATATAGATACATTTTGCAGCAGCAGCTGCCCTTGATTATGTAGTATGTAATAAATTATGCCATGCATAAGGGTTATTGATCGACTCCTTCTCTCTGTTTCTCAAACAGTGTCCCACTGAGTGGTTTTTGGGCAGACGTACAAAAAGAATTAATACAAAGTGAAGTCTGGTACAGCTGCCAAAAGGAGTCTTCACCAAGGCTTAAATCTTCATTCCTCCCTCCAGAGACAGGATAATGAGGGAAACCACTCAGGCACGTCTTATTATCAGTCTGTGCCCACGGCCCAGAAAAGCTAAGTAGAGATGCTGTGAGGGGGGCTTGTCAGCCAGCTGTTCCTGTGGCCGAGTCCTGACTCCTGAGGAAGGAGACCTAAAGATTATAGATTTGCAAAAGGGCAAGGCCATGGTCTCTTCTCAGGGCTGCTGATTTCAACCTTGGAAATGTGCCTGCCCAGTTGGTTTGTTGCCGGAAGACTTCACGGGGGTGGTAGGCAACAGCTTCTATCACAGAGGTCCACTTCCAGAGGCTGGTGCCTGTGCCCCACCTGCTGCAAACTATTTGAAGTTCTCCCTAACATAAAAGACCCGAGGGGAAAACATGCAGTAGGCTGTGAGGTGTGAAAAGACTCTTATTTCACATGCATTGGCAAAGCAGCCTTGTTTATAAGGGGTTAAATGATACAAGTAGTGATTCTGGAAAACAGCAGGATTTTATAGTAGTGGACCAAGAAGTCCAAAATTTTAGTGTCTGGCTTAATTTCTTGTTACTTCTTTTTCATAACTACCAGGTTAAATCCATCTATCCACCCACCCACTCATTAACCCACCCACCTATCCATCCATCAACCCATCTATCCATCAGTCCATCCATCCACCCATCCATCCATCCACCATCCATCCAGGCATTCATCCATGCATCCATCCACCATCCATCCATGCATGCATCCATGCATGCATCCATCCATCCACCATCCATCCAGGCATTCATCCATGCATCCATCCACCATCCATCCATGCATGCATCCATGCATGCATCCATGCATGCATCCATCCATCCACCATCCATCCACCATCCATCCAGCCATCCATCCACCATCCATTCATCCATGCATCCATCCACCATCCATCCATGCATGCATCCATGCATGCATGCATCCATCCACCATCCATCCAGGCATTCATCCATGCATCCATCCACCATCCATCCATCCATGCATCCATGCATGCATCCATCCATCCACCATCCATCCACCATCCATCCAGCCATCCATCCACCATCCATTCATCCATGCATCCATCCACCATCCATCCATCCATCCATCCATGCATCCATCTATCCACCATCCATGCATCCATCCATCCATCCACCATCCATCCATGCATCCATCCATCTATTCATCCATTTATCTATCCATCCATCCACCATCCATCCATCCATCCACCATCCATCCATCCATCCATCCATTCATCTACTATATCTAATATTTTTGAAACACTTGCCATATGCTAGGTACCCTGTTAGATTCTGAGCTTACTATTATAATATGGACAAGACAGGATATTAGCCTTCTACGGGAGGCTATCAAGTAGAGAATCAGTCAACTCTCCCCCTCCTTTGAGAAATGATTCCATATAAACACAGGGAGTGATGGGGGCAGAGGGCAAGGTTGCCTACCTAATTCAGTCTGGCCAGTAAGCACTGTGACCCATCAGAAAGGCTGGAGTGGTCTTGGTCTGGTTTTATCACTATTGCCACAAAAATTGAGTAGTTTTTTTCATAATATTTGTTAGACTTTTACAAAGTTTTTCCTCTTCCCCTGCCTTCCTCTTTATCTCCTATTGGAAACTGAAGAGCCTGGAATAAAGAAAGCTGGGATAGTTCTGATAAGCTTAGCACCCAGCAAAGCTCACGCAACCTGTCTCAAGCTTCAGGTTGCTCACATTTAATGTACTTTAAAAGAGCACTGTGGCCTGACCAGGTGGTGGCACAGTGGATAGAGCATCGGACTGGGATGTGGAGGACCCAGTGGATGCATCGGACTGGACCCCTGAGGTCACCAGTTTGAGCGTGGGCTCATCTGGTTTGAGCAAAAAGCTCACCAGCGTGGACCCAAGGTCACTGGTTGAGCAAGGGGTTACTCGGTCTGCTGAAGGCCCGCGGTCAAGGCACATATGAGAAAGCAATCAATGAACAACTAAAGTGCCACCACAAAAAACTGATGACTGATGCTTCTCATCTCTCTCCGTTCCTGTCTGTCTGTCCCTATCTATCCCTCTCTCTGTCTCTGTAAAAAAAAAAAAAAAAAGCATTGTGAATGCAAATTAAAGCTCGAGTGAGATGCCCCTGCACACTTACCAGAATGGCTCAGCTGTGGCTTTAGTAACACCACCAAATGCTGTGAGGATGTGGATAAACTGGATCTCTCATATGCTGCTGGGGGGAATGTCAGATGGCCACTCTGGAAAACTATTTGGAATTTCTTGTAAAACTAAACATGCAACTACCATGCAACCAGCAAGCTCATGCTTAAGCATTTATCCCAGAGAAATGAACACTTATTTTTACACAAAACCTGAACACAGATGTTGATATATATATCAATTTCATATATAATTGCCCCAAACTGGAAATAGCCCAGATGTCCTTCTATAGCGGAATGGTTGAACAAATGATGGTTCATCCACATCATGGAATACTACATAGCACAAAGGGAGCAAAGCTTTGGAACCTGCAGTAACTTGGTTGCATCTGCAGGGAACTGTGCTAAGGGGAAAGAGCGAATCCTGAAGGTTACATACTGCATAATTTTTGAAATGAGGTCTGGAAGGCTACTTGTGCTGTGGAGTTTTAAGGGTGGGATTCCAATTGCATTTTTATAGACAGCATATGAAGATCGATAGTCTATAGGTGCTTCTTTTGCATGTTCCCATCTTTTTTTTTTTTTCATTGTCCGCTAGGAACACATGTGGTCGAGTTGCCTTTCCTTGTTGGGGGGAATGAGCAGGTGGTACGGGGGTTAGTGGAGGACAGGTGGATGTGAGGGCACACTTAGAATGGCATCAGGTGCTGTCTGCTGTACTGTCTGGCAGCAGAAGACAGTGGGGGGTGAGAATACGGAGCAAGCTCGGGTGCCCCAGGTCGCTTTTGAGAGCACGGGGAAGTTCGTCAGAGACTCTCCTGCACATTTGTCAGCACAGCACTATTCAGTGTTTCCTGAAGATTCGTTCAGCGTTTCCAAGTTGAAGCAGTTGTCTGTGGTGAAGTTCCCAAATAAATCTCAGAAAGCAGGCTTATTCCAAGTGGATCAGATCGCACTCAATAAAAATGTAGCTGGGTATACGTATGTGTATGTAGCATGAAAAAGAATTCCAAGTGGTAAAGGCTGGACGTTATGTTGCAAAAGAACCTTTTTTTCTTTCTTTTTTTTTCATTTGTTATAACTACTTCTTAAAATAGGCTTTGGCACCCTTGTTCCTTATACTTGCACTCTGCCCAGTAGTGAGTATTTGGGGGAGAGTTTGAAGCAAATTTATGTGGCTGTTTTCTGTGGGTAGTAGAATGGAAAAATAGTAAAAATGAGCTGCAGTTTTCTCTGCTTTTCTTGGAACTTAAAAGTGGCTGATGTAGTCACTCACTTGAAATATTCTCTCTTAAGCTGGAGTGTAGGTTTGGGAAAAACTGTACTTCAGCAATATTTTGGGAGAGTTAGCATCCAAGGATGTGATTTGCAATTCAGTCTCCATCTGTCTTTCCCTTAAAGAAGTCTTTTGGTTTTTACAAGAAGATATTCCTGGAAACCATGTTTTAAAATTTTTTTAAACTTTTTTTTTTAAAAGATTTTATTTATTTATTTTAGGGGGGAAAGAGAGAGAGAAAGAGAGAGAAGGGGGGAGGAGCAGGAAGCAGCGACTCCCATATGTGCCTTGACCAGGCAAGCCCGGGGTTTCAAATCTGTGACCTTAGCGTACCAGGTCGATGCTTTATCCACTGCGCCACCACAGGTCAGGCAAAAAATTTTTTTTTTAATTGAGAGAGAGGAAGGAAGAGATGGCGGGGGAGGGAGATAGAGAAAGAGCAAAGCATCAACTCATTGTCTTGGAAACCATATTTTTAGATGTACACTGAAAAGACACATCATATTTCCCTATAGGAATAGCAACTAGTATTTCTACTGTACTTACTACATACACAGACACTGTTGTAAGCATTCTATGTGCGTTTACTCACTGAATCCCCACAACAACCTTCTGAAGTAGGTATTGGTATCATCCTAACTTTATATATGAAAAAAACTGAGGCACAGAGACATTAAGAAACTTTCCTGGCCTGACCTGTGGTGGCGCAGTGGATAAAGCGTCGACCTGGAACGCTGAGGTCGCTGGTTCAAAACCCTGGGCTTGCCTGGTCAAGGCACATATGGGACTTGATGCTTCCTGCTCCTCCCCTACTTCTCTTTCTCGCTCTCTCACCTCTCTAAAATGAGTAAATAAATAAATTAATTAAAAATTAAAAAATATATAGATAGAAATGCATTTATATTAAAAAAAAAAAAAAGAAAGAAACTTTCCTAGGGACTGACCAGGCAGTGGTGCAGTGGATAGAGCATCGGGAGGACCCAGGTTCGAAACCCCAAGGTCATTGGCTTGAGCGAGGGCCCATCGACTTGAGCGTGGGCTCACTAGCTTGAGCATGGGATCATAGACATGACCCCTTGGTTGCTGGCTTGAAGCCCAAGGTCGCTGGCTTGGTCGCTGGCTTGAGCAAGGAGTCACTCGGTCTGCTGTAGCCCCCTGGTCAAGGCACATATGAGAAAGCAGTCAATGAACAACTAAGGTGCCACAACAAAGAATTGATGCTTCTCATCTCCCCTGTCCTGTCTGTCTGTCCCTATCTGTCCCTCTCTCTGACCCTCTCTCTGTTTCTGTCAAAAACAACAACAACAAAATCTTGCCTAGGGTCACAGAGCTAGTTAATAGGGACACTGAGACTTATTAAGGCAGCTGGACTTCAAAGCTTGAGTAACTAAACTGTTAAGACATGCTGCCTCTCAACAATGTTAACACAGTATTGTAGTTTTTAAGTAAGCCAGATACAACCAAGAGTATATCATAAAAACAAAGACATGTTAATTTATCTATTTAGTTTTTCAATGTCAGGCACTATAAAACTTGATAATTAAATAGAAAGATACCCTCTGATTCTCTTAAAGTGAGATTAGATGTTTGAAGCAGGTTGACTGTGCAGAGGCCTCTATCACAGAAAGGAGGCAAGATACACTTTTTTTTGGTGACATAAATTTGTAAACAATATGCTAATAAAATAATGCAACTAGATATTTAATTTTAAATCAGTGGTTTAGACTTTAAAAGCCCTTTGTGGTTTGGATGGCCCAGGTTTCTGAATATGTAAGCCTCCAGAGAAATGTCACCTGGGACTTCCTGTCACCTTCCCATCAGCAGGACTGCATGCCCCGTGTTACTAAGCAGTGGCCTCTCCTATGTAGAGCCTTCAGTAGCAATGCCCCTACGCTCACCCTTCTCTCTCTTCTTCCCTCCCGGTCCTCCTGTGTCTCTCCCACTGGTCCGCGTGCACAGCACAGACCCTGGATCCTCACCGCCTATGGAGTGTGGGCCTGCTGGTGTGTGCTGGGGGCCCCAGGGACAGCCACAATTTTTCTCCACACCATCATCTCCTTCTGCGTAGCCCAGTTCCGGTCAATGTTCCTATCATGGCTTTGTACTCTCCTGCTACTCTTCACACTGAGGCTGCAAGATGTGGAGGAAATTAAGGTAAGAGTCTTCCTTTACAATAGGAAGGCAAAGGTCCCTTTGGGGTGCCCCCATCTGGTAGGTAACTTTTGTTTTCAGGCAATAGTCAATTGAAGCAATGTGGTGGGGCTCCCTCTAGTGGGCACATGGGGTGGATGCATGTGAACCTTGCTGTTGCATTCTGCAGTCATGCCTTTTATAGCTGAGTGTCTTAGCCCTCTGTTGCACAGGGCTAACTTTGTACTTCTTCCAGTTTGGGCAGCCATGGATGGTGGCACATATCGCAGGAACAGAGGGTCAGGAATAAGGAGAAAAGAAAGCAATAGTTCCCTATGTGTTTAATAAAACACCATCTGTAGGGTACTGTATAATTTATAGGAAACTCTCACCTTCCTTATCTCATCTGGTGCCCACGATAGCCCGAGACAGGTTAGCCAGGTGTTTCCTTGCACAGAAAGTGTTGGGAAGTTTTTTATATTTTTTCTTTAATATTGGGAAGTTCTTTATATTCTTTCTTGATTTAAGAAAGAAAGTATAAAGACACCACTTCTGTGGTGTTTTATTTTGTTCTTTCATTCCTTCACTCACTCATTGACTTGAGTGATAGCACTTAGAATTGGTGTGCCCTCGATTGGCACAGTCATGGGCAAGAACATGATGGGCAAGATGAGCTAGGGGACAGCCCGTGTGACATTTATATGCCTCTCTTTGTCTTCAGAATTGTTGGAGGAGCTGTCAAAGTGTCCACTGCTTGTGGCTAAGCGCCGTGTTGCCCACTGGATGCATCTGACAGATGCATACCTGGGGGAATCTTCCTGATGTTGCCTCAGGCTTAATGATGTTGCTAAATTGATGGTTGCTGTTAGAGACACTCTTCTGCTCACTGCTTATAACTGCTTGTTTTGATTACCAAGATTTACCTGCTGTTCAGTGGTTCTCGACTCCCTTTATGGTACCTCTGCTCTACCCGTGGGAGAAATCTCCTTCTCTAGAGATTGGTTGATGCCCCTCCTTGCCGCTCACGGGCTGTCCTCTCCTGGCGACTTTGCAGAGGGGCTGGTACAAGACAGAAAGCGAGTTCTACCTGCTGCAGTTCACGCTGACCGTCCGCTGCCTGTACTACACCAGCTTCTGCCTTGAGTTCTGCTGGCAGCAGCGGCCCTCCGGGCGCACCGGCTACTCCTTGCCCTGGATGATGGCCTACGTCTTCTATTACCCAGTCTTCCACAACGGGCCCGTCCTCAGCTTCCCTGAGTTCGTCACGCAGGTAGGCCCTGGGGATTGGACTGGTGTTCTGTAGATTCAGCCTCTGTCCTTGTGGTCGTGTTTGTGCATGTGACTCTGGAGTGTTTTCATTCAGGGGTGCACACAAATTTAAAACACTTATTATTGCCTTTTTTTTTTTTACATAATAAATACTTCAGGAAAAGCAACCTTCAAAATAAAAGTCGTCTAGGCCCAACCCTGATTCTCGGTGGACTGTGGCCACCAGGGTTAATAGCTGGGCACAGTGAGGAACTCATGGGGAAGGGCAGTCCCAGGGAAAGAAAAAGCTGGATCCTTTTTCTTATGGTATTGCTTGAAAAGTAGAAAGAGAAGCTGTGTAAGCTCTGGTTGACAAACAGTACGCTCTCTTGTTTTTACAAACTGCCATAGCCTGGGAATTGTTCAGGGGAACTTAGACGGGCAGGTGGGTGGAGCTGAGAGAGTGGGAAGGTTACAGTGTGTTTCCGGTCTGGGGGCCGTTTCTGCCCAGGTCCCTGCCGCCGTCTCTGGACGGCAGCTCTGTCTGAACTCATGGCAAGCCACCTTCGCCATTCCCTCTGCACTTTTCCTCCGACTTAGTTCATTTTTCTCATTGCACAGCTAACCTCATGGAACATGTGTATGAAAATTAATTCACCTACATTGTTAGTAACTGATAAAGTATCTAAAGTGGTATTTCTCAAGGACATTCCTAACTCCCGCCACCAAAACTGAATGATTCTGATTGAAATGAGAATGATAGGCATGCACACACATGTACCATCCTACACACACACACACACACACACACACACACACACACACACCTAGGAGTACCGCTTCAGGTACAGAGCCAATGTTGCACATTTTCAGAGGACAATAGGAAAGGTACCCCCTGGAATAGTCAGAGGGTTCTTAGATATCCCTTACTTCTGTCTTAAAAATTCCACTCAGTTATTCATTGTACTCAAAAGTATATTTCTGAATCAAAACAATCATGTCCTGTTTTAAAATTACCAGTTAAATTCTTTAACTTTTCCCTCTCTGAAATCTTTAAGTGAAATTGTTATTCTAGGCAAACACTTGTGTAGGATGTGGTTACGCATACCTCAGTTTGGGTTACGTAGGGTCATTCTTTTGTCCTGAAGTCATTTTAAATCTGTTTTAAAATCGTGTTTAAAGCTACCGTGTAAAAGACAGAGGTGCTTGGTGATGGCAGCTGATCTAACGCTGGTTCTCAAAGTGTGGTCCCTGGACCAGCAGCCTCAGGAGCACCTGGGAACGTGTGAGACGTGCAGAGCCTCGGGCCCCAGCCCAGACCCGCTGAAGCAGAGACTCCTGAGTGGGGCCCAGCCCTGTGGTTTCACACGCCCTCCAGGCGATTCTGATGCACCTAGAGGTTGAGAACCATTATCCCGAGCCCCTCAGAAGATTCGGGGTGCTGGGTGGGCTTTGGGAGGCTCAGTGTAGGGTGGGTCAGGCCTCCCCATTGTCTCTTTCCCAGTCTCCTCACCATGGTGAGTTGTGAATTCTTCCCAACATTCCAGCCAATACCTTGTGGACTAAAAATCCCCTCCCCCCATCCTGCTGAAGACAGTAATTTTCCGAGAAACATGGACTAAATCCATTAAGAGGAAACATTAATCCATTGAGGACTTTGCCCTGTGGGATCTACACTTTGTTATGAAAATCATCATTCTTTTTTTTTTCTCATCTCTTCCTTTGAGACTGCGCCCTGTAGGGTCTAGTGGGAACACGGGAGCCCGGTGCAGGGTCCTGTATCTGTTTCACGGGGGCGAGCTGTGAGATTATTGCTCCCCTAAGCTCTCAGCTCCTCCTGAGTTCAGTCTGGGGGAGAGAAGGGCTGGTGTCTTCCCGCAGGGGCTCGGGGAGGGGGCCTGGGGGGCATCTGTGTCTTATCTCTCTCTTTTCTACCCCTTTCAAATTGGTAGCAATTTCTGAAAGGAGGGAACTCAGAAAGACACATTGAAACTGTCCTCTCTGGTCTATAAAAGGCAAAATGTTTAGTGAGCCACAGGGCGAAGGAAAAAATAGCCAGGAGGGTTTCTGCCGTTGCCAACTGTGCTTATGGGGGGCACTCACCCCCTATGAGAGGGTGCGTCAAAAAGAGGAGCAGTTGAACTAAGAAGCTAATCTAGTTCAGAGAGGGCAAGAAGGGAAAGGTGGGATGGGGTGCGGGGCTGGGGGGTGGGGAGAAAGCTAACTGGGAGGGCTTGTGAGCAAGGTTTGCTCGGAACAAGTGCTGAGAGCAGGAGAATGAGGCTGTGCCACCAGGGGGCAGCAGAGCCCCACATGGAAACCAACCTAGGTCAGAAAAGCAGCGACCAACGGGAATCTGCAAACCCCTATTGCTAATATGACTATGTTAGGCACACGCCGGGGAGAATGTATCTCTCACCCAATTTTTTTTTAGCACTAGATTTACACACACAAGAGGAGGAACATGTAGAAAAGGTGCCCTCAGTAATGTAAGGCATGTGGAATTTGCACACATCAATCAGGAACAGGTAAAATTTGCCGAGGAGAAGGCCTCACTCAGTGCCTTGAGGGTCATCTCTGAGGGCATGAGGCATCCATTGGTCTCCCATGGTTCTGTGGGATTTAGTCACTGAGCTAGGGGTGAGGTGGGGGCCAGGGGGCCCAGGGAAAGGCAGAGCATGCTGTTTATTTGCCTTGCGTGGAGCCTGGGCTACCACATCTCACTCGGAACAGGTCGAATGGTTCAGTGGGGGCCGGTGTGGGGGAGGATGGAGAGGCTGCGGTGGTAGGACCAGGGGGCTCAGATAGGGACCTTGTGTGTGGTTCAAGCGACACTTTGGAGCCCAACCCTGTTATAGGGTTTGAGTCCCGCTCTACTTTGGCTTGAGAGTGGTTGGTGAGTTGCTCACTTATTTGTGACTCAGTTTCCTTATCAGTAAAATGGGAAGAATAATAGAACCTCCCTCACAGGATTATTAAGAAGATTAAAGTGAGTGTGTATAGGTCCATGTGGCCTGACACTTGGAAATGTTAACCATTACTGTTATTGTTGTGTTGTTAGCCCAAAGCCTGTGGCAATTCTGGGGTAAGTTTAGGCTAGAACACCCACCCTGGGGATTCCAGGCAGTGACCATTCCAGCCTCAGAAGAGGCCAGTGTGCTGGCTCCATCTCTTGGGAAGAGAGACCCAGGCCATTGCTGCAGGTGCAGGGGAGGGCCCAGCAGTCAACATCCCTGACAGACAAATTGCTCAGGGTTTGGAATACACTCTGGTTCTAGCATCCATCTGCAATAATATGAATTGTAATAAATAATACTAACTGAGCATTTGCTCCAACCCAGGCTTTGCATGTTTACAGATGGTAATACAGAGGCAGGGAGAGGCTAACAGAATGCAGGTTGGGGGAAGGAATAAAGATGTGAGCGTTGTCATGCCGACTTGTGAATGCCCAGGAGTCAGAGAGAAGGTGCTGGTGGACATGCAGGTCTGGAGGCTCAAGCTGGCCAGACCAGGTCCCAGTGCTGTGGCAACAGCACCAACTCCAGCCCCACGGGGGGCTCGCCACCACCCGCCTGGGTCTGGACAACTGGGAGGGGCCGTGAGGGTCTGATTAGGGAATGGCTCGTTGGGAGTAGAGGTATGCTCTGTGACCACTGACTGGGCGGAAGCTCCCCACCACAAAGGAATAAGCCGCCAACTCCAATACCCTTGACCTAAATGCAGAGGTTGGAGCAGGGGAGGCGCAGTTGAACATTTGGCTCTGGCGAAAGCTCTTGTTTGGTGCCTTCAAACACTTGTATTATTACTGTGAGAAGGAAAAAGAACATTTCTTCTTTGAAAACTGTCATCTCTAATCATCAGAATATCTTTAAAAGCCTTTGATATTCCTTTTTATGCAATTTGAATGAAATGAGGTTTTAAAATATAATGTTTTGAAATGCACTTTGCAGACGAGTTAATGTGCATTTCTTTTTAGTGGCACTTTAAATTCCCATCGATGACAGTTTCCTCTGGTCTTAAGGTTGGCACTCCCGTAGGTTGGAAATATCTTGAATGAGCAGCTTGGCATGCGGACAGGAGAGCAGTCCTACTCGTTAGGGGAGCTGTGTGTGGCATGTCTTTTCTTCCTGCTGGATTGACAAGGGACCAATGCTGAATTTTTTAAATAAAAGGGAGCCAAGTTGATCGAAGATCTGAATAGAATAGACTGTAATAATGACCCGACTCCAAAGAAAGACCAATAACTATTTTTTTAGGTAAAAGCAAATAGAATCAAAGATTAGACTGTTTTCTTTCTGCTGTTTACCTGTACAATTAAGGAGTAGATGTTTCTGTTACCCTGAGTGAGGAGGCTACCAGGATCAAGAAGGCAGTGTTGTGGAGAACAGTCCCTCTTGGTCTGGTGGGGATACAGTCGTGCCTTCTTAAACCTGGTGGGGAAGTTTTGCCCTGAGGAGAGCAGGTAAGTCGCCAGTGGGAAGCCAGCCAGCCAGCCAGCCAGCCACATCATGCGTGTTGTCTCTTCCTAATCATAGGTATTTGTGTCATTGTGGACTGTGCATGGTTTGGGAAGGGAAAGGAGGTCCTCTGGAATGATCTTGAGCTGGGATTGCTGGACTGGGGGGTGATGGATGGAGGTGTTTCCCTGGTTGCCTGTCGGGGCTGCTCCCCACTTGGCTCCCCCACTCCCCGGGGTGGGGCTGCACACCCAGTGCCCCGGGAGGCCTCGGGTGTGGGTCTGGTCTTCAGGGAACCCAAGCTTGGGGTCGGCTTATGCTCAGGGGCCTAAGGCCACATGCATATTTGCTTACTTTAGTTGTGCGAAGATTGTCTTCTGTCAACAGTGCTTTATTTTTCTTATTTTTTAAATTTTATCTTAGTGAGAAGAGGGGAGACAGAGAGACAGACTCTGGCACATGCCCCCACTGAGATCTACCCAGCAAGCCCACTAGGGTGCAATGCTTTGCCCATCTGGGGCTGTTGCTCCATTGCTCAGCAACTGAGCCCCCTTTTTTTAAGCGCCTGAGGGGGAGGCCACAGAGCCATCCTCAGCACCTGAGGCCAACTTGCTCAAACCAATTGAGCCAGGGCTGTGGGAAGGGAAGAGAAAGAGAGAGAGAGAGAGAGAGAGAGAGAGATAGAAAGAGATAGAGAGAGAGAGAGAGAAGGGGGATGAGGAGAGGTGGAGAAGCAGATGGTTGCTTCTTCTGTGTGTTCTGACTGGGAATGAGACCTGGGACGTCCACATTGGGCTGATGCTCTACCACTGAGCCAACCGGCCAGGGCCAACAGTGCTTTTTTTTTAATGAAAAAAATTTTTTTATTGATTTTAGAGAGAGAGGATGGGAGAGAGAGAAAAACATTGATTTGTTGTTCCACTTACTTATGTATTAATTGGTTGATTCTTATATGTGCTCTGACCGGGAATTGAACCCACAACCTTGGCGTGTCAGGATGGCAGTCTGACCAACTGAACTACTGGGCCAGGGCCTATCAGCAATGCTTTTGTATCCAGGGAACTTGCTTCCCTGCCAGGGTCTGGCTCCAAGAAAGGCCTGTCTGTTCATCAGGAATGGTTGTGATCTCTTTGTGTCTTAGCCTCGCCGCTGCCTTCGCGTGAAGTCTTCCAGCCGCCAACAAAGGCCCTAGCTTTGTAATTGTGCCCTCATTTGCTCATGGACATTAGGCCAAATGAATTTGGTGTAGGGAGCTGGAAGGGGTTGATAATTAACCAGGAGGAACTCAGTACGTAGCTAAGAAAAGCTATGAGTGAAGCGGGCAGGTCAGAAGAAACAATGACGGGGCTAGTGTGAGAGAGAGCAAGGGCCGCTGGCTCGTGAGGACCCTGGGCTTCCCATGGGAGCCCCGGAAATGAGGCGTGTGTTAAAAAAAGGTGAAGAGATAAGAAGCCTTGCCTCCCTAGCAGACAAGACCATAGTCTGCACAATGTTGTATTACTTTTTTCCAGGATCACAAAAATAATGAATTATTAAAAACAACATAAGGATCTTACCATCCAGAGATGACCGTCACTGTTGCCAACTTGGTGCAGGTCCTTCCAGCCTTCGTTATTTATGCTCATGGAAAAAAGTTAGTTTCCATGGCTCTGTCGTGCATGTCAACAGCCTCCCACTGTTGGGCTTTTGGGTTACTTCCTCTTCCCTCTCAATTAAAGAACACAGGCATGGATGGCCGGGCAGGTAGACTCTGCACTGAGGATTTAGCCATCCACCAGCTTGTAGAAGTCGACGTTGTAGGGCCTGGCAGAGCATTGCGGCGAGGATTCAGATGAAAACCCCCTTTGGGTTATGCCCGAGGAGGGGTCTGCACCGGGCAGCAGCGCAGCTGTGATCACAGTTAGCGGTGAGCCGCCGTCTGCCAATCCCGACGCAGTCTGCCAGTCCCGACGCAGTCTGCCAGTCCCGACGCAGTCTGCCAATCCCGACGCAGTCTGCCAGTCCCGACGCAGTCTGCCAATCCCGACGCAGTCTGCCAGTCCCGATGCAGTCTGCCAATCCCCACGTGCCCAGCCTTCCTTCCCGGCGGCCCCTCCCAGCCAGCGCCTCCCCGTTACCACCCACACCTGGCGGGCCCTTCCCAGCAGGCCTGTTCCCAGACGAGGCAGGATGGTGTGGTCTTCCTGAACGCTAAAGGGGAAAGAGAACTCCCATTCGTTTGATCAGTTTACATTAACAAAGTGAAACCATGGCGCTGTCCTTGGTGTGACTAACCAAGCAGGTGGCCAAAGGTGGAAGTCCACCTGTGAAGACTGTCACATGCCACGGAGCCAGGCAGAATTTCTGAGTCTGGCGTTTTGCTGTAAGAGGACAGTTGGAGAAAGTGGTAGAATGTTTGTCAAAATGGAGTAAAAATAAATCCACTGGCGTGAAGATCTACCTGCACCACTCCACTCTGCCTGGCTGCACAGGGCCGGGTGCCTCGATGCTGAGGGGTGGGTGGGTGGCGGGGAGGGCAGAAGCTGAGGAAGCACCTGGCGTCCTTCATTCTGGGAATGGGCTTTTCCTTTTGAGGGCGTGTCTTCAGCCCTCAGTGTCCAATGCTGCATTGAGGCTGCCAGCTAATGTTTGCAGATTAAAGATCATCCTCTATGCATTGTAAGGTGGCCTTCTGTCTAACAACATCTTGTCAGTGTCAGACCCAGGAAAGGTCCACGCTCTCTCTTGTGTTTCTGTTTGTCTAGTACTGTAAGGAGGAGATTGAATTAACTTCAAATTTTACAGCGTGCTTGTGCATTTCAGAATCTCTGTGATCTAAACTCTGTGCATCCCTGCACAGCAGGCAGCGAGGTGAGACCCGGGCACCGGGCTACCTGGGCAGGACTTTTGATTTTTTTTTTATCTGTACCATCCTCATGTGTGGAGTATACTGTGAGTGGTTTATCTATGAATAATCAAACATCCCTCTGTCCCCTCTGATGTCTGGCTCTGAATCGTCTACTAAGTCCGCCCTGTGTCTCGTCATCTGGGACGCCACCAGGGTGAGGGTGAGGGTGAGGGTGAGGGTGTAGGTGGTACAATACAAGACACGTAATGGTCAGATATTAACCACTGATTATCCAGTGCTTTTTATATGTCAGGTGCTGGTGCTTAGTACTTTGTTTATTATATTTAATCATCCCCACATTTTATTTTATTTTGTTTCATTTCATTTCATTTTACGTGTGAGGAAACCAAGCCTCAGAGAGGGTAAGTGATTTGCTCAGAATCACACAGCTGTGTGGTTTTGCTAGAATCTGATCCTGCTTTTGTTTGACTCAAAGGTCTTTGTTTTTTTTCCAAGATTTTATTTATTTGTTTTTAGAGGGAGAAGAGGGAGAGGGGAGGAAGCATAGTTGCTTCACTTTAGTTGCTCATTGATTGCTTGTCATATTTGCCTTGACGGGGCAAGCCAATGTTCGGAATACAGCGACCTCAATATTCTCGACCGACCTTTTATCCACTGCACCACCACAGGCCAGGCTAGGGCCCATGTTCTTAACTCTGACACTGGACCACCTGCCAAGCAGGAGACTTGTGCCATAGGCTGTCCCTGTTTGTGTTTACTCTGCCTTGTTGCATAAACCACTTAAGCTAAGAGGACATTTCTGCACCTGATTCCCCCTTGTCCTCAGGCCCCCTCTCTCATTCTCCAGTTTTTCTTTCCGGTCCTGTGCCCCTTCTTGACTTGGCCCTACTTTTACCCACCTTAGATGTGAGTAGGAGTTGGACGAAGACAGGCAGAGTGACAGTGAACCCAAAGAGACCCAAGAGTTCCAGGTTTTCACAGGGCTGCTGCTGGCCCCGTGGTCTGCAGACCCCATCTGGCCCGTGGCACTGGGCTAAGCTACCAACCCCACCCTGTCCTTACTCTGCGGCACAGTTTTCAGACTCAGTCATGACTCTTTGACCCAAGGACATGGAGTGTCCCCCAAGCAAACTAAACCAACCCTCTCTTAGTAGAGACAGCAATAATATAATATTTGTGGGCAATTGATCAAAACCACTGTCTTGAGGACTCTGAAAGATTCGAAGGGCAGAGGTGTGACCCCATGACTTCCTTTGTTTCCACTGCAGATGCAGCAGCAGGAGCACTGCTCCATGAAGATCAGCCCGGGGGTCCTGGCCCGGGGGCTGGCCCGCCTGCTCGGCTGCTGGTGCCTGGCCGAGCTGATGGTCCACCTCATGTACATGCACGCCATCTATGGCAGCGCCCCGCTCCTCGGGGCCGTCTCCTGCTGGGCCTTAGGTAACTGGACGTCACTGTCAGGGCGCAGCCGTCTAGAACTGGCCTCAGAACGAAGCCGGAGGGGGAGGGGGCAGACAGGCGTGCAGGGGCCTTGCGCACACGCCCTCTCTCTCTTTTTCTTAACCTTGTTCCTCTGTGGCCAAGACGGCATGTGTGTGAGCTGTTGGAGGCGAGGGCTGTTTGTGGTCTGGGAACCAAGGATGGTAGCTGTTTCTTTTTGTAGTGAAGTCTGACCAAGCTTAGCTGGGACTGCCTCTTCCTGGGGTGGCCAGCCCAGCACTTGACTGGAGGGGGCACAAGATACCAAGATACCAGGCAGCCTCCGAGTCCCTGCTAAGAAGAGGCAGGGCTCCCAGACTGCGTTGTTCTGCAATATTCTTGTTCTTGTGTACAGTGCAAAGAAAGAACATGACTAGGAAATGAGCTTTACCGTCAGACAGACATAGGTTTGACTCTCAGCTCCGCTGGTAGCAAACTTTGGCCGCTTACTAAAACGCTGCCTCTCCACTTGTCCAGAGGGGAGAATCTGGGTGGGGAGGAGGCTTGGACGATTAATTGCAATTATGGAAGTAAAGGGTTTGCCTCATGAAATGTCTGGTAGAGAAAATAAAAGGTGTGTGTGTGTGCAGGTTCCCCTCCCGTCCCTTTAGCCTGCCTACCCATTTCTGTGTATCTGCAGGAAGGTGGGGGCGGTCACTTCCTCAGCAGGGCCGTCTCCAGTCTGGGACTTATCTGGGGAGAGCCGCTGTTTTTCATTCCTCTGGCCAAAGCAGCAATGGCCACGCCCCCTTCTGAACTCAGTCTCCTCAAGTCCTTGTTCGCTCTCCTTTCCAGAACTCCCTGTGTAACAAATTCACCCTGCGGTCTGACCTCCAGCCTGTCGCTCCAGGGGAACAGTGATCTTCCAGCCAGATTAAGCTGCTCCCTGCGGAGGGCAAGAGTACAAGCCTGACTCCTTATCTGTTTGGTGATTTATAGATTAAAAAAAGCAAAACAAAAAATTCTGATTGTCCTTGGTATCACAAGTGCTTAATCAGAGTGTTTTTAAGGGAGATGCCTTTCAGGTTGGAAAAACGCTGAGCTGTGTTGATGACAGTCTCTTCTTTCCAAACAAATCTGTTTTATTGTTGGAGTAGTTAATATTCTAAGGTTTTAACGATGCAATTTGACATAACGGAGTAAGATCCAATGATGGTTTATAATAAATTGAACCCCGGTTGTACTGCATTCAAATTAAGAGTCTATATCAGTTGGGGTGACTTGAACTTCAAGTAACGGAAAACGCAGCTCAACATGAGGCTTAAACAATAAAATAAGTCTGTTATCTGTGCAGCTGTTATCGCTAAGGTCAGGCAGTGACTCAGGAAAGCCATCAACGATTCGTTTGTGTATTCACCACTCAGATAGGATACCTCACTACCTTCCTTTTAAGAAATGTAAACCTAAAACCGCTCTAAAAATAAAGTCAATTAAAAATAAAGGTTTTAAAAAAAGGAATCATAAACACATCTTTGAGAAGCGGATAAGAGAAGGTGATGGGATTGCAGGTACAAACAAGCGGCTTCTGGGATTCTTACTTCTCCATCTGAGGTTTTTGTGTGGGCATAAGTTTTCAGCTCTTTGGAGTAAATACCAAGGAGTGAAATTTCTGGATCCTATGGTGAGAGTGTTTATTTTTGTAATAAACTGCCAACTGTTTTTCCAAAGTGGCTGTGCCATTTTACATTTCCATCAGTGATGAGCGAGTTTTTGTTGCTCCACGTTCTTGTCAGCATTTGGTGTTGTCAGCGTCTTGGATTTAGGCCATTCTAATAGGTGTGTAGTAGTATCTCATTATTCTAATTTGCAATTCTGTATTGACATGTGATGTGGAGCATCTTATAACAAGCTTATTTTTAGTGGTTGTCCTAGCCTGACCTCTGGTGGCGCAGTGGATAAAGAATCGACCTGGAAATGCTGAGGTCGCTGGTTTGAAACCCTGGGCTTGCCTGGTCCAGGCACATATGGGAGTTGATGCTTCCAGCTCCTCCCCCCTTCTCTCTCTCCTTGCTCTCTCTCTCTGTCTCTCTGTCTCTCCTCTCTAAAATATATATATATATGTATATCAGTTTAGTGGTTGTCCTAGAGTTTGCAATCCAGGTCGACTTTCATATAGCACCATACCACTTAGCCACTTAGTGGTAGTACAAGTACCTAATATATTTTTAAATCCTTCTTATAACAAAATATTCCTAATTCTTTCCCCATTACTTATATGATTGCTGTCATTCGTTTCACTTATATATAAACTGTAATCAATACATTGTTGCTTTTATTTTGAACAGACTGTTATCAGTTATATCAATTAAGAATAAGAAAAGTTTTATTTGTCCTGGTCGATTGGCTTAGCAGTAGAGCATCAGCCTGGTGTGTGGAAGTCCCAAGTTCAAATCCTGGTCAGGGCACACAGGAGAAGCGCCCATCTGCTTCTCCATCCTTTCCCCTCTCTTTTCTCTCTTTCTTTCTTTCCCTCTTTCTCTTCCCCTCCTGCAGCCAAGGCTTGAATGGCTCGACCAAAGTTGACCCTGGGCGTTGAGGATGGCTCCATGGCCTTGCCTCAGGAGCTAAAGTAGCTCAGTTGCTGAGCAACGGAGCAAGCCCCAGATGGCCTGAGCATTGCCCCATAGAGGGCTTTCTGGGTGGATCCTGGTCAAGGGCGCATGTGGGAGTCTGTCTCTCTCCCTCCCCACCTCCCACTTAAAAAAAAAGAAAGAAAAGTTTTATTTTACCTTTACTTATTCTGTCTCTGACACTTAATATTTTTAAAATGTTGATTTGAGTTTCTGACCTATTATTTTCCTCTTTCTTGCAAGGCAAGTCTACTGAAAACAAATACCACCATTTTTGTTTGTGTGAGAAAGTATTTCTCATTCATTTTTGAAGAATGATTTCACCAGATACAGAATTCTAGGTTGATATTTTTTCCATAAATACTATAACTATTTCACTGTACTCTCTTCTTCTTTTTTTTTATTTTTAAAATTTTTTTAATTTTTCTGAAGCTGGAAATGGGGAGAGACAGTCAGACAGACTCCCGCATGTGCCCGACCAGGATCCACCCGGCACGCCCACCAGGGGGCGATGCTCTGCCCATCTGGGGCGTCGCTCTGTTGCGACCAGAGCCACTCTAGTGCCTGGGGCAGAGGCCAAGGAGCCATCCCCAGCGCCCGGGCCATCTTTGCTCCAATGGAGCCTCGGCTGCAGGAGGGGAAGAGAGAGACAGAGAGGAAGGAGAGGGGGAGGGGTGGAGAAGCAGATGGGCGCCTCTCCCGTGTGCCCCGGCCAGGAAGCGAACCCAGGCGCCTCTCCCGTGTGCCCCGGCCGGGAAGCGAACCCGGGACTTCTGCACGCCAGGCTGATGCTCTACCACTGAGCCAATAATTTATTTATTTTATTTTATTATTATTATTTTTTACAGAGACAGAGAGTGAGTCAGAGAGAGGGATAGACAAAGACAGACAGACAGGAACGGAGAGAGATGAGAAGCATCAATTATTAGTTTTTCATTGCGCGTTGCAACACCTTAGTTGTTCATTGATTGCTTTCTCACATGTGCCTTGACCGCGGGCCTTCAGCAGACCGAGTAACCCCTTGCTTGAGCCAGCGACCTTGGGTTCAAACTGGTGGGATTTTGCTCAAACCAGATAAGCCTGCGCTCAAGCTAGCGACCTCGGGGTCTCGAACCTGGGTCCTCGGCATCCCAGTCCGGCGCTCTATCCACTGCGCCACCACCTGGTCAGGCTGTCCTCTCTTCTTGCTTGCATGGTTTCTGTGGAAAAGTTCAATGGCATTCTTATCTTTGTTCCTCTATAGGTTAGATGTCCCTCACCCCTAAGTTTTGTCAGCATTTTTTTCTTTATCTCTGATTTTCTGCTGTTTGAATATGATATTCCTCGGGGTAGTTGTGGGGGGATTTATTCTGTTGGTGTTCTCTGAGCTTCTTGGATCTTCAGTTTTGTGTTTGACATTAATTTGGGTAAATTTTTGTCATCATTGCTTTAAATAGTGCTTCCATTTCTTTCTTTCTTTCTGGTATTTGCGTTACATGTATGCTCATTGTCAAGGTGTGGCTGGGGGTCTTTTTCTTCTGATAGACACCATAGACAACACCTGAGACTTTTCCTTCAGCAGCAGACACTTCTGTACACGTTTGTCAGATGCCAGTGCCTATGAAGCCAGAGCAAAATGCACAGGTGGGAGTACTTTGTTCTGTAGAAAGTTATATGCAGGCTGGAGGACAGGCAGATAAACCGCTTAAGTCAACAGGTCCCTAAAATTTGGGACCATGATCACTTCCAGCCTTGGAGTTACACTTGCCTCTCTAATAATCCCATCTCCTGTGCCATTAACTTCAGATTCTCAGGCATTCTCCCTAGCCAAAAGTCACAAGTGGTTAAAGCCTGAACTTGGGCTAATAATGTCCACAAGGGAAAATGACTAGTGAAGGGGTGCTAACATTTCTTATCCACTGCACTATTCGATTTGTATGAAGTGAGACCTCATTTTTGGATATTTTTGGGTAGTTATGTCTTCAGTAAGAAAGTGTTCTTGGCCTTCAGAAGCATGTGTGATGAGTTATTTCCTTCCAGAATTTCTTAGTAGGATCTCAGGCTTGTTCTGTGTCATAGCATATAACTTTTTAATCAAGGCGCAGGATCTAGTTATGCTAACAAACCTTTTCTGCATTGCCATTTGCTATTGTACTCATTATCCTGGAGTCTGTCTCCAGCCACATTAGTGTAAGCTCTGTTGCAAGTATTATGAACCATGGAATCTTAGGAATGGATACTAGAAATTACATAGAATCCCTCTTCTTACATCATCTATGGATAAAATTATAGCTCCAGGGCTGTTTGCCAGGAGCATGGGCCAGAAGCGGACTGGACCGATAAAGCCAGTGCCCTAGATTGTTGTCCAAAACTGGAGAATAGGGGCTAGAGTGTGCAAATTCAGTGAGATTTGAGGTGGATAGCCAGACCCATGAGAGCTGACAGACCATTCTGAATTGCTGGAATAAAATTCTGCTGGTGAAGGTCAGGTTTAGAAGTAATACTGATTAAGCCAAATGATCAGTATAAAGCTAGGGTTACAAAACAGATTAAGTTATGAAAGTAGGACTACATAGAGATGATAAGTATGCAGAATTCCCTAGATTTCTGCCTGTAGGGAGTGGAGGAGTTCCCAGCATGATCAAGAAAAAAGACAGGAGCATAGGATGGTGGCCACTTTATTTGGGTAATGCTGTGACAGGTTTGCATTTAGTGGAAGTCCCTCATGATATGAGTCCCTTCAGGGGCTACACTGTGTAGGCCCCCACTCAGAAGAAGAAGAGAGAAGAAGGTGGCAGTCTGTGGGGGTGCATCAGAGAGGAGGGAACAATGCTTAGGTGACATCACTCAGAAGAAGAGGAGAGAAGAAGGCAGTCTGTGGGGGTGCATCAGAGAGGAGGGGACAATGCCTAGGTGACATCACTCAGAAGAGGAGGGGAGAAGGCAGTCTCTGGGGGTGCATCAGAGAGGAGGAGACAATGCCTAGGTGACACCACTCAGAAGAGGAGGGGAAAAGGCAGTCTCTGGGGGTGCATCAGAGAGGATGGGACAATGCCTAGGTGACGTCACTGGACAGCATGGTTGGGAATCTCTGGGTCACACAACTCCCAAGGGCAGCAGTGGCTTGGGGTCTTTATAACCCTGAGGTTTGTCTTGTCTGTTACTAGCAGATATTTGGCAGTTTCACAGGCTATGCAAAGGAGGCAGGCTCTAGATGGCAAAAAGTCTGCTTATTTGGGCTATATTTAAAACAGTTAGATGTATAAAAATTTGAGTTTGGCACCAGCAGGCTTTTGAACTAATGGGTCTCAGCCTGGAGTGAAGAAATAAACAACCTACAGAGGCTACGGAAGCTGTCCTTGGCTCATTTATATAACACTGCCTCCTCTCAACATAGTGCCTGTCAGTGCACTGGTCTTCTGGACAGATCTAGCTTAGGAGACAGACAGAAATCAGGTCCCAGCCTACCTTGGGTCAGATAGTCTGGCCAGTCTAGTGGCAAAGTGGGAAGTCCAGACACAACAGTTAAGGACCTCTGCTCTACTCATTCACAAATTAACTGATTGATTTAAATGAACTGATTTGTTTTTTTTGTTTGTTTTGTGATGGGGACAGAGAGAAAGCGTGGGACAGATAGGGACAGACAGACAGGAAGGGAGAGAGATGAGAGGCATCAGTTCTTCATTGCAGCTCCTTAGTTATTCATTGATTGCTTTCTCGTACGTGCCTTGACCTGGGGGGCTACAGCAGAGCGAGTGGCCCCTTGCTCAAGCCAGCAACCTTGGGCTCAAGCCAGAGACCCTGCACTTCAAGTCAGAGACCTTTGGACTCAAGCCAGCGACCCTGTGCTCAAGCCGGATGAGCCGTGCCTAAGCCAGAGGCCTCGGGGTTTTGAACCTGGGTCCTCTGCATCCCAGTCCAACGCTCTATCCACTGCACCACCACCTGGCCAGGCTAAGTGAACTGATTTGGTTTTGATGACATGGATGTATGGGTAAATTAAGCAAGTCCAGTCTTTGCAGAATGCATAGTCTAAAGAGTTGCTTAGAAAAAACAGAAACCCGCCTGACCTGTGGTGGTGCAGTGGGATAAAGTTGACCTGGAACACTGAGGTTGCTGGTTCGAAACCCTGGGCTTGCCTGGTGAAGGCACATATGGGAGTTGATGCTTCCTGCTCCTCCCCCTTCTCTCTTTCTCTCTCTCCTCGTCCCCCCCCCTCTGAAAATTGAATAAATAAAGTCTTAAAAAAAGAAGAAGAAGAAAAGTATTAAAAGAAAAAGAAAAAACAGAAACCTAAACCTGTTCCTGCAGGGGAGCTAGTCCCTGTGATGGGGGAGGTGCCGGGGGCTGCGGTAGTGTGGGGGAGGGGAGACACACCCCACTCAGCCTCGGGGACTTGGGAAAGGCTTCTCAGAGGAAGAAGTAATGTGGAAGAGCCAACCTGAGGGGTGATTAGGAATGGGAAAGACAGTGGGTAGATGAGGGTTGGGGAAGGGGCTCTGGGATGAGGGACCAGCATGTCCAGAAGTCAAAGAGGAGATCTACAAGCGTATTTGGGGAAATGAAGGAAGTTCAGTCTGGTTAGAAGCTTGTGTGTATGTGTGTGTGTGTGTGTGTGTGTGTGGGTGGAAAGATGGATTGAGGTGAGGAAAGGCAGGCGAGGAAATGGACGCCTGAATCAGGGTAATTGTCTATGAGATCTATGGTAATTGTCAGAAAAACAAATTAGGGACCTCACAGATTGTCTAACACTCTTATTTTGTAGACTAGGAAATGGTGACCAAGCTTAGGTACAAGCCGGGTGTGTTGGTTTCCAGGCCCTGGTTCTTTCTGCTGCTTCACTCCCTCTCATTTGGTGCTGGTGCATCACTGTGGGCATGGCCCTCTCACTGTGACTGCTGCCCGGGAGAACCAGCATGGGCTGCTCGCGTGAAATGTGTCATATGAAAGCTGCTGATATGTCTGCCTCAGGGAGCAGGGAATGAGTGTGTGTGGTGCACAGGGCAGCAGAAATGAGGATGGGGAGAAGGACAGCAGTCAAGGCTGACAAGTGCAGTGTTGGTTTTAGATAAGAGGAGCTTATGTTGAATGGCCTGAGAATCTAAGAATTGCAAACACGGACTCCTGGGGGGTTAAATAGGAATTCTGCAAGCAGGATGCTCAGTAATTGTTTTTACAGAGGTGCAGGTTCAAAAGTCTGTGCCAAAAAGGGCCTTGCTCACTTCTCTGATCTTTTTTCTCTGCACCTTCCTGATGCCCCACTGTTACCCAAATGAGTTTTTAATAACGGTGTCTTGCTCACCAGTGAGCAAGCTAGCAGTGCAGAGAGTGGAAATAAAACTGTGAAAGTCTCCCGGGCGCCGCCCTCCCCGTTACCCTTTCGTTCCTTGTCCAGAGTATTTGCAAGGGTTCGCTCATTGCTCTTTTCCCCCTTACTACCTGCTTTTGTAAGTTAAATATATTCTTAATTTTTTCTTCCGTGATGAAATATTCTTTTAGATTTGGGGTTTTTTTAGAGTATGATTTTACTAGCGTTAATGGTGCTCCTTCCTATGGCTTTCCTGTTAGTTAATGACTGGTCACTGTTCAAAATTTTGCCCTCTTCTTAAGAATGCTTCCATGACATATTTGCATAAGCCTTTTGGAAATTATCCCTGATGATTTCCTGAGGGCGATTTCCTAGGTCAAAGGCTTTGGCTACTTATTGCCAAACTGGACTTTAAAAAGAGGCCATTTTCCATTCCTAGTGTTAGCAATACTTAAGGTGGGTGTGGTGTACTGTGTTTTTATGCAATAAATTTCTATTTGGAAAGCGTACATCTCCCACCGTGTCCCCACCATTCTCTTTTCCTGCCTCTCCCTCGCTGCTTTCTGCCTGGTGGTGTTTCTGAATACCCCCTTGCCACAGGACAGCTGTGGGTTTTGTGTCTGAGCTCCGGAGAGGCAGCTGTCAGGCTGCCATCGGAGCAGCGAGCTGGGGGAGGGGGGGCGGGGGGCGCCAGCGGGCCGGAGGGCCGGAGGGGGTTGCTGTCAGGACGGGCGTGGAGTGGAGTCCGGCTGTTCTCCCAGCGTCTCTGAGCTGAGCTCTTCCGAGGAGACAGCTGGTGCCTCCTGGGAGCCTCTCTGGGCTTACTGGAGCTTGGTTTGCGCCAATGTTGAGTCTATAAACCTACTGCTTAGGAATAGGGGTTTTCGGATGGAACAAACATTCCTCCTTCCTTCCTTCCTTCCTTCCTGCAAGATACACCGTGTTCTGAGTGTTTCAGATACCTCTTATCAGCTTATGGAAACACTGTATGATCATCAAAGACTCGAATCATGGACCACTAGCAATAGTGGGCTGGTTGGTTGATAGTCGGGGATCCCAGGCCCTTAAACCTGTTGTAGAATGCTGTGAATTCATGGAAAAGCAGCACGTTTCTGTAGTCGTGTGATGGCTGATCGTAACTAAATGCCATGAGGTTTGGCTCCTACCCACCTCCCCAAATAGTCTCATGCCTTCCCTTTGCTCTCTGACTCCACCCTTCCTTATTAGCTGTCCCTTCCAGTAGGAGTGCTCTTCCTTCTCGTTGAATGACTTCTTATCATTCCCACATCAGCTTAAATGTCTTTTCCTAAGAGAAGCTTCCCCGGTGACTCACACAGAAATAGGCAGCCAGCACTTGAAGTCACCCTATTTTATCCTCCACATGGGGCTCACGCCATCTGAAATTTGCCTTGTTTGTCTCTCATGATTGAATATTTACTCCATGAAAGTAGGGACCTCATTTAAGTTGGTCATCATGGTGTCCCGGTGCCTAGATTAGTACACAGCTAATAAGTGATTTGTTATATTGAACAGTGCAGTCAGTCAGGTGAAGTCCCTTTGTGTTGACTGTTAGGAGCAGGTGTCCTCAGCAGACTCACTTGGTATCTGTAGGTCTGGACTTTAGCTGTAACCCTACAGTCACTATTCTGTGACCCTGGAGAAAACACTGATCATGTCTGACTCTTGGTGTCCTCTATAAGATAAGAATCACAGTATTTGCCCAAAGAACCCCGAAGTGTGCTTGAGAGGAATAGCTATAATATCAAGCTCTCTGGAAACTTCTAATCATTCAACAGATGGCAGTTGTCATTACCTGCTTATTTGGAAGTACATGAGGCTACCGTGGGTGCCCCCAAAGCTTGGAAATAGGGAAAATAGAGCCAGAACTGAGAGCAGCCTGTTGTGTCCGTGCACAGTGGATCAGAGATGTGGGTTCTTGGTCAGCGCGTGACTGATGCTAGCTTCGCTGAGGGCTTTTGTCAGTGACAAGACTAAAACCTTTCTCTTGGGAAGATTCTGCCATCCAGAGAGGGAAGTGGTTTGGTCAGAACTTGACGGGGAGACATCTAAAAGGCAAGTCCTGGTAATTCCCCTTAAAGCAGTGACTGGGGAGGACATGCTGTTCCAGCAATTTGCTTTGTCATGTCCCGTGGCAGAATTTCCCTGTTGTGGGGTTGATGCCTCCATCTCTCAGAGTGGAAGCCATTAAATGTTTGTGTTCTCTGGCCAGTGCCCTGGCCCTGATTGCTCCCTCACTAAGCCACTCTCTGAGTTAATAATTTGATTTTCTGTGGGGCTGACCTAGAGAGAAAAAGGGTTCTTACATGAAGATAGGAGGCCCACATTAAAGTAGAGGTGTCACCTCTCACTGTATGTGGATGAATTGGCATCATAGGTCTGTCTCCGTGACCTTGGTTACAAGGCATCTGCCCCCAGACACAGATCTTGCCTCAGGGTGCTGGCAGAGGCGCTGGGGACGTCAGCCTGGCTGGGAGACTCGATCAGTGCTCAGCTGCCTTGTCCAGCAGCCCCCACTCGGTCTCTCAGCTTTCCACGTGCAGTCTGCTCAGGGTTTGATCTGGCGCTCTATCTGGCTGAAGATATTTTTCCTAAACATTCCCACCCCCCTTTGGCAATCATCCAGCTTGTTCTCTATATACATGGGTCTGTTTCTGTTTTGTTTCTTCATTTACTTATTTTTTTCAGATGTCACATGAGTGATATCACATGGTATTTGTCTGACTTATTTCACGTAGCACGATGCCCGCTAGGTCCATCCACGTTGTCACAAATGGTAAGATTTCATTCCTTTTTGCTGCTGATATTTTGTTGTATGTATATACACCATTTTTTTTATTCATCTATTTATTGATGGATACTTAAGTTGCTTTCATATCTTGGCTATTGTAAATAATGCTGCAATGAAAATAGCTATTTTGAATCGACATTTCTGTTTTCTTTGAATATGAAATTGCTGGATCCTATGGCAGCTCTAGTTTTAAATTTTTTTGAGGAACCGCCATACAGTTCTCCACAGTGGCTGTTCCAGTCGGCATTCCCACCCACAGTGCACGAGGGTCCCCTTTTATTCACATTCTTCCCAGCACTTCCTTGTTGATTTATTGATGATAACTACTATGACGGTGTAAGGTGATATGTCATTGTGGTTTTAATTTGCATTTCTCTGATGATTAATGATGTTGAGCATCTTTTCATATGCTTCTTGGCCATCTGTATGTACTTTTTGGAGAAATGTTTATTTAGGTTCTCTGCCCATTTTTTACTTGATTTTTTTTTGTGTTAAGTTATATGAGTTCTTTATGCATATATTTTGGCTATTAATGCCTTATCATATGCATCATTGGCAAATATCTTCTCCCATTCAATAGGTTGTTCTTTCATTTTGTTGGTTTTCTTCACTGTGCAAAGCCTTTTGAGTTTGTTATAGTTACATTTATTTATTTTATTTTATTTTATTTACAGAGACAGAGAGAGAGTCAGAGAGAGGGATAGATAGGGACAGACAGACAGGAATGGAGAGAGATGAGAAGCATTAATCATCAGTTTTTCATTGTGGCACTTTAGTTGTTCATTGATTGCTCTCTCATATGTGCCTTGACTGGGGGGCTACAGCAGACCAAGTAACCCCTTGCTCAAGCCAGCAACCTTGGTCTCAAGCTGGTGAGCTTTTTGCTCAAACCAGATGAGCCCGCACTCAAGCTGGCGACCTCGAGGTCTCAAACCTGGGTCCTCTGCATCCCAGTCTGATGCTCTATCCACTGCACCACTGCCTGGTCAGGCACATTTATTTATTTATTTATTTATTTATTTATATTTTTCTGAAGCTGGAAACGGGGAGAGACAGACAGACTCCCGCATGCGCCCGACCGGGATCCACCTGGCACGTCCACCAGCGGGGCCACGCTCTGCCCATCAGGGGGCGATGCTCTGCCCCTCCGGGGGGTCGCTCTGTTGGGACCAGAGCCACTCTAGCGCCTGGGGCAGAGGCCAAGGAGCCATCCCCAGCGCCCAGGCCATCTTTGCTCTAATGGAGCCTCGGCTGCGGGAGGGGAAGAGAGAGACAGAGAGGAGGGGGAGGGTGGAGAAGCGAATGGGAGCTTCTCCTATGTGTCCTGGCCGGGAGTCGAACCCGGGTCCCCTGCACGCCAGGCCGACACTCTACCGCTGAGCCAACCGGCCTGAGCCACATTTATTTATTTTTGTTTGTTTCTTTTGCTCTAGGAGTTATATCCAAAAAGATATTGCTAAGAGCAATGTCAAAGGGTATATTGCCTATATTTTCTTTTAGGAGTTTTATAGTTTTAGGTCTTTAATCTATTTTGAGTTTTTGTGTATACTGTGTAAAAAAGTGGTTTGTTTTCATTTTTTGCATGTGTCTGTTTAATATTTCCAACACCATTTATTGAAGAGACTGTCATAACCCCATTGTATATCCTTGCCTGCTTTTTGTAAATTAACCATATAAGCAGAAATTTATTTCTGGGCTTTCTAGTCTATTCCATTGATCTATGTGTCTATTTTTATGTCAGCACCACGCTGTTTTGATTATTGTAGCTTTGTAATAAATTTCGATATCAGGGAGTGTGATATCTCCCACTTCGTTTTTCTCAAGACTTCTTTGGCAATTTAGGGTCTTTTGTGGTTTCATATAAATTTTAGGATTAGTTATTCTAATTAAGACAAATGCCATTGGTAGTTTAATAGGAATCACATTGTATCTGTACATTACTTGAGATAGTAAGGACATTTTAATAATATTAATCATTCCAATTTTAACAATATTAATCCTTCCAATTCATGAACAAGGTATATCCTTCCATTTATTTGTATCTTGTTCAATTTTTTTCTTTAATGATTATAGTTTGAAGAGTACAGGTCTTTCACCTCTTTGGTTAAATTTATTCTTATGTATTCTATACTTTTTTATTTTATTTTTTTTTGTATTTTTCTGAAGCTGGAAACAGGGGTAGACAGTCAGACAGACTCCCGCATGCGCCCGACCGGGATCCACCCTGCACGCCCACCAGGGGGTGACGCTCTGCCCACCAGGGGGCGATGCTCTGCCCCTCCGGGGCGTCGCTCTGTCGCACCAGAGCCACTCTAGCGCCTGGGGCAGAGGCCAAGGAGCCATCCCCGGCGCCCGGGCCATCCTTGCTCCAATGGAGCCTCGGCTGCGGAAGGGGAAGAGAGAGACAGAGAGGAAGGAGAGGGGGAGGGGTGGAGAAGCAGATGGGCGCTTCTCCTATGTGCCCTGGCCGGGAATCGAACCCGGGACTTATGCACGCCAGGCTGACGCTCTACCACTGAGCCAACCAGCCAGGGCTGTATTCTATACTTTTTGATGCTATTGTAAATGAAGTTGTTTTCTTTCTTCTGCTGCTTGTTCATTATTTATAAATGGAAACACAATAGATTTCAGTATATTGATTCTGTATCTTGCAACTTTATTGAAGTAATTTATTAGCTCTAATAGTTTTTTTGTGTGGAGTTGTTAGCATTTTCTGTATATAATATCATATCACCTGAAAATGAGTTTTACTTCTTCTTCTTCTTCTTTTTTTTTTTTTTTTACCAATTTGGATGCCTTTTATTTATTTGTCTTTTCTGCTGTGGCTAGGACTTCCAGTACTATGTTGAATAGGAGTGCTGATAGTGGGCATCCTTGTCTTGTTCCTGATTTTAGATTTTCACCATTGAGTATGATATTAGCTGTGGGTTCATCAAAATGGGCTTTATTATATTGGTACATTTCTTCTATAACCACTTTGCTGAGAGTTTTTTTTTTTTTTTATCAAAAGGGTGTTGAATTTTGTCAAATGCATCTATTGAGATGACCACATGGTTTTCATCCTTTATTTTATTAATGTGATATATTGCTTTGATTGAACCAACCTTGCATCTCTGGAATGCAACCCACTTGGTCATGGTGTATAATCCTTTTGATATATTGTTGAATCTGGTTTGCCAATATTTGTTGAGAATTTTTGCATTTATCAGAGATTCTTGAATGTAATGATTGATTTAGTGTGTGTGGCTATTAGTATCAGCAGTTCAGGGTAGACATACCAGAAAAGGCCAGGAGGTGGCAGTAAAAGCTAGGTAGTCATTTGAGGAATTCTTAAGGAAAAATTTTATTAGCCTAATATTCACACTCTCCTGATCAATTTACAAAGCATGGAGGTGGGTTGGAGTATTGGTGTTGTTTCTTGACCAGAGACTGGCATTCTACCAAAGCGGCCATTCTCATCCCAGTTTTCATGATATTCTTGAGTTTTATTATTCTAAGTTCTTTTCATGAAATTCTCCTGCAAAATTAAAAAAAAAATCTTAATTTAAATACTCTAGTTTTTAGATTTTGTGTAGGATATGTTTTTATATAGGCTGTAGATGAGATTGTCACTGCAGTTTAGCAGTGACAAAGTGAGTTATCTACCAGCCCCTTGATTTCTAGATAAAGTGGACTTGGCCTCTCATTCCCTGGACTGAGCAGAGCCCAGTGCTCTCCTGAGACTCCAGTCCACGACCTTCGCTGTCACTCATCTCTTGCTCTTGTGCGTTTAGTTCTTTTTAGGGATCATCTTGCATTGCCCTGATTATTACATGGTACTTGGTTCTTTTGCTTGATTTGTATGTGTGCATGCGCACGTACACACACACACACACACACACACACACACACACACACACACACATCTGTTCAGATAAAGCACTTGTATTGTTAGGGGACTTGTGTTGGGAGGAGAGCCACACGGACAACTGAAAATGGACAGCTGGAGCTCCGTGCTTCCTCTGCGCCTCGGGCCCTCAGGCCGGGCCCCCCGGCCATGCTGCCCTGCCCAGTGGCCTGTCCTGCTCGCTTCCCTGCCTTTCTTCTCTTGGCCATAGACCACCCCGTTTTCTTACAGACTGGTCTTTTTGGAACACAAAACAAACCATCTCCTTTTCTTCTTGGTTTCTTAGGTCTTTTACTAAAAAGTTGTGCTATTTAGCTGCCCCGCCCCCACCCTGGGGTGTTTCAACCCCTTGTGCTCTGTACACAGCATTGCTTAGGGTTTCCTTTTTCAAGCTAGCCAACTCCTGCTCCAAAACAGCTCACTTCCAGCCAGTTCCCTGCTCTCAGGTTTAGATGATCCCTACCTCCACCCCCGCTGCTATAATGAACTACTTTTGATTAGGAGAGAAGTTGTGCTAGTCCTGCATTGTCATCAACTTTGTAACATTGGGCATATTAAATGAGTTTAGATGGGCTCAGTGATTGTAAAGTGTTATTTATGTGCGAGCTGTCCTCAATTCAAATTGTGATCAACGAGAAAATGATGGTCATTTTATTCAAATCAATTCAACAAAGTTTCATTGAGCCTCTAGAGCAGGGGTCTCAAACTCGCGGCCCGCCAAACAATTTTGTGCGGCCCGCAGACTAATCCACGAAGTTCAAAATATTTTGGATAAAATTAAGTAAGCCTAGGGGCCTACTTGTATTTTTCATTTCTCTAGCATCCTAGCTAGATATTAGCTTAGTTAACAGCAGTTGTGATGGGAACTACAGTTTCTGGTCGTTTTGTGACACTGAGTAAACTGCATGTACGATTGTGCTTGTTGTACTGATTTTTTTTTTGTTTTCAACTGCAGTGAGAAAAGTGTTGCGTAACAGTTGCCTTTTGTAGACCTAGTGCGGCCCGCCTAAGGGCTGTGATCTTGCTCTGCGGCCCACATGCTGAGTTGAGTTTGAGATCCCTGCTCTAGAGGAAACAACTACCCACTCATTCATTCTGGGGTGCATTCTCAGATCTTCATGAGGCACATGGAGGCCAGAGGTGCAGAGATGAGGTGGAGAGGTCCAGGGGTGATCTCATCTGCAGTTTTGGAATTTAAGAGATATATTGGTATTAACGATAGATATTTGGGGTTCATAGTGAATAGGTGGCCAGTGAAGACACACCAAGATCACTGGGGCCTTAGACACACCCTGCTTTTCAACCCTTTCCCCTCCAGTGAAAGGGAAGATGCTCAGAGTGCAACTTTCCTATTCTGAAAGGTTAAAAGAAATCATTTTATGTCCTTTACATTCGCTACATTTTAAGTTGTTTTCACATGCCTCAAGCACTATCACAATAGCCAAGGGAACATATTGTAATGATTCTACAAGGTTAAATAAATACAGAGATAAAATATATAAACATAGACTAAAAATACTTTGACTTTTTCCCCCTGAAATGCTGGCAGATTTGTGAATTACCTGAAGATTCACCCTTTGAGGGGCCTTTGCTAACTGGCGGTGACTTTAGTTTTTTTCTTATACCATCCCTAACCTTCGGAGGTAGAAAGGTTGTTAAGTTTTGTGGAGCTGTCTGCAGCATGACTTTTTGTGGAGGGATTTATTTTAGCAGAGGTCTTTGCACAGACGCTTGGGGCTTCGTTTCTCTAACAGAGAGCGTTAGGCTGGGTCTAGAGACCACCGATCTTCCCTCTCAAATGCTCAGAGAGCTGTTTCTTCACAATCAAGCAGTGGGTCATCAAAGTTACAGTGGCCTTTAGCTAATAGAGTTAAAGGTCAGGCCTATGGCACAAGATTTTTTAAAAATGCCTTGTGTGTTATCTTTTTGGATAACTCAGTAACGAGTGTCAGAATGAGTTTGGAACATTGGCTTTGAAGTTTTGTCGTATAACCAACAGATTGAACCAAAGAAGCATTTTGTTTGTTTGTTTTCTATACATGAAAGTCAGAAGCCTGGCCTGTGGTGGCGCAGTGGATAAAGTGTCGACCTGGAATGCTGAGGTCTCTAGTTTGAAACCCTGGGCTTGCTGGTCAAGGCACATATGGGAGTTGATGCTTCCTGCTCCTCCTTTCTCCTCCTCCTCCTCCTCCTCCTCCTCCTCCTCCTCCTCCTCCTTCTCTCTCTCTCTCTTTCTCCTCTCTAAAATGAATAAATAAGATCTCAAAACAAAATGAAAAAGAAAATCAGAAAATAGAAGTGAACAGTGAAGTAAAGGTGACCTCACCCACCAAAAAAATTGCAATTTACACTTGATTTATATTTTTAAACTTGGAGAAAGGGAATAGGGTGTGTGATCTTCTAACTCAGAATTTCTCAAACTTGACTGGACACAACTTCCCCAAAAAACTTGTTTTGCTTTCAGATTTCAAGGACTGTGTCTGAAACCTACCAAATAGGATTTGTTAACAAGAGGTCCAGGAAGCGGTGATGAACTGTTATCCCTGGTGATTCTTAGGACCATGTATATCTGAGAAACACTGTGGTAACTGATGAAAACTGAAGTGGGACATCTTTCTATGGGGAGACATAACCTCTTCACGGGCTGCCCCCTCCCAGGGATTCAAGGACTGAGACGTGACTTCACTGTCCTGCCTCGTGGCATTCTCCCCCTTCCCCTTCCCCTAATTTGCTTCTCCATTACACTGATTTCAGACTTTCTGTGCTCACAGGGTGAGCAGGGAGGTAGTATTGTGCAAACTTAAGTCCTTTTTGCGCATTGTCCTCTGCAAATGCATTTGGCTGGTGGGTGGGGAGAAGTTGGATATTCCTGGCTGAAATTCAGGATTTGGGTGGGGGCTCTTCATGCCTCCCCATTTAATGCTTTGTATCTTGGAAAATTAAAAGCATAAACATGTAATTAACCCTCATGTATTCATCATCTAGGTTCAACAATTATCCACTGGTAGCTAATTGCCTTTCATCTGAACTCCTATATTGTTTTGAAACAAATCCCAGACATCTTATCATTATCCATAAATATTTCAGTAGTGTCTTGAAAAGATAATAACTCTCATTTTCTTTTGTTTTTTTTAAAAGACTAATCTTTTTGAGAGCAGTTTAAGAGGTTTACAGCAATACTGAGAGGAAGGTACAAAGATAACCCACATCCGCACAGCCTCTCCACTGTCAACACACCCCTTCAGACAGGGTACGCTGGTTGCAATTGATGGACTGACATTGGCACGTGATCACCCAAAGTCTATATTTACTTCAGGGTTTGTTCTTTGTGTTGTGCATTCTAAAGGTTTAGACGAATGTACAATAACATATTTCTACTCATGATTCTTTTAAACTTCAGAGTCTTATAAGTAGACAAAATATGGCAGATTGTAACTATACCCTAACTTGACATAGCCTAGGATTAAGATGGTAATTTATAGTTTTTCTTTGAAAGAGCCCAAAAAGGTCACATTTTTCAGTTCATTATTAAATGGTATTTCACCATGGTAAATCCAGGTATATGAGATTGTGGAGATAAAAGAGAGCTTTGGCAAAGGAGTTGCAAGCCAGCCAAGAGGTGGGAGGTGAAAATGATTGAAAGTTAGTTGCTCTTACATGACAAAGAAATGACAATGCTCTGTGGATGTACAGTTAGAGTTCTTTTTGAAAATCTTAACTGCTCACTGGATGGAGTTTAGAGACCTATCTCCTAAGAGGGTGTAGTCTGAGGGTTTTAGGCTCACTGTTTAAGCACCAGCTGTTGTTGAGATAACGCCTGTGCACCTCTCTAAATGGTAATGAAATGTTAAAAAGTCAACCGTTTGCTTTTTCTCCTTCTACAACATCAGTGAAGGGAGAGCGATAAGACATTTGACATCTGATGTTTATTTTGAAAACTGGGAACACAAACATGTCAGATAGCATAAGACTTTTCCTTTTCTACTCTTTGGTGGCATTAACCATTCTAAGGTGGTTAAGATACAGTAGAAAAAGTAAATTTTTATAAAATTTCTCCTTGGAGTAGAATCCCAAGATTATATAAAATTAATGCAGTGTGAACCCAAAGCTACTCTGGGATTTACTACTGTGAACTTGACTGTTCAATTACAGACGCTCTGTGTGTGGTGGGAGGATAATTTCATGGTGCATGCTTACAGAATGGGAGAGATATCCACTTGACAGTGTGGCGTTGTGAAGGGTAGGGAGCTGCACCAGTTATTCAAAACACCAACTGTTCCCAGCCCCACCCCTCCAACCCCAATATCCCTTAAGATATTATGATGCTTGTTAATCTCTATCTAATCCATTATTATGCTCAGGTAACTTAGTATACAGATAACTTCTTAGATGACATAAAATAAGTATATCTTTGTTAGGCAAAGTTGATGTATGGGATTCTAAATCTGTTGGGTACTTGAGGGAGGCAATCACTTGCTTTAGAAAGGGAGCCTTTGCTTCCTTAAAGGATTTGCAGTAGAATACTTTAGTAGTTAATTTTTAAATCTTTTTGTGCCTAGATTTTGCAGAGCACTTCTACTGGGCAAAGTGAATTTCACTGAAACATCAAGATTCATACAGAAATCTACATCTGGTCTTTACCTGAAAATTTGCTTTTCAGAATTTTCAGGTCATTTGGTTTTGTGTAAAATCTCCCTTCCTCCCGGGACCCTTCACTAAGTCTTACATCCCTGTGTGTGTGTCATAGTTTGTCCCTTCTGTTGTGTGGGGTCTTCTTCCCTCATTGGGAAGAGTCTTGGTGGACATGAATTTTTAATTCAGCATGTCTATTCTGTTATACTACTACAGTTATGTTTTAAAATTTAGGTTTATTTTGCCATATAAAAATGCTACCAGATCACCTTGATTTTACTTTAAGATGTATTTTATGAAGTATTTAGTATTTTTATTGGACAGTTAAAATTTTGACCTTGTATAATTTATTGTGGCTTATATAGCCTTTCCCACCAAGACATTAACAATTTGTAACTCACGAGGTTGGGCAAACCAGATTTAATATCTACCTAGGTAACTTTATTTCTCCCGAGCATAATATATCTTTTCTTTGAAGAGAGTCATTTTGGTGATTTAGACCCTAAGAAGAAGAAAGTGTTCAAAACTAGATTTTCCAATAGCTAATATGTTCAAAGATGAACCATTTTGGGAGGTAAATTCTCCTTCGGGTTCCTGCGTTATTAACGACTCATTGTGACACTGAGGATCAGGATTTCAAATCTGTGACCGTGGTGTTGCTCACTGCAGTGCGCCACCATTGTGCATTTTTCTTAGGAATCTCTGTGCTCAGTGTGCTCCTGAGGTCGGCTTTCCTGAGCATCTCAGAGCTCTGTCTCTGAATTTTATTTTCTGCTTGGACTACCTCCGTCAGCTCCCTTTTACAGCCCTTCATCCTGTCAGCTGGTCTGCTTTACGTGGACTCTGTTCGGAGACTGGTCTCAGAGTTGTATGTGGATCTAGTAAATTTGGTGACTCTGAGGCAGGCAGACCCAGGTTCAAGTTCTGACTCTGCTACTTACTAGCATGTGATCTTAGAGGCAAGTATTGTAACCTTTCTGTGCTCAGGTTCCTACCTGTAAAACGTGGGTAATAACAATACCCACAGAGAGGCTTGGTGATGCACACTGCTTGGTATATGAAGATAGTAAGTTCTTAATAATCAGTAGCTGTTATTATTATGCCATAATAATGCACTCTTAGAAACAAGTTAGTTTGTGAACTTGCCCTGGAAGCCGAGACTATGTATTTTACACACACACTAAGTACGCAACGAATATGTTAAATGTTCTAACAGGTGTGTGAGCCACTGTGTCATGATTGTTGCCTGCCCTAGTGGTGTGGGTGTTAATCCTACTTCTCACGGACACTCTTTTCCATCTCTTTCAACAGACTATGTATTCTCTAAGGGCAGGGTCGTGCCTCGTTCTTCACCACTGTATTTGTTCAGTGTCTGGCAAGCAGTTGGTGCTCAATGACTATCTATTAAATGAATGCAGAAATAAGATAAGTCTGCGTAGAGCAGAGAGAAGATACAAGGAAGAGGCCATATTTGAACAGGCATTAAAGGATGTCTGGGGTCTTGCCAAGAGGAGGAGTGATGGCACATAAAGTCAGGAGAAATACCAAGTGCCAAAAGGGAAGGATGAGTGGGACTGTAATGAAACTGACCCGTGGGGCCCTAGGGCTGGCTCCCCACCTGATCTGACCTCTGTTCTGTTTCTCACAGTACGTGACTAGTGATTCCGCAGTCAGCACTTGGTACATGCTCATTGGACAAGGGAATGTCATCTATGACTTTCTGGGGGGAGGAAGCGGTCAGGTTATGTAAAAGCAATCATAACCCTTGCTAATAAGAGAATCTTTTCAATATAAACCAAGCAAAAGATGTTTTAAAAATTGTTTTCATTTTGAAATTAAATTTAATGGAGTGACACTGATCAATAACAGTATATAGGTTTCAGGTAAACATTTTTATAGCATGTGAACTGTGGATTGTGTTGTGTGCCCATCACCCAAAGCCAGATAGTTTTCTGTCACCATATATTGGTTCTTCTCTACTCCCCTCTGCCTGGTAACCACTTCACTCTTATCTATGTCCATGAGTCTCCGTAAAACATTTTGTAAGTATTGAAAAACAACTACATTTCGTATTTTTGGATAGAATGAAAGCTAATTCAATATATGCATGTCAAATAACTTTTAATTAGAGTAGAGTCATTCATATTCTTATGTTGCCTTTCATCATATTGTATGTCTGGTGAGAGACTGCAGCCAAGTCCTCACAGCTGCCCCTGAAACCTTAGACCAGGTCTTACAAGGGAAAGACTAATTTTTAGGTCAAGGTGAAAGAATGATGAGCTATGTGTCTTTCATAGCAATGATGAAAATCAATAGCAAGACAGCAGAAATATTAAACTCAGGTACAAATGCGATTTTAAAAAATATTAAACAATACAGATTTATAATTATAATGCTTTAAAAACCATTATGCATCTTTTTTCTAGAAGCATGTGAACCAATTATTAAAATATCAAAGAAAAGATAAATTTTCAACCTTTTATATCTTAATCCATAAAAATATTCAATGACACTTAAATAGAGAACTTGTTGCATATTGATAAATGTGTGGCTTCTTGCGCTTTCCATCAATTATTGGGATAAAAATCCCCAATTACTTCAATTAGATCTAGCCATAGAGTTATAGTAAGTACCTATGCTAAATAAACCATTCCATTAGCCCAGTTCTATGTGAAAATACTAACACATGGTAAATGCTATGTGTAAATGGTGACTCATAAAAATGTAGACTCAGCATGGATTTTCATTCACATGCCTCAGATATAACAACCATACAAACATCATATCAAATTAAAGGCAGTTTTTGAGACAGGAAGCAACCTGTTCTCTCTGATCATGCATTCTGTGAATGGGGAGGAGAGTTCTCTGATGCTTCATGCGCAAACCTCCGTTGGCCTTCACCATACCCAGTCTTCCTTTGATGCCTTCAGCTCTTCAAGCTGATCACTTTTAGTTCTGGAAGCGTTGTGCCCTTCAGTCAGTCATCTGTGCCTATGTCCTGTCATGTCTAGCTCTGGGACTTTTCTGACCGGAGTATTTTAGAGTCCCCCTCATTGCCATCTCAGCCAGTGGCACTGATTCCTATTTATTTAGGGTTGTTACATGCCCCGCAAGGCTACTGATAGCACATACCTCATACTTCTTGATGAACGTGTGTATATGTACATACACAAAAATCCATACATATATATTGACACACATATATTCAGCCTTTTTCTTGACTCTTGTCAGACACCTCCAAGAATACCATAATTTTAGACCCTCCCCTTACAGCAAATATGACTGTAGTCTGGTTTCCAAAAGTTTAAAGAACCTGTTTATCTGACTAGTCCCGAATGGGAATGAGTGATTCCTGGGATTTTCTCCTTGTAGGACGTGTGGCTTTCAGTTTGAGCCCCTGTCTGCCACCTCCCAGACTGTGGATTCAGAACATGGCTACGTGTGTCTTCTAGCACAGTTACCATGTACAGCCGCACACTCCAGAGTTGTGACATTCTTTCAAAGATCCTCGTGTAACATCAAGAGGTCCAGAGAGTCATATTTTCTGCTACTGCTTATTTGAGGCTGAGTTATTCCTTCTGAATCACCCTGACACTGCCTACCAGCGATGCTAAACAAACATAAATAAGCGCACCAGCAGCCCTGCAGCATCTCCCTGCGCGCCGGGAAGGTGGTCCTGAGGCTGGACAGCACGTGGCTGCTAGCTGTCTTCTCCCAGCTTCCTCATGTGCTTTGCCCTGGGCCTCCTCCCTGTGGGCACTGCTCTGGCAGACTCGTCTCAGCTCCTCGCCTGGGTGCCAAGGCCAGTGAGGACGGGGCCAGCAGCTTGCCCAGGTCTGAGGTGTCCCATTGGCCTGGGGCCCAGGCCCCACTCTCCTCCCAGGGATAAAGTTGCAGTGACTGTCCAGGAAGCCTGGGGAGAGGTGGTAGTTGGTAGATCACTCTGAATCCCAGCTGGGGATGTGGTTCCTTCCCAGCGGGGACAGGTGGAGGCCTCTGGGGGCCACAGTGTGTGTCTCAGGCCTCATGTCTTGCCTCGCACCCACACCCTGTGTTCCTCTCACCCCAGAAAGGGGAGACTCAGGCCAAGGGGCCACTGGCTGCTGCAGCTTGGTGCCCTTGTATTTTTTTTTAAATAGCTTTATTGTGATATATTTCACATAACTTATAATTTACCCATTTAAAGTGGACAGTTCCACCTATCCAGGCGGTGGCGCAGTGGATAGAGCATCAGACTGGGGCGCGGTGGACGTAGCTTCGAAACCCCGAAGTCGCCAGCTTGAGCACAGGGCTCATCTGGTTTGAGCAAGGCTCACCAGCTTGAGCCCTAGTTGCTGGCTTGAGCAAGGGGTCACTCGCTCTGCTGTAGCCCCCTGGTCAAGGCACCTATGAGAAAGCAATCAATGAACAACTAAGGAGTCTAAGGTGCCGCAACAAAGAATTGATGCTTCTCATCTCTCTCCCTTCCTGTCTGTCTGTCCCTAGCTGTCCCTCTCTCTGTCTCTGTCACACACAAAAATGTAAAGTGCACAATTCAGTGGCCTTTAGTATAATTTACAGATATGTGCAACTGTCACCGCTACCAATTTTAGAACATTTTAATCACCTCAAAAAGAATCCATACCCTTGAACTGCCCCCTCCCATAATCTCACCTCCTCTGCCCCAGCAACTCCAAGGCTTAGTGACCACTACTTAATTTTCTGTCTCTGTTTCTGTCTCTTGTTTCCTGATTGTGAACTTTCGTGTGAATGAAATTATATAGTACGTTGCCTTTTGCTTCTGGCATATTAATCCACGGTGTAGCATGTGTCAGTACCTCGTTCTGTTTATGGCTGCATAATATTCCCCTGTATGGATACACCACGTTTTGTTTATCCATTCATCTGTCGATGGACAGTTGGGCTTTCTCCAGCTTTTGGCTACTGTGAACAATGCTGCTATGAATGTTTGGGTATAAGTGTCTGTGTGGACATTTGTTTTCATTTCTCTTGGGTACGTTGTTGGGTCACATGGTAACTCTGTGTTTAATCATTTATCAAAGAACTGCCAAACTGTTTTTTGAAGTGACCACATCATTTTACATTCCTGCCATCAGTCTATAGTGGCTCCAACATTTTCATATCTTTGCCAATCTTCCTTGATTTGACTTTGATTCTCGTCATTCTAGTGGGTGTGAACTTATTTAAGGTTGAAAGGATTTGGGAAGAACTTCCCCTTACTAATAGTTTTTTAACACAATATATATATATTTTAAGTGTGCCCCTTTCTAGTATCTGTGGAAGCATGACTGCTAAGAGGTTCTATTGCCTGTCACAATAATAAAGGAAACTTGATATTTGTTAATTCAAAAATTTCATTGATGAAAGCCAATGTGGCTTGACTAGGCAGTGGCTCAGTGGATAGAGCGTTGGACTGGGATGCAGAGGACCCAGGTTTGAAACTCTGAGGTTGCTGGCTTCAGTGCAGGCTCATCTGGCTTGAGCACAGGCTTACCAGCTTGAGCACAGGGTCGCTGGCTTGAGCATGGGATCATAGACATGACCCCATGATCGCTGGCTTGAGGCCAAATGTCTCTGACTTGAAGCCCAGGGTCACTGGCTTGAGCAAGGGGTTACTCCATCTGCTGTAGCCCCCTGGTCAAGGTACATATAAGAAAGCAATGAGTGAACAACTAAGGAGACTTAAGGAGCTGCAACAAAGAATTGATACTTCTCATCTCTTTCCCTTCCTGTCTGTTCCTCTCTCTCTTTCTCTCTCCCTCCTCTCTCTCTCTCTCTCTCTCTCTCTCCCTCCCTCCCTCCTCTCTCTCTCTCTCTCTGTCACACACACACAAAAGCCAATGTGGGAGACTTTGAACACAGGGGTATGGAAGGGAAGAAGGAGAGTGGGTGCAGAAGTGCGAGCAGGTGGTGTGTCTCCTGGAAAGTCGCATCTTTGCCGGGAGATGGCTCCACCTCCTGCTGCTGTCTAACGGATCCCTCTGTCTTTCAGGAGGACTGGCGCTGGCCCAAGTGCTCTTTTTCTACGTGAAGTACCTGGTGCTCTTTGGCGTCCCAGCTCTGCTCATGCGCCTGGATGGACTCACGCCGCCGCCCCTCCCGCGCTGTGTCAGCACCATGTTCAGTTTCACGGGGATGTGGAGGTCAGTGGCTTGTTAAGCTCTTCCCAAGTGTCCCTTGGGAACAGCCATGGCTTGGTCAGCTTCAAAGGGCTTGGGCCACCGTCCCATCTCTGTCCTTCATTCAAGCTGCAACTGGCACTTCAGTTTCTTTATCTAACAGGATGATGATCCATACTTTCTGACCTCTTGAAAATATTGTCAGGCTGTGATGATAATGTGCAATAAGAAAGCGTGTCACCGAGCTTGTACAGTACAGATGCATAAAAGGTTATATCTGAAGTGCTTTCTTACCGACTTGGAACATGCTGCTATATAGTAATTATTTATTGCTGTCTTTTTTTTTAAAAAATGACATCTGTATAAGTGGACCGTCAATGAAGAAAATAGACTTAGGATAATAACATTGGCCAGTGTCGGCACTTAGTAGCTCTAAGATCTGGTGCAATTTACTAAATCGCCTATAGTTTCCGTTTCTCATCTCTTAAATGATAGTAATACAATATCCATCTCCAAGAGTTGTTGTGAACATTAAATAAGCTAATGCACTGAAAGCATCTGGCACATAGTAGATGTTAATAAATGCTAGCTTTACCCTTGTGTTATTCCTGTACTCAGTGCACATGGGTAGATAGAAGCTTATTCTAAGTTTTCTTTCTCGTCTTGATTTTGTTCTGTAACCCTGTGTTGGCCTGGTCTTTGTCCCAAAAGCTCCCTCAGTCCCTGCTATTTCTGACTGTTGTCCTCCAGCTGGGCTTGCTTGCTTCTTATCCCTTCCAGTATACAAGAAGTGACAGGCTTGCTTTCACAATTGCACACCTAATACAAGAACCTCGGAGTGGGGACTTTTACACCCATGGGAGTCAGCGCCCCCTTGAGTTTTGCTCTCTAGACACCCTCGTTTGCTCCATCTTAGTCTTGGTCTTGCTCTGAACTGCCACTTTGGCTTCCTCGTGTGGCTTCCTCAGGCTTATATTTCATTCCTGTAGGCAGAAGAGCCAAGACATAGGCAGGGAAGAGCTCACTGACTATTACCATATCTGATGTTGCTATTAAAAAGGGGGTGGATTGTCCATTCCTCCCTGGTTTACCTTAGTAACTTATAATAGATGCTGAATTTATCTGAGCCTCTGAAGAAAAAAATTTTATTTTTGGTCCAGTTTGCTTTTTGGGGTTAGAAATGTCATCTGGCTATTGCAATAAATGTTAAGTAATAGCTTGGATTTGTCCTTAATTACATTATCGAATATCATAGGTTACCCAGTTTCAGTGGCAAGGTTCCCAAAGGGGTTCTCTCTAGCCAGGGGGCCAGGGAGTGGTTGGAACACTCTGGTAACTTTTGACCTACTCATAAAAGTAATTTACTGAATAAATAGGTCAGGACTCAGCATGATTTGGGGGCCGTGTCCCAAGTGCCTGGTATGCCCCTAGCATCCTTCTGCGGCCTCCTCGGTGTGAATACTTGCACTAATGCATTTCTTGGGAAGCACATTCTTCTAACGGGCTTCTCCAGTGTCCACGGGCATAATATAAACCAGCACTTCTGGGCAGGCATGCTGGCTCCAGGCTCCTTGTCCATTAATAACAGCGCATGGATTGTCACAAGAGGCAGTTTAGACAGTTGACCGTATTCCATATTAGGATTGGTTGTCTTCTTGTCTTTTATTATTTTAATTAATTAACTTATTATTATTATTGTCCAAGACCCTCAGTTCTTTCCAAACCGCAGAGGTGAGAAAGCAGACCTGCCTGACCTTTGTTATTCTTGTTTAGCAGTAGACTTAAACCCCCGGTTGTTGAAACACTCTCTCCTTCCTCTCAGTTACCACGTGGGCAAGAGAGCAATAATGAGAAGTAACTCTGAAGGCGAGGCTCTGGGGTGACTCCTGGAAGTGACAGGTTTGGAGGAGGGAGGCTCACAGGGACATGTGATACAATGACACACACAGTCTTTCCTGGGAGTGACCCAGACCTTTATCCTGGCTTCCTTTAGCATTCATGGGTACAGGCTCCCCCTTCACATTTGTTTTCATTTTTGGAAGGTTTTCTGATTTGCCCATTACACTTAGAAACACGTGGGTCTTCATTGTTTTGTACACAGTGAGCGTTCCACATTAAGCAGCTGCATTAAGGAAGGGGTTTTAATTCTCTCTGAGCTGTGGTACACCATTTAAGGCTCAGAAGAAGTGTTTATTTTCATTGACAAAAAAAATAAGAAGTTGATCTATTGTGCTATTTGCAGCTGCTCCTTGACTCTTAGGAGGCGGTGTCCCGTGTTCATGTCCAGGGGCTGGTAGCGCAACCCACACTGCGCCTGGTTCCTACTCTCTAGCTCTTCTCTGTAAGAATGCATGTCAAGGGAGAATAAAGGTTTGAGTTTGTGGTTTCTATGGACACCTGACTTCATGCTGATATTTCTGGGGCATGTGTTGAGCCCTTCAGGCAGACGGAGAATTGCTCCCTTTTCCTGTATTCGGGTCGTAGAAGCATGGAGTCAGGAGTGAATGTGAAAGAAAGCTGGAAATGCACATCATTCTGCTGGACGGTGGCAGCCACTCCTACAGAGACACACAGGGCAGGGCAACGGGGCGGGGGAGGGCAGAGGTCTAAAACCAACCTCTGGACAGTGTTTAATGGGCACCTGAACTTCTAGGAAGTCTACACTGACAAAGGTTTAGAAGTGACGGTGAACGATGAATATTTAGCCCCTTGTTTTAAGGGAGCCTTACACACCTGAACAGTGTGCTGACCAATTGCACTGCCTTTCAGTCCACTTAGCAGTGAGAGGAGACCTGAGGCTGGCAGCCTGCTGTGTCACAGGAGTCTGAGCTCATCACAGAGCAGGTGACATTGGCCACCAGCAGAGAGAGAATATTGCCTGCCATGATGGTTCAAATTGATCATGAAAAATTGCTATTCACCCAGATGGCCACAACCTGAAAGTTAGGATCTCTGATGGGTTTGTTTATTTATTTATCTCTCTCTTTTCATTTATATAATTTCTGCTCAAACATTTGCAGACATAACAAAACCCTAAGGAGTATGTGTATTCCCGTGTGCGTGATTTTCCTGTGGCCGTGTGGGCCTGAGAAATTGAACATTTTCTGCTTGATTTTTAGGTTCCATGTTTTAATTTAAGTAGGCTGAGATCTGTAATGGGCATCTTTTGCCAGGAGTCATTAAAGATGATGTTGCGTGTCCAGGGTTCCAAATTAGAAATCTGATCATGTTCCTCTGATTTGATTTCGAGCTCTGGAAGCAAAGTGTGCAAAGTGATAGAATTTCCCCTGGTGGCTGGTGACTTATGGATCAACTGCTATTATCTCAGGGACCTTGCACAGCTTGTCCTCTGCATTTGTGGAATTATGATGCTCTCAGGTCTTCACAGGCAAACTCGTGCATCACTGCTAGACCTTAAGACACAGTGACATGTTTAGGCTTCAGATCTGTGGTAGATGATGAAAAACAGCTGCACCAAACGTGCTGGCTTTGCGGGAGTCCTGCCTCTGAACCCCGTTTAACCTCAGGTGGCAGGGCAGGCTGGCGAGCACGGGGTTGGCGAAATAAGCGCCACATCTACCAGCATTGCTGAGCGACAGCGGGGCAGCGTGGACGTACTGGGGACAAGATGGAAAACGTGCTGTTAGTAAGAGTTCATGTATTGGGAGGCAGCCTAGTAACTAAGAGCTTGCTATTTACTATCTGTGTGACCCGGGCAAATAATTAAAAAGCTCCGGGTCAATCTTTTCATGTCTCAGATGGGGATAATAGCAACACTTGCCTCAGAGGGGTGATGTGAGGGTTGACTGAGCCTGGTGTATAGTAGGTTCTCTGGAACTGATCACTTCTTTTTTGTTCTTTAAAATCTAACAGAGCCAGAGGAGACAGCCGGAGGATGGGCCAGGTTGGGGAAGCAACGGGCAGCGATGGGAATGGCTGGTAAAGGTTCTAGTTCAGTCCTGAGCCTATTGGTGAGACTATGGTGGGAAAGTCACGGGCTCTGCCCTCCAAGGAGGAAGTTTGGTCAGGTTACTTTTGCCCCAGTTCCCTCATCTGTTGAGTGAAAGGCAGATCTTTGTCCTGAGATGACGTCTGTGTCCCCTTCCAGTTCTGTTGCTGTACGAGGCCCACCACATTGGATGGGGATGGCCATGGCAACCTGGTGCTGAAGTGCTCCCACCCAGCACGACCCACGTGACTGAGCAAATTACGTGATGCCTATGCCTCAGTTTCCTGAAGCAACGAAATAGGGCTAATCGTAGTGTTTGCCCCAAGGGGTTGTTGTGACAGTTAAGCGAGGTCATCTACTAACACCGCGAACACAGGGCAGGCATGCTGCATGCACCAAAGTGATTATATGCAGAGGGCATGGATTTCAAAATGGAAACGGGGTTCCCCATAAGCTGCGCCCATGTGACCTGTCCTCACCCCCGTGTAGCTGTTTTTGCCAACAGTTTGCAGCTACTGGACATTTGCGCTACCTCACATTTTGGGGTGCCTCTCTTAGCCAGTCCTTCTCGCTCATGGTCCCGTATCAGCGGGCTCAGAAAGCACATTTCTCCTTCTGACGTCCGTATTTTAAAATCCCCTCACCCTGTCCTCCAAACAGACTCGCATGAATCAAAGCGGGCAGGGAACAGCAAGTGAGGCATGTTTTATGCACCATCATTATGTTTCGCTTCCTGGGTTTATTTTTACTTCAAAGACAGTTACTCTGGCCTCTTCTCCCTTTCTCTCTGTGTGGAAGATGTGTTCAGTTCACAGATGGCCGAGGGAAGGCTCAGATGGCAGGCTTTCGGAGTGAGGAGTCGAATGCAAGAAACCCCAGGGTACCTTTGAATGGAGGGCCCAGATCTGGAGCCTACCCGCCAGCCTGGGTTTGAAGCCCGGCTCCGCTGGGGGTTTCTTGGGGGCCTGTCTGTGCCTAGTTTCTTTCTCTGGAAAAGGGAGATATTGTAATAAATAGCTCTTGGAACTAATACCCTTTATTAATGTCATGACAACGGAGTCCACAGTAATGGCTCCTTTCCTTACAGCCCACCAGGCTCTAAGTTCCTTGAGAGCGATGATCAGATCTCATTCTTATTTATTGCTGTGTCCCCAGCGACCTCCTTGGTGCCCAGCATTTGGTGGGCACTCAGGACATCTTTGCTGAATGAATGAATGGTTACTCTGGTCTGAAATTTCATCCCTGGGGCTCAAGAGCATGATTTTCAAGTATTTTGCTCTGGCCCTCTGGTTTCTGTGCATGCGCTGCACGCACTGATGTACCACGGCTCTGGCGGTGCCGTGCACAGGTGTGCCTGCTGGCCGCAGCCTCCCTTCCTCTCCCTCGTGTTCTCCTGGAGTGTTATCACACAGTGTGCCACAATATTGTGTCTGCCTGCAGTTTTCTTGAGAATGAATCTGCCTCGGAAGGAATGAAGAGTGTATGCCTCTCTTAATTACTATCATTATTTTATCAGACATTGTGTCATGTCTTTGATAACGAGTGAGGGAGAGAGTTGCACCCTTAAAGAAAAAAAGAGATATAATTCAGACTTTGATGTGGAAGAGGAGTCTGATGACTTCTTGTCTTAAGGGAGGGGGCTTTTCTGAGGCAGGTGCTGAAGAACGACATCCTAATCTCTTACCGCGGAGGGTGAGCCCGGGTGCAGGCCGTTCTGAGACACGTGTTCACCACGGTAATAGTATGCGTAATATAGTACCATGCATGACAGCAGCTCCGGCAGCTGCCGCAGCAAGCACTTAGTGCCGCCCTGTGCCGGACGCATCTCTAAGTGCTTTGACATATTTAATTTATTTACTCTTTACAACACTCTTATGATGTAAATACTGTTGTCCCCACTTTACAAATGATGAAAGTGAGGCACAGGATGTTGAGTAACTCTCCTTGACTCACACAGCTAGTGAGTGATGGGGCTGGGATTATTATTATTGTTATTATTATTTTATTTATTCATTTTATTCAATAGATAGAGTGATAGAGAGAGAGAGAAAGGGGGAGGAGCTGGAAGCATCAACTCCCATATATGCCTTGACCAGGCAAGCCCAGGGTTTTGAACCAGCGACCTCAGCATTCCAGGTCGATGCGTTATCCACTGCGCCACCACAGGTCAGGGCTGGGATTAGAATCCAAGCATGTGGCTACAGGTACATTACATTCCGACCCACCTGTGCCTGTAGTAGACATTCAAACACTTTTTCTTGGAATGCTAATAAAATTCTCTGATACTGCCAACTACCTGCCTAATGAGCAAAATAAATATTTTTACTTCTACACAGTACTGTAAACCAGTGGTCCCCAACTCCCAGGCTGCGAACCAGTACGGGCCCGTGGGCCATTTGGTACCGGTCCACAGAGAAAGAATAAATAACTTACATTATTTCCATTTTATTTAAATTTAAGTTTGAATGATGTTTAAAAAAAAAAAGACCAGATTCCCTCTGTTACATCCGTCTAAGACTCACTCTTGACGTTTGTCTCGGTCATGTGATATGTTGCCGCTAAAATTAAACCCATAAACTAGCAAAATGAGTGAAAAACAAAATTCCATCGAAAGTTTTTTTGCGAAGTGGAAAAGGGCCAGTGAGGAGACAGAAGAAGAAGCTACGACCTCGAAGAAAAAGAAGGCTTCATTTAACAGACAATACCAGGAGTCCTACTTGAAGTATGGATTTATCGCAACTAGTGCTTCTCGGGCACCAAGGCCGCTCTGCATAAATATGTGGTGACCGGCTAAGTAATGAGGCAATGAAGCCTTCAAAACTGCTTCGCCACTTGGAGACCAAGCACCCTACTTTAAAAGACAAGCCTTCTGAGTATTTTGAAAGAAAAAAGCATGAACAAGAAGGACAGAAACAATTACTGGTGGCCACTACATCAATAAATGCGAATGCACTGAGAGCATCATACTTGGTGGCTAATCGTATTGCTAAGGCTAAGAAGCCATTCACCATTGGTGAAGAATTGATCCTTCCAGCCACTAAAGACATTTGTCGTGAACTTTTAGGAGAGGCTGCGGTTAAAAAGATAGCACAGATGCCTCTTTTGGCTACCACCGTCACACGGCGCATTGAGGAAATAGCAGAGGACATTGAATCACAGTTGTTGGAAAGGATTAATAAATCACTGGTACACTCTCCAGGTTGACAAATCTACAGATGTTGACAACAAGGCAATGCTACTTGTTTACATGCGTTATCTCTATCAAGAGGATGTGCATGAGGATATGTTATGTGCACCATCATTGCCAACTAAAACGACAGCCGCAGAACTATTTAAATCACTGGATGACTATATATCAGGAAAACTGAAATGGTCTTTTTGTGTTGGCATATGCATAGATGGAGCTGCTGCCATGACCGGAAGGTTGTCTGGTTTAACTACTCGGATTGAGGAGGTTGCACCTGAATACGAGTCTACGCATTGTGTCATTCACAGGGAAATGCTGGCTAGCCGAAATATACCACTGGAACTTAACAGCGTATTGAATGATGTCACGCCCTTCACTCGCGCCTGTTCGAGCAGCTTTGTGAGGAAATGAACGCGGAGCACAGACACCTTCTCTTATACACAGAAATAAGATGGTTATCCCAAGGGAGGTCCCTGGCCAGAGTGTTTGAATTACGAGAGCCGCTGCAGAGATTTCTCTCAGAAAAAAAGTCACCGCTAGCAGCACATTTCAGTGACGAGGAATGGGTCACAAAACTCGCTTACTTGTGCGACATATTTAACCTCCTCAATGAACTCAATCAGTCACTTCAGGGGAAAATGACAACTGTCTTCAAGTTGGCAGATAAAGTAGCTGCATTTAAAGCCAAACTGGATTTGTGGGGACGATGCGTGAACAGGGGTGTATTTGACATGTTTCAAACATTCGCGGGAATTTGGGAAGAGACTGAGCCCAAGCCTTCATTGTCCCAGCTGGTGCACGATCTCCTGTATATGCTTTAAAAAGAGTTTGAACGCTACTTCCCAACCACAAAAGACCCACAAATTGCCAAGGAATGAATCCGCGATCCATTTGTCTACCAACCAGGTGAATCCAGCGTGTCTATCCAAGAAGAGGATCAACTACTGGAGATCGCAAATGAAGGCGGCCTTAAAAATATGTTCGAGACTACAACTCTGCCGGTGTTCTGGATTAAAGTCATGGCAGAATACCCCGAGATCACCACAAAAGCACTAAAACCCCTGTTGCCATTTCCGACATCCTATTTTTGTGAAGCAGGATTTTCTGCAGTGACAGCAATGAAGACAAAATTACAGAATAGACTGGACATAAGCAACACACTTCGGGTGCCATTGTCTCCCATTACCCCTAGATGGGACCGTCTCGTTGCAGAGAAGCAAGCTCAGGGCTCCCACTGATTTAGCGTTATGGTTGTTGAGAGATAGGCTACTATCTCTCATCCTATATAAACATAATAAATAACCCTTAACTTACAATATTCATAACAATGGTGTGTTGTATTTTTCACAAATTTTTTATTTGTTTTTATGTTGTATCTTATTTTTAAGGCATGTTTAAACGTTACCATAGAGACTGGAAAGTGTTTGGAGGCAGAGAGGATGTTACTCATGTTATATTGTTGGTGTGATGTTAAGAGGACGCTTCTAATAAAGTTGCATATGAGTACACAGTGGATTCATGTTTATTTTATTGTCATAGGTTCATGATTGGTAGCAAGCCTGAACCTATCATATTACATATTGATGTCAGACATGAAACATTGTAAGAATAACAAATTTAAATACAGCCTGAATAATGAGGACATGCTAGTTCCTCCTTTAACTTAGCCCAATAAATATCGTAAGTTCAACAATTATATTTAAAATACCACAGTTTTTATGCCGGTCGCATAATTTTATTTTGTGCATTTATCCATCCCACCCTACAGGCTGGTCCGTGAAAATATTTTCTGACATTAAACCGGTCCGTGACCCAAAACCGGTTGGGGACCACTGCTGTAAACTATAGTTAACCCGCAGGGTGAAAGTTAACTAATTCTCTGCCTGCCATGCTTGAAAATAGTGTTTCATTCTTCAGCATGACATACCATCCCTGGCTCCAGTGTACCAATTTCTCGTGCTTTCTGCACCCCTGACAATACAGCTGTGCAGGACCCGCACTGGTTCTTCCATCCAGCTGTCCAGCTGCTTCACAAACCTGCGAGACGTGGGTGCTGGCTTCCTGGTCCTCAGCTCGCGGAGTGCTCCTCCTCCGTCAGGACAAGGCCCACGTCCCCTGCGAGCCAGTCCCAGCTCCACTGTCTCCTCTGTGAGCTGTGCTGCTCTTCCCGGGCAGGAGGATCGCTCGGTCCTCTTGGCTTCCTGGTACTTTGTACGTTCACGCACGTTAATTCTTACATGTGTTAATGCAGTTATTGTGTTTAGCTCACTGTTTGGAGGCCAGGGACTACCATGCCTTGCTTATTTTGTATTTGGTGTTTTGCTTTAGTAAGACACGTGTCTGTCTGTAGTAAGAGCCTTGCTGTCCAAAGTGTGGTCTGAGGACCAGCAACACCGGCCTGTCCTGGGAGCCTGTTCAAAACGCAGGATCGTGGGTCCCACCCCAGACCCCCTGAGTTAGAATTTGCTTTTTAACCAGATCAACTATATGTTAAAATTTGAGAGGCACATGGCTAGGCTAGAAAACTCCGCGAGACTCCTCCTCCCTGACATGCCATGGCTGTAGACTCCTGGGTCGGTGGCCATGAGGGACAGGAAGATGTCTGAGTAGTATTCAGTATCATATGTTCACATGGGTCACAGGGACTGGGCCCCAGAAGAATTTCAGTGGGAGCTTTTACCGATGTCCCCAGGGGATGGGGGCCCAGTGGGACTGAGAGACAGGGGGAGGATGAACTCCACCAGCTCCAAGGCAGGGAGGGGCCGGGGGGGTTGATGAAGAGAAAGGCAGTCAGGCAAGCTGGACTTAGCTGGAGGCGCTCAAACCAGGTAGAGGCCACTGGTCTACAGTCACAGAAGCCCAGGGAAAATGAGCTGCCCCATTTTCTATCCCCAGGATGCATTTGTCCTCCAACTTGTTTTTCTACATGTGAACTTCTCCCTTTCTCTGTCCTCTTCCCTCTGTTCTCCTAAAATTGTCCCTTGTAGGTTAGAAGCCCACCGCTGAGAGGCTCTGCTGTCCAGGAATGAATGCCCAGCTTTCCTGGGGGCTGACTGTGACTGCAGACAACTTTCCTTGGATTTTGGAGGTCTGCCCTCCTGCTCCCCCTGGCAGGGAAGTATCCAGTTCCCTGTCAGACTGTTTATACAGGAGATCTGAACCACCAGACTCCCGGAGAGCAATGCCTACAGGCATGACCTTACTGTTGAAATAAGGATGAGAGACACCAGTTGTTATTACATTTCTGGAAAATGTTGTCAACAGCGATATATAGAGGATTTGCAAAGAAGTTCATTAAAATATACATCATGGGTATCCTGCAGGTGCCCCTGGGTTGTGATTAGTGAGTGAGTAGTGGCAGTTGGGCGAGGTTGCTCACTGCATTCTTATGGATGAGGCTCTTCAGCTGGGAGCAGGAGCCAAGCTGTCATCAGGGGACTAAGGAAAATGGACACACTGAGGCTTGTTGGTGGTAGCAGACCAAATTCCTTTATGATATGTTGTCATGATAATGTGAATTTTCATGTAACAATATTACTTATCTGGTTGGCACCTAACTTAATTGATAGCAGTATTTATTTATTCATTTTAATTGAGAGGAGTAGAGATAGCGAGACAGACTCCTGCATACACTCTGACTGGGATCTATTTGGCAACCTCCATCTGGGGCCGATACTCAAATCAACAGAGCTATTTTTAGCATCTGAGGCTGACACGCTCTGACCAACCGAGCCATCCTCAGTGTCCAGGGCCCACGCTTGAAGCGATAGTATCACTGGCTGTGGGAGGAGAAGAGGGAGAAAAGGGGGAGAGGGTAAGGGAGAGAAGCAAATGGTTGCTTCTCTTATGTGCCCAGACCGGGAATTGAACCTGGGACGTCCATATACCTGGCCAATGATCTATCCACTGAGCCAACTGGCCAGGGCCAATAGCAGTAATTATTGTAGCAATGTGTTGCCTAGACTTCTTATGTTTTTGCAGTTGGGATCAGGTACTCTTCTTGCAGTTTATGGTTTTACTGTGATAATGAAGCTAAAAATCTTAGTTTCTCCAGGATTTCTCAAGTGCGTTTCTACAACAGGGTGAGATGATATATTTGAGACAGGCTGTATTTTCTCCAAATAGTTGTGTGGTCCTTCAGTTCCATGAGACACATCCACAGAGAAATGTGAGGGACTGGTTTTATGTCACATGTTTTCTGTATTTAATTTTCTGGTTGACAGCAGCTACAGTTGCCCCCAAATTATTAATAAGGTCATCTGCCAAAATCTTCTGTTAATTCAAAGTCATTGGTAACTAAAAAGTGGTCTGTGTGCTTCTGTTCCTCAAGATCATTGGTCACTCGAGTCCTATCAGTAAAGCCAAGAAACTGTGTCAGCATCTTTTGTGGGTTTGAGTGGAGACATAAATTTTAGTTACCTGTGGAATTTGGCTGTGATCCTTGGCTCTTGGAATGGCAAAGCAGGAGGGTTAGGGCTCTCCTTGGAATCCAGGAAAATCCTTAGTATCCTGTGGGTTTCAGGTCTACTGGAGGAGAGGTCAGAGCAGAGGGGAGGGTGTGAGGTGAAGGGCAGAGAACTCTATAAAAGCGCTTCCCTAATGCAGCCTTGATCACAAGTGCTATTCCAGCACAGTGAGGGTAGAAAGAACTTACCCTATGACAACCATATATAGGAGCTGCCCTCAGGAACTCCACACAGATTCTTTCTGCATGACTTTCTCCTATATGCAACTCAAACACACCTCTCTTCCAAACATGGATGGATGCTTAAACTGCTTGCAGCAGCAGAAATGTACCTTGAGATGTTTTCCTGGGACTGGGAATGGTTTTCTGGAGCCTTTCTCTCCATAAGGAGAGAGTCATTTGTGAAAGAATAATCGGGCTGGGCAGTCTCTGTGCCAAACTTCTGACCTCTGTGGGGCTAAGACCATGATCTGATGGCTCTGTCCTCCGACCCCTGAGCCTTTGTGGGGGTGCCCACAGCAGGTGCAGTGCAAAACCTGTCTGCTTTTCTGGGGCAAATTTTCTGAGTCAGCATCTCACTGAGCAGAGTGCCCCTGTATATTTTGTGGCCTCCTTCCATACTGTTCTACAAGTTCATAGTTGATTCTCAAGTGGTCTAGATTATATCCATTATTAGTCTTTTACTCACAACCTATTTAGATAAACTGTAAACATTGTCTTAATGGATTGTACCTAAAAGTCCAAATCCTCTTTGTTTTTATTGAACACCTATAATGTGCCAGCCCCTGATGCATGGATGCAGAGCTGACTAGGGAAATCTCTGCCCCAGGAAGTCAATGCCAACACATAATGTGTCCCAAGAAGTGAGGACTATCACTGAGCCTGGATAGCACTTGACCTTTAAAAACACTTCTACATCTATTGTCTCATTTGTTAGGTTCAATGGGTGAGTCAGAGAAGTTCTCATTTTTATTATCCCTATTCTATTGAGGAAGGAAATAAAAGTCAGAGAGGTTAAATGATTTGCTCAAAGAGGTTAGTGGCCATGCCATCTCTCAATGCGTCCTCATTTACTGAGTGTTTGCTCCCTGACGTTTTAGCAATAATTAGCTTCAAACCATCATGTCTTTAACTGTAAATATCATAGATCGGAATGCCCACCTTAGTCCTTGTTTCCATGTATACCCTCGTGCACGACCTGTCCTTCAGGCATATTCTGGTCAGACCCTTTTCGGGGGAAAGTGCTGACTCTCCATCCATCTGTTTGTTCATTCATTGATCCAATAAGTATTTGCTGAGTACTCTTATATGCCAGAAGCCGTGCTAGGTGCTGGGGGTAGAATAGTGAGCAAAACAAGCAAAACCATGCACTCCCACAGAGTCTACTTCCTGGCTGGTGTGACAGATCGTAATACACACAGTGAGTCAGTAAGTCCTGTGATGAGTGAGGAAAGAATAAGAGGTGGAAAAAATAGAGCCGAACAAGGGGAATCTGGAGTTCTGAGGGGAGGGTTGCAATGTCCAGTTCATGAAGTTGGAATACTGAACCATTGCTCCCTGGGGAAAGCCAGGGTTAGATTGCGGTGAGCTTTTAGTCACAACATTTTTGTCAACCAACAAATACCTAAGCTTATTTTGATGCATTTCTGTTCAAAGACACTTATTTAATGTATACAGTATTTGTTGATTCATTGACACTGACCAACAGCACTATAACTCACGTCTGAGTGAAGCACATCTAACATAGATGTTTCTCTGTAAGGCACATGGCAGCATTCTCAGCAATACTAGACAGCACTTTAGCTGTATGCATGGGGGACATTTTTAACAGGGATATCCCCAGAAGAAAGGATAAAAGTGCAGAAACCATGGCATTAGATAGACTGAAAAACACTGCTGACAGCATGAGAGCTGAAAAGGGAAGGGAAGGTGCCTCGCCCCACCTTAGGTGGACACGGAGCTGATGAGGGGTTCAAAGTTTTTGCCACTCTGAGTTTGTCTGTGAGTGATTGTAAGAGTGCCTCAAGTATTGTTTTTGAGGTTACAAATGTTAGCGAATAGCCACCTTTGCAAATACAGAGTCAGCAAGTAATGAGGATTGACTGTAAGGGGTGGGGAACAGGGTGGGCCTCATTGGGAAGGTGACATTTGGTGAAGACTTGGAGGAGAGGAGATGAGTCATGTGGGTGTCTGGGGGAGTGTTCCAGAAAGAGGCTCCACTGACGAAGTGAACCAAATATTCAAAGATTTAATACCTAGTCATCTTAAAGTCTTTCAAAAGTGTAAGAGGAGGGAATATGTCTTAACTCATTTTATGACACCAACATTTTTCTGATACCAAAACCAAATAAAGACACACACACACACACACACACACACACACACACACATTACGGGTTAACAACTCTGATGAACATAGATGCAGAAATCCTCAACAAAATATTAAGCAATGGAATACATCAGTACATTAAAAGCATTGTACACCACAATCAGTGAGATTTATTGCAGGGTTGTCAGCACAGTTCAACATCTACAAATCAATCAGTGGGATATACCACATTAACAAAATGATGAATAACAATTACAATCATCTCAATAGATGCAGAAAAAGCATTTGACAAGATAAAACATCCATTTATGATAAACTCTCAATAGAATGAGTACAGAAATAAAGTACCTCACATTAATAAAGGGTATATGTGTATATGACAAACCCACAACTAATATCATACTCAGTGGTGAAAAACAAAGTTTTTCCTCTAACATCAGGAACAAGACAGGGATGCCCACTCTCACTACTTATTCATTCAACATAGCAAGGAAGTCCTAGACAGAGCAATTAGGCAAGAAAAAGAAAGAAAAGGCATCTAAATAGGAAAAGAAGAAGTGAAACTGTTACTGTTTGTGGATGACATCATTTTATATCTAGAAACCCTGAAGATTCCACCAAAAAACTACTGAAAATAATAAAGAAATACAGTAAAGTTGCAGGTTATAAAACCAAAGTACAAAAATCTATTGTGTTCTTATATACTAACAACAAACTAACAGAAAAAGAAATCATAAAAACAATCCCATTTACAATTGTAACAAAACAATAAAATACCTAGGAATAAACTGAAAGGAAGTGAAAGAGCTATACACTGAAAACTAGAAGACATTGTTGAAAGAAATTGAAGACACAAATAAATACAAAGATTTATTTGTCCTCATAAATAGAAATAATTAACATTGTTAAAACGTCCATACTATCCAAAGCAATTTATAGATTCAGTGTAATCTCTATCAAAATCCCAATGACATTTTTCACAGAACTAGAACAAATAATCCTAAAATTTGTATGAAACCACAGAAGACCCTGAATAGTCAAAACAATCCTGAGAAAAAAGAGAACAAAGCCAGAGGTCTAACACGCCCTGATTTCAAACTATATTACAAAGTTCTAGTAGTAAAAACAGTATGGTATCAGCAGGAAACCAGACTCATAGCCCAATGGAACAGAATTGAGAGCCTAGAGGTAAACCTACACATAAATGGACAACTAATTTACAACAGAGGAGTCAGGAACATAACAATGGAGAAAGGAAAGGCTCTATAATAAATGATGTTGGGAAATCTGGAGAGCCACATGCAAAAGAATAAAAATAGACCACCCTTACATCAAACACGAAATTAACTCAAAATGGAATAAAGGCTTGATTGAATATAAGATTTGAAATAATAAAATACATAAAGAAAAACATAGGCACTAAGCTTTTGGACATCATTCTTAGCGATATTTCTGTGGATTTGACTCCAACACCAAGGGAAACAGAAACAAACAAGTGGGAGGGACTACATCAAGCCGAAACGCTTCAATACAGTGAGGGGGGGCATCAACAACAACAAAAAGGGCAACCAACAAAATAGGGGAAGACATTTATAAATGATACTTCTTATAAGGGGTTAATATCCAAAATATATTTTAAAACTCATACAACTCAACAATAACAACAACAAAACTCATTAAAAAATGGGCAGAGGATCTGATTAAACTTTTCAGATGGCCAAAAGGCACATGAAAAGATGTTCAGTATTACTATTAGAGAAATATGAATCAAAACCACCACAATGAGGTACCACCTCAAACCTGTTAAAATGGCTATTATCAAAAAGGCAAGAAATAACAAATGTTGGAGAGGATGTGAAGAAAAAGGAACCCTTGTACACTGTTGATGGGAATGTAAATTGAGGTAGCCGCTACGGAAAACTGTATGGCAGTTTCGCAAAAAATTAAGAATGGGAGCTACCATATGACCCAGTAATTCATCTGTTGGGTATTTATCCAAGTAATGTGAAAACATTAATTTAAAAAGAATATGCACCCTTATGTTCATTGCAGCATTATTTAGAATTGCAAAGATAAGGCAACAGCCTGTGTTCATCAATGGATGAATAAAGAAGATGTGGTTCATATAGACAATGGGATACTAATCAGCCATGAAAGGTGAAATAGTGCCATTTGCAACAACATGGATGGACCTTGATGGTCCTCACTGAGAATGGACCTAAGTGAAATCCATCAGATGGAAAAGGAAAAAAACTGTATGATTTCACTCCCACGTGAAATATTTTTTGAAAAGTAACAAATGAACAAACAAATGAAAAAGAAACTTATAGTTACAGACAACCGATTTGTGGTCACCAAGCGGAAGTATGGGTGAACGAAATAGGTCAAGAAGTCAAATGTGTGGTGATGGATGGAAACTAGACCTTTGGTGGTGAGCACACAATAGAGGATACAGATATCAAATTATAAGATTGTGCACATGAAACTTATATAATGTCATTAACCAGTGTTACCTCAATTAAAAAAAAAAACAACTTTCCACACACTAAACCACTCCCACTTCACAAACAGAACACAGTTTGTGTGCTGCCGGTGCCTGTCTGCCCATGCGCTGCAGCCTGACATCGAATTGATTGATGGAAGCTTCAGTTTCTATAAAGCAATTTGACATTCAGAATTATTAGTCCTGCACATTTATATTATTTTAAATATAGGGTGCCAGTAATTATATAGAAAAATGCTTCATTGTTTTTCTGAATAAAAGGCACATATGTTTTCTTACTAAATTTTGAGTTTCCTTTCTATAACTATGATCAAAGCCCTTGAGAACCACATCTCATTCACCTTGACTGAGCAGGGAAATGTGGCTAAACAGATTGGCTGCATGGAGGTATTTGTACATGAAGTTGAGTGTGGCAATAATTCATGTCATGTTGCCGCACTGCTTTAATGAATCCAGAAAAAAGTTTCGGCAATGCATTATTAAAGGCACACACAGCCACACGGCAGAGCTTCCTGGTATACAATTTGAGCGTGAAGTTATTAGCATTTCAGGTTGATACCTCTTTTAGATTTAATTAGATTTCAGGCTTCAATCGATTTATTAAATGAATTTCTCACGGCTTAAAAGGTGTAATATGTCCATGACCGTAGCTTTTCATCACTCTCTTCTTACTTCCTCACGTGCCCAAGCAGATCTCCGCTTCCGTCTTGGATTCAAAGCCAGAGGCTGTTTTCCAAAGGTACTGTGCTGTATAAAAGTAGCTTCTCTTGCGCTCAGAGACACTGGGGCCGTGGAGCGGGGTGTTTTTTATCCACATTGTCTGACATGAATGCATCTCTTTTAGATTTGCCACCAAAAAACTAAACTGGTGCACAATAATAGCACCATCTTCTGTTTCACTGGCCCTTTGTCACTGTGAGTCCTACTGTTATTTTGGCATAAAGTCCCCACACCTCTATTTCTACTGCAAGGAGAGCATTGGGACTATTCAAATGCTGGAAAATTAAATGTAATGAATCAGGCCATATTAGTGATTCTCAGGATGAGCTGGAGAGCTAGACCATAAAGTGCAGTAACTTGGTTCTGTTCCACATTTGTTGAGAAGAGTAGAGAGGGTGCTTCTCTGAGTCACAGGAGGATCCTAACCCCGTGTTACTGTTTCCTGCCTGCACAAACTTAAGCCAGCTGTTGGACCACTGGGCCACGATTGCCTCATCTGTGAGGTGAGGCTCCTATGTTTGTGGGGAAAGGGGAAGTGGGTGTGAAAAGATGCTTTCTTTCTTTCTTTCTTTCTTTTTTATTCAGTGAGAGAAGGGGAGGCAGAGACAGACTCCCACATGAGCCCCAACTGGGATCCACCTGGAAAGCCCACTAGGGGGTGATGCTCTGCCCATCTGGGGCATTGCTCTGTTGCTTAGCAACCAAGCTTTTCTTAGTACCTGAGGCAGAGGTCATGGAGCCACCCTCAATACCCAGGGCCAACTTGCTCCAACTGAGCCATGGCTATAGGAGGGGAAGAGAGAGGGAGAAGTGAGAGGGAGGAAGGTGGGGGAGAAGCAGATGGGTGCTTCTCCTGAGTGCCCTGACCAGGAATTGAACCCAGGACATCCTCTGGCTGAGCCGACACTCTACCACTGAGAAAACTGGCCAGGGCCAGGATGCTTTCTGATTATGTTTAATAACCATGATCCAGATAATGTCTACAGTACAAAGTGGAGGAAGTGATATTATCTGGTGTACTTTTAATTTCTAAATGAACTAGAACCTCAGGTTAAAGTCAGCTGTGTCCAGCACAGTGAAGGAAGTTTCTTTTTTATTATGTGTACTGTATATCTCCAAATGTATTGCATTTTGAAAGTTCAGTTGGAAAGGGAATTAAAGACATAGCAACCAAAGTAGAATAAGTATAAATCCATTTCTATGATATAAATCTACTTTGATAGTATATGGATAAACCCATTTATGTCACAGAGAAGAAGCTGTGTTCAGAATGCTGTGAGTTCATAACTCAGGGGAAAAAATTTAGTTAAGAAGCAAAGCCCAGAGACAGAACGGCATTGTGGCTGGTTTGTGAGCTCATCTTCAAAGAGAGTGTGCTATTTTTTTATTTTTTATTTTTGCAAGACTCAGCATGGACTAGTTTATGTAAGAGGTCTGTGAATTAAAAACAACAACAACAAAACTTCTTCTGATGTTTCCACCTGTGCATTATTTACATAAGGAATAATAAACCCTGTTGTTAACCCAGGCTGGTTTATTTCCAAAGGAGAGAATGGAAAAGGGCTAGACTACCATGGAATTGTAGTTCTAGGGTTTTCTTTAGTCCACAGCCTTCCTTTATGATGTTGAAGAGTACAGTTCTCCCTCACGATTAGATTCCGGTTATGCCTTCTGAGTAGACATGCTACATAAGAAATGTGTCCTTTTTAGAGTATCACTCTGGAGGGGCAGTTGTGTACACCTGTTCTCATTGGTGATGTTAATTTTCATCGACCTGAAGACTAGACCGACCACCCTTCAGTATAGTCTGATTTATCTATTGCATAGTTACTATTATTATATTTTGCCATGAGACTATTAAATTTTCTGTGGGAGATATTTCAAGACCATACAAATATACTCTTCTTCATAAAAATTTCCTCCTAAAACATTATAGGTGATCCTTGCCTGAGCCAGTTTTTACTATGAAAATGCAAAATGATGATTTTTTTCAACTTTGGCACTTACCAGTTGGAAGTTGGCATTCTATTGTAAACAAGAGCCTCTTCCTCCACTTGTTTATCTATTTATTATCTATATGGCCACACCACTTTGTTCAGCAGTCCATAGTCGTTACTGTACTTAATTTTTTAGGGCTCAAATTGTCCCAGTCTTAACCAATGGGATCCCCATAGCCTGTTTTGGACATGCTCAGATGTATTTGGGAAGGATGCCCCATATATGGAAGCCCTGCCCTGCCAACCACCCTCTGTGGTCCCTGAAGTGTCTGCAAATAAGTTCAGGGTCATGGCTGACGATGTGCAGAACACCAGCAAGAAGAAGTTGGGGGGATTTCTCTGCACCTAATTAAGCCCCAAATTGAACTTCAGTACCTTGCCTCCTGTTGAGTGGCTAGCAGAACAATGCAGAAATGAGAGCAAATGACAATGTGAAGGAGGAGGAAGAGAACAAAAAGGCCAGACCCCCTCCTCCCATGCGGAACTGGGCCAGGACCTCGATGGGAAGGAGACTAAAGAAGGCACTCTTTCCTCGAGGACACAAGGACACGTAGCACAGTCAGAGTCCCAGAACCTGGCCACCCACTCCATAGCCTGTTTGTCAGCCTGCCTGCGGTCAGAGCTGTGTGCTCGTCCTTATCTTCACAGATGCTTAAGAACAGGGCCCATGCCATCTTTCCTTGGTGCTCCCAGCAGAACTGACAGGTGGACCCTTTCGACTAGAAGCCCTTCATATTCTGGAGCCACCTGGCCCATGGGATCTCAGACTGCATGTCCCATGTTGTCTTGTGGGCATCTGATAAGCTGTAATATTGGCCCTCAGTTTCCCTTAATGCTCAAGAAGGGAACAGAATTAGCATCTTTAAGATACTGTCCAGCGTTAAAATTCTCTAATTTTGAAGTCTCCAATTCTGAATTTTATGCGCTTCAATTAGTTTTTTCACCTATTTGTCTCATCTATTAATCCTATGAATTCTGTCCTTGTGTCAAGCAAAATAGGCACTTTGCATAGCTTATCTGTTAAAATAATTTCTTATCCCTCCAAATTATCCCTAATGATAGAAAGTATAATCAGGATGTTAATTAACACATTTGCTAACTATATCGTAGAGATAGGTTGACACAAAGTATTCTCACAGTAAGGGAAATGGATGTCTATAACAGTGTTTCTGAATTCTTCCCAAGACTACATTATACATTAAGTTAATGCTTATTCATAATAGAGCCATTCCAATCAGCTTCTCCTTTCTTCTTCACTCATTTTGAAAGATTGTTCTGGAGATGCTGAAAGAGCTATTCACATTATTAATAATTAGAGCTTTTATCTAGTTCAGTGGTCCCCAACCCCCGGGCCACGGACTGGTATCGGTCCGTGGGACATTTGGTACTGGTCCGCAGAGAAAGAATAAATAACTTACATTATTTTTGTTTTATTTATATTTAAGTCTGAATGATGTTTTATTTTTTAAAAATGACCAGATTCCCTCTATTACATTCGTCTAAGACTCACTCTTAACGCTTGTCTCGGTCACATGATACATTTATTCGTCCCATCCTAAAGGCCGGTCTGTAAAAATATTTTCTGACATTAAACCAGTCCGTGGCCCAAAAAAGGTTGGGGACCACTGATCTAGAGACTGGGTGTTCTTCTAAGTACTCTGTCTTCAGCCCTGTTTCCCTACCTGCTAGGCAAGGGTGGACTGACCGAGTGTGTGTCCAGTTGAGTGGATGGTCAGGGTCCACACACAGACCTTCAGTGTAGGGGAAAGAACAGTGTTTCCTATACATCAGCCACTTCTGAGGTTGTTAATTACAGAGGCTTTGCCACCAGCACTTACAATTCAGATGTAACAATGCCTTTTCTGTAGTTTGTGTCCCTCCAAAGTTAGAGGCTTCTGCAAACTCAAGGAGTCAAGGACATTCAGCTCAGGAATCACTGTCACCTAGGGCAAGTCTCTTGGTGCTCTGCTTGTTGGCCTTGGTGACAGGCAAGCAAGTGTCCCTGCCCTCATGGCATTAAATCCTGCACAGGCTGCTAGCCTAAAGGGAAGCTTGATTTGCTGATTATGTTATGGCTCTGAAAGCCTCTTCAGCTTTCTTCAACAAGGAGGGAGAAAGCTGCTTGTGAAAAGTGGGAAAAGGAGGGATAATAAAGTTTCCAGTTCCTCTTAACCTAAAGCCATGTAATTATTTTAGATAGTTTCCATTGGACAGTCTGTATTCCTGTGATGTGATTTTTCAGGTCTTACTCCTAAGCAGCCCAGATGTTGGTGCGGAGGGTGGGAGAAGGCAGAAGAGAAGCGGGCTGCCACGCCGTGCACCTGTGTGGCTGGGGAAGCGCTGGAGAGTCAGCTCAGGTGGCACGCAGCAGGTCTGTGGGAAGAGGGAGGGGCTCGGGGCCAAGGGTGAGAACAAAGAGGCTTACAGAACTGTGAGGATGTGGCCAGGGAGGCTCTGCCCAGTGTTGGGTAATACTACAACTAATGAAAAACAACCAGAAGGGTATGTTAGCAATGGAAGAAGATGAACAGCGCTTCCTGTGGAGCCACACAGAGCTGTCTCAGTGCCTTCCTGGACTCCAGGGGAGTGGTCTTCAGGGGCATCCAGTAGAAACACAATGACCGAGAGTGTGCCAAAAAGGTTAATTGAAGTCACTGAAGAGTCCCGTCCTCATCCACATTCCTTTGACAACCGTGAAGGACATGTATTTTTGTGATGAGACACGAGGGCTGTATAGTGAGGGGACAGTGAATGGCTCAGAAGAAAGGAAGCCGGAGAGCTTGAGGGATCAGTGCAGTAGTTCCTATTACAGAAGGGATTCCTGTCAATGTCACCTGGCTCTTCCTTTCTTCTGAGTGCGTGCCCTTTCCCAACCTATCTGTACCATAAATTCCCTCGTCTCTTTCAAATCTTGACTGAGATGTCACCTTCACAATGAGACTTACCCCGACCATTCTGTTCCAAATTACGACTCCACCCACCCATTCCTCTTAACCTGCTTTACTTTGTTTTGTTTTTTTTTAATGCTCCAGTACACCTAACACGTTGTGTGGTCTACTTACCTGTGATGTGTATTGTTTCTCTCTTTTCTTGTTGGAATGGAAGCTCCATGTTTGTCTGTTTTGTTTACTGGTGTATTCTAAGAGCCGAAACAAAGCCTGGCACCTAGTAGGTGTTCAATTATGATCTGTTCAGTGAATGAATAAAATGAGTAAGAGGTCAAGCATTCACAGCCAGCAAAGAAATAGGAGGAAGGAATCCCATGATCAAGTGTGGTGTAAGAGAAAAAGAAAATTTACATTTTAAAAGGTAGACAACAGAGCGGTGTTTTCCTGAGAGGTTTATAATAAGTTCTGCCAATTGAAGAGTCCTAGGTAATGGGTTTTCTACCAGCACTTGTTCCTTCAAGATTCAATCTCTTTGATAAGGAAGTCATTATTTTGATATATTATTCATTTCTGGTGCAACTGAATTTGAATGCAGTATAGGTTATATCTTTAAAATGTGTGCTGGTTCTACAAAAGGTTGTGGTATTGATGATAAAGAGGTGTTTGCTGGTCCTGAATAGCTAAGAGTGGGAAGTGGAGGTCCCTGTGAGGGAAGGGACTGGAGGTGGAGAGGGGAGAGGAGACCTGGGGCCAGGGCTAGCCTGGGATTCTGTAGGAGAAAGGACGGAAAAGTCAGTCACTCCGAGGCTCTTTCCGTTTAACTAGGATAATTGCTTTGCAAATTAAATACATAAATGTTGAGTAAACACCAATTAAAGTCTTCATGAGGGAGAAGCAGGCCTAATTTGAGCATCTTACTTTGTGCTGCTGTGACCGGTGTCTGTAATCGTCCTCATACCATTATATTGTATGTGGCCAGCCTCTCCCAGGTATTCTGTCAGTTCCCCTTGACCAGGTCTGTCTGTAACGTTCTTGTCTCCTCTGTAGTCACTGGTCTTTAGGGTGGTCTTGGTAACTGGCAACCCCTGGTTCTGATTCTTGATTTGGAGCGTGTAGAGCCGAAGTTACTGGTCAGGCTGCCTACGTGCAAACTGTCTGGGAAATCCAGGAAAACTGCCCACGGGCATAGCAACCAGGGCACGCTCCCTCCACGGCTCCCCTCCAAGGCCCGCCCATGGTTAAAGGGGGCTCAGCAGAAGGCTAGGCTTGTTCCTCCCATGTCACTGCCAGCTCTCTGTCCTCAGTGGGCTACAGTGCCACTCCCTTGGGAAGGGCCTTACATCACTCACTGTCATTTCAAATCAGCTGAGTGGGTGTATCCATAGGAGGCAAAGTCCTTAAAGATTTTTCCATGTCTACCATAGAGCCTCTACCAACCACCGAGATGTAGGGGGAGCGAAGACTCTCATGAGCCCATGTTAGCAAGGATGGTAATCTTACAAAAGTCCACGATGTGTCTGAAACACTCAGTTCTGAAACCTGGTAACCAGTTTTATGGCCCCCTGATCAGCCCAGGTTTGGCATCTGAGCTTTGCCATCTGACAAAAGCGTCTGGACCCCGAACTCACAGGCTATTCAGGTTTTCAAGTTACATGGAGCTGGAATGGGCCAAATAATGTTTTAGAAAAGGGAAGAAAAAGACTGTTTAGTCAGGAGAAAACGCCCAGCCTTTAGCATTTTCTAAGGAAAGAACGCTTATCTCTGAGCATTTCAGCCACCAGCAGGTACCCTCCCAGAAAGAATGACTCCAAATTTCAATGAATGGAGACACATCTCTACTCATTTCCTTGGACATGTCCATTTGGAGTTGAAATGCCTTCTTTAGACTTGGTTCCCAGGAGAATTCTCTAGGAAAGAGCCCTTCTGGACATAAAAACCACGGCTCAAATACCCAACTGAAGAATGTTCATGTTCCCCTGGGAGTCAGCATTCTGGCCGAGTCGAACACCTCAGAGAACTTCCCAGGTTTGACTTTACTGTGTGTCCTTAGGCAAATCTCCTTAATGAAACTATTAGTCAAAACTAATGTCCTCACAAAGGGAATGAGACAAGGACCTGCAGACCTGACGGTGGCATTATACTAGAAATTTAAATTGAGGTCTGTGGCATTTAACCTGGGTGTCATTTCTTAATTTTTGTCAGGTGTAGTAAACTCAGTAGTAGGAAAAGATTGTGGAGACTTTGTCACTAAGAAAAATATTCTACAATAGAGGTATTTTTACTTTTTGTTTAGAGACATACTTAAGATATAAAATTACAAAACCAATATATATTTTCCCACCAGAAGATAAAAATAGCACATGGTACAGACCACCAGGCAAAAACAAAACAAAACAAGCCCCCAACAAAACAACAAAATTCAGCCAACATGTGTTCAAGTTTCATTATGTAAATATCTCAAATGCCCCGCCTAAAGATGCCATGTTTATGAGGTTAATAACATCCTTCATTGGAAGTGGAAAGATATGGGAGGGACAGTGACTTCTTCATGTGCCTTTAAGTCGGCTGTGACTTTAGTCCACGCTGGTTCAAGCCTGGCTCAAGCCTTCACGCCCATCTCAGTAGGACCACTGCTACCTCTCAGATGTGGCCTTTCCTCCTCACCCTTGCCCACCCCCACTCGACCTCACTGAAGACGTGGATCTTTCAAGAAGGCAAATGTCTGTCCAGTTATTCCTTTGCTTAAATGTGTTTAATGGCTCCCTAGTGACCCTAGGATGAACTGTAAACTCCTATGACATACTAGCATGTTTGGAGAGGCAGTATGGAGGCAGCGCTGACCACCGTGGGCTCTGAGCCACACTTCCTGGTTTAGGGGGTTGCCGCAGCCACTGACCAGCTGAGAACCCTCAGGTGAGTCGTTGACCTCTCTGGGCTTCAGCTACCTCCGCTGTGAAATGGAGACGAGGGTAATGGTACCATCTTGACAGGGTTATCATGAGGATTAAATGTGTTCTAACACATACTAAACACCCAGTAGACATTTACCATTACTATGACTGTGTCTGTTCTGCCCTTAGTCTGCCTCTGCCCCTACACCCTTGCCCTCAGTCATACCAAACAATTTACAGACACATCCCCACCTGCGTACATACCTAATGAGACATATTCCCTCTTGTCTCTATTTCTATAAGCTGCTTTCTCTGCCTTTGGTGTCATCACACACGCGCACACACACACACACACACACACACACACACTCATTCACACTCATCCAGCTATGTCCTCTACATTCACTGACTACATCCTTTAGCTAACTCTTTCATAGCCGTCAAAGGTCAGGTTGGGTCAAGGCTCTTTGACTCTGAATAGCCTACTTGGATGGATATCACTCTGTCCATCCCAGAGTTCCCACTGTTCCACTTCTTTCTGTGCCACCGTTGATCACACAATGCAGTAATAGCCTGCTTACTTGTAGGTCTTTCCTCACTCCCTGATCACTCCCCACAAGAGAGGGATTATAACTTGGTCATCTCTATATACTCACTGCCTATGAGTAGTTGCTCATAAGTGCTGGATGCATGGATGGTGAATGGATGAGTGGGTGGATGCATGGACTGGTGGATAGATGTTATCAAGGGAGTCTGATCTAGTGACAGGAAATGTCCCAAGTTAGCCCATTCGATTATAATCACAATTACACTAAATCTACCTGAAAATGCAATCACTCCATCTTTGTTTTCTGATCCATTACTTATCCATGTTAAACTTATTTAATTTCCTGCATCGTTCCCTCAAATAGTGTGCTTTCAGATCCCTTCCTTGTCGATCTCTCTTTAAAATAGTCACTTGAAATTAAGAATGACTCTCCAGGTTTATGGTCCAGTGAGCACAAAGATACATTACCAATTCTATTGCAATTCTGACGAGATCGGGCGCGTTCAGGGTGGTATGGCCGTAGACTCTATTGCAATTCTGTAATTCTACTAGTGTGGACAAATGCTAGTTGTTTGTTTGTTTGTTTTTGCCTCATAACACTGTTGATTTGTTGAGCTCACTGTTAGCTCAACACCCAAAATCTTAACATGCTTGTGCTCTATCACGTGCCTCCACCCTATATGCGCAGGTCTCCGTGGGCTGTCGTAAAGACTTTGGCTACTCCTCTAAGTGAAATGGGGAGCCACTGTAGGATTGAAGTAGGGGAGTGATATGTCTTGGGTTTTTGAAGGATAATTCTCATTGTTCTGTTGGGAATGGCCTTTAGGAGAGCAAGGGGAGTCCATTAGAGGATGTGGAAGTGGAGGTGGTAAGAAGTCACCAGTTCCTGGATATATTTTTGAAAGGAGAGCAAACAGGGTTTGCTGATGGGTTGGATGTGGGAATGAGAGGGACAAGGATGGCTGCAGGGTTTGTGGCCTTTGCAGCTAGCAGGATGCAGTTGCCGCCGTCTGAGACGGGGAAGGCTGGGGGAGGAGGAGACGCAAGGAGACAATCAAGAATCCAGTTTCAGATGTGCCAAGTGTGAAATTTCTTTTAGACATTCAAGGAGAGGTGCTTAATAATTAGATATGTGGATCTGGAGCGCAGGAGAGAGGTTTGAGTTGAAAATATCAACCTGAGAGTGTTTAGCATATAGATAGCTTTTAAATCCCTGAGACTGGGTGGTGAGAATAGCAAGGAAGTGAGTATGAAGAGAGGAGAAGAGCCCAGACTAATGAGCCCTGGCTTTCTCATATATAAAGTGTGTACATATGTATATATGGGATTCTGGATAGTAGGAATATTATTGAATCGCTCCAGTTATAGCCTATAGTGAGTCGTAATTATTTTAGTGGGTTATAGATAGCATTTTGAAAAATGGAACAGAATAGAAAATATCATTATGTATTGCTCAGAGTAAAGGTAAGCTTTCTTGAAACTTTTTGTTTCTATTATGTACCTGTATCAGTTATCTATTCCTGTGTAACAAATTACTCCCCCTCACCTTAGCAGTTTAAAATAAGCATTTATTATTCTTGGGGGCCAGGGTCTGCCTAGCTGGATGGTTTGACTCAGGTTGAACACCAGCTGTGGCCAGGATTGCAGTCTTGACTGGGCTGGAGGATCCGCATCTAAGCTCACTCTCATGGCTGTTGACAGAAGTTTCAGCCCTTAGTCAAGGATTCCTTTCCTTGTCACGGTTGGCAAACTCATTAGTCAACAGAGCCAAATATCAACAATACAACAATTGAAATTTCTTTTGAGAGCCAAATTTTTTAAACTTAAACTATATAGGTAGGTACATTCCTTATCGAGGTAGTGCCCGCATGTGGTATTTTGTGGAAGAGCCACACTCAAGGGGCCAAAGAACCGCAGTTTGCTGACCACTGCTAACATCATAGCTGGTTTCTGCCAGAGCACATGGCCTGGAAGAGAGAGAGAGAACCAGAGAGCCTCTGCAAGGCAGAAGCCACAGTCTCTTTTATAACCGACTCTCAAAAGTCAGACGTCCCAACTTCAGTCATGATTGTCTTCTCTTCTGTTAGTCACAGACCAATCCCAGTACAATGGGGACTGCACAAGGATGTGAATGCCCTGTGATGGGGACCGTTGAGGGTCATTTCGAAGCCTGGTTACCACAACCTCTCTATATATTTGTGAATACTGGGTTGAGATATAACATATACTTTTTTAATGTGGGTCATGTGGAAAAAACATTTAAGAAATACTATTCTACAGTGTCTAATACTGAGCACCATTGGGCAGAGGTGTAAGTAAGCCGGCAGAAGCCCATTTAAGAACCTCTACTATTGATACTCTTGTACACCCATGGCTAATTACCAGTGACTTCCAGATCATGAATATGAACACTAATGATTTTTATAGTGAAACAATACAATTGAAGTTTAAATAGGCAAGGAGGGACTCTGCGTCCCTAAATAAAGTGAGTTTGATTTCTATAGTTTGCATCTTTATATACATCTGGTCACCTGCTAAGTATATCTGTTGGGTTCTCACTTTAAATTTGTGGCCAGATGTTATGAACAACTATGTGCCTGGATTCACATTTTTTTGTAGAATCTAGTATGTGGGCTTGTGACAGTAGTTATTCTTCCTGCCTTTTTTTCTGCTTGCTCGCTGGCTCGTGAGTGTGGTCTGAGGCTCCAGTCAACCACCTATCCATGGACAGGTCTACCAGAAATTTCTGCTGGTCTGTGGAAAAATTAACCACCCTGATGTTGTATTAAGATTATGGACGCAAAGATCTTAGTCGAATTCACTTACGCTCAGAGTGATTTCTGCCTTAGCAGTCCCTGAAATAATTCTCCTATTTTCAACAGTTCCCAAGTGTAAAAAGATTGAAAACCAGCCATGAGCTTGTAGATGAATGAGGCGTAATTGAGCTTTTATGTTTTGTGAAGTGGGGTTATTAAGTACATAGAGGTGCGCCCTATTAAAGGAATCTTAAAGGATAATTATAGACATGACTTTAAATGTAATTTGATATACCCTGCTGTGAAAAACAAACATGCTTTAGCTTTCCTAGCTGGTATTTTTTGTTTTCACTAGCGTGAGTGACTGGAAAAGGACACGTAATCTTTGAAGTGCTGGTAGATGTCCAGAAGGCCAGAGATCTCTAGTTAAACAGTTAAGAGGCCAGTGGAAGACACAACACTAAGTAAAAATATATGGCCACTGCTTCTAAGTGAAAACCGTGGGAGTTTCAAAATGAAACAGTTTCTTGAGATGAACTGAGTGATACCAATTAATTGGAAAGCAGCTGTTTTACAGGAAGTCTCCTGGTTTGGTGTTTACTGTTTCTGTTTCGAAAGGCTTATTTATACTGCTCGTGGGCCCTGCAGTCACAGGTCCTTTCTGGCTTGTTACCACCTGATCCTGTGATGAGCTTTCCCAGGGAGACCTGAGGACTTTTGTTCTCAGCACGCGCCCCAGGGATCCAGGCTCTTTTGTTCTCCAAGGTGTGCTTCCAATAGCATGCTGGATGCTGGGCTTACCAGAATTCTTTATTTATGTATCAGTTGTCTCCCTAAGCCATAAATACTTGTAAGCAGAGGCTGTTCCCAGCACCTGACAATATCTGGACCAATGTAGGGGCTTGATACATATTTGTTGAAGAGAGGAATAATTTCAATTCTTTATTCTCTTGAATGTGTTTATGTTCAGAAGAAAAAGGTTTGTGGTACAATTCACATATGATGCTACTCTTTTCTCAGCGTTTCCATTAAATATTAAGTTTTAATTTTCCTGAAAGTATGTGAACTTTAAAATGTTAGAGACTATCACAGTATAATTCCTTTTTCTCCAGGTAAGATCTCTTTCTGCTTTGAAGTGTATCTCATTTTTGGTGGCATCCAATGGGAGAGGGACTTAATTTTTACGACACAGATGCTGACCACTGACAGCTGGAGTGACAGATTGAGTACTGCTGAGCAAGAGAACTTGGAAGGTCTCTTTAGGCTCAAACCTGTACACATCCCCGAAAGCCAGGTTCCCTGTCGACCAGGCAGCATCATTTGTCAGCTGTGTGAAATGACTTCTTCTCTGTCCACAACACGGTGTGAACAAAGGACTGCTAACGGAAATCCTGTGGACTCGTCCCACCGACCGGCTTTGGTATTATTAACTATATGAAAAACAAAAGCCAATGTTTACATGATGGCTTGTGACAAGCCAAGAGCTTGCGTGTGCATTAGCTCTCTGCCTTGCAGTCTCCTGATCTCTTTCTTGTTCTCTCTGCTGGGCTGATCAGCCTCGTGCAGTTGCCCTGCCTGGTCCTGGTGCGACCCTCTGTGTCACGCTGCTTCCAGCCTCAAGCCTTGCCCCACGGTACAGCCTGCCCAGCTCCATCCTCATCCACGTCCCCCGTCTCTGCTCCCCATTCCCTACTCCTGTCTGCTGGGTTGCGACGTGGGTTCTTCTCCCATTGACCACATGTTGCTATATGACCACTTTTATTTTCTTCTTCTACATTTCAATAAAGAGAATTTATCAGAAATTTATTGACGGAAACTAGTCATAGTCACTTTGATTAGCTAGAGCCATCTCGGTAAAAGATGCCCAAGGAGAGACTAAGAAATTTGCTGGTGGTTAGTGAGCGTTGGGGAGTCTACGAAGACTTGGGGACATGGTTATCTTAAAACCCTGGAACACTGTTTGTATCTTGGACAGTCAAGTAAAGAATAAATACCAAAGGGGCATTCTTATCAAGGGTCTTATATAAAATTGTATGAAAACAAAACAGAAGAGGGAAGTGATACAGTTTGGTGAGAATGATACAAATATTGAATTTATTTTAAAATTTATAAGTATAACCTTTGATATAATGACTATTTTATTTGAATTCCAGTTATGGTAATGAATCTTTTGTTTCCCTATGAAAAAAGGAAAAGCTGTGTACCTTACCTTAGTTAAACATACTTGAGTTCAAACCAGCTGGCCTTAGACTACTACTAGCAGCAGAACCAAATGTTCATCTCTTCCAAGGGGTGAAATGAGTCATTGAAATGATCATGTGATGGTAATTTTTCAAACTATAATGAACAGCTTCATCAAACACATATCACAAATAATCGCTTATTATAATGTATCCACAAGAGAAATGCCGTATAGGATGAGATTTTAATAAAAAGAATGATCATAAATACATATGTACAGAGAAGACATTATTCAACTTTTAAGACATTATATACCTGCTTTGTGTTAAATCCTTGTGACTTAATGGCATTTTGGGGGTACATATTGAGTTGTTTAATTCCCACTTCCCAGTCACCAACCTTTTGAGGTCTGATCTGCCCTATTGTGGTTCCTGAAACACCTTATCAGCAGAAGCTGAGGCCACGTCTCTACAGTGTGTCCTGTCCGTAAAGTCATGGTGCACTTTTGACCGGTCACAGGAAAGCAACAAAAGACGATAGAAATGTAAAATCTGCACCAAATAAAAGGAAAACCCTCCCTGTTTCTGTAGGATGATGTGGCAGCATGTGCACATGCGCAGATAATGATGTAACACCGTGTATACAGCAGAGCAGCCCACGGCCATGCCAGTCAAGATGTGGACGGTACAGAGGAAAGTTCAGTGTGTTCTGTGGCTTGCTAAATTCGAATCCATGACCAAAGTGCAACGTGAATATGGCGCGTTTATAACGAAGCGCCACCATATAGGAATAACATTACTCGGTGGGATAAGCAGTTGAAGGAAACCGGCAGTTTGGTGGAGAAACCCCGTTCTGGTAGGCCATCAGTCAGTGACGAGTCTGTAGCAGGCGTCCCCAAACTACGGCCCGTGGGCCACATGCGGCCCCCTGAGGCCATTTATCCGCCCCCGCCACACTTCCGGAAGGGGCATCTCTTTCATTGGTGGTCAGTGAGAGGAGCATTGTATGTGGTGGCCCTCCAACAGTCTGAGGGACAGTGAACTGGCCCCCTGTGTAAAAAGTTTGGGGACCCCTACTAGAGGCTATATGGGATAGCTACCTAAGGAGCCCTAAAAATCTCTGTGCATGAGCCCACATCGAACTGCACTGAATAGGTATGAAACTGGAAGAGTTTTCCTTTTATTTGGTGCAGATTTCACATTTTTATCGTCTTTTGTTGCTTTCCTGTGACCGGTCAAAAGTGCACCATGACTTTACGGACACACTGTATATAATCTTTCCTGAGAGGATACAAGGCCGAAGTCTGATATTTTTATTCTCTATTTGGCTATAATTCTGTAGGCAGCTTGTCAAAGGCGACCTGGGCAGAAAGGTGAGCAGGGCCTGGTGCATAGTTTCATTAGGGACAGGGATCGCCTCCCTTTATCTGGTGCTTTGGTTGCCTACCGGGCATCACTGCTGCCAGCGCCGCCTGGAGGGGAGAGAGCGTCTCCCAGGAGCTCCTCTGCCTCCTGAGCCAGCTCCGTCATCCCGGTAACACTTTTGGTTCCCACCCAGGTGACGTTCTGTGCTCCACTGCCCACTACTTTCCATCTACTTATCTCACAACCGATGACTTTGCCTCATGTTCTGTTAAAATTCCTCCCTCTACTGAATCTGCTGGCATCTGTACTCATTATCTGTCATGGGGGAAAGTTTCCCCCCAGTTCAACAACAACAACAACAACAACAAACCCCTCATTTACCGTATCATTCTTCAGTTACCACCTTTCTTCTTCCCTTTCAGAACCAAACTCATAACAACTTATGCCCATTGTCTCTGCTTCCTCTCCTTCACGTGCCCAACGAGACTGCACTTGTCAAAGCTGCCAATGACCTCTGTGTTGGCCCGTGTGTTCAGCAGGCATCGTTACCTGATGACAAGCAAGATGAATATAGACCCTTCACTCTGCAGAGAGATTACTGTGCACAAAGATTACAGAGTTAGATATAAGAGCTAAATGTAGAACTTTTAGAAGAAAATAAAAATTAAGACCGTGGATTAGACAAAGAAGTCTTAGATATAACACCAAAAGCATGATCCATAATGGAAAAAAACTGATAAACTGGACTTGAAAAATCGAAAACTTTTATGCTTTAAATGGCATGTTTAAGAAAACGAAAAGATAGGCAACAGATGGATAGAAAGTATTCTCAAATTAGGTATCTGATAAAGACCTTGTTTCCAGGACATACGTAAGGGCAGGAACTTCATTCTCTTGTCCACTGTTGTGTCCCTACGCACCTGTTTCAGGGTCTGACGTCTAAAAGGAGCTCAGTAAATATTTGTTGGATGACGAATGAACACAGCATCCATGCAGTGTGGGGAAGAACCTTCAGGAACTGAATAAAGTCCAAAAAGGAGGGGAAATAATCTAGAACATTTGTAGAATGTTGACATTTGTTCCTTTTTACACAGTTAAGAAAATGGAGGCACAGAGGGATACATTTTTGGCCCAAGGTCAAATAGTGTTGAATTTATTCCCACATCCAGTGACGTGTGTTTCCCACTGTGGTTTAGGGGAGCTATTCCCTCCTGAACCGTTCATTCCTGGTGCCGCCACCTCTCTCCGTTTCTCCCTCCAGCACTGTGAGGTGTCCAGATCTCCGGGCTTCTGGTCTGTTTTCCCAGAATCTGCTCCCTGAAGGCCCAATGGCAGTGCCGCATGTCTGATCCAATGAAGAGCACACTGTGTGAGAGAGCCCAATGCTGTTTGTCTCTGTGTTTGCTCTTTAGACTTTGTCCTTCCAGGGCGACCATTCTCATCTGCTTTCCCATCAGACGTTCCTATTTCTGCAATGTGGTTTGGCTGCCACTTGGGGTCCAACTGATCTAAGTTACTTTCATTTTTCTCTGTTTTCCCAGCATCAACTTTTTATTTTTTTATTTTTATTTTTTTGTATTTTTCTGAAGCTGGAAATGGGGAGGCAGTCAGACAGACTCCTGCATGTGCCCGACCAGGATCCACCTGGCACACCCACCAGGGGGCGATGCTCTGCCCATCTGGGGCGTCGCTCTGTCATGACCAGAGCCACTCTAGCGCCTGAGGCAGAGGCCAAGGAGCCATCCCCAGTGCCCGGGCCATCTTTTGCTCCAATGGAGCCTCGGCTGTGGGCGGATAAGAGAGAGACAGAGAGGAAGGAGAGGGGGAGGGGTGGAGAAGCAGATGGGCGCCTTTCCTGTGTGCCCTGGCTGAGAATCGAACCCGGGACTTCCGCACGCCAGGCCGATGCTCTACCACTAAGCCAACTGGCCAGGGCCAACTTTTTATTCTTGACTGTCAGTGGGCTCTGCATCTCAAATGGCTATGCAGGTTAGACCCAGCCATGAGCAAACTACGGAAGGAATGTAAGACCGTGACTCTGTATTCACATGACACTTATGCACGGAGATGATGCCAGTTACTATACGATGTCATCAGGAACCTGTTCCAAGCACTGTGTCTGGGGCATTCCCAAAAAACAAAGACATTGATTGAGCCTGAGAGGAGAGCAGTCTTGTGACACTGTGAGTAAGGAACTGGGGTCTGGGGTCCTGGTCCGCTGGCCTCAGCTCTGCCGCTGTTACATACTTACGTTGTAAATTATTTCATCTTCCTTACCCTCTATTTCCTAATCTTTCAAGTAAGTTGGTTAGAGCAGACACACTTTTACATCTTTCGCACACCCTGAGGCTAAGTTAGGTAGCCCAGCTGGTACTGATCAGGGCTTCCTGAGTCTCATAGCGGTTTGATTTGGTTTTTACTTCCAACTCTCTAAGTCAGTTTCAACCTTCCTAGGCAGGAATGTGAGAGTTTGGCAGCCCGCTGATGGGACAGACAGTCTGGAGATGAAAACCTACGAAGGTTGTCAACTGAAGAAACAGAGGCAAGGATTGAGATCTGAATGTGGTACTTGCTGTCAAGACTGTCCTGTGACATGGCTGTGACAGCTGCGGTTTGAAAAACTTAGCTCACCGGCCGTATGACACATGAGACTTTGGGCCACAGTTCGTGGCCTTCCTCAACCCCAGTTCCATACAGCTGAGCTCAGCCTGGGGAGAAGGACCAGGACCCCGAAAGGCAGGCAACCTGGAAGAGCAGAACAAGTCCTAGAACCTACTGCGGGTTCTGGTCTGAGTTCTGCCACAGACATGCTGTGTGGGCCTGAGCCCTCCTCTGTCAAAGGGGTGCTAACCTCAAGGACATATAAGTCCCGGTGACCCGTGAGTAAACACGTGCACAGCACCATTTCATCAGGCTCCGGGAGCCTCATTTTGATGCGCGGTGAGTTTCTAACAAAATAGCCGTCATGATCGTGATGAAATGAAGAGCCATCGGGCTGCATCAGCCCGGCACAGCCCACTAATTTGCTGATGGTTGTCTGACAAGAACGGCTGCTGTGGGAGTTAGAATTCACTCGTAGAGATGCTTCCTGAAAGCAACTGGAACAGGAAGCCTGGGGCCGGCTGGGACCTTTAAGGTCAGCCATTCCAGTTTTCTATCGGACAGTTCAGTCTCCTTTAAACACTCCCCCCCTTTTTTGTATTCTTTGAAGTGAGAAGTGGGGAGGCAGAGAGACAAACTCCCTCATGTTCCCGACTGGGATCCACATGGCATGCCCACCAGGGGGCGATGCTCTGCCCATCCAGGGCATCACTCTGTTGCGACCAGAGCCACTCTAGCGCCTGAGGCAGAGGCCATGGAGCCATCCCCAGCGCCCAGGCCATCTTTGCTCCAATAGAGCCTCGGCTGCGGGAGGGGAAGAGAGAGACAGAGAGGAAGGAGGGGTGGAGGGGTGGAGAAGCAGATGGGCGCTTCTCCTGTGTGCCCTGGCCGGGAATCGAACTCTGGACTCCTACACGCCAGGCCGATGCTCTACCACTGAGCCAACCGGCCAGGGCTCCTCTAAACACCGTTTTAACTCAGGCTTGCTCTCATCCTGTGATAGGAAATTCACTGCCTTGGGCCCTGCAACTTGTTAGAATGTTCCTTTTTATACATAGATCAAGCTGAAAGCCCCTTCCCATTGCTGCTGTCAGTTGATATTTAGACCACAAACTTTTCATATCACATACACATATAACAGATTTCCTATTTTATTTTATTTTTAAATATTTTATTTATTGATTCTATATATAGAGAGGTGAGGGGAGCAAGAAGTATCAACTCCTAATTGCTTCACTTTAGTTGTTTATTGCTTGTTGTATGTGCCTTGACCGGGCAAGCCCAGGGTTTTGAACCAACAACCTCAGCATTCCAGGTCGATGCTCTCTATACACTGCACCATCACGGGTCAGGCCATATTTCCTACTTTAAAGTTCTAGAAGGAACCAAGAATGATATACGCAAGATCACTTATGTGTTGTCATAAGGTAATCCTCGCTTACTGAGTGAGCTGGTAGTCGTGAGAGATTTTCTTAAAAGGTGATGAGAAGAATTGTGTTACAGTGTGACAGGTGTCTTATTGCAGAAGCCCCCTGTCTATCTGTGTGCATTTAGCGTATGCATTTACATAGAAGAGTTGATGTATCGAATAACTACTTTTGAGAATCTTTAGTCTGCAGTGCACTGTGAGAAGTAACCAGGACAGACAGAGGGATTGGTGCCCTATCACAGCGTGTCATTCACACAGTGATTCACTCAACAGATAGTTCTTGAGAATCTGCTTAGTGCCTTCAAGGAGTCTGCAATCCATGAGGGGAGAGAATGTTTGATATTGATCACACTGTGTTGAAATTATTGTTGACTTTGCCATCTCTTTGCTAGGGGTTATATGCTGCACATTGCTGACTTCCCACTACCTGGCACATTGTAAGCACGTGGTAAATATTGGCTAAGTAAGTCAGTGGCTAATATGTAAAGGGAATAAGCACAGACTTTTGCATTTGGTACTCTGAGCTAGATCCCAGCTCCACATTTTACTGGTTATGTGGCTGAGGATAGGGACACGTGGCTTTATAAAATAGGGACCTGTTTTACAGTGTTCGTTGTGAGGATTAAAAGAGATAATGTGCAGAGAGCTTAGCACAGTGCCTGGTATACAATTCTAAGAAAAGGAAGGAAGGAAGGAAAGAAGAAAGGGAGGGAGGGAAGGAAAGAGAAAGTAAGGGAGGGAAGGAAAGAGAAAGGAAGGGAGGGAGGGAAGGCAGAGAGGGAGGGAGGAAGGGAGCAAGGAAGGAGGGAGAGAGAGAGGGAAGGAAAAAAAAGGAAGGGAAGGAGGGAGGGAGGGAGGGAGGGAGGAAGGAAGGAAGGAAGGAAGGAAGGAAGGAAGGAAGGAAGGAAGGAAGAAAGGAAAGAAAGAAAGAAGGGCTTATTCCATTTCTAGTCTTTCCATCTATCTGTACAGGAAAACTAATGAGAACATATTTCTAGAAACTTCATTGGTTTGCTCATATATTGAAATGAAAAACACAGCCCCACTGAAGTGGCCCTCCCCTTGAACCCTTTGGAAGGAGCCGAAATGAGCTCTACCATAGTAAAGAGGAAACCCAGAGTATCGTTTGAGGAAAATGAGAAAGTTCTGGAGATGATGGTGGTAATGGTTGCCTAACTATGTAAATATACTTAATGCTACTGAACTGAATATTTAAAAAGGGTTAAAATGATGAATTTGGGGGGTTTTGTTTCTCTATTCTTACCTACCCCATGTCCATGATCTGCAAATAAATGCTTGAGTACATAGAAGAACCTTGCCGTTTAAAGATCACCAGAAACCCTGTTTTAATGTCAGTCATCACCTGCCAGATGTCTGGTGGGCTGAGGTGCTGGCACGCTGGATGCTCCTGGGACGTGGGTAGGTGTGGAGCTGAGTGAGCGAGTCAGGGCCTGGGCAGTTGGACCCCACTCCAGGGTGAATTTCTGTGTCCATTGCTCATTGTCTGTAGGGACAGAATTAACTCAGGCTTTATCCAGGCAGGTTGCTAACCAGGAGCCAGCGTGGTGTTGGGGAGGGGAGACAGTCACCATCCAGGTGTTGGAAGTAGGGGTGATGCTGGTGGACAGCAGCATCCTGATCCTGGCCACACAGTCTCTTTTCTCATAGCCAGGCCCAAAGGGAGGTAAGGACTAAGTGGTTGGAGGTGCACGGGTAACAAGCATTAAATTTACTGGTGTCCAGAGAAGACTGTGGCTGAAAGGCACCCCCTGCCCAGGGCTTCCTGGATGCCCAGGGCGAGGCCCCAGCTCAGTGGTAGACTCGCCAGCCAGTACGTGGAGCTGCTCTGCCCTGTCTCCTCGGGCAGACCCCGGTGGAGACACACGAGCTGCAGGGACTTGGGCTGGGAGGGGCGGGAGGACCAGAGTCGACCCTTTCCCACCCCTGTCCTTCCCTTTGGCCTGTGTGGTTTTATGCATTTAAAATATATTTCATTTGTTAAGTAAATGAACATCTGAGACAACTAAAGTTACCAAAGGATTCACCTGTTAGAAAATGGAGGTATCCGGACAATCTACCCTTAGTTTCTAGAGAGAGCTTCGACTTGCCAAAACACTTCTGCCCTCACTGAGCAGCAGTTCTGCATCAGAAACACCTGGAGGCCTTGTTCAGTCGGTGGCTGGGCCCATCCCCGAACCTCTGACCCCGCGGGTCTGAGCTGGGGCCTGGGGAGTGTATCTCCAGCCAGTGCCCAGGCCGTGCTGCTGCAGCTGCTCCAGAGGCCATTCTCTGAGAACAGCCATCAGAGTAATCCACTTATTCACCACGCTCTGAATGTAAATTATGTATTTTTTGTTATGTTAACCATTTCCATAAATATCTTCTATTGATATGCTTGTCTATGTCTCCTTTGAACAGATATTTTGATGTTGGACTTCATGATTTCTTAATCAGGTAAGCCAATAATTTTTATTTATTGTTTTATTTTATTTTCTTTTTATTAAGTGGGAGGTGGGTGAGGCAGAGAGGCAGACTCCCACATGCGCCTTGACCAGGATCCACCCAGCAAGCCCTCTATGGGGTGATGCTCTGGCCATCTGGGGCATTGCTCCATTACTCAGCAACAGAGCTATTTTAGTGCCTAAGATGAGGCCATGGAGCTATCCTCAGTTCCTGGGGCCAACTTGCTCAAACCATTTGAGCCATGGCTGTGGGATGGGAAGAGAGAGAGAGAGAGAGAGAGAGAGAGAGAGAGAGAGGGAGGAGTGGGGAGAGGTGGAGAAGCAGATGGTTGCTTCTGCTGTGTGCCCTGACTGGGAATCAAACCCTGGACTTCTGCATGTTGGGCCAAAGCTCTATCACTGAGCCACTGGCCAGGGCCAATTTTTATTTTCAATATCAATGAATAGCATGTCTATTAGGAAAGACTGAGAAGAAAATAAAAATCCTTGTTCACTATCTTGGTAAATAATTGCACTTGTATACATGTCAAGAAAACATGACTAGCACTATGTTTTTATGTGCCTCCCAGAATCACACAAGATTATCCTTCTTAAACAATCAAAAAGAAATTTATGTTTAAAGAGGTTTACTAAAGTGATAGCTATCCAAGAGCTTGGACAAGCTTAATTCCAACCTTGGGGCATCTGGAAAGACAAACTTCATCATGTATTAAACAACCCACTTAACTAATTTTCCTTCTACTGAGTTTAAGGTTTTTAAACGGAATCTATTGGCTGTTTTACAGTCATAAGGATACAACCTGTTCATCATTGAAAGATTACAGATGGCAGTTTATATCCTAGTTTACTGGTGATTTTTACCAGTATTGGCTTATGGAGCATAATAATTCCAAGTAGTTATTAAATAAAACAGAGGTTAAATGGAAATATACCAGAATATTAACAATGTTGGTAAGAATATTTATGAGATTTTTTTCTGCCATCAACTTTGCTGTATTTTCTAGATTTTTATATTGAGTATGTATTATTCTAACAATGGTGAAAAATTGTCATTAAAATGCCTGTCAAAAACAGGTGTGGGAAGCAATAATGGTTGCTGAAGGACTGTAAACTGAAGATTACGAGGAAACTCAGTAATCATGGAGAGCGATGAGCTTTCTGCAATCACGTGGCTCTAAATGCAAATTAATTCTGACTGAGGGTCTGCTGTTAGGCAATCTGTAAATCCCATGTGATTTCTGGGAAAGTGGTTCAGTTCTCCACACGCATGGCCATCTCCCTGTGGGTAGGATGCTCTCAGAGGGAAATGGACATAGCCGGCATCACCTTCATCCTAAACCAAGAGCATGTCCTCCACGCTGGCTTGCACATGGCAGTGTTCCATGAAAGGCTGTGCACGCCTTGTCCTTTCTCCAGGGCCTCACTCGGAGCTGTGCATTAAGATCCCCTTGGCGGCCCTGGCCGGTTGGCTCAGTGGTAGAGCATCGGCCTGGCGTGCGGAAGTCCCAGGTTCGATTCCCAGCCAGGGCACACAGGAGAAGCGCCCATCTGCTTCTCCACCCTTCCCCCTCTCCTTCCTCTCTGTCTCTCTCTTCCCCTCCCGCAGCCAAGGCTCCATTGGAGCAAAGATGGCCCGGGCGCTGGGGATGGCTCCTTGGCCTCTGCCCCAGGCGCTAGAGTGGCTCTGGTCGCGGCAGAGCGACGCCCTGGAGGGGCAGAGCATCGCCCCCTGGTGGGCAGAGCGTCGCCCCTGGTGGGCGTGCCGGGTGGATCCTGGTCGGGCGCATGCGGGAGTCTGTCTGACTGTCTCTCCCCGTTTCTAGCTTCAGAAAAATACAAAAAAAAAAAAACAAAAAAAATCCCCTTGGCCTACCTCAGGCCCAAGGACAATGGGTGACCTGGCCTTCTCCAGGATGTCGTTCTTAGTGTGTAAACCTCTACCCTTAATGCATCAAGGGTAAGTGCCTTTTAGCTGGAGGGATAAAGGACCAGAAGTCATGGGAAAGGCAGGCATGAGAATTCCATACCGAAGCTGCTCAGGAAAAGCTGTCTGGGTATCTACTTCAAGGGGTAGTTTGGATTTTGAGTTAATGTCTGTGGTGCTTGGTACTGCTGCCATGCATCATTCCTTGTTGTGGACGCAAGTTTATACTTTTCTTATTTTCTCTAGTAATTTTCTTGAGGGCAGGGAACATGTTTTAATTACCTTTCTATGATTACACTGTATAGTATCAACCTTCTGCAAACATTTGTGGTAGGAATGAATGAATGAGTGGATGAATGAAATGAGGCAAAAGGGACAAGGAAGGTGAGGATTAAGTGGAAGCTATTTAGTCATTCCTTCAATAAATTATTAAGCATACCATGTGCCATTTACTTGCATATATTGGAGAATACCATCATGAGAAAAATAGACATTTGATTTAAAGCTTGCCCTGAGATTACCACTTGCTAGGCTTGTGATGTGAGGCTCAAAATGGGGAGGGGTGGTCTGCCTCTGGGACCCCTCCTCTCTTTCCTTCTTCTGGGCTCCAACCCTGTCTACATGTTGGGTGGGGAGGAAGGAGGTGTGCTTAAGGTCCTCTAATAAACTGGTGTTGTGATCTCCTTGCCCTTTTACGTGGGTACTAGTAAGATGCTCTAACTAGTCATGTTCTGTGAACCAAGCAGTGGGGGAGTGAGGCTTCTTCCTGTCATTTGTCATCAGTTTTCTCTCCCCAGTCTGATAGGCACAGTGCAAATGACGTGCCACTTGTTTATCCCGTTGGGGAATGAGAGGTTAGTCTCCCTCTCTTACAGCCATACCTGTCTCCGTGACAAGGTTTCATCACCCGTCCCATGACAGCATTTGCCACTAAGCCAAGAACTTAAAGACACCAAGAAGCCCCTTTCTCTGTCATTTGCTCAGCTTACAAGAAGAGTGGGGGCCATGGCTAGTGGCTCAGTGGATAGAGCCTTGGCCCAGCATATGGACATCCTGGGTTCTAGTCCCAGTCAGGGCACGTGACCTGGGATTCCCCCTTCTTTCCCTCTTTTCCTCCGGCGGTGAGTGGCTCAATTGGTTTGAGCCTGTCTCCAGGTGCTCAGGATAGCTCTGTAGGAGTGGAGCATGACAGCCTCAGGTGCTAAAAATAGCTTAATACTTGAGCATCAGCCAGATGGGGTGAGGGGCCTCTTTAGAAAATGGGTCCTTTCTGCTCCCAGTTTGGGAGGTCAAGCTGGATGGGGACTGAGCATGGTGTGTCGTTGGGCACCTTAGTGAGAACTGCTTCACTGGACATGAACCTGAGGCCAGGTCAAGAGGGTGGGGGTGCGTGCCAGTGGGCAGTGAGCGGATGGATGGCATCAACAACTCTTTGAAGAAGTTAAGCTCTGACGGGAGGAAAGAAAGGCCAGCGGCTGGTGGAGATTAAGGTTTGAATTTTTTTTTCTTTTTTAAAACTGGGGCAACTCTTACTATTTAGCCACCAGCAGGTCTTAAGTGTCTTTTAGACTTAAAGGAAGTGGTTTCAGTTGGCTGGAGAGAAGCACAGTGTGATTGCCAGGGGGGTGAGGAAGCAGAGGCAGCGAGTGGTGCCCCCAGAACCCCGGAGTGCGGTGGCATTTTCCTGCAAATATGTCCCTAGAGCACACTGGAGAGGGTGGAGACAGCGAGGGGCTGGTACTTGAGGAAGCCTCACTCAGTGATGGCCAAGGGAAGGAAATCTATTTCTCCTTGTAAGAGAGGAGATGTTGCAGAAATTGGCACAGGTTTTGGGGGGAAAAAATTAACTCCATTTGTTGTCTCCAACAAGATCTTAACGTGTGCTCTGATTTGTCAAGCTGTTTAGAAGGCTTAGTGTTCGCCTAATAGGAACCGTAGGGTGCCTGAAATTAATCAGCTGCATCTTTTACACAATGTAAGTAACGCTAACTTCTCTGGAGTGACATAAATTTCCACAAAGCCACGAGCCCTGTCTGTGATCTCAGCCTAGGCAACTGCAAAGGAGGGACACATTTCCTTTTAAGTGGATGGAGTGTTTCACGGAGCTCTGCGTAGGAAGGAGCTGTCGCGTTTAATGAAACACGAGTGCATTTGGAATTGGCGTTTTATAATGACTGGGAAAATGTGAGCTCAATCCTTCCACATCTTACAGAAATCAAAGGAAGGACTTTCAGGAAATAGTGATTGCAACTAACTTAAGGAGAACCTCAGAAGACTGTTGGCTGGAGTTCTTAATGTGACGCTACGGAAGAAAAAGGAAGAAAGTGACCAACCTGGGAAAGAGATTATAGAAGAAAACAGCTCTGTTTCATGTGAGAGAATAAGAGGGCTTGTTTAAACTGAGCTTAGTTTAGATTGAGCGAGAACATGTGAATGATGCATGAGGTTTGGTTTGCGTCTCGCTGACTGAGGCATTTTCCATCTCTCCTGGAATCATAGCAGCCCCGCCCCTTTGATGAAGGTATATTGCAATTACTTCCGACTTGCCCGTCTGCCTCCTCTAAGTTGCTTGGGTTGTGGGACGGTTTTAAGTGATACAGGACATCACTGTGACTTTTGAAGGAAAATCTGGAGCATCCCTCTTTCATCTTGTCTGAAAGATCAAACTTGGCAGTTTTCCGTTTACAGTTTTCTCATTGCTTATACGTTTTAAAAATTAGAAAAATATTCACCCATGCTTTCTTCTTTCTGTATAGTTTATGTTTGGCTACTTATTCCTTTTCAAATACATATTTCAAGTAAGAATCTAACTTTTTTTTTCTAAATAGCAAAATAATTTTTTTTTTCACCATCACTTTCCATTTTTATTCTAAAGACCATGTGTGAGTCATCAGAGAGCCTGCTCTTGTCCTAAGGAGAGGGTCTTGATATCTTAGGACTGGCAGAAGTACAAAGTGGGGCTCATGCCACTGATTTGTCTTAGGCAAATAGACAAGGGACCCCTCCTGGGAAGGAGCGAGTCGGGGCTAGCTTCTCCCTTTCCCGTATCTCCTTAGGACTGTCGAGACCTGTTTGGGCTCTAGGTTGATCTGGGACAAGAGAGAAGTTGAGGAGAGAGTAGGCATCTGGTATTGGGAGTAAGAAATAGATGGTAATAGGGAGATAATTAGTACCTGTTATTCAGTCTAGCAGCTTCGAAAAGCAACAAAAATACACGCATGAAACCATCATGTATATTTTTGTAGATAAAAGTAAAAGAAAGATAAAACCATTATGTATATATTGTTACATGAGATTTTGAGTTTTTTATTTTGTAAATATAACATGGAAGTCAACTTTTGTTTGTCTAAGTAAACCATTTTCTTTTTAAATGAGAGAGAGAGAGAGACAGACAGATAGATAGACTTACAGACAGGTATAGACAGGAAGGGAGAGAGATGAGAAGTGTCAGCTCATAGTTGCAGCACTTTAGTGTTCATTGATTGCTTTTCATACGTGCCTTGACCAGGAGGCTCAAGCCAAGCCAGTGACCTCTTGTTCAAACCAGCGACCTTGAGCTCAAGCCAGCAACCATGGAGTCATGTCTCTGATCCCACGCTCAAGCCAGTGACCCTGCACTCAAGCTGGTGAGCCTACACTCAAGCCGGTGACCTCGGGGTTTCAAACCTGGGTTTTCTGTGTCCCAGGCCGACACTCTATTCACTCCGCCATGGCCTGGGATGGCTAACTAAATCATTTTTAATAGTGGTATAAAAAGCTGCCCCTTCAAGATGAGCCTAGACTCCGCCTCTGTGCAGTCCTCATGAGAACTTCCTTCCACCTGTGGTGTGTGAAAACCAGCAGCTAATGGTCTGTATGGTGTCCCAGTAACAAAGTGATTGAAATAAAAAATGAAGAACACTGCCTGACCAGGCGGTGATGCAGTGGATAGAGCGTTGAACTGGATGCGTAGGACCCAGGTTCGAGACCCCGAGGTCGCCAGCTTGAGCGCCAGCTCATCTAGTTTGAGCAAAGCTCACCAGCTTGGACCTGAGGTTGCTGGCTCGAGCAAGGGGTTACTCGGTCTGCTGTAGCCCCACGGTCAAGGCACATATGAGAAAGCAATCAATGAACAACTAAGGTGTCACAACAAAAAACTAATGATTGATGCTTCTCATCTTTCTCCGTTCCTATCTGTCTGTCCCTATCTATCCCTCTCTCTGACTCTCTTCTCTGTCTCTGTAAAAAAAAAAAAAAAAAAGAACACTTAAGTGAAGGAAACCAGATACCAAAACAGGCCCCACAGAGGCAGTTAATGAAAATGCAAGCAGAGTGCTGAAGAGAAGCCAATGTGCCTCCATGGGGCTGTACCCCCTTCCGTGGGGCTGTTCCCCCTTCCGTGGGGCTGTTCCCCCTTCCATGGGACTGTCTCCCTTCTACAGGTTGTCCCTTCTTACCCCACAACCAGTCAGCTTCCACACCCTGTTGAATTTGCCTCCTTAACACCTTTCACATCGCCCTTTCCTTCTGCTTTTGGTGAAAGGCTTTGCCTTTTTGGCTTCTCACCTCAGAGAGCCATGTGAGGTTTAATAGTAAATGTAAACCACTCACTCTGTGCCTGGCGACAGTGCGGACTCAGTAAGGGCTACTGTTGTCCCTCCCCTTGCCCACTCTGCTTCTGAAATCAAAGTAATGGTTTGAATCCTGGCCTCTCTCGTTCCATCTGTGTGACTTTAGGTAGCTCACTAACCCTTTCTGAGCCTTTATCTGTAAATTGACTCCTTATCTCATGTTCTCCTTTCCTACTCAGAACCGGTCAGTGGTTCCTTTCCCTTCTGTCAAAATCAACCCTATGTCCTGGCTCCCCACACTGGGTCTTCAGGCTACTTTTTCCTCTCACCTCACTGTTATTCCCCTTACTGCCACTGCCGATGGGTCCAAAGGCTGCTTTCTGTCCCCACCCCCCATTCCTGGCTTCTTTCCTTTGCTCCTGCATTCCCTATGCCCAAAGTGCCGAACCTTCTCCCATATCCAAATCCTGCCCCTCCCAAGCTCATCTCTCATGCTGTGCCCTGCATGCAACCTTCCTTTTTGTCCCCCAAGGTCATGGGACCTGCCAGGAAGTTTTAGAATCCCCAACTCCCCTCCTGGAGAGGTAGCGGTCTGTGTGGAGCCCAGGACTCAGTATACCTCCCACTTGCCCCAGGTGCCTGTAGGCGCGGGGAAGTTTGGTGCCCATAGAGTTCTCTCTGTGCATGCCGCACCTCCTGCCTGGACAGGGAGCTTCTGAGGCCAGGGTCTGATGCATCCGTGTGTTCCCCACAGCACTCCGTCGTGTCTGGTGTCTAGAGGGCCCTTCAAAATGTTTGAATAAATACATTTGAATTTTCAAAAATTTGAAAGGGCCTAGTAATAAGGTGACCAATAGTCCTCCTTTAGGGAGGAGAGTCCTTCTTTTGTAAGTTCTGTCCTCCCTCCAAAAGTATCCTCCTACATGTCCTCCTTTTTGATATTGGAAGACTAATCTATAAATGTCCATATTCGATCGATGCAGTCGATCCATTGCGTGTGATGTGACGTATTTGTGTCTAAATGAGTACTTTTTCCGTACAATTATTATTAAAAACTAATAGGCATGTAAGCATAATTACATTATAAAATATTACAAATGTTTTTATTATGCATTTATCATATTATAGTGTATTATTGTTGCAATGAATTAAATGTTTCTTTTATTTACGACATTGTTTTCTCCAATTTATTTTTGTTCTTCTTTTCATTGTAAAAAAGTTGGTCACCTTACTAGTAACCATCTTGTTTTCTTTCATCTCATCCATTTATTTATGAAATCAATTAAATAATCAAAGCACAACTCTAAGGGCTGAGCTAAAAGCAATGACAAGGTAGACAGTGTCTTTGTCCTCGCTTGCACTGCAGGGATGAAGACAGTGTAAACAAGCAAACAAGTAAACTGGCAGGTGATTACCAGGATGTGAGGGCGGGGTGAAGCGTGAGAGCCACTTCTGATAGGATGGGCAGGCAGGGCCTCTTTGAGTGACACTCAGCTGAGAAGGTGAAGAGGAGGAGGCAGCCAGGGGAAGGCCTGGGGCTAGATTGAGTCAGGTAGAGGGCAGGGCAAGCACCATGGCCCTGAGATGGATAGAAGAGCATTTGAGGTGCAGAAGGGAACAGGGCCCGCGGGGCTGGAGGGTGTGTGGCAAGGAGTTCTGCATGAGTCTGGAGAGGAAGAGGTGACAACCCATCTGTGAAGAGGATTGAGTTCACTTTTAAATGCAGTAGGAACCATTGGAGGGTTTTAAGTCGGGGAGTGGCATGATCTGATTTATAGTTTTCAGAACTCACTATGACAGGGAGCTGGAAATTCAGTGTAATTGGGATTTTTGAATGTCAGCCATTCCCCACTGCTCTGGGCAGCTGGAGCTCAGTGACCCAGGGCTGTCCTTGCTCCACAAGGGAGTTTCTTTGACAACCAGCTGCTACAACAGCTACTCTGTATTCTATAACAATAGCCCTAAATCAGGGGTTCCCAAACTACGGCCCATGGGCTGCATGTAGCCCCCTGAGGCCATTTATCCGGCTCCCGCTGCACTTCTGGAAGGGGCACCTCTTTCATTGGTGGTCAGTGAGAGGAGCATAGTTCCCATTGAAATACTGGTCAGTTTGTTGATTTAAATTTACTTGTTATTTATTTTAAATATTGTATTTATTTCAGTTTTGTCTTTTTACTTTAAATAAGATATGTGCAGTGTGCATAGGGATTTGTTCATAGTTTTTTTTTTATAGTTCGGCCCTCCAACGGTCTGAGGCACAGTGAACTGGCCCCCTGTGAAAAAAGTTTGGGGACCACTGCCCTAAATGATCCTTTTATTTCCTTCTCTTTAGGTCTGCTTGATGTATTGTGAATGGTATAATTACACGTGTGGACATTGACTGGGAGGCAGTAGATGGTGGTGGAATGTGGTCGTAGGCTCCTTCCATACATGTGGGCAGCTGGAGAGAGCTGGTTGGCGCTGGGAAGTCATGTGGGATGGAGATTTGCAGCGCTGTCATGGGGATACAGAACCATTGTGTCCTGTGACCTCCCAGCAAGCCCAGGCTCTGGCTCCTCTGGTGGTACAGGGGAGGTTCGCTGAAGGCCCAGTTCATAGCCCTCACTGCTCCTGTCTTGGTGCCATTCCAGTTGGATGTCAACAACCCTTAGGGTGGGGCCTCTAACTCTGCGAGGCCAGTTTCCTCTCCTGGCTGCCAGGAGTGAGCTCCATGTGATTCGCTCATTGTGTTGTGTTCTCCCCGCTCTTGTCCAAAGCTTCTCCCGGCATGGTCACTGTCGAAGACATCATTTCTTGTCTCCCCTAGACTCCGACACTTGGGAGTGACTTGTCCTTTTCTTGGCTTTGTAGACTTCTAGGACAGAAGCACGTTGGAGATGATGCCCACATGACATTAATTTTCAGTTCTTGGGAGATTTCTTAGATCCACTTTCACTTTCATCCCACTGCTACCACTTTTGAGGATGAACTTGTTAGAATTATTTATCTTCATGGCTTGAATGTGTTAATTAGAAAAATCCATATTGGAAGAAAAATCAAAAGAAACCCTTTATGCTCTGAGAGCTGAAATGCCTAATTCACTTCCTACCATATATAGCATCTGTCAATACAGATGTTCTAGTGATTACATGTATCTTTCAAAAAAAAATTAAAAAGAGCTGCTGATGAATTAGTTGAGAAAATTTGCAATGTAGAGACATAATTTTAAGTGGAAAAAGCTCTGAGTCAGGGTGGTTCCAAACAGGATAGGCTGTAAGATCCGGGGTGTGAACTGGTACAGATAAATTATGTATTATATTTACTTGATAGGACATCTGTTAAGTAGTGGCGGCGATCCTCTTTATTTTTTTATTTTATTTTTATTGATATTAATTTATTGTGTTTACATAGATTCTAGTGTCCCACCAAATACATCCCCCACCCCCGTGTTCCTCTCAACATCCCCTTGCCCCCTCCCCCAATACCCTCCCTCCTTCCCTCCAGGATTTGCTGTCCTGCTCTCTATATCACTGTGTTATGTATATATAATTTCACCAATCTCTTTCCCTTCTCTGATCCCATCCTCTCACCCCCTTTCCCTCTGGTTCCTTTAATCCCATCTCTGTCTCTATTCCATTCCTCAGTTCACATTATTCATTAGATTCTTCAAATGAGTGAGGTCATATGATATTTTTCTTTCTCTGCCTGGCTTATTTCACTTAGCATAATAGTTTCCAGGTCCATCCATGTTGTTGCAAAAGGTAAGATTTCCTTATTTTTCATGGTCCTATAGTATTCCATTGTGTATATGTACCACTGCTTTTTAATCCACTCGTCCACTGACGGACACTTGGGCTGTTTCCAGATCTTGGCTATTGTGAACAATGCTGCAGTAAACATGGGGGTACATTTCTTCTTTTGAATCAGTGATTTGGTATTCTTAGGATATATTTCTAAAAGTGGGATAGCTGGTTCAAAAGGCAGTTCCATTTTTAATTTTTTGAGGAATCTCCATACTGTTTTCCACAGTGGCTGCACCAGTCTGCATTCCCACCAGCAGTGCAGGAGGGTTCCCTTTTCTCCACATCCTTGCCAGCACTTATTCTGTGTTGTTTTGTTAATGAGCGCCATTCTGACTGGTGTGAGGTGATATCGCCTAGTGGTTTTAATTTGCATTTCTCTAATGATTAGTGATCTTGAACATTTTTCATTTGTCTATTGGCCATCTGTATGCCCTCTTTGGAGAAGTGTCTATTCATTTCTTTTGCCCATTTTTTGATTGGATTGTTTATCTTCCTGGTGTTGAGTTTTACAAGTTCTTTATAAATTTTGGTTATTAACCCCTTATCAGACATATTGTCAAATATGTTCTCCCATTGTGTGGTTTGTCTTTTTATTTTGTTTATATTGTCTTTAGCTGTGCAAAAGCTTTTTAGTTTGATATAGTCCCATTTGTTCATCCTGTCCTTTATTTCACTTGCCCGTGAAGTTAAATCAGTAAATGTATTGCAAGAGATGTTGGAGAGCTTACTGCCTAGGTTTTCTTCTAAGATGATTATGGTTTCACGACTTACATTTAAGTCTTTTATCCATTTTGAGTTTATTTTTGTGAATGGTGTAAGTTGGTGGTCTAGTTTCATTTTTTTGCAGGTAGCTGTCCAATTTTTCCAACACCATTTATTAAAGACACTTTTACTCCATTGTATGCTCTTACTTTCTTTGTTGAATATTAATTGTCCATAAAAGTGTGGGTTTATTTCTGGGTTCTCTGTTCTGTTCAATTGATCTATATGCCTGTTCTTATGCCAGTACCAAGCTGTTTTGAGTACAATGGCCTTGTAATATAACTTTATATCAGGCAGTGTAATACCACTCACTTTATTCTTCTTTTTCAAGATTAATGAAAGAATCACTATTCATGTACTTTTTTGGTTCCATATAAATTTTTGGAATATTTGTTCTATATCTTTGAAGTATGTCATTGGTATTTTAATATGAATTGCATTGAATTTATAAATTGCTTTGGGTAATGTAGACATTTTAATGATGTTTATTCTTCCTGTCCATGAACATGGTATATGCTTACACTTGTTTGTATCTTCCTTGATTCTTTTATCAATGTTTTATAATTTTTCAAGTACAAGTCTTTAACTTCCTTGGCTAAATTTACTCCTAGGTACTTTATTTTTTTTGTTATGTTAATGAAGGGGATTGCTTTTTAAATTTCTCTTTCAGTCAGTTCATTGTTGGTGTATAAAAATGCCTCTAGCCCTGGCCGGTTGGCTCAGCGGTAGAGCGTCGGCCTAGCGTGCGGAGGACCCGGGTTCGATTCCCGGCCAGGGCACATAGGAGAAGCGCCCATTTGCTTCTCCACCCCTCCGCCGCGCCTTCCTCTCTGTCTCTCTCTTCCCCTCCCGCAGCCAAGGCTCCATTGGAGCAAAGATGGCCCGGGCGCTGGGGATGGCTCTGTGGCCTCTGCCCCAGGCGCTAGAGTAGCTCTGTCACAACATGGCGACGCCCAGGATGGTTGCAACATGGCGATGCCCAGGATGGGCAGAGCATTGCCCCCTGGTGGGCAGAGCGTGCCCCCTGGTGGGCGTGCCAGGTGGATCCCAGTCGGGCGCATGCGGGAGTCTGTCTGACTGTCTCTTCCTGTTTCCAGCTTCAGAAAAAAAAAAAAAAAAAAAGATGCCTCTAATTTCTGAATATTAATTTTATATCCTGCCACCTTGCTGAATTCATTTATCAGGTCCAGTAGTTTTTTGACCGAGACTTTTGGTAACTGTTTCAAGCTCATTTGTTGTAATCAGTCTGTTTAGGTTTTCTGTTTCTTTCAAATTGACTGAGTAGTTTTCTATGTATAGTATCATATCATCAGCAAATAATGATAGTTTTACTTCTTCTTTTCCAATTTGGATGCCTTTTATTTCTTCTTCTTGTCTGATTGCTATGGGTAGGACTTCCAGAACTATGTTGAATAAGAGTGGTGAAAGGGGGCACCCGTGCCTTGTTCCTGATCTTAAACAGATTGTTTTTAATTTTTGCCCATTGATTATGATGTTGGCTGTGGGTTTGTCATAAATGGCCTTTATCATGTTGAGTAATGTTTCCTGTATTCCCACTTTGTTGAGAGTTTTGATCATAAATGGGTGCTGGTTTTTATCAAATGCTTTTTCTGCATCTATTGATATTATCATGTGCTTTTTATCCTTCCTTTTGTTTATATGATGAATCACATTGATTGATTTTCAAATATTGTACCAGCCTTGCCTCCCCAGAATAAATCCCACTTGATCATAGAGTATGATTTTTTTCATGTATTGCTGGATCTGGTTTGCTAATCTTTTGTTGAGAATTTTAGCATCAAAATTCATCAGGGATATTGGCCTATAGTTTTCTTTCTTTGTATTGTCTTTGCCTGGTTTTGGAATGAGGATTATGCTCCCCTCATAAAAGGAGCTTAGAAGTCTTTCCTCTGAGAAGGATAGGAGTCAGTTCTTCTTTGAATATTTGGTAGAATTCGCCTGTGAAGTCATCTGTCCCAGGGCCTTTGTTTGTTGAGAGTTTTTTGGTAACTGTTTCAAGCTCATTTGTTGTAATCAGTCTGTTTAGGTTTTCTGATTCTTTCAGATTGAATTTTGAAAGATTATGTTTCAAGGAATTTGTCCATTTCACCTAGGTTGTCTAATTTTTTGACATACAGTTCTTCATAGTATTTTCTTACAATCCTTTGTATTTCTGCTGTCAGTTGTTACTTCTCCACTCTCATTTCTAATTTTATTTATTTAAGTCCTCTCTCTTTTTTTCTTGGTGAGTCTGGTTAAAGGTTCATCAATCTTGTTTACCTTTTCAAAGAACCAGCTCTTGGTTTCATTGATCTTCTGTATTGTTTCTTTAGCCTCTATGTCATTAATTTCCTCTCTGATCTTTATTATTTCCTTCCTTTTACTTCCTCTGGGCTTTACTTGCTGTTCTTTTTCTAGTTCTTTTAGATGCAGGGGTAAGTTGTTTATTTGAGCTTTTTCTTGCTTCTTAAGGTATGCATGTAATGCGATGAACTTCTCTCTCAGGACTGCTTTTGCTGTGTCCCAGAAATTTTGAGTTGTTGTATGTTCATTTTCATTTGTTTTGAGGAAATGTTTTATTTCTCCCTTGATCTCATTGTTAACCCATTCATTGTTTAGTAACATGCTATTTAATTTCCAAGTGTTTGAATGTTTTTCAGTTTTTCTATTGTAGTTGATTTCTAGTTTTATGCCACTGTGGTGGTGGTCCTTTTTAAAAAAGAATTCTCTTCTCTATGTTTGGGTGATCCTTCTGTGTTATGGGGTTGCCATATGAGGCAGAAGCCAGAAACTTGCTTCACTTTCTTGTAACCAGGTCTCGAGTCACCCCGCCCCTTGACTTAGATCTTGCTGAGAATAACGTGGGCAGAGGAGGGACCTGGAGTGCATTGTGGAGAGTCTAGAAGCAGTGACGTCTGGCTTTGAGAGGCAGAGGTCCTGGGATGGAGCCCCTGGGCCAGTCCTGGTGATTGACAGGCACAGTGGGGTCCCATCTGAGTGGTGGTGGCATCATTTGTCCATAGCTCCTGACTGCATAGCCTTCATACCTGGCTCTGAGGTTCTCTCTTAGAGATTTTGCACACTGCTGAAACTTCTTAAATAAATTCGTTTTGTAGTAAAACTAACTAGGTGGGTTCTGTTATTTGCAACTAAAATTACCTGCAATGGGTACTTATTTGATGATGTTTGGGATGTCTAGCTCTGCAGGGGGAATACATGCTCTTTAGTAGGCTTTGCCCATGAGCTGTATCCAGTCCCCACACTAGAATTAAACAAAACTGCAGCTGTTTTTGCATCCTATGAAGTGGCAAAGGCCTTGGATCAGATAGAGAAGACTGTGGCTCTACTCTGCCTTACTGCTCTCTTGCTACAATGATTTTGAGTAAGTCACTTCTGTTTGGGCCTTTGTTTTCTTATTTGTGAAACGAGATAATTATGCCTGATAAACTTTAAAGTCTCTCCCAATTCAAGAGCCTCTGATGAGCAGCGTTAGTGTTTCTAATAGAAAGCAACATCTGTTATCCAGATGTACACTGTTTAGTACAGTAGCTACTACCACATGTGGGTATTTAAATTTAAATAGATTAAAATCCAATGAAATTTGGGTGATGGGCACACAACACAATCAATAGTTCAAATGCTATAGAAATGTTTACCTAAAACCTATATACTCTTATTGACCAATGTCACCTCATTAAATTTAATATCTAAATTTAAAAAATGTAAAAAATTAAAAAAATTAATGAAATTACAAATTCGGTTCCTTATGTACACTAGCCACATTTTAAATGCCCAACAGCTAAAGTAGCTCCTGGCTACCACATTGGACAGTGCAGATATGGAACGTTTACATCATAGCCAGAACATTTTCTTGGCTACCACCGGTCTAGGTGGCACTGCTATTTGTCCACTTGGCTGGTAGAGATGTGTTCTATTGCCTTTCCACCTGCCTGCGTGAATGCACCAGCAGACACCTTATTAGCCACTCAGCACGCACCAAACGGAACCCATTGTCAACCCTTTTTTACTCCCTGTATGTCTCAACCCTATTCTTCCCCTCTGAGTGAGTTTATTGCCATTTTATTCTTTAAAACTGTATTCCTCTTTTGCTATATTCTTTTTCTCCTTTGATCTGTTTACAACAGGTCCCTTAGCATTTCTTGCAGCCTTGGTTTGGTTGTAGTGAATTCCTTGAGTTTTTTTTTTTTTTTTTGTCTTTTGTCTGTAAAGCTTTTTATTTCTCCTTCAATTTTAAATGATAGCATTGCTGGATAAAGTAGTCTTGGTTGTAGGCTCTTGTTCTGCATTACTTTGAATATTTCTTGCCATTCCCTTCTGGCCTCAAGTGTTTCTGTTGAGAAGTCAGAAGTCATCCTTATGGGGGATCCTTTGTAGGTGATAGTCTTTTTTTCTCTAGCAGATTTTAATATTTTCTCTTTATAGTGACTCGTCCCAGGGGTTAGGGTGGCTGTCTCCCAAAATGTTTCTCCCTGTGCCTCCTAGATTACACTCTCTTCCTGCTACCCCAGTCCTCTCCTCTCTCCCCGTCCCCTGGAGCCCTGGGTGAGTGGTTGTGAGAGAGGTGTTCTGCGCGGTCCCTTTAAGAAGGATCCTGGGTCTGAGAAATCAGTCTCTTTCTCACAAACAGTATCCTGAGTTGTTTCCAGCTAAATATTGTCCATACGCCTCTTCTAGGCTCTGGGGCTGCAGGCTGGGGCTTTGTTCCTGGGGCTCAGGACCCTCCCCTCTCTGCTAAACTCACTTCCCGCCACCCGAGTCTCTCCCAGCTGCTGTTCGCTCCAGGGAGCTGGGCAGCCCTCTCCGCATTTTCACTTTTCCTACCAGTCTCAGTGTGGCTTCTTCAGTATTCCTTGGTTGAAGAGTCCTCTTAGTTTAGTCCAAAGTTGGTTTTTCCACACGATAGTTCTTAAAATTATTTTGCAATCCACTTTGGTTCTGGGAAGTGGATGTTGGTACGTCCGCCTACTCCAGCACCATCTTGTCTTCCTCCCCCTCTGAGTGAGTTTAATCAAACAAATACATACCAAATGGTGAGATCAGTCCTCTAAATGCATGAATCCATCCATTTACTCATCAGATGGTTAGTATCTACTGTGAGCTAGAAACCCTGCTCAGTACTTGGAACACAGTATTGGTCAAAGAGAGACAGTTCCTACTCCCGTGGAACTTAGGGTTTAGGAGCAGAGAGGTGTTGTCCGAGATTGTAGACACATCTGGAAAAGGAGAGCAGCCCGTGCTGCCAGTGAGGAGCAGCACAAGGTCCCACACAGATGTGTCACCGGGCACCTGGCCTGGGTGAGGGGAAGCAGCTGAAGCTGGGGAAGGGCCCCCAGGGGGCAGGGTCGGGGTGGAAGGAAAAGCCATGTGCTAGCGGAGTAGGGTGCACTCCAGGAGCAAAAACGGAAAGGAAGGGGTTTTTGTGGTTGAAGCATAGAGGGGCCACACTATGCAAGCATTGTATGCCACTTTAAAGATTAAAGTCAGGCTTACATCCTAAGCAGAAACTTGTGAATGAATGACTAAGGAGTATGCTGAGAAAGTGTAGCTGTATTTAAAAATTATTGTGCCTATGTCCCCTAACATGTCCGCAGTCCTCACTTAGACAATAGAATTGCCATGTGGATGGGAAGAAACTCTCAATAGGAAATGCATAGTGTGGCTCTCTTGACAAGATGGCCAAACCGCAGTACCAGTGAGTGCTGAGCCCACCACTCCAGCCCCTGCTGCGGCCCCAGCCTCAGCCCCAGACCTGGCAGCAGCAGGAGCGATGCCTGCAGCTCCGGGCCAGACCCCAGCCTCAGCGATAGCCCCAGTGCAGACCCCAGTGCGACTATTCCTGCTCTACCAGCCCTCCCACGCCCCCGGTCATTTTGGCCTCCGTTGTGGACACAACTGGGCTGAGGTTGCTGCATGCGTTATCGAGACCCTGCTGCTCCTGGGCAGCATTGACCACATGCAGTGGAAGTGAGTGCCACATGATGAGGTGACCATTGACATGGAGTTTGCTAAGAACATGTATGAAATGCACAAGAACATCTCTTCAAATGAGCTCATCCTGGGTTGGTGAGCTAGAGGCCATAACATCACAGAGCGCTCTGTGCTGATCCATGAATGCTACAACTGGGGCACCCCAACCCCACTTTTCTCACTGTGGACACTACCCTCTAGCATAGCCGCATGAGCATCAAAGCCTAAGTCAGCACTTTGATGGGTGTCCCTGGGGGGACCGTGGAGGGGATGTTCACATCTTTGGCAGGGAATATGAGTATTATGACACTGAACACATTGGAGTTGACCTGATCATGAGGACCTGTTTTAGCCCCAGCTGGCTGATCAGACTCTTAAGTGACTTGCAGCAAGTAGCAGGTTCATTGCCTCGCATCCAGCATGTGGATGGCAGACTGTGTGGAAAGGTGTTAGCTGACAATACTGGCAGCTGCTTCTGGATGAGTCTCGTTAACTGGGCACCCGAGATAGCTCCCGTTGACTTTGAGACCATGTTCCACATCAGCACCAATGATGGTTGCTCCTGGCCAGTCTCACACAGTCACAGACTGCCATCAGTGAGAAACTTGTAAACCTGTGGATGGGCCCAAGCAGCACTCCTATTCTGTGAGTCAGTGCAGTGATTTGCTTCTCCATTTCTTTTTGGGGATTGTCAAAATCTCGGTTGTTCATGGGACTGTGTTACCCCTTCAAATGTCACCCATTGATAAGTGCAGCTTTGGAACCCTGGGGATGGTTGGTTCCAAATGTTAACCAACATACAAGAGCAAGATCTGCTGCAATGAGGATACACGCTGTTAAGCTGGTATACGCCAGACAGAACATTGACTGAAGCAGGCTGTGAAGAATGTGGCAACTTGCTGTGGGGCAGGAGCTTGGTAGAGCACCAGCCCATTCCCAAGAGATCAGTATTTGCTGAGAGCTGTGTAAAATTTCCTTCCTACCCATAGTAGATATTTGCTTCATACTCTGGCTTTTCAGTACCTTTTGAACACATTTCTGTACTGTTTGGGGAATTTCAGACCTTATAAACTACCCCCTCAAAGTATAAGTCAAAAGCCACTTTCTGGGTCTCCCTTCCAGCTAGTGCCAGAATGTGTCCCCAGCCCTGCCACTCAGATGCATTGAAAAGGTAACTTTGATTCAGAAGAGGGTCAGGAGAACAAGAGGGCATCCCACAGAAATATTTCTCATGGGGGTGACAGAATCATGCAGCGTTCAGAAGCAGCCTGGACGGGGTTCCCAGCACCATCGGTACGAACCACAGTGAGGTCTACTGGAGCGGTCTGCTGGCGTAACGGTCTCCCAGATGGGTTTGCTGACCCACCCAGGTATTCAGTGACCTAATATCTTTTAAGAAATTCCCTGTCTGCTTCAGTTAGCTAGAGAGGATTCAATTATTGGGAACCTGAAACTCTGAATGATAGAGCAGACACCATGGAATAGCATGGCGGAAGCAGTAGCTCGCTCTGTTCTCAGCGTCTCAGGGCTGAGCATGGACCACAGGGATCTTGAGGTAGTTAGATAAAGTTCAGTCTTTTGGGCTGTGCTGCCAATTCTGGTGTTTCTGCTCTAGTGGGAGGCATGCAAACTTGAAAAACCTCAGGTTACCTAAAATTGTACTAAAAAAATTAACAAGCCTGACCAGGTGGTGGCACAGTGGATAGAGCATCAGAATAGGATGCAGAGGACCCAAGTTCAAAACCCCAAGGTCACCGGCTTGAGCAAGGGCCCATCTGGCTTGAGCATGGGGTCCCTGGCTTGAGCGTGGGATCACATGACCCCATGATCACTGGCTTGAGCCCAAAGGTCACTGGCTTGAGCAAGGGGTTACTCGGTCTGCTGTAGCTCCCTGGTCAAGGTACATATGAGAAAGCAATCAATGAACAACTAAGGTGCTGCAACAAAGAACTGATGCTTCTCATCTCTTTCCCTTCCTGCCTCTCTGTCCATATCTGTTTCTCTCTCTGTCTCTCTTCCTGTCTCTGTCACACACACAAATAATCAACAAGATTTATGGAAATGTAGGAGGTGGGCAAACATCAAAATCTATACAACTCTGTGCAGAGCACTAAGAAAAGCAGTAACGATCCTAATAAGAGTATTAGCACAACTGGAAAGTCATACTGAATTCCCAGGAGGTAAATTTTCTAGTGTCAGCCTTTACCTTACAAGGTACCTTGATGGGAGGGACTATAAGGAGGGGCCCAGGTTGCTGGGCTTGGAGACCAGGGCAGTGGAGGTGGAGAAAAGGCTCTTGCAGGTTTTGCACAAACTTGAGTGACGACTGAGATGGATGGCCCTGCATCTTTGCTCTGTGTTCTTTTGCACAGGATCTTGGAAGAAGATGCCCCGTGTGCTTCTGAGACGGAGTGTATGGCTCAGCCAGGCCAGTAGGAGGAGGGGAGGCATGGGTAGGTGTCTGGGATGGTATTAGCTCTGCTAGGGAAGTTTAAGCTCAGATGTTTGGACTTGGGGGCTATACTGAGTTCATATATCACGATGAACGATGGTATTTAAAGAAGCATGTATTATAATAGACCAGGCTGTGTTCACAAGCATTCTGTAAACCTGAAAAAGTGGGGGACCCTTGGCCTGTAGATAAACGAACTGTGGGGGAAATGGTCCCCAATATCGTATAGGAGGTGGAAGCCCAGCATATGAGTAGATTTTTATCGCTGTAGGTTGGAGAGCTGGAATAGCACAGCCATTAGCAGCACAGGAGCGGGCTGCCTGGGGTTGAATTCCTACTCTACCTCATTCTCGGTCTGAGCCCTGGTTTTATCATTTGTAAAATGGAGATAATGATACTATCTTCAGTCTGTTAATAATGCATGTGAAATACTTCAGATAGTTGCCTAAGTGACTGCTGCTGTTGTTGACTTCTCATCCATTTACAATACCACCTGCTTCAACGATAAAGGAGAGAAGACTCTCAGGAGTGTCTCTCATGGGATCTAACACATGATAGGTGTTCAGTCCATATTTGAATTTGAATCTGATGAGAAATAGCCACATGGACTACAACCTACATGGTTCCTCACCTCCTTCTAAGTCAGTGTGGAATCTGCTTAGTGACAAAGGTGGGCTGGTCCTTCTTGAGAGCACAGCTCAGGAGCCCCGCCCAACCCAGCAGGCTGTGATTGGGTGCTCTGGAGTCACATGAAAGCCCAGGGGCTGTCACACCTTCCAAATGGACCCTGAGTAGGAAGAAAGAGCAGTGGACATTCAGCCTGGTTTCAGCTGTGATCAGGCCAGTCTAAATAAAAACACTTTAGATTCTGAAAGCCCACAGAATCTGTTTTTAATTCATAGGTTATTTGCAGTTAATATGTTTCCATAGGGTGACATTTGTATGTGTTTAATTCATGGAGCCTATTGTAGGGAAATCCACTTTGGAAATGGACTTTGTTTTTGAATTTTTAAAATTCTTTCTTAGGCAAAATAACAAACTGGAAAGCATTTAGCTGAGTAAGTGCATCTGGTTACACAAGCAAAGTATTCAGTTGAGATGAGATGCAAATATATGTTGTCTCAGGCCCACAATTGTAGTCCTAGCTTTTCAGGTTCATTTCATGGCCTTGGGGAAATCATTGTAAGTTCTGGGCATCAGTCACTCATCTATCAGGTGCCTTTTGATTTAAAAGGTGTTCTTTTTCTAGCTCTGACTTTCTATAATAATAGCCCTGGCTGGATAGCTCAGTTGGTTAGAGCAGTGGTTTTCAACCTTTTCACACTTGGGGACCAGTGAAAATAGGAGAATGCCCTGGCCGGTTGGCTCAGTGGTAGAGTGTCGGCCTGGCGTGCGGGGGACCCGGGTTCGATTCCCGGCCAGGGCACATAGGAGAAGTGCCCATTTGCTTCTCCACCCCCCCCCCTTCCTCTCTGTCTCTTCCCCTCCCGCAGCCAAGGCTCCACTGGAGCAAAGATGGCCCGGGTGCTGGGGATGGCTCCTTGGCCTCTGCCCCAGGCGCTAGAGTGGCTCTGGTCTCGGCAGAGCGACACCCTGGAGGGGCAGAGCATCGCCCCCTGGTGGGCAGAGCGTCGCCCCTGGTGGGCGTGCTGGGTGGATCCCCGTCGGGTGCATGCGGGAGTCTGTCTGTCTCTCCCCGTTTCCAGCTTCAGAAAAATCCAAAAAAAAAAAAAAAAAAAAAAAAAGAAAATAGGAGAATGATTTCAGGAACTGTTAAGGCAGAAGTCATCCTGAGCATAAGCAAATTTGACTAAGATCATTGGGTCTCTAATCTCTATAGAACATTAGGGTGGTTAACTCTTGCAGACTGGCACAGAATTTCTGGTGGACCTGTCCACCAACCTGTGGTTGAAAACACTGGGTTAGAGCATTGTCCCCAAGTGTAGAGGTTGCTGGTTCAATCCTGGTCAGGGTACATACAGGAACAGATTGATGTTCCTGTCTTTCTCTCTCTCTCTCCCCTCCTCTTCCTCTCTTGCTGAAATCAATAAACAAAAATTTTAAAAAAAGAAAAAAAATATAGCATTCTGTGACTTGGTGAAAGGCAACAAGTTTCTGTAAGCACTTGGCAATCCAAGAACTCTGGGCTTCTTGAGGCCCTCACACCAGACTTTAAAATGCTGACTTTTCTCTTTCAGTCAGGGTCATGCACAGAACTCCCACTCTATGCAGAATAGAGTAAGGCCGTGAGGCGACAGAAGAGCAAGCAACTGCTTAATTTTTCTGTAGTCCAGTTGGAGAGGGAAAGCAAACATTTATGACATGTTCCGAAAGATTAAGCCACCCCAAAATACCAGAGCTCAGGCTTTCTCTAGCTGTTGAGGAGTATGAGAGGAAGGGAGGGTTCTAGTGGGGAGTGTGTAGAAAGAGACAAATTCCTCAGGACAGTATTTCTAACTGAATAATGGGGGTTGGATTTCATGGAACATGCTCTTCTGAGCCAAAGCTGGACTGTTTATTTTCTTTCCATTTTATTTTTTTTGGAATGTAGTTGGGTGCGTCTCTCTCATTCTGCGTATGAGTGCCTTGAATGCTTACCTTTCTCCTTCGTGTTTGAAAATCCCATGACATCTAGTACAGCACTTTGTTTAGAATAAGGGTCTTTAATGGTGGAACGGCCTGACCCTCACCTTTTGGTCCTACCATTGTTCATTGGCACCTGAACTTGAGCATGACCAGGAGCAGTCGCGGGATGAGAGGAGGTGAATGGGAGGGAGCTTGGCTTTCTTGTCGGTAGCCTGGCTGTTTTCACAGTACTGCCGCTGGTGGCTGCTTCACGAGATAGCATCTCTGGTACCGGTCACCTCCAAGGAGGCGGGCGTGACTGAAACAGCTGCATCCCTGGAGACTGGTCTGTGGCTTACATCCAGAGGGAGTCTTTGCAGTGCTAACCTGTGTTTGTAATGGCCTCTGAGGTTGATGGACCGCCTAGCCTAACGCGTTCCCCCATTCCCCGTTCAGAGCTCTGCCGGCAGTTTCTGACGCACCCTGCTGGGCAGGCAGGTGCACGGTAGCTTTCTCGCCAGGTGTGCCGTCTCTTCACAGGTGTTTTCGAGGACACTGAAATTGGGCGGTGCCATCTCGCCACTTTAATTTGGGGGTTTCTGAAAGAGTTTTATAAGCCTACCAAGGATGCTATGGATAAATGAGATTTAGAGATTTTCTGTTGTTTTGGTGTCCCCAACTTTCTCTAAAGAGGACAGTTAAGGGTTTGGGAATTTGGTTTCACTAAATTTTCTTACGTGTCTGAGAATTCAACCCTGAAGAGCAAAAAAAAAAAAAAAGGCCTAGTTTAATGAGTCTGTGATGGCATGGTGTCACCACGCAGAACACTCGCTGGCTCCTGTGTCACCGTGGGAGACGGGGCTGGGGAACAAGCTGGGGAGAAGGTGGATGGGAACACTGTTGCAGCCCACCAACCCTATAGGGACAGTGGGGGACAGGGAAGGCCAGCCTGTGGTGTAAAGTGGAAGGTGCCTCCCCACACCCACTGGTGCCCCAGCGCTGGGCTCATGGCGTCTTTATTTGCTGAAAGCTGTCCCGGGCACTTTTTCTGGTCCGCTGAGCAGACACCTGTGGGCCCAGAGTGGTATCCAGCTCCTTCCGGCCCTGACGTCTCACATAGAGCCTAACCACTTTTCTTTCCAACTTCTTACTGTGTCACTGCCCAGGTGCCCTGGTGCCCTGGTGGGTTTGTGTGCTCCCGTTACATTAATCTAGGTTATCTGTGGACATGGGGCGATGATTATTCACACCACACAGAGCAGAGATACTTTTTTCCATAAGCTTTTGTAATTTATTAGTTTATTTAATGGCCTGCTGTTTTTATAGAACAATCCCCCAACCCACTCCACAAATCTCCAACTTCCTATGTATCTAAGAGCAATGATGGAATTCCTAGAGAAAGCCCAGATATACAAGGTGTAGGTTTCCTGATCACATCAACCCTAAGATACTCACAGAATTGGACCTGTCTTGTCTACCTTTCCGGCCATCTACAAGGATATGGTGCTCGTACAGGTGACTGGGAGAAAAGCCGAGCAATCTGCCGCACAATCCCCCATGGGCTAGTGTGTGAGTTGGGCATTTGCTGTAAGACAGGATTTGTCAAGCTTGTTTACAATTTGGACCAGATAATTCTTTGTTGTGGGGGCTGCCCTGTGCACTATAGGTGTTTGGCAGCATCTCTGGTCTCTACTCACTAAATGCCAGTAGCTTCCTCAGTTGTGACACCAGAAATATCCCCAGTCAGTGCAAAATGCCCCAGGGGAGAGGTGGGTAGAGGAAATTTGCTCTTGGTTGAGAACCACTGCTATAAAATAAGATACCTGTCTGGTTTCGGATTGTAGATGAAAGAGGATGAGGAGAAGGTGGCTTCAGGGCTTCAAGTTTAAAATGATGTCTGTCTGTGACCTGCCACAGCCTCCCCCAATTGCCTCCAACAATGTCTAAAAAACAAAACTGAAAAAGATGAACACAGTAAAAACTGGAAGCTAAGACTAGAATTCTGCCTGTTGTCAGAATCCATGAGAAATTTCTTTGAACATGGTACATGGAACTGGCCCGAAGAAGGAAATTGGTGGCTGTGGATCTTGTGCTGTAAAGCCCCTTGCTCTGTCCTGATGTCTGTCCCAATGGTCAGAACTGCATGGTCTGTTCTCACTAGAAAAGTGGGCTGCCCTTCCCCGGTACGTAGCAGTTGTCTTTTGTCCCAATGCAATGTTGTATCCTTCTCCCTGCACCGGCCCCCCTCTTCCCACATCAATGTGGAGATGCCAAGAGTAACAAAATGAGTAGACAGGACGTGGGGGACATGGGCCTGGACCGCCAGCGGAGTGTTTCTGCACTCCATCCTCCACTCGTCCCGGCTGGAGGTCACAGCGGAGACAGAAAGGGCCCTGCCCACACACGGGTAATTGTCATTTTAATGTGCCCTGTTGGTTAATGGATCAGATGAGCAAGGAAATGGGGTAGAAGAAAATGCCCCCGCCCTGTGGGAAAGCGCACCGTATCCGAATACCTGTGAGGGACTTGGACTTGGACTGGGTGCTGGCACTCTATTTGTTCTTCGTGTGAGTGGCCCGAGAGGAACATTTGACTGCTAAGAAGGCAGAGAGCAGAGGGAAAGGCAGCAAACTGTCGGTCCCTTTACTGTTTTTGAGAAACTACAGCCATTTGAAGTCATCGTTATTCATTTTACAGAGTTATTTTATGGTTCCTTATTTTTTTTGTAATAATATACTGTAAAATTTTTAAATGATTTTCTTTTTTTTTTCATAATTAAAACCAGTGATTAGAGTATCTTTTATTCTACATGGCATTTTTCCTTTAAACAATTATATGTATTTTGTATTCTTTGTTTCTCTCTATATAGATTTCATGAGAATGGATTCGTTATATACCATGATTTGCTGTTATTGTACATCCTGAAAATTAGTTATTTATATATCAGTGAAATATGATGCCAAGTATAATGTAAGAAAGTAAAAAGAGTATCTTCTTTTTTGATAGTTGTTGATTGATACTAAGTCTGAATACATTTTACTATTTTACTTCATCTAGGGATTTAGGTGGAGAAGTAAATAATTTGTAGCCATTGAATAAAATTCATTAGAAAGCAAAGGGCATATCACCCAGATGTGCTCACAGAGAGGAGTACAGCTGCGAAGTGATTTGGTGTAGGAAAGAGGAGAAATATTTTTAAAATCCTTTCCTGTCCTCAGTATGATATAAAGATGTGGCATAAAAGAAATAGGAACGAAAAGCCATGAATAGAGGATTAAAAGGGAAGAAAATGGAATTAGGTGAAATAAGAAAAGAGTACAGGAAAAATAAGGACGCAGACACATGATTAAAACCCACTTTGGAGAGTGTACAGATTAGAAGGGACACTTCAGAACACTGAGGCGTCTGCGGAAGGCAGTGTTGGGGTGCTTTTCCATATGAGGAGAGAAAATAGAAACTATAAGAAATAACCATAGAATTATTGAAGTCCCTGAAGATGAAACTAGCATGAGGAGAACAGAAGCAATTTTTTTTAAAAATAAAGAAAAATTGCCTGGGCTTGAAAGGACTGACCACATTACAGACAAAATACAGAGAAAAGGAACCATATAAAGACTCATGTTGGCATTATTTTGAAATTACTGAACAAAGGAAGATGCTGCACAAGGATCCAGGCAGGAAGCAGGGGACCTATAAGGAGTACAAAGAGGTCAGACGCCTGCTTGGGAACACTTCATGGTAGACACAGCGAAATAATGTCTATTGAGTACGGATAGGAGAAGATGGTGGTTCCAGAATTTTCTACCCAGTGGAATAGTTTTAGTGTGTGAAGGCAACAAGACCGCTCTAAAATGCTTTGGGGGAGGCTGCTGTGGTCAAGCCCTCTTCTCATAGGATCACCTTCAGCTGAAAGGACCTGTGGAGTAGGTAGACTTGAGCCCAGGCCTTGCCATCTCCTGCTAACCTAATTGGACTAGGAGTGGACATCTGCAGAAAGTGACCTGGGACTTAAGATCTGGCAAACAGAGATGGGCTGGGCTAGCTAGATTCTTCAAGGATTCTGGAATAAGAAAAGGTTGTAGTTGGTATTGAGGACTGGAGGTGGAAAGTCTCAGAAATGAGGGCATTGTTGGCACCAGCGCAAGTCAAACAATGTGCAAGCAAACCTTCTGGGAGAAGCAGAAGCTATGAGGAGGCTACTGGAGACTGAAAGAACAGAGCAAGCTCAGAGAGAAGCAGAGAAGCACAAAAGGAGGCACAGTAACTATCTTAAGTCCTTTCTCGTTCCCATGAAGCCTTTGACTCTTGTCCTGTGTTCTTACAATAAAGCTTCTTGGACACGACCACATGTCTGTTCCCTCCAGTCAAGAAAAGTCTCACTACAAGGGCATTTTTAGGTACTCAAGGACTTCTTAAATATTCTGCCTTGCAACCTTTAATCAAAAAAGTTGCTTGAAGTAGAATAAAAATTATAAATCAGTGAAGTATGGAAAGAGTGGATTGCTCTGTAGGATTCCAATCAGGCATAATACTAAATTTATCACTTGTCATCTAGCGAAATACCCTAATGTCTTAGCCACTCTCCTGACAGAAGATAGCAGAAGGTTTGGTGTATTCGACAGCGTCTGAATAAAACTTAAAGGTAAAGAATGTTGTTAGAGATCGTTATTCCTTATTTAGGCACTAATCCTGTAATGTGACATAAAAGATGGTCTGGAACAGCCTCTCTCCCAGGGAACATTTATCATCAGAATTATAACTGAATTTAAATATAAGTAAAGTGATATAGCAAACATGTAAATGTCTATGATGTTGCCTAAGAAGAAAACTGGGAAAAAATATACCCAAATATGGTATTGACAGGGATGGTTTTCTTTGATGGTGGGGAGAGAGGTGGTTTTTCTTATCTTTTTTTCCCTTTCCTTTCCTTTCTCTTCCGTCTTTCCTTCATTCCTTCTCTCTTTACTTTCTTCCTTCCTTTCCCTTCTTCTTCCTCTTCTACTCCTCCTCCTCTTCCTCTCTCTCTTTCCCCCGACACTTCCTCCTTGTCCCTCCCACAGTACATGTTGTATTTCTGCTTCAATGAGTAAGTAACGATTTTTAAATGAACAAATAAACTATACTTAAAAAATTAATGACAATACTGAGCAACTTTTACTTTGTTCAGAAACCACAGTAATGGCTTACACGGGACCTACTATGTGTCAGGTGCTATGCTTGGCCCCTGACGGGCATTTGTGGACCCAGTACGGAGAGTGTGGATCACTGCCGTTCTCTCAGTGAGGAAACTCAGGCTCTTAGAGGTCAGAGTCGATGTCTCCCAGGCAGATCTGGGGGTTTGGACCCAGGTCTGTCCCACTCTGAGTCTTCTCTCTACCCACTGTGTTGGCTCTTGACTAAGCCAGAGATTGAGATGGGACCTGGCCAGATGTGTCACAGCACTGGGATCAGACACTATGAAGAAAAATAGATGTTAGGGAGAATTCATGGATTTCCTTTATGCATTCCAAGAAAGATCTTTTAGAAAAACCACCAGTTCCATGATATGGAGCCAGTCATCCCCTCTCCCCTCTTTGAGAAGCTGGGGGCTTGGACTGCCCCAGGCCCCACATCTCGTCGCTCTTATGTTCTCGGGCTCATCTAAGCAAGCAAACCCGCAGGAACTGGGTTTTTGTTGTTGTTATTTTGGGGGTTTGCTTTAGCAAGAATTTGAGATGGAAGTGAGGATCGAATGGGAAAAGTTTAAAGCCCACTTCGAGGACATTGTGGCTCAGGTCCCGGAAAGCAGTAATAAGCATGCACTACATAGTATGGGTTGAACAGTGATTTGAAAACATGAGATTACTTTTTCATCAAGGTTGTACATTTTTATGTAAAATTCTAATTTTTCCATTTTAATCTGAAATCATAACACACTCTCTAGTACTTTCCTTAGTGACATAGTTTATAGACATATTCACACTAAAATTCTGAATGAGTCAATTGATTCTGACTGCAAGTGAATACAGCATCTTAATTTCTTTTATTTTTGTACCTAAACACATCATGTTCTATGTGTATATTAGAAGCCAGCAGATTGCCCCTTCCTATCTACAGAAAACTGGCCAAGTGACTCTAACCCTTGAGCCTTAGTTTTAACATCTATAATATAACATGATTTGAACTATATCCATTCCAACATTTGATGCTCTAGTCTAAGAAAAATTTCTTTCTCACTTTTGAAGAGTTCTTGACTCCTCTTGATTGGCAAAATACAGAGAAATGCTGTCAATAAGAGTCAACTTTTATTGAGCACTTACTAAGTGTCAGGTTACTTTTTAAGTGTTATATATGTATTATTTCAGTTAAATCTTAGGACCTTTTAAAGTTGGAAATTAACATTATTATTCTATTTAAAGTTAGGAAGCTCAGAGAATTGATGTAACTTCCCAAGGCTTTAAAGGACTCGGCAATTCAACTGCAGGACCTGAGTGTTTGGCCACAGCGGTGATGCCAGACCCACACGGGGAGGCAGAAGTGGTTTTGGATAGCAGTGTGTACGTGGCTGGGGGTCAGGAGTGCAGGGGCAGGTCTGTGCCTCTGTAGATGCACTGGGCAATTCCCTAAAATTGGTAATTGTGTAAAATCAGTGAAGGCACCCTCTGAAAATATGTACATTACACATCGAGGTTGACCGTCCTAGAAAGGATACCCTCGTCCACAGGGTGCTGTCTGCATCCTGGTCAGAGTGCCTCAGCCCCGGGGTCCACTCAGCCTTCCAGACCAGCCACGTGACTCTCCTTGGTGAACGCCATCTGGGTCGGCTAGGGGAGTCTGTCAGGATTTATTCCAACTGTTGCCCATAGAGTCCCTATGTCTAAACAGGGGACAGCTGACCAGTTGGCAGATTCATCTTCTTTCTCTCCCTGCTTTCTCTTTCGTCTCCTTCTCGGTATCTTCTTGGCTGCTTTGTCTGCCTCCAGCCCTGCTTTCCGGGTGGCAAAGATGAAATTCAAACTGTTTCCAGATGGGTAAGAAAGGAAGTTGTTACTACTGATGGAAATGATACTTTTGTACCCTTGATTACTTAGCTTAGCTGTCTGCCAGCCTGTCCCCACCCCCAGGTGGGGAATAAACAGACGGCGGAGGAGGGTTTGGAGCTTGGCCTCCACTGCTTAGACTTCTTGCTGTCACTAACCTGACACTCTGGATTCCCAGAGTCCTGGTTGTCCCGGTGTCATTGTATTTGAAACATGCATCTCGACTCTTCTCCAATCCAGCAGATGCACTAGTTTCTTTTCCTTTCTTTGCTGTTTCAGTGATTGGTTTAGAAAACGAATAAACTTCTGAAACTGTTTTGATGTTTCAGTGTTTTATTTAAAAGAGTGTTATCCTAAACCATATCAAATGTCCATGTCGTATACATATTGCATATATATATATGTGTGTATAGGTGTGTATACTTTTTGTTTTCATTGTTTGATACATTTGCTAAACATTTGGGGGCTGTTCTCAGAGCTGGTTGCCGACAGAGGTGGGTTTATATGGCACTGTTGCTAACAGGCAAGTATCATGGGGAAAACTGTGTTTATTTTACTGTAAGAACCAGAATTAAGCAGAAGTTTTAATATTCTTGTTCTAAAACCTTAAGGGACCTCAGTCCTGCTAAGAAAGGGAAGGCTTGTTTAGTGAGTCCATGATCAAGAAATAATAGAGGAAAAAATAAAAAAAAGAAATAATGGAGGAGTGTTTTGTTTTTAAAAAGTCAGGTGTGTTTTGAAGAAAAAGAAATTCAGCAAAGTTCATAAATGTAAGCTTTCTAGGGGGCAGGGGGAAGGTGGCAGGAAGGGTTAACTTCATGAGTGGGATGGTTCTGTTTGCTTTATCTGAAAGGGACTAAAGGGATTGTTCATACTCTTTCTTGACACTTCTAAAGCCACGTTCTTTGAATTTTTATCTTTTGTATTTTTCCTTTTAATTCATTGTTAATGTTAACTTCTCATTTTTTCATAGGACTGTTCCATAGCCTTCTCACTATGTTGTGTATTCCTGCCCGTTTACCTTCTCAGACCAAGGCTCAGAGTCTGCTGATCTCAGAAATTCTGAGAGTTCCTCTCTGCTCACATGGTGAGGTTCAGAGGCATGCCAACCAGTGGTCTACCTGACCCAACTCACCTTTCCAACTTTATTTTTATCACTTGCTTTTTCTACTTTCTGCATAACCTAGGCAATTGAAACAGTTATTAGTCCCAAATGCATTGTAAATTTTCTCCCTTCTGTGCCTTTGGGTTGCAGATGTCCTGTGGACCGTTTAGTATCGAAGCGTTTGTTCCATGGTTGTTGGCTCTCTCCATAACCAGATAAAAGGACAGAAAAGGACATGGTATTCACTGCCCATCCCTTTATCTCCCCACCTCTGGTCCTGGGGAAGGAGCCACTCAAGCTCGAGGCATCTCCATCAAGAGGGATGCAGCTGACATTGCATACAGTCCTAGTGACTTTTGACTATGTGGTTTCCTGCCCAGTGACCATATCAAATATCTCTCTCTGGGGAAAGCTGGAAGGGTCTAGTATGGTTCCAGGGTACTTCTCAAAGAAGATTGTGCCAACTATTCATAATCCTGCTTTTATCTGGGTTCATTCTCTTATAGGTATGATCCCCTTTTTAGTTCACCCAAAATGTATTTATTCATCCAACTCATGATCTTTCCCTAAGATCTGATCTCTCAAAGAGTTGTTATCCCAATCCAGGGTGCCATCACTGCCCCCACTGCATGTGCCAGACTGCAGCAGTCATCTCTGATACCCTCTCATCCTCACCCCCAAATCCATCCATTACCAAATCTGTTGAATCTACATACCTAATATGTCCCAAATATTCTCACTCTCTCTAAATTTCTATCACTTCTCTTATCTGTACATGTAAAATGGTTTTCTTTCTTTTCTTTTTTTTTTTTGTATTTTTCTGAAGCTAGAAACGGGGAGAGACAGTCAGACAGACTCCCGCATGCGCCCGACCAGGATCCACCCGGCACGGCCACCAGGGGGCGACGCTCTTCCCACCAGGGGGCGATGCTCTGCCCCTCCGGGGCGTCGCTTTGTTGCAACCAGAGCCACTCTAGCGCCTGGGGCAGAGGCCAGGGAGCCATCCCCAGCGCCCGGGCCATCTTTGCTCCAATGGAGCCTTGGCTGCGGGAGGGGAAAAGAGAGACAGAGAGGAAGGAGAGGGGGAGGGGTGGAGAAGCAGATGGGCGCTTCTCCTGTGTGCACTGGCCGGGAATCGAACCCGGGTCCCCCGCACGCCAGGCCGACGCTCTACCACTGAGCCAACCGGCCAGGGCGTAAAATGGTTTTCTATCTGGTCAATCTCCATTCATTTTCCCAGTCCTACTCTCCATCCATTCTCCATAATGTAATGAGAATGACTTTTCGGGAACACAGTTCTGATTATCCTTTGCTTCAGACACTCCAGCTCTTTCCATTGCTTTGAGGATGAAGATAAAATTTTTTAACAGAATTTTTGTAAGGCTCTCTGTAAGCCTCTTACCTCTTCAGCCTCATCTCATGTGATGCATCCCTTGCTCTTGGCACTTCAGCTTCCTGAGTTTTCTTTTGTTCCTTTCCTGCACACTTTCCCTTCCTGCCACAAGGCATTTGCATAAGCTATTCCACCCACCTAGAATGCTATTCCTTTCTCAGTTGCTTAATAAACTTTTCCTTCAGAACTCAACTTAGTCATCACTTCTTCAGGAGAGCCTACTCTGATCTCCAAATCAAACCCTCCTGTGATTTCCCTCTAAACACTATGTTCTACTGCTTTGAAGCCTCATTACAACATTTCATTATTTGTGAAATTATTTGGTTGCTTTTTCCCCTTGTTGAGCTTTAAGCTTCATTAAGGCACAATCATGTCTGTGTTTGCTCTTTATATCACCAACATTTAGCTCAATATCTGGCACTTCATAGGTTCCTTTAAATATTTGTTGAAGGGCACAAGGAAGGACATTGACCATATACTTAGTTCATGCTGTTTTTTTTTTCACTGAAATACCTTTTTCTTTCTCTTACTGAAGGTGCAGTCTAGATACCTCATGTTAGATTTCACTATCCTGGTCCTCAGCAGTCAGAATTACTCTTCAGCTCAACTGATCCATTCAGCTAGCATCTTCTCCGTGTTTGCTGTGCCAGGCAACACATTGCATGTTGGGATCCAAACATGGAGAAGCCATAGTCCCTGACAGGGTGGCACGCAGCTTACCAGTGTCGTATGATTGGGTGTTGTGCTATGGCTGTGAATAAAGGGACAGGGAAATGCAGAGAGGAGCCTGGAGGACCTAGGGAGTGTTTCAGACATTGTGACACGGGGGCTGGACTTGAAGATTGGCGTGCGATTTCATAGCCATGGCAGATGGGGGCAGAGGGCATTGTTGGCAAGGAAGCAGCAGAGGCAGATGGTGCAGTGGTGGGAAGATGAGTGTGTTTGGAAAGACCAAGGTCCTCTGTGGCTGAAGCAGAGGTGACAGGCCCATGGTGGTGAGAGGAGAACCTGGAGGGACAGACCAGGGAGCTGGGCCTCCATCCTACGCAGGCAATGAGGAGTCTCTGCATGGCTCCAAACACAGGATTAGCAGGATCAGATGTGTGTCTCTAAACGGTAACCCAGTGTCAGTGTGGAGAGTGTGAGGCAGCTCTGGGTGGTGGGGGCGGAGGCTTAGAGATAGGTAAGGGGTCGTTGCAAAGATCTGAATGTTGCAATGAATGGAAAGGGCTTGAAGCTTTGCCGTGAAAGTGGGCTGTGGAGGATGGAATGATTTGAGAGACATCAGGAAGTGGAAGAGAGAGGAGTCGATAATGAACCTTGATGGGTAAGAATGAGGGAGAATGAGTCAGGGATGGTTGGAGTATTTAGAGTGTGTGATCGATGCTGCTGCTCTCTTCCAAGCCTGTCACCAAGTCCTCTCCAGATGCTTTCACATGGTTCCGGGTGGCTTTAATGGTCAGTAGATGACTGAGTGGGTTGAAACGTAGTACAGAGATTTAAACTTAATATATTAGAGAAAAAATATTGAGATTCATAATTTGAATATAGCCTGAACAGAAATTTGAATTGGTTCTCCATAAAAAAGGAAATTTCCAGCCATTTTAATAGTATTATTAATAGAAAATTGTAAGGGCATGTGTGATCCCATTAAGAAAATAGATCCCTGGCCCCTCAGCGGTGCTCTCACTAGCTGTGATAAGGGCACATTGTTTCTATCCAGTCAGTAAGGCAGGTCCCCAAGGGCCTCTCTTTGGCAGCACGCCAATAATTCAGTTTCTATCTTTATTCTCTGAAACATACTGGGTGCCCTCTGTGTGAGGGACAGTGAGTTTAGGAGCTGTGAGGAATATGACAGGGTTATGAAAATCCCATTTCTTCTAAAGTCTCTGGTAATTCAGATACCCACATTTCCCCACAAATAGCTTTTGGGCGTTTTTTGGTCTTTTTTTTTTTTGTGACAGAGATAGAGACACAGAGAGGGACAGAGGGATAGACAGGGACAGACAGACTGGGAGAGATGAGAAGCATCAACTCTTTGTTGTGGCACCTTAGTTGTTCATTGATTGCTTTCTCATATGTGCCTTTCTCATATGGGCTACAGCAGACAGAGTGACCCCTTGCTCGAGCCAGCGATCTTGGGCTCAAACTGGTGAGCTGTGCTCAAACCAGATGAGCCTACACTCAAGCCGATGACCTCGGGGTTTCAAACCTCCCAGTCTGATGCTCTATCCACTGTGCCACCGCCTGGTCAGGCACAAATAGCTTTAATTTGTAGATTTGACCACATCCCCCAGAGACTCCAGGACCCCCACCCCCACCCCACCCCCGCCTGGGAATGTGCTGGACCTGGGCTGTTTGAGCAGCAATGACCTACCCCACAGGTGGTAGTTCTCGAGTAGATAGACAGCATAGCAGATGGGCTTAGAATGCGAATGGCTTTAAAAAGTCAAAATGTGCAACTTCTCATGTAGGGTGGGTGGAAACAGTGGAGCGTCCAGGCAGTGTGTACAGGAAGCAGAATCCAGGGAGGCTGCGGGGAGATCCTGATGAGACACTTGAATCTGCCCTTGTCCTTCAGACCCTCCCTGCTGTGCCCGCTGCTTCACGGCTGCTGGAAGCGAGGTCCTCGGAGTTGCCAGTGTCTTACTGAGTGTTTCCTTTCTGCTTTTCCAGCTCCCTCATGGGCACCAAGGCAGATGAAACTTGGGGAAAGTTCCCACAAACAATTCTGACCCAGAATTGTTCAAACAAAAGATTCTGACCCAGTTACCCAGGCCAAGCAAGTCACTGTTAACTCAAGGCTGAGGGTGGCCTGAGCTGGTGGCCTGAGATGAGCACTGTGGCAGACAGGGGGAGGCACAGTGCTCCAGGGGGTCTCTGTTTAAGGGGATGCATGCAGGGTTAACAGAGACAGTAGGCAGAGCCTATAACAAGGCCTACAAAATAGCAAATCTCTAATAGTTTTTTGTAAGTTGAATGAATGAATGAGTGAATGAATAAACAAATGAACAACAAATGGATGAATGGGTGACTATAAGTTCAAGCTAAGGACCTAGAGTAGGAACCAGGGGGCTTGGTGGAACTAGTGAGGCAGGAGGCAGAGAAGGTTGGAGGCAGGGGTCCAGCAGCAGCCTGGTACTCACGTCATTTCCAGGGCCCTGGTTCTCTTTGGTGCACTGGGGATCAGGCAACAGACTCTTCTTGGCCTCACTCACCAGGGGGAGGGTTTTGATCTTGACTGCCAGGCTCTCATTGGTTCTGTATTGAGCCGTTGGTAATGAGATCTTTTAGGGAATGCATTTTGTTGACTGCATACTAAGATGACCTGGCAGAGTCTTCTATAAAGATTTATATTTGGAGCCTGTGGTCCTCTAGGAAGTCCAGGGCAGCTTGACAGGCCTCCCTGAAATCCTGAAATTGTATGAAGAAGACTATGAGGTGGGGCCAGAATCCGTAGCCCTAGACCATACATATTTCCGATGGCTTTAGGCGACCCCTGTGTTTTGGTCGTTCGACCCCCGCCGGGGTCGCCACCCACAGGTTGAGAACCACTGCTCTAGACAGACAATAAGGCCAATAAGGGGAAGACATCTATCCCCTGAAGGGTCTGGCAGTCAGAAGACCTGAGTTTTAAGATCACCACTGACTTGGGGAAGTTGTGGGCAGGTTAGGCCTCATTTTTCCTCTCTTTAAAGTGAGCGGTATAACACATGCCCTGTTTATTTTATTTACCTTGGGGAATTATTTACAGGCTAAAAATGAAGAAGGAAATAGTTTGAAAAAAAATAAGATACCCGTACATGCAATACGTTATTAGTGTTAACTTGGATCCCACTACTTGCATTCTGTCTTCAAAAATAACATAATGAGTCATTGCTTGTCCTGGGATCCATCGTGGTCAATGACAAGGACATTGTTTGCACCCACGCCCCATCCGACAGCTTTCCATGCACCAAGCTGCCGGCCTTGTGCTGGTTATTTGAGGGGTTTATTCTCCCTGTCTCCTATTACCTAAGTGTCACTCTGCCTCCCAGCCCAGCTTATTAATGTCTCACCTCCTCTCCACGGCTACTTGATTATTCCAGCCGCAGGGAGTTCTTTCTCTTCTGAAATATACATATCATCATTGACTGATTCTTCAGCTGCCTTCAGTTTCTAACCACCTCACAGGCCACTTGAACGTAAGAGCCATGGTTAATATGTGTACATTCAAAAATGCATCGGTGAAAAGAGATCTGTCCACGCAGTAGAAAAAGCGCTTTGGGGCTTGGGATCGGAATCTTATCTCTTCCACTTGTAATCTGTGTGTCCCCGAGTAAACTATTTAAGTTTTCTGGACCTCAGTTTTTTTCAGCTATCATATCTCAATACTAATACCTGCTTCAGGATTGTGATGTTCTCTTAGATGATGTAAAGCTCTGAGCACAGCAATAAGCACATGGTAGACATTCAGTAAATGTTTCAATTCCCTTCTCCCCTGCAGGAAAAGGCCAGGGGTAGGGAAACAGAGGTGAGAAAAAGAGGTGAGAAAGAGATACTTTTAACTGCTGAAACTGAACATTTCATTCCGATTGGTTTGTCTAATCTGCAGAAGTCATGGTTTCTCAAACACGATTGAGAGCTTCTAAAGCCTGACACAGAGCCTGTGCACACAGGGGGCGGTAAGCATCCTGACATTAGCCCGGTCTGGGTTTCAGCAGTAACATCCGGCTCTTCTTGGAAGTCTTGGGTTCCCTGTAGGACGTGATATGGCTTCCAGCAACCACATTTCAGCGCCTGCTGAGGTTCTCGGAGCTGCCCCGACACCCAGCAGAAGTGCCCCCGGGAAACAAAAGCGGGACCCTCAGCCCGCCCCCACAGCAGCTGGAAGGAGCCCCCCACCCCCACGCTACCTGTGATTCTAATGATTCTGCACCATTGTAGAGACAGCTCAGATTAATTATTCTGAAAATGCTCACCCTTCTAGAAGATTGGTGGTTTGTTTTTTGTTGTTTTTTAAAATTGCGTTTCTGAGTAATCCCCCCGAGAGGCAGCTCCGGAGACCAGCCATCGGCGACTTTAAAGTGATTAATGCTTTCCCCCTTCATTATTCAAGATAAAACTTTATCATCACAAGGAACTACTTCATCAAAATGCCAAGAATCCTCTCGGTTATAAGAAATTTATTGGAACAATTCTTTTTAAATCTCAAGTCATAAAACCATTTTAAACTTTAAATGTCACAGCAACATTAATGAACGATTTATTGAGGGGGAAACAAATTGGTTTATCGGTCCCAGGCTGCTCTGCTAACAGGCACTTGGGCGAAGCTTTGGCCTTTGTAAATAGACAGGCGGGCTTTGCAGAATGGAAAAGTCCCTAAAAATTTTGTAAGGTTGAATTTTTGGAAGGTGAACTGAATATTTTTACTCACTCACAAGACCATTTCAGTTGTGCCTGAGCTGTGATTTTCTGTCAAGTGGCTAAAGAGACTCCGATAGGGAAATGAGCTCTTCTTCCCGACAGTCAACCATCGTGCAGAGAGTTGAGCTCCCTTCTGGCTTCATCATTCACAACCAGCAGTTAAAAAAAAAAAAGAAAAGTTTGCATTGTTCCCTTGGCATTATTGATTGCCTCGAGAGTAACTTCCTCCTGTTGTATTCTGAAGACAGCACTACCATTTTGTTTCTCTGGATAAACGGAGCTGTGAAGATGGAGGCTGAGCCCCAGGGAAGCAGGTGGCAAGAACTTGGGGCATTTAGTATAGAGTTTTCGGTATGGATTCCTCCAGACCCCTCATAACTCTCAGAGTGCTTGGGGAGAACGTTTGCATCTTTGGTAAATAATCGGCGCTTTGCTTGCTTAAACTGTAAGTGACTCACGGATCAGATTTACCTGCTTTTGAGATGTCTTTCTCGAACGGCTCTCCTGTGCCTTGTGCCCGCTGCGATGGTGGATTATCTGGAACACGGACTTTGCTGGGCAATACTCTTGGGACGAACACATTTGAAGGAGGGAGGACAGCAGGATGAAGCAAAGGGAAGGCTGAACTGCTCTCAGTTGTAAGGAGACCACCCTCAGTGGGCCCGTGTGTCACTCTGGGGCTGGGACACCCTTCACATTGTCCCCCATTGAGATGAGGAGGCTCCCTCTTGACCTGTTAATGGATGCAGCTGCCTCCGTGAGGGGCTGGGCCCTTGGAGGAGGCAGCTGTCCTTGAGGGAGGGCAGCTCCTGGGGGGAGGAGGGAGACTCAGCTTCCTGCCACCAACCAGGAGAGTAAATGGACGTGGCCTCAAATACCACCCGCTAATTCCCTTTGAGGAGCCTTCCTCGACTGTGTCCGCTCATGGGCTGATCCCGCCCTTCCTCTGAGCCCGCCCTCCTATGAACGTGGCCCACATGCCGGGTGCTGAGCTCCCTAAGTGCGGGGAGCAGGGCCCCTTCACCTGGCGTCCCGTGTGTAGTGCGCACTTGGGCTCCGGGTGCTGAGCTCCCTGAGCGCGGGGAGCAGGGCCCCTTCACCTGGCGTCCCGTGTGGAGTGCGCACCTGGGCTCCGTGTGCTGATCTCCCTGAGTGCGGGGAGCAGGGCCCCTTCACCTGGCGTCCCGTGTGGAGTGCGCACCTGGGCTCCGGGTGCTGATCTCCCTGAGTGCAGGGAGCAGGGCCCCTTCACCTGGCGTCCCGTGTGGAGTGCGCACCTGGGCTCCGGGTGCTGAGCTCCCTGAGCGCGGGGAGCAGGGCCCCTTCACCTGGCGTCCTGTCCCGTGTGGAGTGCGCACCTGGGCTCCGTGTGCGTGAGCGTGGTTGAGTGAAGGACTAATGCGGCTCTGCCCTCATTGCTTGTTCTGCAATGTCCCTCTGTCCCAACTGAGGCCTCAGCACCTTCCTGTGGCCCTGGCCACTGAGGGGACGAGGAGGGAGAAGACAGGATTCCAGAAGCTATGGAAGCGTCTTGTCCGAGTGGCGCCAGAAGGAGGGGCGGTCCCTCGGCCCCCAGCAAGAAGGGCCAAGTGCTGGGAGGACAGACCCCACGCTGAAGTGTCAGGGGTGGTGGCCCCTGTGGCCGTCCTTCCCCTCTCCGCGTGGGCCCCTCCCCGCACTCTGCCTTAGGAGGCTCCCAGAGAGGCCTCATAGCTTCCCTGTCCTCAAGAACCTTCCAGATGGAACAGGGGTCATTATTTCTTCGGTTGAGGATCATTCAGGTTCTGGAGATAGACACACACTGATGAGGGCAGGAAAGAGGGATGTCAAAGCCCGAGTACACACAGAGGAGTGAGCCCAAACCCATCATGTTCTGGAGTCGCGCACGCTCAGCGACAGGCTGTCGCCGACTTCTTCAAGTTCCACCCCTGCCCTTGCTACGTGCTCACAGACTAGCACCTCCACGGCCAGACCCTGGTACCCGAGACCAGAGTTCAACCTCGGGGGGCTCAGTCCTGTTTTGTGACCTTCCCAAATCACTTCCCTGTGAGCCTTGGTCTCTTCTTCTGCAGATGGGGCTGGGCTCAGAGCTGTCCAGTCCACTCTCTGCCTTCTTCTCTGTCTGTCTGTCTGTCTGCCTCTGTGGTTCACTGGAGCTCTGGCTCCTCCCGTGCTTCTCCGCCTCCGTACCCTCCAGCTCCCGCCCACCGCTGTCTGAGGCTGACATGTTATTAGAAATGGCCCTGAAGTTGTTTTCTTCCCCAGATAGAATATTCATCACTCAGATCTGTATTTTTATTGAAAATATCAGGTGGAGCCAGCTCGGTGTATGTTGTCATACATCATGGGCATGCAAGTCCTTGCAGTGAGCGATCCGGCGGGCAGACCGGGTCTGTGAGCGCTGTGTGGAGGGGAGGAGGGGCGGGGAGTGCCCACGATTTTTCTAGCGGGTGCTTTCAGAAAGAGACACTAGTAGGAGTAGTAGTAGTAATAAAAATAATAATTATTATTAATAATAATAATAGTAGGCTAGTAATTTTAGGATGAGGACACCGACTACTGTAATTGTATATGTATAATCAGAGTTTTGTTTTTTTTTTTTTTTTGTATTTTTCTGAAGCTGGAAACGGGGAGAGACAGTCAGACAGACTCCCGCATGCACCCCACTGGGATCCACCCAGCACGCCCACCAGGGGCGACGCTCTGCCCACCAGGGGGCGATGCTCTGCTCCTCCGGGGCGTCGCTCTGCCGTGACCAGAGCCACTCTAGCGCCTGGGGCAGAGGCCAAGGAGCCATCCCCAGCGCCCGGGCCATCCTTGCTCCAATGGAGCCCTGGCTGTGGGAGGGGAAGAGAGAGACAGAGAGGAAGGAGGGGGCGGGGGTGGAGAAGCAAATGGGTGCTTCTCCTATGTGCCCTGGCTGGGAATCGAACCCGGGTCCCCCACACGCCAGGCCGACGCTCTACCGCTGAGCCAACCGGCCAGGGCCCAGAGTTTTTTATTCACTACTTTATCCTTAGTGCCCTCTAGCAGGCGTCCCCAAACTTCGGGCTGTGGCCGCATGCGGCCCCCTGAGGCCATTTATCCGGCCCCCCACCACACTTCCGGAAGGGGTACCTCTTTCATTGGTGGTCAGTGAGAGGAGCACTGTATGTGGTGGCCCTCCAATGGTCTGAGGGACAGTAAACTGGCCCTCTGTGTAAAAAGTTTGGGGACCCCTGCTCTAGAGTGTCTATGATAATATAGGGGTTCAAAGAATTTGTTAAATTGACTACTTCCCAGAAAGTTGTAGCTCTCTAGCCTAATTCAGCTAGGGCACAGCCTTGATTGGCTGCTTAGTCCTGTTGACTTTGGAAGACCAGCTGTGGTCTGGTGTCGTGTATTGATGACGCAGTAACTCTGGGGGCTGTGGGGGTGATTTCTCCATTCAGTGAGTTGTAGGTCAGAGCTCAGTGTGGGGTTTGGGCCTGGAAGGTTGAGATTTGGATTTGAAGACAAAGGCCCCATTCTTACCTAGAGACCAGAGTACCCTTCCCACGTGTGTCATGGATGTGTGTGTGTCTGTGGAGGTGTCGTGAGTGAGATGTCTGTGGGTGAGATGCTGGGGGTGGGGCGAGGTTTTAGCTGGAGCCTGTAAAGTGCTGAGGTGTTTTAAATGGGAAGATGCCGGCCCTGGCCGGTTGGCTCAGTGGTAGAGTGTTGGCCTGGCGTGCAGGAGTCCCGGGTTCGATTCCCAGCCAGAGCACACAGGAGAAGCGTCCATCTGCTTCTCCACCCCTCCCCTTCTCCTTCCTCTCTGTCTCTTTCTTCCCCTCCTGCAGCCAAGGCTCCATTGGAGCAAAGTTGGCCCGGCTGCTGAGGATGGCTCCTTGGCCTCTGCCTCAGGCGCTAGAATGGCTCTGGTTGCGGCAGAGCAACGCCCCAGATGGGCAGAGCATCGCCCCCTGGTGGGCATGCGGGTGGATCCTGGTCGGGTGCATGCGGGAGTCTGTCTGACTGCCTCCCCATTTCCAGCTTCAGAAAAATACAAAAAAATAAAATTAAAAAAAAATTAAATGGGAAGATGCCACCCCTAGACCATGGCCAGGAGGGTGGGTTTCTCTGGACTCCCTGTCTTTAGGGATAGATCTGTATGGAATCATCTGGTCTTTGTCTATATAATCAGTGGAGATATGAGCTTCGGGTGGGCACCTGTTGGAATGTGATGCCAAGGGAGATTTTTCTTCCTACTCTGGGAAGCAGGTGAAGACCTAAAGCTGGGACAAGAGGCCATTAATCCCACGTTTGAAGTTCAGAGTGTGCTGCCAGGCTTGCTGAACGTCCTGAGTCAGAGAAGCAACCCTAAGGCCCCTCCCACCACCTGCCAGTATCAAGGGACTGGAAGAAAGGATGGGTTTCAGGGGAAGTGAGGTGTTTATAAATAGGGCTATTCATTGCCCCCTTTCCGCCCTCAGGGCAGGAAGAGCAGTGTTTTTCCTCCCGAAGCTGAGAGATACTAAAACCTTATGAGGATAACGCGCATAGTTTGGGCATGCCCAGAACTCTTCCCCCTCTGTAAAATCAGGGCTAGTGATGAACTCACCTCTGAAAGCTGTCAAGCCACCAGGTTTTCAAAGCGCCCAAAGCTGCTGTACTTTGGAGACAGAGTCAGGAGAGAGATGGAGCGTCTGAAAGTGGGGGTCACCAAGCAGTCTGCCCTCCGGCCATTTGACTAGGCTAGAATTGAGGTTCCAAAAACACCAATTTGAAGGAATATATGCACCCCTGTGTTCATTGCAGCATTATTTACAGTAGTCAAGGTATGGGAGCAACCTGAGTGCCCATCGATAGATGGGTGGGTAGAAAAGTTTGGTACATATATGTAATGGAGTATTACTTGGCCTTAAAAAATGAAATCTTACCAGCTTGACAGTACGGATGGACCTAGAGGGTATTATGCCAAGTTAAATAGGTCAGAGAGAGAAAGACAAGTACTATATGACCTAACATATATAGAATCTAAAGACCAAAATAAACCAACCAACAAAATAGAAACAGACTCATAGATACAGAGGACAGACTGACGGTTGCAGAGAGGAGTGGGTTCAGGGGCTGGGTGGAAAGGGCTGGTGAAGGGGTTAAGAAGTACAGATTGTCAGTCACTAAATAGTCCTGGGAATGTAAGATACAGCATAAGGAATATAGTCAATAATATAATAACTATGTACAGTGCCAAGTCGGTACTCGAAATATTAGAGGGACCACTTAGTAAATGATTGTCTAACCACTACGTTGTACACCTGAAACTAGCACAAAATAATATTAACTTTAAACTGCCTGAGGTTTGTGTCTCAAATGACCCCTTTGGAAAGTGGCTGGGTTTGTTATCTTGCTGGTATCCTCTCCTCTGCCCATCTCCCCACCAACACCAAGAAGGCTGCCCATGGGATCAGGGTCCCAGAAGTGGGAGGCTGTGGACTGGTTCTCGTCTGAGAGAGACCAGAGGATGGGAGGATGATGGTGAACTTGAGGTGGACACCTCACACCCAGGCGCTGGTTCCTCCGAGGAACTAATAAAAGCTTCCCTCCGAGACTGGCACTGGGGCGTGTTGCCACGAGGAAAAGCAAACCAGAAGGCAGTTTGAAGAAGCAGGGGCAGGCTGCAGGAGGGCTGCCTGCTTCCTTGCCCCGAGCTCTCACCTGGGAAGACCTCTCTCTGCCTGTTTCTCCCCAGCCCCCACCCTGACAGCAGAGGGGAGCACACAGCAGGGGAGGGGAAATACCTTGTTCTCTGCTCTCCAAGCCGGTAGAACGTGCAACAATTTCTGCCTGAGCCAGGGGCTGGGGGTGGGGGAGGAAAGAGAGGAGTTTTAATTCATGTGTGAGACTGGAGTTGTGGGACAGATCGCCTGAGAAGTTGTGGAATTGGGCTGAGATCCTAAGGGAGTGGCCACCCATCAGTGGGAGTCCATGGGAGGGGAGAGTTGTCATAGAATTGCTGGGGCAGTGAGGGACACATCAGAAGAGGCCGTCATTACATCACTGTCAGAAGAAGAAATTGTCTTCTATGGTCAGAGGGAAAGTTGTGCTGTTTCAAACCAGCCGGTCTTCCCTCCACTCCCTCATAACTGTTAGAAAGCTGATTGGGTGGGTGTGCTATCCAACGTGTGGGTTGAAGCCATTGGCTCAAGCCTCACATGTCGAACGATAGACACTCAGGGACAGAAATGGTGGCCATCCAGCCCCCTGGGAAATCTGGCAGTAAATCTGTGCTGGTGTCTTCACGAGCACGCATGCATGTGAGTGCATGCGCCCATTTGTGTGTGTGGACTCCAGTTAGACAAGGGCTGAATATTAAACTCAGCGAGGAAAAGTGGGCCAGCTGTGCCTGATTATTATTGAAATTTCTTCCCACCAATACATTTGCTTATTGATGTCTGTGTTTGGAGCCCCTATTTTTATAAGAGAAGCTATCTCTGCTTTCTCCTTCATCCTTTCTTTCTCCTGATTTTTTTTTTTTTACAATGACAATTTTCATTTGAAAAAGTATTTTATGAAGACTCAGTTGTGGTCTGCAGAGGGTTTGCTGGACTGTACTCTTGCTCCTCATCCTTGTACCTCGACCCCTGTGTTTTCTCGCTAGTCTCCAGCATGCGGGGGCTGGGAGGGACTGCATGTCACAGTCCCAACAGCCACCTCCAGTACTGACTCACATTGCCTGTCCTGTGGAGAGAGTTTGCTCTTAAGTGGTCTCTTTTTCCTGATTTTCTTAAAACAAAGAAGGAGAACACCAAGAGCTTCTATAATTTGATTCCACCTTTGCTAAAATGTCATTTGCACCAGCACAAGCACCGTGTCTCTTTTGCTTATCATGACGTGCCCTAGCTCTGGTCAGTCTTGTGTAGTTCCTGAACACAGAGAAGCATGCACGCGGTCCTGTTTCTCACCTGCCTGCTACTCACTGGGCGCTGGGGGCTGCTGTCCCTGCGCCTTGCCATGCGTGCTGGTGCTGTCCCCTCATTGCCCTCCGACCCTGCTCCCCCGTCCCTTCCCTGGTGCACACACATCCCACCCTGCAGACCCAGAAGCAGTCCGGAGCCTCACACAACAGCTCTGCTTTCTTGCCATATGTAATTGGTTGCAGTGTGGTAGTGTTGTCGATTAGCTCTTTGAGTTAGACAGAGACTTGTACTGATGAGAATAAGATTATAGAATTTAATTTTGTATAATTTGCCCGAGAAAAACAATTTGTTGACCACAGATTTCCCCCTTAACCTGTTCAGCCACTGACAAATTGGTATGATTTGTTCTGGGAGAGGAAGGTATCAGACTGAGCATAATTGAATACCACTGGAATAACAGCTCAGTCAGTGGCCTCCTGAAGGGCCAGATAGGCATTTTGTCCTTTTACATGAAGGAGGGTATAGCATTATGGCTGTAGGCGCATAGGGCCCAAATACACTCAGGGCTTCCTACAGACTGTGCTGGTTGTCACTCACATTTAACCCCAAGTGTTGAAAGAGCAGAGAGAAGGCCCAGTGAAGAAAAGACTCATGGTTGAGGAGGAAACCTCAGGAAGACAGACTATATGTTGCTAGGACTAACTGAATATATCATTTATTTAAGGAATGCAATGCAATGTGTTATTAACTAAAACTTGGTTAAGTTTACAAATTATACAAAAAGATCTTTATTATGAGTCAAGGACTTGTTCATTATAGTAAATACCCCACAAATGTCAGAGTGTCCTTGAATGGGAGATAAATCCAGCCAACCTCCCCATCCCAACTTTCCAGCTTCACAAATTCCTTATTCAGAAAGTTAAAAAGTTGGAATCTTCCCAGCCTAGAGATCATAACCCAAGTCACATTTCTGCAGGGATGTCTCCCTTCCTGGGTATTAGATACCCAAAGCCAACCACTCATCGGCTACTACTCTCAGAAAAGAAGCGGGCACGGTATAGGCTGGTCATTCAGGCGGCCGGGAGCGTGTGGGTTGAGCAGGCCGGATGACTGTCTACATGAGCATTCAGACACATTTCCTTTGGGGCCAGAAGTGCAGTTGTCCAACTAGGAAGGCCAAGTAGGCTTTCAACTGTGTCCTGGTCAAGTGACCACACTTTTTAGGGACCTGGGTCCCTCGGGATATTTTCTATAGCTTGAGTGGTGGGTGGCACACTGTATTTGGTGGCACCTTGTATTGGGGCCAATGCTATATTATAAGTTACTTGGTGGCAGAGACTTTTCTTCTTCCTTGGGTTTGAATTTCCTGTCATTTCTAGCCTAGGGCCTTCTAGTAGAAGATATCCAGCAAATGGCTGTTGGATGAAAGGTAAGTGGACATAAAAAGTGCTTTGCAAAGCTTTTGGCCCCTACTGTTATGGAAGGAATCAGGGAAGTGGGAGCTTTGACCGAAGGCCGGCGGCTTGGTTTTGCAGGGTGCCACCCCAGAGTTCTCCTGCTTGCTGACCCCGTGTTTCTTCCTGTCGGTCGTTCTTTCTGCAGTTGTCCTAAAGGACCAACACTTGCCACCTGCCAGGACTTGCCTTTGGGTCTGATATACCACCTGCTTTTGTTGACTTGAGTAGTTTGTATTGTGTTATGCTTCTAGTGGGGAAATTGCTAGAGGCAGGGAAGGAAAACTAAGGTTTTCACCGTCAGAAAATGGATTTGGTAACTTTTTTCCAAACTGCTTTCTGGTCAGTTTTAAAGTTTCCCTGGTTGGAAGGGCTTATAAGTTTTGGAAAAGCAAGGAAGGAAAATGCTTTTATTTCCAAATGGGCGAACAATTTGTGCCATTTTCTTCATACCTCAAAAACAGCTCCATGGGAAGAAAGCTGTTGCCCCATTCAGAATTGTGCCAGTTCAGTTGTTCTTGGGGCCAGGCACCCAGCAGTTGGGGTGAGGTGACTGGTATGTGATATGATGAGCATCCTTGGGAAGGTGCCCAGAGTAATTGAAATGGAAGGGTTGGGGTTGTCTTGGGGTCAGATTAGTTGCAAGGATGAAAAGTGTATAAGATACATTCTGGTCTGGAAGTAGTGAGGAGACTGAATTTCTAAAGTTCTTATTTATTTCATAATGATGCCAGGAATAATCGGTGGAATTAGATTATGTCTAACTTGGCAGAATCTTCTTTAGTCAGTTTATTCTTGATCAATTGATAGGAATTTGCTGAGCATTTGCTGTATACTAGGCATGCTAATGGATGTCATAAGGAATAAAGACTTAGAAGGGACGATTTGTATGCCTAAGAAGTTTATCTCCTACTTCAGGATACGGATTAACGTACAAGAAAGAGTGGTGAATAGCACAGCATCATCTATGATGGATCCTAAATTATCCATCAGATTCTAGCCCCTGATCTTGCTTTTTTCAGAGAAATTATTAATCAATGTGTATGTATATCAACTATTTATTTGTTTATCTGTTTAAATCTCCTTCACCAGAATGCTTGAAGAAAGCAGAGATCTTGTATGTTCTGTTCACAATTTGAAATAAACAATTCAATCTGTGTCAGCTTGGCCCATAGTAGGTGCTCAGTAATAGCTCTTGAATTAATGGAGTGGATGCTGAGTGTTAGAGGAGAGATTTGTCAGTAAAGGTTAATGTGAATCAGGACTTAGTAATAGGTCTAATTTTTAACTCCATTCAGCATTTATTATTCAGCACCCATTATATATAGATTTTAGCTCACTTTACAGGGTCACACTGATAATTTAAGTAGTGGAGCTTGGATTTCGACCGAGGCCTGTCTGGCTCCTAAACCCACACTTTCTACTACACAGTGCTGGTTTCCTCAAAAATGGTCAAGTCTTCCCATCAAATGTCCTGGGGACCACAGGTCAGAAACAGAGACCCAAGTCTGGTCTGCACGTGCTCAGACAGGGTTTGTTTGATTGTGATGCTTTGCCAGCAGCTCTGTAATGACTTATCTAATGTGTCAGTGTGGTTCTTTCCTTCCGCCATCCGGTCATTGTGCAAATCAGAAAAATGAAGGTATTTATTTTTTTGTGACAGTGAAATGTATCAGACTCCATAATTTGAAGAACTATAGGATTTATACTCAGAAACATTTATAACGAGATCAAGAAACTGATTAATCTGAAATAATAGTAACCCTCTCTCTGGTGGTGGTCAGGGGAGTGAGGGCTTTGTTCCTAGGACATTAGAGCCACTACAAGAGCTATCTGGTGTCATGACAATTTCACAGAGATGTAAGTGAAGTGTGTGTATTCCTGGCATTTAACCCAATAGTTGGTGCATAGTAGGCAGCCATAGTTGGTATTGAATTAGGAATGAATATGACAGAAGTTAACTGAATGAGACGTCAACTTCATCATATTATAACAACCATTAAAGAAAGAGCCCTGTCTTTATAGAGACTAATGAAGCCTTAGCTACAGGACCACAACTTATCAATATCATGCAATAAAACAGTTCAATATTGTTGAAACAAACATGTTGAACACTTAGGGAATTTGCTGCTATTTTTAGAACCCTCTAGCCTGACTAGGCGGTGGCGCAGTGAATAGAGCATTGGACTTGGATGCCAAGGGCCTAGGTTCAAGACCCCGAGGTCGCCAGCTTGAGCACGGGCTCATCTGGTTTGAGCAAAAGCTCACCAGCTTGGACCCAAGGTCGCTGGCTCGAGCAAGGGGTTACTTAGTCTGCTGAAGGCCCACGGTCAAGGCACATATGAGAAAGCAATCAATGAACAACTAAGGTGTCTCAATGCGCAACAAAAAACTAATGATTGATGCTTCTCATCTCTCCGTTCCTGTCTGTCTGTCCCTGTCTATCCCTCTCTCTCTCTCTGTCTCTGTAAAAAAAAAAAAAAAAAATAGAACCCCCTATAAGTATAAAATATATTAGCCATGCAAATCACACACATGCTAATTAGGGAGGGTATTTGGGATTAGTGTGTCTTTTTCTAATTTGAAGTATTGACACTGGGGTCACCCATTTATCTAGCTTATTAAGGGATTGTGATGCTCATAAAAAGGGGTGCTTTGTATAAGTTCTTTTTAATCCAGTCACCAAGGCCCAAGTGGTAGGGTGGGCGTTGAATTCTGACCATGCTGAGGATGTGATGGCATTAATGGTTTGGCTAGAGGCGTAGGGTCCCCTGATTCCTCTCCACTTGGCTTCTACTCAGGTGTGTTTTCTTTTTTCTTTTTGCATTTTTCTGAAGCTGGAAACAGGGAGAGACAGTCAGACAGACTCCCGCATGCGCCCGACCGGGATCCACCCGGCACACCCACCATGGGGCGACGCTCTGCCCACCAGGGGGCGATGCTCTGCCCATCCTGGGCGTCGCCATGTTGCGACCAGAGCCACTCTAGCGCCTGGGGCAGAGGCCACAGAGCCATCCCCAGCGCCCGGGCCATCTTTGCTCCAATGGAGCCTTGGCTGCGGGAGGGGAAGAGAGAGACAGAGAGGAAGGCGCGGCGGAGGGGTGGAGAAGCAAATGGGCGCTTCTCCTGTGTGCCCTGGCCGGAAATCGAACCCGGGTCCTCCGCACGCTAGGCCGACGCTCTACCGCTGAGCCAACCGGCCAGGGCCTCAGGTGTGTTTTCTTTGTCACAGCTGATATCTAATATCTGACATCTCTCGAGTACTTGCTGTATGCCAGGCACTGTTCTAAGCTCCTTACATTCAGTATCTCAGTTAATCTTTGTAGCATCTTTACAAGGTGGCTTTTATTGCATCCATTCGATCTGGATCTTGAGGCTCAGAGCTTCACTACTGGTTAGTAAAGGTGGGATTAGAACCCAGGGGAGAACCCATATTCTTAACTACTGTCCTTTAAGCCCGCTCCTTATTTTAATGCCCCGGATCCGGTAATCCTGTCTGTGGCAAGCACCCAGTGAGAAAACAAAGGTATGTTCAGCATTTGGGGGGGTATAGATTCAAGTAACAGACTAGGTCTCTGCCCTTGTGGTGTTCCAATACAGTAAAAACATGAAACAATCAAAAACTTGTATACAGTTGTCCCTCAGTATGTGTGGGTACTGCTTCCAGGACCCCCACAGATATTCAAGTCCCTTATATAAAATGAAATAAAACAGTGCATGTAGTCTGCCCTCCACATCCATGGATTCCCAGTCGTGGATCAAAAACACTGTTTTCATCCATGGTGGCTGAATCCACAGATGTAAAACCTGTGGATAGAGAGTACCAACTGCAGTCATAGAAACTAAGAATTTAAGAGTAACGTAAAAAACTGTGTGAGAGGTCAGGGGTCCTCATTTGGGATTGGCAGATGAATGAGGTTATCTGCGAAGGGGCTGAAAGGTGAAAGGCGGTCTGTGAGATAGTGGAGAGGAAGCATTGTGGGGAGGGCTTTTCACCTCTGCAGTGAGTAAACTCCAGGGAGAGCATCTTCAGGGTTGCCTCACAGGGTCCTCATACATGGTGACTGCTGGAGGCTGACTGCCAGAGCGGGCAGGTGAGAGCTGCTGCTTGTCCTCCTGGTAGTGCGTTTCAGCAACTGCATGTCAGATCCAGCTCCCAGCGAAGACGTGAAGGAGTTTGGGTTTTTTTGTTTGTTTGTTTGTTTTGTATTTTTTGTGACAGAGACAGAGAGAGAGACAGATAGAGACAGACGGACAGGAAGGGAGAGAGATGAGAAACACCTATTCTTCACTGCGACACCTTAGTTGTTCATTGATTGCTTTCTCATATGTGCCTTGACCGGGGGCTACAGCAGACCCAGTGACTCCTCACTCAAGCCAGCGATCGTGGGCTCAAGCCGGTGAGTTTTGCTCAAACCAGATGAGCCTGCGCTCAAGTTGGCGACCTTGAGGTCTTAAACCTCGGTCCTTTGTGTTCCAGTCCGTCGCTCTATCCACTGCGCCACCGCCTGGTCAGGCAAGAGGTGGGATTTGATGCTTCTCTGTCCTCTATCTTTCACCCCTTCTTTCTTCTTTCCTTGCCTTCATATTGATCTTCACTTGGACAGAGCCATTTCCCCAGCAGTTCCCTGTCAGTAGAGCTCTTGTCTCCCTTCCTCTTGCCTTCTGATTAGATTAGTGGATACTCCTTGAGCATGCTCTGTTGGTTAGCATCCCTGTGTACCTGCTCTGTGTGTGCCCAAATACCTGGCTAATGTGATAGATGAACCCACACTTGAGCAATGGCTTTGTTAATGGGCCAGTGCGGCCTTCAGTGTGAGTACCTGCAGGTCCAGGGAGAGAGCCTGGGAAGTTACTGACATGTTTAGACCTAGGCAGAGAATGAGAAGCCTGTGGTGGAGATTGAGAAGTGATGGCTCTCGGGGCAAAAGGAAAACAAGAGAGTGGTTTCACTGGAGCCAAGGGAGGAAAGGATATAAATACAGAAGACAGAGAAACGGAAGGATGCTTGTGATTGATTAGGTAAACAGAGCAATTTCTTAGTGGTACATTTGTGATCCTATTCTTGTAAGAAGTATGTATCTATATATATTTATAGAAAAATGTCAGAGAGGGCATACACAAAAAAGGTCATTGGTAGTTATTTAAGGAATTTTTATGTCTATTTCTAAGTTTTCTATAATGAATGTAAGTAGTACTATAGCGGTAAGACATAAAGCAGAAATTATCAAAAGAGGAAAATGGAAGGCACAGCCAATGCCAAATATAACAGACAAGTAACAGAAAAGTATAAAGATAGCTATTGGCTTTGGCAACCTGGGGGCCATTAAACGACCTTGACAGAGTTGTTTAAATGGAATGGGGAGGAGCAGAAGTCAGATTGCAGGTTAAAGAGTGAATGGGGGGTGGGGAGGACTTAAGACAAGGTATAGACTGCTCTTTCAAGGATTTTGAAATATTTGGCCATAAAGAAAAGTGGTTAGGATTCAAACTGAAGAAGTAGAAGTGATCAAAAGAAAGGTGTTTACAAAATGGGAGGGGCTGGAATATGCCTTTATGCTAAGGAGAGAACCAGTTCGGATAAGGATACAGGGTGAAAGGGAGAGAACTGATGGACCATGGTCCCTCAGGAGGCAGAAGGGGATAGGACCAAAGAGAAGAGTTAGCTGTAGTGATGGAGGGGCCATCTCTTCCACTATGGGAACCTATATCAGTGAATGCATAGGCACGAAGGGAGGTAAAGATTTGTGTGCTAGTAATGAAGATGAAGGCACTCTTATATAGTGGTGTTGGCTTTCTCAGAAAAGTGGTAGGTGAAGACTTTGATATGAGATAAGGCTGCCCGGTAACAAATGTCACCACAGTCTTCATCAACATAATAGATTGGATATGAGCTCTATGAGGGCAATTTTACATGTAACCTTCTTGAATGTCTCCAGTGTTTTAGTGTATAGTATCTGGTACATTGTAGGTACTTAGAAAATATTTCTGGATGATCTGAATATATGGTTAGAAAAAGAATGTGGCATTTCTAGGATGTTCATTATTCATTTCATTCCATAAATGTTCAATCTTTTTTTACATACCACAACCTCAGAGGAACACAAACAAAGGAGGAAATATCTAGAAAAAGGGAGACTCTGATAGGATATTTGGAATGATGTGTAACAGAACGGACAGGGAAGCTGAGGCTATGCTGCATGCAAAATCAAGCCTGTGCAGAGATGAGAACCTGCATCAGATAACCCACAGGCTGCCAGTTACTGCCTGGTACACTTGCTCCATCTTGCTTCAGAGAGGAGAACAAAGATCAACAGGAAAGCACCTTCCCTCCAATCTAATTTGTCTCAGAAAGGTAGAAAAGACCGTTTCAAAAGTCGAGAATTCTTGGTCACTGAGAGTGTTGAGGTGTAGGCTGGATGATGGCTGGTATGAGCACAGTACAGGGCATCCACACACAAGATGGCCTCTCATATCCCTTCCGTCTCTAGGGTCCTTGGTGCCAACAATGGGGGATTGTTCTTGTCCACTGGACTTTGAAATGTTATAATGAATTTCCACCAGGTTTATTTGAGCAGAAATGCATTGGATTTTTTGTCATCTCATGATTTAAACACTCTGTTATCTAGCACTGTCATGCTTTGCTGGTACAATGATAATTTAGGTTTGCAAAAATGACTCTGAGGCACTGAGAAGTGCTAAAGTATCATCTAAATCAAATGAAACACTGCATAAAGCACTGTGCATGGTGGCTGTCACCCACTGGGGACTCAATAGATATTTTAAAAGCTAAGAACTATTAGATTAAATATTAATTAATATAATCTTAAAAAATGCTGTACTCATATCCTCCCACAACCACATTAAAATTACAACTAAACTACAGAACAACCATCATTCAGAACCATCTGAATTATAGCTGAACAGAAGTCTTATAACTAAGGAAATAGAAGAAACCACTTTGACACTGGTAGGAAGGGGGGAGATGCAGAACGGGCTGGCCCCACACCCACACGTGGGCAATAATTATAAAAAATATATCGACTGCAGAAGTCCCGTCTGAGGAGCCAGAGGTCCCAGCCCCATACCAGACTCCTCAGGGTTTCTGTGCCAGAAGAGAAGACCCCCTAACTTCTAGCTGTAAAAATCAACAGGGATTGAGGCCTAGGGTGACAGAGAGCTACTGGAGTTTTAGGAAGATCCTCTTAAAGGGCCAATGCATGGACTTACTTGGACTCACTCCTTCTGACCTCCAACACTGGGGCAGCAGCTTAAAAGACATAAGGGACAGAAATGGAGGAACTGAATTGTCTGGCATTAGGGCAAGAGCTGGACGTGCAGCTTTCTTTCTCCTCAACAGAATGCTAGAAGGGGCCATTGTTCCTTTTCTGAGGCACCTCCTTCCCACAGAACCATCAGGCAGGTGCCATATCTGAGTCTCCATCAACTTTGCTGTCACTGTTTGCCCCACATTGGTGATTGCCTGACAACCCACCCTACCCAACTTATGGGCCCACCTAATCTGTTTCCAGTGGCTTTTCCATATGAATGTCCTGTCTTGATTCATGCTTCACATTTTCCTTAAATCTCTTAAACAAGGAGCATCTTACCAACATTGGGATCATGTGGGTGCTGGAAGGAAAAGAGAGAAACAAATTGAAAACCTATTTGAAAAATTAATAACAGAAAACTTCCCTAACCAGGTGAAGGACATAGACATACAAGCCCAGGAAACTCAGAGAATCCCAAAGAAGATGAACCCAAAGAGACCCACACCAAGACACATCATAATTAAAATGCTAAAAGTTAAAGACCAAGAGAATCTTAAAAGAGAGTTCCCTACCCCAAAACTCAGAAACATTGATACGTAAAGACACATGCAGCCCCATGTTCATTGCAGCATTGTTCACAGTGGCCAGGACATGGAAACAACCAAAAAGCCCTTCAATAGATGACTGGATAAAGAAGATGTGGCACATATACACTATGGAATACTACTCAGCCATAAGAAATGATGACATCGGATCATTTACAGCAAAATGGTGGGATCTTGATAACATCATACGAAGTGAAATAAGTAAATCAGAAAAAACCAGGAACTGCATTATTCCATACGTAGGTGGGACATAAAAGTGAGGCTAAGAGACATTGATAAGAGTGTGGTGGTTACAGGGGGGGGAGGGGGGAGAGGGAGAGGGAAAGGGGGAGGGGGAAGGGCACAAAGAAAACTAGATAGAAGGTGACAGAGGACAATCTGACTTTGGGTGATGGGTATGCAACATAATTGAATGACAAGATAACCTGGACATGTTATCTTTGAATATATGTATCCTGATTTATTGATGTTGCCCCATTAAAAAAATAATAAAAAAAAAAGAGAGAGTTCCCTTAAGACTGTTGGCTGATTTCTCAACAGAAACTTTGCAGGCCAGAAGAAATTGGCAAGAAATACTCAAAGTGATGAAAAGCAAGGACCTACAGCCAAGACTACTTTAGCCAGCAAAGCTATCATTTAGAATCAAAGGATGAATCAAGAGTTTCCCAGACAAGAAAAGCTAAAGGGTTTCATCATCACTAAACATTTACATGAAATGTTAAAGGGTCTTCTTTGAGAAGGAGATGAAAAAAGAGAAAAACTATGAACAGTTAAATGGCCATAAATACACATCTGTCAACAATTAAATCTAAAAAAATAAACAGACTCATAGATACAGAGAACATTTTGGCAGCTGCCAGGTGGGAGGGGGGTTGGGAGGAGAGTGGAAAAGGCTAAGGGACTAAGAAGTACAATTGGTAGTTATAGAGTAGTCACGGAACATAAAGTATAGCGTAGGGAATACAGCCGATACTATTCTAATAAGTATGTATGATGTCAAGGGGTACTAGATTTATCAGGACGATCATTTAGTAAGTTACGTAATGTGTAGTTACTGGGGTGTAACACCTGAAACTAATATAATATTGTATGTCAACTGTAATTGACAAAAAATGATTTAAATTTAACAAATAAGTAAATATTAACTATCTTTTTTATGTTAGGTATGTATCTGTGCCTGATATCCATAAGTATTGTTGAGAAACCACCATCTCTCAGTGATTCAGAAATCAGACCTGAATCTCAGTCTTCCCTCCACCATTAGCTGTATCACCTTCGCTACCTTTAGATGCTCCAGTTGAAATAATGTGCTTCCCTGCAATTTTTAACAGTTGATCTGGGTTCTGCTCTCTGATACCACATGAAACAGGCCAGCGAGCTCTTTGGGGAAGGAAATAACCTTTCTTTTCCTCATCTGTAAGTGGGGGGAATTCTCAGGGTAGTTTTGAAAATTAAATAGCATCTGTAAAATGTTGAGCACAGTGTCTCGCTTATAATAAACAATCAATATTTCTTCTTTCTCCTCCTTATTAAGAAAAGTATTTAATTCAATGAAATTCCTTTCTTGATTATTATGGATAGTAGTAGCCCTAATATTAGTATAATAATTTGTTTTACATAAATTTTCAGTTCCTTTCCATCCCTTTTACCATATTTGATCACTGTATACAGTCCTAGGAGGTGAGCTGGACACGGGTTATGCGTGTTCTCCTAGGTGGAGACTCTGTGGCCCTGCCTGGGTCACAGCACTCAGGGTCATGCAGGTGGGGACAGAGCCCTGCAGTGCCCGCGGCCCTGCCTGGGTCACAGCGCTCAGGGTCATGCAGGTGGGGACAGAGCCTGGCAGTGCCCGCGGCCCTGCCTGGGTCACAGCGCTCAGGGTCATGCAGGTGGGGACAGAGCCCCACAGTGCCCGCGGCCCTGCCTGGGTCACAGCGCTCAGGGTCATGCAGGTGGGGACAGAGCCTGGCAGTGCCCGTGGCCCTGCCTGGGTCACAGCGCTCAGGGTCATGCAGGTGGGGACAGAGCCCGGCAGTGCCCATGGCCCTGCCTGGGTCACAGTGCTCAGGGTCATGCAGGTGGGGACAGAGCCCCGCAGTGCCCACGGCCCTGCCTGGGTCACAGCGCTCAGGGTCATGCAGGTGGGGACAGAGCCTGGCAGTGCCCATGCCCTGCCTGGGTCACAGCACTCAGGGTCATGCAGGTGGGGACAGAGCCTGGCAGTGCCCACGGCCCTGCCTGCTGACCCAGCCTCACTCCTCAGGCAGCGTCACTAACCCTCGGATACGACATCCAGGTGTCCTTGGTTTCCAGGCAACTCGGTAAGAAAGCTTCATTTTATTTCGTGTACCATGTGCCCGCATGCCTCTTTGTAGCCTACCACTTAGATTTTACAAAGTGAGATGTAAGATTATGTTTTTTAAGAAATTGTCAACTTTTAAGATTTTTCTCCCTTGAAACATTGCAGGAGGTGGTGATAACCTTTTCCCTCTGACATGGGCCTCGATAACAGTTTGCCAGTGTTATTAGGATTAAGTTGAACTGATATCTACTAGCCAAGAAGACAAAACAGAGCCTTCCTCTGCTCTCTGCAGTCCGTTCTTTCTTCACCTCAGACGTAGCCTTCTCTGTGCTGCCCCCTCGGGGCCCTCCGATAGAACTACCCCTTCTTCCGTGCACGCCCTGCCATTTGTGTTGTTTATATCCCTGGGCTGCATTTATTTCTTTCTGCTTCCATGTGCGTTTTTAACTGGACCTCTAGATGTCTACCTACCTCTAGACTGGCCACTCTAGGCAGATAGAGGATGTTTTATTCATCTTATTTTAGTGTCTGCCACAGCACCTAGGCCAGGGGTCGGGAACCTATGGCTCGCGAGCCAGATGTGGCTCTTTTGATGGCTGCATCTGGCTCGCAGACAAATCTTTAATAAAAGAAATAATAACGTTAAAAATATAAAACATTCTCATGTATTACAATCCATTCATTTCCTACCGCTCGTGTTCATGGTTGCGGGTGGCTGAAGCCAATCACAGCTGTCCTCCAGGACAACACCAAATTTTTATTGGATAATGTGTAAGGTACATGGGTCGTTGTATGGCTCTCACAGAATTACATTTTTAAATATGTGGTGTTCATGGCTCTCTCAGCCAAAAAGTTTCCCGACCCCTGACCTAGGCCATAGTTGGTCCTCAGCATATTTTTTACAGGTACATTTCTTTCATAGACACTAATACACACACACACACACACACACACACACACAATTTGGGAGCAAGAGTCACTTGGTTTAACCCTTTGAATAGTGAGTTTTTTGTTAACCCTTTGAGTGAGGACGTACATGAACATTCTACTCAAAGGGTTAATTCTGGTGGATAATCACATATAGTTAAGGGATTCCAGGTTATACAGGTAAAACTCAGAGTCACCATTAGAGCTTCATGCTCTTAAGGATGACATTTTTACCCTGAATCCCACACGCTTTCCTGGGAGGACACCTGTTGAAAGTATTTGAACCCATCCAGAGTCATGAGAGGGCCCGGGCCTTGTGGAGTCCTGTGCCCTGCTCGGAGACACCTTGTGGAATGAGGTGTCTCACTCCAGAGGGGACTTTGGACTGGGGTCCTCCAAAGAGCTGTGCACCCCTGTGGGCTCCCTTCAAGAGTTACACAGTATAGACCCTAGGTTTAGGGGCCCTGGGAGTGTGGGAGATGCTGGAGAGAGCACTGAGGATTCAGCAGCTGTGCCAGAGGCGGCCATGTGTGCAGGTGCTGCTGGGGGAGGTGAGCCGCAGGCCCACCGCCCGGGACTGCATGTGGAGGGGATGGCTGGGGGAGGTGAGCCACAGGCCCACTGCCCACCCAGGACTGCATGTGGAGGGGATGGCTGGGGGAGGTGAGCCACAGGCCCACTGCCCACCCAGGACTGTATGTGGAGGGGATGGCTGGGGGGGTGGTGGTGAGCCACAGGTCCACTGCCCAGGACTGTATGTGGAGGGGACGGCTGGGGAAGGTGAGCCACAGGCCCACCGCCCAGGACTGCATGTTGAGGGGACGGCTGGGGAAGGTGAGCCACAGGCCCACCGCCCAGGACTGCATGTTGAGGGGACGGCTGGGGAAGGTGAGCCGCAGGCCCACCACCCAGGACTGTATGTGGAGAGGACGGCTGGGGGAGGTGAGCTGCAGGCCCACCACCCAGGACTGTATGTGGAGAGGACGGCTGGGGGAGGTGAGCTGCAGGCCCACCACCCAGGACTGTATGTGGAGGGGACAGCTGGGGATGGTAAGCCACAGGCCCACCACCCAGGACTGTATGTGGAGAGGACGGCTGGGGGAGGTGAGCTGCAGGCCCACTGCCCGGGACTGCATGTTGAGGGGACAGCTGGGGGAGGTGAGCTGCAGGCCCACCACCCAGGACTGTATGTGGAGGGGACAGCTGGGGGTGGTGAGCCACAGGCCCACCACCCAGGACTGTATGTGGAGGGGAATGGCACAAGGGTCCTCAGGCTGGGGAGACCGTCTTTCCATAGTGAGTTGGGAAACCCTTGACATCTGGAGTAGCGTAGAGGTTTCCATTCTCCCAGAAAACTCCTTGCTGAGGAGCTAGAGCCTTGAGAACTGAAGTGACCAAGCGGTGTAGAGCCAGGAGTCCCCGGGGAGGTCACTTAGGGCAGTACCCTTGAGTCCAGTCTGAGGCCTCAAGGGTCTTGTCATAACTGGGACATGCAGAGAGTTGTCATAGACATTATGGTAACCATTTGGGCTGGAAGTTTCATCCTCATGGTTGAACTCTGAAGAATAGATTGGTTGCTCCCTCTGCCTGGTCCAGCCCAGCACCTCCCTGGATGGGTCAAGCCCATGGCTGCACCATAGCACTTCCATGCTTCACAGTATGGGCAGTCTCCCCTCTCTCCTGGAAGGCTCCAGAGACTCCTTCTAGGAGAAGAGGGGATGTTCTGGAAGGAAGCTCCCTATCTCTTAGCCTTGGCCATGGAATTGAAAAAGAGTCTGTTTATTGAGCTCTCAAAACAACCTTCCTCATCCGTGCCCCCTAAGGTGAAGCTGGTAAGCTCTGAGTCAACAGGGTTCCCTTCTGCCCTCCACCTTGTGTTTGAGCACAGGACCCAGATAGATTGCAGCCCTCCATGCCCTTCTTCCTCTTCTGGAAAGTAATAGTGTTGGAGACCCAGACCTTAGATTTGTGTTAATGCACGTAGCCTGGGCCAGTGAGACTCCAAGACACGCAGGAGTTCCTAGGGGATCTCTGCTCTTTGACCGCCATGATAAGGCTCCTCTTAGGAGCCGCCCCTTGTCTTCGCTTTCACTGGCCATGATCTTGGAGGGCAGGATGGTGACGTGGAAGGGAAGAGCTGGGAGGAACACTTCTTCCATTTGAACGCCAGGCATGTCTGCTTCCCCAGACCCAAGACACAGCTTCTTTCTGCAGCCACATTAACCACCTGTAGTGAGGAGGTCCTGATTACCCCTCATCCTCTCTGCCTTTCTTGGGAATAAGACAACAGTCAAGCACAAGACACTTCGGCCCGTAAACCATCTTTTCTCATCTTGATCCTCCTTGAGAGGGAGCTTAGGGGGCATGTACAATTTCATTCTTGTGGTTCACTTCTTTCTTAAGCTTTGGGAAGCAACTGTGTCAAACATCAAACATGGATTACCATGTCAATAGCCAGTTCCATGGCTGACATCTTTGGATTTCTATGATTTTATTGCATGAGTGATGGTATTTTCAATCTGCAGAAGACTGGCTTTTATGACACACATTGAATGTCTTTCTTGGACTGTATTTATAAAATGCCACCTCTTAAAATATTAATCTCTAATGTGCACTCAAGAGTCCATCCAATTATGGTGAAATCTGAATAAGCAGCATCACCCGGACTCTCACTGCATTAAGGCAAACAATGCTTACTGGGCATTGCTTCCCGTGCATGGGATGATGTTCTTGCTTTGTTTCTGTAAATGTCGCTGGCATGGTTTTGTTGGACGCTGCTGTGGGCTTATTGTCATTCACGCGCAAACCCAAGCATCTTCAGCTTTCCCTTCCAGTCCCCAGTCTTAAGATGTATCATGTCTGATGGAGATTATTGATGATAATTGTGAGAAATGAGAGGCAGTTGAAACAGCGCTGTCAAAGCTGATCTGTCAGAGTGCTGATTTCAGTCCAGAGAGGGAGCGGCCTCATCACCACCAGCAACCGTTTTGCTTTGATTATTTTTTGAAAATTACTTCAGCACCTGGGACCTCTGTTTTCTTCCGCCTGAGAACAGTTTTGAATGGCAGTGTTTTCAAAGTGGTGCCCACAGATACCCGCTGTCATTTTCTTTCACTTTTCTTCTTTTCTGGGCATTGAACTCTATCTGTGGGCACCCCAGATGAGCATTTTTAGTACCATTGAGTTGTCAACTCTCTAAGAAAGTCCAGAGCACAAGTGTCTGCATTGACAAAACACATCAATTAGGGGTGGAAGTTTGCTATTAGGAAAGGATTTGTCACCTCGAGTCAAGATTCACCGTGGGCTTCCTTCAGATAACCATTTTCTCATGCATTGCACATTAGTGCCTAAGTTATTGTCCTGGCAGCAGAGGGGTGGGGAAATGGGGAGCTCGGGAGCTAAGCTAACATCTCAGGAGTTTCATGTCCTGCAAATCCACTACAGAAAACAGACTCTCTCTGCTTTAGCGGGAACCACTAGCAAAACAGCCTGCTGCTGGGATTGACCATAACCCTCCAAGAACATTCTTCTTATTTCCCAAATGTTCCAAATCATAGAGGCCTTACCCCTGAGTTCCCCCCTAGCCCTTGAACTCTTCCCAGTCTTAAACCAAGGCCCAGAGAAGGGACCACAGGGACCATCAATGACATCTGTGGCCCTGGCTTACCCATCCTCACTCCATCCTCCTCTGTGCTCTACGGTGGTGTGTGTGTGTGTGTGTGTGTGTGTGTGTGTTCATTCATTCATGTCCGGCAATGGTCCTGATCCCTCACCACTTTTATTGTGGCCAAAATACACCTTGGATTTAGAAGTCACATTTGTGGCAAAGGAAGAGATTTTGTCAGAAAAATTAAGCCAGCAAAGATTCAAAGTCACACACACTCCTGTGGGCCTAGTGGATACCCTCTCCTCATACGTATCCAGTATCAATGGGTGCGTCCAAGATTTCATTTGAGACTTTTGATATTTTTTATTTGTTGATGTGAGAGAGAGAGAGATTGATTTGTTGTTGTTCCACTTATTTATGTATTCATTGGTTGACTATTATATGTGCCTGACCAGGGATCGAACCTGAAACCTTAGCATATTGGGGTGATGCTCTAACCAACTGAACTATCAGGCGAGGACCCATTTGAAGCTTTTAAAGCTAATATCACAAGTCTTAAACCTCCCAACTTTGGTACTTTGACTTTTTAACCATATAACACTGATCTTTTGATTTTGGTTAAATCTCCCTTTTCTTTTGGGTGGTTCTGGCAGCTTCCTGGGACAGTGGGGGTTGGCACGTGTCCCACCTCTCTGTACCTGCCAGCTCAGGGCACCTCCTCATGGTGTCTGTGATTCAGCCTGACATGGTCAGTGTCACCCTGCACACCCCACAGCACTTCAGAGAAGAATGTGGCGATGTAAATGTACCACAGCTTTTTTTATCCACTCATCTACTGATGGGCACTGCCAAGGTGGCGGTTTGGATGAGGGAGGTGGAGGGATAGAGCAAAACAGAGGACGAAAAAAACCAAACAAACTAACCCTCGTGGACATGGACAACAGTGTGGTGAGGAGGTGGAGGAGGGTGTAAGGGATACCTGGTGATGGACGGAGACTGGACTTGGGGGTGTGAACACACAATACAGTGTACAGAGATGTGCTGTAGAATTGGGTAACTGAAACATGTATAATTATGTTAACCAGTGTGACCCCCAATAAAATTTAATGATACAAATTTAAAAGAAAAAGACTGGTGGTGGCAGACGTGAAGGATGACACTGACTCAGGAAGCCACACTCTTAGCTGGAGAGTCATCTTTTGTTTATAGAAAGTGACGCTCAAAGGAAAGTAGACCAGGGAGGAGAACGACTCAGGGGCACGAGCAGGATGACGGCAAGGAAGCAGAGAAGCGAGTGTACCAGGGTTTAATGAGCGCCCTTGAATTTAGCAATCGAAAGAGAAATGTTCCAACTCTGTTGCAGGTCTCCCCTCAGACCTGCTGAAGTATCTCAGAAATGCTACAGGGCAGCACATCAAAGTCTGAAGAAATAACTTAGGCCGAGATGAATCCATGAATTCTTAAGAGATGAAGAATCAACAAGCCTCCGGCATGCAGTGAAATCCACTGGGGAAATTGTCTTTGTAATGAAAAATTTGAAAGATCAAATGGTGGAAAAGACAGCGGGCAGCCCAAGGAGGGGGGCGGGGCTTCCCATGGTCGGAGGACAGGGGTCGTAATTGTAGGGCCCGGCCTTGTGCAGGAATGCAGTTCATTAACTGGAATGGAGAATCTATTCTGGAGACTCATAAGCTGGAGTGGATGGCATAGGAGGGAGCCAGTTGGAAACGACTTTGACAAAGCCAGGCTGGTGGGTTTTAATTTAGAACTTAATGCAATAGGAATCCACTGTAGGCAGGACCTCCTGGGGGTGAGGACTTGACTACTCTTGTTCAGAATAGATGCTTCCTGAGGACAAAGATCTGCCTCTTTTTTTCTTCAGCTGTTAATTTTGCCTGAAATACCAACCAATTGGATTTTATGAGTGAGATACTCTACGTCACCCTGAGAATGTAGAATATACACTTGTCAAGGCTCTGGGCCCTGCCTCTGTGGGGCCCCGTCTGGTATGACTGACTCCGATCGTTACACAGTGCACCCGGAGGAGAATGAAGCGCCTCTAGTCAGGCATTTCTCGTCTTCAGAGCACTTTCTTCCAGAGACCCCCAAGGCATTATCCCAGCGCAGTAACTTTTGAGTTGTACAATCTCACTTTACCACGAACATTTTCCTAACAGCCCTGATAGATGAGTAAGGAGATTAGGACCAGCAGGGGTGACATTGATTAGGATGTGGGTGACAGGCAGAGATCAAAAGAGAGTATCCAGGAGGAACAAGTAGTACAGTAGCTAATAAGAGGAGGGATGCGCCCAGGGTGCTCATCATTTTGATCCCAGCTTGGGATCTCCCGATGGGGCAGAGGCTGGGAAATGTGTTAGGGCAGGGAAGGGCCAGAGCTCCCCCCGCGCCCTCTCCCTCTGACAATGAGGGGGGATCGCACACACACCTACGTTATACTTACATCCAGGCTTGCCCCTTTCTGTCCAGCTTTGGAGGTACCCCCTCTTTCCATCTGGCGTGGAGCAGCGTATAAGTGCTGTTAGCGTGTATCCTTGCATCCTCGCATCCCCTTGGGAGGCAGGTGGGAAGACAGGCAGCCGGGAGACTCTGGTGGTTATTCAGCTGAGGCTTCGAGGACCATTTTATTAGCGATTAGCCTCAGCTCCACAACACTAAAGAGTAAAAACTCCTGCTCTGTCTCTTTTGCTCAAAACTCCAAAGAATCTGTTATATATGGTGTTCAGTTATAAGCCGAAACGGACACGGGCCCGGGAGCCCTGGGCCTCACAGGGCTTCAGTGTGCTGGGAGGCAGAAGGGGCCAGCAGCCCCGTGGAGGGGAATGTGGTGCTCTTTCCTGGTGTTGCCTCCCACCCCACCCCCAGGCCTTCCCATCCCCCTCTGTGACCGGAAGCTAGTTCTGCAGTACTGTATGTCTTCTTAAAGAGATGTGTTTGGCTTCCATCTGTCTGTGGGGTTTTGTTTCTTCAGTCTGCAAAGTGAGGACTGTGACACTGCGAAGACCTATGTATCACTGAGATGCACTTTCTGGAGATTATCAGGCTGCTTTGTACCTGTGGGGTGAGGAGGCCTGTATAGGCACTTTGAGCCCTGCTCCCGCGTCACGCATGACGTGGAAAGGACGTGGTCAGGTGACTTTTGTACTCTGTAGGTAGGGGAAACGTGAGTGGTAGGGATGTAGTGACTTGAAGGTGAAGTGTCAGTGATGGACCCCACTTCGGTAGGGACTGCCTACTCTGACCCACCCACACGCCCTCTATAGGCCGCTTGTAGCCAGTGTCAGATGTTTGGAGAACAGCTGGCCAGCATCTGGGTGAAGCATAATCAACAGGCCTTTGTGGGTGTCAAATACATAGCAGGGGTAGGAGTGGTGGGGGGAGGGCTCTTAGCACTCAGCGACCTGGTTCTGATGGTGGCATAGTTAAGGCTGATGGTTTTGTTTTTTTTTTCATTTTTCTGAAGCTGGAAACGGGGAGAGACAGTCAGACAGACTCCCGCATGCGCCCGACCGGGATCCACCCGGCACGCCCACCAGGGGGCGACGCTCTGCCCACCAGGGGGCGATGCTCTGCCCATCCTGGGCGTCGCCATGTTGCGACCAGAGCCACTCTAGCGCCTGAGGCAGAGGCCACAGAGCCATCCCCAGCGCCCGGGCCATCTTTGCTCCAATGGAGCCTTGGCTGCAGGAGGGGAAGAGAGAGACAGAGAGGAAAGCGCGGCGGAGGGGTGGAGAAGCAAATGGCCCTTCTCCTGTGTGCCCTGGCCGGGAATCGAACCCAGGTCCTCCGCACACTAGGCCGACGCTCTACCGCTGAGCCAACCGGCCAGGGCAAGGCTGATGGTTTTAAGTAAAGAACATCCCTGAGCTGGGCAGAGGTCTCAGTACTTTCAAATCTAATGAAGGATACAGGGATGCTAATCATTATGATAATGACATCTTGTTTTTTCCTGAATGCAAGCTTGCTGCTGCTGGCCCATCATTAGTAAGTATGCGAGCCCATCATTAGTAAGTAAGCTCCTTACACATAGATTGTTTCACCTGATCTTCACAGCAAGTCACACCCCAGAAAATTTGAGTGCTTCCAGAGTAAACACAGTGAACACACTTAGTGGACAAGGTTTAATAGACAAGGCCAAGGTTACAGAGATTGGTAAGTGGCAGAGCAAGACCAAGCACACATCTATATCTCTCAAGCACCGCCCTCCTTCTTGTCCTGGGCTGTGTAGCTATTGCTACTTGGGCCTTGATGAGGACAAATGGGTTGAGCCATTCATACCTTCTCGGCCTCTTCTGCAGTGAGGAAGATAGAGCTTCGGAGGGGCTGGAGTTCGGACAGTGAAGGTGGAGTTGAATCTTTCTCTAGGATGGAAGTTATAGGCTTGAGTTCATCAGCATGGTACTTCAACCCACTGAGCTACCAGCCTTGCAGAATGAAAGGCTGATTATTTTAAATTTGTTGGTACCTAATTACATGCACCTAGAACTTTAAATGTAGACTAACATAGCCCGAGTTTAATTTCTGTTTTAGAGATTGCACAATGTTCTCTTGCCAAAAAGGCATTGCATTTTTAATAGGTAATTTTCCAGAGTTGCATATAAAACTTACAGCCAGCATCTTTCAGTAAAAGAGCTGAGTTTGCCCCCCTCAGAATGTGCCCTCTGCTTTGGAAATACACTTCTCCTCGCCTTCTGAAGGTGATAAAGCCTCTACTTGCCCATTAACCATCTGCTGCTTTTTACTTATTAAAATTCCAGTATAATCTATACTAAACATAAAGATATTAAAAGTAAATTATATTCTTTTCTGTACACATCTTCCTTCTGAAAACTTTTCTTAAGTAGATCTATAGCTTCCTTTGTGAGAACTGGACACCAGGCCTTTGTCCATTACCTAGAGAATAAGGATTTGACCAGTGGGTCATCGCTGGGAAGCTGTGAGAAAGAGAACTCAAGTGTAGGCGAAGGCCGAAGCCAGAGCCAGGGTCAGGCCAGCAGAGCTGCTGCCCGTGAGAGCTGGACAAGGCCAGCTTTACCAAGACCGGTAAGCAGGAGCTCATCTCAGAGCCCAGAGGAAGCCAAGGTGAGGTCACATCCCCACAGGTGTGATACAGCCAGAAGCCTCGCCCTTCCCAGCTGCTAAAGACTCTTTAAAAGGCTAGTGCTTTTTATTTTTGAAATCTCCTGAGGTTGGGGTAGTTCCAGAGGTTTGAGGCCAGATGCTTTTGATGTTACTAGGGTGAGGAGGATTACAAAGTGTGGAGAGATTTCAGGCCCTGCAAGTGCCTGTATTCTTTGAGAATGGAAGTCTCCTGAAGCCTCTCCCAATAACTGGGACAGGGCCTTATTTATAATCATCCCTTCATTCCTAATTGCTCATAATGGGTCTGTGAAAGTGGTGACATTTCTCACAAGTTTAAAAGCTGTTACAGGCTATGCAAAGTAAATGGAAATTATGTTGTTAGATATGTAAATCTAACTAGTTACTAGTGTACACACATGAACACACACACACACACACACACACACACACACACACCTAGTACTGCCTGAAGGAATTTTACCATTCAGTTAAAATAACAACGATAATAGAAAAGACATCTTTTGGTGAATGTCTGTTCAATCAGTGGTACAAACAGTAGGTTCTCTGGGTTGAATAGAGTTGGTACATTTAAAATATCCTTCCTGGGCCCTGGCCGGTTGGCTCAGCGGTAGAGCGTCGGCCTGGCGTGCGGGGGACCCGGGTTCGATTCCCGGCCAGGGCACATAGGAGAAGCGCCCATTTGCTTCTCCACCCTCACCCCCTCCTTCCTCTCTGTCTCTCTCTTCCCCTCCCGCAGCCAAGGCTCCATTGGAGCAAAGATGGCCCGGGCGCTAGGGATGGCTCCTTGGCCTCTGCCCCAGGCGCTAGAGTGGCTCTGGTCGCGGCAAAGCGACGCCCCAGAGGGGCAGAGCATCGCCCCCTGGTGGGCAGAGCGTCGCCCCTGGTGGGCGTGCCGGGTGGATCCCGGTCGGGCACATGCGGGAGTCTGTCTGACTATCTCTCCCCGTTTCCAGCTTCGGAAAAAGAAAAATAAATAAATAAATAAATAAAATATCCTTCCTGGAAGAGGTGGAAAAGCAATTGGATGTAACTGAACAGGAATGAGAAAATCAGAGGGGATGGAGATGTGAGAATCCCACTGGTTCAGGAGTTCAGAGTCATCAGGAGAACCACTGGGAAGTAAGGCTGGCAAGATGAGGCAGAGCTGGAGGAGTGTGTCAGCTGTTGAGTGCTGCCTCCACCCAGCCACGCGGTGGTACTTCAAGATGGGGCCCTCCAAGTCCACCTCAACTTAAGCCATGGGACAGAAAAGCCAAGTATCTTAGGTGCCCCATCCTCTTAGCCTGAGGAAGTCTGGGAATAGTCCTCAGCAAAGAGTTTGAAGACAATGTGTCAAGCTAGGGAGCAATTGTGTAGGTCCCGGAAAAGGGGGGTGCTGTGACTTTAAGGTAGATAGATGTATTTACGGCATAAATTCTCACCACCTCTTTCCCCAACTGTAGGGCATATTCCCGAGTTTTTCATAGTGGATAAGATGGAAATAGATATTTTCTTCTCCCTTTACACACACCTACTCAGCAACAACCCCCGGCCACCAACTTCTTACGCCCTACTTCTCACATGGTCAGACAGGTGCAGGATGCAGGCTGGCCAAGCTGGCAGGTGTAATCTCTGCATGTGGAACAGAAGAACTAGCTCATTTAAAAACTAAACTTGTACCTCTGGCCTCTGAAACAGAGCTTTTTGGCCTAAACTCTTTTGAAATAATGAGCGTCTTTCTCCCAAGCAAGATTCCTTTCCTACCAAGGAAGTTAATAAAATTCTAGTAGGTGTTTCTGGGGAAACTGCTTTGATGATTTGGTTAAATAAGAGGAAAATGTCCCTAGGAAATGGCCCCATTACGATAAATGGCATAATAGCACACAGGCCTGGAAGATCTGAAACCAGAATATTCTAGGTTCTGATTTCACTTCTCCTCTGTAAAATAGGCCTGGCCATTGGTGTTTTGCGATGTAGTTTTAATGGATAGAAATGGAACACATAAAGCGCCTAGCTCATGGATATTCACAAAAGGGTAGGCATTATTATTATTATTTGTATTTTTCTGAAGTTAGAAGTAGGGAAGCAGTCAGACAGACTCCCGCATGCGCCCGGCCGGGATCCACCCGGCACGCCCACCAGGGGGCGATGCTCTGCCCATCTGGGGCATTTCTCTGTTGCTGCCAGAGCCATTCTAGTGCCTGAGGCAGAGGCCATGGAGCTGCCCTTAGCACCCAGGCCAGCCCTGCTCCAATGGGGCCTTGGCTGCAGGAGAAGAAAAAGAGAGACAGAGAAGACGAAGGGGGGAAGGGTGGAGAAGCAGATGGGCACCTCTCCTGTGTGCCCTGACCGGTAATCGTACCCAGGACTTCCACACACCGGGCCGACGCTGTACCGCTGAACCAACCGGCCAGGGCAAGGATAGGCATTTTTAAGACCATCCGCATTTTACATCACTTACTCCCCTGATCGGAAGTTTGCTGTGCTGCATCGATTCTCTGAGATGGTCTGATGTCCAGGAGGTGGCTGCAGATGGTGCCACGGCCTCAGGCAGCACCTCTGCAGGCCGTGACCCTGTGAAGCCAGCCCGGCAGGGGCGGGCCTTGGGCAAGCCCAAGCTCACACACTCGCAGACAGGAAGAAGTCTTTTATTTCTGCTTTGTTAAGAGGTGGCACTTTCTTCCACTGGGAAATCAATTTCACCGTGCACTGGAGCGGGGTCATACTACTGCTTTTCTCAAAGAGAGACCCATTTCTGTTGTTATTAATGATGGAGCTGACACAAGACTGATAGAATTTGTAAAAGGAAATAACCTGTTTCCTCGGCCTCTGCCCTACCACCCGCCTCCTAGAAACTAAGAGGGAGGAAGGGACTTTTATCTCCCAGCCTGGAAACCGTGCACTCTTCTGGTTTAAAACAAGCAGCCTCATGTCCTTGGAGACCTGCCATAGATGAATTTCTACAACAAAAGGAATTTTTTGTTGGCTATCATTTTGAAGGCAAAGTAACAAAGCCCCAGCACCCAGAGTCGCCTGAAATAGCTGAGCAAGTAATTATGGAGCTTGGTGCTTCCTTGTCACCAGCTTGAAAATACGTCCTTGTTGGCATTGGATCCAATATGAAGACCCACTCGTGCAGATGATGAGAGGTTTTTATTCTATACTGGGTTTTCTGACATATACAGTACAGCTCACTTGAATATAGGAGATACAATAAAAATCTCAAAATGAAACAGTTATGTTAGGGGAGAAGAGTATTTGTATTACTATTAACTTGTTTTAGTTATAAAACAATTATCTGCAAAATTTCTATAAACAGTAGTCAGTCATTCCTCATATATTTATATAATATGTATTTTTGTGTGTGTGTGACAGAAACAGAGAGAGGGACGGATAGGGACAGACAGACAGGAAGGGTGAGATGAGAAGCATCAATTCTTTTTTGCAGCTCCTTAGACTCCTTAGTTGTTCATTGATTGCTTTCTCATATGTGCTTTGACCAGGGGCTACAGCAGACCAAGTGACCCCTTGCTCAAGCCAGAGACCTTGGGTTCAAGCTGGTGAGCTGTGCTCAAACCAGATGAGCCTGCGCTCAAGCCAGTGACCTCAGGGTTTCAAACCTGGGTCTTCTGCATCTCAGTCTGATGCTCTATCCACTGTGCCACCTCCTGGTCAAGCTGGATACATCCCTTTTATTTTTATTTTTTTATTTTATTATTATCATTAATTTTAATGCAGTGACATTGATAAATCAGGGTACATATGTTCAGAGAAAACATCTCCAGATTGTCATTTAATTATGTTGCATACCCCTCACCCAAAGTCAAATTGTCTTCCGTCACCTTCTATCTGGTTTTCTTTGGCCTTTCCCCTCCCCCCACCCCCTCTTTCTCCTTCCTTACCCCCCCCCCCTCGTTACCATCACATTCTTGTCCATGTCTCTGAGTCTCATTTTTATGTCCTATATATGTATGGATTCATATAGTTCTTAGTTTTTTCTGACAGTGGACGAGTGGATCAAAAACTTTGGTACATATATACTATGGAATACTACTCAGCCATAAGAAATGATGACATCAGATCATTTACAATAATATGGATGGACCTTGATAATATTATACGGAGTGAAATAAGTAAATCAGAAAAAACTGGATACATTCCTTTTAGAGACTTAATCCATTACTCCTCACCCTGCCTCCTGTGAGTGCTGTTTGCTTTGGTAATAAGACGTCTTTAGCTGTGTGTACATTTTCCCTCAAGCCCGACAGGACTGAGGCTTGTGTTTTTGTTGACTCCTTATGTGATGGAGAATTCAAGGAGTGCTCTGTGGTTTCCTGGAAATAAGGAAGGGTCTGCTTGTGGGGCGTATCAACATGTGACAGAAGAGTCAAGTCTGGGACTGGCTGTATTACAGGGCAGCCCTTTGCATGGCTCATGGCTCTTACCGGCCTCTTCTTTCTCTAGGTATGTGTACATTCCAGTGGGTGGGTCCCAGCACGGCCTGCTGGGGACACTGTTTTCCACTGCGATGACCTTTACATTTGTGAGCTACTGGCATGGCGGGCACGACTACCTGTGGTGCTGGGCAGCACTCAACTGGCTGGGAGTCACCGTGGAGAACGGAGTCCGGAGGCTTGTGGAGACCCCATGCATCCAGGACAGCTTGGTGAGCAGGAGCCTTGCTCGTGTGTGAGGGGCGCTGAGCCAGGGGCCTGGGTTTGGGTGGGAAGGCGGTCATCTGATGGGTTCCAAACCCCGGTAGATCTAGAGGTAGCAAGTTAAAAAAAAGTTTAATTTAGCTGTTTTAAAAAGTTAATATTTTAATTATAAAAGCGATACATGTTTATTATATAAAAATTAGAACATGTAGATAAGAATGGAAGAGAAAAATGCCTCAATAAAAAACACTGTTAATCTTCTGTTCTTCCAGATATTTTCTGTATATATGTATACACATGCATATTTGTGTGTATACACATGCATAACATTTAAGGCAAATGGTATTCCTGAGACTGGTTGTGTCAGGGCCACCTTTCTACGTCACCAAATCCATTTCTAGTAACCCTTGTTAATGGATACATAAAATTTCATTATTGGATGCACTATAGTTCATTTAGTCTTCTATTAATAATCATGGTATCCTGAATTTTTGCACTTATCAATCACATTGAGATGAATATCATAACCAGGATGAATTCTTATATGTAAAATTGCTATGTTAAAGGTTTTCTCATGTTGGCCCTGGGTGGTTGGCTCAGCAGTAAAGTGTCGCCCGGCATGTGGAAGTTCCAGGTTCAATTCCTAGTCAGAGCACACAGGAGAAGCAATCATCTGCTTCTCCACCCCACCTCTCTATCTCTCTCTATTTCTTCCCCTCCCTTAGCCATGGCTCAAATGGTTCGAGCAAAGTTGGCCCTGGGTGCTGAGGAAGGCTCCATGGCCTTGCCTCAGGCACTAAAATAGCTCAGTTGTCGAGCAATGGAGCAGTGGCCCAGATAGGCAGAGCATTGCCTGGTAGGGGGCTTGCCAGGTGGATCCCGACTGGGGCACATGAGGGAGTCTGTCTCTGCCTCCCCACCTCTCACTTAAAAATAAAAAAGGTTTTCTCACTGTTAAGGTTTGTCATGCATGCTGTTTAACTCTCCCTCACTGCCCAGCAGACAAAGTGTGTCAGTTTACACCCCTCTCCCCCAACAGTGTGTGAATGCGCCCTTGCCAGCACTGAGTAGTACTGGTATTTTAGTCTGCTAATTTGATAGTTAGGGTTATAGGAACATTAAAAGAAAAGCTAAGGATAAGACATTCCAACTCTACGGGAAAATGATTTAGAAAATAAATTAATCACTTTGCTGTACACATTTTAAGTGATTTTAGACTACGAGTCAATGTTTTATCATGCAGATATGGTATGTGATACATTAGAATCTTGTAGGAAGTCGTCAGGTCTGAATATATAGCAATGTTCTGATAACGCGGAAAAAAGAAGCTAGACAGAAAGATGCTGGCATTAGTAGTGTTCACAGTAGGCAATAAAACACAAGAAATTCAGTGGGAAATGATTGATATGGCTGAATTCCATCAGTTTATGCAACTAAAGCAAGTATATGTTTTTAAAACTAAGTCTACCAAAATAGAATACATTTAAATATCTTTCTCTGAAGCTAGCCATAGTACAGGTGGACAGTTATTTCAATAAGAACTGATACGAAGTACATAGCAAAATAAGACATCTGAAGGAATTTAAATATGCTCATACATGTTTAAAGATCAATATTTAATTTAGTAGTATTACACACCAATCAGTAGAAAAGAAATGTCAGTTAATTCCAATAGAAAATGAAATTTCAGTGGAAGCCGTGTCTGTGTAACACCAAGAAACAGCATGAAAGGTGGTGTCAGGAAGGTTCCGGTCTTCGTCCTGAAAGCTCAGTGGCCGCTCCCAAAGCCGGAAGCCCGTCATCGCCCGAGGAGGCCAGAGAGTTCTATGCAGCCCAGGCTGAAGCCCTGTCACACTTCTCACGTTCCTTCACGGGAGGTCCAGCATTGACCTTGAACTTAATGTTAAGCAGTGCTCTGTAGACTTTGAGCTATAGCTTATGTTATTAATAGATTTTAAAATCTAAAATGCTAAGGAGTAACCCAGAGTGTCTTCTGTAGTTTAGGGCTGGTTCATGTGGGTTAAAAATGAATGAAGTCGGTGAAAACATGCACAGGAGAAGCACTCAGTGTCCTCTCTGTCCTGTCACAGCTCATTCAGGGACCCTCACGTGTTTCCCTCATTTGAATTTCTAGCCACAATTCCACTACCTAGGAGTATAGTACTTTTAGAATATGCATTTTTGGTGAGATATTTGCCTTATATATTGCAAATATAGTGTTTAGTTTACATATTTATTGAGCAAGAGCATATTTTGTAAAGCCTATTTTTATCGGCTCTCTTCTATCCTGACAGCCTGGTAGTTGGTCATGGCTGGTTAGACTAGGGTCTCTAGAGTACAGGGTCAGGATCCCATTACTATTGATATCCCCAGGGGTTAGCTCAGTGTCTGAGTTAGCCTCAGTGTTACATCAGTGCACAATTAATGCATCTGCTTGTCCACCCAGGGACTCTTCCCTCTGTTACTCTGTTTCTTATGCGGTTCAGCAGATTCTCAGATTCTGTTCGTTTTCGAAAAACATGGCTGGTATTCCCAAAGTACACCACCTTTTGAAAATACTGTTTCCTCTCTTTCCATGAATCCATCTCATAATCTTCTGTCAAAATCTAAACAAAGACTTAATGTCTTCTTGCACCTACTTTCATCTGACTTTAGTCGCCCCAATTGATCTGATAATATTGTTACAATGTGAATTCTCTCCCCATGCCCCTTATACACTCTCTCCATAGCATTCATCCTTCACCTGTTTTTTAAAGATAGATCGAAAGATATCTGAATAACAAGGATTATCATTCCTTATTTTACATATCTTCTTCATCTTCAACCTCAAAGCTTTGTCTTGGGCATGCAGTATAGTGGGATTCCATTTCTTGGTGTTGATAGAATGACAAATACTCACCGAGAGACTAGGCAGAGCTGAGTGTAGTAAATAGCAAGCCCTCTGATGTTCTAGACAGGGCTGTTGATTGAACTTTTTGCCATAATGGAAATATCCACTGTACTATCCACTGCATTAATCACTAGCCACATTGAGCACTTGAGAGTTTTAAATTTATTTAATTTTAATTAATTTAAATCTAAGTAGCCCCATGTGCCTAGCAACGTCCATTTTGAGCAGTGAAGTTCTAGAACATATTGCTTTCTAAGAAAAATATCAAAAAAATGTATAGTATTTGACTCTGCTATAATTTAGAATGATCTTCATTAATGCAAAGTACTTCATATATCCAACTGGCTACTTCATTTCTTCACTCAAATATCTCACAGATATCTCTCTCTGACTTAGCACGTGTAGTACTGAACTCCTGTACCCTTATCTCTCAGTAGTTCCAACCAACTCCTTTCCTTTGAGCATTCTCTGTTTCTACAAATGGCACCATTATCTGTCTATTCAGGTCCAAAACCATGAAGGCATTCTTTGTTTACCCCTGTCTCAGTTCTTCCTGTGTGTACTGTACATTTTATCTCTTAGGTAAATCTTGATTTATTATTATTATTACTTGTTTCCATTTCCACTGAGTCATCCTAATCCAACCGTTCTAATTTCTTGTGAAGTCTACCACGTAGCTTCTAACTAGTTTCCCTGCTTCCACTTCTGCCTTCTTCAATTCATTATCCTCATAGTGCTGAGTGATGGTTCTCAATAAAATCTTACCCATATTCTTGCCCTCCTTAAAATCCTGAGTGGCATCCCATTTTCTTCGAACAAAGTCCACAGTATTTAAGATGACCTGTGTGAAGCCTTGCTTGATCTTGATCTTGCTACCTCTTCTCATCTTTTCTCCCCTTCTCCCCTCACACTCTGTTCTCCTTTTTATTGACCTGCCTGGCCCCTCCAGCCTCAGCTCCCATACAGCCTCTTCCATTCCCTAGGATGCTCTCTCTTCTTTTCCTCCACCCTATTCATCCTTCAGATTTCAGCTTGAATGATGCCTTGTAAGGGTACCCTTCACTGACCCTTCTAAGCCAATCAAGTCTCAACAACTCATGTTGGGCACCTGCTACATGGTCTTGTCTGCTGAACTTGTCACAGTGGCAATAGAATAGTTTTATATAATAACTTGTGTGATCCTTAGCTGCATTACTGCACTGTAAGCCTCATGAGGTCAGAAATCTGTATTGACATTTATCTCATTGCCTGGCACAGAGTAAGCATGCATTAAGTATTTGTTGAATGAATGATATTTTCTGACTTCACTGAGAGAAGTATAAGAGGAAGTGAAGTAGGTTTATGCAGCAGCCTGAAGAATAGATTGAATACTGGAACAACTTGCTAAGGTGAGGCTTATTAAGCATCATACAGGGAGTATATTTTATTTTGTAGCAGGGTAGATACTAATTGGTCTAGTAATAGCAAAATGCTATTTTAATGCTCAGTGCACAAAATATAGGAAAGAAAGGGGTAGGGAGGAATCAGCCTGCTGCTTTGTGAGAGGGGGGATTATTGGCTGTGACTCGCCGGAGGCAGAGCTGCAGAAAGCTAACAAAACGCATTTTTCATTAAGCACCAAGCTGTGTGGACAAAGAGATGAGTTACTGCAGAAGCAACACAGCTTTTCTCTATACAAGTGCTCTCCCAGGGAGCCAGAATTTGTGTTCAGCATTGAAATCTTCTAATAGGTGGAAATGGTTTGAAGCATCAGTAGACCGACTGTACTTCTTGCCAATTCTCAGTGTGATCTCTCCTTTGAAGGAAGACACCTTCGGGCTGCTTGTCAGGTATTCCAACACATGGAGAGTCCACGTCCCAAGCTGTCACCCACCCGCACTCCTGATTTCCATTTCATCGAATAGCATAAATGTCTTCCTCCCTCTTCTCTCCCCCTTCTTTACCCCAAGAGTGTCCCACTAAGCTGATTTATATTCTCTGAAGCAGCAAAGTGTCTATTTATAGGCTAAACCGAGGAAACATGCCTCCAGTGAAAACCATGGAGGGTCTGTCAATACTTCTGGGAGGGATCTGACGCCCTAGTGTCAGAAAGAACTCAGAGACCATGGCTCTGGGTGATGTCCGTTTAGTTTATCAGCTGTATTGAACAGTTTGCTTTTGAAAGTATATAGGCACAGAAATCCCAAGAGTTGGAGGGATCAGCCAATTTAAAAGGATAATTGGTTGTAAAATTATCAACATGATCCAACCAATGATTACTTAGTTCTGTGGAATCCTAACTCACCAGCTGGCAAGATGTATGTTATTAGTGGCCTGATTAGAAAACCCTTTCCCAGCCCCAACTCACTTGCTGGAGAAATACAAAGCCAACTGCTCCGAGACGTTGTTCTATTTGGCGATGGCTCATGATCTATTCCTCTGCTACTTAGTTCATTTTAACAAATAGAGATCAGGTGCTCACTGTAGATAAGCCATTCTCTCCATGCTGAGCTCACTTGTACAGCCAACCTTGTCCTTCAATTCCTCATTTGTTCATTTATGAAAAAAAAAGGCAAAGCATGCTATGTAGAAGACAATTCGCAGAGCACTGGAGACCTTTGAGTGAAAGACACGATTCCTCCCTCCTAATTCCTTTTTTTGCTTTCTCCTTCAGTGCTTCAATGCAGGTGGTGAACTGAGCTGTCGGGGTATAAATGTAGAGTCTATTGATAATATATTTCTACATGAATAAAGTATCTTGCCTCGATTCCTATCAGATGGTCATCTTTAGTGCCTGCTTTGGATTAAAGAGGCAATAAAACCATAAGATAAGAGTTTTTTTTCTATGAAGACCTAAATGATCTATATGAAAAATTGACTTGTCTCCATAAACACCAAAAATAATGTCTGGGTTAGGCTTTCCAGGCATTGCTCAGAAGAAAGGTCCAGGCAAGAAGCAGACATTTGGGATGATGTAGATGATGTTTGGAGCCATGGAAATGTTTGAGACTTTCTAAAGAAAACAAGCAGAAAGAGAGACAAGGCAATAGCCTAGGACTGAACCAACATTTATTTAGAAGTTAGATGGAGGAAGAAAGAGGAAAATCCAGAGGGTGATTTCACAGAAACCAAGAAAAAGGGAATTTCATGGAGGGAGTGGCCATTGGTATTGATGCCAGTAAAGGGTCAAGTAAGGTGAAGTTAAAGAATGGTCTTGGCCCTGGCCGGTTGGCTCAGCGGTAGAGCGTCGGCCTGGCGTGCGGGGGACCCGGGTTCGATTCCCGGCCAGGGCACATAGGAGAAGCGCCCATTTGCTTCTCCACCCCCCCCTTCCTCTCTGTCTCTCTCTTCCCCTCCCGCAGCCAAGGCTCCATTGGAGCAAAGATGGCCCGGGTGCTGGGGATGGCTCCTTGGCCTCTGCCCCAGGCGCTAGAGTGGCTCTGGTCACGGCAGAGTGACGCCCCGGAGGGGCAGAGCATCGCCCCCTGGTGGGCAGAGCATTGCCCCTGGTGGGCATGCCAGGTGGATCTTGGTTGGGTGCATGTGGGAGTCTGTCTGACTGTCTCTCCCAGTTTCCAGCTTCAGAAAAATACAAAAAAAAAAAAAAAAAAAAAGAATGGTCTTGTTGGCCCTGGTTGGTTGACTCAGTGGTAGAGCGTCGACCAGGCATGTGGAAGTCCAGGCATGTGGAAGTCCAGGCATGTGGAAGTCCCAGGTTCGATTACCAATCAGGGCACACAGGAAAAACGACCATCTGCTTCTCCATCCTTCCCCCTTATCTCTCTCTCTTCTTCTCCCACAGCCATGGCTCGATTGATTCATGCAAGTTGGCCCCAGGAGCTGAGGATGGCTCCACAGCCTCACCTCAGGTGCTAAAATAGCTCGAGCTGGGACTCGAGTAGGATGGTCAGTAGAGAGGAGAAGACAAGCTAGGAAAGCAGCACGCACACAGACTAAAGTCAGAAACGTTGAAAAGCCACGTTGAGGTGAGAAGGCTGACATGACAGAGATTAGAGAGGCCAAATGGTCCCCCTTTCAAGGGATTGGATGCCAAATTTAAAAATCTAGAAATGCAAACCATTTACCCAAATAGGAGAGCATTAAACTAAGGTATTAATCCCACACTTCGAATTAGCCTGTTGTGCCAGCTTGTTAGCACTCACTGGGACTCTTGTGATAGCAAAAGCAGGGCACGTTGTTATGAACAGAGTCCCTTGGTGGAGGACGACCCGTGGGTTCCCCCCTCTGTTGTCTCCCACTGAGGAGGATCATTAACAATGCAGGAGATACAATGTGTGATTCGGGGGTTGTACATCTTCTCTCTGTGGGGATCTGAGCCCAAGCCTTAACCCCTCTGGTCTGAGAGGTGGGATTCTACAAATAATTCCACCTTTTAGTTCAATATGTTTAATATGGCAGAAGTATTTTCAAAGGTTCTTTTTCAACTTTCCATTACTGAGTCTATGATCTGACAGAGAGAAGGCTTTGAAAGAGAGTCAATTTTCAGTTATTTGTGGACTGACCAGAGTGGGGTCGGGCCAGCTCCTGAATTTTGGCTGCCTTTCCAGTCCCTTTCCGTCAGCCGAGAGCAAGGCAGGGTCAGGCGCTCGTCACTCGCTGTATGTTCACACCCCCTGCTAAGCGCACAGCACAAACTCTCCTCCTGGGGAACTGCAACCTGAGAAAGAAACACTGAGGCAAAGACGAGAGCCCTGGCTTGAGTATAAGTGGTTAAAACTGGCTCTTCTAGGTGGTTAGTGGGTTAGACTCTTCACCTGAACGTCTCTGATGTCCACACCTGTACAGCACAGAGAAATGGTGGTTGTGATCATCACAGTCTAGTGCCAAGCAGTTTTCCCTTGATGAACCCAGGAAAAGGCAAAATCTTATTATGTACATGGTGGAGATTTGGATGTATGTTTCTAGACTGGGGTCTCTTTTCTGCCAAGGAAACCTAAATTACTCATTGGAAGTGGTAGAACTTGGGTTTCCAGTGTTCCTATTATCAATAAAGGGGTGAGATAGCCCCTCCTTCCCAAAATAGTGTACACATATTAGTGCAAAATATTTTCACATATATATTTACTTATGTGTTTTTATGTATTATGTACAATGTGTATTATGTATATGAGATGTAGTCTCTCTCTCTATATATATATGTATATATATAAGTGAAGTGTGCTGTGTATATTTGTGTGTATTGTTATATTGTGTATATTAATTTTTTTAAAGTTCTGAGAAGTCAGAAATGTGCAGGACTTCCAAAATATCTTACATTCCTCCAAGACCTAGAAATAAATGTGGCTTAAAAAAGCACACTGAGCAGCTGCTGGCCTTGTTTGAGATGAGCTGTGTTGGAATCAATGTACTTGTGATTACCAACGTGTATTGAAACACACAGCTTAAGGTGGCTCTTGCATTTTCCTCTGGTGTCAACCCTGTAGTCCCCCCAACAGGCTGGAATAGGTACTACAACAGCCACTGTCAATCCCCTGAGGGGTGGCAAGAAAGGGTTTTATTATAAAAGGTGCAGGACATCTGTCAAGTTGACTGCTGCTATTCAAAGTGATGATGTTGAAATACTTCCACTGCAAAGAAAGATGAAAATGAAGAGTAAAGAATAATATATATATATTTAATGAAATTTTATTTTTATTTAAAAAGCACTGAATAGTTTATGGAAGGTTATGCACTAAAAAGTTAATGGTGGTTAACTCTTACTAGTGGGATTATTTGCGATACATATTTTCTTGCTTTTGCCCATTTATATTTTCAATCTTTCCTACAGTGAATATCTATTGTTATCTAATTAAAGGGTTTGACAGAAGGGAGAACAGGGTGGACTCACTCTCAGGAGGCTTCGCTTGGCTAACCCTGGATACTTGATTCTGTTAGAATTGAAGGTTAGGGTTGTCTTTCTCGGGAGCAAACTCAGGCGGGTGTTGTATCTGCCGTCCTTTGTCAAAGAAGAAACAGTGCCAGCTCCTGCACAAGGATCTTTTTTCACATTTAACCATCATAACAGCTCTTCAGGGCAGGTGCCGTTACCTCCACTTTTATAGGCAAGGAAGCCGGAGACTGAGTTCAGCAGGTATGTTGTCTCAGAACATAAAAACACATGGTTAGTTCAGTTGGAACAGGAGTCAAATCCAGTTATGCAAGATCTACTCTAAGCTTCTTTGATTTCAGACCGGAAGAGGTCTTCCTTGGTAATTCCTGTGCACTTAGATCACGCGCTCACTGCTGCTCATGCATATCGGGCATTAGATCAGTTGACATTCCAGATCTCAGTTCTTGGATACTTGTGTATTTCTACTGTGGCTCCTCTCAACCTATCTGTGGAATAATTCTTCTGAAAAAGTGTCCAACTGAAATGAGAATGTTCACGAAAGCGTTTTACCCCATTATCTCACATGCTTTTAATAGTAGCGTTATTGGTAAGTATTATCATTATCTCTGTTTTACAGTGGAAATAAAGGAAACTCAGAAAGCTTAAGAAATGTGTTTATGTTTCAAAAGTTAAATCTTAGCATAAAGCCTCATTTCAGTGAGTAAATAGGAGAGCAGTCTCCATTCCTCCCACTCTCATGTTCTCCCATCGGCTACAATTTTCAGTTCTTAGTGGTTTCAGATATTTACCTCTTTCAAAATATAGTCCATAATTTATTTATGGATTATAAATATTACCATGAGATTTTAGCATCAGACCTACTTGCTACTTCTCCCCTAATGTAATAAAATCTCTATTTTTGGTTAAATCAGCACTCAGTGTTCATATTATCATCACTGTGTTAAGTGTGGCTCACTACCAAGCCTGTTAATATACTATAATCACATTTCCTTTCCTTTCTTAGTCAACTGTTTTGTCTTCGTCAGATTAAAGATTGCCTTGCTTTTTTTTTTTTTTGTATTTTTCTGAAGTTGAAAATGGGGAGGCAGTCAGACAGACTCCCGCATGCACCCGACCAGGATCCACCCAGCATGCCCACCAGGGGGCGATGCTCTGCCCCTGGGGGGGGGGTCCGCTCTGTTGCAACCAGAGGATTCTAGCACCTGAGGCAGAGGCCATAGAGCTATCCTCAGCGCCTGGGGCCAACTTTGCTCCAATGAAGCCTTGGTTGTGGGAGGGGAAGAGAGAGACAGAGAGAAAGGAGAGGGGGAGGGGCGGAGAAGCAGATGGGCGCTTCTCCTGTGTGCCCTGGCTGGGAATCGAACCCGGGACTTTTGCACGCCTGGCCGATGCTCTACCACTGAGCCAACCGGCCAGGGCTGCCTTGCCTTTTTTTTTTTTTTTAATATTTTTTTATTTATTCATTTTAGAGGAGAGAGAGAGAGAGAGAGAGAGACAAACAGACAGACAGAAAGGAGGAGCAGAAAGCATCAACTCCCATATGTGCCTTGACCAGGCAAGCCCAGGGTTTTGAACCGGCGACCTCAGTGTTTCCAGATCAATGCTTTATCCACTGTGCCACCACAGGTCAGGCGCCTTGCCTTTTTTGTTCGATTTGTTTACTATCACCACTTTTTTCCAATCTCTCCAACAAAATTGAAAAATCCATGCGGTCAGATATATCTGTTAGTCCATATGCTCTTTTCCTTTCTTAGAGAATCTCTCTTTTTTTTTTTTGTATTTTTCTGAAGCTGGAAATGGGGAGAGACAGTCAGACAGACTTCCGCATGCGCCCAACCGGGATCCACCCGGCATGCCCACCAGGGGGCGATGCTCTGCCCACCAGGGGGCGATGCTCTGCCCCTCTGGGGCGTCGCTCTGTTGCGACCAGAGCCACTCTAGTGCCTGGGGCAGAGGCCAAGGAGCCATCCCCAGCGCCCGGGCCATCTTTGCTCCAATGGAGCCTTGGCTGCAGGAGGGGAAGAGAGAGACAGAGAGGAAGGAGAGGGGGAGGGGTGGAGAAGCAGATGGACGCTTCTCCTTTGTGCCCTGGTCGGGAATCGAACCTGGGTCCCCCGCACGCCAGGCCGATGCTCTACCGCTGAGCCAACTGGCCAGGGCTGAGAATCTCTCTTGAAGGCCTCCCATCCTCCTTTCCCTTCTTGGTCATTTCTCTCTGGGTCCACTGTTGTCCTGGCATGTCTCTTCTCCTCTCTCCTGTGCTGAATCCCTGTGTTTGGGCCCCACCCAGCTCTTCTTGTTTTTTTCCTCCCATTGATATGGTGGAGCACATCCTTTAGTAGCTTCCTTCAAAAAGGACCATGGTGGTAAAATTTTTTTAGACCTTATTCTATCCTCATATTTGATCTATTATTGGAGCACTGAATTCTAGGGTAAAAAGTAATTCCATTTGATTCTTGATTCTTTATTCTTTGTATAATACTCTGTTTTTCTCTCTGGAAGCTCAATATAAATGTCTTTGGTATTCTGAAATGTTGCTGTCGCTGTTGCCCTTCAGGTTAGAGTCTCTCTGATGCAATTACTGTAAGAAAATCTTTGTCGTAGGGTTGGAGAAGGAGGGAGCGCAGGGTCTATAAGCTCATTACCTGGATTTTAAACTAACCTCCTTAATTTTTTCCTACACGTTCTGCATTGCCATCTAGGATATATGGTTAGGCCTCCCACGAGTCTGGTGTATGAATGACTCTTCTTTAGCATCTGGTATTCAGGTATCTTAGCTCTGCTGATTCCTCCACCTGTCTTATAAAAATGGGTTGGCTTTGCTCACCTGCTCCTTACTTCTCTCCTATCTGTGGTCTGTGGATTTCTACCATTTTCAAATGTTTACTTTCATTTTAATGGGGTTTATAAAGACAGCAGAGATGTCTCATCTACTATATTTAACTGACTGTTGCTAGAAGAGTGTTCTGTGCTATCACTTGGTGAATCATTTCGCAATGCTTCACCTGCTTGTTAGTTTTAGACTTTTAAGTATCAAATTTGCCCAAACAGCAGGCCTTGCCCTAAGCTGTTGTTTTTATTTTTGAGCAGCATATAGCTGAGGCTTCAGCTGTCACATGCTAGGCTTATTTAATAGTCCTGAGGGACCTCAATGCTGCTTGGAGAGGGAGACCCCAGGATCATGAGCAGCCATAGCTTGGGCGTGATAGTCATCTGGCTTCCATCTTTCCACCCATTCGCCTCGACTCTGTACTCAGGGGAGGTGGCCAGGATCTAAGGTCATTTAGTGGAAAGATTTCTAGATTTCCTTTGTTATTACTATTATTTTATGTTTTTAATTGATGAAATCATTCATGACCATATGCTCTTGAAAAATAAGTACAGAGAAAAATGGAAGTCCTTTAAGACAGCTATCCCCCCAAACAAACTACACTTTGCTCAGTTTCCTCCCATAAGAGGTAACCATTGTTACCAGGTTGGAGTATAGTTTTCCATACCTTTACTACTCTGTGTGAGCATGTGTGTGTTTTAAGAAACGTATATATATTCTAAAATTTGTACTTTTTTTACTCCTCATGGTATGTTCTGAAACCATTTCTGTATTAATTTATGTAGATTTGCATAACTGGACATGATGCGGATATGTCATAATTTGTTCAGCTACTCTTCTGTTGTTGAAAATTTAGGTTGCTTCTAATTTTTTTCTTCTGCAAATGCAGCTGCAGTGAAGATGCCTGTTCATGCCTCCTTGTGTGTATGTGTAAGTGTTCCTCTAGGGCAGACGCCCAGAATAGAACAGAGCCGGAGCTGGTGAACTATGAACAAAGTCAGGTCTATTGATTGCTTTTCTATGGCCTGCAACTAAGAATGTTTTTTACATTTTAAAATTGTTTTGTTCAATGGTCCATACTTTCCCCAGAGAATTGAAAGATCACCTTTAATATATAGTAAATATCCACCACATATACATGGGTTCACTTTGGGGCTCCAGTTCGTTGCATTTTTCTATTTGCTTTTCCTGTTCTAAGTACTACTCTCTGTTAGTAAGATGGTATCATCTGCATATCTTAAATTATTGATATTTTTTCCACCAACTTTCACTCCTACTTTCTCTGAGTCTAGCCCAGTCTTTCATATGATATGTTCTGTGTACAGACTAAGATAAGGAGATAACATGCACCCTTGTCTGACACCTTTGCCTGTAGGAAATCTTTACATCTCTCCATATTCTTTTCTGACAGTGGCTTCCTGGCCACAGTAGAGCCTCTGCTGTTTTTAACTGGACATTTAAGCTGTAGAGCAGATGACTTGTCTATTTAAGTAAAACTAGCTTTCCCTGCATCCCTGTAGGCATTCGATTCTCTCTGAGGAGCACGCATTGCTTAGATCTCAGTAGCAAACAGAGATTGGACAATTTAACTTCATTGACCAGATGTGTTTTTGAAGCTTAGGACACTTACACAAAGTCAGGAAGCCTTGCTTTTGACTGCCTTTGTGTGTTTATTTGGCTTGGATGTAGGATGAGATGGAACATTAAGGAAGCCAGGAGATTGTGTAACTCATTTAGGGCAAAGAGAAGAGAGGTGTTAGATAATTATTGAGCACACAGAGTATGCACGGGTCTTGGGTGCTGCAGGTTGAAGAATAAGCCACCCCCTTGTTCAGAAATTTGGCGTATTGGTAGGAACGTGAGAGAGATGGGTGACAGGTAAAACGCACACGTTAAGTGGAATTGGTCAGGGTGCCTGGAGGAAGGAGTCGGAGAAACGACCCCTGGCAGGTGGGTGCAGAGATGGGACGGGGCCCTGGAAGGACTTGGGAACTTGAGTCCCCCAGTCCTGAGTGCTCTGCTCTGGCTGCCCTTCTCTTTCACAAGAGCTAGAGTTGCTCATTTTGTTGCCTTTGGTTCCATCTTTACGGCCTGCGGGGTATCTTCCCACAGTCTCCCCCCTCGCCATTTCCTCTCTTACCCTCTGGTTAGACTTTTTTTTATTAGAAAATGAAAAACTTCAGTGATTATTTGAGAGAACTGTGTCCAGCTGCTCAAACCCACCCAGTTTCTGTTTTTAGCTTCTTCTCCACTTAAAAATAAATAGCGTCAGGGCCCACTTGCCAAGCCTTTGTCACCATCTCCAGCAGCCATTTCTCCAGCCCATCTGCTCCCCCAGATGCTCGGCCTGCCCCTTTTCCAGGGACAAGTTGGGGCCCACGAGCACAGCGGCCGGCGGCCCACCGCACCATCTGCCTTCCGCCCTGACCCAGATTCCGCGGACCGTAACCCCGGGCCCAGCTTCTTTGCCCCAGCCGGTCCTATGATTTCTAGGGACAGGATGTTGACTGGAAAAGATAGAATGGCTGCCATGGAGATAGGAATAAACACACATGAGGCCTGGACACAAGCCACCGACGCCTCACAGCAGGAGATTCAAACTAGTTTGGCAGAAGTTTAGTTCAGCCCTAAGGCTTACTTTGTTTGGGTTACATGCCTCACTTTTAGAATCAGTGCCTTAGAGCGAAGCTTAAATTCACTGCTCAACTGTCGTAATAACACCCCCACACCCCAGCTCTTGGTTCTCCGGTCAGAGACTGTGCGCTCACATGGAGGAATTTGAGGGCTGCCTCTGCATTTCTGGAGGTTCTGAGAGGCTGGCTGTATCCAGGCCTGAGCCCCTTGGGCCTGAAGAGGGGGTTATGGTGACATTAACATGGAGAGAAACTGCCCCAATCTGTCATATAGGTCACAGTCCATGCTGGAAAACTGGGCGCCCTCCCTGGGCACAGTGATGCTTTCTAACCTGCTCTACCTCCTGTTCCTCCTCTTCCCCTGGTTTCAGGGTGTGGGGCGAGGAGGGTTGGGACTGGGGCATATGGGTGGGGGCACAGCGCTCCTCCTGCCTCTCACACTGATGTCGGGGAGTGGGAGGGCTGGGGGGACCTAGCACAGGAGCCGTAATCAGCCCTTTTCTGCCCTGAGGTGCATTTTGCTGGGCCCCGGGGGAAGGGACAGAGTTTGGCAATGTTCCTAATGGAGGAGGAAGGGAAGCTCTGTGCCACCACGCGCCAAGGAGGACGTCAGCTTTATAAAGAGTGTGGACGAGAACCACCCTCTCTCCAGAAGCGCAGGACAGTTCTTCACACACGTCGCAGGGTGTTCATTCTCCCCGGCTCCTGCCCATCGAATGCCACAGTCACCTCTTGGCAATTGTGTTGTCCTTGGGTCAGCAAAAGTGGCCATCACTTTCCCCGACATTCCCTGGGGGACAGTACCTCTCCCACTTTTTGCTGTGGGGACATTGAATTGCCAGACTCTTCTATCTGGAAAGAGACCATGACACCATGACCAGCCTAGAGCTCTTTTTTATCGTGATATATTTGTGTTGATGAAAATCAGATTCTGTTTACCAGTCATTCATTGCCTTATCCCATCAAGTTGGTGATCTTTGTTTTCATACCTGATGGCTTTTCACTGTACCCTGATCTGTTTTCCCATTTCGTTTACAATTCTTCAATGTGGGTTCTCTTACCAGGGGTGTTTTCAAGCATCTAAACCCTGAGGAGGGATAATTAACCTATAAGGCTTGGCCCCTGCCTGCACATGGACAGCCCACACCCTAGGTGTGAAAGACCATAGGAGTAGGACAGTAATTGCTGTAGGACTTTCAAAAGAGCAAGTGTAAAGGAACAAAGAGTTTAAAGTGGGAACTTTGGTCCTATGGCCCCGGAGAGTCAGAAAGTCGTATTTATTGATGGAGTTGGCTGAGCCAAGGGACTGTATCTTTCCAGCTTTGCTTATGTGACATTTTTCCTCCTGGGACTCCAACGTATAGAACTTTCCTCTAGAGCAGTGATTTTCAACTGGTGTGCTGCAAGAAAATTTAAAACATGCAATTCCTGACTAGTCAGGGGCACTGACCTCTTTTTTCTTAGATTGTCCAAAAAAATAAATATGACTATAGCCAACACAATAGCCATCCAGTGTGAACCATCTTGAATCTGTCTTGAACCATAAATATATAGGTCATTTAATAAAGTTTTATCTTATTGGTCACGTTCATAGTAAGGTTGTATCTGCTTGGTTAGTTCTTGGTACCAGGAATCCTTATACTCAAGTATAGGCACCTGATTTTCTAAAAAGTCACTTTGGAGCAAAAAGGGTAGGTAATTACTATTACTATTTTTGTGTGCACATTAATCAAAATTATACTTATATTTTGTCAGATTGGCAAAATATGTATTTTTTGGCGCGCCACAGAATTTTGGTATTTAGTTTATGTGTGACGTGAGAGGACAGAGATCGAAAATCGATGCTCTAGAGCAGTGTAGTCAACCTGGTCCCTACCACCCACTAGTGGGCGTTCCAGCTTCCATGGTGGGCGGTAGTGGAGCGACCAAAGTATAAATAAAAAGATAGATTTAATTAGAGTAAGTTGTTTTATAAAGATTTGTTCTGCCAAACTACTTGGTAATTATTATTGTATGCTTTAACTTGCTGTAACTCTGCTTTATAAATTTTATAAAGTAAAGTTACTTCCCTACTTTATAAATCACCATTATTGTGGAACCGGTGGGCAGTTAGAAAATTTTACTACTAACAGAGATACAAAAGTGGGCGGTAGGTATAAAAGGTTGACTACCCCTGCTCTAGAGCCTTGGTCGGCAAACCGTGGCTCACGAGCCACATGCGGCTCTTTGGCCCCTTGAGTGTTTAGCAAAGACCAGCTTAGGAGTACTCTAATTAAGTTAATAACAATGTACCTACCTATATGGTTTAGGTTTTAAAAATTTGGCTCTTAAAAGAAATTTCAATCGCTGTACTGTTGATATTTGGCTCTGTTGACTAATGAGTTTGCCGACCACTGCTCTAGAGTGTTTGTGAACCATTGCTGAGGCCTGATGGTTCCCAAGACAGAGAAAGTCATCCCTGATGTCAACACGCTTCCCTTCTACAGTGTGTCCAGGGAGCCTGAAGAGGAGAGACGGTCACAGCCGAGACTTAACGTCCCCTTTGCTGTTAATGACTGCCCTCCTGTGGACTCTCTGGAGAGACCCCCTTTGTCCTTCCTTGTGGTCCATCCTTCCGCTCGTCCCCTGACCCACAGTGAAGAGAAGCGATGCTATGTCAAGTGCACTGCTCCTTGGCAAGGCTAATTTTGTCAGTGCAGAGAATGGGGCTATTAGTTAGAATTAGGTTTTGGATTTCTTGATCGTCATCTATTCCATCTCCCGGCCACTGCCCCAGGGGATGATCAAGAACTGCCAATGACCATCTGATTTCTTCTGTGAGTTTTCCTAGTGCATCGATGCCAACAGCCTGTGTCTTTAACATTCTTGCTTTTTTTTTTTTTTTTAACTTAACTCTGTCTAAAATTTGAATTGTTGTAAGTCGTTTCAGATTTTAGATGTCTTCTTTCCTATCTCTGAGACTAGAGGCTCCTTCACATTTGCTATTATTTTGGCATTTTTCCCCTTAGCAGGAATAGGAATTTACTGACTCCTGTAGTTGTGAGAGATACTGGGGCAGTCAGAGAATTAAGGGAAGATCCATAGAAACTGGGGCCTCAGGGTGGTGGGGAGCCCTGTGCTCCAGCGCTCACTCTCCTCGCTTCCTTCCTCGCTCTGCCCTTGCCCCTCAGCTCTGCCTCCTACTAGAACTTGCACTTGTCCTTGCCCGGTACCAGGTCACCTGGCACTGTAGCCCTGCCTAGCAACCCAGTGAGAAGGGCGTTTTCCTCTCCTAGTGTCTCTCTATTGATTACTTAATAATTGTATTCATTTCCCATAAAAGGAGAACCACTTTGTACTTAACCAAGCTGTGTGTGCTCTCTGTTATTGACTTTAATAAGAGAAAGACCACATGGGGCTTTGGAGCTCCCCAAACAGGATGTAAGGTTGGGGAGACTATGGGGTCAGAACAGAAGTACGTAGCAGAGTGTCTGACTCATTGGGTCCCGTAGAAATCAAGTGTGTTATCCACGTCCCTCTACCTGGAGAGAGTTATTTGGACCCATTTATGCCAACTAAGTCAATTTGTATTTTCTTGATTTATCATTCTGGATTTTTCCCGCTGTCTCCCTGCTTCCTCTCACCTGGCCTCCCCAGTGATGGCTAACTGCTCTAAAACGCAGGAACTGGTAGATTAATGTCTCCTGCTCTCAGAGGCGAAGAGCACTGACTTACAAGCCTGCTTTGTCCCTGTTTCTCATTCATTGCCAGTTTCTGTACTGTGTAATTACCTTTCATCTGGTCTTGTTTGACAGTATCCCCTGCACATGCTTGTGGCCTCTTAGAGCAGAGATAGGGACTAGAGGTCATCTTGCCTGGTGTCCTCTAACCAGGAACATGTCAGCATCACTGAAAAGCTTTCCAGAACAATCATGTCCAGGCAAACAACTTTGTCAGTGCCTACTGCTCAGCGCATGCATGAGAAGGCCACACTGTCACATGTGGTGGCAGGAAAGCCATGCTCCAAGAAGGTACTGGGGGAGAGAGCCATGGCTGGGGAGATAGACGATAGCAGCCATGTCTGAGCACACAGAACAGGTGCTGGGGGAGAGAGCCATGGCTGGGGAGATACACGGTAGCAGCCATGTCTGAGCACACAGAACAGGTGCTGGGGGAGAGAGCCATGGCTGGGGAGATACACGGTAGCAGCCATGTCTGAGCACACAGAACAGGTGCTGGGGGAGAGAGCCATGGCTGGGGAGATACATGGTAGCAGCCATGTCTGAGCACACAGAACAGGTGCTGGGGGAGAGAGCCATGGCTGGGGAGATACACGGTAGCAGCCATGTCTGAGCACACAGAACAGGTGCTGGGGGAGAGAGCCATGGCTGGGGAGATAGACGGTAGCAGCCATGTCTGAGCACACAGAACAGGTGCTGGGACTGGCAGGAGAGAAAAGGGGAAGTGTCAGGAATATATTCTACAGATTGTCAGAGGACACTGACTGAAGTTTACACAATAGCCATAGGTAATCCATAGCAGGATTCCCAGAAGTAAGTAAGAAGTAAGTCACCCCTAGCTTAGTCCTCTTTGCCTGCCAGGAATCCGGCTCATTCAGAATTCTAGCTGTCATTGGAGCACAGCTGAAATCAGGATGCAGGTGGCCACCCCAGAGATATGCATGTTTCAGGAAGACACTCAGGAACTGTCCCTGGACCCTGTGCTTCCTCTCTCTTTTCAATGTTTTTGGATGAGGCTGAGGTATTTGTCGGACACCCTGGGGCCTTGTGTGTCTGGCTGTTACAGTGTATCTGGTTCTCATTCTAAACACACAGTCCCAAGAACAGACCTGCGACGTGCTCAGGAGGCTCCCACACTCCGACACAGCACTGAGACCTCACTCGAGGGCCACCAGAAAGGTCAGAGCTAAGGAATAAAGGCTTTGCTGACTTTATGAAATCCTCGAGAAGATATTAAAAAGGGAGGAAAAAGTGCAATGCCAATCTCAGATGGATGAGCAGAATTCTTTATCATCAGTGCTGGAAACACATCCCTCCAGGTCCTTGCATGTTTCAGGGCTGATAAACTGGCATTTTCTGGTGCTGCTGCAAGCTCAGTATTGGTGGGATGTATACCCTGAGCTCTGATTCGGGGCACGGAGTCGACTTGTTCTGATCTCCTACACCCTGTTCATGGGATTCCTCCTTGTAGTGGGTCAGACTTATGGGCTAGCTAGCTTCCCAGGGTCAAGTGAACTGGTCCAGAAGATCGCCCTGATCTTGACCTCGTTACATGGGGTTGTGCTTGTTATCATGGAGAACAGTTCAAGCAGTTCTTGTGCCTATAGATTTACATGCAGAAAATGTATAGAGGCATTCCAGCTAAATCTTCACTAACTTCATGTTACATGCGTCAGGGGGAAGGAAGCCCATTTTGGGGAAGCAACTTGGGGGTGCGGCACTTCTTTCCTTAAACCAGAATGAGCAGGTTGCAGGAACAGAAGTTTCATGACCTGTTTAAACAACAATTTTAACCTGAATAGCAGTTCCGGCTCTGGAGGAGGCATTCTGGACTGGTGACCGTGATCAGGAGATCTGGATGATACCTCAGTCTTATTTTTCAGCCCTTGTGATGAGGTGCTCTTGCCTCTCCCCCCAGAGGTGAATTAAGGTCGGTTGAGGCCCCAGGCACAGAATAAAATATTGAGTTCCTTAAAAAAAAAGAGAGAGGGAAAATAAAAATACATGTTAACCATATTTTTTAATAAATTAAAAAAATATTATGTACTATTAACATTAAAATTGCACATATGAAACCAAACTTGGTGTCATTAGAAAAATGTGTAAAGCTGGGGTTTTGCGGGGCCCTTCAGAACTTGGGGCATGGGCGCATGCCCAGTGCGCCTGCTGTTAATCCCTCCCTGTCTCCCCCCCTTGCCCCAGGTCCAGCTCCTCTCCCCGCGGGCTCGCCGTCGGTTCCACGCTGCCCTGGCCTCTTGTTCCACCTCCATGCTGATCCTGTCCAACCTGGTGTTTCTAGGAGGCAACCAAGTTGGGAAAATCTACTGGAATAGGATCTTCGTACAAGGTAAGTTGTCAGTAATGCTGTTTCCGGTCAAGTTCTTGTTTTCCATACATGCACTTGGTATCTTGGATGGGCACGGTGGGGGTAGCGGGTGCAATCACTGTTCTATTCATGACATCTGACCTACAAAAATACCAGCTAGGAATAATTCCCTGTGTTTTGATGTACCTCTTATCTACGACATGCGACCCTTAACGTCAGAATGTACTGTTCCAACTCTCCCAAACTCTAAGTTACCCCTCCATTTTTTTTTTTTTTTTTCATTTTTCTGAAGCTGGAAACAGGGAGAGACAGTCAGACTCCCGCATGCGCCTGACCGGGATCCACCCGGCACGCCCACCAGGGGGCGACGCTCTGCCCACCAGGGGGCGATGCTCTGCCCATCCTGGGCGTCGCCATATTGCGACCAGAGTCACTCTAGCGCCTGAGGCAGAGGCCACAGAGCCATCCCCAGCGCCCGGGCCATCTTTGCTCCAATGGAGCCCTGGCTGCGGGAGGGGAAGAGAGAGACAGAGAGGAAAGCGCGGCGGAGGGGTGGAGAAGCAAATGGGCGCTTCTCCTATGTGCCCTGGCCGGGAATCGAACCCGGGTCCTCCGCACGCTAGGCCGACGCTCTACCGCTGAGCCAACCGGCCAGGGCCACCCCTCCATTTTTTTCCCGTGTTCTTATCTTGCTGTCTGTAGATCCCAGCTTTCAGTATACTGCAGTCTAACGTTGTCCTACATGCCGCTCTCAAAGTCCTACAAAGAGTGTGCGCTAGAGGCCCGCTGTGCTCTCCCGAGGCAGGGGTGACCAGGTTTGCCATGGCCTTTTGTGGGGGGTGTTTTTGTCTGAGCACTGGGATGCCAGCCAGCACTGCCAGCTGACTGCAACAACATTACGTGTGTTAAGTGGTTCATCTCACTGTCCACACAAAGCCACACATGCAGCAAGTAAAATGCTAGTTTGTAGGAATCACTGTGAAAACACTGCATTCCTAATTGATCATCATTTCTTTAAAGTTACCATTTCCCTGAGGCTGGGACTAAGAGTTACATCACATCCTTAAGAGAACTGGGAGAAAGGGAAGTACTCACAGTACATGTTGCTCTAGCCAGTTCCCTGTCTGTTTCCCGGACCAGTGACGGGTTTGTGCCTTTGGTTTGGGAAGCTTCGCGAAGCAGTGATGATGTGACTGTGCATGGCTTGGCTGTCACCTCCACACGGTGGCAGGCTTGGCTGAGCCAGGCTAACAGGCCACGAGAGAGCCTCGTGCTGCCTTCCTCTCCTCACTACGATGCCTGTCTTTGATCTTGCTTTCTGAGAAATGTCTTCTCTGATAGTTCCTAAAAAGACCACGTGCTTTTTAAGTGGAGCCTGCCCTTTAATAAAGATAATGGGGAGATAATAGGGTGGAGAGGATCTAAAGATTAAAAATGCTTCTAGAGATTGGTGACAGTGTCTTATCTTGCCTGTAACCAAACATAGTACCTAGCACAATGCCAAGAATGCCAAGGCTCGGGGTGAAAATGCTGACTTGTGGTTTGCTGGTCACATGAGCAAGAAGGCTCTGATTTTTGCTTCAGTCAATCAGACACATTGACTGTTTGCAACTTGCAAGGCACTGAGAATGCAGGGATGGAAAAAGCACACGCTAATGCAGGACCCAAACAGGCAAACAAAAATGTGTTGGGAGATTCAGGTCATTGCTGGCCAGATGCATGACTAACTGTCGAAGGCATAGGATGGAGTGGGCGACCTTCCTGTGGAAGGAAGGTGGACTTCCCAGAGGAGGTAGCATTTGAATTGGAGTACCAATCACCATAAGTAGGAACTTACCAGATGGAGAAGGCAGGGATATGGGGGTATTTAACCTCGCTGCTGTGTCAGATCCTTTCAAACCTCTCAGTAATTTTCCCCCATAGAACTTTTTTCATCTCACAATTCATCTCACATCTCACAATTTTTCATGTCACAAAATGCATGACAATGGCTTTTTCTAAGCAGTGACTCCAGACCCCAGACGATTTCCATTTTGATTTTCCACAGCCTGTCCTGGCATCATAGAAGGGAAGAGACATGGGGATGGTGCAGGGTACTAAATACTCCTGCAGGGAGTGATGTGTGTTCTGTTCACATTCCATTGGCTGGAACCAGTCACGTGACCAACCTAAGTGCACGGTTGCAGGGAGATATGGGCAAGAACACAGGTATTAGTGCACTGTGGCACAGAGGGAAAAAACACATGAGGCAACTAGCTGGAGGCACCCAAGAGGCAGTTTCAGATGGAAGTTGGAGTGGAGAGGAGAGCAGGACTCAATACAGAGATGTGGGAGTCAAGGGCATAAAGATGGTATGTAAGGCCATGTGAGTGGACACAACTAGCCAGGGAGCATGCCCAGAGTGAGAAGAGAGCAGGGTGGGAGGTGGAGCCTGGGGATGCTAGCATTTGAAGGGGCAGAGAGAAAGGCCGCAGCTGTATAATGTTCTTTTTGCTTCTCAAAGCCAGTAAGATCAAACCGTGATCTTCCCTGCACCGTCTAGACTGCTGCCGCAGTGTGGGTCCTACTATGGTCTACAGCTGGATATATGTTGTGTGCTTTTTGGAGTCAGGTGCCAGAGTCCTGGGGACTGATTCTCTGAATACAGAGGGCTCTTTGGAATGTCTTCTCTCTGGGTTCTGAGGCCAGGGAAGCTCAACTTAGAGGAGATCCTTCGGATCAGCCTGGTCCTGTCTCAGCTGGTCTGCGCCCTGGCCTTCTGGGTCAGGGACTATCTCCTGGGATTTGGCAGCTGCCCCATGTGCCTGGTCTTTGTCCTTGTCCCTGAGTGATTGAGTTTACACGTTGCCTGGAGGAAAGTAAACCAGATGGTGCCAAGCCCTCCACCCTTGAGAACTCTGGATTTTTTTCGTAACTAGAAGATTAGCATGAATATTCATGTTTTGATACAAAAAATGTATTAATGAGCTCGTTGGATGCTCCCTTAGACGCTGCTGGGATGTTATGTTAGCTTTCTAAAATAATAATAATAAAAAAAGCCTGAATTCTGAAAATCCTCTGGTCCCAAAGTTTTCAAATAAGGGATGTCGAGCTGAACACGTAGCTGCTGATGAATGATCCAGGAGTTTGACATGCTGGTTATCTCTGGTGCCCTGCCGTCCCTCGGCCACATGATCAGGACCCAAGGAAGACGATATGCAGTGAGTGAGGAAGCCTGTCTGTAAGGCACGGAGAGCGTTTCGGCTCAGTATCTAGATTTCCGGGTTTGATGGGACAGTGACCCTTCCTGGGGGGTGACCACCACTGTCCCTCTGTGCCTTGATGGGCCGATCTGCCGCAGTGATGGAGGGTCTGGCAGCACTGTGCTCCTCTAACAGGTCTCACCCGAGGGAGTCTTGGAGCAGCCGGAAGGGGACAGACAGGTGTCTGGAGGAGGGGCCTCAAGGAGGAAGTAGAAGATGCCGCCTTCCGCAGCATCACTGCTGTCCCCAGAAGCATCTCGTGATTAGCCGGGAGGAGTTGTCTTAAGTTCAGTCTCTCTCTTGCCTCCAGTTCACTGAATTTAGACATGGATTTGTTTGCTTTAAGCTGGAAGCTTATTTTAGTAGCTTATGTAAAGCTCTCTCCCGGTCTCAGTGGGGTTGATACGAGGCTGAAACCAGAGCCTGCCCTTCCTGCTGTGCACACAGCCCTGCTGACTGGAAGGGTGGACCCGGCCAGCCCAGGGATAAAACGCTGAGCTTGGGTACACATGACACAAACCATTTTTAAATTTTATTATTTATTTATGTTTACTCTTTTAGGGCAAGAGCAGTTCACCCTAGAATGTCTTCATCAGTGAGTGCAGCTGGTGGGAAAGAACAGTCCATCGAGGTTGAGAGGGCTGGAGGAGCTCAGAGCAGGGAGGCCTGGTGGGGCTGGCACAAGACAGGTCGAGCTGAGTGGAGGGGAGACACTCCATCTGAATGTCCCCTGGGTGAGGGTCACCTCCGTGGGGTTGACTGTGACAGTGAGCGCGGAGTCGTCCCCATCCGTTGCGGCCTCCTCGGCAGCCTCGGTCTCCTGGGTGACATGCAGGTGGGCAATCCAGACCTGGTACATGCTCATGGCCACCACAAACTGGCATGCACATGGAGATGATGATGGTCACCATGGCGATGCTCGGGACCACGGAACTGCACTGGGTGCTAGTGCGATACTCAGGGCGGTGGACAGACTGGAGGACGGGAGGCTGCGTGATGAGGTGGTTGATGTGTCCTTGTCTGAGACTCTGACCTCACGAAGGACAGTGACCTCCAGGTTGAACTCGCTGCTGTAGCTCCCACTGAGTTCTGAGCACTTGATGCTGAACCCCAGGGCCTCAAGGGAAGCTGGGCGCCCGCCCACAAGTATTTCTTCGAGTGTTAGCTCTGCTGCAGAGGCTGAGGATGTAATGTTCAATTGATGCAGTTGAGAAAAAATAATCTATATCTTTGCCTTTAAAAAAATTCCCAAATTTTTGTGATTGAAGTTTTTACTTCAAGCAGCTTGAGAAATGTGAATGTTTAGGTGCGCAGGTTGCTTCTTACATAACTCTTCGGCTCTTGAAGCACTTGTTGGTGGAAGGAGCTTTCTATGTCTGCCTTAAATCCTTGACATTGAAGTATAAGTTGATTTTTGAGCAAGCAGCAGATGACTGCTCTGTAACTCAGAAATATCTATGTGTATGACAACTCCAAATCTGCAAGAGCAATCTCCATAAACCAACTGTGTCTTTAGCCTGCTGGGACAGCGGGGAGAAGAGGCAGACAGTGGGGATGGGAACACATTGGACGTATGAGGGGGCTGAGAGCTTTATGTTTCCCTGGGTGCAGGCTGGTGTTCCTTCTGAAAAGTCCATCCACTTCTGTCAAAGGAACGCTTTGTAAAAGGGAACCAACCATTTCCCAGGAGGTGGGTCGCTGGATTCTGCATCCAGGGTTTTGCAATGATAGGTGCTTGGTAGATAGTTGGATTCACCAGACAGTCTCCACCCTGACTTTTCATCACACTTACACACACACTCACACGTACACTTGTTTTCCCTCCTGTTGCCTGATCTAATTTGGCAAACTCAGTCTGAGCTCTTTGCTCCCGAAGTGGCCCTGTTGTCAAGGCGGGAAGAATTCAGTCCTTCCCCTTTGGATTGCAGTGAGAGAAGAACTTATTATTTTCTCGTGCAGGTCAGAACCTTTCCATTCCCCTCTTTGCTTGTGTTCGTAGCTTAGAAAGAAGGAAGTGTCGTTTCTCTCTGATTACCAGCCTGTCCAAGCAGTTTATTCATTTCTTGATTCAAATGACTCTGGATGGGCATTTTATTTAAAGCTGAGCTGGGGTGTTGCCCAGGAAATTCTGGAAGGCTGTGGTTAAATAGAAACTCATTCCCTCACATCTGGTTGAATTCTTGGGACTAAAATTTCATTTTGATGAGAGAGGACAGGGCAGATGTCGATGTCTCAGGGCCTTCCTTTGTGATTACTGTTTCTCCATCTCCACCAGCCCTTACCTTTACGTGGCGTTTACATGGCTCTGCTTGAATCTGCTTCTGCCTACCGGGTCCTCTGCAAGTTCTAGAACAGTTTCAGGATAGGAGCTTCCCACCCACGGTCCTTGTGGTTGAAGTTGATACATAGGTACAGGATAAGCGATTTATCCAGGGCTCCAAAATGGTCCATTTATCTATCCTTGGAATCTGAATTTCAAGACTCTCTTCTTTACTCTGTGCCACGTGGTCACCCAGATGCCTTGGGCATCGGATTTCCCCAAAGCATTTCAGGCCAAATCACTGTGCATGGGACGTGAGGAATAAGGAGGGGGAGTTCTTGTCTAGCAGGGCACCTGGGTTGTGTTTCACCTGAGGGTATTCCTGAAGTACCCAGGGGGGAGTTTGAATCACAGTGCCTTTAAACCCTTTCCGTAAGGTGGTGTGAAACTTTTTCATGTTAACTAGGAGCTTTTGGGAATTCATTTAAAAAAAGAGTTGCATGGTTTATGGGAATATTTAAAGTGCCTTTAAATAGAATATCAAGTAAAGAATAGTATAGCTTAGACACAGTTAACCAAATAAAAATAATTTTGGTCTTTATTGGTAGATTAGCACATAATATTTGAAATTCACCATCTTATTGGCCCCTCATATTTATGCAGGGTGATCTTCAAAAGTATAATCAAATCATTATGTTGTATACCTTATATTATTGTGTTAAACAAACACAATATTACATGTCAATTATATCTTAGTAAAACTGGGGGGAAAGTATATTATAGAATTTAAAGTTAATAGAAATTAAAATCAAACCAAAATAATTTTTAAAATTTCAGTAAGTTCCCTTTATTTTCTAACTAAATTACATGTGTGACAAAGCTGCTCCCCATGTGATAAATATTCAGGATATAAAATGATACCTGCAGAGAGATCCCCAAGTCAGTGCCAAACCAGGCAGTCACCTGGGATTGCAGTGCAGGTATGGTTTCTTAGATGAGCACTGTTGGGCAGATAAAATATATTGTGCTCACTTTGTTAAAGATGGCGCTGCCCATGTGGAAGCCCATCGCCCGGGGGATATTAGTTGCCCTTCTTACTTGGAATGGGCATGATTATATTAATGTGTGTTGGGGTGGACTGTGGGCAGACAGGATCCTTGTAGCCTGGAGCTTGGTTTTAGGACTAAGCCTTTCCCACCCTTTTTAATGTGTGGTGGTACAATCCCATCATGCCTCAGATAAGTGACTTTGTATTAGAGACTTTCCTATTTTGTATATTGGATTAAAGGTTTTGATTTCTGCAGTATAAAGTGGGGCAGACCGGGAGCTTGCTCTCTCAGTTCCTGAGATTAGCATTAGAGAAGAGAGCAGAGAGGAGAGCAGAGAGAGGCCACGTGGAGGAGGCCAGAAGAAGCAACCAAGATGGTGGAGTGTTGAAGAAGAAGCCAGTTTGTGCAGAGTTTGTGCAGAGAGAAGGAGATGGGGAACGGAGGTGAATAAGGCTGGTGAGCTAGAAACCTTTGATTCTAGGAAACTCGGATAAGTCAGTAACTTTGTGAGCACTGAATGAGTGGTTTTGGAGCCCAGTGTGTGTTTTTACTTGCCCGCCGGGTGCAAGCTAGGATTAAAGCTAATGGCCCACCAGTTCTTGGCTCTGTTGTTTCATTACCATCTGTCCGAATCTAATGCGAACCTGCATGGGCCAGGCAGCTGTGATGGTGGCCGTGGCTACTGGCTTAACAAGCACACATCCTGGAATTTATATGATTAAATTATGTGACTGCTATTGCAGCTTTTCCTATAGCTCCTACCAGTGGGCACAGAACTATTCAATAACTCCGCACCAGCGGTGCCGGTCCATGCCAGCGGAGTATTCAGGGAGGCACTGACAGTCTGACATGTTTCTCAGATGCCCTTTTTACCAGACTGTCTCCTCAACTCACTACTGGACATTTTAAAATAGTGTTAAAAATGAAGAATATTTAATATGGAATCCAGTAACATTTTTGTAACAAAACGGAAAATCTAGCAAGAGTGTCACTGTCCGGGTCTCAGCTTTGGGGGAAGTTCCTTTGTGAAGCAGAACACATGGTTGGTTGTTTCTGTCCACTGGCGCCCTGGGCACTGGCCGCTTGCTCTATAGCCATGTATGCTGCTTTCCTGTAGCTGCTGTAACAAATTGTTACAAATTTGATGGCTTACAACCACACAAATTTGTCTGTTACTGTCCAGGAGGCCAAAAGTCTGAAATCAGGTCACTGCTGGACATTTTTAAGTGTTGAGCTGAAGTCAAGGTGTGGTCAAGACTGACTCCTTCTGGAGGCTCCAGGGAAGAATGCATCTCCTGGCCTCTTCCAGCCTTCAGAGTCCAGCTGCACCCCTGGATCGGGGCTCGCCCTCTTCCTCCTCAAAGCCAGCAGCTGGGCACCTTTAACTCTCACTTTCTCTGTCCGTCTGCTCCTGTCATCACGTCCCCTGTTATCTGACTCCTCCTGCATCTATCCTGTAAGGACCCTTGTGTTTACATCAGACACGCCTGGATAATCCAGGACAGTCTCTCCACCTCAAGATCCTTAATGTGATCACATTTGCAGGGTCCCTTTATTCATGGGTTTCGGGGGTTAGGGTGTGGTCATCTTTGGAGGAGCCATTAGTGAGTGGATCACAGCACAGTAAGGTAACAGTTGCTATTTCACAGAACCTCCCTTCTTTCTTGGGAGATTTGATTATAAAATAGCACTTTGGATATGCCACTCACCTGATTGAAATGAGAAGCTGCCTGTAAAAAGAAATGATGCTCATTTCACAGAGGAAATGTGGGATTTGTTATCTCCAGGGTAGGGGTCCCAGAGGGGAAGGCTCGCTCAGCATGTGTTCCCCTTTCTTTGGGAACAAAGCTCTCCTACCCCTCTCTGAATCTGTGTCATTCTGGTGGGACACACCCCACATCTAAGATACAGGGTGACCAGGACCAGTGTAGTCTATCTGCTCGTGCAATGCAATCCCAGGGCCTTTGTTGGAACCGTCAGGAAGGAGAAGCGCTGTCCCTTTGTGGGAGCAGAGGTATCAGCATATTGGGCTGGCGCTGCTGGCAGCCCTCTTGTCACCAGCAGAGGGACGCCACCTCCAAGGACAGCAGGGCTATTTGTTGGACACTGTATTTTTGAGACAGTGTTTTGAGACAACCCACTGCCATATGTTTTGAGCCTCTAGATTCTGTGTATGTTTTAGTTACAAGAGTTTTGTTTTGTTTTGTTTTTTTCTCAATTCATGTTGGGAGAAAATTCCCCAGGGCTCTCTTGTATTTCTGTATGTCTTTTGACCATACCTTTGTTCCAAATTATCTTTCCCAAAATATTTGTATAGAAAACAAGCTGGAGATAGTGTCTTCCTCCAAATTAAAAGGTATTTGTTTACTGCCCAACATAATAACCATCTCTTGCTAGAGGCAAAGGTCAGGCAGGTTTACTGCCCATTACAAAATATTTGTATTTCCCTGGGCTGTATCTTCCACAGCGTAACTCACTGCATGTGCAGGTATCATCTGGCCCCTTTGATGTTGCATTGTGGGATTTGGGGCTCTGGGAAATGGCACACATGCTCTGGCTACTGTTACTGCTGTGACCTATGTCTCTGACCCAAGAGTCTCATGTGTCCATCCTGCATCTGTGAAACTGACAGGCTAATTTGTTGCTTCCAAGTAGAGTAAATTATCAGAGACCTCACTTACTGACAGTCCAGTTTGATTGGGTTTCTGTACTTGTAACCAAAAGCACCTGCCTAATGTAGGTGGAATATATACCACTGTGACAGGTTCTCAAGGGAAGGGTGTTTGGGGACACTCGTTTGTACTGCATCATTTTTTTGTATGACTTTTTATTTTGCTTTTGTGCCCCAAATAAACTTTGAAAAATTATGTACTCTGTTATGCTTTTTAAAGTAGGCATTGAAATTCTTCTATTCTTAATTTAAATTATAAAACATTTAATTTTGCTATAGTATATTGACATTTAAAAATAAAACTGATACATTTAAATAATATAAATTATAAATAACTTAGTGATTTGATATACAGATACCATTATCTTTTTAAAAAAATGTATGAGTAAAATCTTCTTTTGTAGTGAAATTTCCTTGATTTCATATTTTAGCTTCATTTCCCCCAAAGAATTTTGTCTTGTCTGAAGGTTTTCCTCACTTATTAGCTGTCACACTACTGTAGAGCATTGTTGCTTTTTGTTTGTGTGTTTGTTTTTCTATCCCTTTAAGACTAGAAATGAAAATATTAGGCTAGTTTTTCTCCTGGATTGAGTAATCATTATAATTCTTAGTAGTATATAATTCAAAATAACACAAGGATGACACCGTTTGATAACTGTTAACAAAAAAGTAAAATTTTATTGGAAATACATTTCTCTGGAGATGAATGGTTTAGGGATTTATGGTGATTTGATTAAAGGCATTATCTAATCGTCTCTTTATTTCATCCCCTGACTGTCTTAAAGCTTTTTATTGAAATATAACCTAGCCTAGGAAAGCACATGTATAATAAGAATTTTATTTCAGTGAACACACTGTATAATCAGCACCTAGAGGCCCCTTCTCATGACCCCCACCACTTACACCTGCCCTTAAGAGTAACCACTAAATGCACAGCATTTTGTGGGGAGCTTGTCTGTGTTTTAAATATATACATAAATAGGATCACATAGGATGTATTCTTTTGTGTCCAGTTTCTTTTGCTCAATATCATGTTGAGAGATTTTATTTACATATACCATTATGGTTATAGATTTTTCCTGCTTATTACTGTAAAGTATTCCATTGTGTGAACATGCCACAATTTATTTATTCATTCCACTGTTGGTGATATTCATTCCACTGTTGATGATATTAGCTATCAGCCCCTGCGAGCAGTCATCTCCGTGTCCTGTTGAGAGGCTGTGGATGCGTTTTTTGTTGGGTGTGTCCCTGGGCAGGGCTCCTGCACCGCAGGCCACGCCTCCGTTCAGCTTTGGCGAACACAGCTGAGCAGTTTCTCAGCGTTAGGCCATTCATTCTCCTTGAGGGTTTTACATCCTGAGGTAAGATAAGGATGGTGGAGAGGCTTGACTTGTCTTTTGTAAAGTGGGATAACGGAAATTTTATGAGAGGAAGAGGGGAAGGAAGAACCTTAACCTTAGACAGAACAATTTTTAAAGAAAGATACATACATACATATGGAAGTTGAGGACCTGAACATCAGTCCTTCTAAAGGTAGCCATGTTGTTTATGTTCTTTAGAAAGCCCTGTTATAACCCTCGTGGTATTCATGAACCAGTTTGGAGACTGCTGCTCTCAAGGGTAAATAAAGAAACTCACTCTGTCCTCTGTGTCCTTCCTTATTTCTTTATTCTAAGAGAATAGCCTGAGAGAAAACAAGTATTGTTCTGGATTGGACAGTGGTTGGGGTTAGCATATGTCAGCTTACCCCAGCTGCATAACAAACTGCTCCACAATTTATGGCTTAAAAGAACAAGCATTATTTAGTTAGTAAGCAGTGAAACCAGTTGAGATTACAAATATTTTGAGTCCAAATCCAACGTCCTTTGCATTATACTGCTCTGCCCTCTCTCTGCTCTGTGAGGTCTGAATCATGACCAGCAATCAGTTTTCACCACAAAACACCCCTGGGGGTCACTGTTGGAGACAAAGTCTAAGGCTCCTGGTTTATTGTTCTATTTCTGGTTCTTATCCGTAGGGGTTTGGGTTGGTGACAGGAATCAGGCTTTCCAGTTCTGGGGCTGATGGGCCAGCCCGCAGCTGCTATCGGGATTGGCCACTGGCTGGCCTGTGTAGGTACAACTATTTTTATTCTGCTCAGCTGGTGAAGCACTCAGACATTGCATTGGCTCTCTCACAAGCTTTGTTTCTTAGTCAGACCATGACAGCTGACAGCAGTAGAAGGCCATCATTTGGTTTGGGCTCACTAGCTGAATTACCAAGGAAAAAACATGACATCAGATGGCTGTCTGGAGAGCTGAGGGGCTATGATTACAATGTATCACATCACTTGGCCCTGGATACCCAGTGGAAGGCGCAGCACCGGCTGGTGGTGGTTCTTTCCTTCTTAGTAAAAATCAGAGAGTGGAACCAGGGGAACTGCTCCTCGCCTCAGGAACTTAATCCAGCACGGAAGTCACCTCTCTCGAGTGTAATTAAGGCCATGAAGCATTACAGTGGCTATTCAGTAAATGAGATTAAAAACCACAGAGAAAAACTTTTCATTGTCTTGAAATAAAGACAGAGAGAAAGAAATTCTGTTTAGTACCTGTTTGGTACCACAGGGAACTGTGCCAGGGCTCAGAGCTCTGCTGGATGGGCATCGGAGCCTCAGCCAGACCCTTTTTCTCCGTGCTGACTTGGAGTCTTGCTACCTGCCTGCCAGCTGCCACTCTGCTCACCTAACCTGCAGCTGGCGAGCATTCTTTTCAAGAAGAACCGACTAAGAGAGAATGGCAAAGGGGGGGGGGGGTTGTGGAGTGAATGTGGCCCCCCAAAATACATTGATGCACTAACCCCATCATCTCAAAATATGACCTTATTCAGAAGTAGGGTCTTTATAAAGAGGGAATCAAGTTAAATGAGGTCATTAGGGTATGCCCTAATCCAAAAGACTGGCGTCCTTATAAAAAAGAGGAAACTTGGACACAGAGACGTGCACAGAGGGAAGATGTGAAACCACAGGGAGAAGGTGACAGAAATTGGAGGAATGCCTCTGCGGAAGGCCTGGGGCCACCAAAAGCTGGTGGAGGTGAGAAAGGAACCTCCTGCAGATGCTCCCGAGGGAGCATGGCCCTGCCAGCCCCAGGCTCCAGCGGCCTGGCCTCCAGGACCACGAGACGGTAAACGTCTGTCTGCCTAAGCTGGTCGCTTTGTAGAAGTTTGCTGTGACAGGCCTGGCAGACTCACACAGGTTGTGTGGTGTGGTGCGGGACACGGCAGAGACGAGCCGGCAGCGGCCCCTTTCCCACCATAAGAAATGTAGTTCAGACCGGAATCCAAAGCTAGGAGGTCACAAACACCCCTTTCAAGGGCTGAAGCCCACACCTTAGCCAGACTTTGCTGCCGGGGCATGGGCAGGCATCCCAACAGTGTGAAATGAGGGTGGGAACAGTCACACACCCACCACGACATTGCTGCAGGGTGAATGTAGCCGTTCAATTCAGGGTATTCTGAGCCAGAGGCCCAGTGAGGGCCCAGTGAAGGTGACGGGCAAGGCAGCTGACCGTCTAGCTGCTGGTGAGCCTTGGCTTTCCTGAGTGACGTGGGTCAGTTTCAAGTGTGGTGACAGGGTCAGTGAAGATGGGCGAGCAGAAAAGGGGGCCCCCAGTGACCGTCCAGGGATGCGCTAATTAGTGGATTTCAGAACAAAGCTAACTGTCCAGCTACTGCCTGCCTTAATCGTCACCTTCTCCTCATGAGTCCTTCTCCAGCCCATGACGTTGAATAGACAGAGAGCAGCAGAGAGAAGTGGCTGGTGTGGAGGTACCTGTCGCCTCGTGGCAGGCTGAGTGTCCTGGGAAGCAGGTGGGGACGACCCTGTGCCTGGGGGCTGCCCAGACTCCACCGCCCGCGGCCCCGAGCCTGTGCCGGTGCTGGGGGTGGGGGGCAGGCAGCAGGCCCACAGTGCCTCCCTGCCCCCTGCTCTCCTCTGGGCATTGTCACACTCCAGCTGCTGCCAGCTCATGCCCGGAGAAGGAGGCAGCTGCTAATTTTAGCCCTATTTCGGTCTCTAGGCAGCGTGTCTCAGGACTTTATTTTTCTGGTGGCGTTTTCATGTGACCTTGAGGGAAAAGAACTAAGACGGCTCACTAGCTACCAGTAAAATGAAAGGGGAAACCTAATATTTTGTTTTAAAAGATGACGGCGCTCCTTTGCTGTTCAAAGTCTTCCAGGGGCCAAGGGTATGTATGTACCACAGGGAGTTCCCTGGGGCCATAACCAGTGGCTGTGGGGGGAGAAGAAAACGGATAGCTGAGGGCTGAGCCAGGGATGTAGCACTGCTGGGAGCCTGAGAAAGATGTCTCAGGTGCGCTGGGGTGAGGCCACAGCCCCGAGGTGATGACACAGGAACAAGGGTTTCTGCTGGATGAACTGTTTCCCTTTTCCCAGTTGTTTGCAGACACATTGGGTTATGGGACCACTCCCATCTGTCTGGGTTCCAGGCGGGCTCCTAGGGGAGCACATCTGCTGTGATATGCAAGAACGGACCATTTGCACTCTGAGGGCTGTCAATCACACAGAAACTGAAAGGTGCCAGACACCTTTTAGATGGGTGCTGTTATTTGCTGACTCTCAAATGACAAATAGCCAAGTGATGGTGACACATCTTGGGAGCAAGGCCTCTTCCCAGAAAGTCATTTTCTGTTTGTGTGTTTATTTTGACTAAACTGCAAGAAACCAGATAAGTTTTAACGTAAAGATGTTTCCAGCCCTGTTTTAACATTGTTTGTGTCCATAGTAAGCTATCACTCACTTCTCTCGTACTTGAAGCTTGCCTCTTGATTGCTGTTCTCATGACTCTCGTGGCTGCCCCAACAAATCGCTGCAGGGTTGGATCAGACATTTTACACTGCTGTAAAAAAATTGCTGTCATCAGCAAGGATTTTATTAAAAGAAGCAAAAGTACACAATAAGGAAATAAGAAATCTGGGAAGCATCTCATTCTGTCTAATTGAGCAAAAAGAGGCACAGTGTTCTGGTGAGTGTGGATGAGGCTATGATTTTTTTTACAGCAAAATTGTCAAAGGAGAAGGTCCCCCTGTATTCCTGCTGGTCATTGTACGGGGTGCTTGCAATACATCAAAATGGGCTACAGTGCTTTGAAGACAGAGTGCTTTGAGGACAAAGAAGTAAATGATAAACAAACAAACAAATCAAGAGCTACAATGTACATGGTGGTATGTTGGATTAGTAGAAAAACTGGTAAAATCAGAATAAAGTAGGGAGTTTAGTTAATAGCAATGGACCAATGTTGGTTTCTTAGTTTTGACAAACGTACTGTCAGGAGTAACTGGATGAGGGATATATGGAAATTCTCTGCATTATCCCTGCAACTTATCTATAAATCTGAAATCATTACAAAATCAAAAGTTTATTAAAAGAAAAGAGAGAAGTGAATGGTTAACTCTGTCTTCGGGGTGAGAAGGTCATCAGGGAGGAGGTGACATCCAAGGCGGGCGTAAAGGATGAGGAAGTACCGGGCTTGGGGGGTGGGCACAGCGTGCACAAAGGTGCAGAGGCAGCAAGGGGTACCTTCTGGAAACTGCGAGTGCGTCAGGATCACAGCAGGAGAGGATGTGAGGTGCGATGTGGTTAGAGGCTGGGCACACAGAGGACACCACACACACGGCTGGAAGACAAGGTGGTGATGAGCACAGGCCACACTACAGAGCGTGGGCATCATCCTTAACAGGCTGAGGGAAGGGTTGTCACAGAAAGATTTTTGCCAGAGAGCAACATGATTCTCATCTCACTGTAGATGAATGTGGGGACTGATTTGGAGAGGGGCAGTGCTGGGAGCAGAGAAGCTAGTCGGGAGGTGACATAAGGGATGACGGCAGGGCTGCAAAGTGCCAAGGAACAGCAAGGTGGAACAGAGCTCTTCAGGATTCTCCCAGGGAAGAGTTTAGAAACCACTGAAGTCTGCATAATCTGTACAGTAAAATGGTTTTTGTACCTGAGACGGGCAAAAATACTGGAGGTGTCTCTACTATTTTTGTAGTACACCCAGATTAATTTCTGAATGCTGGGGAAAGAATGGCCACTACAGGTTTCTTCTCTGTTTCCTGACCTGTGCCTCCGGAGTCTGAGGCGAGATGCTGATGCCAAGGAAAATGCCAACGTGGAAAGGGGGTCTTTGTGGAGATGAGCAGCTTGCTCATAAACTGCCTGAATTAATCCTTTTTCCAGGACCAGACTCAGTCCGGAAGAGTCATGTTTTGTAGTTTCTTGTTCTCTCTCTCTCTCTCTCTCTCTCTCTCTCTCTCTCTCTCCACACACACACACACACACACACACACACACACACACACACACACACACACGTTTAAAGATATCTTCAGATTTTTTTTCTTTTAGTGAGCATAGATACTTTATAATCTACATTTTATACTTTCAATATCTTAAATCTGTGTTTATCTGTATCTACTGCCTTTTTTTAAGGCTGGGTCTTACCCGTAACACCTCTTCCTCATATACTCAAGTTATCTTTGACCCCATGCTACTCATTGTCTCACTAATTATATGTGGGGTTTGCCCAAGGCCTAGTACAAAGGTACCTGCTTCCAGACAAAATCTGCAGTCTAACTGACATGCTGGGACTCGCCTGGGCTATATCCGCTCAGGGAACAATTCACTTCCTTCTCCCTTTACTCTGGAAGACAGGGCTGTGTTTATTTCTGATTAACACTTACCCTGAAGGTGACTTGATTCCTTTCTAGGCCCCAACTAGATGCGCTTTTGTGGGTCACCTATTAGACTACTGTACTGAACAGGCCGTGGGATTTTATTCCCGTAATCTTACCCCAAATAGCACAGCACAGTCTGGACAAATGGCCTCATAACAAAGACACTGTTTAGAACTTCCCTTGTTTCATTTAGTTCTCATTTTCCCTTAGATGCTGGCCTAGCAATTTCTTACTGTCATACCAGGACATTGCCAGCTTTTTGAGAAAAGAAATGTAAAATATTTATCCAGTGGGAGACTTGGCCAAAATAACTTACCTGCTATTTCCAGAAACAGAAGTCTTTCTTAGAATCTGAAGAAATCCCAATTTTTCTTTGAGTTAAACATAGCATTTGAAGCATCCAAGAAATGATAAAATGGCTCAAACAGAAAGAGGAGGCAGCGGGGAAATGCTGGTCAGGGAATTTGTACTGGACTGCTAGAAGTTGGGTGTGCTGAGGAATTCCCTTCTTTCTGAGAGCGGATGGTGCGGACTGGTGGTAGGGGACTCCAAAGCCCCTCGCCAGCTATGGGGCTGTGGACAAGGTGCCCCACCTGTCTAACAGCTTCACCCCTGTAAATTAAGTAAAATGCCTACTTCATAAATGACTATGTAAATTAAATAAGTTAATGTATATAAAACTTTGCATAGACCTTGTACATAGTAAGCCCTTACTAATGGTGGCCTATTATTAGTAATTTATTGTATTAACATCATCCTACCCACATGGCCCCTTTTTCTTACGTCAGAAACAGTTTGGTGGATATCGACATGCAAGAGAATGAAGTTGGGCACCTACCTCACACCATACACAAAAATTAACTTAAAATGCATCAAAAACCTAAAGTATAGGAGTAAATCTTTGGTTAGCTGATGGTTTCTTTTATATGACACCCAAAACTCAGGCAACAAAAGATAAAATAAAATAGATCAGTTAGACATTATCAAAATTAATTTTTTGGTGTGATTCAAAAGACATCATTAGAAAAGTGAAAACATAACAAGAATAAGAGAAATTTTTGCAAATCATCTATCTGATAAGGAATTGTGTATTGAGAACACAAAGAATTATTATAACTCAATAATGAAATGACATGCAACTCAATTTTAAATGGGCAAAGGATCTGAATAGACATTTACCCAAATAAAATATATAAGTGACTGCTAAGCACTTGAAAAAGATATTCAACATTCATCATGAGCCATCTGGAAAATGCAGATCAAAGCCACAATGAAATATCACTCCACAGATACTAAGGTTACTATAATAACAAACAAACTCCTAATGGAAAATAAGTGTTGGTGAGGATGTGGAAATTTTGCACCCTCATAAACTGCCTGTGCAAATGTAAAATAGAAAACAAACACTTTGGAATATAGTCTGGCACTTCTTCAAGAAGTTAAATACAGAGTTATGATGTGACCCAGCAGTTCTACTCCTAGGTATAAATAACTAATAAACAAATATTCATCGCAGCATTAATCATAATAATGAAAAAAGTGGGAACAGCCCATATGTCTGTCACTTGGTGAATAGATAAATAAGATGTGGTATATCTATACAATGGAATGTCATTCAGTAATAAAAAGGAAGGATTGATATATGCTATAACATAGATGAACCTTGGCAACATTATTACAAGTGAAAGATACCAGTTACAAAGGACCACGTATTGCATGATTCCATTTCTGTGTAATGTCCAGAATAGGCAAATCTATGGAGACAAGAAGAAGCATTAGATGTTATTTGGGCTGGAAGGGATGGGAGTTCAGAGGGTAATGGCTATTGAGCATGGGCTTTCTTTTTTGAAGGGGTGATAAAATGTTTTAAAATTGATTATAGTGATGGTGGCTCAACTCTGTAAGTTTATTAAAAGCCATTGAATTATATACTTTACATGGATTAATTGTATGCTGTTTTAATTCTCTCTCAATGAATCTGTTAAAAACTTGTTTGAGGCTAAAAGATAATCGGTCTGGCATGGTCATTCTCTTTTCTCCTCAATCTATTTGTCCATCCATCCATCCACCCACCCACTTATCTGCCCTTTTTTCTATCAGTTTACTCTTCCTTCCATCCTCTCACCTCATCCATCCCATTTTATCCCTCCTTCCTCTGTCAATCCAAAAACGATTCCCTGGTTATCTGCTAAAGACCAGGAACCATGCTAGTCCCTGCCTTTCATCACACTACTTTGGCATTTCTGTGTCCTCATGCTTTGCAACTGCCTAGTGTAAGGGGACTTTTTCACACTCTCCAGAGGACCTGGTCTTTATCAATCCATCCAGTAAACATATGGATGCATAGATTTGGGGAGAGTGGAGAGTTTGATTCATAGTCAGGGGCATGCTGAAGAGCTGGGTCATATCTCCCCTCTGACGAGTCCTCAGAAGGATGTGTAGGAGGTTTTCTGATTTTGTTTATTTGCTGTCGCAGCTCAATGTTAAATATGTATGACAGTTTCTCCCGTCTCCTCCTGTGGCTCAGTGCAGGTTTGATGCCTGACCTGCATTTCTCATTACTAGCATGATGTTGGGTGATGTCAAGGTTGACCTGGCCTAACACAGCTTTCTTAATGGGAGTGCTCCCCTTTGTGTCATCATTAACCAGTATGATGTCAGCTATTCTCCTACCCAAGCTCATGTACCATTATTTTCTAACTCTATTGCCCATTAGGATAACTTGAAAAGCTTATTTTAAAATGCATAATCCCAAGCCCCCACCTCTAAGAGATTCTGACTCAGTAATTCTAGGGTAGCACCCAGAAATCTGTATTTTAATGAACACTGCTAGTGGTTCTGATTGAAATACTCCTTGTTTCACCTTTGGGAGACTCTACATAATTGATCTGTTAATGCTAGCATCAGTTAACAATATGAGAAACTTCTGGTTTCCCTTCTAATACCTTTCTGGTGCTATCATTTCATTCCTGGAAGAGTTGCTCTGTGACTGAGAAGGAGCAAGCATCATTCTGTGTGTGAACCTCTCCCACTGTGTTAAGTGGGTAGACTCTATAACATGCTTTGAATTCTTGAGGGAGACAAGAACCCAACCCCTCCAGGCAACTTTCAGTGATCAACTGAAATCAACTGTCCAGTGATTTAGGTGACCCAGACTATAACATGGTCCAAATAATCAGCATCTGGGTTTAGAGGCATACTGTTAGATGTCAGATTTTGGTACCACCTTCAGTTTGCTTGATTCGATAAGAAAAACCAACTTGAATTTTAGGAGACAGAATAGAACAGCCTTGGGAAGAGGATGACCAGGTGGGGGAAGTACAATGGGGGTGATATAATGAAAACTCTTCTCTGAACTCAGACAACTGAGTACTGACTCCAGTAGGATGGGTAGGACGTTTGAAAATCCCTCTAGATCTGCACATACCTCATGATGCTGTGTGGGCATAAATCCATCACCTCCGTCACAACCAAAAGGCCTTTGTAGAACCCCTAATTACACATGGGGCTATAGTGAAACAACAACAAAAACTTTAGAGTAATTCCAGCCATCCTTGTTATTTGGGTTCTTGATGTCCAAGACTTCACTGGTGGATACCAACAGAGAAAGACAGGGCTTAAACTAAATTCTAGTCGAACATTAGAGAGAAAATACTGTAATAACATCTTATACACATAGCTCCCTTTTACATTTTTCCAAGCACTGTTATTGGTGTTCCAGTCCTGTAATACAGATTGAATAGAATTATTATTCTTACTTAGTGAGTGAGGAAGCTAGAACTTAGTTAAATGACTTCCCCTACTCACTTAGTAAGAGGCAGAGCTGAGACTTGAAACTATGTCATTTAGTTTCTTCTTCAATGCCATTTTTTTTTCCTGTATTTTTCTGAAGCTGGAAATGGGGAGAGACAGTCAGACAGACTCCCGCATGCGCCCAACCGGGATCCACCCGGCACGCCCACCAGGGGGTGACGCTCTGCCCACCAGGGGGCGATGCTCTGTTGCGACCAGAGCCACTCTAGTGCCTGGGGCAGAGGCGGAGGAGCCATCCCCAGCGCCCAGGCCATCTTTGCTCCAATGGAGCCGCAGCTGCGGGAGGGGAAGAAAGAGACAGAGAGGAAGGAGAGGGGGAGGGGTGGAGAAGCAGATGGGCGCTTCTCCTGTGTGCCCTGGCCGGGAATCGAACCTGGGACTTCCGCACGCCAGGCCAATGCTCTACTACTGAGCCAACCGGCCAGGGCCCAATGCCATTTTCACTATATCACCTTGCTAAGAAAATGCTTGGGTTTCTGCTAATTGTCTGAAGTTGGTAATTTAGGAATCCTACTTTGTTATTCTTTAGGGTTTGGATGACAAACTACTGCACACTGCATGAAAAAGCCTACATAAATGTGTACGACATGAGTGTCTGTGTAGTGTATGTGTTTTGGGGAGGAACTCAATGTCCATCTAGCAGGGCAGGAAAATTTCAACATTTGTCTTAAAAGCCCAGGAAGCCTTCCTTAAAGAGGTAGATTTTATTTAAAAATATAACTTATAAATTAAAGTTCACAGAGGTTAAGTGTATATAACGTGATGAATTTTCAAAAACCGAGTATACCTGTTTAATCACTACCTAACACTCTAGAAGTTTCTCCTGGTTTCTTTTCATCATAACCCCCTGTAGGGATACAAACATCCTGATATCTAATGTCATAGATTAATTTTGCCTGTGTTTGAACTTTATTTAAATAGAATAACAAGGTACTGTCAGTTCTGCTATAATTATAATACAACATATTTGTAACAGGCATATATAATTATGCCTGTTTTGAAAATGCAAATTTCTATCATGATTGATACATTAGAGAACAATTTAAGCATAATGCAATTTAGTGTTTGCTTATTTGCAATTTTGTCCTCGGTAAACACTTGGTGAATGCAGAAAACTGTACCCGGCTACGCTGAGTCTGGTAGGAACACACAGCACGCACACCTGCAACACCTCAAACATCCACCAGCTGCCTCACTCAGCCAGCGTGTGAACAGACACACCCAACCACCTCTCATGTTACTGAGGATCTGCTACCACACTCCTCCAATCTCAGGTAACCCTCCTCCCATCACTTCACAGTGACTTGTAAGCTGCAACCCTTGTGACACCCTCTTCCATAAGCAAACTTCAGGTCTTGTAAACATAAAGTACTTTTTATTTTAGTATTTATTTCTTAGCCATTTTAGATATCTAAAATCACGCTATGTCCTGGCTGGATGGCTCACTTGGCTGGAGCATTGTCTTGCAATGCAGAGGTGACTGGTTCAGTCCTTGCCTGGGGCACATACAGAAACAGATTAAAATCACGCTACTTCTCTTATTAGATTTCTTTTTTTTAATGTGTTGCTGGCAAGGTTTTTGAATGTTATGCCCCTAATTCTGTTTTTTTTTTTTTTTTTTCACTTAAGCGCTATGGTTTTAATTATATGATTTTTGCATAGTGTGGCGACTTTTAGGAATACATACATCACCCTGTGGCAGATTTGACTGTTTGTTTTACATCTTGCTTCCATCAACATGTTTGAGAGATTGATTCATCAATATCATTATGTATAGTGTTTATTCATTTTCATTGCTGTATATGTCATTATATGAATATACCACAATTCATATATCTATTCAGCTGTTGTTAAACTTTTTAGGTTGTTTTTAGACTGAGGCTATTACAAACACTGATGCTTTGGAAGTCTTGTACATGTTTTTCCGTGTACATATATACATAATCTCTTGGGCATGAACCCAGGAGTGGAATTGTGGGGTCTTAGGATATGTGTATGATTAATTTCAGTAGTTGGCACGGATTTTCTAATGTAGTTGCACCGATTTATTGTCTAACCAGTATGAGGAGGATTCCAGTAGTTATGTATCTTCTCCCAAATGTGAAATTGTCCATCTTCTTAATTTTAGCTCTTCTGGTTTGAGTATGTGTATGGTATTTCATCATGATTTTAATTTGCATCTCCCTGGTGACTAAAGTAAGTGTCTTTGCATATGTGTATTGGGAACATATGCATTCTTTTTTGTGAAGTGCCTCTAGAAGTCTGTGGCCATTTAAAAAATTGAGCCAATTGCTATTTTCTTCTTGGTTTTTAAGTATTTATATATTCTAGGTCAGAGCCTTTTGTTGATTTGTTGTATTGCAAATATGTTCTCCCTCTCTGAGGCTTCCATATTTTGCTCTTTTAATAATGTCTTTTGATGAACAAAAGTTTCTCATTTTTTATTTTATCAGTTTTTTTTAACATTTTTAATGTCTTGTGTCCTCATTAACAAATGTTTGTTTCCCCCAAGGTTATTAAAATATCACTTTACCTTATCTTCCAGAAGCTTTACTTTTTTCCCTTTCCTATTGAGATCTACACTCCATTTGGAATTAATTTGTGTGTGTGAGATGAGAGAAGGATCAAGATTCTTTTTGTTTGGAATGCTGAGGTTGCCAGTTTGATTCCCCAGTCAGGGCACACACAGGAGCAGCTCCATGTTCCTGTCTCTCTCTCTGCCTGCCTCTCTCTCAAAAAATAAATAAAGAAAAATAAACAAAAGAAAGGGAGGGAAGGAGGGAGAGAGGGAGGGAGGGAGGAAGGGAGGGAGGGAGAGAGAAAGAGAGAGAGAAAAAGGAAGGAAGGAAGGGAGGGAGGGAGGGAGGGAGGGAGGGAGGAAGGAAGGAAGGAAGGAAGGAAGGAAGGAAGGAAGGAAGGAAGGAAGGAAGGAAGGAAGGAAGGAAGGAAGGAAGGAAGGAAGGAAGGAAGGAAGGAAGGAAGGAAGGAAGGAAGGAAGGAAGGAAAAGTTTTTTTTCTTTATGTGAATATCTAATTGACCCAGTAGCACTCATTGAAGAGACAGTCCCTTCCCTGCTGAGGTACCCTGCAACTTTCTCATAAATCAGATGTCCAATGGTGTATTTGTCTCTTGGCCCAAAATTATATTGTCCTTTTAAAATAATTTTTTATTTTTCTATTATAGTTGACATGCAATGTTATATTAGTGTCAGGTGTATAACCCAGTAATTAGGCATTTATATAACTTAGGAAGTGATTACCCGATAAGTATAGTAAAGATCTGATACCATACACAGTTATTATACTATTATTGATTACATTCCCTATGCTGTGCTTTACCTTCCCATGACTGTTCTGTAACCACCAATTTGTCCTTCTTAATCCCTTCACCATTTTCACCCAGCCCCCCCACATTCCTCCCATCTGGCAACCACCAAAATGCTCTCTGTATATGAGTCTGTTTCTACTCTGCTTAGTTAGTGAAGTTTTATAATTCTGTTATTTTATTTTTCAATTACAGTTTACATTCCATATTAGTTTGTATTAGTTTCAGGTGTACAATATAGTGATTAGACAATCATATACTTTACAAAATGTTCCCTCTGATATTTTCAGTACCCACCTATGCCATATATAGCTATTACAATATTATTGACTATATTCCCTGTGCTGTACTTTATGTCCCTGTAACTATTTTATAATTCTTGTTGCTGGTAATATAACTCCTCCACCTTCATTCTCAGTATTACTTGGGTACTCTTAGATCTTTGATTTTTCATACAAAATTTAGAAACATCTTGGCAATTTCTACAAAATAAATAAACAGGTTGGCATTTAATTGGAGTTGCATTGAATATGTTTATAAATTTGTTGGGATTTGACATCTCTTCAATATTAACATATCCCTTGATTTAGCAGCGGGAAATGAATCACGTAAGGGCTTTGTGCGAACCAACAGCCTACAGAGCACAGCTTTCCTGTTGTCCCTCATTAGCTCTGTTATTTTTTGCCACCAGACAGCTTCTTTGGAAGAGAAGAGGGAACATCTCATTCAATTTTGTGGACAGAATTTAAATACAACAGAGATAATTGCAGAAGCATCTGAAACATTGCACAGATGAGCCAGTGGTGTTTAGAGCTAGTGGAAAATGGTATGTTCATATGCCAAGAATTGAGTGTAATAGTTCTGGAAATGTTTGTGACGTGGAGAAATTAATTTTTTTTTGAAATTTAGAGCTGAAAATATGGACATTTTTGTTCTTTTTTTTTTTTTTTCTTATTTTTCTGAAGCTGGAAACGGGGAGAGACAGTCAGACAGACTCCCACATGCGCCTGACCGGGATCCACGCGGCACGCCCACCAGGGGTGACACTCTGCCCACCAGGGGGCAATGCTCTGCCCCTCCGGGGCATCGCTCTGCTGCAACCAGAGCCACTCCAGTGCCTGGGGCAGAGGCCAAGGAGCCATCCCCAGCACCCGGGCCATCTTTGCTCCAATGGAACCTCGGCTGCAGAAGGGGAAGAGAGAGACAGAGAGGAAGGAGGGGGGGGGGGTGGAGAAGCAAATGGGCGCTTCTCCTATGTGCCCTGGCCGGGAATCGAACCCGGGTCCCCCCGCACACCAGGCCGACGCTCTACCGCTGAGCCAACCAGCCAGGGCCAATATGGACATTTTTGAAGAATCACTTGCAAATGTGAAGATCCTCTGGTTCACCCTCTGTCCAGTGCAAGACAACCTAGTATACTTTGCAGAAACATAGAATTGTGGAAAATTAGGTCCAAAAGATTTTGAAGGACAGATTTTTTGCATCATGTGCCTCCTTCTGAAAATGTACCATATGCACCGGCACTCTTGCCATATGGTAAGGACATTTATGCAACCTGAATTCAGCATTTCCTAAACATTTTGCCATGGAGGACGTTGTCTAGAGCAACCTGTTATAAGGCAGCAGGCGATAGGAATCTAACAACCTTAGCCACTAGTAAGGCCTCTCCTGTGACTTTCACTTGTTCCCCATCACATGCCCTCCCTGTGGTCATCTGGAAGAAGAAGTCATCTAACATTTACTAGTTGCACTTGCCTGGCCTTTGCTTATATTGTCCCATTTACTCTTCACAATTTTTTTTTTTTTCTGACAAAGACAGAGAGAGACAGAAAGAGGGACAGACAGGAAGGGAAAAAGATGAGAGGCATCAACTCCTTGTTGTGGCACCTTAGTGTCTCATTGACTGCTTTCTCATATGTGCCTTGACACTCAGTCACAGCAGACTGAGTGACCCCTTGCTCAAGCCAGCGACCTTGGGCTCAAGCTGGTGAGCCTTGCTCAAACCAGATGAGCCTGTGCTCAAGCTGGTGACCTCGGGGTTTCGAACCTGCGTCCTCCGCGTTCCTATCTGATGCTCTATCCACTGCTCCACTGCCTGGTCAGGGCCTCACAAATTCTTTAGGTCAGTTATTATAACCCCTGCTTTACAGATGAGGAAACAAAGGCTCCACAGAGCTAAATGACTTGTGTAAGACTGCCCAGCTCAGCAAATAGGACGTGCTTTCCGTCATGACAGCCTGCCCCCCGGACGCTGCCCTCACTGTCACGGACACACTACCATCTGCCACTATTTCTTTTCCTTGTTAATCATTAATTTGTTTCATTTTTAAAATAAAGAATTCAGTTTATTTACACTAAACAGTTCACCCATATCTCACCCCACCTTCAACCTTGACACCACCAGTTTATTTTCTGTATCTGTGAGCTTGATTTATTTATTGTTTAGATTCCACATATAAGAGAGATTGTATGCCATTTGTCTTTCTCTGATTTATTTAACTTACATATACCCTGAAGTCCATCCATGATGTTGCAAATGGCATGAATTCACTATATTTATGGCTGAATAATATTCTATACACACACACACACACACACACACACACACACACACACACACACACACACACGTGCGCCATAACTTCTTTATTCATCCAACCATTGATGGGTGCTTGCGTTGTTTCCATATCCTGGCTATTTAAACAATGCTGCAGTGAACACGGGGGAGCATGTATCTTTTCAAGTTAGTGTTTTTGTTTTCTTCAGATAAGTACCCAGAAGAGGAATTCTGCTGTGGCTGTTCTATTTTAAAATTTCTGATGAACCTCCATACTGTTTTCCACAGTGGCTGCACCACTTTATACTCCCACCAGCTGTGCAGAGGGTTCCCTTTCCTCCACCTCCTCACCAACTCCTAGTGTATCTTGTCTTGTTGACAGCAGCCATTCTCACAGGTGTGAGGTGATGGCTCATTGTGCTTTTGGTCTGCATTTCCCTGATGATTGATGATGTAGAGCATCTTCCCATGTACCTGCTGGCCACCTGGATATCTTCTTTGGGGAATGTCTGTTTAGATCTTTGGCTCATTTATTAAATCTGATTTTTTTTTCCTATTTAGTTGTATGGGTTCATATTTTGGTTATTAGCCCCTTATCAGCTATATGATTTGCAAATGTTTTCTCCCATTCAATAGGTTGTCCTTTAATTTTGTTGATGATTTTCTTTGCTGTGCAGAGGTAGTTTAGTTTGATGTAGTTTCACTTGTTTAGTTTTTGCTTTCATTGCTTTTGCATTTGATGTCAGATTCAAATAGTCATCACCAAGACCTACATCAAGGAGATTACAACTGATGTTTTCTTCTAGTTTTATGGTTTCAGGTCTTATGTTCAAGTTCTTGATTCATTTTTGAGTTAATTTTTGCAGTCCGTTTTTATTCTTCTGCATGTGGCTGTCAAATTTTCACAACACTAGTGATTGAAGAGACTATTCTAACCATATTGTATATTCTTAGCTCCTTTGCTATAAATATGCAGGGGTTTATTTCTAGACTCTCTTGTTTCAATTTTTAAATCAATTTCATTTAGGCAACACTTACATACAATACAATGCAGCCATTTTAAGTACCTTATAGTAGTTGATGTAGTTATACCTTATACCTGTGTAGTTTACTGCCACCATCCAGATGTAGAACCATGAACTTGGATGGATTCAAACGGTAAGTTTTGTACTTCCGTTCTCAGCTCGTCCTTGCTGTTTTCCAGGCTCTTACACTCTCCAGCATGCAGAGGTCCCTGTTTTGGTTGCTTTGGACAACCATAGATGACCACTCTGCCCTGCAGCTCCATGCTCCAGACCCACTCTCTGGGCACAGCTGGACGTTAAAGAGAGAAAAAAAAATAAAGACAGCGGAAATCTTACCCCTGTGTTTCACCAACTTTTGACTCCTCCAAAATCTGCTGCTTTTGTTTACTTTTTGAGTCCTCAGGGAGTTGCTTTATGTCTTTTTGCAGAGTTTGTAGTTGTAAGTACCAGGAAACAGAAGTTGTATTGGGTTTGTGCAATCATAACAGAATCAGGACTCTTTTAAATATGTTCGATTTGTGTTACAAAGAGACTTATAAGCAGCTGGACTTTATGGCCTATTTGTGAAAACCCCTGAGAATCAGAGGACTATCTATATTGTTATATTAGATCGGAAAGAAATTTCCCGCAGGCTCCCCGGCCTGAGCCCCCTGTGCTGGCAGGATACGTTCATCTTTTTCCAATTTCTAAAGGAACAAATGGATATTTCTGCCACTGCCTGCCCTATTCTAATCCTTTTAGGCCTAATCAGGAGGCCATGAACATATCTCTGAGCCCAGGATTAAAAGTCAAGACAAAAGCCTGTGAGATAAGGCGTTGACTCCTATGCCTTGCTTTTATGAAAATGATAATGTCTCTTGGAAAGTAAAATGTGTTTCTTTTAAAAAAAAAATACTTCTTATTATAATGAGGGCAATTTGAAAGTTATTTTTAAAAAAGATAAATTATGTATAATCCCATAACCCAGAGATAATCACTGTTCATAGTTTTTCTGTGCTTACAGATCTGGCAGAAATGCATCTTTGTCTTCTGTTTGCAAATTTGTTATAATATTAACCATGTGGTATAAAAGTTATGAGCCAAAACTCTAGATATTTTATATATATTTTATTGTACATTTAAAATAATTTTGAGGAATTAAAGGTTAATCGGCAATATATGAAGATCTGTGATTTGTCCATCACTCTCAAACAAACATTAGCATCCCCAGTTATTCCAGTTTTGAGTAAAATGACACACTCAAATCATCAAAGAAGAAAGAAAATGAAAGTAACAGAGGAGCTCTCCTCAATGTGTCATTCCCTAGGGTCGTGTAAACAGAGTGGTTTAAACAGAATTGGTGCCCTCGCACTCTGAGGCTGGAAGTCAGAAATCAGGGTGTCAGCAGGGTCGTGCTCCCTGACCCCGGGCAGTCCTCCTTGCCTCTTTCAGCCTCTGGTGTGGCCGGCAGTGCTCGGTGCCCCTGGCTTGCAGCTGGGTCACTGTATTCTCTGCCTCTGTCATCACGTGGCATGCCCCTGTCTGTCTCTGCCTCTCTCTTCCTCTTTTTCTAAGGACATCAGTCATACGGAATTTAGGGACCACTCTAATTGACTATGACCTCTTCTTAACTTGATTACATCTGCAAAGACTGTATTTCCCAATAAGGTCACATTCTGAGGAAGTGGGTGTTAAGACTTAAACATATCCTTTTGGCGATACAGTTTAACCCGTAACAGTTATCATTTTCTGTCCTTTACCCTTCCCTGCTGGGGCCATCCTTCCACTAGCCAGGACCTCTGCCTGTCCACTGTGACCCGCAGAGATGCCTCAAACAGGATGTTCTGTGACACTCTGAGGAGTTGCCCCCTGCAGGGCCCTGACCACCACTCTCCTCTGTACCCCCACCAGCCTTACAACCACCTCTCCTCTCCTTTCTCCTCCCCTTATCCCAATATTTCTGGTAAACAGATTCAAGGGTCTTACTAGAGCTGATGGCCCCTCTCTGGTTTTCATAAGAACACAGACTAAGGATAAAGGCAAAACTATGTGGAGGAAATGGAATTTTTCCTCCTTTAATTTCAAGATTGAGATTCAGAAAGAATTACTGGGCAGTTGTTATGTACAGGCCCTGGGCCAGCTTCCTTTGATATGTGTGACATCATTTATTGTAAGTGTTATACAACTTTTGCTGATGAGGAGAGGTATTTGGGTTGAATCACACAGTAAGTATATTTGCGGATAGAGTTTCACATCCCTAAATGACAGAGTGAGGGTAGGAAATGGGTAATGAGGAGTCTGGCTCCGTTTCTGACGTTTAGCTGCTGACAGCACTCAAGCCCTACTTCTCCTTCACCTCCTTGGGTCCCAGCACTGAGCAAGCAGGCAACAAGATGGTCTTGCTCCTTTCCTGGGTGCTGGAGGAATGTTCAAACCAGGCCAACCCACCCCCTGCTCCCCTGGCCCTCCCCACAATCACAGTGAAACCCGAAGCCATTTGCCCCTCCCATTGCTCAAGCCATTTTGGAACGGCCTGAATGCTTGCTCTCCCCAGACATCCTCATTAGGTGAGTATAACGTTTTCCATACCCTCTTGGTGCATGTGTGGTATCATCCAACTCAACATCTGAACCACTTTTGCATGAGAAAGAGAGGGGTCCGCAGGACAATCCAGATGAGAAGTATTCAGGTAAACTGCGGCTGTGCTGATCTCCAGAGGACTGCTATGAACATAGAGTCGATGTACATTTGGCTGAAGGAGGCTTGCATCTATTAACAGGGCCCTTCTCCCCGTTAGTGATCTTGGCGGGGCTGGTGGTGGGGTAAAGGTTCCCCACATCTTGGCAGCTTTTGGTTTATTCTTCCATTGTCGCACTGCTCTGGGTTCATTTTTCATCAGAAGAGGTCTTCGGTCTCGCCCTCAATATCCATTTGCTTATTCAGTGCTGTTCGGTTATTATCTCAAGACCCTAATCCATATACGCTTTCAAGTTAAAGACCCGCAAGCTGATTGATTATGTGCATTCTCCAGCACTTTTCCCTCCAGAAATTAGCATCTCTGTGTATTGCATGTGTGTTCATAAAAAATGCAGGATTAATTGTAACATTTCACAGAGGTCTGAAGGTGCATTATGCAAAATGCAAAAACTTGTTGTAGCACCAACGCTCGAATTAACATGCCTGCATGTAGAAACGTTCAGGGAATTTGTGGTTCAGTTAAAATGACACCAGAATTGAGCCTTTAAAAAACAGACCATTCCCAGCATAATGATTCTATAATTTATTCAGACGCAGACATCCAGTGCTGCTGAATTTTGTGTAAAATAACCCACTTGGTGTATAATGAAAATATCTTCTGGTAATTCATATCCTTGGAATCAGCCTGACTGTATAATCTTGGCCTCATCCAAATACTTGGGGAAGGGAGAAGGGATATTTAGTGTATATTTGGATACATATGCAACTCTATATGTGCACGTGGGGATGATCTTCAGACACATGGCTGTCTTTAGATGGTGTTTGGAATTACACTTTGGTTCCCCTCTGACCACCCAGCATATGCAAGAGCCCCTTTCCTCCCCCTGTCTAAGTGAGCTCAGGAATGTAGATCTCTCATTTTCAGGGGTCCAAGCCTAACATAACTGCAAAGGGATTCACAAAACAAACTATGGATCCACACCGGTTTTCAAAGAGTAACTTGAAATAGGCTCAAGTGGCCCAAGTGAAATGGCTTCAGCACAGGGCTGGTCACCCCAAATACAGCAATGACTGATAGTGCTGGAGACCAACCTCGCCATGGCCATGGTGGATCTTTGTGTACAAATATGGCCCTGAGGAGGTAGGACACAGGTAGCATGGTATTCTTCCAGTTGTGAGGGTGGGCTGCTCTGTATGGCCCACACTGTGTCTGAGAGTTGGCTGCGTCAGGTTCCATGTCGTCTCTGGCAGTGACGGGGGTCAGAGCCACTGATGACCTTGGCCTGTCATCTGTAGTGTCAGCCAGCTTGTCTAGCTGGTGGGGAATGGGAAAGCGGAATGTTGGAATGTTGGGAGTGGGGCTGATCCAAGCTGGTGTTACAGAAATCGTGCTACCGATAATCAGCAATGCTGAGGGATGGTAAGTTTAAATAGCAGAAGCAAGTCTGGGGTAGAAATAACAGAATAACAAGGTGTTCATGCAGCCAGAATATATTCAAGATTGTGTCTCCATACCCGTATAAGCCAGAAATGGGCTTGCTGAATGGCCGGTTTTCGGCATAGGGAAACCTTTTTGGACGTAGAGTTGTAAGATGTCTAAATACATTCTTGCCAGTTTTGTGCTATTCGGGGATCCTGCTGAATGAAAGGGAAATCAGACAAGTCCACTTCTCATAATGATTTTATGAGTAGAGATTCTATTCTAAAGAAAAGAAAGCAAGAGATTCTTTTTTTTTTTGTTTGTTTGTTTGTTTGTTTGTTTGTTTTTTCTGAAGCTGGAAACGGGGAGAGACAGTCAGACAGACTCCTGCATGCACCCGACCGGATCCACCCGGCACGCCCACCAGGGGCGACGCTCTGCCCACCAGGGGGGGGGTGCTCTGCCCCTCCGGGGCGTCGCTCTGCCGAGACCAGAGCCACTCCAGCGCCTGGGGCAGAGGCCAAGGAGCCATCCCCAGCGCCCGGGCCATCTTTGCTCCAATGGAGCCTTGGCTGCGGGAGGGGAAGAGAGAGACAGAGAGGAAGGAGGGGGTGGGGGTGGAGAAGCAAATGGGCGCTTCTCCTATGTGCCCTGGCCGGGAATTGAACCCAGGTCCCCCGCACGCCAGGCCGACACTCTACCGCTGAGCCAACCGGCCAGGGCCAGCAAGAGATTCTTTAGAAGTGTACATAGTTGGCAAGCGGTGGAACTCAGGACTCCTGAATCTAAGGGCGGGGCTCTGTGCTGGGTCTTAGAGTTCTGGGTCCTGAAACGACTCAGCCATGGGGGCAAGTTAGATTATTCCTTTGTGCTCAGTGGTTCCTCATACTGAAGAGTATGCTGCAGGAGAGGGGATTTCTAACAAATTATTTTTAAAGATTCTCTTAAAAGTGCTGTACTGCAGCTGTGTTCTTGGGTTTAGCAAAGGGGTACATAGTGTGATTATTTGTTCTTTGTATTAAAAGGGCAGATGTAATACAAGGGCCTTTTGTTTGCAGCTTTGGAATTTAGCCAACTCTAAACACATTTAAAACATATATGCATACATATGTGTGTGTGTGTTTAAGGGCATCTGGCTAATAACTCAAACTTTTTATTAGAACGTTTGGAAGCGCTTAATTAGAAGCCTTTTTCTTAAATTTCTTGATCAGCTATATAGCTACTAATTTAGACAAGATGGGCTTTTGAACCTTTCCCTCCTCATAAGGTGATGGGGAGCCAGGGAGTGAGTTACAGGCATGTGGGCACTGGGCAGTCCCGTCCTTCATTAACTTACCTGCTTCATGGCACACTCCTTCCCTGGTGGATCCCGGAGGGCCACGTATGGTGTTATACACACTCTCATTCTATAAATCCAGAAAAACACAGAAGGAGATGGTTCACTATATGTGATTTTACTGATTAAATGTCGTGTTGGGAGCCCTGGGTAACTAACTGTCCCCTGGGAGCTATACAGTCTCATCCCTGGGGGGAGAGAAGAACCAGCTCAGAATGGAACCTACAGTAATTTTTGAAAAAACAGATCATGACTCTGACCATGGGAGAAAGAGAACACTGGATGAGAACCCCTCTGGCCGATTCTCTGGAAAGGAGAAACCCCAAAGTCCGGAGTCCCTCCTCTGTGCATGGCAACCCCTCCCCCACTCTCTGTCCAGACTCCTGTGATTGCTGCCTCTCCTTCCCTAACCCTCCCCACCCACAGGGGGCGCTCAGCAGGCCCTGGGCTCAGACTGGGAGTTCACGACACCTCCATCAAGGCCTAGCCAGGGAAACGAAGACTGTGCTCTGTCTTTCAAACAGAACTCTCACTCCTATAAATCTGTAGAAATATGGGGAAAGGATGTAAGTGGACAGTTCATAGAAGGAAATACGAACGGCCCCGAAACAAACGAAAAGATGCTCAACCTCACTCTGAATGAGATAAATGAAAAGTTCAATGAGGTGCTGCCCCAGATCACATAGATCTAAAGTTCAACCTCATACCTTCGTCCAAAGTATGAAGCAGTGACTCCTCTGTAGGGAACAGTTTGACGGCACCATCAACCCTGACCCAGAAACTCCACTTCTAGGAACTTGTCTTTCCTATGTGCTTTCATACATATGAAAGGAAATCTATATAAGGATAGTCATGGAGATGTTGTTTGTAATAGCGAAAGATTGGAGTGGACATGAATGCCCATCAGAGGGCTCAGGTAAATAAATTATGGAACATAAATTCAGTGGAGATGCTCCCGCCATTAGAAAGGGCAAAATGGTATTACACGTACTTCTAGGGAGCAATCCCCGGGGTAATCGACCTTAAAAACAAGGAAATGAATAGTGTGTGTAGTATTTGTGTTTAAACAATATATATTTCAGAATGAAAGGTAAAAGCCATTTAAAACATATATGCATTCATATGTGTGTGTGTTACATATATATATATACATAAAATGTTTATGCTGCTGAGTGCATAGAATAGCTCTGGGAGCGTGAACAGGAACTGGGGACAGATGCCTCCAGGGAGAGGACAGGGGTCTGTTGGACATGGGTGGGAAGAGGAGATGCACTTTTCCCACTTACCCTTTAATGCATTTGAATGTTATATTGTGTATTACCTGGTCAAAAAATAAACAGATTAAAATATTTGGAAAGAAAATTCTTCTCAGCCTTGTTGGAGGGCACAAGAGAGGGATAGTCTCGCTGGAGGACAGGTCCTTTTGCGTTAAGAAGGGGTTTATTCAGGGGATGGAAGCTATTGGAAGGGCGGACTAGTAGCCAGGGCTGGCCCTTCTGGCCGGCGCACTGGTGAGGGTCCGAGTCAAAGCAGTCGGGGTTTGTGGGCCCCGTCTGCTCCTGGTCCTCCCCGGGCCAGGCTCTCAGTGCTCTGGGTCCCCCACCACAGACACCACCCTCCTTCTCCAGAACGGAGCTCTTTGAGGGCACCGGACAATTCTTCCTGTCCCGTTTTCCCCAGCCCTTGACATTATGTCCAGTGCACAGAAAAAGCATAACAAATATTGAATGCTGACTCATTTATTTGCACCTGGAAAACACCTGAAAGGTTGTGTTGTATCTTTTTACATCTAATTTCTGTCTTCCTAACCACAAGTCAGCCTTTTAATCTCTTCAGTATCCCCAGCACTTAACTTAACCCAGTGCACTGTATGTAGTAGGAGCTCAATAAGCATTGAGTGATGAGAGTCACAAGGATGATTCGTTTCTCTTCAGTTCAGATCCTTCCCAGCCCTTACAGCAAGAATGGAGCCAAATCTGCCCGAACGGAACACGCGGCAGCTCACTAGGAAAGGGAGGCAAAAGGTGCCAATAGCCTGAGCTAGTACTGCACGCACGGGTGTTGGCAGAGATGGCACCAGCAGGCGTGGGGAGACGGTACTGTGACAATGCCTTCTTTCGCCACCTCGTCAAGCTCTGTTGCGAGAACATGAGTTGGGAAGAACTAGACAGATGTGACTGGTAAGGTGATCCAGGCCCACGTCACAGAGCTGATGCGTAGACACAGCTCTGTCACTTCAGTAGAGTCCAAGGAAGCACACTGAGGTGGGTCCCATCCCTCAGAGACCCACACAGAGGGAGCATCTGGGAACTCTACAAGGAGTCCCAAGTGTAAATATTGTGTTCGGAGGTCATAGCAAAGCCCAGCCAGAAACCGGGGCAGCAGCAAGCCTTCCCCTGGAGGCCGACAATGAACCCCCCTGTGAAGACGACCAGGAAGGGAGTAAATGGGGGTAGGTTTCCCCGACGATCCCAGCCTCCCTGCCAGTCCTGCTGGCTGTCAGGAAGCCCAGGGAGGCAGGGAAGGGTGCTGACACCTCCCTAGTACTCACTAGTAACTACAGCTAGCATTAATGAGCTCCTCACACCCACAAGAGACCCAGGCCGCCTGTGATTCCTCCTTCTCGGCTCCACGCCCCCCGCACCCTGCCGCATCATCTCTGCCCCCGTAGAAAACTGGTCTGGGGTGTTTGATTCTGAGCAGGGTGGCAGGCAAGGAAGAGAGCCTCCCTGTGAGAATGCAGAATGATTGCTCCTTCAATGGCCTTCACAGGGTCACCCAGGCTACCCATGCGAACAGGATTACCAGGAGGGACTTTTGGTGGCGGGGACAGATCCCAGCCTGTGCTCAGAACATCTGGCCTACTGTCCTGGGAGACCCCCCTCTCGGGGCCCTTGGCCAGAGATGGGAGCCTGAGGAGGACAGTGTTCCTTCAGATTGGGATATTTAAGGCACAAAAATGTTTTTCTTTGTAACATGAGTCCAAAAAAGAGTCTGAGTCACTTTTTACGTCAGATAAATATCCTCATAAGCACTTGAGTAAAAACTTGCCATATTTTGTGATGTTTCCACAGCTTGCTAAACATGACCTTCAATTCCGAGTACAGACGGGACACCCCTCCTCTCCCTGTTCCGGACACCGTGGTGGTCTCTGTGTCACCTCAGTCTTTGTTCATCCCTTTCCTGGGGCAGGGGTGGGGAGGGTGATTTGAGGACTTGAACTTTATGGACTATAATCCCAGTTGGTAGACACCTGGTGGGGAGTCATCTGGTCCTACCTCCCATGGGAGGCAGCCACCCTCAGTCACTGTCTCCCAGAGCTCTGCCTGGGTGCTGACAGGGATGGGGACCCAGGATGCTGTTGCCTCCTGGGGAAGCTGTCGCTGGCACAGGCGTCTTTCTGGAGTAGCCAAAATCCACCTCCTGTAACCTCCATCCTTGGCCCAGTTCTGTCTTCCGGAGTGACGTAAAATTAATCCAATTCCCTTTCCATGTGACCTCATAGCCCTTTCCAGGCTAAACTTGGACTTATCAGTACGCCCACACCGTGGGGCCCCAGTAGCCCTCGAAGCGGCTTCTGTGTGATGGTGTCTCTTGTAAAACATGGTGTCTGGAATTGGTCAGCCTCGCTCAAGCCTATGCTCACGTGCATGTGCGTCATCTCTCACGCTGAACACACAGCCCCTCACAGGACCCCTGCATGCCACGTGGCCCGAGATGACAACAGCAGTGGCCGTGGCAACTGTCCAGGGCAGGTGGCCATGCTCGCCCTCGCCTGTGCACCTGTGTGGCCCCATGGCCTCATGCCCCTGCAGGAGCAGAGCAGCTGTGTGGTGGGTCAGCTCTGTGTTCTCTGCTCACCCCAGGGGCCCTGTCCCCAGCGTGTGTGGGTTTGCCAGACGGGCCCTGTGAGGTCCTCTGCGTTCCTTTTCCTCCACAGAATGGTGACCAAAGAGCCCTCGCCCCATTGCAGGGAAGTGCTGATGCTTCTTTTCAAATTATTATTATTATTTTTTTATTACAGTTTGCCTTTAGCACTGTCTTGTATTAGTTTGACAGCACATGTAGGTTACAAAGTGTTCCCTCTGATAAGATGCTTCTGTAGCAGAGAAGGGCTCGGGCTCCCCTGAGAGCGCAGTCGGCAGCTTCCTCTGCCGCCTCTGGTGCCCGGGACCACCCAGGTGCTCTGAGCCGCTGCGGGAGGGGCAGGCTGCCTCCTCCTCAACCCAGCAGGCCAGGCGGGTGGGGGCATGCGGACCCAGCTGCCCCCAGAGCACCCCCGGAGTTTAGACTTTCTTACCTGTTTCCACGCCCTTCCTTATACCAGCCCCTGGAAAGTGAGACGCCTTTTCCAAATATCATTTGTGAGCGTTGGAGCCACGCTCTTCTGAACTAATCTCACAGCTCTTCTGTGCGTCTGCCAATTTCCTTTTCAGGAGGACATCAGGCAGCCCAGGTGGTTAAAGTCAGCACTAATGAGACCACCCCACGGGCTCGGTACCCTCGGAGGGAAACTGCCCGTGGCCACCACCTGCACCCCTGCCACAGCCAGCCTGCATTTGGTGGCAGGAGCAGGGGGAGGTGGGGATGACCCTGCACTAGGAGCAGAGAAGGAGGTGCCCAGCAAGCTCTTGGCTCCACGGCGCGGCCCTCCTTCCACGCCTCAGCACGGAGCTAAGCAAGCTAGACTTCGCCGACACAGTAAGTGGGAGCAGCCCGGTGAGGACAAAGCCGTCTCTGACAGGCAGGAGCGTTCCCTTCACTTCCCTTCCCTTCCTGAGGGGAGCTGGCGTTCACAGCGCACTGTCACTCTGAGAGCTCGGGAGAAACGGCTGCTGCTGCTGCTGCTGCTGCTGCGGTCGCTGCTGCCCGGAGCTCATGTCTATCATTCTGTGCTTTGCTGAGAAATTTAAGGCGAGTCATTTGGAGTCCTTGATCTAACAACTGCTTCAGGGAAAGAACAGGTCAGCTGCACCTGCTGACCCGCCCCTTCCGGATGTTCCCATGCCTTAGGCATCACTTTCTTCCTCCCTCTCTGGCTCTCTCCAGTATATCCATCTGGGGGTGGCAGGAAGGGGGTGGCTGGAGTGGCATTCCCGCCCCGCTGGCCCTTGGGGAAGTCTGGGTTTGATGGCTAGTCCATGCCACGTGCCTCTGCTCCCAGACACCCACAAGCTGGATGTCACCACACTATGGGCACACCCGGCAGTTGGCTCCAGGTCCCACGGGCTAGAGAAATGGAGGCCAAATACACAACCATTTGGTTTCTTGCTCAGAGAGTTGGCAACAATTGTTCTTTGTAACTACCTATATATAGTAGGGATTTGGGAGGTTGTGACTGAGTACTCCAGAGTCCATAACCTGCGTCTATGTTCCTTCAGTCGCATCCTTATTTATCCATCGCCCATTTCACCGTGTGTGCCCTAGTCCCCGACCTGGGTAGAAGGAAGCACATTCACAGGCTCTCAGACCTGGTTCTATCTCCAGTTGGAAAGGACCCTCCTTCCCTGTGTCCCAGCCCCGCCTGTCCTGCCTCCGCCCTGTCCGAGGGGCTCGGGGGCCCCTGAGCCTGTCCCAGTGCTGGGGGGCTGCAGCTGCCAGCATCCCTCTGCCTCCCGAGAGGGGCGGCAGGTGTCTTCTCATCCTCCTCCCAAAAGGGTCGACTTCTTTGTATCTGCAGGTAGCAACTTTTTCTTCTCCAGAGTCTTCTCTTTCTCAGACAACCGTGCCAGGTCTGCCCACCACTCCTCCATGGCACGCTTCCCAGACCTCCGCCACCCTACATTAGCGTAGTAGGATTAGAAACCAAAACGAAACCAAAACCATTCAACTCAGCTGGCTTTATCACAGTGAAATGTCAGCATATCAGTGGCAGCCCGTCACCCCAGCCTAGCCAGCAGTCTGAGAGTCCACCTCTGCTATCTGTGCTTCCCCGAGCCTTCCGTCATCTGCACGCTTGGCTGACGGAGCTGCGGACCTGACCCCAGAGGTGCAGAGTTTGGGCCCATGGTGCGCTCTTAGCCCTCTATGCACACACAGACCTCCGGTGAGCACACAGTCTGTTCATATGACAAGTGTCACGGCTGCTTATCTAAATGCTAGGCACACAGTAGGTGCTTTATAAATACCCATAAGGGCGAGTGGTTGTCGAAGCCACGTGACAAGGAGCCTGGTCTGCACTGTGCACACCCCTCGGCCCGAGGGAAGTGACGCTCATGACTCGTTCGCTAGGCAGCATCCGCTGTGATCTAGAGTGTGGTCATGCGGTAATGTCAACCACAGCTCTCATTAGGCTGCATTAAGACCCAGGTTCTGGAGGAGAAACAGCTGCGGAACTTGTTCCGACTGTGCAGCCTCTGGCCCTGTGGCCAGAGTTGGGGCTGTGGTGTCAGCTGCAGGGACAGTTTTCTGGGAAGCAGGTCCCCAACCCATTTGGCCCCAGCAAGAGAAAAATCTTGTTCTCAGCACTGCCTTCTACTTGCACTGTCAGAATGAAAAAAACAGAAACCAAAGCAGCTCTGGTCTGTTCTCGCCGCTTCCCCAATTTTATGTGACACGATTTTCCTTTGTGCAAGCGAGCGTTTTCAGCAAGCCTCCTCCTGGGGCCTGTGCCGGCGCCAGGAAGAATGAGAAACGCAGCATCGGTGGCTTCATCGGGATGTGGAATTGACTCTGAACAACGTGATTCGTTCAAGACCACAGTCTGTGCCGGGAAAATGCACACACAGCACCTAGCAAGTGCGTCTGGTCTGGGATGTCAGGAAGCTCCCTGAGGGTGCTCAGAGCCACCCCTGGCTCTGTGTCGCCTTGCAGGGTGGTCGCCGGGGCCAAAGAACGTGGCTCTGACAGTCTTTAATGAAAGCTCATCCAGGCCTGGGGGACAGACAGGCTCCTCAATGCTCAGAGTCTAGATCAGGCACTAAGACCAAGGCTAGAAACACGCTCATCAATGCTTTCTTCATCCTCCTTTGCAAAGATGGGGAAACTGAGGCCTCTGGTGGAGGGGTGACCAAGTGAGTTAGTGATGACACCTGATAAGAACCGGCTGCTCCCCACTCCCCATTGCCTTTGGCCTCATGAGTAGAGGGAGGAAACGAGATCTGGAGGCAGAGGACTTAAAGAAAGGGGCAGCTCAGGAGGCAGGGGCCCGGTGCGAGCCTTGCCTGCATGTGGCTCAAGCGCACTTGGAGTCACAACCCTGAGTTTCAAGTGTGCTTGACGACCAATGAGCTGTTACTGCACTTTTCTGGCCTTAGTTTTCTTTTCTGTAAGATGGGGCTGTAATAGCTCCCTGATCAGCTGGTTGAGAATGTCGAAGGCACCCAGCCAAGGACCTGGAACTCGTAATGCTCAGTACTGTCTGTCTCCTCCGCGCCGTGGAAGAGCCCCGTGTGTTCATGAACACCCTAGCAGGAAGCTCTTTCTGCAGAGCTCCCCTAGAGCAGTGGTTCCCAAAGGGCGGTTCTGGGACCAGCAGCCTCCACATTACCTGGAACCTGTCTGTCAGACACACAAGTCTCAGGTCCGCCCCACCCCCGGGTCAGAGACTGTGTGATGGGAGCCCAGCCTTCTGCATTCACATGCCCTCCAGTAATTCTGATGTGGGCTCACGTTTGGGAACCAATGTCTCAGGATTTCATGCTTCAATTTGGAACCGAATAGAACCATCCATTCCTTCCTTCTTATGAGAGGATGCACCGAGCCTCCAAGTCTGGGTTTGAGGCCCAGATTTGTAAACTATAGTAGGGTAAGAAATTGTTATTATGACCCTGAAGTAGCAAGAGACTGTGCATCAGACCTTCTGTCCACATTCCACTTGTTTGAAAATAGACCCGCAGTGTACAGGCTCCAGCCCGGGCAGCTTTGCTCCTGCTGTGTGACCTTCGACGGGACGGACCTCTAACAGGAAAAGGCTTCTGCCCAATAGCTTTATTTAGGTTAAGGCTCTGAATTTAGCTCTGAAGGAAGGTCTACAGGCTCAGGACCATTTGATGCATGCTTCAATTAGTATCTTCAGGCTGAGACTAATGTCCTGAATAAGGAATGACATGACAGTGGTGAGGCTGCTGGGCTGTTGCAGAGAGAGCACCAGGACTGGGGTCTGATGCACAAGCTAGTTTTCAAAGGAAAGACACGCTCATCCTCCACCGGCCTCAGAGTAGAAAATGCCACCAAAACAGAGCAGTATGTACAGAGGATGGGGGGAGGGACATTAAAAATACCTAACAGCATGGGCACAGACCAGTCCATCTGAAAAGATGGCAGCCAGGCGCTGAAGCAGGTCCCAGAGGCTCCTGCAGAACCAATTCTTCCCCCTTTCACTGTTGTATCGGGACAGGCAGTGGTGGGATTCAGCCGGTTCTCACCGGTTTGGCAGAACCGATACCTAATTTTTTGTTGGGTTCAGCGAACCAGTTGTTAAAATGCACTTGTGATCGGGGTTCTCTCTAAGGTGGGTGCCTGGCCAGCACCCAATGTGGAAATAACAAATTGACATTCCTTACTCTTTTTTAATGTTCATCTCACAATAACATATTCTGAGCACCTGTAGTAATGTTTATTCCATCCATAGGTGAAAAAATTGCAAGTGAGGACGCCAGTCATGAAACAATATGGAAATATCTAAAATAACAGTTTTATTGTTTTTTGTTAAGTATTATTGAATATTTTTTATTAATATTTTAAAATTCTTATAACAATCTAGTTTCATGTACCTCTTGTAATGTTCTTACGTATTAAATGCATTAGATAATAAACTACCTTTCAGTATATCATTTTTTTTATACTTAAAATGGTATTAGGGCAGAGAACCAGTTGTTACATTATGTGAATCCCACCACTGGGAACAGGTGTGAGGGGGAGGCTGGGACTGTGGCTTTTACTAACTAGTAGAGAAGCATATTGGTCTTTTAACATCAGGTATCGCCTCTCTGATATGCACCAGCTAAATATGAGCCCCGAGGGTTACTGACTGAGTCAGGGCTCAGGGTCATTGAGAGGAAATATATCCCTTGGTCCCCAGATTCACCAGTCACCAAGTCCTATGACTCTTTCTTCTGCAACATCTCCTGATGTCATCTTCTCATGCATTTCCCCAGTGGATATCCTTCTCTGAGCCTGTCTGTTTGCAAAGGCCCTCGGTAGAGGATGAAATTCATCAGCCTTATGTTGGTCTGCACCAGAATGTGACCTATGCACCTTCATACCCAGGGGTATGGATGGATATGTCCATGGCAGGTAACGATCATAATACATCGTTCACATTTGCAGACCTAGGTTCCAACCAAGGAGAGTATGTCTGGGAAGCCGAAACCTATTTCCTACATAGCCTGGTGGCTCTCAGGAGTGATGGGAAGCTCCTCTTATTTCTTCCTTAGAACGGCTCTGAGTCACTGGACAACCCTGCTGCTCCACGGGATGAGGAATGGAAGGGAAAATCCATCTGTCCAGCAGTAGGAACCCAAGAGCCAAGCTGGAAAGGTCACAGTAGCTCTCACTGCTCAGAAGTGTGACCCCACAAGGTGATGACTGAGCGGTGGATGAGGGAGAGGGACAACTGACAATAGGGTAACAGACCCTCTGGCTGGAACCTTGCCTGGCTGGGTGGAGGGAGGAAGCTAGGGCAGTTCTGATCATAGATAAATGATACATAATTGTATATAGAGACTAAAGGACAGATTGAGTCCTTCAGACTATTCTTCAAATGAATCCAAACTGACACCCTAGGCTTGGGATGTGGACTCTGACCACTTTTGAGGCAGTGGGATTTCAAGCAAGAATATTGGCATAGGTTAGTGATTTCTGTCACAGAGGGTTGTGAGGATTTATGAAGACTGTGCATTCTCTGCAAACCATATAGTAGATTGCATATTCTTTTTTTTTTCTTTTTCATTCTTAGTTTTATTTCTTTTTATATAGAAAGCGGTGGGAAACTTTTTGGCTGAGAGAGCCATGGACGCCACATATTTTAAAATGTAATTCCGTGAGAGCCGTACAACAACCCATGTACCTTACGCATTATCCAATAAAAATTTGATGTTGTCCTGGAGGACAGCTGTGATTGGCTCCAGCCACCTGCAAGTAGATTGCATATTCTTTGTAAACTATGCACCTGCTGGCAGAGACTATGGGGGAGGAAGGGCAGGAAGAAGGCTTCCCTACAAAGTTTATTCGTGTACTGGTCACCAGCCATTGTCTTCTAAAAATGGTCAGCAATAGGATGTGGCCTTTGGAAAAGCCATTAGAGCCAAGATGGCAGTCACTGGCTTAGGAGTGTTGCCCCACCTGGCAGCCAGGTGAGCTTGTGATGGGGTAATAACTGACAGTTCACACACAATTCAGCAACTCAGTTAACTCCCGTCTCATTAGGAAAAACTGATGTCTTCCCTGGGAAAGGAATCTGTGCTGATTCAACTGCCGAACATGCGATGGTGTTAAGAACCACCGTTGTCCTCCACAGAGGCCCTAGTGGCAGAAGGCATCTTTAGGGGAACTGGGTGTTCAGACCTCCACATGGCAAGTCCTCCTGACACAAGGGAGAGGAAAAACTAAAGACTCAGCATCATTTAAAAATGAATTGTATCTTCCTGCATCTTTTGTTTAAATGCCTTGGGGCTTATCTATTTTAGGACATTGCAGCATACCATAAACCTGTGATTTGCTAATGTTCTGTTACCTTAAAAAATTTTTCTTACAACTTTATCGAGAAATAATTTATGCACAATAAAATACATTCATTTAAGTTATTTTCTAGATGTATACACCCTTGAAAACAGTCCCATAATTAAGATGTAAAACATTTTCATCCTCCCCAAAGATTCCAGGTAGCCCTTTGTCATCTATCCCTCCCTCTGCTCCTGCCCCAGGCAACCACTGCCACGCTTTTTGTTCTTATGAATCAATTTGAATTTTACACACATAGAGTGTTACAGTGGGTATTATTTTGTCAATGGCTCCTTTCACGCTGCATAAAAATTTTTATTGAGATTACTTATATATAACATAGAAGTTACCATCTTAACCATTTTTAGGTGGTATTAAGTATATTCCTATTGTGCAACCATCACCACCATCCATCTCCAAAACTTTTTTCATCTTGCAAAAATGAAACTCCCTACCCATTAAACAATAACTCCTCTCTCTCCCCAGCCCTTGGCAACTACCATTCTACTCTCTGTGTCTGTGAATTTGACGACTCTAGGAACCTCGTGTAAGTGGGAATCATACAGTATTTGTCCTTTTGTGACCGGCTTACGTCATTTAGCCTAATGTCTTAGTTCACCCATGTTGTAGCTTATGTTCGAATTTCTTTTTTTAGGCTGAAAACTATTGCATTATATGTATATACCCCATTTTGTTTAGTCATTCATCTGTCAGTGGACACTTGGGCTGCTTCTGCCTTTGGCTATTGTAAGTAATGCTGCTGTGAACATGGATGGACAAATATCTCTTCTAGATATTCTTTTCAACTCTTTTGGGTATATATGCCATAAATCTGTTTGCTTTTTTGGAGAAGCCTTCCTATTGTTTTTCACTGTGGCTGTAACCATTTTACAAACTTCCATTTTAAACAAAGTTTTTCATTAGACCCACTTCTTGTTCTGATTATCCCTTCAGTTTCTAGAAAGACAATGCAACATATTCTCTGACCTCTCTTTGCCCTGCAAGATGATCATCTTTTCCTCCTCTATCTGAGCCTCGGCCCTTCCAGCCCTTTCAGACTGATGGAGTTGCTCGGAGAATTGCTGAGCTGTGGTAACCCTGAGTAAAATCACACTGCTCACTTTCTGTTAGCTGTGGCCATTTCCCTGTTTCTCATAAGCTGTAGTTATTATGCACTTTATCAATGTCTTATAACACTATCATGCTACAACCACCAGTATCCGATTTCTTTTTTTTTTTTTTTTTCTGAAGCTGGAAACGGGGAGAGATAGTCAGACAGACTCCCGCATGCGCCCAACCAGGATCCACCCGGCACACCCACCAGAGGCAATGCTCTGCCCATCAGGGGGCGATGCTCTGCCCCTCCAGGGCGTCGCTCTGCTGCGACCAGAGCCACTCTAGCGCCTGGGGCAGAGGCCAAGGAGCCATCCCAGCGCCCGGGCCATCTTTGCTCCAATGAAGCCTTGGCTGCGGGAGGGGAAGAGAGAGACAGAGAGGAAGGGGCGGGGGGTGGAGAAGCAAATGGGCGCTTCTCCTATGTGCCCTGTCCGGGAATCGAACCCGGGTCCCCCGCACGCCAGTCCAACGCTCTATCGCTGAGCCAACCGGCCAGGGCCCAGTATCCTATTTCTTTAGATATTTTACCACTTTAATTGAATCTACTGTGCTTTACATCCCAATTATATGCATTTCGCTATAGCTGTCAAATAATCTATCCTATTAACTACAATATATTAGCTAATTTTTTACAACTGTTGTCTGAATTGCTAGCATCCTGTCCATAATATCTTCAATTCTATTAAAACTAGTCACCTGTTTAAATCCTGTTAGTCTAGGTATCAAAAGCCCACTACATACCTCATTTAATCTGAGGGGCCAGCCATGAATGTGAAAACTGGGGTGGGGGGTGGCTTTGACCCTAATGTATGCTTTTAAGAAGGACCTTTCTTTGACTAATAGGATGCTGCCCACCAGGTTTTATGAGTCACATTAATGGAGGGGGTGCGCATGTGTACATGCATGTGAGGTCAGGGTGGTGGGAATATGGGAGTTGACTGGACGCTGACCATCAGTAATTCTGGTGAGAAAGAGAAGACAGCGTGGGGAAAGGCCGTGGGGAGGGAGGACTGCAGGGGAGGTCAGTGTTCATTTGTCAGGACAGCCCTTTCCGATACCATCTTGTATGTTCATGGGGGGGCGAGCCTGGATGACTGTGCGTCATAGCAACCCTTGGAATGTTGCCAGAACCGCAGCCTGGCTGGGTTTCTTTTCAGTCTTATGATCCCGGGTTCATCTGAGCCCCAATAAAGAGGAGGCTGTACCCCAAACACCCCCTGTATTTGATCCATATCTGTGCTTGGTTAATAGCTACCACAGTCAAAGACCTTGAACCGATAGGCAACCCATAGATGGTGATGTCAGTGCAACCCATAGATGGTGATGTCAATGGCTAGGACAGGGCCTGGCACATGGCAAGATGCCCATAAACTCCTGGCTGGATATTGTGGAAGGGTGACTTGTAGAATATCTTTTCTTTGTCATCACATATATTACACTTTAGGTCAGGATATGATAAGGGGTCCTTGTCAGCCATTTAGTATACACTGGGGTTACTATCTGTAGGAACACACATGCATTAAAAAGACAACCTATCTGTGTGTATGCAATAGAATTCTCAGATGGTCTTATAGTAATCATTTGCTTTTCTGAAACACTTTTTAAAAGCACTGCCCAAACTATGATCTTATTTTATTTCATATGCTTTTATTTATTTTTGACCTCCCATTGTATAGATGGAGAAACTGAGACCCTACGAAGGTCTCTTAGTAGAGTCAGTATTGCAACTCTCCTAACTGCTGTGTGGCAGCCTCTCTGAATGGCACATAGGAACAATTGGGAGAATTTTTAGGGCCAAGCTGTGGTCCCAACTGAACAGGTATATGCCTCACTTCTGTGCAATGTTGGGGACATTTCTCCTTATAATTCTGTGTGCTGGACAGACGCTTTCCCAGGGGTGTCCAAGCACGCTGTGGAACACCCCAGGCCCAGCTTTGTGTGAATGGAACATCCCCACCACCAGCTCCACAGCCAGCCTCTGGGCTCTGTGTCTACCAAACCCTGCTGAGGCCTCACCCTAAACACGGCTGAAGTCCGGGAGAGCTTCCTGTGCCCCTCTTCCTGCTGCCTGAGCCCACCGAGGAGCAGGTGTTGACAGGTCCCCTGCCCTGTGTCTGAGCCACAGAGGTGAGAGAGCTGATGGCCCCAAGGCAAGCTGGGTCCAGCTTAAAGCTTGAAAAAGTATCTGAGTATGCTGTCCTAAGTAGTGCCCCCAAAAGGCATGTGTACCTGGAATCTGAGAATGTGACTTTATTTGAGAATAAGGTCTTTGCAGATGTTAAGGATCTTGAGAGGAAATCACCCTGGGTTTAGGTTGAGCCCTAAATCTAATAATCACTGACGACCTCATGAGTGGAGAGGACCCAGAGATACACAGGGAAGGTGGCCACATGAAAGCAGAGCAGAGATTGGAGCGATGCTGCCATAAGACAGGGAATTCCTGGGGTCACCAGAAGCTGGAGGGGGCAAAGAAGGAATTGCTCTAGGGTCTTCAGAAAGAAGGTGGCCCTGCCAACACCTTTATTTCAGACTTGTCACCTCTAGAGTCAGCTTTTGTTTATGAAGCCACTGAGCTGTGGCAGTTTGTTTCAGCAGCCCCAGGAATGACCATACTGGTTGACAGCGGACAGGAGGTGGGTATGAGCGCCGTCCCAGAGCCGGCCTGCTGGGGCTTCTCGGCTCCCTCACTTGTCTTGCCTTCAGGACCTGGGAGAATTCTCTGCTAAGCCAGACTAAGGAGCAAGTTAAAAACAAGTGTTAGGAGGAAGACCAGAGCCTGACTTCCTTGCTGTCACTGATCTTGTTGGATAAAGATGTCTGTGCCCTCTCACCTCCATTGTCACTACCTTTCTGTAGTGCCCCCCATAGGCTAAGGGCCTTCATGTCACATAACCATCTGTTGTAGTCAGCTCGGGCTGCCATAACAAAATAACATAGACTGGGCGGCTTACACAGCAGATAATTATTTCTCATAGTTCTGGAAGCTGGGAAGTCCAAGGTCAAGATGCTGGCTAATTTGGTTCCCGGTAAGGGCCCTCTTCCTGACTTAAGTTAGCTGCCTTCTCACCATTTCCTTATATAGGAGAGAAAGAGAGAGAGAGGAAAGAAGAGGGGAGGGAAGGGAAGGGAAGGAGAGGAAGCAAATTCTCTGGTGTTTCTTCTTCTGAGGGCACTAATTCCATTATGAGAGCCCCACCCTCATGACCTCACCTTACCCTATTTTCTTCCTAAAGGTTCTACCTCCAAATATCATCACATTGGGGGTTAGGTCCTCAGCATCTGAGTTTGGGTGGGGGACGCAATTCAGTCCATGGGCCTTTTAAGGACACTGTTAAGCAAGTTGCTCTGTCCCTCTTCATTTTACATGTGATGTTTCTTCAGTTGTTCAAGGTCATGGAGCTGGCAAGGGGGAGAGCCAGGATTTGCATTTGTGTCTAATCCCACTCCAGAGCCTGCACTCTTAACCACTATGCTACACCGATCGAAACATGTCATATTAATAAGCACAGCAGCTAATGGCTGGCGTAGCGAGAAGAGAGCCTACCAGTGTTGTAGTGACCCTTGGTGGCTGCCGCTGCTTCCTCCCTTCTCCTGCCCCTCCCCCTCCCCTGCCTGCCCCTCCCTGAGTGCTGGCCATACCACATGCTCCGTTCTGAGGAGGGCCTGTGATGTTCACACCACAGGTGGTCTCTCTGGCAGCTTGTTCCTGTCCCTTTCCATCTGACAAATTCTTGCTCATCTCACATGGTCCGGATTAAATGTGCTCAGTATACATCATTATCTAGCGCATATTCCATGGCTCATAAACCCCAATGGTGTGTCTTTTCCAAGTGGGAGTGGGAGCACCTTTGACATAGGACTGCCTCTTTCTGTTTTGGAATCTGGTACCTTCCACAGCACCTCTGGCTCTCCAAAGCCCCCAGTAAATGTTTGAATAATGTACACACGTAGAAGACATGGAGATATTAATAAAAAAAATACACATACTCAGCAGAAAGGGCTGTTAATTAAAAGAAGAGGAAAGAAAAGAGCATCAGATACTCTAAGACAAGTACTGGTAGAAGGAACCACTAAAAGGTGTAAGTTGTGAAAGCAAATGTTTAATTTCAGCTCTCCCTTCTGTGTGCTTATCGATGATGCTCAGCTCAGTAGAATGGTCAATCTATATGTTGAGATTTACTGTGGATCTCATGGACTGTTCTTTTTTGATTAACTGCTTTAGTCTTCCAAATATGTATTCATTAGAAGCTTGTCCTATTGCTCAACATGATTTGCATGTGTGAGAACACACCCCCTTATTTTACGCTGACCCCCATGGGAGTGTAAGGCTCACCTTGCTGGCATTTCAGAACACAGGTGTCTTAATGCGTAAACCAAGGCCCGTGCTGTATCTTGGGTTGCCATCTCCAAACTGGACGGTTTGTAACTATGGGCGGTCCCGCCCCAGGCATTTCTAACTGTTCTTCCATCTCTGTCCTCCCCCTGCAGGCTGGCCGTGGGTGACCCTCTCTGTCCTGGGGTTCCTGTACTGCTACTCCCATGTGGGCATCGCCTGGGCCCAGACGTACTCCGTGGGCTAGTGCTGCTGGGCCCAGGGCAGCCCTTGCTGTCGGCCTGTGAGGCAAATGGTGCTTCTCCCTGATCTCACGCCCCAAGATGACCTTCGAGGGCCCAGTGCTGGACCTGCTCATCATTTGTGGAAGTTACCTCAAGCCAAGACGGGAAGCTTGAGCTCACATAGAAAGAAAACAGCCAGAGAGACTTCCGACTTTGGGAACTCAGAGATCATCGCCCGCCCCCCACAACCATCACTTCCCTGTTGAGTTAGCTGGGGCCCAGCGCAGTGGACTGCCCTGCCCTGCTGCACGTGGTGACACTGTGGTCTACAGCCCAGTCCCAAGGGCCCTTTGGGTTCTTTCCTCTTCGCTGAGAATTAAATGTAATGGACATTTCTTGACTGAGGCACAGAAATCCTGACGAGTGATAGGTCTGTCCTCCACTGGGCAATATTTCTGCAACACTTTGTTGACATTTACGTGACACCCCCCTCCCTATGCCCTGCAGTGTGGTCTCTAGAAGCAGCAATGGGGTTTAGACTACACCCTTCACCTCCTCAGCAGGGAGGTGACAAAGTCACAGCTGGTTTCTAATCACCCTAAGGAGTCAGTACCCAAGGAGACCTCTTATTTGAACTTCATCAGGATGGTCTCCACTTGGCTGTTCATTCCCCAGATTTGCAGAGGAGTATAAACACGCAGCCCCTACCTGCCAGTTAATTGTTTCCACATTAAGAAGCGGAGTTTAAAAGCCAGGGAATAGCGTCTCCCCAGACGGGTGCTATGGGGCAAGTCACAGAGGGTAAGGAGGGCCTCCCGTGGTCCTCTCCCCACTCCACGCCAGCCCCACCATCACCCTCCCGCGCAGCAGTTTACGTTCAGCAGGTCACGGTGTTTTGTTTTGTTTAAAATAAAATGGAGCCTTTTCTATCATATAGATAAGTCACATTTTTGTAGAGTCAAATATTTTTTTGAGGAAAATGTTTAAATTCTAGACACACTTAACATAACTTAATTCTTCACTCCTCTGTGAAAGATGCTGACAGGCTATTAATGGCCCCAAGTGGTAGATAATTCAGAAAACTTGTTTATCTTTATTTATTTATTTATTTATTTATTTGAGGGTGGTGGAGGTGGGGAGAAGGGAACTAGCTCTCGTCATCTGAACCCACAGTGTACCCAATTATGGGAGAACTTAAAACAGCTCAAGCACATGAATTCAGTCGTCACGAGGCCCACTTGGTCCTGGTCTGTGTCACCCTGTCTCATATTAGTCATCTGTTTCTGACCCTGTGTCCTGACTGTGACTCTTAATTCAGTGAGATCTAAACTCTTGGAGTGTAGAACCAGCCATTTTACTGACATTCTTTTTTCCTGGACACCCTGTTTGGAAGGGAGAGGGTGGTCCAGATGTGGATGACCCGAGGTGGCCGGCAGCAAAGGGCAAGGGCCAGGGGGGCGGGCCGATCACGGCCGCAGTGGTCCCGGCAGCTGGCTGGGGAAAGGAGCAGACACAGGCAGGTGATTCCAAGGTGCTGAGCACTGTGCGGAGAGCATGAGGCTGGGGAAGGGGAGCGCCTAAGTGAACACAGTAAAACTTCATGGACTAACACGGATTTGGGATTTGGGGCCAGTCAGAGGGAGGGTGGCTGAAATGTACTTGAAAGGAAAGGGCTTTCTAATGGGGGAATGGTGTGTGAAGATGATTGTAAGGAAGTGTACGAACATATAAATAGTAGAAAAGATTTTGAACTCTTCAGAGACACCATTATATAAAAATAGGCTTATTCATTCATTAGATTATATTGGAATATATTTGAAAGTAATAATCCTGAATTTGTTTTAAGTATTATATGATTTAGAATGGTTCGCAGGCATTAGTAAACGATGACTGTTGAGCTACATATTTGAGGACTGATTAGCTGATATGTCGACTATCCAGGACCATTGCATTCTTGCTTTAGGTTCTTGCTGTTCCCCAACTGTCGTGTGAAAATGACCTTATGCCCCTCCTCATGCGTATGAACTAAACTCTTGGGGTTGCTTTCAGTGAAGGGTTTGAGGTGCCTGGGCAGACAGAGCAGTTCCAGCTGAGGAACATCTGACAACGTCACTTTTCATTGGCATCAGCCCTGGGCAACTTCAGGCACAGAGCTGGGAAACAACTAGTCAAAGTCCCAAGGTCACGTCTAGCCCCAGGACCCTCTGACCCCAACCTAGCAAAAGCCAAAGAGCTCCAAGCCTGAATGCCTGATTCCCAAGGAGGCAAACAGGACATCGGAAGAGCTGCCACATCCACACAAGAGACTTAAAAGTATTGGATCATTTATTCAGATTAATTTGTTGGAAGTGACAGCAGAAAACCCTTTATTCTATTTAAGACTGCAGACCTAGTAAAAAAAAAAAACCAAGTAGATCAATCATACATAACTGTAGAATAATCTATATATTGGGAGAATAGTAAGTTAGTGGGAGGGGTTTCCCTTAGAGAAACTGATGTGGCCCACTTACTTATTTAAAATAATATAATTGTTGGCTAAGTGTAAGGAATTAACTAGAACATGATGGGTTTGTTTTCTAACAAACATGTCCATCTAATCAGGCTGACCCCTGGGGAGCCAGGTCACCCTGACAGTGCATGCTTTCCTGCACATGTTAGGAAGTCTCTCTGAGGCTTTTCTTCAGGGAAATTATTTTATTTTAAAACAAACCAATAAAATCTCTTTTTTAAATAGCTGAAACCCATTTGGCACCCAAAATGTATTACTTGGCTCTGTTTTACTAGTCCTGTTGACTAATTATAAAAATCATATTCACAAAGAGAGATTTTTTTCCCCTCCGTTGAGGATATCTGCAGAATGTGATGTTTAGTGCTTTATTACGTGAGACCTTTGAAATGAGAATCAATCATTTGGAATTTTAATCAAGATACCATTACATTATTTTTATTATGCTTGTCTGCAATATAATTAAATAATAGTGTATATGGAGAATGTCATTAGAAATACTGTATTCACACCGGGGCCATATGAGAGCAAGAAGAGGCCTGGATATGGCTTGCAGGTCACAGAGGCCTCGTCCCTGAAGTTCTATAGTCTATAAAAGGAAGTGCCATTTTTGAAATGTGGTCCATTGGTATTAAAAACTTAAGCCATGGCTGGTTGGGGCAATGGTAGAGCGTTGGCCTGGCCTATAGATGTCCTAGGTTCAATTCCTGGTCAGGGCGTACAGGAAAAGCAACCATCTGCTTCTTTACCCCTTCACCTCCCCTTTCTTCCCACCCCTTCTTCCCTTCCCATAGCCATGTCTCAATTGCTTTGAGCACATTGGCCCCAGGTGCTGAGGATGGCTTGTGGAGCCTTTGCCTTAGGAGCCAAAAATAGCTCAATTGGGAGCATGGCCCAGATGGAGATTTCCGGGTGGATCCCGGTTGGGCTGCATGTAGGAGTCTATCTCCCCTCCTCTCACTAGAAAAGAAAAAAAAGAACTCAGGTTGGCAGTATTGTGGAGAATCTTGCCATGGGTAGGCAGCAAGGCCTATTAAAGTCATAGCAGACCTGAAACCGTGCTGGTGTAGAGGACTAGTTAGTTTAAGGCCAAGACATCCCCTACTTTCATAGCTTCTGAGACCGTCAATGAATTAAAGCACAGATCAAACCCATTCTGTTGACACTGAGTCATTCTAAAAATATTTAGTTTTTTTTTAATACTATATTTTAAAAGGCAAATGAGCATCTATATATCTTATACAAATTCCAGGCCAAATTGTTCAAAATATAAACGTTCACTTCTAAGTGGAGGTCAGTTTCAGATATGTGTTGAAGCAATGTGTCGTACCACAATTTTCCAGTGACGCCAGGCTATGAGACATCTAGGTGCACTGGCATAACAGACACAACTCTATTTTGAGGTCATATTGTAAAGTACCTTCACAACTGTTCTCTGGCTGTATAGGACTTGGACACACAATCTTGGTATCGCTAGAATTTTTAAGTTCCCCAAAAACCACAATTGTAGGTGCTTCCAAATCAGAGCTCCCCCAGCTCTCAAAAAGGAATAGAAAGTACTGTCCTTGTTCTATTATTGTAGGTCAGAACCCTCAATTGCAATTATAGAAGGAACAGCAAACACATTATGTATAAAATAGTTTATTACCATAATAAATAAAATTAAACATTTTGGTTTTACAAATATCATTTGTGCTTGTTTAAAAATGTTGAGAAGGGAATATCATCAATGGAGGGGCCCACACGTTCCTCTGAACATTCCCAGGTTGCAGACAGACGGGAGTTCCTGGCAACGTCCTCCGCTGGCCACAAAACTAGTATCAGCTCACTTGCACTTCTGTTTATTCATGCTCATTTGGACAAAGTGACAAATGCAAAGGAAAAAGAAAACCCAAGGAAGGATTTGGCAGGACTCAGTGGAAAGAGTGTTAATATAAGGAGAAACCCCGGAATGACAAACTGCTCATGAGTAGGTGTTCTTGCAAGGCGGCAGAATGTCGGATGTGGACAGTCCAACTGACACACAAATACAGTGTCTGAATATTAAGAGAATACATTCATCGGGGATTTTCATGTTTCATAACATAAAAGGAGTTCATATCCTGGTACGAGATCCACGAACTTCTCATTGTACAGCTAATGGATCTGGAAGTCACAGAGAAGGAGACAGTGGCTCTAAGAAAAGTTTCAAGGAGGGCCAGCACGGAGGGCCGGCACTTGCAGGTTATTCAAGTCCAGTTCTAGAGGTTCCAGAATGAGTCTGATAAGCTCACATGAAAATGGAGTTTCGAGTGAAACTAAGCTTCGGGCAAATTCACATTGATTCTTTAGAACTGTGGAGGATGGAAATGAAAACTCCACACGAACACCTTGTTCTTGAGAAAATGGTGATTTCTCCAATGACTGCAGAGGTGCTGAGAGGACAGTGGAATCCCCTCCCAGCGGAGGGCACAAGAGCTGGTGAAGGTAGTTTTTATTGAAGCAAGCGAGAAGGCAGTACAACGATTTACACAGAAGAGAGGCTGTGTGGGGGGCCGAGTGTGCTCTCACTGGGCCTCCTGTTTAAGCAACACCATGTGAGGAGGGAGCAAAGGGGAAAGAGTGCTGGCAGCTCCATCACAGTTGGAGTTCCATTCAAGGGTCTTAAGGCTAAACATCTTTATTGCAAAACACCGTATAGTCCATTCATCAAATGCACATCAACTGGTATATGTACCACGGCTCCTAAAATTTCCCAAAAGGTGCATATGCCATATGGTAGTCAACGCAAGAAGCGGAGATGAGGCTCTTCCTACACCTGGTATTCCTAAGGCATTCATTTGGTCCCCGCACAGGCTTGCACGAAAGTTTGACTGTGGCTTTGTCCACTGAAATAAAGAGGCAAGCTCAAAATTGTCTCCAGGACCAGCAGAGGAACTGCAAGTCAGGACTCACCTGTAGTGTGCTACAGTTTGCTTGTTCCCAGTTGTTAATTCTTCTGCTAGTCCCAAATAAACTCATCTTTTTTGACCATTTTGATCTTGTCTCTGTATTTAGGTCGCATTTGTTGGTGTCAGAAGTGGGATCCGAAGGAACTGGCCCCCAGAGGACAGTGACCCTTGGAATGCCTTCGGAATTGAGCGGGATGCTCTACCCAAGCCCTGTGTGCTCATCACTTCCGCGAGTCCCCCTCACTTCCAGTGTGGGGGGTCTCCTCGCCCATTCCGAGCTCCCTCCCTTGGGTTGAGCTCTCCCACTTTATTCAGAACCATTTAAATGCTTCATTCTTTCTGTTTAAGCATTTGTCCTATTCACTTATTTTCTCGTTAGAAGGGCACTAGAATTTTGGTGTAATTACTTTGGAATATCTGAGGGCAAAAATTAAAAATAACATCAGTAGTCATGGGTCTGCAAATAAATCGACCAAAGTGCTTGCCACCTCCTTATGAGAGACTTTGGTCTCTGAAGGAAAAGACTATGAAAAGATAAATTGTTCACAGAAAGGCCTGATTGGCAGTAGGTTGCCTGCCAACTTCCAGGAAAATTTCTGTGTAACAGGGGACACCTGGTCATGAGACAGACAGCTAGGGCAAAGGCCATCCTCTAGGAGAAAAATGTATCCTGTGAAAGGCACACTGTCCCAGTGGAACAAAACACAACTCCCAGCCCTGAAAGCGCCCCCTTCAGGCTACTTAGGAGTTCTTTTGCTCTCAAGAGAACTCCTGAGAAATGAAACCCTAGTCATCTAACTGCTCTCAGGATGGCCCTCCTTCAAGGGCCCCAGCTGGTTTCATGTTTAAAAAAAAATTAGTTTTGCTTCATGTGCATTTTTGACTCAACAGACCAACCTTACCAAAAATGATTTAGAACGTCAGCAGTTATCATGCTGGACTCTCAATCTCCCCAAACTTTTCTCTGGACTAAATTAGAAGATCACAGTAATAGAACTAAAGAATCCGAATGGGAAAGCTAATTTAATTGGTCATGATTGCCTCTTTACAAAATACTAAGTTTCTAAAGTAACTGAAGCAAAAAAAAAAAACTAAAAGGAGATTTAAAAGCCTCTGAGGCCACTCCCTTGGCAGCACCAGCCGCGGCTTCCCTAACCCCGTTGCTCCACGTCCACTGTATCTCCGTGTCCTATTCCGACTCCCTCCCTTATTGGAGTGTCCCTTCCTCTCTGGTGCTCAAACCTGACCAGCTAAGCCTGTCAAAACTCTCCCCTTTATTAGGCCTTTGGAGGATCTACTAAACCAGGGGTCCCCAAACTTTTTACACAGGGGGCCAGTTCACTGTCCCTCAGACCGTTGGAGGGCCGCCACATACAGTGCTCCTCTCACTGACCACCAATGAAAGAGGTGCCCCTTCTGGAAGTGCGGCGGGGGCAGGATAAATGGCCTCAGGGGGCCGCATGCGGCCCGCGGGTCGTAGTTTGGGGACGCCTGTTAAACTATTAATTTCTTACATCTTGTGGACCAAAGCAGAACTTAAAGATATAGTAAGAGATTTTCCCATGGTAACCGAGGGTCCTCCTAGATTTGCTGAAAAATTCAATATTGTAATTCACACTTATCACCCTGGCTTCTCTTATCAGTGAGTCCACATGCTTGCTGGAGAATACTGAGTGGTGTGGTTCATAGTGGAGAGTTCAGTATCTGAAGCTCATGGTCCTTGCCTGGACCATATTCAGCGCCCAGGCAAGAGTAGGCAGTCACATAAAGCAGCCTCTGGCCAAGTGTGTGTCATAAAAGTGAAAGAAGGGAAGATTTGGCTCAGAGAAAACAATTACAGCAGAAGTCTCTAAAATCCTTAAATGGAGAACAAAAGTGTATATACAGCCACACTCATGGCTGTCACTGTCACTCACGCACGTATGGCCCTGTGACCTCGAGATGAACAGATCTGGGCTTCCAGTCAAGCCCAGTGTGAATCCTAAGAGTCAATCCTAGGAGTGCATTCGTGAAGCTTTATCCCCGCCCCCAACAAGTCTGGACTTTAGAGCCGCACACATCAGCACCTTTGCCCCTCAGACTCAGATGGGGAGTCATTGCTAAATAGACACCTGAGCCCCTCGTGCAGAGGTGAAGGGAAGCAGAAGGGCCGCTGGACACGGGCCTGCGGGGTTCTGGACGGGAGCCGGCACCGGGTCCCAGAGAGTGGGGCAGGTGCTTCTGAAGCTGCTGTTACGGTTACGAGGGCCCTAGCCCGGCTTTGAATGCAGTGGGTCTGAAACTTCAGAAGCAGGTAAAGGAGCAGGTTTAAGGAAAAACAAATTAGAACGTTTCTGGGGAAGCTGGTAGATGGGGTTCTAATATTTTATAGCTTCTGCTCCAAGGACTAGTTGACACCTTCTCAAGTTAAATACTCTGGAAGCCCATGGCTTTATCCAGAATCACAAACAATCATGACTCGGCCTCAAGAAAGTTCACGTCCTCTTCTTTGTACATTTCCATCTGGGGCTAAATTTAATAATTTCTCAGCCTCAGGAGGCCTGGGGCCACCCCTGTAAGCCTCACACAAGAAGCTACCAGAGTGTGCAGGGCTTCTGGGGAAGGTGCCTGGCCTTGGCCTCCAAATGTTGCTCCCCAGGGCCATGTGTGCTAACCCTGGAGCCAGGGGAGGACAGCCCCGCTCTGTACAGACAACTGAGGGCCAAGTCCTGGGTGATGCCATGGCCACTGAGCAGGTGGGTGGGTGGGCTCAGACAGGGAGCTTTCAGAACCACTGAGTGCCTTTGGGATGGCAGGTCCCAACCTATCATCCCCTCAATACAAGGGAGACCAGCACTGGGACCCAGACTCTCTGTAGCAAAGCGATGCCAGATGGAGGTGCTAAGCATGGGACCACTGCCACACAGCACGTGTAGGGCAGTGCCCGGAAGGTTCCATGTCGTCAGTGACAGCCAGACCGCCTGCACTCCTCATTTCACTCTCTCAAGCTGAGTTCCTAGAGCTGAGCTCCCAGTCTTGCTTGTCTGCAGTTAAGGGTCCCGACCCCTCTCTGCAGGGCATGCACGTGGGCAAACCCCACTTTGCCTGGGAAAGATCCTTTCTCTTCCGTTCTCAGACACCACTAAAAGAATCCCAAGCACACAAATGACCTGACCCCAGGTCATAAAAGGCAGTGGGGTGTCCCTGAGCACTGTGGCATAGGGACTTGGGTGGCCCATCATCATCGTTCCAAGCTCTGCACAGACCATGAGTCTCGTGGCCACCACAGTCCACCACCTTGCAGAGACAGCCGGAAAACCCACCACCTAATTCTCTTTTTCCAGCTCCTGAGTCAAATACAATCATGGCCTTGCAACCTTTTCATGGTTTCTCTCGAAGTCCTCCTGAGTTTGATAGGAGGGAAAGAGATTAGCTTTAAAATAAGGCCAAGCCTGGCTCCCAAGTGTCCCATAACAACCCCATGCAGTGGACAAAATACAAACTTCTGCAGGGCAATCCCAGTGAGAATTATAATATAAACATAGCACTTGCTACAATGTTTCTGAGGTTGTGTGTGTGTCTGCTTTGCTAAGGAAGCAACTCTGGGCTCATCGCCCTTCCTGCCGATGCCCCTTACCCTGAGGATGCCACAGGAGCATGTGGGGGGAGGCTGAGAAGGAAGAGAAGCAAAGGGACCTGTGTGATGAGGCCAGGGGCATGAAACAAGGCCAGAGATTCACCTGGGGCCTCCAGAGCCTCCCCTCTGGCCTTCCCGCAGGGGTAGGCTGCCCAGAACCTCCGGGTCCCACGGGCCCCTCTCTGGCTCTTATGCTGGGCTCACCTCTTTGGAGAAAGGAGGTGTGCGCAGTCCCTGCTCTCAGTGGCTATGGGAGGTACCCACAGCACCTCAGCTGTTTTTTTGGCCTTAACCATTAGAGACAGAAAGTTGAAAGGCTCTACCCTTCCTGTCCCTCAAACTCCCATCATCCCGAGCTTATTACAAACGACGACTATAGGAAAATATACAGTGACGACAGACACAGGCTGTACAAGGACAGGGAATGCTAGGAAATCCCTGTGCCCACCGCCATCTTTGGGAGTCTTGGTGAAGGAGCCCAGAATGTATATACGTGAAAGGTTCTTGGTGCTCCCCTACCAATCTCCAAATGGCTGCTGCTCTTTTCTGGTAGTTTTCTCATCTTTTACAAATATCATGGCAGTAAAAAATAAAAAAATGAAGGAAACCACCCTTTAGACAGCATGCCCCTTCTTCCGAAGTTGTGCAAAGGCAGTTCAGCGGCAGCTGGCGTCCGGCAGGGGGCTGCAAACTCCTCTTCCCCAGACTTTGAAAAAGAGCGAGTGTGTGCCCAAGCAACTGGTCCCACTGTGATCTTCCGTCGGGAAAAGCCTACTTTGCAAGTTGTTGGTCATGTAGGTGTGTGTGGTGGGGGTGTTGCCTCGGGCAGGGTGGTCAGTTTCTGTCTCTGACTTTTTTTTTGTTATTAGCAGACCTCTCAGCTCGCTCCAAAAATCTCTCTCTCTGATTCTGGGGACTGGGGCCTGGATATTTCAAACAGCTCCTGAGGAGACTGAGAGGACCTTCTGGAAGTTAATACCCTGAGGATCTCAGAGAGCTGTTTCTCGATGTTTGTCATTTTGGTGTTCAAGGCCTTGATGTCCTCCTTCAGCTCGTGCTTGACCTCCAGGAGCGTGGCCTGCAGCGTCTGCTCGGGGATGGGGTAGAAAGAGTGCTTGACCTCTGCCAAGATGGGGCTCCGGTCCTGGGGGCTCCTGGCCTCCCCGACGTTGTCCAGACGCAGGTCGCTCTTGGTGATGCCGCTGTCACACGAATCTGTCTTCTTCAGCGTGGCCTCCCCTGAAGCCTTGGTCCTTTCGGGGAGCGTCTCCATAGACTCGGCCTTGGACACCTTGTTCCAGTCCTCGCCCTTCCCACAGGCATCTTTGAAGCGGGCCCAGCCTTTCCGCTTGGCACACTCGCCCCCGCCTGCCTTGGGGCCCAGGCACTCGGACCCCGGCGCATGCAGCTTGGCGTGGTCGGCCACCCCCACGGCGCAGGCCGCCTGGAAGGACACGGGTGTGGCAGGGCTCTCGCGCACGGTGACCACGCTGGCCTTCACGAGGCTGTGGTTGGCCGAGGCGTGCTCCGAGAGGACGCTGCCCTTCTCCACGTCCAGGTCGTCCAGGTCCCGGCCGCCCCTCTCCGCCGCCAGCCGGGCCTCTTTCTGCTGTCGGAACCGCTGGAACAGTCTCCGGACAGGGTGGTCCGGGGGCAAGATCAGGGGGGCCTCATTCTTCCGTTTCATGCGCTCTTCCTCTTCCCGCTTCACGTCGCTGATCTTCCGGAACACAATCTGGAGTGAGACAGAATGACACACGGTGTTAACCGGCTCCTCGGCCCCTCCTCCTGGCATGGCCCTGGCTCCAGCCCCTCTCCCTCGGCTGAGGCTCCCAGCCCCGCCCCCACGGCTCCCAGCCCCACCCCCACGGCTCCCAGCCCCGCCCCACGGCTCCCAGCCCCGCCCCACGGCTCCCAGCCCCACCCCACGACTCCCAGCCCCGCCCCCACGGCTCCTAGCTCCGCCCCCACGGCTCCCAGCCCCGTCCTCATGGCCGGCCGAGGCTCCCAGCCCTTTCGCATCCCTGCCAAGGTCGCCTGAGGCTTTTCTCAGGGGCTGTCTTCACTTTCCTTTCCTAACACTCTTTCTGCTTTCCGACAGCAAGAAGTTGACTTCGTCCTCTTCAAGAGAAACAAACCCCAGCCTCTCCATCCCCACGTGCTGGGAGGGTAGACATACCAAATGGCCTCTTCCCAGAGACTGCCCTGGCCTCTGAGCTGGGCCGCCTTTAACCAGTCTCAGTCTGCAATTCAGCATCACCTGACACGCTTTTCAAAAATCATTTTTTCTGACCCAACCTCAGACCTGCTGCATTTGAATTTCCAGATGGGAAGCCTTTGAATCTGAAATTCAAAGGCTCCCAGGTGATACTGATGTAGGCAAGTGTGAGCAACTCACTCTGAAGTAAGAAAGCTCCATCATGTCCCCAGGCAGGGCTACAGCTAAAACTGCCGCCTACAGATTTGGACCCCAAGTGAAGGTGGCTGGCTGTAAGAGGTGAAGTTGAGTCCCACACGAAAGCCCACCTTGGTCCTCACAGAGCTTACAAGGAAGAAAGGCCCACGACCTTGCACATGAGCTTGTCCTAACACAAACACTGGGCAACGCCTCACAGTTTGTAAGGCACTGAGATGCTATTTCACGTATTCCTTAAAACGGCACTAACACTGTCACTGGAACCCATTATTTATTATCCCCATTTAGGAGAAGAAGAAATCAAGGCTCAGAGCAGTTAGTTAAATGTCACATCACAGATAAGTTTCCTGTAAGGAACTTGTACGCAAGCCACCAAGTCCCAGATCTATTAGATGTCCAACAACATCCTGACGATGACAATGCTTCATGCATGGACAGACAGACAGCAGTACAGTCTCATGAGTCTGATATGAGAACAGCGTAAGCTACATATTACAGGGCTTTCTGCTGGGCCGACATCTGATTACGGGAGATCCCCATCATTTCTGGCTGATCGTGCATGTGGAAGGTTCACTCAGGGACACGTTTGACTCAAACCATAGCTGACCTTGCAGGAAGCCACCTGCAATAAATAGATCATCTTTTTTATGTAAACTGCTGGTACTGAGCTCATTGAGGAGTAGAGGAGAGGCCTATGGAAGGGAGAGTGGCAGCTTTTCCATCACCACGATCTGGAAACACCTGTGCCCCGTGCAGCAGTCTCAGACCAACCCCTAACTAGCCCCTAGGACTTGCCACAGAATCCCAGGTCTTGGGGAGGCACACGAGAAGGATGGGTTTGGGGATGGAAAGAGTTAAGTTCCAGCTCTGCCACTAACCATGTGACCTCTGACAGGTGTTTTAACTTCTGAGTCTCAGTTTTCTTGTTAAAAAGGGGGAAATCCCTACTTTTCTGACTTGGTGTAAGACCAACACAAAATTGCTTATGTAAAAACACTGGCCCACTGTAAATGCTTAAAATGAATGCTCCTGTCCCTGGTGAAAAGGCTTGAAAGGGCTTTTAAAAAGTATTTTACACCTAAGTGCAGATGATACATAACTGACCTTACCTGCTCCAGGAAGCCCACCTGCCCAGAACCCTCTGATCGTACCACTCAGGTTATCAGGTATGGCTGACACGACAATCATTTTTTAGTGCCAATAAATACAGAGGAATCCAACATTTAGTCATTTGATGCCAGCAATCAATCAGCAAATTGCTGGCAGAGTGGAGACTCACACCTGTCATCTGACTTCTCTGTCAAAGCTCCTGTCACTGGAAGATTTTACCCTTGAGTCACAAACAGGTGGGTGGGGTAGAGCTGACACCCCCTCTTGCCACCTGGTTAAATCTTCAAGCCACCTGCCCTGGCTCTTAGTGTCTGTGTGGCTCTCTGACCTCCACTGGCCAGCATTTCTCCCCTCCTTGCCCTGCCCAGCTGTGATTTTATAATCCTGACTCCCTAGTCCTCCCCTTCAATCATAATCCATCTGCTCCTACAGCTTAGCCTGCAGACCTAAGCCATGAGACTCAGGAGAATCCTGACCACTCTGAAGGGAAATCCAGCTAAAGGCATCCCAGGGCTGGAGGGACGATGTTAAGCTGAATGATCAGGACCCTCTCTTTCCATTCTCCTGTGCTTTCAGTTGGCAGTCTTTTTTTTTTTTTGCATTTTTCTGAAGCTGGAAACAGGGAGAGACAGTCAGACAGACTCCCGCATGCACCCGACCGGGATCCACCCGGCACGCCCACCATGGGGCGACGCTCTGCCCACCAGGGGGCGATGCTCTGCCCATCCTGGGTGTCGCCATGTTGCGACCAGAGCCACTCTAGCGCCTGAGGCAGAGGCCACAGAGCCATCCCCAGCGCCCGGGCCATTTTTGCTCCAATGGAGCCTTGGCTGCGGGAGGGGAAGAGAGAGACAGAGAGGAAGGCGTGGCGGAGGGGTGGAGAAGCAAATGGGCGCTTCTCCTGTGTGCCCTGGCTGGGAATCGAACCCGGGTCCTCCGCACGCTAGGCCGACGCTCTACCGCTGAGCCAACCGGCCAGGGCTCAGTTGGCAGTCTTACCCTCCATGCTTCCCTGTGCTCACGTGGTTCTCTGTTCTGGGAAAGGCCCCTGTTCTCCACTGGGCATCCAAATACTCCTCACACCAGACCCCAATCAAACAACACCTCCTCCAGAAAGACTTCCCTGATTCTACAGAGCTCTAAGTTATCCTCCCACCTCCCAACTCTAATGCTTCTTGTGCTCACATCACTCTTCTGCCCTAATTAGATTCTGTTTTGGGTCTCTTTGCAGTAGAAATAACAACAATTTCCTCCCCCAATCACATCCCTTCTTAGAGAGGAGAGGAGGGAAGAAGGAAACAATGAAGGAAGGTTAGACAAAGGGGAGGGATGAGAAAAAGAGGGAGAAAGGATAATGAATGAGAATGTGAATGCACCCCAGAGAGACAGTGGGTTTAGACCTGATTGCTTTGGTTCCTGCCTATTGTTCTGAGGGACATCTGATTCTTCAGAGTATTTTGCCCATTTTTAACGAGCTAGTTTGAGTGGGGCTCTGTTCTGTAAGCACCAATTCCCAAACAAGATACCAGTTACCTGAAGCTTATCTTATTCCCCCTGAAAGCTCCCTTGGGCCTGGTGCAGTACTTGGCATGTCACATTGTATTTTTTACTTTTATTATTATTATTATTATTAAATATTATTTACCATAGGAGAATAGGGATTGTCTGTTTTGTTCACTATCTCCAGCACTTGGAAAATGCCTGGTAACTAAAGGGCCCCTTGTAAATATTTGTGGAATGAATGAATAGAAGAATGAATGAGTAACAGATAAATATGAGCTAATGAATCAATGGGAAAATGCCTTCTGCTTGGAAAGGTGAAATCACAGAGATTGTAGTCAACATCATAAAAGGAAGGGACTGGCTCAGAACATATGGTCTTCTTTCCCAGTCTCAACATCGAAGGTCAGGGGCAGCCCTTGAGACAGGAAATGAGATGGGTTAAGGTTAAAGAAAAGGAAGCACTTCTTCAAATATTGCGGAGTCAACACAAAACTTATATCAGGAGGTTGTACAGTGGAGCATAACAGTAGTTTAACAAAGGCTTCTTTTTCGTCTGTGGTGGACACGTGTGGTAGCTCCGCCTTGAGGAGTTGGATGTGCCCTTCAGCCAAATGACCCACAGGTCAGAACCCTGGACTGGGGTGCTGGGCCCCGGCCTGACCCAGGAGTATGCTCAGATGCCGAGGATGTGCCATCGCTGGGGGCAGCTTGATGCTCAGGGGCTGGGGCTCTCCTCGGATCTGTGCTGACTCTTCTGAAGCCTCTTGACTTTTTCCAAAGTATCATCATACTGCTGCCTTTGGTCATCCTCAGTGCCAGAGGCAGCCCCACCTGAATACCACCGGCTCATCCAACGGGCAGGTGAACCAGGAAAGAGCTTCCTGCCCTCCAGAAGTGCCTGAACCTTCTGAAAATCGGAGAGTGGAACCAGCACACACCAAGGACACAGAGCTGATGTGGTCCGACGGCTTCGCTGATCTGGGGTCCAAAGCTCTGCCTGCTAAAGGCAACCTCTTTTTTGGAGAAGTTGGTCATGGACTCTGTCTCGGAGGCAGCCATGACCAAGCATTTGGCCAAGTACTTTAGATCCAGGCGGGCAGAGGTGGCTGCGTGACTCATGACCGTGAGGTCTGTGCTGCCAGCACCAGGCATAGCAGCTCTCGTCTGCTCCAAAATGCTCCACGGCTCCCACGGCAATGGGGTGTCCTAGGAGTGATGGGCAAGACCCTCGGCGCCACAACCCAAGATGATCTCTGCTCTGAATAGGCTTTAGCGGGGGCCTGGAGAGTAGATCCAGCTTTTCCAAGTGCTTATGAAATTTTAACAGGTGCCACGAAGGTGAAAGGTTTCTAAATGAAATGCATTTGAGCCACATGCAATGTTAAATTCGTTGCTTTCCTGCAGGAATTCTCAGAGCTTAAACATGCCTTATGAATGTCTAAGAGGACAATGTCACAGGCAGCATTTCTTAAACGCTTTCTCCCAGACCCTCTCTTTGCAAAGGGTAGTACATAATCCCCAGAGTCCCCTCTGGCAAACACTGAAATTGCATCAGCGTTGGGGGATGAGTTGCCCCCCATATTTTTGCACAGCTCTGATGGTGGGAAGGCCATTTCCTCGTCCATGTTTCAAGGAAACAGTGCCTCCCAGCTCAACCCTACTGGAGAGCCTCTGGCATTTGGGGTTTGGAGCCTCCATTGCAGCGACATGGTTCCCCAGTGGGCGGAACTGGATCAGTCCAAACTCTATGACCTGACTGGTGAGCCTGCGGGAACAACTCCCTCCTGCCCATCAGTGGCTCTGTATGCTCTCTCCATAATGAGCAATTTCAGGTCCTAAAAAAGCTCCCTTCCATCTCATCTCCCACCCCGTGTCCCTCCAACCTGTCTCCTATATCAGCTTCAGCATTCAGCTTAGCAGTCACCTACTCCAACAAGCTTCCCTGACTCCCCACCTCTGCCCGCAGGTCAGCGGACCCTTCCTGGTAGCACCAAGCATGGGACAGCCACGTGCACCTCCAGCACAGATCACTGCAACCACTGTTGAGAGGCGGCATTTTGCTTATTGTTTTCCCCTTTAGGCAGAAACTCCACGAAGGTGACCACAATGCTGTATTCTGTTGTTTTCCTTTTCACCTTCAGTATCATCCCTGGCGTACACAGTGCTCAATCAATGGTCAATGAATCAATGACTACATCGGTGAATAAATTATGGCCATCCCTCATTTGTGAGGCCCATGCTGGGGTGAAAAAAATGATGTGTATGCCCCCTGCGCACACACACACACACATGCACGCACACACATGGCTATTTCTGGTTTAACGGGGAGAGAGAAAGATTATTGGTAGACTGCTCAATGCACAGCATAAAGGCTCCTAAGAGTAATGTATAAATAAAATCCTACAGGATTTTCATTTTCACTCATCTTTATTTCACAGTGACTTAATACTGAGTTCATCATCCCTACCTGACCAATCTTTATTTTTTCAATCTCTTACATGAGCTGAGAGAGCTGATATTTAGAAGTAGCCCTGAGATAAAGGTTTCTGCAGAGTATGACTGCTCTTGGATTTTTCTTGTGCATGAACTTGACTCTTCCTGTGGAGGGCAATCCGATGTCCCGGGCAGAGCCTGGCCTGGGCCTGGAGGCTGGAGGGCTCGTTTCCATTCTGTCCCCCAGCAAGGCCGGACCCCGAGCATGCCACCCCACACCCACCGTCAGCAGTGGGACAGCCTCCTCCCTGGCACCCTTCAGAGCAGCACCAGGTCTTCTGCTTTTGTTTTCCTGTTTTATGAATCAACCTTCATTATAAGATCTCATTCTGGGATAGGATTCCGTGGTCCAAGAAACCAGTGGATGAGAGCATCCCAAAAGTCCCTTCAAAAATGAACAATGAATGGTCATAACAGTACAGAACTTCTCAGCATTCTTTACAGCTTATTCCACATACTCAAGTGCGTTATCTCAGGTACGCCCGAACTCCAGGGAGGTGTGCAGCGGTCTCCTCTGCAGTCTGACCGTGGAGGAGACTGGGGCTTAGCACAAGGTCGCACCGCCAGTTAGAAACAGAACTTCAGGGTGTGGGCCAGTGCTCTTGCCTTGACATCACCTTCTTTCACATTGGCCCTCTGTAGTTGGGGGCCACACCTGCAGAGAGGTGCCAGGGTCTGTCTGGTGCCAGGGTTGTTACTTGGGGGCCCACTAATCACCCACTGGGAAGGTCCAGCCTTGGAGACAGGCTGCCACAGATCCTGGCACCAGTGATGGGGTAAATCTGGATCCTTCAGCCAGTCAGGGTCCTGCCAGGCCACAGTGGGGCCTGATGTGTTGGACTAAACAGCTCATGACTTACTGGAATTCGGGGAGAGAGAGGAGGCCCCCAGGGCAGGGTTGGCCGCTGAGCCTCGCTCACTCATCCCCGCATCCCTCTGAGGGCTCACCGAGCATCGGCCCTGAGCCTGGGAGGCCTTTAATAAACTGTCATTAAGCTGAAATGAATTGACACCTGGCAAGCTATTTTCAAGTTTCTATGAAAACGGGATCCCCCTGGGATCTGAGGTGAGGCAGGACAATCGGCCACCTCTTCTGGGTTGCATGCAAGGAGGGCCTGGCCCCTCTCAAGCCCATGAAAAAGAGTCCGGGGCGGGGGGACAGGAGCCCCTCAGGGTCTCTGAGCAAGAGGGTCCTGGCAGGACTTGGAGAGAAAAGACAGATCCGGAAGGAAGGGACCACTCGGACTCCTGATGGCACAGAAAAGAGGAGCCCAGTACTTAAATGTGCTCTGACTGGGGAGTAAAAACATATATGTGATGTCAGTTCTCAGTGACATTATGAATAAATGAACAGAGGCCGAGATGTGAATCATAGAAAACTGTAGATAAACCTAAAGGGATTGATTTTGGTTTTGCTTGGACTCAGACACATTTCCCAAACCTGAAACACAGAGGGCAGTAGAGAGAACGCAGGCTTGGAGTGGCCCCAGCTCTGCCGCTGGCGGGCCGCTGCGTGACTTTGGGCAAGTCACGTTCCTCCTTGGCTGGACCCGAGCGTCAGTTCTCCAGTCTGGCTGCACTTTGGAACCCCTTGGAGAGGGGGTTAGCTACTGAGTGAGACATTCCTGCGGCCAGGCCAGAAACTGGCCTTGGTAACAAGCTCCCAGGCAGCCTGATCCGGATCTGCTGACTGTGATCTCAGAACTCCTAGACCGATGGCTGGTGTGATCACTGCCACTCTGCTATCTTATGTGTGTGCACGCATGCTCACGTGTGTGTGTAACTTCACACCACGCCAGCCCCCTCCATACCTCCCTGCCCGAGCCCACAGTTCCAGCCTGGCTCGGCCCTCTATGTGCTGTCTGAGATTGGGGGGAGGAGAAAGAGGGTGTTGAGGGAAGTGTGGGGATGACTCCAATAAGCCCTTGGTCCCTAAAGGGTGTCTGAAAAGGAACTGGTAGGCCCTGTCATCACTTTTGGCTCCTTCTCCTCCTATCTGACAAAAAGCTGGTCTGCTGTCTGGAGCAGAGAACACAAAGCCACCTGCTCACTGAGCACCGTCTGCATGCAGGGTGGACACACGTGGCCGCATGCAGGGTGGACACACGTGGCCACTCCACGACAGGGGAAGGCCGGGCCTTTCCTCTTCCCAGGGCTGGGCCTATGTTGGCACCGACTCAAGCCACTTGGAGGGACAGAGCAGCAGCAGGAGGAGGGCAGGGCCCCATCCCCTACAGCCCTGGTGCCATGGCCGCCTCAGTTTCCTCTGCTCCCTCCCCCCCAGCCCCTCCTCCGGTAGCTCCGCCTGGTTTTATGTGAGCAGAAGCAGAGGAACAGACAGGGCCACCGAGGACGCTGGAAACGGGAAACAAACGAGATGGACTGACGCGGCAAGGCAGCTGCTTGCAGTGTGCTTCTTGAAAAGGCCATTCCTTCACCTCTCAGAATGGCCTCTTCTGGCGATGATGCAATCAAATGCTCCCTTTTTCTCTCAACAGCGTCATGGACATGTGGACCACCCAGAACACGGGAGGCCCTGAACCTCGGGGAGGAGGAAGAGGTCCTAGAGAGAGCGAGGCCAGTCCAGGTCAGTATTCACTCCTTGAGCTAAGACCATGAGCTGCCAGCGCCCGAAGTGAGAATGGAATAGGGTACAGCCCTGCCCTCCAGAGACTGGCAGACTCTCAGCTCACGTTCCAGGCTCCACATGGGCCCAGGGCGGGTGGGTGCTGGTGGAGTCAGCATGGAGTGATAGACAGCACGAGCACACGCTTTGGAAATCAGACAGACTTGTTCTCAAGCCTCAGTTTCCTCATCTGTAAAAGCGGATAATACCACTGCTTTCATAAGGTTATCGGAAAATTAAGCTAGATACTATCAGTAAACCTTTAAGAAAAATGCTTGACATTTAATAGTTGCTGAGTAACTGTATTATGCATCGTTCTTTGAGGGCTGGGCCCTGGCTCATGTCACCTCTGTGTCATTAGCATCTTAGTTTCTCCCTCTGGAGCCTGTGAGGGCTACAGCCAAGCCTTTGACTTTCTCTTGGCTCCAAGGATGGGGGTCCCCTTCTTTCCTCCTCTCTGCTCAGTCTATGCTCATCATCCAGAGGATGAGCTGTTCCTAAAGCTTCCGGAGAACAATGTGCTCAGGCACCTGCACAGGGGAGGATGAGGCAGACTTTGAGCCCAGTCTGTCGTAGAAATACTCTGTTTGGGTGAGTCATGGCCCAGCTGTGGCCCTGGACAGAGCCGTGAGATTCACAGCCGGCTCCTGGGCCAGGCTCAGTGCTAAGCTTTACCTGCCTTACCTTAACTCTCAACACAAGTCCATGAAGAGCTACCCCTTCCAGAGGTGAGGGACTCGGGCTCAGAGAAGTTAAGTCCTTTGCTGATACTTTATTCAATTAGCCTACAGAACTGTGACGGGAGCCCAAGAAAGCCGACACCCCACCTCTGCTATCAGGACTGGGATCCCTGAAGATTCCAGAGCGAGCGGTCTTTGAGAAGAGGAGAGGTTCATTCTTCTCCTCTGCTTGGAAAGCTGCCCTGGAAAGGTCCCTGGGACCAGCAGGACTCTCTGGGTAGAGTGAACACGGGAAACATGGTCAGGATTCCTACTTGCACAGGCTTTTGAGCTTGGCTGGACTCAGCACTCAACACCTTGGAGGACTAATGAGATATGAGAAAGTATGACCAATTTCAGTCATCCAGACCCAGGGCTGCTTCCTGTGCCTGCAGGCAGCCCCAGGCCTGGGGGCTAAGAGTCATGTCAGCCCTGAGGCCTGGCATCCACCTGTGCTGCAGCCCTGTAAGGTGCTTTTGCCTGTGGCAGGCATAGGATGTGTTCATTTCAATCCCGGACGACTCCTCATTCCTAGGGAACAAGCACAATGATTTGCCTTCCTAACGTTAAGCACATTCACATAAAATCTCTGTCACAGAGGCAGGGGGCGTGCCCTCCTTCGAGCCTGTGGTCTGTGCTGGGCTCAGAGACCAGTTCCTCTCAAAAGGGGCCTGGTCATGCAATCAGCCACAGGCCATCTCTTCCAAGGGCCTTCCTTCTGCCCTCATCAGCCACACCTCCCTCCAAGGTGAGCCTGTTCCCAGTAGAGTAACCTACAGCGACGCATCTGGGAAAGCGGCATTTTTATTTTCAGGGAGCAGATGGTGCATAATCAGGGGACTGTAGTGCGTATCAAGTGGATGCATCCCTTCCACCACCTTTGTTTTGTTTTTTTTTTTTTTTTCCCCACACGACATCGTTGCAAGCACACGACACAGATACACAGATGGCAGGGGTTGGTCCCGAACCCAATACAGAAGATGGAAAAGCTGCAGGAACTGGCCTTCGCTTTTTCAACATTTCTTTGACGGAACTAGAAACAATCTTTGGGATTATGAGTTGACTCAGAAGCTGAACATCTGGACAGTTGGTCCTTCCTATCCCACACCAATACTCAGCCTGCAGACATCACGCAGGAATGCTGCAGTATTCCCGGCTTGCACGGGGGCGTGGAGGCAGGGAGAGCATAAGCCCTGAAACTGGTCCCGCTGTCAGTTCTCATCATGCAGGGCCAGTGCCTCCCGCAGTTTATCCTGTAGGAAATCTCCACAGAGCAAGAAAGAGATGTGGGGGCTGGAAGACACCAGGGAAGTGGCCCAAGAATGCCAGCTCCAGCTCTAGGGACCCGGCATATGAGAGGGTCAGAGGCCCTAAGAGAAGGATAGACAGACAAGAAAGAATGAGATGGAAAGAAAGCAGAAGAGAAAGACAGCAGAGCCTCACAGGGAAGGTGGAATAAGAAACAGACGAGTAAGAGCAGAGAAGAGCGGGTACAGAGGCATCAACATGGCAGAGAGAGGAGCCCTTGGGAACCATGGAAGGAAGAAGCAGGGGCCACACCCACAGAGGGAGCCCAGAGCCATCTGATGATGATCGGGGTGATAGGCACTGTGCTCTCCCTGTGCATCAAGCATTCTCAAGTGTTATAAATGGCCCTGGCCGGCTGGCTCATTGGTAGAGCATTGGCTCAGCATGTGGAAGTCCCAGGTTCAATTCCTGGTCAGGGCACACAGGAGAAGTGACCATTTGCTTCTCTACCCCTCCCTCTTCTCTCTTTCTTTTACTCTCTTCCTCTCCCCTCTCCTCCCGCAGCCATGACTCAAATGGTTTGAGCAATATGGCCCCAGGTGCTGAGGATGGCTTTATGGCTTTGCCTCAGGTGCTGAAATAGCTTAGTTGTTAAGCAACAGAACAGTGGCCCCAGATGGGCAGAGCATCCCCCTGTAGGGGGCTTGCCGGGTAGATCCAGTAGGGGCACATGTGGGAGTCTCTCTGCCTCCTCGCCTCTCACTTAATATATAAAAAAAGAAATGATATAAAGTGTTGTAAACACTTTGCATACATTATTTCAATAAATCCAAACAACCCCATGGGGTAACTACTATGCTATCCCATTGTACAGAGGAGCAAACTGAGGCCGAGAGAGTGAGGGGTCACCTCAGGCTGTCTGACACCGAGGTCTGTGAGCCATAGCACCTGCCTGCCTTCCAGTCTGCAGCCCCCCAGATGCCACAGACAGTTCCTTCCTCCTTGATTCTCACTGGGAGTGGAAAACAGGGACTCCACACCTTTACTTGAAAATGGGACTCGCTTTTTCCCATCCCCATTTCACAGTTTACTCGTAACAGACCCATGCAAGGTAAGCTTCACCCCAGGCCAGATCTCTATCTGAGCTCTTGGGCTCTATTTTGGAAGCTCTTCTTCCCCAAAGTGGGTCTCTCTTTATGTGATTCTTGTACCTTGTATAAACAGAAGAACGTGCCCCGGGGCAGGTGCGTGGATGAAGTGAGATCTAAGGTATATTCAGCACCCGATGCTCAGGAAATGCGGTTTCTGCACCCTCGTGCCCTGGAATGAAGGTCTCACCTTCCTCATACTGCAAATGTGGCCCCCATGTGGCTCTGATTCAGTGGAAGGGGCATTCCTGCCACCGGGGACCAAAGGAACTGTATCTGGTCAGACCTGGGCGTGGTGTAAACCTGTCAGCGCTCAGACCAAGACTGGGGGGGGGGGGGAGGGCCTTTGCAACGTGAGTACAAGAGTGGCCAAGACAGAGCCCCACTCTGCGGAGGAGGAGCTTCAATAAGCCATCTTTGGCGGAAGTGGAACACCTCGGGCCTGAGTAGGTGGATCCCTAGGCATCAGGGGAATTCACTGTGTATAACCAACCGAGACAAGTGGGAATTAGAGTGGTTGGATGGGACGCGGCCAAAGAATTTCCCTGCCCACCACTGGCAGCACTCACAAGTTCCTGAGTGCCTCCTTCTGCTCCACTCACCCCCAGCCCCAATTTTCAGTGACATTTCAAAAACATTTCACCAATGGACTACATTATACACTTTGATTTTTCTGGACTAAAAAAATAAAGTCAACTTTACCAGATGAATAGAGTTGGCAGCTGAGTTACAATAATCATTTATTTGGCTCTGTCACTTATGCCTGGACAAGATTTTTTAAAAAAATATATAATTCTTTCTTTTTTTTCTGGAGATAATCATTATCTCTCATCTTTTTTAAAAAGAAATATTTTTTATCAACCTGGTTGTTCACGGACCCATCACTAATTTATATATTTCACATTTCTAATTCTTCTATTATATGCCCATTAGAAATATATCCCATGTGTCTAAGTATATCAGTTCCACTTTTTTTTCTCCTGGAGACACTATTTCTGGCCCTCTGGTCCCTTCCTCCAGTCTGGTCTGGCGGCTTTCCAGCCTAGACTCTCCCTTGACTGCTGTCTTATGGCTGAGATTTTCTCTTAGTTTCCTTTTATTTTAGTAAAAACATATCTTCTCGTGGTTCCCCAGGAAAACTGTCCTAAAAGACATTTGAATCCCTGAATTGCTAAGGATGTCTTATCTTCACCCTTGACTAGCAGTTTGAGTCCAGAATTCTGGGATGAAATATTTTTCATCAGAATCTTGAAAGTATTGCTCCACTAGCTTCTATAATGTCAGCTTTGCTATTGAGGTATCCACTCTGATGACTAGTCCTTTGAGAATAACTTGGTATGTCTCTGTGCAAATTTTTAGAATTTTTTAGCCTCCTGAAGTTCCAGAATTTCACAATATGTTTGATGTGGATTTCTTTACTCAGAGAGCCAGACACTTTATGACCTTTCAACCTGAGGATCTTGTTTTTATCAGTTCTGAAAAGTGTTCGTATGTTGTTATTATTATTATTACTTAAATATTTTTTCTTTTCTACATTTTTTTGTCTTCTTTCTCTCTGGGACTGCTGTGAGTTGAAATGTGGGTTTGCTGCCTTGATTTTTATCACCTTTCCTCTTTCAATTATTTCTTTTTTATAGCATCCTGTTTTGTTTCTTAGATACATATATATATTTTGTCTTTTGGCATTTTTCTCTTGATCCCTGCATTATCTCTACAGCCACCAGGTTGCATGAGGTGGAGATGTAGACCTAGGGTCTTACTATACCATGTGAAGACTGCAAACCAACCCCCTGGTTTTTAGCACTGCAGTTTACCCTGTGGTGATTTGTGCTTCTAAGATCAGAACTTTTCTTGGGTTTTGCAGGAGAAAAAATAGCTTCTTTCTTATCCTTAGCCTCTTTTGCATCTGGGTTGCTGTTTCCTTCACGTGACTAAATTAGTTACTGTTCTTTCACCCACTTTCCATCTTCTAAAATGTGTTCCAATCAGTCATTTGCTACTTTCTCTCTCCCAATTTTTTTGTCCTTGTAGGTTTCTATCTTTTTGAAAAAAAATTTCTTTAGTATCATTTCACTGGGTTTTAGGAGAAAAAAGAAATGGATGTTTATGTCCAATACCCCACGTTTAACACAATTCTAGTCTTTTAATTCTTAAGAAGACCTTTGGAAGTCCTTTCCAACTAACTTGAATCCAGAGCTATTAAATAGAATAATAAATTTGGTTATATTAAAAAAAATCCTTCTGTGTGACGAAAGACAACGCATACAAGACTAAAAGACAAATAATAAAATGAAAAATATTTGTGATTTAATTATTAAAGAACTAACTTCTAGAAATTGATACAAATAAAAAAAATGTTCCAATTTTTAGAATGGACAAGGATATGAAGAAAGGTCACCAAAAGGAAATTTAAATGACTGTTAAGCACATGAAAAATAAAAAAGCTGAATCTCACTCATAATGAGAGAAGTGCCAACTTAAATGATTAGGAGATACATTTTTTTTCTATTATCAGGTAAACATCGAGAAGTTTGGCAACCACTTTATTGAGAAGGGTACGGGGAAGCAAGCATTCTCACACATCTTTGGAAAGCTTTTAAACTATCTTTGAAAAGTCAGTTTCCACATCTGTAAAAAAAAGCTAATAATAGTGTTTACCAACTTTATAAGGCTATTATAAAGACTAAAAGGAATATTGCATGTAAAGTGCCTAACATATATAGCACACACTTAGCAAATGCTGCCCATTAATATTACTAACATGTATTGGATCATGTCATTATGTTTTCCCCTACTGATGTTTCTACCAAAGACCAGAGTAAGTGCTGCCTTTCTAACTCTCCTGTGAGATTTCGGGGGACAGTGTCCACATCTCGTATTTCTGTATCCCTGGCAGGGCCGGGCACAGTGCAGAGCACATGGCGTGTGCTCATTAAACACCTGCTTTTGAAGTCTAAAGGTCCATTTTTAGACTAAACCTGTAATCTCAGGCTAGTCTTCTTAGTTTGTCGTTTTGCTCTGAAGGCCCAGTCCCAAAGCAAGAGGGCACAGGCCAGCAGCTAAAATAAACAAGAAGAACCCAGGTGCCAGGCGTTAGGGGCGCTGTTCAGAAATGGTGCTCCAGGACAGAAGTGCAGAGAGCACCCTGCCTGCAGACAGCCCTGGGAGAGAGGAGGCCCTTCACTCTGAGACTGCCAATCACACCCAAGCTGTTAGTATAAGGAAGCAACACCCAGGCAGGGAGAGGTGCCTGGGCCAGAGCAGACCCACAATGCAATCTCCCTGGGTCAAGGGCGGGGGAAGCTTCTGGTGCCACCTGAGAACTTGTCTCAATGGTTGGGACCCTTTCTGTCCCCTGATGTGAAGTCTAAAGGAAGGGAGGGTCCAAGGAGTAGCACAATGCCTGAAATCTCAAAAGGAGGATTCTTGCCTTCCTGGCCATTGCAAGGTTTAGCTTATCATCCTCATTTTTAGTAACAATGTGCAAGCCTCCGAGATTAGAGACCCCAGGCGCCGGCACAGCCTTTCCCCAGACTCACTCCCATTTCTCCTCCTTTGTTTCCCAGCAGCCAGGGGTCCCCTGATAACAAAGGCAGAGGAGCCCAGAGAGGGATGCTAGAATCAGAGGGATCTCAAGAGGTCACCTGGTCCAGGCCTGTGTCTTCTAAACCATTCAATGCAAGTGGCCATTACCCCTGGCATTATTAGCAATGTGACAGCTGACATTTGTCCCCTGTTTGTGGTTGACAGAAGCTGGCACAGACACTGTCTCCTTTGGGATTACAGTGGCCCTGCAGCATACGTGGGACAAATATTCTTATTTTGTATAGATGGACAGTCTGGGAGACGCAGGGTTCTTGGCTCTTCCAACCCTAAATGATATTCTCTTTTTTGAAGGCCCATCCTGTATTTAATTGTCCAGTGGTCAGTTATACATATATATATATATATATATATATATATATATATATATAGTTTTGTCTGCTTTTATTTAAATTCAATTCCATTTGATCTTTCTTGACAGACGTAGGAGAGTCCTTTCCTCCTATACACACTTTGCAAATCACAGACAGCAGTGACTCATCCAGAAGCCCTCTCTTTGCCAGGCTGCAGACTCCGGCTCTCCCTCCCACCCCAGTCAGCAGGGGTCTGTGGGGCTAAAGTAGGTTGGGGGTGGGGAGGGCTTGGTCTGAGTTTTCCCAGGCAGGAGTGAGGGGATTCAGAAGGCAGGGAAGTGGGACCACACAGCATGCTCTGAAGATGGGAATTTACTTCCACCTGCACTGAGGATGTTGGAGAAGCCACAGACCATCATTCACCCTCTGATCCCCATCCCTGCCCCACCACCGCCACCTCTCTGCCAAGCCAGGGTTGGAGGAAAGCAGAGGGCACCTGCTGAGAAGCACCTGAAATAGCCAAGACCTGGCAGCTTGCCAGGGAAAAGGGACTGTCAGCTGGGCCCTCGGTGACAACACCCTTTGCTAGGTGTTCAGATCAGACTCTCCACCAGTTTCTCATTTGCTCCAGCACCCGAGGAGCTGACAAAGCTGGCAGAGAAGAATTACAGCTTCTCAGTCTCTCTTCCCTGGGGTTTAACCTTCACCTCAAGAAATGCATGAAGGTCTTAGGCCAGACAGAGAAAACGAACTTCCTGAAGTGTGTGATTCTGGGCTAGCCAAGCAGCATCCACCAGTGTGAGTGAGAGCCGAGTTACATCCCCACGTAACCCAGGGTGTTCCTGGGGAACCCTGGTCCCAACATAGACCCATTGCACTGCAATTTCCATAACTGAGAGAAAAAAAAGAAAAAGCTAAAACCACCCGATGTGATTGCTCTGAAGATACAATAGAAGCAAAGTGTTCAGAAGACAGATCTCAGAGCTCTCGCTCTGAGGCCCCATGTTCATCCCCTCCCCCTGGGGGTCCCCCTGCCTGTAGTTGAGTCAGGGTCCGCCTCCCTGCCTTCACTCAGCCTCTATGATCAGCCCTCCCTCCTTTCCAGGTTATACTGCCTCTCTCCCCAGTGTCTGGGCCCCCCAGTTCCAATCCCAGTCTGCTCCTGCACCAGGTCACCCCAACCATAATCAGCAGTAACATCACTGTGCACTTACTAAGAGCCCCGTGATGTGCCAGCAAATTGAAAGTTATTCAATTCTATCATAACCCTATACAGTAGGTATGATCACTAGCCCCGTTTGAAAGATGAAGAAACTGCATCTTGGAAGGTTAAATGATATACATGAGATTCAGATCTAGAGAGCTGGACTCCTGTCTTTGGCCAATTAAGTCAACTCCTCATTGTCACCATTTTCATTCATCCTGAAATTGCCCCTCTGCCACGAAGCCTTCTGTAGCAAACAGGAGGAGGGGAAGTGCCTCTACCAGACTGGCTCAGCTTTACCCCCAACAGCTGCACGAATGCAGACCCCAGTGCTCACAGCTGGGACTGTGTCGCGAGCATTCCCGGGGGTCACACTAACCCCATCCCCATCCACAGCCATTGACTTGTTCAGGGAATGCAAACACCTTTTGGTTTTTGCAGCAGCAAAGTGCAGAGTGGAAACTAAAATACACCCAAAATAAGCAAAGCATTTGAAAGTCAAATAAAAATGACCTTTGCTTTAGCTACTATTTGGGATTATATGAGCCGTGGCTGGGGACCCAGAATGTGAGTGATAGATACCTAATGATTTAACTAGAATCACAAACAGCTGGCTGAAAGGACCTCGCATCTCACTCTGTTCAACTCTGTTACAGATGTGGAGACTGAGACCCACGAGTGGTCAGGACATCCTCCGGGCATCATAGTCGGGAAATGCTGCCTGGGCTGGGACCCAGCCAGCAATCCTGTGCCCCAAACTGTGCCTCTTGTCAAGTGGCTAGAAGACAAAAAAGCCTTCCTTGCCATTCCTGCTAAGCAGAGTGGCTGATTCCCACCATCGGCCAGGTGGATGCTGTTATCTCCCTTCACAGGGGAGAAAACTGAGGCTCCGGACCATGTCAGTGCCGAGTACAAGGGCCGAAGCAGTGGGCAGTCCTTGGGTGTCACCTTCTCTCTCTCACCTCACACTGGGCAAACAGACACTGAACCTCTGTGCCCTCGGGCGCCACACAGGAGGCTGGGAGTGAAGGAGAAAGCAGTCCCTACTCTGGGAATTCATAGTCCAAGAAAACAGCAGGTGTGTGTGTGTGGGTGGGGGGGCGTGAAATAGGAGCAGGGTCAAGTAAAGAAGGCACCGAGGTCAGCTGTCCATTTATGTTAGTGCTTGACCCCTATCTGAGAGGGTTCTGGTAGGTGTGGGCAAGAGCAGCGTGCCAGGAGGGGCGGAGGGGCCGGGCAGTCAGTGGCTGGGCAGGCCCCCACCCCAGCTGTGCAGAGAGGTGTCCGTCCCTGTGCCCCTAGCCCCGAGGAGCACAGGCCTCTGCCGGGCGCGCAGGGTCAGCCTGTGACGCGGCAGGCGGCATTTCACCGGCTGGACGCAGGCTCTGCTCCCAGAGAGCGCTATTTACATCAGGGTCTGTTCAAGGACAGGGACAGCACAAGCAATTACCGGCAGTAAAACCCAGGCCCACTCTCTTCCACTCCCCCTCACTGGTCAATAAGCGGTTGCCAGAGCCATGCCCTCAGCAGCGGCAGCGGAGCTTAGGTGTGAGTGTTCAGCCGGGAAGCCTACAGGAGGTGCAGGAGGGAAATGGACGTCCTTCGCCATGATGCTGTTTAGTGCCCCAGCCCAGGGGCGGGCCGTGGGCCCCAGATGCAGCCCGTCTGTGGAAGCACATTCTAAAAGGCTCTTTGTGCTCACAGAGTCAAAACGCCTACAGCCAGGCATCCCCTCCCCTTTGGAGCTTATAAGAGGCCTATCAGTGCCCCAGTTCGAGGAACAAAGCAAATACCAGGGCCTTCCTGTGCTCCCTTGAAATGTCAAATGAATCTGTTCAGACAATTTTCACAGGCCTCCCACCCGCTCTGTAGTGCGCTCAGCTACGGTACAGGTGTGTGATTTGGGTTCACGCCGAGATGACACGACGACACAAACCTGGCCCCAACAGCACGTGACACAGACACATCATCGCAGCCTCAGGGAGCAGCACGCATGTCTGCGACAGCCCCTCACGGCCTTACTTCCAGGCAGAGCAGGATTGCACATGCCTGTCCTCCACCCCCAGCCCAGAGCCGGTCATGCTGCCTCCACGCCTGATTGCTCTCCCTCCCACTGTGTCCATTTCCACTGGTCCCAATCCTCCCTCTTCTGCAAAGGCCTGAGGAATACCACTTCTTCCAGGAAGCCTTCCTTGAGCCTCCCAGCCAGAGGTGCTCAGCCCTTTTCTGAACATAGTGGGGTCTCTGTTCTGCTCTAATAATAAAAATGCTTTCTGCCCTGAATTAGTCTTTTATGTAAACATCCGATTTCCCCACTCATTTGTCCACCCTCTAAGCAAGAATCCTGTCTTGATGCATTTCAGCCCTCTCAGCCGCTCTGAGCCCCGTGCCAGGCAATGTCTCTTGAACGAATGAACAGTCTTACACGTGGGAAGGGGACCTGAGGGAGGCAGGAGACTTTCCCAGTCTGCCCCCAACTTCTTCACGTCTTTTCCTACTCACCACGGTGGAAGGATTTTTTTTTTTCAATGAGTCTTTGAATTTTATGTCAAAGGGGTGCAATAAGTGGTAGCTGGCACTAGCAAAAAGAAAGGTTGCTATCTGAGTGTCAGCTAGATCAGTGTTTTTCAACCGCTGGTCCGTGGACAGGTGCCAGTTCACCGGAAATTTCTTGCCGGTCTGCGAAAGAGTTAACCACCCTGATGTTGTATAAAGGTTATAGACCCCATGATTGTGGTTGAAAAGCAATGAGCTACATATTCCCTCCTCAAGACTGGGAAGGTCAGTCATCTGCTCCCTTGGAAGGACGACAAGGTCCACTACGTCCCTGTAGGGACAGAGCCAGGACTCATGAGACAAGGGTAGAGTTGGAAAGCCTGGGAAGAGGGGGAGGGGATTTTGAAAGATGAGACTCCCTAGCCAACAGAGCTCTCCCAGGGCTCTTCGCCCCTGGCAATGGGCAGGTAAGGTGATCGGCCTCCTGGGCGCTCCTAGGACTCTGACACTGGGACCGCACTTCTCCTGGAGGGGACAGGAGCAGAGCGGTGCCCTGCAGTGAGGCACAGCACAGAGGTCCCTGCATCCAGCGGCACCCAGAGCCCAGAGCACACATCCCTGTGAGGACCTGAGAGGTCTCCTCTGCTTAGAGAAACTGTCACTGTCCCGGAATATTCAATGAAACAGCAACCATCACTAGATCTTCCATTTTCAGTTACAGTTCGTACACAGCTTTCATAATTAGCGTCTCCACGAACTGGCCCTTTAACCTTGCTGAACACTCTCAGAGTATATTCAGTTCCTCCTTCTCTGTTGTGGGGTCATTGGACTGCACCTGGGAAGGAGTGCCTCCCTCACCCCCACATGCACTCCCCCATCCAGGCGCAAGTCCTGAGGCTGCCGGCTGAAATAAGGAGTGACGGGCGGGGGTCAGGTTAGTTTTGGGGGAAGGTTTCCTGCAAGCCTAGAACATTTGGTCTCATTGCAACCTTCAGATTCCCAATTCCAAAATGAAGAGTCTCTGTCTGTTACGTTCTCCAAACTCCTCCCACCAACCAGCATGATTCTCACATCCCTGGGGAGGTACTCACACACACACACACACACACACACACACACACACACACACACACACGGTGGAGGAGGTATTTACACACACACACACACACACACGGTGGAGGAGGTATTTACACACACACACACATACACACACACACACACATGGAGGAGGTATTTACACACACACACGGTGGAGGAGGTATTTACACACACACACACACACACACACACACACACACACACACGAGGAGGTCTTTGTGCTGGAGGTTCATAACCAGGGGCTGGAGTAGTGCTTGGGGAGAATACCCTGGTGCTTTCCTTTTTTTTACACATGGGGGGAGAAAGGCATAAATAGCCCCAAATGATAAGGCCCTGCAGGTAACATTAACTATCCACTTTTTAACTACTAGCAAGCCAAGGCTGTGGATTCAAGTTCTAGGTGCTTATTTGAGTCATCTCTTAAGCCTAACTTCCCTCTGTGAACATGAGCTTACACAGCCATCTCTCCAAAGCACAGGCAGATGGACAGGACAATGGAAGACTATTACAGGCTGAATTGTTTCTTCAAACATTCATCTGTTGAAGTCCTAACCCCTAGTGCCTCCGAATGTGTCCTTATTTGGAAATAGAGAAGTTATACAGATGTAGCTAGTTAAGGTGAGGTTATACTGGAGTAGAGTGGGCCCCTAATCCAACACAGCAGGTGGCCTTATGAAATGGGGTAATTTGGACACAGGCACAGGTTCTCACAGGGATCATGCCACGTGAAGACGAAGGAAGAGATCAGGGTGACACAGCAGAAGTCATAAACCACCAGCAAGGCTTTGACCAGAGTCTCCTTCACAGATCTCAGAAGGAACCAACTGTGCAGACACTTAATCTCAAACTCCAAGCCCCTGGGACTATGAGATAATACACTTCTATTATTTAAGCAACTCTGTGGTACTTTGTTAAGGCAGCCCCAGCAGATGAATGCAGAGAAGACAGATTGTTGATCAGATGGTGATGTCATGAAGCTAAATTAACTAAGATCTATAATCCTATTAGTTTAAAAAACATATACAGAGAGCTAGAAGTGGATAGATGTATGTATGTATGGATGGATGCATGCATGGATGGATGGTGAGTAGATGAGTGGATGGATGGATGGATGGATGTATAGATGGATGCATGGATGGGTGGATGGACAGATCCAACTGCTGGGCAGATGCAGTGACTGAGCCCTCCTCCAGCCCCAGCAGCCTCCCACACAGGGCTGAAGAGAGACTGCCTGTCTGAGTGGCTGAGTATTGAGGAAACATCACTTAAGGAGACAATGGGATCTCTACACTGTACAATCACTACATCCATTAGTCCTCCTGAACATAGATATTCCTGTAGCAGAGATATTCTTATCTCCATCGTACAGACTAGGAAGCCAGAGCTCAGAGAGGTTAAGTCATTTGCCTAACCCCACAGGGCTGGTAAGTAGCAGGGCTGGGATTCACCCTCAAGTCTGCCTGGCCTCAAACATGGGCTCCTCCCGTCACTCTTGCTGCTTTGCACAACTCGTTCATGGATCCCATGTTCAAATAGGGAGCTCAACAGACCCAGTGATCCAGACCTGCTTAGAAGGGAAAGTGTTATATCTTTACTTCCTGCAGTCCAGACCTGTCCACCCTCTCTTCTCCAGTGACCTGAGGACAGTCAGGGGTCATCATTAGGCCCCTGCCCTCTGCTGTATGATTACAACCTCTTCTCTTCAAAATGCCAACTCTAAACAATGGCCTCCTGCTCCTCACCTGGCCCCTCCTGGACTCTGCTCTCCAGTGGAGGTTCCAGCTCTGTCTGCCCCAGTATCAGTATCTCCCTTCACTCTGGCTGCTCAGTTCCTGGCCCACAGAACCCAGCCCTGGTCTGCTCCTAGCCTAGTCACCTCTTCCTGGCCAGCCCCAGACCCTTGGGGGGAAGGGGGGAGAAGGCCAGGTTCTGTGGCTGATACAAAGGCCATCTCACTTGCAGATCAGAAACCTCACCGGGCAACCACAGTGCCATTGCCTGCTGGCTCTCTGCTAAGAGGTGAGTAAATCTTAAAGTTGTCTGGAGCTCAAGGGATGTGGGGTCTGGTGGAGGCATCCTCCTCAGGACCTAGGCCTGGTTCCCCCTTATTGCTCCAAATTTCACTCCTATTCCCTGGCCTCAGCCTGTCAGGGGCACGTGAGCTGTAGCCCTAGGCCTGTAGAACCTGGCTCATATTTCATCTGGCCCTTTCTATGCTGTTCTTCCTAGAGATTCGCAATCACACCAGACTCTCTGTAGCCTCTGAGATGCCTACTTGCTGTTCCTCCTCTTTGCCTGACTAACCGCTATTCTCTCTTCAGGTCCAAGCTCAGACATCATCTCCTCTGGAGCACTCCCTAAGCTCATGACTTGTCTAAGGTCCTTGCCAGCTTGTCATCTGGATGAGCAGGGACTTGACCTGCCTTCTGGCACTGCCCCCCCCCCCAGGCCCTCACACAGCAGAGGCAGGACAAACACCAGGCTGGAGGAGTGCATGACGGAGGCCACAGTGGGGGACCTGTGACTCGCAGAGGCCAGTTCAGTCTCTGTAGAGGGAATCCCTGAGCGCCAGGCCTGGAAGGTGCCCCCCCACCTGAGCAGCCACAGCCCCACATATGTCACTGTTCATCAGGGCCACCTTGGCTCCCCAGCCCACAGTGCCCTCCCGACAGCAAGTCAAGAGCTACTCTTCGAGCTCCACGCTCAGCCCATGGGCACCATGACATCCAGCAAAGAGCACAAGCACGCGTGAAGTGGCCACAAGGAGAGCTGTGCTATTCAACCCAGTCACCTGAAGTCTCTAGCACCCATGGAAGGAGCGTGTTCACGCTACGTCAACTGTGAACAACATCCATCTGTCTTTAAAACAACAGCTCACGGATAAAAAGACTGCTTCCGTGAGCTAAACCCTAAAGCCAGGGCAAGCGTCCTGCAGCCCATGTGACGTTTTCGCACTGAATCCACACCTCCTGCGAGCTGCTTTCTGACACGTTCTGACACTTGACAGCAGCGGTCTGACTGGCTCAGGGCTGGGGAGTGAGAGTGCGGGAGAGCCCAGGGCTCCCTGGGACCTGACAGCAGGAGGAAGGGAGAGGGAGACGGAGGGAGAGAGAAAGAGAATATGAATGAATGAATCTTCCTGCTGCCGCCTGATCTGTTTGGCCCAGAGTATGTCGTTGGCAGTATGGTGAGTGAAGCTTCTAGGACTAAACCTACTTTGTTTTGATTTTTTTCTCCTTGGTCAGCTTGGCTATCTGTCCATCCCACCAAAAACAATGCTTAAAGAAGCAGGAGGGGGTGCCCAAACTGGCTGCTGTTCTCACAGACAGTCTGGCTTGTAACCCATCAGAAAACTCGTCTTTACTTTCCTGAAGCATGCCTATGGCCCCGGTGTTCCTGTTTTAAGTTTATGAGAGAACTCTGATAGCTGTGTATACATCCACATTCACAGCAAGCTGGGGCTGCCTGCGAGTCCTGGAATTGTTGCCTAAGAGCCCCAGGATCAGTGCCAAAGCCTTGGAGAGGCTGTGAACAGTCATCTCCCTCTGGTCTTGCAGCGGCAGCAGGCCGGCAGCCTTCCCTCTGCCTGGCTCTCCACCCCCACCTCCCTGCCGGCCTCCCCACACGTGAGTCTTCAGATCACTGTGTGTCCTTGCCTGCTTCTCCATCAGGGCTGCTTTTATGCAGCCAATACTCCCTTAACTTGGGTTTGCTCCTACGTTTTCTGATTTACCTTATACACCTTAAAATATTTATTTCTCCACATTGGTTCAAAAACTAAACAGATTCAAAGGTACTTTTTTAGGTGCATAAAATGCACAATAAATGATACCATTAGCAGGAACATGAGGATAGAAGGAAAGACAGGCAGTAAATGAGATAGAATCAAAAGCCCACCGCAGCTTCTGACAGAGGCCACCGATCTAGTTCTGAGTCTCCCAGAGACCGAAGTAAAGATGGCAATGTGACCTACACAAGGTTGGGAGTAGCCACCCCCTAATTCACAAAAAGATCATCAAGCGCCATGCCGTGCGTTTGGAACTGAAGATGCTATTCTGCTCCGGCCTTGGGGAATGTGGTCTATTCTCTTTTCTTCCATAAATACTAAATGAGCATCTTCTAATTGCCAAGCCTATAGGGTCTGGGGGCAAAATACGTATCAAGATGTAATCCCTTCCCTTGCTCTCCATAAGGAAATAGATTTGCCTCCCCAGTTGTGCTTGGCTTTGGTGGTGAGTTTTTGCCCAGAGGCATGAGGGGTTAGGGAAGTGGTTGTGGGAGGAACAGACCTCTGTCTTAACTTTTCTCTTTTCTCCGCCTACAATGCCTGACCCTTCCTTTTCTGTCAGAGAAGCCGTCATCCTTCACAATCTAACTCAAATGCCATCTCCTTCAGGAAGCCTTCTTATATATCAGTAGGCTGAATTAACTGTTCCCCCAGCACATGACAAGTGCTTTAACTTAGCATTTATCTCATTGTTCTTTTCTGCCTTTCCTTCTGGCCTGTCTTATTTGTGTTTTCAGGACACAGCCCAGGGCCAGGCACATGAGCAGTAATCAATATGCATCTGCTTGTGTTGTAATAAAGATTTTCATGAACTGGAATATCCAGCAGTGACATACACAGAAGTTAATTTCATTCAGGACCAAGACAACGCTGAGTGAAGCTAGCAGGAATTCAGCCCCGACAAGTCAGCCCTGTGTCCTGGGTGCCTCCAAGAAGGGCTCCCCTGCTCTCCTGCCACGCAGAGCAGGTGGCATCTCATGATTGTCCTGAACACTGATATTTCTCTCCCCCCTGCAGATCAATATGCTGCCTGCGCTACTAGCCCCGCAAGAAGCAAGTGAGAGAGAGGTCTGGCCTTGTGTAGGGTGCGGTCGGGGGCCTGGAGGTCATGGGAGAGCCCCGGCTGTGGGTTGCATGAGGACGGCATGCAGGTCTCTGTGTAATAGCTGATGGCTGTGTGCGTGCCTACGGCACATCCCATCACCTCTCGAAACCCCAGGAAGAGGAGAGTAAAATCTACCTCGCAGAATTTTATAAAACAGAAAGATTATAAGGAAGTAAGGGTTTATAAGGAAACCTGGTTCTGGATTGTGTGCATTAAATATCTTTTTCCTTCTTGTTTTGTTTTGCCTTTGCCTCGCCTTGGGAGCCTTTGCTGCTTATTCACCACGTGACTATAGGGAAATTGCTGAACCCAAAGTTCAGCGTCCCCGTCACTGAAATGCATCATTGAAGACTAAATGCAATAACACATTTAATGAGCTTATCGCATCCAAACAAAAGGTTGGAACATACATGTTTATCACAGGGGTCAATAGACATGTGGAGGGTAATTCATGAATTGTGGTCACCATTCATTCAGTTATTCAAACATGTAGCCGGTGGCTATGTGTTTTAGCCATTGTGCGATGTGTTGACAACCCAGGGGATCATGACACTGTCCCTACTCTCAAAGGGGGTACAGTCTATATCATTTTTGTCTTTATCTTTGTACATTTTGCGCTCCCCTCTATGCCCCTTTCCTCTCTAGGGTGTCTCTTCTGGAGAGAACAACCCAGAGGATAAGCACCAAGTTTGGGTATTTGATTTATGCGATGCCTGAGTGAGGCTGATGAATAGAACCCCACCTGTCCCTGGCCGTTGCACTATCTCTTCGAACAGAGCACTAGTTCCCAAAGGGACGACCCACAAAGATGTCTGACCAGCACAGAGTTTCTGTTGGAGGCCTGTGTTGGTCCAGGAGGGGCGGCATGGGGCTGCCAGACCTCAGAGAAGACCTAGGTCAAGTCTACAGGAAGAATCTGCCTCTAAATAAAGGCCTGAAGCAGCGAAGAGAGGTGATGACTCAGCAAAGATTCTGGGAGTAGAAACCTCCAGCTCTGCCCCATTAGGGCAAGCACAGGCCTCCACCCACCCTCCCAGGCCTTGGGACCACTTCTGGAAGAACCAATGCGCTGCCTGCACCAGATGACTCACACCCAGGCACAGAGCATGTTTCTGGCCTCCCCCAGCATGAGGACTAGGACAGGGAGGGACAAGGAGCCTCGGCCATCAATAGCCCAACTTCTACACACACAACAGAAACTGTCAGGGGAGTAGTCTGGCTTACTTTGACTTTGCATGATTGGTTCTCTCATAAACTCTCCCCAGCGTTTTGCCCCGTTATCATGAGGGCATAAGTTTCCCATCAAAAGCTAATTGTTATAGGCAATCAGGAGTCTCTCTGATTTTTTAGGGCCAAGAACAAGGGGCTCTGGCTTCTAAACCAACAGCAACAATAAACCCATGTGTGACCCTCTGCAGGGCCTGAAGGAGGGAGGCTCTTGAGAGATGTAGCTGAACCAACACAGCCTTTTGGGGGGCCCAGGATTGGAGGAGTCTTTGGTGGATCTTTCTGGCCTTCAGACAGAAGAACAGTAACTTCAGAAGTTCCAGGGGCCTGGCTGCCCTGGCCTCAGGGCTCCAAAGAGAAGCAGGTACCAGGAGAATGAGATGGTCCCTTAGAGAAGGTAACTACCACATTTCTATGTCAATTTCCTGCCATTTCATTTTCTAAGCGTAGACCCCCATCCCTGCTCAAAGATGTTTCGTTTGCCACACTCAGGTGAGTGTTGCTTTAAGGAAGCATGTGACACAAAAATGCATTACTAATGGCAACTCCTAGGATGAACCCCCAAAAAGACACACCACATATCATTACATCAAATAATTTTGCTCACAACTGCATTGTCCAGTATTATAGGCAAGAGCCACACTATTGGCTCTATACATTTAAAGTAATTTAAATTAAATAGAATTTTAAAATGATGAGCTCAGTTGCATCATTTCAAATGCTCAATGATCACATGCACTGCCTGGGACAGTGTGCATATATTTCCATCATCACAGAAAGTTCTATTGGACAGAGCTGGCCAGAACTCAGATTAGCCTCAAATCCCTGAGATGAAGGTTCTGCCACCGGTAGGCATGGGGGCTTATAAGGGAACCTAAATCAAGGTCATTTTTCTTGCATGACTAAATATATGGAATGAGATACATAATTTCTATTAACTTTTAATTAACATTCTTTTTAACTCTTTTTTTTTTTTGTATTTTTTTTCTGAAGCTGGAAATGGGGAGAGACAGTCAGACAGACTCCCGCATGCGCCCGACTGGGATCCACCCGGCACGCCCACCAGGGGCGAAGCTCTGCCCACCAGGGGGCGATGCTCTGCCCCTCTGGGGCCTCACTCTGCCGTGACCAGAGCCACTCTAGCACCTGGGGCAGAGGCCAAGGAGCCATCCCCAGCACCCGGGCCATCTTTGCTCCAATGGAGCCTTGGCTGCAGGAGGGGAAGAGAGAGACAGAGAGGAAGGAGGGGGTGGGGGTGGAGAAGCAAATGGGCGCTTCTCCTATGTGCCCTGGCCGGGAATCGAACCCAGGTCCCCCGCATGCCAGGCCGACGCTCTACCACTGAGCCAACCGGCCAGGGCCTCTTTTTAACTCTTAAAGTATATTGCTTCATTTGTAAATTTGGAGAGCAATCCATGCTACCTCGCAAGATTATATGAGGATCCAATGAGACAAAGGTGGAATCCCCAGCCCAAGTCCGGGCACATTTGGCTCCCTTCCCTCCCTATTCTGGGGTGGCTGTCTGTGTGTATGTGTGCATCCCTCCCCTCTTTCCTCCAGTCCTCTTGGGTGGGGGAGAAGGCAGAGTTCCACCTCTCTGAAAGTAAGGGCCACATCACTGGGAAACAAAGTGACCACACTGGAATCCCTCCGTAGCAGGAAGGACGTGCTACGGCCAAACAGGGCTGGTAAGAAGGCAGATTGCAAACTGCTGGGTGGGCATAATGAATACGAGAAACCTGCTTTATGGAAGGTAGAAAGAGAATCGGGGTTTGTAAAAGCAATAAAATCAGTATGCTCAGCAAGAACTTCTGGAGAAAGAAAAGGAAAACAAAGGTCTGTGGGAAATAAGGGGGTGGGTGGCTGCAGGGGGCAGAGAATCGAGGAATTCTTTGCATTCTTTTGACCAGAAAAATGAGGTGAGCTAAGAAGGTTTAACCACGGTTTAACCACAGTTTAGCTCTTCTCAACTAAGAAGCAGGGTTTACAAACAGAATTTCACAGAGGCTGACGCTGCACGGGCTTGTCCAAGTCATGACACCTCCGTCCTACAGCAATGATATCGACGTGAGAACAATCACATGCAGTTACAGTGATCAGTAAACAAGGCGGAGTCTCTCAAGGTCGGGTTAGCTTGGGAACAGTCTGCAGAAAAATGTGGAACAATCAGTGCCAAAGACAAAGGGTGAAATCATAAGGAATAGAATTTTAATCGTATCTAAATGGGTTAACTTGAACCTGCCTGCTCCAAAGAACTGGAAACAATAAAGAACTATTGTTTTTCTCACAAACTCTGGCCAACAGTGGTGTGTGCAATAAATCATATAGTGGCATCTCCACATTGTCTCACCTGCTCTCCTTATATAGTACTGTCTCCACATTGTCTCACCTGTTCTCCTTATATAGTGGCATCTCCACATTGTCTCACCTGTTCTCCTTATATAGTGGCGTCTCCACATTGTCTCACCTGTTCTCCTTATATAGTGGTGTCTCCACATTGTCTCATCTGTTCCCCTTATATAGTGGCGTCTCCACATTGTCTCACCTGTTCCCCTTATATAGTGGCGTCTCCACATTGTCTCACCTGTTCTCCTTATATAGTGGCGTCTCCACATTGTCTCACCTGTTCTCCTTATATAGTGGTGTCTCCACGTTATCTCACCTGTTCTCCTTGGCTGAGTCCCTGCCTGGGCCAGGAGAAGGTGGCAGATCTCTCTCTTCACCAGGGATGGGAGTAATAACCATAACAGGTTATATGAAAATTATGCTCCTTGCTTCTCACTACTGTTCAAAAAAGTTAGGCCTCCTCAGGGGGCAGTGGGAAGAGAAGAGAGTCAAAAAAACCTGCATGTTATAATATGAGAGTAACCTCTGCCACTGATGTCATCTTGTCCTTCTGCAGCACCTTCCTTTGTAATGTTTGCAACTCATATCACTTTCCTCGGAGCTTTGGAGCTAGGAGGACCCTAAGAGACCTCACTTTATTACTAGGACTCAGTGACCCTGAGAGCAGGAGCGAAGTGCCATGTGCAGGAGCCCTGAGCAACTGGGGCCCAGGTAGGGCACCCAGGCCAGACCTCCTGCTTCAAGTTAGAGATCTCACCACCGTATCTTGCGGCTTCTCCACCGGATGCTGAATTTGCACTCACAATAGGTGCTTGATGATCTGGTAACTAAAAGCAGCTAAATTTAACCCGCTGCCTTGGCTCTTAGCCACCCCCAGCCTGATAATCAGAGTGGTTTTTAATTCTAATGAAAATTCTTGAATGCAAGAGCTTTGGCTCACAAGGGCTGCCACCAGCTACATAAGCTCTTGGTGGTTTGGGTTAATAAAATTTTTAGATCTTATAAAACTCATTTTCTCTGGAGGTATTTTTGTGTTGTTTTTAGAATAATGAGATCCCTGATATGACTCGGAGACTTAATCAAAGACTGTGTAGAAGTGGTTGGCTGGGATACAATTCAGAATTGCTCTCATGGAGGGACATAATTGCTCCCGGCAACCAGGCACAGAGCAGGCTCTGTTTCAGTCCCTCGCTGCTTTTTGGAGACATGTCAGAAGCTGCAGAAAGAAGCTGTCAGAGGCCAATTGCTAGGTCTGAGCTGTCCTTTTCCCTGTGGCTCCAGGGAGAAACCACAGAACTGGCCCAGCTTTTTCATCCTTGTGTTTCTAAACTGACTCATGGTCTGCTGAAGACGTGCCTCTTCATGTCTTCACACTTCCCCCCATGCCCACCAACCCACTACCAAGCACTAAGCAAGTTCCAGGGGGTTCTAGCCCCAAACTCTATAAGCAGGCCAAGGCCCTGAGCTGGAGTCTTGCAAGAGATCATGAATTTCTCAAAGACATACAAGGAAAATGTGCTCTAAGGCCAAGAGATCCCAGCAGGCCCCTCCCTGTCCTATGTGGACTGGGATGACCATCTAAACCAGGGGTAGTCAACCTTTTTATACCTACCGCCCATTTTTGTATCTCTGTTAGTAGTAAAATTTTCTAACTCCCCACCGGTTCCACAGTAATGGTGATTTATAAAGTAAGAAAATAACTTTACTTTATAAAATTTATAAAGCAGAGTTACAGCAAGTAAAGCATATAATAATAATTACTTACCAAGTACTTTATGTCAGATTTTTGCTAAGTTTGGCAGAATAAATCTTTATAAAACAACTTATTATAGTTAAATCTATCTTTTTATTTATACTTTGGTTGCTCTGCTACTGCCCACCATGAAAGCTGGAACGCCCACTAGTGGGCAGTAGGGACCAGGTTGACCAGCACTGGTCTAGGTAGGCTGTGCTGCTTTGCAGGGCTGGAGTGGAGCTCACGGCCAGGGTGGGACACACCTGGGAAGATGTGGCTCTCTAGCCAGACAGGACCAGTGATTCATCCCGAAAGACTTGCTGGGGCTCCAAGGGCTGTTTCGGCTTTAGTGTTTATTGCTCTCTGTGCTTATCCACAGTCACACGTATTCATATTTTAGTCTCCCAGTTTGCAGGCTGGGCCACCTCCTCCCATTAGTCTGGCCATCACAGATAGATTGTGGCTGTTAACTGCTTTGTGCTTAGTGTTGAGAACAATGCTTGGCACCTAGAAGAGCCCACTGAACAAACGGTCAGGGAGTGAAGGAAAGCCAGTTTCTTGAGAAGGGGCAAGAGTCCTCCTTTGCCTGGTGGCACTGACACACGGGTGAGTTCTGCCCTGCTGCTGTGTGCCCCTGCCGGAGGGTCATTGCCCTTATCCCTCAGAATGATAACAGTAACGTACGGGTCTCCTCTCTTACCACCTGTGCTCCTTGAGTCTGATTCACCTTCCGTCCCTTGGCTTGGCGCACAGTGTATGGACTCAATACAAGTCGATGGAATGAATCACTCTCCTTTGTGAGTTTCTGAAATACCCCAGAATTGAGTCTGGTAAATCTAAAATCTAAAGTAAAAATCTAAAGCTTAAAGGAGAGAAGAGAAATTCAGTCTACATAATGAGCAGAGGACAGCCTTCCAGAAACTTCACTGTTTGTTTTCATCACACTTGTGTAGGGGAAGCGAGGCATTCCTGGAAAAACCCGCACGTGCCTCCCTGGGGTTAATGTGCTTCCTGTTCCTGCTGGGCCTCAGAGAGGACAGCTCAACCTGGCCAAGTCAGCAGTGAGCTATGGATATGCAAACAGACTTGAAGGGCACAGGGTTGTAAAGTGGAAACTCATCAGTAAAGAGGTCTGACCAAAGTACTTCAATATGCAAGGCAAATTAGATGGAAGCCCCAGGCAGGAAACGGGCCTGGCCCACTTATTTTATTTTATTTATTTTTATTTATTCATTTTAGAAAGGAGAGAGAGAGAGAGAGAGAGGAGAGAGAGAGAGAGAGAGAGAGAAGGGGGGAGGAGCAGGAAGCATCAACTTCCATATGTGCCTTGACCAGGCAAGCCCGGGGTTTCAAACCGGTGACCTCAGCATTTCCAGGTCGACGCTTTATCCACTGCGGCTTATATGGGGTGTCTGAAAATCCCTCAAATGCCTTTCTTGCATGGGATGGGGGAGGGGAGAGGTACCTTGCATTTTTAAACTTAAAATTTTTAAATGATGTTCTGTAGAGTGGAACCGGGCCTCTCACATTCTTTAGCTATCAGAGAAACATATCCTTATGTTAGAGGGGTCTTGCTGGTCATGGTCAGTGCTGACTGTCTCTGTCCTAAGGGTCAATATGGCACCTGGGAGAGGAGGCCTCCCTCAAGGGTCCAGCCCCTCCCTAGAGGTGGAGGAGAGAACGAGAAAGGGTATACCCTAATTCCCAGGAATCTCTCCCTGTGGAAAAATCTAAGAAGGAACTCCTTCTTAACGCATCTTTCCTTAAAGCTGACAGGTAACTTGATGACCTCATCAAGACGCAGATGGGCCTTCAGGTGACTGTCATCCAGTGTGCCGAGCAGCACAGTGAAAAATAAAGCAGGGTGCTTGTGTTGTCTTCCTTCCTCTGGCTTTAACTCCTATTTCTTTAAGATTCAAAAGAAAACACAAATAAGAAATCAATAATTTTAGAACAAAGAAGACATACAAAATAGCCACAAGAATGGAAAAGCCTAGCCCCTCGGAAGGATAACAAAGAGGCACCTGAGTCCCAGCACAGTGGCCGAGCAGCACTGGACATCCTGCTGTGGAAAGAGGGCCGCTTACAGGCCCTGTGTCATTCACACTGGAGGCTCAAGGTCACCAGCGCAGCTGGGCCACCCAGGATCCCATCGCCAGCCATGTGATATTAACAGTAGCTATCACTTACTACATTTACTGCGCCAACCCCATCTGATCTCATCCTCAGGGCTCTGTGAGGTCCATATTATAATTCCCAATGTACAGGCAAGAAAAACGTAAGATCCAGAGAGGTTAGATAACTCTTCCAAGATTTTTTTTTTAATATAGTCATTCTCAGCCATGGCTGCACCTTAGGACCCCAAATCACTGCACCCGGCTGCATTGTAGGCCGATTGAATCAGAATCTCTTGGGAGTATGTTTGGAGCTCCCCGGATGCTCTTAATGTGCAGCCAAGGCTGAGGAACCACCGATCCAGTACACAGGGAGCCGGGATCGGAATCTGATTCCAGGCCTCTGCTCATTTTTCTCCCTGATATTGCTAATCATGAAGGAACAATCCGGAAATGTAAAGAAATACTCATCAAATAGCTTTCCTACTGGAAGGACTTGGAGAGCTGGAATTGAGAAAGAGGAAATCCACCCAGCCTAAGGTTTACTTTTAGCACAAATGGTGGAAGAGGGAGGCTGACAGTTAAGAGTCTGTTGGTCAAATAAGTTTGTAAATATGATATATATGTTTGCTTGCTTATAGTTTGCACTGTGTGTTTGGGGCAAACTGTGGGCAGACAGGATCCTTGTAGCCTGGGGCTTGGTTTTAGTACTAAGCCTTTCCCACCCTTTTTGATGTGGGGTGGTACAATCCCATTATGCCTCAGATAACTGACTTTGTATCAGAGACTTCCTTGTTTGTATATTGGATTAAAGGTTTTGATTCCTACACTATAAAGTGGGGCAGACCAGGAGCTTGCTCTCTCTCGGTTCCTGAGATTAGCATTAGAGGGGAGAGCAGAGAAAGGCCACGTGGAGGAGGCCAGGAGAAGCAGCCAAGATGGTGGAGTGCTGAGAAATAAGCCAGTTAGTACAGAGTTTGTGTAGAGAGAAGAAAGGAGATGGGGAACAACAGAGAATGAGTCTGGTGAGGTTAGAAACCTTTGATTCTAGGAAACTCGGATAAGTCAGTAGTTTTGTGAGCGCTGAATGAGTGGGTTTTGGAGCCCAGTGTGTGTTTTTACTTGCCCACTGGGTGCAAGCTAGGATTAAAGATGATGGCCCACCAGTTTGTGGCCCTGTTGTTTCATTATCGTCTGTCTGAATGAATGCGAACCTGCATGGGCCAGGCTGCTGTGATGGTGGCCCTGACCACTGGCTTCACAGAGCTTTCCTGCCCAGCAAGATGCATAGGCTCTGTGAACATGATTTCCAGTCGTTCTACATCTTTCCCTTTTACCACCCAGGTCTGAAGCGTTGAGCCGCAGCTTTACCTTGGGGTCTCAGGCTACCTTCTGCGGGCCCACAGTGAGCGTATCGACCACAAAGGGCATCTGTGCCCACTGTCATGCTCATACCTCATCTGCTCAGTTAGATGGGTCCTGCCTGCCTATTCCAGTGAATGCTTCAGTTGCTAGCCCTCATTTTCTAGGGCAAAACGATCAGGACTGCCACGCAGACCCGAGCACCCCTTCTCCCTGACTTTTCCTGTCACGAGGAAACGATGAAAAATGATTTTCCATATTAAACTTCCTGCTTTCCTCAGGACAAAAGCCACCTTCACTACGTTAGCTGAGACATCTAGGCTGGGCTGTCTAATAAAGGCTCGGCTAATCGCGCCATCCGCCATCGGCAGGTCAATGCTATCCAATCAACCTTTCCCTCCAGGCCAGATCACAGCTTACAGCTGCCCTCGGACCTTCCTGGTTAACAGTTCCCCTCCTGACACTTCTGTCCCCACTGCCCAGAACCCACGGAGGCCCTACACAGATAACATTTTAGTGTCTGAACTGCTCATGAAAGTATCTTTGAACCTGTCAGTGTGACATGTTAGGTTCTATCTCACAGGGAATTTTAGGGCATTCACCAGTTTTCAAACATTCATCTAAGATACTGAGCATCCTCTCTTAACCAGAAACTACCCTAGACACTGGGCAAAAACACCAAAGAAGGTCCAGCCCCTGGCCTGAGAAAGCTTCCAGTCTGGTGGAGAAGCTTGATACATAAAAGGTAAATAGAACCCACAGTGGTGGCTAAATAATGATCCCGCCCGTGGGTCACTTCATTCAGCCTGGGAGGAGGGGGTGTAGGTGGCCAGGGGAGGCCTCCTGAGCAGAAGGGAGTGTAAGTGGAGGAAACCTGCGTGGAGACTTCGAGGCTCCAGGAGCTCCGTGGCCAGCTGTACAAGCTCACTGTGACAGCCAGGATCGCATTTGCCTCATTCAAAAGTCTTAGGTCCCCTTAAAGGCCCTGCTTGAAGGCTTTCTGGCCCCTTCTTCCCAGTCCCCTGTGCTGGGCCTCACACCACTGCTCACTGTTCCCCCAACTAGAATTGGTACACCTGTGTATTTTCATTTTTGCTGGGCCTATGATCTTTGTCCATCAAGCCTTTACCTTTTAAGGTTTGGTACAAACACCACCTTCTCTGTGGAGATTTCTCTATCTATGGGCACCATGACATTATGTTAATCTCTTTGCCTCTCTAGGTTATAAGTTTTTGGAGGACAGGAACTGCCTCTTAATCGTTCTCAGATTCCCAGTGTTTGGTAGACAGAAGATTGTATGCCTGCTTTTTGACAAAGCAATAAAGGAACAAAGCAATATATCAAAAATCACATGAATTGTCTTCTTTCATTCCAATCACAAGGCAGACTCTCCCCAGTACAGGTTACAAATAGGAGATAAAGAATTCAGATCCTGGTACGAGCTCCGGAAAAACTGGGCAGCAGCCCTTGCCTAACTTCTGAAATGAAGGCTTATTTGCTGGTTTTCACATGCACAATTACACCATACCCAAGCAGAAAAGAATAAGAACTCTTGAGAGCAAATTGATTAATCATGAATCCAATTACAACTAATAACTAGAGAAAGGCCCCTCTCAGATGTCTGTAATAATTCATGCAGAGGAAGAGGGAATGCTGCCAGGTTGGCATCTGGACCTTGAAGTATGAGAAAGTTGGGGCCCATGTGCGCTGGTCAACTCAACTCCTTAGACCCAGTGTTGACAGGACCAATGTCAGACTCAAGTCCCCTTGACCAGTTTGCAGCACAATGAGGCATACTTTTCTGTGGCCAGAGCCTGTGCCTCCGTATCAATGCCAGTCACCCCAGTACTTATCTCATTTGAAGAACAGCATCTTCAGATGCATGATGAGGTGAATAAGGAGGTGAACTTAATAAAAAAATTTCTCCTGCTCAGGTTACTGCAGTGAACCCCAAACAGGCAAATCAAAGTAAAAAAAGCCGCTAAGTGTTTCAGCACCGTGGACAGTGTCTAGGGCGACAAATTGGGCTGCTCTTCTCTATTCACACAGAAGTGTAAGTTCCAGGCCCTGGCTGACTGCTCAGTTGCTTAGATCAGCATACCGGGGTTGAGGGTTAGATCCCAGATGGGCACATACAAGAAACGACCAATGAATGCGCCACTAAGTGGAAGAACAAATGAATGCTTCTCTCTCTCTCTCTCCTTGCTCTCTCTCTAAAAAACAACAACAACAACAACAACAAAAACCTGACCAGGAGGTGGCGCAGTGGATAGAGCATTGGACTGGGATGCAGAGGACCCAGGTTCGAGACCCTGAGGTCGCCAGCTTGAGCACGGGCTCATCTGGTTTGAGCGAAGCTCACCAGCTTGGACCCAAGGTCACTGGCTCGAGCAAGGGATTACTCGGTCTGCTGTAGCTCCATGGTCAAGGCACATATGAGAAAGCAATCAATGAACAACTAAGGTGTCACAACAAAAAACTAATGATTGATGCTTCTCATCTTTCTCCGTTTCTGTCTGTCTGTCCCTATCTATCCCTCTCTCTGACTCTCTCTCTGTTTCTGTAAAAAAACAAACAAACAAAACAAAAAATAAAACAAACAAAAAAAGAAACAAAAAAACAGTATAAGTTCTGACCCAGAAGTCCCTATCAACATACAGTGAAGAGGGTTGGTTCTGGAAATACTCCCATATTTTTCACCATGAATGCAGTAAGAAACCAGAATGAGCTTGGGGGGGGCTGAAGCCATGCCTTTGTCACCACTCAGTCTGGCCTTGCCACTGCTTGGCATGTGTTAAAGGGTCAAAAATTATAAATGATGACAAATGATTATTTTGTCTTGATGCTATATGGGATTAAGAAGAGTACAAAGTCTTTTAGTGGCCTAGTTTTAGAAGTTTCCCATATTGCAGAGAGAGAAAAAAACACTATTCTGACCACCAGGTCAGAAAAAGATGTGTATTTGAAAAGGGGATAAACAAGGCTTCTAGCCAAGATGGCAGTATAGGAAAATGCAGTACTTGCAACCTCTTACAACCACATTAAAATTACAGCTAATCTGCAGAGCAACCATCATTCAGAATGGCCTGAAACCTAGCTGAAGTCCTATAATTAAGGATATACAATAGAAGTCACATTGAGACTGGTAGGAGAGGTAGAAAGATGAAATGGGCTGGCCCCATACCCATGTGTAGTGATAAAAATTCGGATGTAGATCTCGGCTGCAGAGGTCCCCATGAGGAGCTGGGCTGGCCTGCTGCTCTTCTCTGACCCCGGGCCATCCACATCCTCCCAACTTTCCTGTTCAAGGCACTGCCTTACAGCAATTCAGATGTGGTCCCTGCCCTCTGGAGACTCAAGAGCCAAAGCTAATACTGTCAGGTAAGAATGCAAAGACTCCCAAATTTTAAAAAGAAATAGATAAATAGATAAATAAAGCTCAAAAGAGACTACAATGTAATGGAAGTTGGATTACCGAATGAGAAGGTAGGCTTCCAGTTGGGCAGAATAAGGTTTTCAATTCATTCCGTATTTTTAAATTCCCCAGCATGTAGGTGGAGAGAGCAAGGACATTTTAGAGCACATGGTACATTTATGAATCAAGGGACGACCAAATCAATCAAAATAAATGGCTTCTTTTTTTTTTATTTTTATTTTTTTTTTAATTTTTTAATTTTTCTGAAGCTGGAAACGGGGAGAGACAGTCAGACAGACTCCCGCATGCGCCCAACCGGGATCCACCTGGCACGCCCACCAGGGGCGACACTCTGCCCCCCGGGGGACGATACTCTGCCCCTCCGGGGCGTCGCTCTGCCGCGACCAGAGCCACTCTAGCACCTGGGGCAGAGGCCAAGGAGCCATACCCAGCGCCCGGGCCATCTCTGCTCCAATGGAGCCTTGGCTGCGGGAGGGGAAGAGAGAGACAGAGAGGAAGGAGGGGGGGATGGAGAAGCAAATGGGCGCTTCTCCTATGTGCCCTGGCCGGGAATTGAACCCGGGTCCCCCGCACACCAGGCCGACGCTCTACCGCTAAGCCAACCAGCCAGGGCCAAATGGCTTCTTTTTTAAGGTTTTCTTTCATTTTGCATTTCCTTATTCCTTCTACTGCTAGATTGAACTTTGAGAAGATCAAGAAAAGCTTTAGTTGTCTTTCTCCATTGCTTCAAAATCAAAGAAAAGCTTCTGATGGAAATACAAGCCTAACACTAAACACTTAGGGCAGTAGGGTCACTGTGACACAGAGCAGGGGATGTTCCAACACTCTGTGCATTGTCACATGGCCCTCCCAGCTTGCAAGCTGTGCCCACAATCCTCTCCACTCAAGTAAGGATATTGAAACACAGTGAGTGAGCATGGCATTCCTAGACTTATAACTCTGAGTGCTGTGTAGTTGTAAAAAGCCTATTACCTGAAAACATTGTGGTTGACTATCATTAGTAATAAATTACGTGCAAAACACCTCACAGCTTGTGAAAAAGAAATTTATCGTGCCAATAATAGATGGAGTTAGAAAAAAAAAAAAAAAAGTCCTAGAAAATGGATAAGACTCTTCCCCATGGATGAATGAAGATGGTGACTTCTTTTAAAAACCTATTACCAGTACTCTACAGATAGTTCTTAAAGTTTGCAAATGCAGACTTAGGTCAACAGGAGAGCCATGTAATGCTGTAGCTTTGCCACATCACCGCACTTTCAGACTTGCTGTATCTAGCCATTGTCATTTTTTTTTTTTTTTTGCCCACTTTACCCTCTCTCATGAATATAGGCCACTCAGGCTTAGTGAGATTAGTCAAGGAATGGAGATTAGAGATGCCCCTAACTTCTGCGTGGGTCCACCCTATTCATTCAGACAGTAGCTCTCCATAAATAAAAACAAAAGTCTTACTCTACAATAAGGGTCAATGGTCTTGTTTTCCAGAGCAATGTGACATAGGAGTAAGATGGAGTAAGATTAAAATAATTGTATCTGACAATTGCTAAGGATAGCACCTGGCCTATAGTAAATGCTGTATGAGTGTTTATTACTATTATGATGGTGACATCTCAAAGCTGCCGCTGAGAACTATCACTGCCTAAGGCTAGGCAGGAAAGTCAGACTCAATGTCTAAATTTCTTTCTTTCTAAAAGGCAGGTGGTACCAGTTTCCACAGGGACATGGTCAGGGTTAAATCTCTGGATGTCAAAGCATGACTCATCTAAGTCAGAAAACACTCTTGATAGAAGTGTGTGTGTGTGTGTGTGTGTGTGTGTGTGTGTGTGCGTGTGTGTGTGTGTGTGTGTGAAATGACCTATGCCATTTAGCAGGTGACCTTGGGTACCACAGTGGCTTCTTCACAAATCACATTTATAAGGGCATAAATGGCTTTGAGCTGAGGAGCAGATGTGTGATAACCCAGTCTCATTCCCTACCTCTGACCCCTTCCAAGACTGAGTGCATCTAGTCATCAGTGATGAAACTTTCCATTCTCTGAGGCTTTTCTAACTCATCTTAGCTGAGTTCTTCCAGTGTCTTATTACTTTGATGGAGAGTCAAGGGTGGGTAGGGGTGCGGATGACTCAGATGTGGCAGCAAACAAAGTGAATTCAAACAGTGTAGATTTCTGACCTGGCTGCAGGGCAGCCTGGCTCTGCAGAAAGCCTCCTACGCAGTCTAAAGCCCAGCAAACCCCACGTTTTGGCTTCATCCTTTTCAAATGACACTTAAAACAATTTGGAATACTCGTTTTGCCTACTCATGCCCAATCATAATTACACCAAGTGGCTTTTCCGTTGTCCACTATTATCTGCTGTGTACTCGATGGCCATTATAACCCTCTCCTCTGGATGTCCTCCAGGCACACACCTGGGCATTTACCTTCCTTGCTCCGCTTTTAGACAAATGAGGAGTCTGTGTTTACAAGAGAATGCGGCCAACCAATTAGAGTAGGAAGAGATTTGAGAGTTGTCTTCACCCTGTTATTTTCTTGTGTTTTATCTGTCCAGATAGATTGCAAACTTGCTAAGGGCAGAAATGATGCTGAGATATTTCTGGCTCTCTCACCACTTTCCCTAACTACATACAAAAAATTTTTGTAGTCACAGTAGTAATGAGTACATAGATCTTTATGTTTTAGAAAATGCTCTGACACTTGGAGTAAAAAGAAATCTTTCCCTCTGCTTAACCCAGAGATTTTAAGAAGGTTGCCCATATTACGAGACAGGAGAGGCAGAGCCAAGGGTCGGGACCCAGGCACCGTGGTCTCCGCGTTTTCACCTTTAACCACCACCGCACAGTCTTTTGCAAGGTTGGGCCCACTTCCTGTTTACCACAAGACCCTCTCTTCTACCATAGGCAATTTATTTACAGAGGTTTAAATTGGCGAATTTAAGAAAGTAGAAAGGGGCGTGTTAGAGGATGGAGAAAAACTCAAGTTCTTATTCCTACTTATTGGGGAGAAATTTCATGCAAGAGGTGGGATTTCGAGAAGTGCCACAAACCCTTTGAAAAACAAGAAATTGTGTAAATTCAGATTAAATTATTTCTTGAAAACTAAAAGTTGCTGGTCAGATCCACCTCTGTCTGAAAGGGGCTCTGATGGAGTTCTCAGTGCAGGGCCAGAGCTCTAGGTGCCTTTGTTAGATGAGCAAACAGTGAGCGAGTGAGAGAATCAATACACAGAAAGCCTGCCCTGCCCAATTCCTCCCCTGAGTTCAGCAGGGTGCTTTCCTACCCATGCAGAGAAGAGATCGTGCCTTTTATTTCAACCACTTCTGATTTTCTGTGCAGAGCCAACTGTGTCAGGTTGGAGCAAATGAAGCAAACAGGTGTTCTCTTGTAGCCTGAGGCCCAGTGTGCCATGGAGGAATCAAGGCCCCTGAACATCTCTGAAGTTATTTAAGAGCTTGTCAGATCAGAGGGCTACCCGGCCAGCTCCCATGAGGACATCTCATGGTGGGAGCACAGACCCCACCATCAGGCAACAGCTCTGAGAGGGAGGGGCTGGCTGGCTGAGAATAAATTCCCCTCCCCAAACTGCCTCCGGGGCCTCACTCTTGTCAGGTAAAACCAGGTAACCCCAAGTGGGCGCTCTGGGATGAACTACTGGCTTGGGTATCAACACAGCATCCTCACATTTAGAAACCAAGTAGGACACAAAGACACCAGGAAATGGCCGGGAGAAGAGCCTGGGGAGACAGTGGGTCAGACATGAAGGGGCCACAGTCTGGGCTCCAGTGCCAGGGCTCTCCCCCACTCCTGCAGTCCTGCCACACAGCATCCTTGCTCTGCGCTGTGCCAACAGGCCCGGCCATCCTGCCTACTGTGTGTTCATGGCTCAAGGACAGAGCTCGTCCCTCCATTTGCTTTCTAGGACAGAACATTGCTCAGTCGTCAGTACACAGGAGGCCCAACCCCCTCTGGATTAGGTGATGGGTCATTGGAGCCGAGGGGTCAGCAGCCTTCTGAGTTGAGCCCTGCAGGTGCCCAGAGCCCCCCTCAATCTGTCAGAGTTAAAGAGACAAGCTCGTTCCTCCTTGCTTTTGGTGATAGAAGAGCCAGGGAATCAACTTATCAATTAAATTAAGCAAGCTGAATGGAAAACAAAGTATCATTCAACAAGGCCTTGTTCTTTTTCTTTCTTGCCTCAAGTTCTTAGAATTTATTTCTTCCCCTTCTAAGAAAGCTGTGCAGTGAAAATTGTGCACAGGCTTTCTGAGTAGAACTCAAGTCAAAGGAGCTTAAGTTTGGAAAATGTTCCAACTTGAGAAGAGGAACAAAACCCGTAGGACTTTGGTTAAGTGTTGGAGTCTACCCGAGGGTTGATCCCCATGGAGACGGGCACTGCCATGTAGCACAGAGCTCATCTGACTGTGCAGGGGAAGCAGGGGGTCTGACAACCCGCAGGAAGCCCCCTCCACCCTCAATTATTTTCCATACCAGCCTGTCACAAAGCTTCAAATTATGCCATTAGAAATTGATTAGTAAGGTTCTGGATTAATATTGATGTTTTAATTTGAGCAAGTTCAAGATATCATTACAGTTATTAAAATGGCATTGCTTCCTAAGAAGGGTAAACCACACCTGCTGTGGGCATGCACCAGGCACACCTGAGATTTTAAAACTTTGTTGGCTAAAAGGAAGACCTCATATGACTGACAGCTGGGGGAGGGACACGGGGGCTTCTGAAGAGAGTGGGTCTGGGTAAAACTGTGAAAGGAAAGTCTGGGGTGGGGTACAAATTCATTTAAGGTGCACGACAGAGTAGGAGGAAAAGCCTTAGCTGCTTCATTATTCTGTCCTATACAGGGTCTGGTCATAAGTTGTCTTTTACCTTTTATTTACGACAGATATAGGCCTGGAAAATCTTCAATAGTCTTTATATTTCTCACGTTTCAGAAGTCACACTCAGCTCCCCTAAAGACAGAAAACAACCAAAAAACAAACAAACAAACAAAACCCTCACAAAACAACAACAACAAAAAACCCTAGTCTCAGAATGCGCTGTCCATGGTGCTACCAGACAAGGTTCTGAAATCTTGCAACGAGGATTCATAAACAAGCAAACTCCAAATTCCGGTGTCTGTCATTACTTATACAGCACTCAACTCCAAAAGATGATGAGGTTACAAAGAAGATTAACTGGGGGAGTCGTATACTGAGCCCATTAAGTAGGACCTCCAACTGCAGCCCATCCCAACCACCCCCAGGCAGCCCCCACCTGCAGACACCTCACCAGAAGCTGTTTCTTCTTTGGGGCTCAGAACATTGATCTACTGAGGTTCTTACTCCTTCCCACCCCAATATTCCAGAGGGGCATGGAGCAAGAGGGAAAACAGAGGCCCAGCTGGAGCCCCATCAGAAATACAACTTTTCTTTACGTCCTAACTTATCTCACAGTTAGATAGAGTTTGCGTTCTACTCCACAAAACAACTGCTTTTATTTTTACACAATTACCCCTCACAAATATCTGAGTACAAGGATGCTCCAAGAAGCAGCTTTTAGAGTGGAGAAATAGCCCTCTGGATAGCTCAGTCTTTTCTTCTGCCATCTGAGCCACGTGTGGCCGATGCCAACCCCTGCGGCAGCAGGAGGACAGGGAGTGCTGGAGGCCCTTACTCTGGTGGCCCACTTGCTTACAAGGCTTCTTATGCCCTGGAGAGGGTACCCATTTAAACCTAATAGCACTTACCCTACAAGGGTTGTTTGAAAGATTAAAGGAAATAATAAATGTAAAATGCTCCATGACAGGCATTCAAGAAATGTTATCTATTAATATTAATATTTCTCCCCTCTTCCTCCTATGTAGTTAAAAAAAGACCATATCCTCCCCTAGTTACAAAGCCCTACACAATCAGCTACCTCCTACTGCCGTGGCCTCATTCTCTGATTCTTCCCCACTCACCCAGTCCCCAGACTCCATCCTTAAGCCTGGCTCTTTCACACCTCAGGGCCTTTGTATGTGCTGAGGACTCCACCTGGAATGCTCACTGCACTGCCTCCCATTCCACCTATGAAGGCCCCTCACCTGATGAGACCCAGGAGGGGGAAGCACCTTGTCTGTGAGACTTTCCAGCCTTCCTGCCTCCATGGACCTGGCGTGTGTCCCTCAGGCAGCACATGTCATGTTTTACCACCATAATGTGTTATTTGTCCAGCTCTTTTTTCAGCTGTCCAGCACCCTAGGGAGGGAGAATTTGTCTCTGTGTGTCTTGTTCACACATGGAAGACATGCACCAAATGTGTGATGAATAAATGTGTGTGCATGGGGGTATATAACACTAAGGAGGAGGTGATGGGTACCAGGGAAGATGGAAGATATAGTTGCCCAGCACAACAGCCTGTAAACACGGACTGTCATGCCACTGACAGCAAGGGTCCCATCTACAAAAATCCTGGCCAGTCTTCAACCCACTGCTGCAAGACAAGAGGGTCACCAGAAAGTTTCTGTATTTCACCGCAATGGGTAGCATTTTCACTTGCTTGTGAGTCAAACTATACCATCCTCTCCGCACCAACTGAGTGCACAGGACTAGGATACTGTGCCCTAATCTAACCCCTGCGTGTGCACAGACACACACATACACGCGCATGTGACATTTTAGCCATTTGAGGCCACTTCACTCCTATGTGGGTATTTTGTTCAAGGCTTTATATATTTTTCATTATACTCATTTTCATTATCTTATGCATTTTGCTTTCTGCAGACTGCATTTTAACTTACTGTCTTTTTTGCATTATTTTATTTATTTCTTTTAACCTTTATATATATTTTTAAATGGAAGTCTCCTGGAGAAGGGGAGCAGCTCTGGGATTATTTATGACTGGGACAGAGAGGCTCCATATACCCCCTGCCTGTGGGGATTCCCAGAGTAATGGTAAAGACAGGAAACAAACCCTGAAAAAGAAGACACAGAAATTCCTAAAAACATATAAAAATTAGTCCCAAATAGTCCCAAGAATCTCAACATTCAGGCTGTAGGGGGATGAGTGTATGAAGAGGTTAGAGGGGCAGGGGGTAGTCCAAGAAATGGCTTCTTAAGCTCTAGCTATTGGGATGGCCCCCTCTCTAGATCAGCTAGGTTGTAACTCTCAAAGTACTCATGCTTTCTCCCTGGGTTTTCTGTTCGGTATAATAGACCACTAGGTATGATTATGAGGCTGGGTGCCTGGGTTCCTTGCTCACCCAAGAGCCCTTTCTTGCCCTTCTGACTCTAAGTATCATCACTATTTAGGCTGAAGTATAGAATTCTGCTCTTCCTAAAGGAGGCTGCAGCTGCTTTCTGGTTTAGAACCAAAACAAAGAAGGAAAGGCATTGTAACACTGTAGGGTGGCCAAAGCCAAGTGTGATCAGATCTTTTATTTTCTGCTTCTGTGCACCCTAACACCTGGGTTTCCATCAGAGACTTTCCAATGGGGAGCAGGGAGCCAGAGGCCACAGCAACAGGCGTCCGTGCTCAAGATGCTGAAGGAAAGTGGCTCAGCCATGAAGACAGCGCGATGAGGGGAGATGGCCAAAGGGAAGAGATGAGGGGAGAAAGTCCTCTGTGCATAACAAGGGCGGCTTGGAGGCTGGGTGTGTGTTGTTAGCTTTTTACTTTAGAAATGAAAGAGAATATGCTTGTCTGTTATATTACCTGTTGGCATTTAGAATTATGGACATTAGTCCTTTGTTCAATTAATATGGTTAGGTCCATTAACATTGATACTCTTCTACACAGTGCTCAGACCTCTGATTGTTCCCTTTGCTATAGGTATTTACTCTCCAGATCTTCTATCTCATCCAGTCTTGTGGCTTTGAATACATATATTTACATATATATTTACATATATTTACATATATATGTAAATGTGTGTATATAAATAATATATACACACACATTCTGATGACTCCTGCATTTATATAGCCAGTCCACACAAAGCCTTTGACCTCTGATTCTGAATTCCTAGTTCCCACCTGTTCTCCCACATCACTCAAACCTGCTCCTTTAAAAGTCTTTGTCAAATTAGTAACAACTCCACCCTTCCAGTTAGAAAGGCCTTGCCATTGTCCTCTACTCTCACTCACAGTCCCACAGGAAACTCTGTAGTAGCATCTGACCCCTGTTCCCCACACTTCCACTGCTATCGTCCTGAACCAAGTCACCGTTATTTCCTATCTGGATTATTGCAGTGTTTTCCTAACTGAGCTCCCTGCTTCCACCCTTGCTTTCCCAACCCCACTCTGGCCACAGCACAGCTACCAGAGTGATCTCTTTCAAATCTAGAGCACATTATTCTCCTGCTCAAAATCCTCCAACATGACTGTCCAAGTGATGTGGAGATGTTTTCTCTAAATCTATGTATGCTAGTTGACCAATGTCACTCTGTCAAATTTAATTGTCTAAATTTAAAAAAGTCCTCCAACAGCTCCATCTGCCTCAGAGTGAGGGTCAGTGAGTACATACTGTCCTAAATGGGTGAGTCTCCCACCTCCACCTCTCTGACTTCATCTCCTACCTCTTTCCTCTCACTCATTCTACCCAAACACATGTGCCTCTTTGCTTTCCCTTGGACATCTTGGTGCTGCTGCACTCACTATTTCCTCTGTGTAGACTCTCCTCCCCAGCTGTCTGCACAACCTGCTCTCTCATATAATTTGAGTCTTTGCTCAAACATCCCCTAATCCACAAGGGCTTCTCTGACTGCCCCCCCTCAAGTGATTGATGAAGGCATCACTTCTATTTACTGAGTGTCCCTGACACACCACACAGCCTGACACATCACAGACACCCATCACGTATTTTTGAACAAATGAGGAAATCTAGTTAGTGTTGGGTGTATGATCCAAGCTGAGACAACTGGGCTTTCTCTCTTGGGCTGTGAATGCTGAAGGATGGGAAGAGAGGAATTAGCTGGAATGGGCCTGCCCAGCAGCATGCTGGCAGTCCCGTGCCCCAATACCTGGCTGCTCCTGAATCCTATTTCTTCTCAGCCTGATTCTTCAGCTATACCTTCAATTCTGTGAGCTATTCTACCTCCTTCCAACAAACTCTTCCCCCCCCATATTAGCCAGTGTACTTTCTATTGCTTGAAATAGAACAACTCCAGTTGACAGGGCATCTCATTTCCCAGTTCCTCTATGCTTGTGCCCCCACCCCCAGCAAAGGTGTCATATGCTTCACAAGAGTCCGAGTCAGGCTAGTTTAGTTGTCTTGCCATGGACATTCTAAGAACTCTTCCCAGTCTAAATTTCTGCTAGCCTACTAAAAATAATACTGAGAGACTCCCATATTCCTTTATATCTTTAAAATGTGGGTCAACTCCTCATTTTACTGACAAGGAAATGAAAGCCCAGGAAGTTCATGTGGGTAACTGTGTGAAGAGCCCAGGATTCAGAGTTTGGTTGCCAAATAAAGAACACAGAATTCAGAGGGTTAGTGACCAGTTATGTGCTCAAAGATGCTGATTCTTCATTCCAGAGAGGGCTAGAATAGTAGAGTCAGTTGTCTTCCTGCATAGCATCTGGGACTGTGCCCTTCATCCTGTGTCACAGCTCCTGGAATAAGACAGCCATCCAAGCAACAGCTGGAGGTCTTCACAGACTGCATGGTATGCTTTCTGGCCTTTGCAAGGACAGGTCTGGCCATGGAATGCCTCAGAGATTATGCCAGTCTGGCAGGACCCAAACCCACCATAAGCCTTTTCTGCTTCACTGATCTTGCACGATTTCTCTGACATCACCAGGCTTGTGTTCACTGAAAGGAGACTAATAGTGGTCAGGGAGAAAGAAATGCCAATAAAAGCTCCTTAACAGTCTGGCATGAGTGCCCAATGACAGCTTTCCTTAACTCAAACTAAAAATGTTTGCAGTTTTGTTTGAAAAATGGCCACAGGGCTTTAGTCAAAATGAACCTTCATTCCAAGCTCTCCAAAAGTTTAGAAGTCACCTTAGGTACTTGACAGATAGTCGATCAGCACCCTGGACAGAGCTGCCTGCAAGCCAGAGGAGGGTGAACCTGATGCAACCCAAACCCAGCGCCAGGACCTCAGGTTCTACATACTGTTGGTGTAAAGCCATGCTGTTCCATCCTAGTCTCTGTCTTTTTTTTTTTTTCTTAAGTGAGAAGCAGGGAGGCAAAGAGACAGACATCTGCATGCACCCTAACTAGGATCTACCCAGCAAGCCTCTTACCAGGCTATGCTCTGCCCATCTGGGGCTGTTGCTCTGTTGCTCAGCAACTGAGCTATTTTAGCACCTGAGGCAAGGCCATGGAGCCATCTTCAGTGCCCAGGGCCAACTTGCTCCAACCGAGCCATGGCTGCAGGAGGGGAAGAGAGAAATAAAGAGGGGGGGGGAAGGATGGAGAAGCAGATGGTCGCTACTTCTGTGTGACCTGACTGAGAATGAAACCCAGGATGTCCATATACTACTGAGCCAACCGGTGAGGGATAGCCTCTGTCTTAAGATCATCCAAGATACCAGCAGGAAAAGCAAACACAAGAACAAAAACAGCAAACAGAAAACCTGTAGCAACTCCATAGAATAAATATGGAGCTGCTGGGGCAATAAGAGCTGAGTAAAGAAAGTAAAGCTTCCTGGAAAAAGTGAGACCTGCCCAGGGATCTGAACAAGGGAGGAGCTGGATGTGATAGAAGGGTTCACAAGGCAGGGGCACAGGCAGATAAGGGTGAGCCAGACAATCATGTCCAACACCTATTTCCATCAATGCATTCAAATGTTCCCCACCACCCCAGGAAATACCATCTCTGAAAAGAGTGTTCCACCCTGTCTGCTTCAAACCATACAGAAATACATTCTTCAACAGAGTCGCAAAATCAGCTCTATGATAAAGCTCTTTTCATTTCCTTCTATCTTTTTTTTTTTTAATGGACTTTTACCTTCTTACAATGGTGACTATTTTTAGACCCGATGAAATGTTAGCCATGACAAGAGGCTTCTCACATCCAATGCAGCTCCTCCTCCCCTGATTACCCGATTCTATTGTTTTGGGGTTTATTTTTCCTTCTTTTATTCCTGGATGCTCAGCCCCACCCTCCGCCAGAAGTGGTTCTCTTCTGGAATGCTTTTAGAATTTTACTTACAGCCTGCCACTGTCTTGTGTCCCTTGTCCTTTGTTATGTGTTTGTTGGGATTTAATTAGACCAATTTAAAACTGTCATCTCCTTAAGTTACCTGCCTTCTCTTTCCCTTCCTCCCTACTTTGAAAAAATGTCTCTAATTAAATTTTATCATTAAAAATATTCTTTCTTTATTAAAGATCCTTTTGAGGAACTGAACTCAGGCTATCGTCAGCCCGTCTCTTCTCCATGGTCATGAGAGGGAGTGAGTGTGAAAGGCGAGAGGGATAGAGAGGGTTTCTGCAGCAATGAATGTGACAGAGAGACCAAATCAGCAGACCGCGCCAGTTCCAGAGGCTAAGATGTAAGAAATGTAAGCTGTCTCGAAACCAAAGCTGAAAGCAATGCTTTTGATCATTCCTAAGCAGAGTGACCGAGGTGCCTGCTTTATCCTCATATAAAACCACCTCTAAAAGGACTACATAAGCTCCACCTGAGGAGACACGTGCTCATTTAAACTGGCCCATTGCAGGCTTTGATAGACTAGTCATTGGGACCCTCTAGAGAAGATGGCTGGGGTGTAGGTATTATTATTGAGACCAGAGAGTGTTCTTAATCACGTCATCCATAACAATTCAGGCATAAAAAAAACCCCACAATGAGATATTGCCAAACTCTCTTTTCATTTTGGCTTCTTTAAACAGAGTTTACCAACAATGGGATGAATGAATTTGTAGTACTAAACTGAGACATGCTGTTTAATATAACTGCTCTGTGTAAACATGCAAGAAAATCCCAAAAGACAAGAGGAATGCAGAGGGACCCAGGCCAAACCAATCCCTCCTTGGTGGTCTTGTCCCTCAGTCCTGCTGCTCAAAGTATGGCAGAGGCAAAGACAGAAGGAATAAGGGGACAGAAACACAATAGCTGTAGAAGGTGGTGCTGAGTGGAAGCGAAGACAGGCCATCTTTCTTCCTGGGCTCTGAGCTGCAGGCTCTTGACACCAAGCTGCACCTGAACACAATTGTTCTATCTGAGCCCCACCCAGGGAAGCAGGTGTGAGAAGGCTAAAGGTGTACTTGAGGTGTGGAAGCCCCTCACAGAGAGTCCTACGTCGTAGAAGTGCATCCCATTGTGAGGACAACCAGTGCTCTGTGTGCTGGGCCTTAGGTACCAAGTGCAGAGTCCACAGCCCGCCAAGCTCAAAGGTCAGCCCGGGGCCCTTGCTACCGCCAGCAGTGGTGGTCTGCATTAGTTAACCTGATATCATTGTGGGTGTATTCTAAAGAGCCAAAGGAAAGAACCCTGCTGGGAGTGGGCAGGACAGCTAGATTAAAGTGAGTGGACAGCGTTCCTGGCAGGCAGGATCCTCCTCTATTAGCCTGAAGAAAATTGATTAGCGATAGTGCTCTCGTAACTCCTGGAAGGCAGACAACTGGGTGAGCTGCCAGGGCTGAGTCGGAAAGTGACCCGTGGGAACCAAGGAGAGAGGGGATGGCGCTATGTGGACGCAGACCTTCTCAGAAATACCAAATCGAGGCACAGAAAGGCCGAGAAAGCAAAAACAATTAAAAAAAATGGCAATGGATCAAATCCAGTCATCATGAATTCTGATGGAACTTTTTTATTTCTGGGAATTTGGCTGGAACAAATATTATTTTATTTCAGAGTATTTGACTGGAGTAAATCTCAGCAAGAGGGGACTATTGGTTCAAAGTGCCCTTTGGCTAAACAGAGTTGTCTTAAAAGGACTCTCTTATTCAACTGGAAATTCTGATGCACTAGTATTCCCAGAGTTTACTTCTAAGCCCACAGGGGAACCATATTGGGGGATGGCACATGGGAAGTGGGATTCCTGGTTTGAGAGTTCATAGCCCTCAACGTCCTGTGGGCTGGGGGAGGCCTGTATTTCTCCCAGCACACTGCTGAGCATGCGCAGGACTTGTGGGAGGGGCTGAACTTGAGTGACAGCCTCCCGGCTCCAGGTCCCAGCCTGCTGCCTCAGAAAAGAAAGGAGAATAAATGAAGGCCCTGAGTATGTCCCCAGTGTCCCCACCCTCCCTGCTCTCATTCTGGAGGAGAGCTCATGGAGAGCTGTCCTGAGTCGGGTTTAATGAGCAGCAGCCGGCAAATGCAGAGCAAGAGGAAGGATAATGGACCTGAGAGGTTCAAGTTACAAGAACAGACCAAGGAGGCTCAGTTCATGAGGCATGCGTGTCTGTCTGTCTGGGTGTTTCCAGGGCACTGTCAGTGGCCTCATCGATAGGTGCAGAAGATGCAGTGCAGCAGGAAGGCCACACAGGGGACTGAGAAGAAATCAGAGTCAAAGAAGGCGGCCACTTGTAAACGGTTCACCTGATAAATTAAACCCCTGTTACTTCACAAAAGATGGGGGAAGAAATGCAAGCTCCTGGCCAAGGTGAGGGGCCTGGGGTCAGGGTCTGCCCAGCAGGATGGGCTGAGCATTGCCCACAGGTGTCCAAAAGGCCCCTCCCACCTCCATTGTGCAGAGGCTGCTAATGAAACAATACAGGTCCATCCGAGCGCCTTGGGAGAGAGGCTCTGGGGTGAACCAGCAGGGTCAGGGCAAGACCAGCTTGCCCGGAGGGCCAGGCTGCTTCATGGAAAGAAAGCCTTTGGGGTCAGGTCTTTGTTCGCTCTTCCCTTTGGGTAGAAAGCACTCCCAGTCACAGGTCCACCTGGGCGGTCCTGGGGCAAAGACGTGGGGCTCTTCATGGGCCTGAGTGCACCTGACAGCCCAGGGGTGCCAGCTACAACCAGAGCAGTGGCGCTGAGGGACCCTCAGCGCATGCCAGGAGGCCAGGCCGACCGCACGGGCGCAAGCACAGGAGCACACCCGACTGCACGGGCGCAAGCCGTCAGACGTCCAGCACAGGAGCGCCTGTTGTAAGGTCCGGGGACAGGACTGGAGACAGACTGGGGTTAACACACGCAGCCTCTGGCCAGCCCATCGAAAGAGCACAGAGCCTGGGGGCAGGGGAGTTCAGCAAGGGGGAGACACTTCCGTCCTGCCTGATGGCTTCGTTTCACCCCGCTGTTTCTGAGTGGGCAGTGAGGAAGGGCGAGAGACGTGTGCATTATAGTGAAGTGTTTTAAATTTGGGTCTCATTAGTTAGTACTTATGTTGGAAAGGATGCTTTGTACCTGTATTTATTAGAGATTTAACGAGCAGATGAATAAACTCGTAAGACGCGGGCAGAAGACAAGGCCCTAAAGGGAGTGTGAAAGAGTTTGCCCCTTCTTTCACACACACACACGGAACGGCTCCGTCTGTGAACACTGGCCCCCGTCAAGGCGGTATCGACTGTCCTTCATTCGCTGCTGAGTATGCTAGAATGTGATAGTACTCTATCTACTTCTTTAATACTATTCTACAGTTTAGGGTTTTGTTAGTTATCATTTGGATATTCTACCAGCTGGTTTCCACTTGTGAAATTAGGCATATTTATCATCATAAGATATAATTTATTGTACTCCAACTGGACTGCATAGTTATTATACAAAGAAAAACTTCATAAATAAAATTTAACCCCAGAGGAGAGATCCTCTACCAGGGAACAAGTGAGGTCAGCAGCTTTGGAGAGAGTGTGTGTGCACGTGCATGTATGTGTGTAGATGCGTGCATGCATGTTCAGGCACAACAGCATCACCAGTCACGAACCTTGGCTCTGCTCAGGACAGAGCTGGCCTCACTCTGCCGGGACCACAGCTGCCAGAGCAAGGCCAGGTCCCAGGTGACACATACTGTCTGAGAGGCAGCAGGCGGACAGGAGCCGATACGCGCATTCCTGTGTCCGGGAGACTGTGAGGATAGTGAGGGAGGGTGGGATTTAGGTTTTCCTATTGCATGGTCACCACTCTTTCATGCCCAACCTTGACATCAAAAGCAAAAACAAAAGCAAACCAACAGAAAGCATGCTCCACTCAATCTGCCTCATAGACAGCCACTTTTGAAAGATCAAAAGGAGAAAGAAATCTTGTTAATGGAGCAACTATGATGTGCAGAAGCACACATAATCTCCACCTCTGGAAAGCTCAGAGACAGCACAGTGCCTAGCACAGGGCTGCCTATCAGGGAGAAACTCATTACTGAGAGTGGCAATAATATATATATATGTATATATATAATGGCACTCTAAAAATTACATAACATGGATTTATTATGTAATTATATAATTATACAATCATATAAGTTATTACTCTACCAAACATGCTGCTCTTTTAGGAGACACCAGGCCAAGATCAACAAGTACAGGGTTCCCCATTGGAGACCCAAAACTTGGACTGAACACCCACCTGGCCCACAGCTGGAGGGCATGGCTTAGTTGGAACATCCCCACCCTCCCTGGCTGGGCTGTCAGACCCCGCATGGCTCCTGTCACCCTGAGGCCTTCCTGTCCCAGCCCCATCAGGCCAGGTGCGCCCTCTCCAGCTTGGTTCAAAGCCTCAGGCCTGAAACCCTCACCTGGTCCCTCACACCCCTCACGGTCCTACCCGCTCCATTGCGCCCAGAACCTCAGCGTCAGGGTGGAAAGGGGCCTCCCCGTCACCTGCACCTGCAGGTCCTCACCTCCCACTGACTGTGCCCCCTGAGAGACTGCCTGGTGTCGCCACTTGAGCCCTGGGTGATGACAACATGATGAGCACTAGGTAAACAAGCTACTAGCATCACTAGACTGCCACTCACCACAGGAGTGCAGGTCCTCTACACTCCAGGGGTCAGGTTTCTTGGGCCTCTCCACAGTCCCTGCCCTGGGGGAAGAACAGTGGCACGGGTCTGGGGGGACACAGACTCCCTGTCCGTTCCCCTCCGCGTGCGTCACGAGAGCTCTTCACGGCCCTGCCACACACAGTGTGCCCCTCCAAGGGCCATCTGAACCAGTCACATCAGCAGAATTCTGATCCCTCCCCAAACCTGCTGTGTCGGGATGTGCATTTTAACGAGATCACAGCTGATCTGCATGCACATTAAAGATGGAGAGGCGCTGGTTTACAGAATGGACCTGGGGATGAGGCAACCCCCCGCCCCGTGCTTCACCTGTCAGCGAGGCTGCGGCCCGTACACGGGGGCGTCCAGGCTGCTCTTCACCCCCGGCTGGGACACGGGCACAGTGGGCTAGTGAAAGACCTGGGGTTTGGGGTTGGAGGATGAGTTCAAGTTGTAGTTTTGTTTGTTTGTTTTTTGGTGAGAGGAGGAGAGATAGTGAGACAAACTCCCTTATGCCCCCTGACTGGGATCTACCAGACAACCCCATCTGGGCCTGAGGCTTGAGTACTGAGCTATTTTTAGCACCTGAGGCTGATGTACTCCAGTGGAGCAGCTCTCAGTGCCAGGGGCCACACTTGAACCAATAGGTCCACTGGTTATGGGAGGGGAAGAAGGAGAGAAGGGGGAGAAGCAGGTGGTTGCTTCGCCTGTGTGCCCTGAACAGGTATCGAACCTGGGACATCCATACACCGGGGGAACCCTCTATCTACTGAGCCATCAGCCAGGGCCTCAAGAGTGGTTTTGTCACATACTTGCATATCTCACTCCTAAGCCTCAGGTTCCCCGTATGGGACACAGGGGTAATAAGTGCACCAACATCACAAAGTTACTACCAGTATCAGATGAAATAGAACGGTGAAAGTGTGTTGTCCAAAGTATAGGGGGGGTGATGTTAAACGTGTGTGCACACACATAAAAACGTGCACACGCGTATTGGAGCCAGAGGGTCACGCGGTCCATTGCTGCAATAGTTTCAGCTGCACTGACAACCTCCAGGGGCAGCAACAGGTAGGTCCTGACAAGCTCATCTGGGGAACAGAGGGAAGAAGCAGACACAGCTTTGGGTCTGGTGGAAGCCCGGGACAAGGTTCAGAAAGTTAACCGCTCCTTCCCAATCTTGTTTTGTAAGCTAAGTCATAGGAAGGAACCATGGTTTTCTAACTGTACTTTAGAATCTCTTAAACTGTAGGTGGTGGATTTTTTGTCCCATTCACAGCAGGGCCAGGGTGGGGTTATGGGAACCAAAGGACAAGGACAGGAATTACAGTCAAGTAAGCACAGGTGGCGGGGATATCCCTATGCTGCTTTGCTTGAAGCAATTGCATCGTGTGCTCTCCAGAGCAGAGAGGGTGGGAGGAAGCCCTTAGGATGCAAGCTTGGTGAGACTGCTAAAAAACATTAGAGCTCACCTGATGTCCTCATCTCGCAATTAGCAAAACTGAGATTAAGAACTTGTCTGAATGGCAAATTTGGGGTAGAACCCAGGTCCCAACAATGAGCCCAGGGTACCAGGTACTTCCCCCAGGTTCCATTCAATCCCCCAGGGGCTCCCAGGGAAGAACGATGGAGTGGTGATGAGCTTGCAGGACAGCATCTCCTGGGGAGAGCTTCAGGGAACAGGCTTCTCTAAGTTGTGGCTCCACTGAGGAGAGGGTTTGGCCTGTGATCCAGCCCTCCCAGGCCCTCTTTCATTTGCTAAAGGCAGAGAGCTGGGAGCAGGAAGAAGAGGGGACGGTCAGCTCCGTGGACCAGGTTAGAGTCCGGGCTGAGGAGTGAACAGGCCAGGAGGCTGATGAGCTGGGAGACAGCTCAGAAGTCACACTGCTGAGACTGCACAGGGAGGAGGCCCTCAGAGGACTGTGCAGGGCTGGGGCCAGAGCCCACATGAGGTGAAGAAAGCAGTTTTAGCAGCTCTGTGACAAATGACTACCGAAAGGCGGAGCCTGACCTACAACCCAGCTCATAGAGATTTACAGCGAGAGTTGGGAGAGGGTGAGGGTGGAGGGTGACCTGTTGGCCCAACACTGAGGAGTTTCTCAGGATGTGGAGCTTTACGTGCTGAAGCTAGGGCAGCCCCGGGCCCACAGGCATGGTGTACCACCCTGGGGCGGGGACAGTCCGGTGGGGCCTGAGAGCACAGAGGTGGCAGAGACATGGGGCTAGAATTCCCACCTGCGAACTTTGGACTTGAACCACAAAAGCAGAGTGAATGGCAATATAATTGCGATTCTAGTACCTTAAATAATTGTTTACTAAAAATGCTAGGTATTACCTGAAGAAATACAGGGAATAACAATATGAATAAGGCCCCCAAATCCAGAGGAAAAATTTGATTTGTGCCTAATCATATAGGAAACCATGAGTGATACTTCCTTTAATACCATGGAAAGACAAGCCAGAGGAGGGAGATTCCAGCTGAATGTAGACCGGGCTTGAGGGGGATGGAGGTAGATCCTGAGCCAGGTTTGGAAGGCTGGCGGGGGCTGTGATGGGAGGCGCTAATGCAGGTGAAGGACATTCCCAAGGAGAGGACACACGATGCAATAAGAACATAGCATGTTCTGTAACCATCACAGAGTGGGGCTGGGCATGAAGGAGCAGCTGGAAGTACAAGTTCACACGAGATCTGGGTCTGGACTTCATTCTGAGGCTGTAAGGAACCATCAAAGGTTTTAGAACAAGAATGGGACAGAGATCAGAACTAGGAGATCAACTACGGGTTGCTCTTAACCATCCGCATGGAGGGAGTCCATCCCCCCTCGGCATTAACTTATTCATCCCACAACCTCTACCGGCAGGACATTCTCTCTCGTGTCTCACACAAAGCTCTTTCCTGAGATCCCAGTGCTTTCCGTGCTTTGTGACTCTCTACGTCAAACGGAGAGTTCCACCGGGTCCAAGTAGACACTACTCACGAGAATGCAAAGGAGAATGATAAATCACTCTTAGAGTCAAAGCTTTAATCAAATACTTCGACCTTGTTCCAAGATCCATCCAGGAGAAGAAGCACAACTAGCACAAGTGTATTTCTTATGGAAAGAAATAAAACATTCTTGTGCTCGGCGGGTACTCAGGGAGGAGGAGGAAGAAGTGGAGGATGGACAGACAGAACAGGAGAAAGAGGAAGAAGAGAGGCAAGAGGAGGTGGGAAAGGATGGTATCCTGAGTTAAACCACATTCCCCCAAAAGATATGTCCAGTCCTAAGTCCCGGTACGTGTGATGTGACCTCATCTGGAAATAGAGTCTTGACAGATGTAATTAATTTTAAGATCTCAAGATGTGATCATCCTGTATTTCTGGTGAGGCCCGAATCCAACAATTGATGTCTTTGTATAAGAAAGGAGAAGGATTTGACACACAGAGGCAGGTTTGAAGGCTCCCTGCACACAGAGGCAGGGATGAGAGTCATGTTTCCACAAGCCAGGGGTCGCCCAGAGCCACCAGAAGCTGAAAGAGACAAGGAAGGATTCACCCCTGGAGCCTTTGGAGGGAGTGGAGGGAGTGTGGCTGCCTCCGTTAGGACTAATCACTATCAGAAAGAAATGCTACAAACACACACACACACACACACACACACACACACACACACACACACACACACACAGCAGCAGCACTGCTGGCAGACAGACCAGCCCATGGGGAATCTGCAAACATCCAGCCACAGGCGTGAGAGGTCATGCATGCAAACGTGCGAACGGTGCCTGGCTCTGCGGAAGGCAGCTGTGGCAGGCCCGCGCAGTGATTAAGGGCAGCTGCTGATCCTCTGGCCTTGGTGACCCTGAGCACCAGAGCAGTCGCCAGCAGTGGGACAAAGGAAAGGAGGAAGCACAGTGCCCAGGGGTACCGCCCGAGCCTGGCGTGGGGGACAGCTGTGCTCTCAGGTGAGCACGGCTGGTGGAGATGGAAACGCTGTGTGAAATGACTGCTTCTAGATCCCCAGGAGCCTTGTCACTCATGACCACAGGTAATCAGGAGCTGCCTCCAGCGCTCAGCTGCAAGCCTGAGCTGAAAGCCTCCTGCTCAGGTTCCGACCCGAGAGGAATGTCAGAGTGGACTTAGAGAGCGCTTAAACACAAAGCCCAGGATGAAACTCCTGGCAGCTTCCCAGCTGCCTCCACCTGCAGCGTAAGAGCCAAACAAAGCCACACGGCTGCTGGATTCACACAGCCCGGAGGCACTGGACCCGCAAGACTGCACCGGGCCCCTCCCTGGGCGTCACTGCCAGCCCCGCTCACAGCCTGGGGGCAGCGGAGGCCTCTGCCTCCCTGGGCAAGAAGTTCAGCTGTGCAGAGCAGACAGTCCTCTCTTTAATGAAGAATACTTGCCCAGCCCTGGCTGGGAAGCTAAGTGGGTTAGAGTGTTGTCCGGAAACAACAATGTTGTAGGTTTGACCCCCAGTCAGGGCACATATGGGAAGCAACCAACAAGCCTGTAAATATGTAAGTGGAACTGCAAATGAATGCTTCTCTCTCCCTTGCTCTCTCTGCCTTCCTCTGTCTGTCTAAAATCAAACAATTAAAAGTATAATAATAATACCAGCAAAATCCACTCATCCTCTTGAAACTCCCAGTCACAGTGGTCATTGCCTTTATTTCTTCCCTCCTTCTTTCCCTTCGCCTGGTCCTCTTCCCAGGCCTCGCTGTTCTAAGCCAAAAAAAAAGATGGCTTCTACTCAGCAAATTTTCTGAGTTCTCCCCAGAGCCCAGTGAAAACCAGACAAGGCATCAGAAAAGCAGCACCCTCTACACCTCCCGAGCCTTAGAGCATCATTTCTTCTATGAAACAAGGTTAAATGAAATTCCTATAGCAAAATCCCTCCCAGTGCTTGAGCGAGGGGCGATTGGGGAAGGACAAACTGAACTTTGGAACCCTCTGTGATACACTTTATCAGGATTGTCTAAATTGGGATATAATTGACCTATGACAATTCTGTTAGTTTCAGATGTACAATGTAATAATTCAACTTTTGTATATATTGCTAAATGATCACCACAGTAGGTCTAGTTAACACAACACCGAGGATTTTAAGTATTCCATGCCATTCTCTAACTCTTCAGGAGGTCTCTTCTTTTCTGGAAAAGCTAAACTCATCAATAACAATTATGACAGCGACACAACACTGAGAATTCGCTTCATCAAACCACCCTTCCAGGGCATATTACTGCCCCTGTTTAATAAATTAATAATTTGGGGTCCAGGGAGGTTAGGTAACTGGGCCAAGGTTGCTAAGGAGAGCCTGGCTTTGAACCCAAGTATGCTAACTCTAGAGTGTGCATTTCTAACCATCACTGCTTATTTCTCCCATACGATTTTCTATAAGCCGAACTCTGATGGCGCCTGCTCTCCTTTGCTCCGCTGCTCTCATTCCGACGGATAGCGGGAGGGAACTAACCTAACTTGGCACCTGCTGCGTGTAAAGCACTGCCACCCTTGGTGTAGACAGGATGACTGCACAGAAGAGAAACAGCTGGCTTATTCAATCTCTCCTGCCTGCCCAGATGGCAAGTGGCCGAGGCCAGATGTGAAGGTCTAGCTTTAAAGCCCAGACTCATTCCAGAACTTTCCTTAAGGATGTCTGGCTATAGCTTAACCACCTGTAGTTTAAGCTGATTTATACATAATGAAGCATGGACCACTTTCAATGTCTCCCACCTCTGTGATCAGGATGCAGTTCTGCTATGTTTTTTGGGGGTTACTTATAGAGAGGACCTCTGAGGATCCACAGAGGGCCACACACGTCCTGAACATCACTCTCTGATCCTCGGGAGGAAAAAGGGATTTGGTTTTGATTTATATTTTGTTGTCCTGAAAGAATTATGATCTTATCACTCACATCATCTGTTCCCTTCCTTCACCCTGATTTTATTATCTTTATGGCTTGACAGTCTAATAGATGATTTTAATTCCACAGAAGCCCTCGCTACGAAGGGATGACAAAGAAAATATGGGCTACATAGAGATCATTTTAGAAACTTCGGCTGCGATGATTCAGTGGGGAAGGAGATATATTTCTAAGCCCTGGCTTGGCGGTCTCTCTTTCCATCTTATCAACCTTCCGCAAGGATTTGCTCAGGGAGAAAATTGAAAGGCTTTCCAATGCCACACGAGCAGAGTTCTCGCCGAGCCACCATGATTTGCTCTCCAGAGTAAAATTCCCTTTGGTTAAAATGGGCTAGAAACATCCATATAGTATTCAAGACAGTTCACTATGGCAACATCAGTGTTAGAAAACAGCCATTTAGGAGGCCCCTGCTTTGACAGAACCCATAACTATGATCTCAGCTCCCTTCTAAACTCACTAGGCTGGGGCCGTAACAAGCTAAGAAAAATCCATTGTAACACAAATTAATATAAGCAAACACTGAACAAAACATACTCAAATACACAATAATATTAGCTTCGAAAAGATAGGCCCACACACAGAGAATGAGAACCACCCTCCCAATTATCCTACGTGCCAATTATCTCATGTGCTGACTGCCGTGAACCACCTAACTGCCGGTCTGCAGGACGCCGCTGAATTGTGGTACGTTTCCTCTACGTCCTGTTGATGAGCTGGAGGACCCGGTTCCCCTCACCAGCACCTGGGAATGAAACCTCGCTCCAGGTTAAAAGGAAAGCAGAGCCCAAGGGAGGCACTCTCTGAAGAAAGGGTCTGGTTCTAAGCACACTGTGAACTGAGACCTCCGAGGGTGGAGGAGGCTGAAGGCGGAGGGAGGGAACGGACAGGAGAAGGAGCAGGAAACAAATATGTACGTATAGAATAGTTCTTACTGGGTTGCTTTTAATGTCTGCTTTTATAACATATGTGATCTCAATACACCTAATAGGAAGGAACTTTTGTTAACAGGTGAGGCTCAGAATAGTTCAGTAACTTGCCTGAGGGCACAGAGCTAGTCAGTAGTCAAACCATGATTCAAACCCAGGACCTGAGCCCCAAAGCTCATGGTCTTCCCAGTAAGTTACCAAGGTCACGGTCAGGTTAGCCTGCTGCTTACCCAAAGTGAAGTGTGTCATGGCTCCCCTGCACACCCAGCAAGCTGTCTCTGTCCCTATGAGGGGGAACCCCCATGTCTCCCAACCTGGGATATTAGTGTGATTTTGCTGTACAAGTTTCTGAATGCGCTGGGGGCAGCGATGGCCATCGGAGGTACTCTGGGGACTGCTTGGGCCATTCCCCTGAGAGTCAGCAGACTGGGAGAAAGCGGAAATGCCCACATGGGAAAAGCTGAGGACCATACTTCACAGATAGTCAAGCACAGGATGGGATGTCGCTCAACAGGAGGGGCACGTGCAGGGTGCCACTTGTCAGTGGGTGGCCTTGGAAAAGCGATTCTCTTCTCCGCAAGGTCCTAGTTTATTCCCTTGAGAAGTGGCGTTGCGTCTGAAATGTCACAGGGCTGTTCCAAGGATTGGCTACGTGAACATAAGCACGCACCGACACTGTGACGTAGTGTGAACAGCATCTGGAGTTAGTGAGAATGTTACTATTCATAATGTGCAGAGTTGTGACTGCAGACAGAGGACGGCTCCCGGCTGGGAGGAAAATGCCAGGAGAGCCTGGCACCCTAGGGCGCCGAGGATCTGGGGCGGGGAAGGATCCCCTTCTCCTTATTTCCCTGAACAACTACATGCCACCTCCCTCAGAAGAAATGAGATGCTGTACTTTCCTCTTGTCAAAACCCTGACTCCCAGGTGACTGTCCTGAGATGTCAGAATAGCCGAATTTCCCCTCTGTGGCCAAAATAGTGGGTGAGTGATGACCTCTCCACTGGCAGGAGCTTAAAAAGACAGTGAGACAGCACCATGTCCACTTCCGAGGTCAGCTGGCCCCTCCTTCGCTGCAAGACGTGCAGGAGCCCTGGAGTGAAGCCCACCTGCCAGACCAGTTGGCAGAGCGAGTGCCCTGCACCAACAAAGTCAAAGAAATTGCCTTTTTTTATTTTCCAAAAGGCCAAGACAATGATAAGTAGAGTGGAGTAGGGTGTCAAGTATATAGATAAAACAAAATCATAATAACCCACAATTTGACTGAGCACATACTAGGGGCTAGATCCTGTGTTTAGATACTGAGCTTTGCAAGTATTATCTTATTTAATCCTCACAATTATTCCACAAGGTAGACTTTTCATCACTTCCATTTGACAGATGAGAAAGCATTTGTAACTTGCAGAAGCACTAAATGGCAGAGGCAGGATACAGGACAAGGTCTCTGGCTCACGCGCCCACAGGCAAGGACAACTGAAGGTCAAAATGCTGGACTGGTCTCCAGGTTCTGCGCCTTTCACCCCTGCCTATGACCTCAGGTGTCCTTTGGGGGAAATGACAGTTGCCTTCCTGAGTTGGGTCCCAAGAGCAGTGCCGAGAGCTGGGATTCCTACACATGGGTTTAGGAACATAAGGATGAAGCTTAGAAACGCAGGCCAGAGGAGTCCACAAAGCTGGGAGAAGCAGAAAGAGTCCATGAGTCATTTCTCATTCATTATGAACCCAGCTGTCATATCTGTGAAATGAGTGTGGTGGGGAACTGCAGGAGAGGCTAGGTGGCCACTGGGGCGCCTTTCTGCTCATAGCTGTTGCTGGGCACTGGACGGGTCCACAAGATCAAACAATTCCCCAAACAGATGTCCAACCACTGTCTTCTCAGGAATCTTTAAAAACAACATGCTCCATTTTGCCAAGACAGAAACAACCACAAGAATACTCTTTACTTTGCTAGAAAAAAAAAAATAGCTACAAGGATAATTCATGCCTGTAATGTTCTCATCTCCTATGCCCTATCTAACTATAAATTAATTCTCAGAACGGCACAATGAGAGACTACAATGGCAACACCGAAACTGCAAGCCTCTGTTTTCCAAGAGAAAGAACGGCCACCTCTTTATATAAAGGACCTCACTACATTCCTCTGCATCCACTCCAGACTCATGGACAACTGTGATTGAAAGGAAATTTGAAGGTCAACTAATTCGACTCTCTGCCCAGTTATCAACTCCCCTTCAAATATCTCTGAAGGGTGCCTAAGAGATGCTTAAATACCTTCAGGGCAAGAAACCTGATACCACTCCAAGCTGCTTATTGCATTCATTGGGCCGCTCTGATCTTTCCCAAGGTCTTTCTCATACTGTTCACAGTTTCCCTCCTCTGCACCTGTGGCCAGACAGACCGTTCCTACCGTTCCTCCACCACAGCCCTTAGAAGCTGTGGCCCCCACGTCTCCTCCTCTGCAGAGCTGTCAATCATTCTGGACTTATATATAAAAACAACCTGACTACCACTGAGGTGGTGGTGTTTTCATTGTCATCTTTTTTTTTGTTTTCCTAACAGATTAGAACCGCAATTATTTCAAGATGATTACTCCTCCAGATAACCCAAATGGCAACATTTTTTTCAGCCTATATTATCAGCAACACTGAAAGCTGATTATAATCAACTTGCTTTCATAAAAAGGAGAAATAAATTGGAAAATAGACTTTAAGCAAACCTACTTGGCTAAAAGTCTCACCAGCAAGCATTCCATGTTCCCAGACAAACAAGGAAGAAGTGAAAATGCTGTCTTCTCCACCCCTGCCCATTCCACTCTGAATTTAAATGACCAGCTTTCAAATCACAGAACCATAAAAATCATCTAGCCCCAACCTTACATTTTATGATGTGGAAACTGAGACCCAGAGATCCCATTGCTTTCTCTTTACCAGTACCTCAAATGTGCCTTAATTCTCTGTGCTGGGTTAGGCACTGGGGACACCAGGGTGTCAAGCCCTTGCCCTTTTGGGTCTCTAAGCAGAGAACCATAAGGCAATGCAATTCAAGGGATTTAAAATGCCCAGAAGCATGTCGTTGGGATAACCCAATGATAGGCATTTAGAACCCCGCACAAAAGACCTGGAGGACCAGCAGCTGTTTCCTTTCTCTGCCTTTGCCCAAACTGTTGCTCCATTGAGATACCTGCTTCCTCTCTTTTTCTTTCTTTCTTTCTTTCTTTCTTTCTTTCTTTCTTTCTTTCTTTCTTTCTTTCTTTCTTTCTTTCTTTCTTTCTTTCTTTCTTTTTTTTTGGCAAACACCATTTAAGACTCAGCTCAGGTGTCACACCCTGACACTTTCTCCTCAATTCCTCCTTAGCTGCCCTCCCCCTCTGTGCTCCCACAATCCTTTGTACAACTCACACTCACTGCCCTTAGCATCACGGACTGCACCGTCCTTCTCCGGCAAACTTCTCTACAAAACCCTAGTTTCCCGGAGACAGGGAACTGAGTGTTATTCAGTTTTATATGTCTGTCTAGTTCAGTTGGTACAGGCTGGGTTTGATAAAGAGACAAATAAACATTTCAGCAGAATCTTAAAGGTTAACAGGCGTTTGTCACACACAGAAGGAAAGCAAAGAAGCCCAGCTCAGGAAGCCTGCCAAGAGGCACAGCGCTCTGACGGGGGCGGCATGGCTGCAGGACTGTGTGGAGCTCTCAGGGTGGCCGAGGTGGGCGTGGGAAGTGTGACTGAGCTTGGGGCTCGGGGATTAAGATTGGACCAGATGTGAAAATCTGTATGAGCCATGATGAGGTATCCAGACATTATCCTGTCTGCAGGGTGGGAGCAAAAAAATCTTCACAGAGGGGAATGGCATGATTGCTTAGGTTTTAAGGTCAGTCAAGTGGCCAGAAGAGAAAGCGCTGCCCTGAGGACAGACAGGCAGGAGGGTGTGTTTGGAGCTACTGCACCGTCCAGGACATGGGGAGGGTCTGGACCAGGAACACTGTGTCCAGAGAGCGCAGGGAGAGCCCTGAGGCAGAAGCACCGTGTGGGCTCAGCTTTGAGAGCTCAGGTAGGACCAGCAGAGTGGGGGAGAAGCATCATGGTGGAACCAGGGTTTCTAACCTGGAATCACAAGGTGGTATGGTCACTGTTACTAGAGACAGGGACCTGGGCGTCAGGGGGTGGAGTGGGGGTGGTGGTGGTGCGATTATGAGGTCTTTGGGGGCAAGATTCCGACGACAATCCTTCCAGATGATTTCTGTAGTTCCAGAGCTATGTACATTGCTACTGATTTAATGAGAAAGTTAAATAAAGTGCAAGAAAATAAATTACAAAACCTAGAGTACAAGACAAATATTTAATGCTGACAGTCAGATGGAGCAACTCTGATGATTTGAGGGCATAAGAAACAACTTCAGATGAGGAAGCATTTGGTTCTCACAACTACTAATATTTTTCAACCCGTAAAATTGGCATTTGTATACACAATATTCTCATGATATTCCATATCTTTCTTATTTTCTCGACCCAATAATATCATTTTCATATCTTTAAAAATTTTCTTCCATTGATTTGAGAGAGTGAGAAAGAGAGGAAGGGTGGGGGAGGGAGGGAGGGAGAGAAGCATCAGCTTGTTGTTCCACTTAGCTGTTCCATTTTAGCTGTGCACTCATAGGCTGCTGCTTGTACAGCCCTGACTGGGGATCAAACCCACCACTTCAGCCTGACCTGTGGTGGCACAGTGGATAAAGAGTCAGTCTGGAACTCTGAGGTTGCTGGTTCAAAACCCTGGGCTTGCCTGGTCAAGGCACATATGGGAGTTGATGCTTCCTGCTCCTCCCCTCTTCTCTCTCTTTCTCTCCTCTTTCTAAAATGAATAAATAAAGTCTTAAGAAAAAAACAAACCCATGACTTGGGCGCGCTTGGACAATGTTCTATTCCCCGAGCCACCTGGCCAGGGCCTATCATTTTCATATATTTTTTTAAAATTATTATTACCAGTTGGCTAATGTCCTCACACCACTCAGTGAGTCCCAGTCACCAGGGAGAATTCAGTTTACAATAATAAGTGGACCCACTCAGCCACTTTATTGACTAGTGATCTCATGTCTTACTCATCTTTTCACAATGCTAGGTCTATATATTGTTGGGGGAGAGCCGAGTGACACATTCACAAATGAATCTCTTCTGCTCCAAAATCGATTTATCTTTTAATCTGCTAACATTCCCCTCTCCCTCATTTTATAGCAAAAGTTCAGAAGCACACGCAATGCACAGGACCTATAGAACCAATGGCTGTCCCTCTATAAACCGCGGGAGGACTCGGGGTTATCCCAAGCGCGCAGGGACTGTTCCTGGTAGAGAAGACACCGAAACCGCCAGCTCACCCTCTTCCTCAAGTTGTAGGTGAGAATGAGGTTCCGGGAGAAGGAGTGGGAGAAGGCCGTGTAGAACTCCAGCACTTTCTGCAGGGCATCCCTCTTGATCACATGCAGGTCACAGTAGGTCAAGGCCCTAACGTTGGCACAGGACTGGGCAAGGGTGGCTTCCTTCCAGAACACATCTCCAAACACATCTCCTTTCCCTAAAGAAAGAAAGCGGTGATGAGGAAAGTGTCATCCAGGAGGGGTCTGGCCATCCGGGTGGCTGCCCTGTGCTCCCCTTAAATGCTGTCCGTTTGGGCTCAGAAAAGGCAACAATGATTTAAACTTGAACCTTAGCAACATGCAATTTTAGAAACTTAAAACACCACAAAATGCACATCAAAGTTTGATCAATGACTCTGGAACCATTCATGTTATCTCTTGAACATTCTAGCCAAAACGGGAACCCCTGCTGTTCTTTAGCACACACCCCATTTTCCCAAAACACCAATCCTAATCTGAAATTATACTATTTATGTGTTTGCTTGTTTATTGTCTGTTTGCCAGCACAAGAGTTCATGTGTTTTATTCCTTCATGTAACAGTGTCCGCTGGAAGGAAAGTCAACCCTGGGTGGATAGTAGGCTGTTACAGGAAGGGTGTGGACTCTTCATCGGAGCTGAGGAACAGGAGAGGGCCCCTCTGTTTAAGATGATCTACATGTACACAGTCAGGCAAGAATGGAGTCCATTCCCTCCTACATTCTGTCCTCTGCCCTGAGGTTCATGTTGGTATGATGCCCCATTCTTCACCCTCTTGCCCATGCCTCTTTCACATTCCTTGACCTTGCCACATGCCCTCCTGGTCATATAAAAGTATGGGCCTTATATAAATAGCATCTCCAGGATCCTAAATGTTTAGCATTCCACAGGAGTCTATTTCACAAATCAATGGAACACTAATCCCACATAGCCATTTTCTGGGTCAAACCTTTATCAATCTCTAAATATCTGCTTTTCACAACCTAAGGATATTCTTCTCACCTTCCTCAGCAATCAACATTTTAACATATGTCTAATACAGTTTGATTCACTCCTAGCACAGCCTTCTGGTTATAAATAGCTTGAAATGTTATTTCTCTCATCTCTAGATTTTCAGTACAGACAAACCCCTATTTGAATCCCCAGGGAGCCAGAGAGGAGTATGCAGGGGGAAGGAAACACCGCTACAGGGTGGAAGGTGACCCTGACGACCCGCAGGACAGCGGCCTGCCCCTGCCCCCAGGTTAGCCCCGCTCCACAGCTGGAGCCCCACGGCACAGTATGATTAACAGCACAGCTGTTTTCCTGATTCAGCCTACGGAGGCAATCAGACTTTCAAGTGCCTGGACAGAACCTGACCTTTCCTTAAACACCCAAAAGTGTGATCCTAGGTGTATATAAGAGCTCCTCGGCACAGCCTCCTCTGAGCACTCCCACCCTGCGAGCTGAGAAACAAGGTCCTAGACCCTTTACTGTGCAGTTCTTTATGTGTTTGTGAGATACTGTGCAGTTCTAATTGATGAAGATGGTTTTACTGACTCCACACGAGTAGGATACACGTATGGGGTAGCTTTGAGGTAAATATACCTTTAAAACTGTGCTATTTAAATCCCCTTACCACACTGTGATGCAGTCATCTGTAACACAACTGGGCTCATTTGGGGCTGTGGCAGTGGATGGAATGTCTTTCTGTCAATGCTACCTGGCTGCCATGGAGACAGGCTGATTCAGTGTGTGCTCCCTGGTACCGAGTTCCACCCTGGCCAATTCGTTCATACATATTAATTATTCCATCTGTTCCCTATAACTGCATCATAATGTTTCTCTTGACTTTCATATTTGCTTAATCTTATTCCTCTAGAGAACACTCTTCTGACACACAATATGAGAGTCAAAAAAGACACCCCACCTGTATACTATAATGCATATCAAGAGGCAAAGCCTAATTCTTTTCTTCTTGAATCAAGACTGACCTTGGTCCCTTGTCTTGATGACTAGAATGCAGTAGAAGTGATGTCTGGGATTCTGAGGTAAGGTCATAGGAAGCCTCCAAGCCTCTGTCTGGGTCTCTTGGAACACTCACTCTGCACGTGTTCCCTCTTGGAACACAACCACCATGTGTTGAGAAAAACAAGCCACACATGCAGGTGCTCTGGTGGACTGCCCAGCTGAGCTCTCGGCTGACATCTAGCCCCTGCCAGTCATGTGAAGGAGCCATCTTGCTCACCCAGCCCAGTCGAGCCATCAGATTACTGTAACCCAGCCAATACTGGTCTGCAACCCCATGTGGGAAGACTAAGGGAGAACCAACCAGCTGAGTGAAAACCCACAGAATGGTGAGAAACAGTCATGAATTTCTTGACCCCTTGAAGGGGTGATTACACACAAATAGATAACTAGAAAACACAGAACCCTAGAGAGCTAGACTGAGAGGCCCATCACACTTAACAGGTCGCCCAATAGTGTAGCAGAGCATCACAAATAGTCTGATCTCTGAGTGGGCCCCCGACTGACTCCCTTGAAAGAATGAGATAAGAGAGAGAAGAAATGGCTCTAACCGGGCCAGATTGTCCTGAGTGAGCACCCTAAATATCTATGAGAAATGCAGACTTTACAAAATGAGCCCTTTCTTACAGGGGTGTAGCAGGGTATAACTAAGCCAGGACCATTGTTGAGTAGAAAGCATTGGTAATCTTGCCAGATTCTTAATACAATTATTTCATTGAAACAAGATCTAACATATGAGCCTTATATTTCTCAAATGAATTTGAGAGTCATCTTTCTAATTACAAAAGAACCCATAAAGTAAAATAATAGCTCCTCATGTAAATTTATCCGTAAAAATTCAGCGTATAAACAGCTCCTTCATACCTAGTGTTTAAAACAAAGAGCAACCGTGTTGTGGTTAAAACATGAAATAAACAAACACATAAACATGTGAAATAATAAAACCAGAAAATAAATAAACGCATCTTTAGAAACGACAACATGCCCAGTGTAAAAAGTTTTCTAAGCAGAGGATTTGACAGTAACAGTAAATGGAGGGCAGTGCCTACCACAAAAAACATTTCACAGTGAGATGATCATAATTAGCGTGGAGGGGCTAGAAGTCTCTGTGTCGCCATAACTTGGATCTGACTTTCTACCCAGATTGAAAACTACATGACCCTGCTTCCTGTCAAGGCAGCATTTTTTCCTATGGACCATGTTAGTGAGATTTAAGAATGTGGTGTGGCAGGACCTGTCAGATTCTAAACAAACCCAAGACTATTCTGGCAAATGAGAAATATATATACATAACTTTAGGGAAGGCGTCAAAGGGAAGGAGACAGACCGTTTGGCAGGCTGCCTGGAAGTTACACACATCGCTGGGAACAATGACTTCCCGGGTCAGCTTGCAAACTGGCAGCAAGGACACGCCCTGCGGCACCCACGCTCACCTCTCGTTCCCCAGTGTGAAATAATCATTCACCGAAGAACAAAAGGTATCCCAGTGCACTTGGCAATCAAACCGCTTGAGGCAATTGGCTTATTGATTTATGTATTACGCTGAGGTGCTCAGTGCAGAATGTTAAAACCTAAAGTTCCAAGTTTCTTAAATCTATTCTAAGTGGATGTTCTGAGCTAGAGGGGAAATTAAAAAAAAGGGGTGGGGGAGCAAAGAAAGGCAGTGTAATTAAAACTCCAAGCAAGTGTCTCTGTGACAATTCCCCCTCCTCTTCCATCCCCAATTATATGCTGTATATGCTGTTGTCTACTGCACCTCCACTGTTGCCATGGACATAACCGCCCCATGGGGTACAAACGTGGGACTAAAGAGTAAACATAGGTGGGAGGTGGGACACAGGGCAGTGACAGCACAGGGAGAGGGAGGGCACAGCTCTGCAGGGGGCACAGCGTAGTAGAAAAGCAAGAGTCTGTGCATAATGATTCAGTAAAGGACAGAGGCTGAAGCGAGGTGGACGGTGGGAGTGGGCACTGGGAGGGTTGAGAGGGATGGCTGATCGGGGCAAATTCCAGAGGGGCTGGAACTGGGACCCTGGGAGGATCAAACAGCTCACCCCTGTATTAAAGAGTTGCAGGGAGGCCCTGGCCGGTTGGCTCAGTGGTAGAGCGTCGGCCTGGCGTGCAAAAGTCCCGGGTTCGATTCCCGGCCAGGGCACACAGGAGAAGTGCCCATCTGCTTCTCCACCCCTCCCCCTCTCCTTCCTCTCTGTCTCTCTCTTCCCCTCCCGCAGCAGAGGCTCCATTGGAGCAAAGATGGCCCGGGCGCTGGGGATGGCTCCTTGGCCTCTGCCCCAGATGCTAGAGTGGCTCTGGTCACGACAGAGCGACCCCCCGGAGGGGCAGAGCATCACCCCTTGGTGGGCAGAGCGTCGCCCCCTGGTGGGCGTGCCGGGTGGATCCCGGTCGGGCGCATGCGGGAGTCTGTCTGACTGTCTCTCCCCATTTTCAGCTTCGGAAAAATACAAAAAAAAAAAAAAAAAAAAAAAAAGAGTTGCAGGGAAGCAATTGTACTCTGAACCTGACAGTGGAATTTGGAATCCTCCAGAAAAACGCCCTATTTATTTGAAGACAAGCTCTGAGTGAGCTTAGCAGGCCAGAAAAGGAAGGGTAAAAAGTGCCACTTCCATTGCTTCCTTTCACATCCCCTACCGCGTGCTCATGTAAGGACTCCTCACAGTGGTGTCCTGCACGAAGCAAAACAGTTCTGCAGTTTAAGTCATTATCTGCTGCTAAAACCATCAACCATTTCTAGACCTAACTCAATGAGAAAGAACTCACCAGTCACTCAGGCAACTTTTGGCAGGCACTGTTCCAGGGGCTGAGGAGCAGCCATGGAATGACAGACAGGTGTAGTGAGAGATAGAGACTCAGGGGATTATAATATGTGGGGGCTCCGACGGGGAACAATGCAGAGGGGGAGTATTATTCAAGCTCAAGGACTAAGGGAAGGCTTTTAAAAAAGATGTGATGTCTGAGCTGACACCAGAAGGATGAGTTCCAGTTAATCAGCATAAAGACATAGCACAGAGGTGATTCCAAGGAGTAAACTGCATGGCACATGCAAAGGCCCTGAGGCATAAAAATATGGCCCTTTGGTAGAACTGAAAGTCATTCAGAAGCCTCTCAACTGCTCACTGGAGAAATGTGTTGCCAGTCTATTTTGTAATCTTTTAATGAAAGTGCCTGGCCTCCTCCTTCAGCTGCGAACTCACCTAAGCACCTTCCATATTCCGCACACTGAGTGTGCGACACTGATTGGCTGAGTCACTGTTTAAAGATGGATTCACCATGCTGCTGGCAGCTCCACTGGGGATGCTGAGAAAGGTGTCAGGAACACGGGTGCAGAGAGGACCAGTTCCCTCGGCCTACCCTACTACCTTTATTCCTTCTCTCTGGGGCATCAGGAAGTCTTTTGCTCTCAGCCCATTCAGGACTTCAGGGACTTTGTCACTCACTCCATCAGCATGGTGACATGTGACTGCAGAGACCCAGGCATGGCTCAGAGAGCCATGGTCTCTCCTGGCCATAGGAGTAATTCTGCTTCTGAGACAGGGTAGGAGCTGGATCACCCTTCCCCAGCAAGCCCTAAGCAGACTGCACACCTGCTGTACTGATGGAGCAGGAGGATGATGATGAGGACAAGGGCAGTTCTCAGACCTCCTGGATTCCTCACATATGCCAGGTATGTTAAATCCGGGTCCTCTCCTTGGTCCTTGGACACATGTTAACACACAAAGAAAATGCACTCCAATCTCCTGCTCCCTGGTACTGCCCAACCTGTTTTCCAAGTACTTTATCATCCATTCTGTCAACACAAGCTTCAGGACCAGACAGGTTGATTTCAACCTCAGGTCCACCCTGCTGGGGCTTAAACTGCCCTCTGCCGGCCTCTCCCCTTCCCTCCCTGCCCTCCAGTCACACTGAGGTTCTTAGAGTCCCTCCAAGTCCAGCTCCCCTCACCCCATCCCAGCACTGCCTCCGACACTCCATCCTGCTCCTTGGTTTGGATGACTTCCGCTTCTGCTTTGAAATACACCCGAACCTCTTCCCTGACCCCTTAACCAGAGCAGCTCCCCATCACACACGCCCTGTGCACTCTGGAAACACGCCGCATGCCTGCAATTGCTGCATCCCCAGCGTATCTCTGGCACACAGCAGGCACTGAATGGTTGAATGCATAAATAAACCAACAGCCCTGGTCATCTTACTAAACCTCTCCCAGTCTCAATTTACTCAGCTATAAAGTGTGGGTAGTGACGCCCACCACGAAGGGAAGGGCCATTGTCAGGTTATAAGGTTCACATGAAATAATGTAAACAATTTAGCACTGTGCTTAGAACACAGTAGGTGCTCAATAAACAGCAGTCACAATGGAACATGAATCCCCTTAACAGCCCTGTAAAGCAGATTCCACAGGCACCATATTTGCATATGATTTTAGCTCTTTTAAGGAGAACATTTGTATCATAGGGTAATTTCTGATATTCCTTATCTTTACTTCTTCTTTTTAAATCTGCCTATAAGTTTTCAGCTCAGCCTCAGTCTGGACCCCGAGGCCTGCTTAGCCCACCCTCCACATACCTTGGCGTTCTGTTTTTACTTGTTTGTGCTTCATTGTTCCAGACATGCCTTCCTTGTGGGGAGGCTACAGAGCATGTGCAGACAACTCTGGCTCTACCTGAGTGGGGCCATCCACGAGCGGCTAAATTAAAGCAATGGTTTGGAATCATCATGACAATTCTCCTGTTTTTTATGACTGCAATTTGATAAGATTTAGCCAAATGTCTCTCCGCTAAGTTATACAGAACACAAATCTTCCACTGAATGCAGGTGATAATTTTCCAAGATTGCTACAGATAAGATTTTCCCCTTTCTGTTTATAAGAGAATATGTGTGCACTACAGAAAATAGTTGAGCCTGACCTGTGGTGGCGCAGTGGATAAAGCGTCGACCTGGAAATGCTGAGGTCACCGGTTCGAAACCCTGGGCTTGTCTGGTCAAGGCACATATGGGAGTTGATGCTTCTAGCTCCTCCCCCTTCTCTCTCTCTCTCCTCTCTCTCTCTCTCTCTGTCTCTCTCCCTCTCTCTCTCCTCTCTAAAATGAATAAATAAATAAAAATAAATAAAAAAAAGAAAATAGTTGAAATATATTGAAAACTGAGGCCACCATCCAGAAAACATTGGCCAACATTATGGTACACTTTCTGTCTTCCTTCTAGTCGTGTGTGTTTTTATGAAATTGAGGTTACTGTACTACATATATAGTGATATATTCTGCTTTCCCCCCACTTAATATTATACTGGAAACATCTCTGCATGCCAATAAAACTTATATCTTGATCTACCATAATTTTTGATTTAACCAATTCATTCTGTCTGGGCACTAAAGTTCGGAGAATTTCCTTCAGAAAGATCTATAAACTCTCTTAACCACCAGTGTGTTCAGAGACTGAAAACCAATTTTTAAAAATTACTTAAGCAAAAGCAGAATTAAGGGAGAGAACCTGGTCCCCACCCCATCCTCTCTCAAGCAGGTAATGTATTCATTACCTGATACAAATGTTTCTGCATTTCCAAATGCCTAGATTATTCATACTCTACCTGCTCGCTTGGAAGGTGGATTTAATATAATTGCTTTGGTTGATGGAACAGCTATATGAATATTAATGCTTGGTTGAAGTGCTTAGACAGACACTTAAAACATAGCTTCCTCCCCTTGTGCTGAGCATGAAAGTACCCTATGATACAGATTTCATTATATGACACTTTGGCTAGTCCTCTTGGAGTGTGGAACAAGGCGCCATGGAAGGTGGCAGTGCGGAAAGCGGGGGACGTCCCCCTTACCCCCTCCAGCTCATAAAACTCTTGGAAGCCTCTCTGGGAAGGACTTAGCTTCTCTATCTCTAAAATAATGAGGGCTTACAGAAAGCTGTTGAAACCTTTGTTAGGTAGCCATTCTGTCTTCGTTGTCTAGCCAGCCTCCTCCTATTTCGGAACAGTTTGAGGGAGGGGCTGGACAGTGCCTGCTAAAATAAATGTCATTATTTTCAGATTGGATCAGTAGAGAAGGAATGTTGTCATTCCTTCAGATCATATGCTAATAAGTGAAAGGATCTGCAGGACTTGGAACGATGCAGACTTTCCCAAGATCTAC